>NC_047089.1:115320256-116624006 GCF_902459505.1 Geotrypetes seraphini
AAAAACAATGCCAAAAAAACAACCCTAGACAATGTCAGCCAAGACCTATGGGAAATTGTATCAATCTGATGGGGGCATGGGGATGCAGATAGACCCTGAGGGCAGGAAGACGGTTTCAAGTAGTCCTGATTAAATCATGATTAGCTAACTATTGTCCGAGGAATACTGGAAATTTAACTACAGCCAAATTTCTTTTTTGGAAATTATAGGTATGCTTCATAGGTTGCAGCATTAGATTTTGCTTTAGGTGATATTTACTAGCCAGACCGTGTTAAACTACCCAGCCAGTGCGCTTTAGCTATACTATGAGATAGGGGTCGCAAGAGAGTCCCAGATGATTTCAAGGCCCGAGACTAGGTTTGGGTCCCTTATTACTATTATTATTATAATTATTATATTATTATAATAAGAATGTTGATTGGATTAATTACATTTAGCAACGCTTTGTTGGGTGTCTGTAAAATTCTCCCCAGTACTTTATCCTGTTGCATCTTTATTCCTGACAATACAGGTCTAATTAAAAAATTAGAAGACCTCTCTGCTGAACTTTAACTTAATTCTGGTTTATCTAATCCTTGGGATCTGTATTTTAGTTGGGTGAAAGATCCATGAGAAGGTTTATATAAATCTCTTTAGAACACTGTCTAGGTTTCTTTCTTTCTAAGGGGAATTGCCTCCAGATGTCTGTTTTTCGTTTCAATTTGGGGGCTACGTCTGGGATAGAGTTGACATTACCAATATTTTGTGTATTTCTGAATTTTGAATTCTGTTCTTTAATACTCACTGGTATTGGCGTCTTGTTCCAACCCTTTATTTATATTGTAGGGTTTTTGGTAAACCCGCCGCAGTTACTTGGCGAAAATAAGCAGCTGCCATTCTTTCGGGGAAGAATGAAATTACTTTTGGGAATAATTTTTTTAAATTTTTTTCAGAATTTTTTCTGTCACCAAAATTTTTTTGATTTTTTTCAGAATTTTTTTCAAAGATCCCAAAATTTTTTTCAGAATTTTTTTTAATTTTTTTCAGAATTTTTTCTAAGTCACCAAAATTTTTTTGATTTTTTTCAGAATTTTTTTCAAAGATCCCAAAATTTTTTTCAGAATTTTTTTTAATTTTTTTCAGAATTTTTTCTAAGTCCCCAAATTTTTTTGATTTTTTTCAGAATTTTTTCTAAGTCCCCAAAATTTTTTTGATTTTTTTCAGAATTTTTTCTATGTCCCCAAATTTTTTTTTATTTTTTTCATTATTTTTTCTAAGTCCTCAAAATTTTTTTTATTTTTTTCAAAATTTTTTCAAAGATTCCAAAATTTTTTTCAGAATTTTTTTAAATTTTTTTCAGAATTTTTTCTAAGTCCCCAAAATTTATAGAAACGTCTGCTCATTCTGTACCATTCTTTTCTCTTCTATTGCTTAGATAAGATTTTATAGAGTACAAGATTATATTGTATATTGTATATCGCTTATAAGGTAAGGTAAGCAAAAATTTCTGCATTGTTTTTGTTATTGAATAAATTCCTGCATTGTGATATTGTTTTTGTAATGGGTCCTAAAGGCATGAAACTTTGTTCGCTTCAGTAATAATAATAATAATGGTACTAATAATAATAACCGCCATAATTTTGCGACTTCTAGGCGGTTTACATTCAGCGATTTACAGAGTACAGAGACTATTAGGAATCAAAATTACAAAATATAATGTTTGCTAAGTATTTCGGAGCGGACCTGTAAAGAAAAATCGCAGCTTTTCTGAAAAAAAGGGAAAAAATTACAATGTACAATTTGTTTAGAGATTCAGAAACAGCAAGATTTCAGAGAGCATTGTGAAAAGAAAAAGTACTTGGTGAGGTTCTGTTTAGGGTAGTTTTTATGAGTTTTCTAAAACCATTGTAGGTCAGTTCATCTTTATTAATGTGACTGTTTATTTGCTGTCCATAAGAGTTTTGTATTTACAATTGGTATGCAAAAAGAAAACTATTTCTGGTTTGTCTTGTTGGATTGTGGCATGCGAAGTGGGATTGTAGATGGGGGTGTTAGTCCCCAAACTAGCTTGAAACTAGCTTGTGTACAGGGTAAACATTTGTGTAATTATTAAAACAGACAGTCAGAAAAGCATATATTAAACAAAAAAAACAAAATACAAAACAAAAGAAATTATAATGAAAAAGGGAGGGAGAAGGATCAAAACAAAAGGGAGGAAACAAAAAAAATAATAATAATAATAATCTAGCAATTTGTGGAAAAGATTAAAATGAATAAGAAAAGCAAGGAACAAAGTCCTTAAAAGAATGAAAGGCTCCAAATGCCTTCAAGCTAGTTTTAAATTTATTAAGTGATGAACTTTCTCTTATATAATTAGGTGCTCTGTTCCTGACAGTAGGGGCCGTCACAGAAAAGAAATTAGTAAGCATGGTGCCAATGTGTCTTAAAGAGGGAATGGATAACAGGTTTTGATAAGAAGAATGTAATGTGCGATGGAGGTTATGGGGGACTCCTATCACTTTCCTGTGGACGCAGGATAACGGAAAGAAGTCAGACATGAATATGTGGCACCTTAGATTTTGGACACTTGCGGCCGCCCCAATGTCAGGATAAATTAACTTTAATTAATCAGTTTTACAGATAGAGCAATAAAAAAAAAAAAAAATATGGAAATTTGTGAGATTCAAGTTTCAATTTTATTTTTAACTTATTGAATAGCTTAATTTAATTTGCTAAGCGATTTACAAATAAAAACAAAAGGTGTTTAAGCTATTTGAGTTTGACTAACAAATACATAAGGAAAAAAGGGCAGAACTACAATTGTATTAATAAAGCACAATGGGTATTAAAGGCGTCTTTAAAAAGGAAGCTCTTCAGATTGCTTTTAAAATGGTTTAGGTCATTTTCTTCATGTAAGGTGTGCCATAATTGTGGGGCTTAATCAATGCCCATCTGGACGGACTTTGGTGCAAAGAAGTGCCCTTGTTATGGTTGACATGTTCTCCCGATAACCTGAAGTTTTTTCCCCACTACAAATGAAACTGCTCAGACTATGGTGAACATTTTACTTCGCAAAATCCCACACACATCAAATCAGTCCTGCTTTCACCGCATTGAGTGGAAATTTCATCTCCCATATCACCCACAGAGTTCCGGTATTGGTCGAACGCATGAACACTTATGATTTTCCTTTGCTGTAAAGTGAAACACATGTACATTTCTTTACAACGCATATCATACAAAGTTCCTTCTAGCTAGAATTTTCAGTATCTTCTCTGACATTTGGCTAATTTAGTTCTAATTTGGTTTTAATTTGGCATGGCCATTACCAGGTTTTAATTTGGCATTAAAGAAAAAAATGTGTTTTTCTTTAATTCCAAAGCAGCACATCCAGTTTTGGCACAGAGATAAAGACGATCCAAAGAGACATTAGCTTTTCTAAATATGAGATGGTTATGCTATGCATTATTTGTCCATATACTTTACTCATCTGTTCATCTTTGTTTTGTTTTTCTATAACAAAACTTATTTCCAGCGATAAGTTAAGCTCTGAACACTTGACCGATGGAAGAATAGTTTGATGTTTTGTCTGTGCCATGTGGTCTGTGTTTTATCTACTTATTTTAGTTTGAGGGGTACCACAGGACACATTTTAGAGCTAGCTGTTTTCCCACATTTTGCTAGCCTAAATGCGCAATGTTCTTTTTTCCCCTATAGTTTGTAGCTTAGTTTGGGGTTATATTTTTAAGAAAAGGGTGTTTATTCTATGGTTATATGAACCATTCTATGGTTATATGATATGAACCATTTTTTTAAAAATACATTCAGTATAGAATTATGGTCTCTGAATTGCCATAATGCAGCACACAAAAACATATCTTTTTGGAATGTCTGATTAAGTACCTTAATTAAGAATATTGTCTTTCTTTTGCCATAATTATAACAAGTAAATTGTCACATATTGCCACATTCAGTACAGGCAACATGGTTTCTCTCCCGTTTTCTATCTCTTATTTGGATCACACTGAAGTACAGCTGCTGAATGATATCGGGACTCTTTTCAAATCCCTCCCTGTATGCACAGACATCATTTCATCTCAAGGGTGAACCCAGTGACTGACAGATCCTGGGCATTTCATCCCCAGTTTAAAGAGACTTTAATTCATCTTCCTGCACCCTGACTACAAAGACTTTTACACAATGTTTCCTGTTCATCGGATATAGCCACCTTCCTAAGAACGCTTTGCTATTTAACCTATTCTTCGGATATTCCAGACTTTATTTCATACAACTTAAGAAAACCTCCAAAGAAGTGAATCATACTATCACTTTTGAAAATGATCAGATTGCACAAAATTTGCTCCGAGATGCTCATGTCTCAAGTTTGGGAACTTTTCTTTGAGTATTCTCCCACTGTATTTAATGTTTTATCTTAATTATTGTACAAATTTTGCTATGTATTATTATGATTTTCCTTTGCTGTAAAGTGACATTTCTTTACAACGCATATCCTTCTAGATAGAATTTTCAGTATCTTCTCTGACATTTGGCTAATTTAGTTCTAATTTGGTTTTACCATTACCAGGCCATTACGATGGCCATTACCAGGTTAAAATTTGGCATTACCATTACCAAGGTCAGAGATAATATTATCCCATACTTACATACTCTCTGATGACATCTTTGTACCTTTTTGCCTGGGCCTCCTGAGAAAGTTTCCTGCATCCCTTTCATTCGCATACGACCTATGGTTTGAACTCATAATGGGAACTGTTTATCTTGGAGAATCTGCAGTACAGGGGAAGTGCTGATAAATTGTAAGAGATTGGCAAGGCATAAGCGAGGCATAAGGCAAGTTTGCTTTCATTTCAAAGAATATGGGAGATGTCAGGATAGCTGTTGCAGGCGTTCAGCATTTTCGGTTGGCCTAGACAATGTCAGCCAAGACCTATGGGAAATTGTATCAATCTGATGGGGGCATGGGGATGCAGATAGACCCTAAGGGCAGGAAGACGGTTTCAAGTAGTCCTGATTAAATCATGATTAGCTAACTATTGTCCGAGGAATACTGGAAATTTAACTACAGCCAAATTTCTTTTTTGGAAATTATAGGTATGCTTCATAGGTTGCAGCATAAGATTTTGCTTTAGGTGATATTTACTAGCCAGACCGTGTTAAACTACCCAGCCAGTGCGCTTTAGCTATACTATGAGATAGGGGTCGCAAGAGAGTCCCAGATGATTTCAAGGCCCGAGACTAGGTTTGGGTCCCTTATTACTATTATTATTATAATTACATTTAGCAACGCTTTGTTGGGTGTCTGTAAAATTCTCCCCAGTACTTTATCCTGTTGCATCTTTATTCCTGACAATACAGGTCTAATTAAAAAATTAGAAGACCTCTCTGCTGAACTTTAACTTAATTCTGGTTTATCTAATCCTTGGGATCTGTATTTTAGTTGGATGCAGGGGGTGGGTGAAAGACCCATGAGAAGGGTTATATAAATCTCTTTAGAACACTGTCTAGGTATCTTTCTTTCTAAGGGGAATTGCCTCCAGATGACAGAGTGTTTTTCGTTTCAATTTGGGGATAGAGTTGACATTACCAATATTTTGTGTATTTCTGAATTTTGAATTCTGTTCTTTAATACTCACTGGTATTGGCATCTTGTTCCAACCCTTTATTTATATTGTAGGGTTTTGGTAAACCCGCCGCAGTTACTGTTCTTTTGGCGAAAATAAGCAGCTGCCATTCTTTCGGGAAGAATGAAATTACTTTTGGGAAGTCTCTATTGTGGATTTATAGAAACGTCTGCTCATTCTGTACCATTCTTTGCATGCGCTTTTCTCTTAGATAAGATTAGATAAGCTTAGATAAGATTTTATAGAGTACAATATTGTTAATGTACCTCGCTTAAGATAAGCAAAAATTTCTGCATTGTTTTTGTTATTGAAAAAATTCCTGCATTGTGATATTGTTTTTGTAATGGGTCATAAAGGCAATGTTTGCATATACTAAATGTTAGGGGTATGTTAGTTAGGGGTTATATTTTTAAGAAAAGGTTTTACTCTATATCTATACAGTGTTTATTCTATGGTTATATGAACCACTTGATATGAACCATTTTTTAAAAAATACATTCAGTATAGAATTGCCATAATGCAGCACACAAAAACATATCTTTTTGGAATGTCTGATTCATGTCAACCTTAAGTACCTGAATATTGTCTTTCTTTTGCCATAATTATAACAAGTATTGTCACATATTGCCACATTCAGTACAGGCAACCTGGTGTCTCTCTCTCTCTCTACATTCAGTACAGGCAACATGGTTTCTCTCCCGTTTTCTATCTCTTAAATAAGATCACAGCTGCTGAATGATATCGGGACTCTTTTCAAATCCCTCCCTGTATGCACAGACATCATATCATCTCAAGGGTGACTGACAGATCCTGGGCAAACATCATTTCATCCCAAGTGTGCATCTCCCAGTTTAAAGAGACTGTAATTCATCTTCCTGCACCCTGACTGCAAAGACTTTTACACAATGTTTCCTGTTCATCTTCCTAAGAACGCCACCTATTTAATCTATTCTTCGCACATTCCAGACTTTATTTCATACAACGTAAGAAAATCTCCAAAGAAGTGAATCATACTATCACTTTTGAAAATGAACAGATTGCACAAAATTTGCTCCGAGATGCTCATGTCTCAAGTTTGGGAACTTTTCTTTGAGTATTCGCCCACTGTATTTAATGTTTTATCTTAATTATTGTACAAATTTTGCTATGTATTTTCCTTTGCTGTAAACACATGTACATTTCTTTACAACGCATATCATACAAAGTTCCTTCTAGCTAGAATTTTCAGTATCTTCTCTGACATTTCTCTGGATTAGTTCTAATTTGGTTTTAATTTGGCATGGCCATTACCAGGTTTTAATTTGGCATTACCATTACCAAGGTCAGATAATATTATCCCATACTTACATACTCTTTGTACCTTTTTGCCTGGGCCTCCTGAGAAAGTTTCCTGCATACGCATTCGCATACGACCTATGGTTTGAACTCATAATGGGAACTGTTTATCTTGGAGAATCTGCAGTACAGGGGACGTGTTGATAAATTGTAAGAGATTGGCAAGGCATAAGGGTACAACATAAGGGTACCACAAGTTTGCTTTCATTTCAAAGATGTCAGCAGGCGTTCAGCATTTTCGGTTGGCATAGCTGGTGTCAGCCAAGACCTATGGGAAATTGTATCAATCTGGGGCAGGAAGACGGTTTCAAGTAGTCCTGATTAAATCATGATTACCTAACTATTGTCCGAGGCATACTGGAAATTTAACTACAGCCTAGTATTCTTTTTTGGAAATTATAGGTATGCTTCATTAGATTTTGCTTTAGGTGATATTTACTAGCCAGACCGTGTTAAACTACCCAGCCAGTGCGCTTTAGATAGGGGTCCCAAGAGGGTCCCAGATGAATTCAAGGCCCGAGACCAGGTTAAGGCTAGGTTTGAGTCCTTTATTACTATCAATAAGAATGTTGATTGGATTAATTGCATTTAGCAATTGTGGATTTATTGTGGATTTATAGAAACGTCTGCTCATTCTGTACCATTCTTTGCATGCGCTTTTCTCTTCTATTGCTTAGATAAGATTTTATAGAGTATAAGATTATATTGTATATACCTCGCTAAGGTAAGCGAAAATTTCTGCATTGTTTTTGTTATTGAAAAAATTCCTGCATTGTGATATTGTTTTTGTAATGCTTTGTTCGCTTCAGTAATAATAATAATAATGGTACTAATAATAATAATAATACTTTATTCTTCTATAACCGCCACAATTTTGCGACTTCTAGGCGGTTTACATTCAGCGATTTACAGAGTACAGAGACTATTAGGAATCAAAATTACAAAATATAATGTTTGCTAAGTATTTCGGAGCGGACCTGTAAAGAAAAATCGCAGCTTTTCTGAAAAAAAGGGAAAAAATTACAATGTACAGTTTGTTTAGAGATTCAGAAACAGCAAAATTTCAGAGAGCATTGTGAAAAGAAAGAGTACTTGGTGAGGTTCTGTTTAGGTGATGTATATGTCGAATAGGGTAGTTTTTATGAGTTTTCTAAAGGCATTTATTAATGTGACTGTCTAGCCAATGTTGTTGTTAATTTGCTGTCCATAAAAGTTTTGTATTTACAATTGGTTATGCTTGGGTATGCAAAAAGATAGCTATTTCTGGTTTGTCTTGTTGGGTTGTGGCATGCGAAGTGGGATTGTAGATACGTAGGTGTTAGTCCCCAAACTAGCTTGAAACTAGCTTGTGTACATTTGTGTAATTATTAAAACAGACAGTCAGAAAGGCATATATTAAACAAAAAAAACAAAATACAAAACAAAAGAAATTATAATGAAAAAGGGAGGGAGAAGGATCAAAACAAAAGGGAGGAAACAAAAAAAATAATAATAATAATAATCTAGCACTTTGTGGAAAAGATTAAAATGAATAAGAAAAGCAAGGAGCAAAGTCCTTAAAAGGACTAGCCTTCAAGCTAGTTTTAAATTTATTAAGTGATGAATATATAATTTGGTGCTCTGTTCCTGACGGTAGGGGCCGTCACAGAAAGCACAGTTACTTACCGTAACAGGTGTTATCCAGGGACAGCAGGCATATATTCTCACATGTGGGTGACGTCATCTACGGAGCCCCGATGCGGAAGCATTTTCAAGCAAACTTGATTGAAGATTTAAGTTTGCTCTGCTGCTCCACGCATGCGTGCCTTCCTGCTCCACTAGGGGGTGCATCCCCTCGTGGTCTCCAGTTCACTTAACTAGCCAAGAAGCCAACCTCGGGGAGGTGGGCAGGTTGTGAGAATATATGCCTGCTGTCCCTGGATAACACCTGTTACGGTAAGTAACTGTGCTTTATCCCAGGACAAGCAGGCATGATATTCTCACATGTGGGTGACCTCCAAGCTTACTGAAGAGGGATGGAGGGAAGTTGGCAATTTAAGCAAATAGATTTCGCAATACCGATTGGCCGAAACGGCCATCGCTTCTGGACAGGGAGTCCAGACAGTAGTGGGAGGTGAAGGTATGAACCGAAGACCATGTGGCAGCCTTGCAGATTTCCTCAATAGGTGTGGACCTGAGGAACGCTACGGAGGCTGCCATCGCTCGGACTTTGTGTCCCGTTACTCGACCATGCAGTGCGAGACCAGTCTGAGCGTAGCAAAAGGAGATGCAATCGGCCAACCAGTTGGACAAGGTGCGTTTGGAAACTGGGTGGCCTAACCGGTTTGGGTCGAAGGACAGAAACAGTTGTGGGACTTTCCGGTGTGGCTGAGTGCGTTGGAGGTAAAAGGCCAACGCTCTTTTGCAGTCAAGAGTGTGGAGCGCCACTTCTCCGGGATGAGAGTGGGGCTTGGGGAAAAACACAGGTAAGACAATGGACTGATTGAGATGGAAATCCGACACTACTTTAGGTAGGAACTTTGGATGGGTGCGGAGTACCACCTTGTCGTGATGGAATACCGTGAAGGGTGGGTCCGCTACCAGCGCTTGCAGCTCACTAACCCGCCGTGCGGACGTGAGCGCGAGTAAGAAGATTATCTTCCAAGTGAGGAATTTTGGATGGCATTTGTCTAGTGGCTCAAATGGAGGTTTCATTAATTGAGCCAGAACCACGTTAAGGTCCCAAACCACCGGGGGAGGTTTGAGAGGGGGGTGGACGTTCAGCAGACCCTTCATGAAGTGAGTGACTAAGGGATGGAGCGAGAGGGCTTTCCCTTGCAGGGGCTGATGAAAGGCCGCAATCGCACTGAGGTGTACTCGAATGGAGTTGGTCTTTAGGCCGGAATGAGATAGTTGAAGTAGATAGTCAAGGACCAGGGGGACGGAGGCCGACACCGGGTCCTGGCTGTGGGAGGAGCACCAGGTTGAGAATCTGGTCCACTTTTGGGAGTAGCAGGTTCTCGTCGAGGTTTTTCTGGAGGCCTCCAATATCTCCTTGACTGATTGAGACATGGGGAGAGCAGTCAGGGGGAGAGAAACCAAGCATTCAGATGAAGAGACTGAAGATTGGGATGTAACAGTGAACCCTGACCCTGTGACAGTAGAGAGGGAAACAGAGGCAGAGGCAGTGGATCTCTGACACTGAGTTGAAGTAGCAGGGAAAACCACGGCTGGCGTGGCCAGCGAGGGGCAATCAGGATCAGGGTGGCTTGTACTGTTTTCAGGTGGACAAGCGTCAGCAGTATCAGAGGAAACGGCGGGAACGCGTATAGGAACCTTCCCTCCCAGTCGAGGAGGAAGGCGTCGGCCTCGAGCCGGTCCGGGGAGTATATCTGGGAGCAGAAGAGAGGCAGTTTGTGATTGTGCGGGGACGCGAATAGGTCTATTTGAGGTGTCCCCCACCGTTCGAACACTCCTCGCAGGATGTGAGAGTGTAGTGACCACTCGTGTGGCTGGAGGAGGCGGCTGAGTCTGTCCGCCAGGCAGTTTTGTTCTCCTTGTATGTACACCGCTCGAAAGAAGGTGTTGTTGGAGATTGCCCATTTCCAGAGGCGCAGGGCTTCCCGACAGAGGGGCCAAGACCCTGTCCCCCCTTGTTTGTTTACGTAGTACATCGCTACCTGGTTGTCGGTTCGGATGAGAACCACTCGGTCGTGGAGCAGATGTTGGAAGGCTACGGCTGCGAGGTAGATGGCCCGAAGTTCTAGCACGTTGATGTGGCAGCGACGGTCTTGTGCTGACCACATTCCTTGGGTGCGTAGGCCGTCCAGATGGGCTCCCCAAGCGTACTCCGACGAGTCCGTGGTGAGTACCTTGCTGTGGGGTGGGGTGAGGAAGAGCAAACCTTTGGAAAGATTTGAAGAGTCGGCCCACCAACGGAGCGATCGTTGCAATGAAGGAGTCACTGTCACGGAGTGGTCGATCGGGTCCCGGTCTTGACGCCATTGAGACGCCAGGATCTATTGAGGGATTCTCAGATGGAGGCGGGCGAAGGGTGTGACATGGACGGTGGAGGCCATGTGGCCCAGAAGGGTCATCATCTGTCGAGCTGATACTGAGGTCAGCAGGGAGATCCTTCGGCTCAGACTTACTAACGCCTCCAGGCGCGGAGGGGGGAGGAAGGAGCGGAGGTGAACCGTGTCCAGCGTGGCCCCGATGAACTGTAGGGACTGCGAGGGGCGTAGTTGAGATTTTGGGAAGTTTATTTCGAACCCCAGACTTTGTAGGTAGGTAATAGTCTGTTGGGTCGCTGAGATAACCCCTTCCCTGGACGGGGCTTTGATTAGCCAGTCGTCCAGGTAGGGGAATACCTGGAGGCCCTGGGAGCGTAAGGTTGCTGCTACCACCACGAGGCACTTGGTGAAGACCCGAGGTGATGATGCTAGTCCGAAGGGGAGGACTCGGTATTGTAGGTGCCAGTCCCCTACTTGGAAGCGCAAGAACTTGCGGTGAGCGGGGTGCACTGGGACGTGTGTGTACGCCTCCTTGAGATCGAGGGAGCAGAGCCAGTCGCCCTCGTCGATCAGGGGGTAAAGTGTTGGTAGTGAGAGCATCCAAAACTTTTCCCGTACCAGGAATTTGTTGAGGTGTCTCAAGTCTAGTATTGGGCGTAGGTCTCCCGTTTTTTTCGGTACCAGGAAGTAGCGGGAGTAGAAGCCCTTCCCCCGTTGGTCGGGGGGAACCTTCTCCACTGCTCTCAGGCGAAGCAGGTCTCGAGCTTCGGAGAGGAGTAGGGGTAGCTGAGTCCGGTTGGGAGGGCAATTCCTTGGGGGGTTGTCCGGAGGAATGGCCCGAAAGTTGAGAGAGTACCCTGATGAGATCACGCCAAGGACCCATGTGTCCGACGTGATTTGTTCCCAGTGAGGGTAAAAAGTTTTGAGTCGACCCCCGATGGGAAGGTGGTCTGGGACTATGGCGGAAGGGGCCCGCCCCCTTCCGCGTGTCCCGTCAAAAGGACGGGGATGGTTTGGTGGTCGCGGGCGGTTGGGACTTGGGCATGGCCCTGTGGTGGGCTTGCGGACGTCTGGGTGGGGGCCGCGAGAAGGCGGGGGTGGACTTTTGTGGGTATCGGCGCGGAGGGGCCCTGTATGGCCTGGACGCTGGCGGTTTGGGCTTTTGCCGGACAAGGGAGGCAAACGAGCGTTCATGTTCGGAGAGGCGTTTTGTCGCCGCCTCGATAGTGTCATCGAACAATTCCTTTCCCACGCAGGGGAGGTTAGCCAACCGGTCCTGTAAGTTGGGGTCCATGTCGACCAGGCGCAGCCAGGCTAGTCGGCGCATGGCGATAGCGAAGGCTGCTTCTCTGGAGGAGAGTTCGAAGCCATCGTAGGCCGCGTGGAATAGATGAAGGCGCAGGTTGGAGAGGGACTCTAAAAGCAGGCCGAACGTTCCTTGCCGGGAGGCCGGTAGGTCAGTCTCAAAGGCTCTCAATAGTCCAATGAGGTGTTTGAGGTATGATGTGAAGGTGAAAGTGTAGCTTTGCACCCTAGAGGCCATCATTGCGTTTTGGTATAGTCTCCTGCCGAACTTATCCAGGGTTCGGCCTTCTCGGCCTGGGGGGACCGCTGCTGAGACCCGGGACGGGTGAGCCTTTTTCAAGGAGGATTCTAGTAGCAGCGATTGGTGGGAGAGCTGTGGTTGCTCGAATCCCGGGTAAGGTACTGTGCGGTACTTGGCCTCCATTTTGGAGGGTACGGCCGTGACCATGTAGGGGGTCTCCAGGTTCCTGAAGAAGGCCTGTTGGAGTACCGGGTTGGGTGGTAGGCGAAGGGACTCTCTGAGCAGTGATGGCATATCCAGCTCCGCCAGGTACTCCTTCGAGTATCTGGAGTCGGACTGGAGGTCTAAGTCCAATGCGTGGCCCATGTCTTGGACAAAGCGAGTGAAGGATGGGCGAGATGTCCCCGGGGCCCCGTGCGGGGTCGGGGAACGAGACCTTCGTCGGGTGGAGAAGGATAGGGAGGCTTCCCTCGAGTATCGAGGTTCATGCTCTGATCCATGCTCCGAGACTGGGGAAGCACTGTGAGAGTGTTCCGGGGTTGTCGATCTTCGGTGTCTCGAGGAGCCCCTCGGAGACGATGCCGGGGTTAGGGGTACCGATCGATGTTGGATCGGTGACCTCGATCCGGACTCCCTCGGAGAATACGTCCGAGGGGGGGTTCGGAGGATGCGCGGGTTGGAGAGTGATAACTCAGCCACCCTAAGTGGTCCCGTACGAGGTGTGGGAGAACGGCCTCGTAGAGTTGGTGAACCTCGGGCCTTCTTGGAGGTATGGCGGTTCGAGGTTTCTGTCGTTCTAGCCCGACGTTTTGCCCCTCGGCGGTCTGCGGAGGGGGAACGTCTCGGGTGTCTCGGCGAGGAGTCTGAGGAGGATGGGATGCGGCGAGGATTGCGCACCCTTCCTCGAGGTTGTTCGGTGCGAGGCTCAGGCTGGTCTGGCACATTCGAGGTCGAGGCCGATTGAAACTGGGCCATTGCCGCGGACAGCTCCGACGTGATCATCGCTCGGAGTAGGTCCTGGAAGACGGGCACGGACAGCATCGAAGGCATGTCCACTGCCTTGGTGCGCTCCACCGGGGGCGACCTCGTATCAGAGTATTCCCGTGTGGTGGAGGCACGGCCCGAAGGCTTGGAGGGCTTAGATGGGGCTGTAAGCATGGGGCTTCCGCCATGCGTCGCCGTTGTCCCCGAGGCTGGCTTCTTCGCTGCTACAGAACCTGAAGAGGGAAGAGGGGACTTACCCAGAGCCGAGGCTTTCTGTTGTCCCGAGGACTTCGGGGTCGAGTCTCGAGGCGATGCCGAGGTATCCGGGGCCGAGGTCAAGGCCGGGGCCGAGGTCGGGGCCGACCTCGAGGCCGAGGTGGAGGGTTGGTCCGGGGTGAAGAGGTCCGCCATGCGGGCTTTTCTTCGGCGGAGGGCCCTGTTTTGGAAAATAGCACACTGGGGGCAGGAGTCGTTGGATGAGCCGCCCCCAGACAGAGGATGCACCGGCGATGCGGGTCTGTGAGAGAAAGAAGCCGCTCGCACCGGGTGCACTTTTTAAAGCCGGTCAAAGGCCGGGACATTAAATCGAAAGTAGCCACGGCTCGATTAGCCACGCGGCTACGGGGACCCGGAAGCCTCCGGGTCGTTGAAAACGAAGCAGGAATCAAGTAAGAAAAGTAAAGAATTCGCGCACAGCGACTTAATCGTGAAAAACAAGAAAAAATCACGGTGCTAGAAGGCAGTTGGGGCAGAGCTGAAAAACACGGCTTCTAGGCTCGCGGAAAAATTTGAACTGGAGACCACGAGGGGATGCACCCCCTAGTGGAGCAGGAAGGCACGCATGCGTGGAGCAGCAGAGCAAACTTAAATCTTCAATCAAGTTTGCTTGAAAATGCTTCCGCATCGGGGCTCCGTAGATGACGTCACCCACATGTGAGAATATCATGCCTGCTTGTCCTGGGATAAAAGAAATTAGTACGCATGGTGCCAATGTGTCTTAAAGAGGGAATGGATAACAGGTTTTGATAAGAAGAATGGATGGAGGTTTACATTGTTTACCTTATGGTTTAGAGCAGGGGTGCCCAACGCGTCTATCGCGATCGACCAGTAGCTCAGGAAGGCAACTCGAGTCGATCGCACTCGTGTTGCCGTCCTGGTCTACGGGCCGATCAGCCTTCCTCTCCAGTGTTCTCCCTAGGGCCTTTTAGCTGGGCGGTTCGCCCAGCTGTCATCTGCCGCTGCTGAACATTAAAAAAAAACCCCAAAAAACCGGCTTGGAGATTTCAGCCCCTAGCGAACTTATGCTCCGGGCTCTAACGTGTGCGTGCAGGCTTCTCTTCTCTTCCCTCCGAAACCGGAAGTTATGCCCGGGGAGGGGGAGGGGGGGAGAAGGGAAGCCTGCACGCACATGTTGAGAGCCCTGAAGCAAGCGTTCGCTACGGGCTAAGGCGGGAGCATTTCCTCTTCTTGCTGCCGGGTCCTGCCTACTTTCTGTTTCCGCGAAGGCAGGACCCGGCAGCATTTCCCCCAACAGTTCCTCGCGATGCTGGTCGGCCGAAGCAGGGAGAGGTTGGGGCGGCGTCGGCTTTCGGGCCCGTTATTGGTGGCGGTTTGGGTCCTGGTCCCCGATGGCAGTTTGGGTCCCCGATGGCAGTGGCAGTGTCTTGGGGGAGGGCAGGGAGAAAGAAAGAAAGAAAAAGGGCAGGCAGGGAGACAGAAGGAAAGTAGAGAAACAGAAAAAAAGGAAAGGGAGGCAGAGAGAAAGAAAGGGCAGGGGAGAGGAAGGAAAAGTTGGGGAGGGAATGAGGTGTGGAGGAGAGGAAGCATACAGGCTGAAAGAAGGGAAGAAAGACTGGATGCACAGTCAGAAGAAGAAAGTGCAACCAGAGACTCATGAAATCACCAGACAAGGTAGGAAAAATGATTTTATTTTAAATTTAGTGATCAAAATGTGTCTCAATTTATATCTGTTGTCTATATTTTACACTAAGGTCCCCTTTTACTAAACCGCAATAGAGTTTTTTAGCGCAGGGAGCCTATGAGCGTCGAGAGCAGCGCTGGGCATTCAGCGCAGCTCCCTGCGCTCTAAAAACTGCTATCGTGGTTTAGTAAAAAGGGAGGGGGGTATATTTGTCTATTTTTGTATGGTTGTTACTGAGGTGATAGTGCATAGAGTCATCTGCTTTGACCTCTTTGAAAAACCCTGGAATAGGAATGATAATTAACATTTTCTATGCGTACAGTGTGCGTTGTGTTTTTTTTAAATTTTATTGTTGGTAGATCATTTTGACTTGGTCATTTTAAAAGTAGCTCGCAAGCCCAAAAAGTGTGGGCACCCCTGGTTTAGAGGCTGAAGTACCTTCATAATTAGGTTACATTACCTCAAGAGCGTCTTTACCTTAGATTTGTAGCGGGGTTGACATCATTTATCTTATGGTTTAGAGGTTGAAGGACCTTTTAGGTTACCTCAAGAGCGTCTTTACCTTAGATTTGTAGCAAAATCAGGGATCTACATTCGGTTTATGGATGTTACAATTTGGGAAAAATCAAGGATATACATTCAGTTTCTGGATGTTACAATTTGGGATTAGGGATGGATGCTGCCTCGATTTTTGGTTGACAGTACCTCAAGGAATGCCAAAGACAATGTAAGCTGTAAGTTAAACCTTTAACAGTCCTGTTCATGCGTTCGACAATACCGGAACTCTGTGGGTGATATGGGAGATGAAATTTCCACTCAATGCAGAGTGCAATAGCTAAATCTTTGGCAGTGAAAGCAGGACCATTATCTGAGTTGATGTGTGTGGGATACACACCTAGGTGGGACACACACCTAGGGATGATTTCGCCATAGTCTGAGCAGTTTCATTTGTAGTGGGGAAAAAAACTTCAGGTTATCGGGAGAACATGTCAACAATAACAAGGGCTTCCCCTCTTTGCACCAAAGTCCGTCCGAAGGGCGGCTTTGGGCACCGGCCAGATGGGCCAGGGTTAAGCCATGGCCAGGGTTAAGCCAGGGTTAATTAAAACACCCAGTACTTATTACCACCTCGATCGGAGGCAGGGGCCCGCCCCCTACGAAACCCATGACCCCCTCTTCCGCGAGGAGCGGACAAGCCCAGGCGCTGGCCCTGATTATGCAGGATTTCCCAAGGCTTAGAGATCTCAAAGCGTAGGAGAGGAGTGGTGGTTAGTGCTACAGCCTAAGGAACCTGAGGTTTGGGGGTTCAAACCCCGCACTGCTCTTTTTTCCAATCTGAAATCAATCAGAACTAGTGGGCCATTCTGAAATCATTTGTTTGACCAGAATCTGCAAAGGAGAAAGGATAGTCTGAATAAGTAGGGAATCCATATTTGGATGGGTCCAGGTTTCATTAAACCTCTTCCACACCTATCAAGCTGTCTGCAATCCTGATCGAATCACATTACTCATCGCATTACCTTTAAAATCCTACTTTTAGTTTTTTTAAAACACTCTCTTTGAACGATCCCCAATTCATTAATAACTACTTATTCCCCATAGTATATCACGTTCTTTAAGATCCATTAATCAAAAACTCTTAACAATTCCATCATTGAAAGTTATCAAAACTCGTCGTCATGATATTTCTTTTCTCCAGAAGGTCAATTGATCAGGTCTCTATGCACTCGTAAAGGTCTGGGCGTCCCTTGTGCTTCATTAGGTATCGTGAGTAGAGTCTCTCGGTCTCAGGATAAATAGATAATGGTTACTGCAGATGGGCAGACTAGATGGTCCCCACATGGCTCTCCATCGCCATCCGGTTTATTGAAGCACATCATGAAGTGCAATATATAATAATTCCTATGTCAAAAGGGGCAGACTAGATGGACTTGATGAGGCTTCTTACAGAGTGGACTCGCCGAGGGACGGACGTGATAGGCCACTTGGGGCAGGAAGGCCGAAGGATGTTAAATTCCTGGAACGGCCTCCCAGTGGAGTTGGTAAAGATGACAACTGTATATGAATTCAAGGAAGCTTGGGACAAGTACATAGAATCTTTAAGGGAATAAAATAGAGAATGTATGGCATGTGGATGGGCAGAATGGATAAGCCATCTGGTCTTTCCATGTTTATCACATGGAAGTGTAAAGTGATGCATGTCAGTAACCAAATCTCATGCACGAATACAGAATGTCTGGGGCAGTACTTAGAGAGACCTCCCAGAAAAGAGACTTTGTCGCCGCTATACATTGCATGGACAGCTTCATCAACTTATCACGCAGAGTTCTGCGTGATAAGTTGATGAAGCTGTCCATGCAATGTATAGCGGCGACGAAAAGGGGCAAACAGAATGCTAGATCAGAGAAGGTTATCATGCCACTGAAGCCATGGTGTGTCCATATCTGGAGTACTGCATCCAGCACTGGTCGCCATACATGAAATGACATGGTACTACTCAAAAGGGCAGGAGGAGGTGCCGTACTGGCAGGAGGAGGTGCCGTACTGTGAAAGATTAGAGAAACTCGGCCTCTTCTTCCTCAAACAGAGGAGATTGAGAGGGGACATGATCGAACATTCAAGGTAAATAAAGATAGGTTGTTCACCCTCTCCAAGGTAGAGAGAACGAGAGGGCACTCTCTACAATCGAAAGGGGATAGGTTCCGTATGAACGGAAGGAAGTTCCTCTTGACCCAGAGAGTGGGAGAAAACTGGAACACTCTTCCGGAGTCTGTCATAGCGGAAAACACCCTCTAACAAAGTTAGACGAGTTCCCGCTGAACCGGAACATATGCAGGCAGGGTCGACCAGAAGGCTGCCATGAGAGCAGACTGCTGGACACGCTGGACCACCGGTCCGCCCCCAGCAGCAGCAAATCTTATGTTCTTTTAACTTCGGTGCTAAATTAATAAATGAAAACATACATATGTGAGAGAACAATAAAAGGCAGGTGTGTGAGGAAACAAAGGTAACATGAGTCCAGAATTTTATTTTTTTTTTGCAGAAACGTAATAAGAAAAAACCCCATAATACAATCTGTCCAAATTGCTAATGCGGGAAATGTTATTAGATTTAAAGGTCATCCGCAGTCAAATCCCCAGGATAAGAATTATAGTATCATAACATGATGATTGGACATAACCCAGCAAAGCATAACATCCCAATCTAAAACAGCAGTGAAGGCAGGTTCCATACATTTTGTCCAGCACATTTAGAAAGAGTGCAATAGAAAACAGACTCAGATAGCTACAGAAAGCTCGGTGCCTACTCTGCATACCGCCCAAAATATAGAGTCAGGCACTGCGTTCTCCCCGCTATCCCCACAAGGGACCTTAGCGGCCGCGTGGCCACGTGGGCGCGTACCCAGCGCCAGACCCGACCAGGCCGCATGGCCATGTGGGCGCATAACCCGTACCCCTATGGCGACCATAAAATTGGGTGCGGCGGAAAAACCACCCTCTGGCCGCTTGGCCATGAGGTAGCAGCACCCGCTCCCCTGCAGCAGCCGGAGCCTTTCCTATAGAAGGCTGTGCTGGAGACAGTGGCGTACCTAGGGGGGGGCGGGCCGCCCCGGGTACCAGCCCTAAGGGGGTGTTCCCGGCCTTGCCGTTCAGTCCCCCGCCACCCCCGAAGGACCGCTCGCCCCCTGGCCTCCCCGCACCACCTATGAACAGCCGCAGCAGGATCGCGAAGTCAGCGTCAGCATCCCTGCGCTGCTTCCTACGACGCGATCCCGCCCCTCCTCTGACGTCAGAGGAGGGGCGGGACCGTGGCGCAGGAAGCAGCAGGGATCGCTGACGCTGACTTCGCGATCCTGCTGCGGCTGTTCATAGGTGGTGCGGGGAGGCCAGGGGGGCGAGCGGTCCTTCGGGGGTGGCGGGGGACCTGAACGGCAAGGCCGGGAACACCCCCTTAGGGCTGGTACCCGACGCTGACTTCGCGATCCTGCTGCGGCTGTTCATAGGTGGTGCGGGGAGGCCAGGGGGGCGAGCGGTTCCTTCGGGGTGGGTCGGGGCATCAGGCCTTCAGGGTGGGGCGGGCGGGCAGGCAAGCAGGCTTTCAAGGGGGAGGGGGTGACAGGCAGGCAGGCAGGCCTTCAAGGGGGGACAGGCCTTCGGGGGGGGGTGCAGACATTCAAGGGGTGCAGGCCTTCAAGGGGGGCAGGCAGGCCTTCAGGGGGGTGCAGACCTTCGGGGGGGGGTGTAGGCCTTTGGGGGGGGGTGCAGACCTTCAAGGGGGGCAGGCAGGCCTTCAGGGGGGTGCAGACCTTCGGGGGGGGGTGTAGGCCTTTGGGGGGGTGCAGACCTTCAAGGGGGTGCAGGCCTTCAAGGGGGGAAAGGCAGGCAGGCCTTCAAGGGGGGGACAGGCCTACAAGGGGGGGGGTGACAGGCCTACAAGGGGGGGGACAGGCCTACAAGGGGGGGGACAGGCCTTCAAGGGGGGGGGCAGGCCTTCAAGGGGGGGTGCAGGCCTTCAAGGGGGGTGCAGGCCTTCAAGGGGGAGACAGGCCTTCAAGGGGGGGAAAGGCAGGCAGGCAGGCCTTAAAGGGGGGACAGGCCTACAAGGGGGTGGGACAGGCCTTCAAGGGGGGGACAGGCCTTCGGGGGGGTGCAGACCTTCAAGGGGGGAAAGGCAGGCAGGCCTTCAAGGGGGGTGCAGGCCTTCAAGGGGGAGACAGGCCTTCAAGGGGGGGAAAGGCAGGCAGGCAGGCCTTAAAGGGGGGACAGGCCTACAAGGGGGTGGGACAGGCCTTCAAGGGGGGGACAGGCCTTCGGGGGGGTGCAGTCCTTCAGGGGTGGGGTTTAGGCCTTCAGAGGGGGACAGACCTTCGGGTGGGAGGTAAAGTCCTTCGGGGGATGCAGGTCTTCAGGGGTGGGGTGTAGCCCTTCGGAGGGGGGACAGACCTTCGGGGGAGGGGGGGTCCTGGTGTAAAAGTACACAGAGGGAGAGAGGGAAGGGGGGGTTCAAAGATACATGCATATGCCAGACTTTGGGGGTTAGAAATAATGGGTCTAAAAACAGAGGAGTGGGAGAGAGATGGTGCATAATGGGATTTAGGGAGGGAAGGAACAGAAAGGGAGAGAACTTGGAAACAGGGGATGGTGTGGAGGGGGGATAGAGATACTGGATAGGAGGATAGTTGGGAACAGAAAGGGAGAGATGGTGGATCCTGGGGTGGTGGGGAGTTGAGAAAAGGTGAATCTGTGGATGGAGACAAAAAAAAGGAAAGATGCCAGATCTCCGGGAGAGGGAAGGGAAACGGAAGGGGAGAACAGAGATGGCAGACGGATGGTTAGCACGGAGAAAGGAGACCCTGGCAAGCAAGACAACAAGAGCCTGGGACCAACAAGATTTGAATATTGATCAGAGAACAAAAGGTAGAAAAAATAATTTTATTTTCTGTTTTGTGATTACAATATGTTAGATTTGAAAAGTGTACATGAGACAGCTTGAAATGGGAACTTTTCTATTTTTGTGAATGGCAAGGCTGAGTTCAGTTAAAATATATGCTTTATAAGAAAATATAATAATGTGTTTTATAAAGTTTATAAGCATTGCTGGCATACTCGGTGAGGTGTTCCTAGTGTTGGTGGTGGTGGTAGCATGCCAGTGTGTTGAGAGGAAGAGGTAGTCTGGGAAATTCTGCTGAGCAAACTCTGGGCCCATTTCCACCCCCAGTTAGTCCACTCCACTCAACTGGTTCACACACTGAGTGGGTCTTTGGGTGTTATTTCTGGGTAGTTGTTTTAGAATCTCTTCCAGTGGTTTGTCAGTATCTCCTTCTGGTCCAAGGAAGGAAACTTTGTCAACCTTAGCATTGACCTTCAGAATATGTTTGTAACAGCGCTGCTTGTGTGGCATTAGGCTATGTAGTGATCGAAAGAAAAAAACAGACCTTTGCACATTTTTGCACTATATGGTGGGTGTATGAGGAGATTCATTTCCTGCACAGTTAAGTCCATTTTTTCTACTGAATAATAGTATAGGTACAATGAAAGTAAATAGCAAAAATGTTTGAGTAGATAATTAAGGAAATCTTTTTCATATTGCTTGCTTATGGACTGGGAAAAAAGACTGTTCAAGCAAATGTCTCCAGAACTGCTTTAATGGAAAAATGTGATTTTTTTTTTTTTAAGTACTTTGTGAAATTTATTGTTGTTGTGAAATTTATTGTTATACTTTGTTTAAACTTAAAAAGCGGTGTCATTAACAGTGAATCTAATCGAAAAATCGATTCAACAGGGTGAATCGGATCGAATGAAATATTTTTCTCTGAATCGGGCAGCACTATTGGCTACCATGAGAATGGGCTACTGGGCATGATGGACCATTGGTGTGACCCAGTTAGGCTATTCTTATGTTATGTTCTCATCTGTAGGGGCCTTTGTTTTCACTTCTTATTTTAATGTATTTTTTTCCTGGGAACTTATCAGTGTTTTTTTATAATGGGAACAAAAATGGAAGAGAATTAATGTGTGTGGAATGGGGGGGGGTAACTAATTTCTTCAGCTAAATAATTCAATCCACTTCAAACAGACATAGGAGAACTCACGCACCATTCACACACCCTCCAACCAAAAACGTCAAAAGAAAAAAAACTGTTCGACAACCTCCTAGCCATTCGAGCTGCAACACTTGACCCCCAACTCTACAACCTATTGACCTCGACCACAAACTACAAAACCTTAAAAAAAGAAATAAAAACCCTTCTATTAAAAAAACACATAAAACCAAACTAACATAATCAGAACTGTCCCAAGCATCACCTGCAACTACTCCATATGTACTTCTGATGTCATGACAATTCAGACATAATTTATGTTATGTTATGTTTGGAATAATGGTTACATAAATGAGGTTCAATAAAAGAAAATTTTCTGTGGGAGCATTTGTTGGAACTTCTGTTATCCTGATTTCTTCTATCTGTGGGCTTTCTTTAGCTAACCTACTTATCTGGGGCTTTCCACTTCTGCAGCTGCCCTTTTCACGGTCCACTTTGCGCTTGCACTCTCTGGGGAGGGGGGGTTGGGTCTGGGCTTGGTGGGGTAGGTGTGTCTGGTAGTTTTGTCTGGGTGGTGGCTGGGTGTTTCTTGGGTGCTTGTTGTGCGGATTGGTGTGTCTGGTGAGCGGTCTGGGTGTTGTTGCTTGTGGGGGTTTTTTTCATTATAAAATATGGCTGAGGGTCTAGTCCGGCTTATTATTCTTGTGGGTTCTGGGGTGGGATTTGTTTGCTTGCCCCAAGTTTTGGCCTTTTGTTGTGTATTGCTATGCCTCTCATTGGCAATTTTCTCTTGGGAGAGGCTTGTTCATGCTTGTTGTTGCTGTTACTCTCATTCTGTGTTCTTTTTGATAATGTATAAGTTTCTGTACAGACCATGGTTGCTTGTCTGGACCTTTTGCCATTCTCAATAAAAATACTTTGGAAAAAAAAGAAAAAAAAAAAAGAAAATTTTCACTGCCTGTTTCTATTCTGACCATTTATTCCATTTCATGGTTATTGCAAAAAAAAAAAAAAAAAAAAAATTTTACATGAGGGGGGGGGGGGGTGTCAAAAAATGATGGGCCCCGGGTGCCACATACCCTAGGTACGCCACTGGCTGGAGAGCTGACCCTGGCGCCGGGTCGCAGCTCCCGCTCCCCCGCGGCAGCCAGAGCCGGAGAACTGACACAGCCGTCGCCACGTGGGCTCCACCGCGGCAGCCGGAGCCATTGCTGGGGTTGGAGCGGATCCGTAAAGTTGGCGGCAGCGGAGGAGGAAGAACTCTGGCCATGTAGCCATGTGGGCGCCCTCAACTCCCCGGCCCCCCGAGTTGTTCTCCGTGCATGCCTCCTTCGAGAGTGCTTGGCGGTGGCTGGGCCAGTGACGCAGCGCGCGGCTCCGCTGCCGAAGCATGTCGGAACCACACGCACTGCGACCCACCTCCAGGCCACGTTGGGGCCAGCGGCTCGCGGCACCGACTGCACCTGGCCGGCACTCTGGGCCGGTGACGCCCCCCTGGCCGCGTGTGCAGCGGCCCAACCCCCTCTCCGCATAGACTCACCTACCGGGGCATGCGGGCACCCCGCGGGCAGCTGCATCAGGGTCCCAGTGAGGAAACCTACACCGGTCCCAGACACTCCGGCGTGCAGCCGTCGGAGAGAAGACGCAGGAGAGGAATGTTTGCCGCTGGAGCCAGAGGCGCCTGCACAGGTGAGGGAACAGACAGCAGTCGAGGGTGGGAGGAAGGGAAGCCGCGTCTATCTGCCGGGATCGCCGTATTGAAAGGGTGACCTCCCTTCCACTTCCACTTCCTAACCCCCCGCCGCTTCATCTGTTGATTGGCCCTTCCTTCTCCTCCCTTCCCCCTCCCATCCTTTTCGCTCCGGCTTCGGCCAATTTGGCCGCGCTCCTCCCTATACGGGATCGGAGCTTGTTCTTTTCATCAGTTATAACAGTGTTTTTCAACCTTTTTTGGGCAAAGGCACACTTGTTTCATGAAAAAAATCACGAGGCACACCACCATTAGAAAATGTTAAAAAATTTAACTCTGTGCCTATATTGACTATATATAAAGTAATTCTCTTGAATAGGAATCAAATAAACACAAAGAAAGTATTTTATAATGCTGCCACCGCCAACAACACCGTTGGCGGCGGTGGCACTCAAGTGGCTAAAGAGCCGCAGTTTGCCGGCCTAGGGACAACACTGGAGGGTGGCCAGCTGTGCACCCCCTTGGGACGTAAACCCGGGGTGGGGCAGACCGCCCCTCCCCAACCTGGTATGCCACTATCTGTACCTCACTCCCTCCCTATGACCAAAAATTCTCCTTTCTTCTATTCCCCGTGTACACAACCATCTCTTTCCCTCCCTTCCTCTCTCCAAAGTCCATGCCTTCTGTGTCCAAACACTCATTCCCTCCCCCACCTCAGCATCTCTTTCCCTCCATTCCTCTCTCCCAAGTCCATTTCTTCTGTGTCCAAAAACGCATTCCCTCCCCCACCTCAGCATCTCTTTCCCTCCCTTCCTCTCTCCCAAGTCCATTTCTTCTGTGTCCAAAAACGCATTCCCTCCCCCACCTCAGCATCTCTTTCCCTCCCTTCCTCTCTCTCAAGTCTATTTCTTCTGTGTCCAAAAACGCATTCCCTCCCCCACCTCAGCATCTCTTTCCCTCCCTTCCTCTCTCCCAAGTTCATGCCTTGTGTCCAAAACGCACTCCCTCCCCCCTTTTGTGTTCCGTGTTTGCCTCCCAGCCCATCTTTGCAACTTTCTCAGCAAAACGAAGCTCAAGCCGCGAGGCTTGTCTTCTGCTTCCTGCCTGCCCTGCCGCACACAAATAGCCGAACGGAAGTATTCTCCGACGTCAGCGCTGACGTCGGAGGGCAGGCTTTGCTTAAGCCCTCCCTCCGACGTCAGCGCTGACATCGGGGAACGCTTGCGATCGGCTATATGTTAGCTGCAGGGCAGGCAGGAACAGAAGACGAGCCTCGCGGCTCGAGATGTATTGAACTCCGCGGGTCCCCCGTCCAGCTCTCTCCTGTCCACGTGGGGCGGATCGCCCCTCTTCCTAGACTGGTGGTACTGCCCTGATGGCGGCCCTGACCGTACGGCACACCAGGCAACATCTCGCGGCACACTAGTGTGCCGCGGAACAGCGGTTGAAAAACACTGAGTTATAAGAACATAAGCATTGCCATATTTGTTCATCAAGCCTTGCTTTTAACAGTGGCCAATCACAAGTACATGTCAAAATCCCAAAAGAGTAAAACAGATTTTATGCTGCTTTTGCAGTATAAGCAGTAGATTTTGCGAAGTACATTTTTATAATGGTGTATGGACTTTTTTTTTAGGAAGATCTTTTAGGAAAATCTTTTTTTTTAATCCTAAGCTACTGTGGACTGAGTTATTCTTACCGTATATATAAATCACACATCAGAACATTCATAATTCTTTTTAATAAAGTAAAAATATTTTACATAATTCCATCAGTTCAAATGATTCAACAATAAGTGAATAAAAACGGGGATAAGGTATATTAGCTTCTTTTTAACTTTTGTATACAGGGTATCATATTCATCAATTATAATTCTAAATAGAACATAAAAGGTCCAGAATTGAATACTGAATATATATATATACATATATATTGGTGAAACATTGAAAAGAAAACAACGGCTTTGAACAAATTCATCAGTACTGGATTGCTGCTGCTTCTAGTCCATGCCAGCCATAAGCGATAAAGCTAAAGACTCCACTATAAACAAAAAGAGAAATTTTTTTGATTAAACAAATGGTCATAATGTACAATGATCAAATTTAAACATCAAAACCAGGGCTTAGAAATGAACTTTCCATCAATACTTATATATCTTTAAATCTTATATATCTTTAAAGGAGGAGTCCTGTTTATTGCGCATTAATCTTCCCTTACAGTACTTGATTATCAACTCAATTAAGGGTTCTCTTCTATCCCCATGATCATGAAAGGGAAACAAGTTACACACTTTGGGCCGGATTCTGAATAGGACACCCGGTCTTAGAAGCCGATGGACATCCTAAACAGAATCGTGTGTACAGTTAACCCGATTCTCTAACCGATGTCCATGTTACAGAAGCCAGTTAGATAATCAGGTACAATGTAGGTGCTACCACCGAGCTTATCACGGCAAGGGATCTCCCTGCTGCGATAAGTTCAGCGGCAGCGCCTATGGCCACCAGTCCCACACTGAACGAACGTGGCAAGAGGGATACCCAATCCCTCCTACCCAAAACACCCCTCATCTGCCCTGAATGCGGCCGGAGGGATGCTCAATCGGGACACAGTTTGCAGAATCCGTGCCTTTAGGCACACTATATACTCAAATTGTTAGCAGCAGTAGTATTGCTTCAAGATTAATCAATAAGTCACCAAGTCCCTTATTACTTACATCTTATTAGAAAAAAATTATTTCTAGCACTTAATTAGTATTTTAACCCTACTAAGTAAGCACAACTCTACAAACCAAAGATACAAATAGGACAGCAAATCACAAATTAAAGGCAATTGTTAAATTACACAATAACCAGAATAGAGCTAGCGAAATGCAATATATGTAGCCATACATTGCCTGTTGGATAGTTCATCTATGCACAGTGCAGCAGTCGATCTTTAGTTGTGTGTCAGAAACATGGACGCTCCATTGCAAGTTTGTACCACTGAATAACAATGTACAGTAACTTTGGGAAGAGGGAGTGAAACCTGTGGAAATTCACCGTCCAATATTGACTCAGTATGGACATGATAGTATCATGAATCAATGAAAGGTTTATGAGTGGGAAAGGTTTAAAGAGGGAAGAACAGATGTAACAGATGTAGTCGAAGAAGGTCGTTCTGGTCGCCCATCAACATCGCGCACACAAGAACACATTGACAGGGCAGACGCCTTGATTAGAGAAATCTGATGGATAGTCTCAATTGGCTGCAAATTTAGATATCAGCTATGGATCTGCATTTGCCATAATGCATGATTGTAAGGGTATATTCTTTATAAGCTATGTAAGAAATCACACAAATACGTTTCTTTTTCTTATTTTTAACTATGACTACTGGCTGTGGAATTTCCCACCCCCCTCCATGAGAAATGAAACTTACTTTTCCCCCCATTGTGACAAAGGGGGGACTATAAATATGTGATGTTGGTCTGAATAAACACTTCATCTTTCTTTGGCTATCGGTGTGTGTGTTTTCTGTCTCCGGATACATCCATAGTCAGGACAGCAGAACGAGGCTAATACAATTTGGAACCTATTTGTTTCAGCTGGGTGGCGATGGTTCTGGGACTCTATGTGAGTATCTGTTTTCTAGTGCTCACTGGTCTCTGCCCTCTTCCACACCCTTATTTGATTATTGAGGCTTTTGGCAAGTCTCGAGGTTTTTGACCCTTTGTGCATTTGTAGTGGTGGTTTTGGGAACCCCACAGATTACCTGTCCTTTTTGGGAAGGACTGCTTTAACTAATTACCTGCCCTTTTGGGAAGGACTGCTCTAACTAATTCAACTGTTCTGCTGTTCTGGCATGTTCTTTTTCTTTCTATTGCATTGTGTAAGTGAGATTTGTGCTTTGTTCTGGGTCACAAGGAAAGCAAAAACCCCAAGAAGTAAAACCAGATAAGGGTAGACAAGAGTAGGAATGGTCAAACTACACAACACGATCTATAAGTAATTTTTATATATATAAAATACATGGGAGAGCCCTCAGTCACACAGCCACCCACTGGAAACTCCTAGCAGTACAGGCTGTCACTTGGCTTACACCCAGAAGAGTGTAAACTGTGAAACATCCGTGTTTTTAGTGATAAAGTGCACCCAACAGTGGTAAGTGTGAAAAAAGATATAAATAAATAAAAAAAAACACACTCTACCATTCACTGCAATTGTCTCTACCAGAGGGCCAAAATATCCAGGGGGCCAAAATCCAGGGGGCCAAAATATCCAAAAATCCAGGGGGCCAAAATATCAAACGTCCATATCCAGCAAAGCAAAAAATACCAACGGCTCCTCCGTGGAAACTAACAGCCAGCGGATATCTTAATTCGTCCGACGGGACTCCGTTTCGGGGGTGCACACCCCCTTCTTCAGGAACAGCTGGACTGCGCTGTGACCCTCGAAATCATCCGGTACAGCTTAGATTGACAAAGCGGGAAATGGCGCTGAACCGAACAGAATGCCTCCAATTTAAACTGCAGACACTGGAACAGCATTGGATGAACAAGTCACATGACTCTCAAAAACCACGGAGGAAAGAAAAATCACCTGACCCCAGGTAAGCTACAAAAATGGACTGCAAAAGAACTGCAAAAAAAAATTGTTGTGTTAAAAACCAAAGCAGAACAAAGAAAAAGAATAAGAATAATGATGGTAAAATTAAAAGGTATGTTGCCATGATGGTAAAATTAAAAGGTATGTTGCCATTCAATGTAGTCATTATGTCCAGTGGGGGCCAACGCTTGGAGTTCAAAGATCCAATACTGCTCCCTCCGTTGTAACCAAGATAGTTTGTCCCCCTGATAGTTTTCATAAACCTGTTCAATGATAGACCAGCGTAGATCTTGAAAGGCGTGCCCCAATTGAATACAATGAGGCACTAACGGAGAGCTCATCGATTGTGTATTAATACGTGAGCGGTGCTCAATGAGGCGAGTCTTGATCTTTCTTTGAGTACGGCCCACTTATACCATACGGCAGGAGCATGTGATAACATATATTACCCACATGGATTTACATGTGGTAACCGATTTGAGGGTATATATTTTATGAGTCATAGGATGTTGCCATGTGTTGCCCTCAATGGTGAGTTTACAAAGATCACAGGTATCACTACACTTTGAGTGTTGTCCCTCCTGGATGATATTACTACGATCTGCTATGTATTTGGAATGAACCACATAATCTGCAATATTTTTAGCACGAGAATATGCTATACGGGGGGGTTCTTGAAAGATGGAGTGTAGCTGGAGAATATGCCGTTTCCTGATACTTTGGGCAACAGCCGCAGCTTGATCTGAAAAGGACAACACGTAGGTGGTTTTGACCTCTTCTTGAGATGGAACCGTAGACAACAAGAGGGTCCTATTGGCATACAAAGCTCTGTAAAGAACTCGATGCGGATAACCCCGCTCCTTGAATCTAATGTAAAGTTTCCGAGCTTGAATGCGAAACTCATCAAGGCCTCCGAACACGTAAGGACTGACTTATAGGCAATGATTGTTTAAGCTTGGTGGGATGGCAGCTAGTGTAGCTTAAATAATTATTAACCTCCACTGGTTTTCTATATACGGTAGTAGTTAAAGTGTGGTTTGACTTATAGACCCATACGTCCAAAAAGGATATCTGATGTTGATCGGACACCATTGTGAATCTCAAATTGGTGTCCAAAGAATTAAACCAGTCCACAAAATGATTTAACAACTCTGGGGGGCCCGTCCAAATACAAAAGACGTTGTCAATGAATCTATACCACACTTTAATGTATGAAAACCAAACTGATGAGTACAAGTGACGATCCTCAAATCGTGAGACATATAAATTGGCGATGCTAGGGGCAGCAGCCGTGTGTCTGGAGCTAATTGGATGCGGTCAGCTCTAATGCGGTCATGATGAATGTCCTGCATAAAAATTCTAGAAATAAGTTCTAAAGCAGCAGTTTGGGGTATGTTGGAATATAAAGATTCCAAATCCATCGTGACCAAAAGGTGGGTATCTCGGATGTCCGTAATCTGTGTGATGCATGACAGAAAATGAGTAGTGTCCTTAAGGTAAGACCTTGCTTTGATGACTTGGGGTTTAAGAAACCAATCTATAAATTTGGACAAAGGCTCCAGAACAGTGCCTCTTAGAGACACTATGGGTCTACCCGGAGGGGGATTAATATTCTTATGAACGTCGGGCGGCACGGAGAAGACAATTTTAAGAATCTTTTTTCCGCTCCAGTTAATTGACCTTCATACACTCTTCTGGGTGTAAGCTAAGTGACAGCCTGTACTGGGAGTTTCCAGTGGGTGACTGAGGGCTCTCCCGTGTATATATAAAAATTACTTATAGATCGTGTTGTGTAGTTTGACCATTCCTACTCTTGTCTCTCCCCCTTATCTGGTTTTACTTCTTGGGGTCTGGGAGGTTTTTGCTTTTCTTGTGATTTCTATACCTCCCAGCTATTTTCGGGTTTTGTGAGATTTCTACAGACTATTTTTACCCATTGTTCTGGGTCAGACAGGCACTAAGGCTGGCTTTTCTTCACTTGAAAAAAAAAAGTTCCCCACGCTGTGCCTCTGGGCAGTAGTGAGAGCTTTCACCCCTTCCTCCTTTTTCCATGCCTTCCAGTGAGATAGCAGGCGGCCTTTTGGCCTTTTTTTCTCCACATAATTTTTTTCTCTAGGAGGAAGGGGGGGTTGGAGCAAGTTTAGTGGGGAAGAAAAAAAATTGGCTCTGTCCAAAACAAAGGGGATTGCAATGAGGTAAAAAATCTGCCCATGAGACCCCTTAAACTATTTATCTCCTTCCTGTAAAGGGAGAGGGGATGTTTGGAGAAAATAATTTGAGACGGTGCCTTAAACAGAGATGGGATGAGCTGAATGGGTCATTCAGCATAGGACTTAGGAAGAAATACAGCTTTAGTAGTTGAGCTAATACGAACAGACTTTCTTAAAGCAAGCGATGCTTTGGAATTCAATACTTTTTACCAGTGCTTAGGAACCATTTTGCATCTTTACAAGGAGTTTGTTTGTTTGTGTTGTGCCTAGTAAAAAGGAACTTTATTCTAACTGTGGTATGCATACCGTATTTGTAGGGATTTGCTGTTTTCCCTCCTCCCCTAAGGCCAGCATTTTTTGCCTGTCCCTCTTTGTTTTTTTACAAGAGAAGGGGGAGAGAAAACATTTCCTCGTGACTAGAGTTGAAACTTCTTAAATTTTCTCACATTCAGAATAGGTAGGGAGAAGACAATAAGAACTAGTTTTCTGATCTACATGAACAATTTATGAATTAATAGTTTTAGGATATCTTTTGGCTTTAGGAGACATTAGAATTCTTTTATAAAGCTGTGGGTGTGTGACTTTTGCTGGCACCAATTTACGGTGACAGAAGAACACTATTGCCTGCATATAAAAATACAAAAATCTAAGCATAGGATTATTACCAAAAGTTACAGTACTCTGCACATTTTGATGTTTTGAAAGAAAAAAAAAAGTCAAAGGCTTAGTATTTGGAATTTAATCGATTTTTTAACTTGGGAACTTGGTCGACGAAAGCACTGGGGAGATGGAAGAAACAATTTGGGGTTAGAAATATGGGAAAGGTTGTAGACTCAGGTTTGCTCTATGGCTGATGTGGATTTGGTACGTTGCTAAAAAGGGATGTGTTACGTGTTTAAAGGTATGTGCTATTAAGAACATAAGAAATGCCTTCGCTGGGTCAGACCTGAGGTCCATCGCGCCCAGCAGTCCGCTCACACGGTGGCCTGTGCAGTAAATTTCTATCCCCTTTTCCAGCAGGAATTTGTCCAATCCTTTCTTAAACCCCAGTACCGTACTCTGCCCTATAACGTCCTCTAGAATTGCATTCCAGGTGTCCACCACACGATGTGTAAAGAAGAACTTCCTAGCATTTGTTTTGAATTTGTCCCCTTTCAACTTTTCCGAATGCTCTCTTGTTTTTTTATTTTCTGAAAGTTTGAAGAATCTGTCCCTCTCTACTCTCTCTATGCCCTTCATGATCTTGTAAGTCTCTATCCTAGTTTTTCCAATCTCTCAGCGTATGAAAGGCTTTCCATCCCCTTAATCAGTGGTGTCGCTCTCCTCTGAACTCTCTCGAGTAACGCCATATCCTTCTTAAGGTACAGTGACCAATACTGGACACAGTACTCAAGATGTGGACGCACCATTGCCCGACACAGTGGCAGGATAACTTCCTTTGTTCTGGTTGTAATACCCTTCTTGATTATACCTAGCATTCTATTCACTCTCTTAGCGGCAGCTGCGCACTGTGCCGTCGGCTTCATTGCCATGTCCACCATTACCCCCAAGTCCCTTTCTAGGGTACTCTCAGTCAATAACATCCCTCCCATCGTATAAATTATACCTCAGGTTTTTGCTTCCCACATGCAATACTTTATACTTCTCAACATTTAATTTCATCTGCCATCTCTCTGCCCATTCCCCTAGTTTGTCCAAGTCTCTTTGCAATTCTTCGCAGTCATAGAAACATAGAAACAGACGGCCCATCCAGTCTGCCCAACCTAATGACCTCCTCTACCTTTGCCTTGTGAATAGATCCCATGTGCTGATCCCATTTGGCCTTAAAATCAGGCACGCTGCTGGTCTCAATCACCTGCAGTGGAAGACTATTCCAGCGATCAACCACCCTTTCAGTGAAAAATAATTTCCTGGTGTCACCTGCCCCTGATTTTCCACGGATGCCCTCTTGTTGCTGTGGGTCTTCCTCCGCTTCGATGCGGCCCGAGAGATACTTGAACATCTCTCGATCATGTCCCCCCTCTCTCTGCACTCCTCGAGCGAGTATAGCTGCAGATTAACGAATCGTTCTTCATACGGGAGATCCTTAAGTCCCGAGACCATCCGGGTGGCCATTCTCTGAAATGACTCCAGTCTCAGCACATCCTTGCGATAATGCGGCCTCCAGAATTGCACACAGTATTCCAGGTGGGGCCTCACCATGGATCTATAATGGCATAATGACTTCCGGCTGACGAAACCCCTGCGTATGCAACCTATGATGAGGTCTTTGATGAGGCCTGCTCCACCTGACTGTCAGCCTTCATGTCCTCACTGACGATCACCCCCAAGTCCTCCTTTGTCCGAGCTCCACTAAATAGTTTGGTATTGTCCGCAAATTTTATTATCTCACACTTCGTCCCTGTTTCTAGATCATTTATGAATATGTTAAAAAGCAGCGGCCCGAGCACCGAGCCCTGCGGAACACCACTCGTGACCTTTCTCCAGTCTGAGTAGTGGCCCTTCACCCCTACCCTCTAACCAGTTCTGATTCATCTATGCACGTCTCCGTCCTCAGTTTCCGGAGTAGACGTTCATGAGGCACCTTGTCAAAGGCTTTCTGGAAATCTAGGTATATGATGTCTATGGGGTCTCCTCTGTCCATCTGTTTTGTTAATTCCTTTGAAGAAGTGCAATAAGTTAGTCAGGCACGACTGCAGAAACCATGTTGGCTGGTTATCAGAAGTTCGTTTCTTTCAAAATGATTCATGGATGTTTTCTTTTATCAGTGCTTTCGCCACTTTCCCCGGACCGAGGTCAGACTCACTGGTCTGTAATTTCCGGGTCACCTCTTGATCCCTTTTTTAAAGATGGGCGTAACGTTGGCTATCTTCCAATCTCTGGAATCACACCTGTTTTTCAGAGATAGGTTGCAAATTTGCTGCAGTAGTTCCGTTATTTCCTCCTTTAGTTCCTTCAGAAGGCTCACTTCCATGGATGTTAACTTTTGTGCTTGATTTCCATTAAAGATTTTTTCAGGTTTCCGGTATGTTGGTTGTGTCTTCGCTTGTAAATACAGACGAAAAGAACATGTTAAGTCTTTTCTGCGGACCTCTTTCTCTTCCTTCACCGCTCCTTCGCGGTCCTCCGTTACTTAAGAACAAGTTGTGCTTTAAGTAACCTTGAATTGACACTGCAATACTTCATACTACCTCTTTATTTACCCCTGGACACTGTATTGTGCTTTACCTAGTAAGATCTGCCTATTTCTGTAGATTGAAGCTAGTTATGTCTCTGATTGCATTATCTCTTATGACTGTGTGACTTGACTGAAGACATGCCCTAGGCAGAGCAATGGAGCCCATTGACTAAATTGTTTGTTTTCTCTTTCAGAAGTTCAAGCATACATTTAGACTCCAGACCCTTTTCTGATTATTGATTATTGTGCCATGTGTTACATGAAAATTTACTTTGCTAGTGCTATGTTCTATGATGTTTTCTTCTTCCTTTTGTATAATCATGATGGATGAAAGCAAGTTGCCCTACTGGTAGCTCTGTTTGTTTTGTGGCCATGTCATCTCTGTGTTGTCTGTCTGTTTGGTTTATGGGGTATCCCGGAAAAATATACCATTGGCCATTTTTGGAGTTTTTATCCCCATTTTTTGTATTTTTGTTGTTTCCTATTTATGTTGTTTCAATTGCACAATATCTTTTTTGATTCTTGTTTTCATGGCCTGAGCGCTGCTTAGTTAGGGGTTATATTATTAAGACAAAGGTTCTATACAGTGTTTATTCCATGGTGCCCACTGGATCTGCTCAATTAACACATTTCTGGCATAATGGGGGTTTTTTTGTGCCCTACACTGAGTATATCCTTATGGTCTCTTGAATTCCTTACTAGTTGTGCGCAATCCATACCAACTTCTCACCCTGTCATCTTATGAACATTGTGTATCTGCCTATTGTCTCTCATTTCCATACTTATACCAAGTCATTGTCCTCCTTTGATGATACCTCCTTGGATGATACCTGAACTCCTTTCAAGCTGGTGTGTCTCTCTCCCTGTCTGTGCAGACACCTTTCTCTCCAAGTATGGACCTTACCAGTTTAAAGAGACTGATACCCCTGCAACATCACATCCTAACCTTTTCATGGACTGGAACTGGACTTGGACTGGAACTGTTTATAAATGTTTGACTGTAACTGGCAGCTTGTGGTTTATCACAACCCCCACCTGGTGCCTTTAGCAGGTGCTGAGAGCCCCCTCATTACCCTCCCTGCCCGGTGCCTTTGTATTTTGATGCATGCATGTTATTTGATGTTGCTTATGGTCATGGTACTGCCCCTTCTACTGTTCCTCAATTAATAATAATAATAATAATAATAACTTTATATTTTCTATACCGCCATAATCTTGTGACTTCTAGGTGGTTTACAGTGAAAGAGAGCTGTACAATCAGCAAATTACAAGGTGAGAACAGGTAGGAAGTCACTGAATGTTTATAGGTTACAAATAGGTTACAATATAATCTTAAGCATTTTACATCAAAGGGGCTGGATGGTCAGCGAATTACAGAATACAGGTCACCAAATAGTCAAGAGAGGAACAGAATACATTTGTGAAGAAGTGTAGTATCAACATAAAAGAGAAAAGTTTTAGGATGGAGGGGCGTTGTCTGGCTGGGAAATAAATCTATTGAATAGAGCGGTCTTGATTTCTTTCCGAAAGGTGCCTGGCTTTGTTGGTGAAATTGCCTAGCCAGGTTTGCTGTCTGGCAGCTTGAAACTTAAAAGTTATATCCAGAAAGGTTCTGTATTCGGGTAGGCAAAGAGGTTGCGATTTCTGGTTGTCCTTGTGGGGGTGTAAAGTTCGAAGTGAGGTAATAGGTAAATTGGGGCCATTCCCCACACCAGTTTATAGCAAAAACAGAAAAACTTGAATAAAGTCTGTGCCTCAATAGTAGGGGCTAATGTGGTCACTTTTCTTTAGTCCGAATATTAGTCGGACGGCCGTGTTTTGCACTATCCTTAATTTTCTCAAAGTTTTTTTGGGTGTACCCACGTAGATGATATTGCAGTAGTCTAAGGTGGATAGGATCATTGACTGAACTAGTAGTCTAAAAGATGGAGGGTCAAAATATTTTTTAATGGTTTTTAATTTCCAAAGTGTGTGGAAACATTTTTTGGTCACCGAGTTTGTGTGTTCGATCAAGGTCAGGTGGGTGTCTAGGGTGATTCCTAGTATTTTTATAGCTTTGGATATTAGATGATCATGACCATTTAAGTGTATTGTTGTTGTGCTGATTTTGTCTTTTGGGCTTGCCATGAAGATTTTTGTCTTTTCTGAGTTGAGTTTCAGTTTAAAATTAATAGACCATTGTTCTATTTCGGTCATAATATGGGAGATTTGTTTTGAGGTGTCATTGGTCACTTTGGTTACTGGGATTAGGATAGAGATGTCATCGGCGTATATATAGTATATTAGGTTTAACTTTTGTAGAAGATGGCCTAAGGAAGAAGTATAGATGTTAAATAAGGTGGGAGATAGGGGGGAACCCTGGGGAACTCCCGATGGACTTTTCCAAGAATTAGAATATCTTTTGCTGTACGGCAACTCCTCCAACCATCTTAGTCGCTCTTCTCTGGACCCTTTTGAGTAGTACTGTGTCCTTCTTCATGTACGGCGACCAGTGCTGGACGCAGTACTCCAGGTGAGGGCGCACCATGGCCCGGTACAGCAGCATGATAACCTTCTCTGATCTGTTAGTGATCCCCTTCTTTATCATTCCTAGCATTCTGTTTGCCCTTTTTGCTGCTGCCGCACATTGCGTGGATGGCTTCATCGACTTATCGATCAGAACTCCCAAGTCCCTTTCCAGGGAGGTCTCTCCAAGTACTGCTCCGGACATCCTGTATTCGTGTATGAGATTTTTGTTACCGACATGCATCACTTTACACTTATCCACGTTGAACCTCATCTGCCCATTTCTCGAGCCTGATTGCAGATCTTCACAATCCCTCTGCATCTTCATTACTCTGAATAACTTCATATCATCCGCAAATTTAATCACCTCGCTCGTCGTACCTATGTCCACATTGTTTATAAAGATGTTAAAGAGCACGGGTCCAAGCACTGAGCCCTGCGGCACCCCACTGGTGACACTCTTCCAGTCCAAGTATTGTCCAATTACTCCCTGTTTCCTATGCTCCAGCCAGTTTTTAATCCACGTGAGAGGTGACACTCTTTTACGCTTCAAAGACCATGCAGGAGAACAATGTTTTCTTTTTGAAGCTCCTGAACAGAATGATGCTTACTGGACTTGTAAGCACTGAGATGAGGAGGAAGATCTTTGGGCTGACAGTCAGACTGAAGTCGGACTAATACTTAAACCCCCAAGGAACCATGCATGTGAATGGGGGAGGCAAAATTACAGTCGGCACCCTGAAAAGCCCCACTGAGTCTCCTGTTGGTGCTTAACAGCCTGTGCTTAAGCCCTTGTGAATCAGTAGGCATATGCACCCCAACTCTACTAAGGACTAGGGATAAGGATCCCGAGCTCCACAAAGTCTTCTGCATGCTGGTCATATAGGTCCCCAAGGGATTAACCTGCCAGCTTCAGATCCAAGTGCTTTTTCTCCACAAAGGCAGAGCTTACTCTTGCACCAGGTGCACCGAAATCTGCAAAAAAAAACAACAAAAAACCACTCTAAAACCCAGAGAAAATAATAAAGAAATATTCAGGGCAGATCAGAAAGACACCTTCCGGCTTGTGTTCAGAAGGAAAAAAGGGTAGCAGAGCCCTCTGGAGAAGGAGAGAGCAGAAAACCTGGAGTGGATTTTTTCTATATGGCCCACGAGTATTGAGAGAATACCCTACCGTCCAGAATGACATATCTATTGCACTAGAAAATACAATGCAGAATTTTTGCAATTTTTTTGCCCCTTGTTTTTTAAATGCAGAAACGCTGCCTCGGACATCCCCCAGACCTTACCTGGTGGTCTGGCGGAGACAAAGAGCAGGAGCGATCTTCCTACACAGAGCCATCATTAAAATGGCTGCCGTAAGTTCCCGTTTGGGTACCTCTAACAAAATTTAGCCATGTTTTACATTTAGGAATATTTGTAGCAGCACAGAAAATAGACTAATTCAGAAAGATTATTTTCTAGAAAATGAGTTCATGATATCAAGGTATTTAATCTAAACAATATACAAAATATATAATCTAAACAATGTATACTCACAGTGGGGGAAAGATCCTCTACAGACAGCCTTGTTTAGAACTTTCACAAGAAAGGTGTGACAATTTTTAAAATCAGATTCCATTTTCTCTATGGATTCTATCCTGTCAAAAGAAAAGTGGCTTTATATTCATAACTTTCATGAAATCTGCATTTAGTTAGAATATTAACTTTATTTTTATCATAAATATTTATAATTAATAATCTGGGTGTGTTCACTTTTCCCCAAAAGAATTTGGAAAATGCAGCTAGAGGTAGAAAATCCTTTTATGCTTACAGTATTACAATTACACTCAATTACACTTGTTATCTGCTGTTACCATAAAAATCAAGGAGACTGAGCTTGACTGAGCATGCTCAAGATATTCCATAAATTTATGAATCAGTTTAATGTCTTATTTACTTATTTCTGAAATCAAAAAGTTTTTAGAGATTTTCTAAACTTACTATAGTCAGTCACTTTTCTTGACATTAAAGGTAAAACAATCTAATATTTCAGAACCAAAAATATGAAGGAGGATGAAAATATTTTCTTGTATCTAAATTTGTTCACACTAGGGTATTAAAGCATTAAAAATGTTTAGTAGGTACAATATATGTATTATAGGATTTTTTTATAGAAATCCTAACCAAGCTTAACATATATATTCTGGAGTTTTTTCTATAAATAATCAAATATAACATGGTACAGATCTTAAATGACACCCTCGCCTCTTTAGGTAACCAATGCAATTCAATCAGTAGTGACCAGGTTACTCATACTTTTTGGCCAATCCTGGTTTTAAAATTACATCCTAAAGTATTTGTAGCCCATGATTCTATCCATTTAAATCAGTGTTGCATGTCCCATAATGCACTAGGATGCGGTTGGCAGAAATCCAGGACTAGCCAAAAACTCTCCCTTCTGGAATGAGTAACCTGGTCACCCTATTGATTGAATTGCATTGGTTACCTATCAAGGCGAGGGTGTCATTTAAGATCTGTACAGTCTGTGCAGCAAATGTTTTTGACCATATATTGTATCATCTATAATAATAAAACCCTAGAGCGCGCATGCGCTGTTGAAATATCATGAGTCCTGGTGGCGTGAGGTGTGCTTTTGTGTCACTCCTCACAGTGCCTGCGCTAGCTGGAGGCGCATGTGCCAGCGACTCCTCCCTCCCACTGCTGCTCCTCTTCAAAGCGCTTCGGGTCTTCTACTGGCCTAATTTCCTCTACCGTGTCCCTGATGACGTCATCAGGGACGCGGCAGAAGAAATTAGGCCAGTAGAAGCAGTGTGTTTAGTTTGCCTGGGACCTGCCAGGTTTGTCAGCCGTCTAACGGTGGGAGGGTCGGCTGGGAGGGTCAACGGGGGTTTCTGTTGTGCCGGGTAGAGTCGGCGGGGGTGTGTGTGTGTGGAGTTGTGGCGTGCCTAAGGTCGGGGGGAAGGGGGGAGTTGGGGGGGTGTTAGAGATGTACCTAGGGTCGGCGCAGGGGGGGGAGGCAGGCAGGCAGGATGGCATCGGGAGGGTGGTTTCCATGGAAACATGCTGCTCAGGCAGGGAGGCTGGCATCGGAGGAGGGTGGGGGATTTCATGGAAACATGCTGCGGGCAGGCAGGTGGACTGGCATCAGGGAGTTCAATGGAAGGGGAATAGGAGGCAGTTAGGCAGGCTGGCATCGGAGGAGGGTGGGGGGTTTCAATGGCAGGCACGCAGGCTGGCATCAGGGGGGTGGGGTGGTTTCCATGGAAACATGCTGCTCAGGGGGATGGGAGGCAGGTAGGCTGGCATCGGGGGAGGGGTTTCAATGGAAGGGGGATGAGAGGCAGGTAGGCAGGCTGGCACTGGAGGGGGGTTAGGGGAGGAAGGAGGCACTGGGGGCATTAAGGACATAGAAAGGGGCACTGGGGGCACTATGGACATAGGAAGGGGCACTAAGGACATAAGAAGGAGGCACTGAGGGCACTAAGGACACAGGGAGATTCACAGACAGAAAAAATGACAGACAGGCAGCGTGCAAGGAGAGAGAAAGAAAGAACCCCCCCCCCCCCCCAGACAGATATCTACTCTAGCACCCGGGCTTAAAGACTAGTATTACAATAATCTGAGCTAGTTAAAATCAGGACACTTAGGCTTTCCACATAGTAGGCTTTCACATGGGCCTTGAATATAAGAAAATTATAAAATATAATGTTCTTTTATAAAGTTCTTTTTCCATTGGATCTGTTATCTCATTCACAGTGAAATTTGTCATCTATAATAATAAAACGCTAAGCACGCATGCGCACTCTCACCGCGTGTTCCCTGAGATCTGATTTGTGCCAGCAAGGGTGCGCATGCGCGCTTATCCGAAGGTGCGCTAGAGACGCGACAGGCGCGTTCGTTGGCGGGACATTTAGAGGCAACCATAGAGGGGGAAAATAAAAGTGTACCATAGTCGTCAGAGGGCGCGGAGCAGCGGTCCGGGAATGACAGAAAAGGAGAAGCGAGAGTTGGTGTCACTCAGAGACGGCTGCTGCAGCCCCTGTCACCGCCTAGGCCTCCCAGCTACTCATACGCACCCTCCGAAGGGCTGGGGCACAAAGAGCGCCTCCTGCTCCCCCCACTCCCTAGGATGAACCGAGAAACGTAGCCAGACCGGCCTCCGCGACAGACCTGAGGAGCCCAGCAACTTTCCGCCCCGGCTCTTGCGCTGACCCCGCCGCCCGGGACCTGAGTCCCCTACCCTTCCCGCGGTCCCGACTACGAACCTGGTAATTCCAATAGCATGTGCAGCAGTCTTCACACGCTGCTTTGGGCCCTTCTACTGCCCTGATTTGCTCTGCCGCATCTCTGATGATGTCATCACGGACGTGCCTGACTAAATCAGGGCAGTAGAATGACCCGAAGCAGTGCTGCACATGCGAATCGCCAGATTCGTAGTCGGGACCGCAGGAAGGGAAGGGAATGGGGGGCGGTAAGGGACTAAGGGAGTCGGACAGACTGCGGGAAGGGAAATGGGGGTAGAGGAAACACTACTGCTGCTGCACAGGGAAGTGGTGTGGGGGGAGGGAAATGGAGGGGGAGGGAATGCTGCTTTGGCTGCTGCACAGGGAAGTGGTGGGAGAGAAATGCTGCTGCATAGAAAGACAGACAGACAGCGGGAGGAAGGGAGACAGAAAGAAAAGAAGAAAGATAAAGGAGATAAAGACAGACAAAGGGGGCCAGGAACAGAGACAGACAGAAAGAAAGACAGCGGGAGGGAGAGAGAGACAGAAATAAAGACAGACAGACATATATTCTAGCACCCGTTAATGTAACGGGCTAAAATACTAGTGGGTATATACAGTAATTGAATTTACTACTTAATATAAATTCAGTTTTATCTTTTACGTTGTATTTTCAACAAAGCAGCCCAATATTCCAGTATTGTTTATTAAAAGACTTTCTATATTGTCTTTACAGGAAGGGGAATGTAGTGCACAAACTAAAAATGGACTAGAAAGGAAGACCATTTTTTAATAGGATAGAACAAAGCACAATAAAGAAATGATTCATACAAGTTACATAAAATATTAAAATATAGTTTTATAAAAAGGGTGCTGTAAACTTAATTCCAAAACTACATGCACTACTCCAGCATTAAGAACAGGAAAAATGCCTGTTCATAAAACCCTAATATGTCTAAACCATTCTTGATCTCAGGTAGAATTCCATCAAATTCCTATGTGAATAGGATGCACTGATAGTAATATCACTTGCATATATAAAAAGACTAAAATTTAACAGAGAAGCATAGCAAGGAGAGTAATGGAGAGCTGGAACACTCTTCCGGAGTCTGTTGTAGGAGAAAACATCCTCCAGGGTTTCAAGACTAAGCTGGACAAATTCCTGCTAAACTGGGACGTACACAGGTGAGGTTGGACTCATTTTAGAGCACTGGTCTCTGACCCGGGGGCTGCCTTGTGAGCGGACTGTTGGGCACGATGGACCACTGGTCTGACCCAGAAGCGGCAATTCTTATGTTCTTTATTCCATCAGAATCTATATATCTGTCTTTTGAGGCAAACCAAAAATGGAAGCTCTGTGTATCTCCCACCATACTTTTGGGGGTCCCTTTCCGGCAGAGATTGTGTGGTTTCTACAACAGAGTCCCAATTTGGGTGTATCCTGCAGTGGACAGCAAAGCATCACTTAGTCCAGTAGATTCTGCAGCTCTTCCCAAACATGGCAGTGTCTGAGTTGTTACTAGCAGTAGGAATTGTATTGCTGCCAGTAACTTCTTTTTTTTGGGGGGGGGAAGACTTTGTTCTACTCCAGATGAATTGCCATTGGGGGCTCAGGACTGAGGTTTTCTATTCCTCTCCTGGCAAAACCAAAGGAGGTAACACTGGGCTCTCCCAAAACTGGATCCCAAAACTGGAAGAAAATATGAAATCATAGGAAGAGAAATAGGAAGAATTCTCTATTCAACAAGATAAAACTCTCAAGATACCCTTTTACAAGATTATTTATTATTTCATAGAAAATTGCACTAAGCAATTACATCTGCACTTATTGAACTTTCCTATATTGAAGACAATATTACCTGGAGAAGTGTTCCATAAATATGTACAAGATGTGTTTAAATATTCTATGGAGAGTTTTCCTCCACTACATAAAATATATTATTTTCCAATTATGTATTACTTGATTGGTATTTTGGAAAGGTCTCATGAAGAAGTTATGAATAGGACTATCTTGTTGGTGACTTTTCTTTTCACCCAAGATAAAGAAGCATTATTACAATTACAGCTCCTCCTCCCGATTCTTGGTTTCCCCACTTGCGAATTTGGTTATTTGCAATTTTTTTGCCCCTTGTTTTTTAATGCAGAAATGCTGCCCCGGACCTTACCTGATGGTCTGGCGGAGACACAGGACAGGAGCAATCTTCCTATGCAGAGTTGTCATTAAAATGGCTGCCGTAAGTTCCCGTTGTAGTCTTGAGACTACAACAGGAACTCACGGCAGCCATTTTGATGATGGCTCTGCACAGGGTAGGAGCATAGTAAGAACGCTCCTGCCCTGCATCACCGCTAGACCACTAGGTAAGGTCGGGGATGCAGGAGGGAGGCAGGGGTGGGTCAGAGCCATCCCAAAAAATTATTTGTGACTCTCCCTATTTACGGGCCGGCTCTGCCCCTAACCCCCGCAAATATTGTGGGTCTGCTGTATAAGACTACATAACTTACCCCCCTGTCCTTTTACAAATCCATAGTACAGTTTTTAGCGCCGGCCATGGCAGTAACAGCTCCAACACTCATAGCAATTCTATGAGAATCCAGATGTAAGCAGTTCTTTGACCTTTGTCAGCGGGTTGTTAAATTGGGTGCTAGATTTCAATTAAGATACCATTTATAAATGTGTTATTCAACTTGATAACCATAAAACACAATTACTTACCGTAACAGGTGTTATCCGGGGACAACAGGCAGATATTTTCATTTGTGGGTGATGTCATCCATGGAGCCCCGGTACAGACAGCTTTAAAAGTGCATCGCAACTTTAAGTTTTTAGAAACTTCACAATTCTCTGCATCGTGCATGCGCGAGTGCCTTCCCGCCCAATGCAAGCTCGCAGTACCGCACTTCTGTAAGCAAGCTAAGAGGCAAACCAGGGGAGGTGGGTGGGTTGTGAGAATATTTGCTTGCTCTCCCTGGATATGGTAAGTGGCTATTTAGTGTTGGGCTATGAAGGTTGGCTTGCAGGGTACCAGATGGCTTATGAATTAAGCAAATACAAATTGGTCCTGAATAACTTTGCTTTGGGTTACAAAGCTGGAGACTTTCAGTTACACACTAACATGAACAATGGTACAGAGTTCAGAGGTTCTATCTATCAGAAGGTTGCTGAGATTGTGGAAACCTCAGTAAACCTGGCCTGGACGGCTGGTAGCAATAACACTCATTTTGGAATTGCAGTCAAGTATCAATGGGATGTAGACATCTCTCTTTCTGCTAAAGTTAACAATGCCAGTCTCATTGAAGTTGGATACACCCAGTGTCTTCGACCTGGTGTGAAACTAACTCTCTGCTTTGGTTGATGGCAAGAACTTTAATGGAGGTCACAAAGTTGGGATGGGATTTGAGCTGGAGGCTTAATACCATTTTCAGTGGAAAAACAACAGACCCCATATCCTAGAATTACAATAAAAATGAACAGATTTTGGCCTTAAAATATGTGAACTGTCTGTTCTTCTAAAGAATTGTTGTAGTCCCCCCGCCCATAAAAAAAAAAAAAAAACATAACACTAAAGGGTGAGAATGCCATAATGGAAATACTTGATAGAAGTTGTAATATTTGTGCCACATTTTTCAGTTCCTTAGTGTTATTGTAAATTAAATTTGTAAATGGATCACTTCATTTCTCAGACAAAAGGGGCACACGTGCCCATCTATCCAAAGTTTGTCCTCTTCTCATGATCATTTTTATTGGTCTTTGTGTTGAAGAACTCCGATGCTAAAAAAGAGGACTTTTTTGAAGTATGCATTCGATGTGGAGAGCAAGAATTATGTCCTCTAGCAGGGGATCCCATAGTAGAAGCCTGATGGATCAGTCACAGAAGTACTTTGAGGCTCCAAAGAAGTGAGGTCAAGTTGAGCTGGTACAGCGGAAGTCACATGAAGTGGCAATCTCCCTGTAGAAAAAATCATCAAGCTTCCCTGTACTGGTGCCGATGATATAACAGCTGGTAATGATGGTGCCGTAGACTTCCTTGATGTGGGTGACTTGGGAGAGGATGCACCCTGCAAGAGAGAGACAGGTTGGAGGTCTGCAGATCGATGATGTTATCTTCGGTCTGCACTGTGTACTGAACAGCAGCCGCCAATACTGTAGGCATATCAGCAGGTACTATCGGTGCTGCAGGTTGCCTCGGTGAGGGTGACCTTGAATAGGATGCACACCTAGATGGAGAGACAACCTGCAAGTACATGGACTGATGAGGTTTGCATTGAGAGACTCGATGCTGGGAAAATGAGGTGGTAGCTGACTTTCCCGATGATGGCAAAGGCCCCAACGTTGATGACGATTGTCCTTTCGGCACTGTCTCTGAAGGCGAACCAAACAGCTTTTCTTGCTGAATTTGACGGGACTTAAGAGAGTGCTTTTGAAGGGTAGGATACCTGGTGCAAGACTCGATCCGATGATCAGGCCCCAAACACTGAAGGCACCAGCTGTGAGGGTCTGTCATAGAAATAGGTCTTTGACACTGACAGCCCTTCTTAAACCCTGTCATAGGCTTTGACATGGAAAAAACTTGTTTGGCTAAATTAAACTCAATGATTAAATTAAAGATATTCGTCAAAAAGAGAAAAAAACCTGAGGTACAGCCCGAGGAAAAAACAGACAGAAAATAAAAGAAATATTGGTTGGGTTTTTTTAAAGAAAATAATTAAAACAAAGAAATTTGAAAGAAAAAATTGCTCTAAAAAGCAGAAAAAGACAGAACAGGAAGGCAATCAGCAACTGATAGAAAAAAATAGACTTCTTTGCCTTGGGAAAACAAAGAACTGAGGTACTGCACTTGCGTATTCTAAAAACTTAAAGGGCTCCTTTTACAAAGGTGCGCTAGGGTCTTAACGCGCGCAATAGCTTGTGTTAAATTCCTGAGCATGCTAGCCACACTGCCTCCTTTTTAGGAGGCGGTAGATTTTTGGCTACCGTGCGCTATAGTGCACGGTAATTCTGTGCGTGCGCTAAAAACCCTAGCGCACCTTCATAAAAGGAGCCCAAAGTGGCAATGCACTTTTTTATTTTGCAATTTATTCAATTATTACAAGCATATACTTGACATTGAAAGTAGAGTTACAATGAAAAATAACCAGGAATACCAAGTATTGGAAAAACTGGGACAGGCTTAATTTTTCCTTTTGGTGGGAAACTTTATGTCTATGGGCTTCTTTTACAAAGGTGAGCTAGCGGTAATTTTTCAGCTAGCACACCTACAGCATGTGTTAATCTTGTGCGTGCGCTAAAAATGCTAGTGCATCTTTGTAAAAGGAGCCCTATGTAAAAGGAGCCCTATGTAAAAGCCCTATGTAAAAGGAGCCATATGAAAAAATGAATTCAGAAATATTTAAAATGACAAGTGGTCCATTGCTGAATTTTGTTAACTCTGATTAGTTGTATAATGTCTATTTCTTATTTGATTTGCACATCCAGGGAGGGTGGGAAGGAGTAAATATATTTTGTAGTATTCTTTGATCGAATGTAAGTGCTGTTTATGATATTAATTGTATGTATAATTTAATGCACTTTGTTCTCAGATTGAAAATTAATAAAGATTTAATTAAAAAAAGAAAAATAACCAGGAAAAATTTATCAAAATTAATATTAATATGTCTAACTAAACCCCCATATTAAAGCAAAATTTTTTAAAAATTTACTTATAATCAGTACATAGTACATACAGCAATTAAAGTCCACATCAAAGAAGGGAGAGGAACAATATTTAAATATATTCACATCATATATGAAATTTGCCTGTAATCAGAAACAGCTCCAAGGAAACTCGGACTGTGGAGCAAGCCTGGTCCCTATTCAAGGACACAGTAAACAAGGCACAAAACCTATATATACCAAGATTTAGGAAAGGTTCCAAGAAGAATCAGACAAAGGACCCTGCATGGATTACCAGTGAAGTAAAGAAAGTGATAGGAGACAAGAAAAAATCATTTCGGAAGTGGAAAAAGGACAAAACTGAAGGAAACTGGAGAGAGCACAGGAAGCAACAAAAAGAATGTCACCGAGTAGTCAGGAAAGCCAAGAAAGAGTATGGGAGAGACTAGCCAAGGAAGCAAGAAATTTCAAACCATTTTTCCGATATGTGAAAGGGAAACAGCCAGCGAGGGAGGAGGTGGGGCCCCTGGATGAGGGTGACCGGAAGGGAGTGGTGAAAGAGGAAAAAGAGGTGGCTGGTAGGCTAAACAAGTTCTTCTCGTCGGTCTTTACAATAGAGGACACATCCAGTGTGCCAGAACCGGAAAAAATCTTCAGGGGAGATCAAGAGGGGAAATTATCATGCATGGAGGTAAGCCTCGAAGACGTTCTCAGGCAGATAGATAGATTAAGAACGGACAAAACTCCGGGCCCAGACGGGATCCACCCGAGAATACTGAAAGAGCTCAGAGATGAAACAGCAGAGTTACTGCAGCATATTTGCAACCTGTTCTTGAGAACAGGGGTAATCCCGGAGGACTGGAAGATAGCGAATGTTACACCGATCTTCAAAAAAGGATCGAGAGGCGACCCGGGAAACTACAGACCGGTGAGCTTAACCTCTGTTCCGGGGAAGATGGTCGAATCAATGATCAGGGAAGGTATCAATGAGCATATAGAAAAAAATAATCTGATGAGATCGAGCCAGCATGGTTTCTGTAAAGGCCGATCATGCCAGACAAATCTACTGCATTTCTTTGAGGGGATAAGTAAGCAATTGGACCAAGGTGACCTAGTAGACATTATATATCTAGATTTCCAAAAAGCCTTTGACAAGGTGCCCCATGAACGCTTACTGAAGAAACTGTGGAGTCACGGGGTGGAAGGGGGCGTGTACAGGTGGATCAAAAATTGGCTGGCGGACAGGAAACAGAGGGTAGGAGTAAAGGGGCACTACTCTGACTGGATAGGGGTCACAAATGGTGTTCCGCAAGGGTCAGTGCTGGGACCATTGCTGTTCAATATATTTATTAATGATCTAGAAACGGGGACAAAGTGCGAAGTTATCAAGTTCGCGGATGACACAAAACTCTCCAGCAGGGCCAGAACTGTTGAGGCATACAAAGAACTGCAGAGCGACCTGAACAAACTGAGTGAGTGGGCAAAAAAATGGCAGATGAGCTTCAATGTGGAGAAATGTAAGGTCTTGCACATAGGGAAGGGGAACTCCATGTACAGCTATACGATGGGAGGGAGGGTACTCGGGGAAGGCAGCCAAGAAAAAGATCTGGGGGTATTGGTGGATAACACAATGAAGCCGGCGGCACAATGTGCAGCGGCCTCAAAAAAAGCGAACAGAATGTTGGGCATTATCAAAAAAGGTATCACTACCAGAACAAAAGAAGTTATCCTGCCACTGTATCGAGCAATGGTGCGCCCACATCTGGAATACTGCGTCCAATACTGGTCGCCATACCTCAAGAAGGACATGGCAATACTCGAGAGGGTCCAGAGGAGGGCAACGAGGATGATAAAGGGTATGGAGAACCTTTCATATGCCAAACGGTTAGACAGGCTGGGGCTCTTTACCCTGGAGAAGCGGAGACTGAGAGGGGACATGATAGAAACTTATAAAATCATGAAAGGCATAGAGAAGGTGGAGAGGGACAGATTCTTTAGACTAGCAGGGACAACTAAAACAAGAGGTCATTCAGAAAAACTGAGAGGAGACAGATTCATAACGAATGCAAGGAGGTTCTTCTTCACTCAGAGGGTGGTGGACACCTGGAAGACAGAGTACAATTCTGGGGTTCAAAAAGGGACTGGATGACTTCCTGGAAGCGAAGGGGATAACAGGGTACAGATAGAGGTTTACCTTACAGAACATTGAGCGAATAGGGTATGGATATTTTAGGTTAGGTAGGGAACACTTTCAGGTCATGGACCTGGGGGGCCGCCGCGGGAGCGGATTGCCGGGCACGATGGACCCCTGGTCTGACCCGGCAGAGGCAACGCTTATGTTCTTATGTAATACAAAAAGTTTAGTTCTTAATTTGAACACCCACCTCTTTATCTAACAGGAATCTTTCTAACCGATCAGGTTCAAAAAAAGCATCTAATATAATAAAACCCTAAGCCGCGCATGCGCACTCCCACCTGTATGCTCCCGTTTTCTGTGAGCTGTAGGGCACTGCTGGTAGGAGTGCGCATGCGCGCAAATTTCTGTCTCTCTTTCCCCCGAGGCGGATGTCGGCCACGGCGGCTGTTTTCTCCTCCCATTGCCTGCCACTCTCAACCATGATCCCCTCTCTCCCTTGCCTGATAGCCTCACCTGTCCCGCCTTCCTGCCAGTCTCAGCCGGGCTCACTCCTCCCCTCTTCCCTCCCCCCTGGCAGCCCTGAACCTGTTCTCCATTCCCCGCCAGTCTCCTCCTCCAGCGGCTAATCCACCGTCGCCTCCATCACCACTTGATACTCTTCAAGATGGCGCAGCGGGGGCAATACAGGTGGAGACTGTCGGGCAGCTGGCTTCTATTAGCACCAGTTCTTGCCAGCACTGCAGCCCTTCTTTCCAAACACTTTTCAGACAGAGAAGAAAAAAAACGCTTTCTCTGCCACTGCTTTTCCTCTCTAGCACTTTGTCCCCTCTATGGACTTTCACAGCCTTGCTTTGCAGGCTGTGTGGAGCCAGCCTCCCTTTTCACCAAGGTCTTCAGTCCCTCCCAATTGTTACCACAGTCCTAGAGCAGCTTATAATTTCTAAATCAGGTTTCCATACATTCTTCTGGCACACTTAATTCTGCCTCGGCTTCACTGCACCACCCCCACCCTGTGTCACTGGGGCTATAGTCATTTTCCCCTTCTTCACTCTCCACCTCCCATCCCCCTCTCTGGGTGTTTGGGAAAGTTTCCTGGCCAGGTTCATCTCCCTCTGAGAGAACCTCTAGCCCTACCCCCTTAGGCTCCCCTGGGAAATCACAGTACCTAGCTGGCTGCTGAATTCCTCTCCCTGCTTGTTGGCTTCGGGCAATCCTATGTTCCTGGTGTTTTGCACAGAGCGTTGGGCTGCTTCCAGTGTGCTCCATTCTGCTTTTCCAATTAGAGACACCTGAGGCTAATTAATCTCCCTGCAGTCTTCCTACTTGAGGCTTACGTGAGTGCAGAACTTGGTGGCTAACTCCACCCCTTCTGGGTTGATCCCACGTTTCTCCCTAGCTCTGGGAAAGGAATAATAGGGTATATACTGTGTTTTCTGTGCCCTCCCTGGCTGATTTCTGGCCGTGATATCACCTGCCTTTTCTCCCTTCCTTCTTGCTGTACTAAACTAGTGCTTTTAGCAGGGTGTACAGGCTTCATCTTAGGGATTGCAGGTTTAAGGGCTGTACTTTTGACTGGGCTAGCAGTCTTCAACTGTGACAGGAGTTTCCCTGTCACAGTACGTATGCTTTGAGCCATCCTAAAGGGCTGGGTAGAATGAAACAGGACACAGATCTGATTAGGAGATGATTCCTTAGTTCTTTGAGTGAGCAGTAAGTCCCTGTTGGCATGCCATGCGCTTTTTGAATGGTAGATTTAGGATAACCTTAAAATTCAAATTTTTCTTGTAAGATCTTGGCCTCTCTTTTAAAATCAGCATCAGAAGTACAGATTCTTCTAGCGCATAGAAATTGGCCAATGGGTATGGCAGATTTTAATCTTCTAGGGTGAAAACTAAAGAAAGATATAAAGTTGTTCCTTGCAGTAGGTTTATGGTAGACCTTCGTGAATATTTTACCTCTTTCATAGATAACAATGGTGTCCAAAAAATTGATGGAATGTTGATTACAGTGAAACGTAGACAAGTGGTCAAAGAATTAAGCCATATAATAAAATGAGTACGATGTTCCTTGGTGGAAGTCCATAAAAAGAAGAGGTCATCAATGAAATGTAAATAATACTGTATATGCTGGAAATAAACATTAGGATATAAATGATCGTCCTCAAATTTGGACATGAATAAATTAGCAATACTAGGAGCCGCAGTAGTCCCCATGGCCACTCCAGTGTCAAATTTAAAATAATTATTTTTCAAAACTAAGCCAGCAAGCTCCATAAGAAAAGTGGTGGTGACTCTAATTGGAGACTCTCGTTGATGTAGTTAATTCAACTATATTGAGGGCCTCATCTTGAGGTATGCTGGTGTATAAAGCAACTACGTCAAGAGTGACTAGATGAACTTCAGTTTCTATAAGGATCAAACCCTACATCTCCACACCTGACCTAGCCCAACTCCTCTACGCATATGTCCTCTCCAGAATGGATTACTGCAACTCCCTATTTAATGGAATAACCAAAAAAGATCTCAAACGCCTCCAACGGGTCCAAAATGCAGCTATCCGCCTCCTACACAGCCTCAACTTCCATGATCCCATCTCCCCAGCACTCCGCGCTGAACACTGGCTCCCAATTAACCAACGCTGTGCATTCAAAGCCCTGGCAATAGCACCCAAAAGAATTTATGCCACCACCCCTTCCTATATAAAATCCAAGCTACCCATCTACATCCCCACCTGTTCTTAATTTGCTGTATAGTCCCTATATCTAAACTGCTGCACAGTCTTGTATGTCCAAGTATTTAAATCTACTGTTTAATCTTGTATGTCCAATTCACTCCATTGTGAATATTTACTTGTAAACCGTTCTGAGCTACTGGGAGGACAGGATAAAAATCTAAATAAATAAATAAAATAATGGGGTTCTGGAACTCCTGTAATTTGCGTAAAAATCAGTGGTGTCTTTAATGTAAGACTTTGATTTACTCATGAAAGGTTGAAGAAAATGATCCAAAAACTGAGATAAAGGTTCCAGAACAGTATTCTTTAAGTAGGTCTTCCCGGTCTTCCTCTGAGAGTTCCATATAAGACTTTACCAATCCTCTTTTGCATGTTTAACACAAACCATGTTATATGCAAATGAACAAGGTACATGAAGTTTCATGGTTAAGTTATATTGTTACTGTTTTATGATCCCCTTCCCTGTATCCATGCATTTTCATATACCCACTGCCACTGGTCATGAAGATCGTGACAAGTGAATTATACACCGAGACCACATATTTATCAGTTATTGATCCATTGTCTGAAAGACATTCCCAATAGTCAGATAATACCATATAAATTTCTAAGCTTTATTAAAGACAAAAAAGAAAAGTGCAAAACCCACACATATTTAAAGTACATACATACTGACAAAGATCAGGAAATCGCATAAATTCAACTTTTAACTCTGTTTCTTGCACATGGTTTTGAAAGTCTGGTCAATGTTTACCAAAATAGCTTGTGAATAAGTGTACTGTCTGTCTGATGAAGTGGTCATAGGTGCATTAAGGCCAGCATATGTCTCTGCGGAAAGGCCAGTGAAATGACCCTGCAGGACCTTGTGTATGCAAAAAATTAACCAGGATGTCGCATTCTTCCATTGAAATTTCACATACATGACCAATCCACCAAGAACTGTCATATATACAAGCTAAGTATTGTCCAGGTTGAAAGCTGGATGCTTGTAAGGTAAGGACATGTTCAGGATCAGTATCAAACTCTAAGACATTGGCAATGAATGAGCTGGTGTCACTTGAAATTTTGCTAATGTAGAGTCTAGCAGTGTCTATGGGCTTAAATTGGTGATTTTCTCTTGTTCCAGCCACTGTATGGCCCATACTAAACCTTTGCTCCTGAGCAGGTCTTATTGCTTCAGTATCTCCTTAGCAATGAAGAAAAATTTGATTCCCGAGACAGATTTATCGCAGAATTCAAATAGATCCCTTGGTGTCAAAATTTGGTTATTGAGAGGGTGTTATATGCTGGCTTGGGCAGCTAAAAGCTTGGTTGTTCCCGAAATCTCATCACATGGAGATTTGCCATGGCTGGTGCCAAATAAGTTCCACTCAGCAGTAATTTGAAAGTCAGTTATCATGGCTGCAGAGGTTAATGAAATTCTTGAAGTTTTTATATTGCGCAGCAGAACCATTACTAAAGTAGTGAATATGGCTTAAGACAGGCAAGACTTCCTTCAGATGTAGAATACGCTTCCTCAAAAATGCATGAACAGCAATAGTATCGTGACGCAAGTAGTCACTGATCATACATATGCATAGGCAAACATCTGAAAACCTGGCTTTTCTCAAAAAATGTAAGTCTCCCTCCAACTTAGGAATCAAGGAAACTCTTATATCTTGGCATCCCAAGTCCTCTAAATTTTATTCACACTTCTACCTCTAACCCTCTGTTGTAGTTCCTTCCTATTTCTCCTACTATAAACCGCGTCGAGCTCTACGAACGTGGAGATGATACGGTATGCAAACCTAAGGATTAGATTAGATTAGATATCAGGATTGCAGAAGTAGACAACGAAGGGGTGTAATGTTGCTTGGCTATTTTCCCAGTGAAACCCCTGTACTGCATCCTGAACGATGAAGGAATAATTTTTAGCAAAGTCCATCAAAACAATAGCATGCCCCTCCTTTATATTTGCTTTCAGTTCCTTCAAATAAGCACTTTGGTACTTGGAAATAAAATGGTGGCTGGCCAAATTAAAAAATTTTCCAATTAATTCGGAAGTGAAGTCCTTTATGGATAACTGTCGAGTTTCCAGTATATCCCGATCAGTGTGAATCCACTGCTTAAATTCAATGATATCATCTGGATCATGTTCACCAAAGAACTCAGTAAAATATTCATCCAGAGGGATCTGCCCAGGACACCGCTGCAACATGCAGTTTTTTGAGTTCATATCACAGGCAGTTTTATTCAGAAACACCTTGTAGTCATCTGGAACTGCAATTGCTGAAAGCATAAGTTTCACATTCTGGTGGATTGTGCAGACACAGACTGAATGAGTCCCTGATAAACTGACTGTGACACACCACTTTGGCCGAAGCTCACAGAACTTTGAGAACCCAATTTCAGGCCCATACTGACTGCGATAGGTGGGGTACAGTTTCTTCAGATTGCATAATAGCAATCTTTTCTGCTTTTGCACTTTTTCACCACTGATCCGAACAGAGACATAGGGCTCCTTTTATCAAGGCGCGCTATGTGGGTTAGCGCGTCGGACATTTCATCACACGCTAACCCCCACGGCAGCCTAAAATTCTAACGCCTTGTCAATGGAGGCGTTAGGTACTAGTGCGGTAGGTGGTTTAACACGCGGTATTCCACGCGTTAAACCGCTACCGTGCCTTTGTAAAAGGACCCCATAATCTTTTTTGCCTGGGCATATTCTAGAGATTTCATTGTCTTCATAAAAATCCAGGACTTTCTGTGTAATCTGCTGAGCAAGCACTTTTCCTCTCTTTGTTGCTGGAACAGCAAGAATGCCACCCTGCTGTTTCAGCTTCCTGGCCTTTTTAACCATTCTTGTTGAAACGCCAAATTCCAAGGCAGTTTTCTCAATAGTCCAGCTGTGTGGAGCAAGAGTGAGAATTTTTATTTTCTCCCTATTACTAGATAGTTCCAACTTCTGCTTCAGTTCAGTCAATAGAAGGTCATAGTCAGAACACCTTTTACAATGGCCACTTTCTGGTTCTGCTTTGATATCAGCTGGAGTTAAGTCACCAATAACTGCAATTTGGTCTGCAACTGCATTATGGGCTTCAGAGAGTTTGTGTTTAGCATAACTTAAGGAATTTTGCTTGCTAATCCATTGAATCTTTAGAGGAGAGATTCCTAGTGAAAAGCTGGCATTGAGATTTTCAGATGCATTGGTAGGGTCATCACTGCCTGCATCTTGGGCAAAACTTTTGGCCTGGTTTAAAGTCGTGCTTTGTGATAGCCTTTAAATGATTAGCTGCAGGATGATCAATTGGGTGTAGACCTTTGATATTGCTGATTCTATTTTCTGAAATGATTACAGCAGTTTTTCTGTAGAAATTCAAACTTCATGATGAGTACAGATATTAGATTCCACGGACAAAGTAGAAAGTCCAGAGCATCTTTTAATTAATTCTTGGTCAAGCAAAGAGAAATCAGAAATTAACTTCAAGCAGCTTTCTCCAGAATAGAAGGTAGATGGTTTCTGGCACTCAGAACTATCATAGATTCCAATACTTGGCAAGCTTTGTCAAATAATGAAGTCATTTGGTGTTATAAGGTCACGATGAACCTTAAAGCCTGACTTGTTTATACAGCCACTGTGCTGTGATAGTTGCAAGTCAGAACATGTTCAGAAAAGCTGCATGTATCAGACATACTACTACTGCTATGCGTACATTCCTGTGAATCACATGATTATGCATTTGGGCTTGTACACAGTAAGTAGTTTGTGCAAGCCAATGCAAGTTTTGACTGTCATCTTGAAAAAGTGCACAGTAAGTTTGTCAAACACTGAGCATAGTACGAGATGAGTAATTGTGGTTGACAAAGCTTGGTTATGAGTTTTCAGATTAATATAGTTCCACTGCACATTCACAATGAAGTGCCAATGATCCTTCAACATAACATGTTTACACAAGCATCTTTAAACCATCAATTCTCATCAAAGATTAACAAAAAACATGCTCTTTCAAATGATATAAAAAAACCAAAAAACTCCTACACATTAGATATTTGAATCGGAAAAACAGTAAAAATTTGCATAAATGTATAAAGCCATATTTTTGGGATGGTCATCTTTAGCTTCACTTGACTGTAAAAGCTCATATTGCAAATCTTGGAAGGACCTCATGGTACATGTCTGTTGGTAAAGTTGTACCCTCAGTTGACTTACTTACCAGCAGCAGTATGGAGCCAAACTTTGCCAAAAATTTTTGTTCGTGAATTTTTTTGCCTACTTTGCTGACCTGTAGAAATGGAAGTGCGTTCGCAAAAGATTTCAAACTTGGCACTGAAACTTGCCCCAAGGTGTACCAAACTGCAAAATTTCAGACTCCTAGGTAGTTTCCTTCTGCTGCAGTGCTTAAGCAAAATTGGTGTTTTAGGTCATACGAGGCATGGGAGTGGATCGATTGCTTTTGTTCAACCACCCCTAGCTCCTGACCAAATTGAGATAGCTCCAAAAAATTTTGGAGAGTTTCATTTGTTGTCTAGGGAGACAACACCCCTGTAAAATTTCAAGGGGGGGGGGTCGAGTGTGGGCGGTTTTCAGTATTGTTTTATTTGACATGGAATGACCCAAAAGCACATTGCCAGCCTGTGGTTTTAAAGAGCAGGAGAGTTGGTAAGTAGTTAAGCGACTGGTCCTCGCTTCACTTCAGATCGGCAAGCCCAATTGGTCTTCCTTCTTCTGTTTAGTTAATCGCATCCCTGCCTACTTTGCATGCACGGATCAGAATCAGATCGGCACAGAGGTTAGTGAATAGGTTGGAGGGAAATCGAGTTGCAAAGGGATTGCAAATCAATCAGTACACAATTTACAAAAGTACAAAATTACACCCGTTATTTCCAGGGTCTACTTTAAATGTGCCTGCCTAACCTTCAAGATCCTCCACGGTATCCTTCCTCCTTTTATCCCTCTATCCTGGAATTCCTCAAATCCAACCTCCACTAGATCCACTCAAAAATTAAAACTATCCTACCCCTCCTTAAAAGGCATCTCCCTTGTTGGTAAACTTGGCTCTTCCTTCCCTTTCAGAATCACTCAGCTCTGGAACAGTCTCCCTTCCCCTCTCCGCAATTTGAGCCCCCTTCTACCATTCCGTAAGCATCTGAAGACCTGGCTCTTCTCCAGAACGTAACCCGTCCCGCTCCTGGCACTCTCACACCAACCTCTCTTCTCTCATACTTATATAATTCCACTGGAGTTCCGTTCCTTCCCTAACCATGTAAACCGTGTCGAGCTCCATCTGCGGAGATGATGCGGTATATAAACCCAAGATTTAGATTAGATTAGATTAGATTAGTGAATCTAGCCCTAAGTTTCCAGAAAAGACTAAAGGACTTTTTAATTAACAAGTTTATGGTTAATACTTTAATTTCACAATTCATATTAGGATGATTTAATAAACATAATTTAATTTCATAATTCAATTTAAGTTGATGATTCAACATCCAATTCTCTATCAACTTCATAATTTGATCTAATGAGGAGGAAAAAGGCATGAGAACAGTAATATCATCTGTATATATATATATATATATATATATATATATTCACATCATTTATATATATATATATATATATATATAAAAATGTCCAAAATGATATCCAAAGAATGGTCCCTTCCTTATGGTGTTCCCCAAGGTTTCCCACTTTCACCTACCCTATTTAATATCTTCCTGCATTTTCTGGAAAAAGCCGAATTCACATCATTTATATATATATATATATAAATGATGTGAATTCGGCTTTTTCCAGAAAATGCAGGAAGATATTAAATAGGGTAGGTGAAAGTGGGAAACCTTGGGGAACACCATAAGGAAGGGACCATTCTTTGGATATCATTTTGGACATTTTTAATTTATAAATTCTTTAAAAAAAGTTATTGAACCAATTCAGAATATTTCCAGATAAGCTAAGATCGTCTAATATACTTAATAACATGACATGATCAACTAGGTAAAAGGTGCTTGAAAGATCAAATTATAGTATTAATACTTTATAACCCTTTGAAATGTTGCTTCTTACAATATCCATTAGAGATCCCAGAATAGTTTCCATACAATGACCCTTGCGGAATCCAGATTTCAGATGGATTTTTCAATGTAAGAATTTGAGAACTTACTAGTCCTTCCATAATGTTTTACAAAAAATGGAAGATGCTACTGGAGTTAATAAAATTTGTCTCAGATATTTCGTAAAGGAACCTATCTGAAGCATTTCATTTAGCCAATCTAAAAGAATAATTTTAAATGATAAAGGTGCACATCTTAGGATGTATGATTGAGCATATATCTAAATAACAATGAGTTGATATATTTATCATAAATTTTAATAAAGTCATTCCACTCTATTTTGTCAAATTCAGTCCAGTAAAGGTCCCCTGTTAACTTTTAGATCTTTATTATAGAACTAGTCTTTAAGCCCGTTACATTATATTCAAATCAGTTTTATTGTGAACGTGATAAAAAACAAAGAGCAAGAAATATAACAAGAACAAAGGAATCAACATCCATCAATACTCCATTTTCAGAAACAGTTCAAAGAGCAAACCCAACCCTCCAACCACCCCCACAGAGCAACTACCCCTCTGGGGTCCCCCTCCAGCAATATACAAAAATGACCAAAAGGTCTCTCAAATGCCAAAGGCCCATGGGCTACATCAAGAGGAAAGCCCCTCAAATAAACAAAAAAAAGAAAGAAAGAGATGGGAAGTGACTGACCAGGGGAGCAAGCGCAGTGAACACTAGTGAAGCTAAGCAAGAGAATTCAAAAGGAGGCTACGACCTCTAGGAGGTAAGGAATCCAAATTGGCTCCCCAAATTTGCAGGTAGGTGTGCTGCCATCGAGGGCGACCAGACGCCTCTTGGGCCTCCCAGGCGGCCGTATGTACCAGAGATCTCCAAGTCCAATAAGAGGGAGGCTCAGAAACAATCCAAGATTGCAAAATGCACTTACAAGCAAGGAGACACACCATCGGGGACCCCCCTTGGGAAGGCCGCAGAAAGCCCCAGGTAGATCTAAAACCAAGTTCTCTACAGTACCCGAAAGGGGACCCAGAAATAAGCCCTGGAGATAATGGACAATGGACTGCTAAAAAGCTTATACGGTCCAACAGTCCCAAAAAGAGTGAGCAAAAGTATTGGGATCTCGGCCACATTTCAGACAGAGATGGGAATCGAAGCCTCCCACTTTATGTAATTGTACCTGAGTAAAACAGGCTCTGTAAAGCACTCAAACATAGCATTCTTGAAACTGCACTCCTGTTATCAAGCAAGGGACCCCCTGTAAGGTCCCAGTGGCCAAGGTAGCGATGGAGCTCTTGATCCCAACCCCCCTGTATCCTCGAGACATCTTTGGGACGTATAAATCCAGAAAGGGCCTTAGACAACGCTGACACTGAGGTAGAACAGATCTCTACCCCAGCAAAGAAAACCCGAAGATGGACTCCTATCGGCTGCGTGAGGCGCTCCGGAGGAAGAGAGAGAACATAGTGCTTAACCTGACAATAGGCAAAAGCATCACCCTAACACCTACCCAAACGATCAGCAAAAGCATCAAGGAGTTTCAAACTCCCATCCTCAGTCAGCAAGTGTTCCACCAGAGTGATGCCTCGGGCAGCCCAACGAAGAAAAGTAAGGTTATCCCGGCCCGGCAGAAAGGCTGAGTTCCCCTGGAGGGCTAACTGATTTGTCACGCGGGGGTCTCCTCCCAATCTACCAACCAAGCTTCCCCACATAGCACGCAGAGATCTCAAAAGAACACTGGGATGGAACAAGGCAGAAAGCTCCCGAGCAGGCAAATGCAAGAGGCTAAAGAAAGAATGAGGTGTATAAAAAGCGCATTCAAAATACAAGGGAGTATACTGCTGGCTACCCCGTAACCAGTCCTTCAGGTGTCGAAGCAAGCAAGCCTCATTATAAAGACCAAAATTGGGGATTCCCAGGCCCCCCTGCATCCAGTCGTCCACTAAATAAGAAAAGCACATCTTTGGCTTACGGGACTGCCAACATAATCAAGACAATAAACGGTGTAATCTGGAAATATTCTTCTTCAACAGGCGAAGCAGTAAAGTTTGCAGCACGTAAAACCAACGGGGGAAGATCACCATGCGAATCAAGGCGATAAGGCCCATCAAGGATAAAGGAAGATGAGCCCTAGTATCAGCCAAGAGCCAGGAAATGTTAAGGGAATAGAGGTGGGTCATAGAGATCGAAAGATGCACCCCCAAATATTTAAAAGAGCCTGTAGCCTACTGTAAGGAAAAGGAGGCGCCCCACTGAGCCTTCAAAGCCAAAGAGGAGGGTAGAGCTTCAGATTTACGCAAATTCAAACGAAACCTGGCATATAATCCCCATATTCTCTAATAGTTTCCAAAAGAGCTTGCAAAAAGTGGCTAAGGTCCATCAGATGAGCCAAAATATCGTCCGCGAAAGCTGCAATTTTAAAACTCTGAGACCCCAGGGTGATCCCCCCCTAACATCCGGGTTTGAGTAAATATCACAAAGAAGCGGGTCAAGGGCCAGGACAAACAACAAAGGAAAGAGGGGACAGCCCTGACGGGTGCCTCTATGAATCTCAAATAAGGAAGATCTACAGCCATTAAGTCACAGAGTTGCTTGGGGAATAGCATAAATCGTGCGAATAGCCGAGACAAAGCGGCCTTGAAAACCATACTTGGGTCAGAGTAGCAAACAAATAATCCCATCGAACAAGATCAAATGCCTTCTCAGAGTCAAAACTAATAAGTAGAGAAAGCGATGCTATTCGTGTGCTATACTCTAAAGAGATCAAGATCTTCCGCAAGCTCTTCGCTACCGAACGACCTTTAACAAATCCAACCTGAGACTCATGGAGAAGAAGCGGCAAAAGCCAGGCCAACTGGTTGGCCAAGATCTTAGTCAAAAGCTTGACATCGAAGTTAAGCAGAGAGATAGGGGGGGGCGCTAGAGGGCGCGATAAGGAATGGTGGCGTAGTCAGCGAGCTCCGGCATTGCAAACTAAATAATCAACAAATAATCGGTGATAACCTCCGTAAAAACATCAAAAATCAGCCCTCTGTCTTTCTAACATCCGATGGCTTCGACTAAGGTAGGCAAGCGCCACAAGCCCGAGCCTACCTCCCCACAAAAAACAGCGGAAGACAAGTCCGAGCCTGACTCCACTCAGGCGTTACTGGCTGAGATACGGGCCATGAGGGAGGTAGTTAACGAAACTAAAGAAGACACCTCAGAAATCAAACAAGATCTAACTGCGCTAAAATCCGATATTGTGCAATTATCTGCCAGGCTAGAGGTAGTTGAAACCACTCAATCCACTGTACAAGCTACCATCAAAAACATGCAGGGTCAGCTGAAGAGAGTTCCTCAACTGGAAAAAGATTTGGAAGACCTTCAGCTTCGCTCGCGCCGAAATAACCTGCGCGTCCTTGGGGTACCTGAGGGAAAAGAGGGAGCTGATATACTAACTTTCATGGAAAAATTAATCCCCGACGTTCTCAATTTACAATTTACAAGAGAGTTCGAGCTGGAAAGAGCTCACAGAGTTCCGTCGTTCAGACCAGCGAATGCCAGGTACCCCAGGGCTATCATTGTCCGGTTCCTTCGATATACGCAGCTCTCAGAGGTCATGCAGCGAGCGAAGCTGAAGTCACCTATCAAGCTGGACACACATACCATACTCTTTGTCCCCGATCTTACTAAAAATGCGGCGCTAAGGAGGAAGCAACTACTATCATATCGACCGAAGCTCAGAGAGCTTAAAGCACAATTCGGCATGCTTTTCCCTGCTACGATGCGTGTTACTTTCAACAATCAAACCAAGAATTTCACAGATTCTCAGCTCTTATCGGACTTCCTTGAGGAGTTGCAACCAACCGCTATAGATAGAGTGTGATCTGCTTCACTACGCTATGAAGACCATCGGAGTCCCTACTTGTTGTTTTTGAGATCTGCAAACGGCATGGCGGCCATATTCCTGAAGCCACGTGGAAACTATTTCTTCTACATCCAGCTCCAGGCTTGGCGGGAACTACATTAACGCATGTTTGCAACTGCCCAGTCCTGCTCTGTTTCCTTTCTTTTATTCTTTTAAATTTTTGACTGGTATTTTCCTATACATTCATACCAATGTCTGCATGTAGCTTGCTCTAAATGCTTCACCGGAATCACTATTAACTTGTGACTTTTTCTGAGTTACACACAGGCTACTTGTCTTATTTAGAGTTACCGAAAAATTTACAATATATGCTGCACCTTATATGTTTGAATTTATGAATTGTCAGTCCTGCATTTTATTTCTGATGTTCCACCCCCTCACTTCTCAGCAACCCATTATATCTTCTCTTTTTTCTTAGGCTCCTCACTAATCTCATATTCCATGTTGCTTTTGTTTATCATACTATTTCACATCTTCCCCTATAATACGTTATTACATTTTCCATCATATTATTGTCTTTTTTACCAATTCGAAGGTTTGGTTTACGCTGCTGTATGTGCCCTGATTTTCATGTATCATCGATGTCTATTTCCTGTATGCATTGCTTTTGCTGGTTTGCACAAATGACTGTCTTTTTATGCCTTTCTGTTCTTTCATTTGCTGCTATATTACTACCATTTTTATATTTTATTAGGTCTGATCTTGTTGTTTCATTGTTTCTTATGTCTTTCATGAAGTTCTTTTATGTATTCTTTGCTCCTCCACTGTTTGGCGTGCTGCTTTTAATAACTGACCTTAAAACCCTTATTAATCATTTTTTATCTCTCTTCTCTCTATATATCTATTATATTATATTATTCCTTATTAACTTTAGCTTGCTGGCTATGCTGTTATGTATCCTTCCTTCCCTTCATGAATTCTGCTTCCTCTTGTTTATATGCAATGTTATTTCAATGATTAATCACGAATGTCTCTTCTTATGAATTATTATTTGTGGTGCCATAATTTTCACTTGATTGTGTTTAAAGCCTATATTTATCAGTTTTACCTGTCTGCTCTCTTTACATCTTTTGTTCTATTCTATTCCTTATTAACTAAAGATTACTGATAGGATGTTATGATTCCTTTTTTCACTTTATGATTCTGCTTCCTCTTCCTTATATGCAATATTATTTCAATGATTAACTATGAAAGTTCCCCCTTATGATTTGTTAACCTATGGTGCTATGGATTTACAGACTGTTTTTACAACCCTTATTAATCATTTTTATTATCTGCTCTCTATACATCTAACTGTTTTATACAATTCATTATTGGACTTTAGCTAGCCTGCTCTGCTGCTAAGAATCCTTCTTCTCCCTTATGAATTCTGCTACCTTTTGTTCTCATGCAAATGTTATTTCAATGATTATTTATGAGCGTTTCCCCTTATGGATTGTTCCCTGTGATGCTATGTCTTTATATATCTGCTTTTAACACCACACATTAATCAGTTTTATTTGTATGTCTGCTATACATCTATGTTCTAGGCCAGGGGTCTGCAACCTTTAAGACATAAAGAGCCACTTGGACCCGTTTTCGAAAAGAAAAAAAAACTTGGAGCCGCAAAGACCATTATAAACAAATCTAACACTGCATATATTGTTGTAATTATCATAAATGCTATATACAGATCACTAAATTGAAAATAAAATCATTTTTCCTACCTTTGCTATTTGGTGATTTCATTGAGTCTCTGGTTGCACTTTCTTCTTCTGACTGTGCATCCAATCTTTCTTCCTTTCTTTCAGCCTCCTCGTATGTTTTCCTCTCCTTCCAGACCTCATTCTCTCCCCCAACTTTTCTTTCTGTCTCCCTGTTCCCCCTTCTTTACTGTCTCCGTGCCGTCCCCCAAGCCAACTCGGTTTGCTGCCACCGCAATCGGGGAACAGCCCCCCAAGCCACCCGCCGTCCCCAAAGCTTTCCCTGCAGAAGTGTTGCGCTGACCAGCATTCCGCTCCCTGACGTCAATTCTGACGTAGGAGAGGAAGTTCCGGGCCAACAAGGCATTTCTCCTCATTCCATCCAGCCTGAGCCCCATCTCTCCTTGATCCAGCATTTCCCTTCTGTGTCTGTCAGAATTACATTCCACCTATTTTCCAGCATCACCCTTCTTTGTGTCCATCTCACCTATATCCCTATCTCACCACTTTTCAGAATCTTCATTTGTCTCTGTCCTTATCTTTACGCCATGTTCACCATTTGCCCTTTCAATGTCTTTATCTCCCCCCACACACTTTTTCAGCATTACTTCTATGTCTCTATTTCACCTCCTCTTCATGTCCCCTCTGTATCTCTATCCTTATTCAGTAGGTCCTGCTTACCCTTTCTCTTCTTTGTGTCACTATCTCCATTTTCAGCTTTCCCCCCCTTTTCCTTTGTTAATGCACCCTGTAGCCAGAATCTTTCCACCCTCCCTCCACTTCGGCCCAGCCCAGTATGAAATATTTCCTTTTGTTTCCCTCCCCTCTCTCTTTCTCTCTCTCTTCTGCTTCCTCACCCACGAGTCCTGCATCTGGCCCTCTCCCTTCTACCTCCACCTGGCAACACCCCCCTGCTCCGCGGCTCTCTTCAGCAACTTGTCAGCAGCGGTGATCAAGACAAGCTGCCGACATCGAGGCCTTCCCTCTACGAGTCCCGCCTTTGTGGAAAAAGGGAAGTTGAAACAAGCGGGACTCGCAGAGGGTAGGTCCCGACGTCAGAAGCTGCTGCTGAGTTGCCGAAGAGAGCCGCGGAGCAGGGGATGTGGCCGGAAGCAGGTAGAAGGGAGAGGGAGATAGGAAGGCTGTAGATCTCCGGAGCATGACACCGACCCCGGCCAGGATGATTTCTTTTTCAGGCGTGCATCTTACAAGGCGTCGCGGCGGGAAATAGCCATGCTGAGCAGTGAGCTCAGCACTACACAGATGAAAGCCTTGCTTGCTGATTGGTCCGGCGGCACGGCCGCCGGACCAATCAGCAAGCAAGGCTTTCATCTGTGTACGTGCTGAGCTCACTCAGCATGGCTATTTCCCGCCGCGACGCCGGACTTGTAAGCTGCATGCCTGCCACTACCGGAGCCGCAGCAAAGGTGGAAAAGAGCCGCATGCGGCTCTGGAGCCGCGGGTTGCCGACCCCCGTTCTAGGCTATCCCTTATTAACTTTAGCTTGATTACTAGGCTGTTATGATTCCTTCGTCCTCTTTATGTACTATGCTCCCTCTTTCTCTCATGCATTGATATTTTAATCATTAACTATGAGTGTTCATGACATATCCATGATTAACTATGTGTGTCTCGCCTTATGAATTGGTTTGTTTTTTGCACATAGACACTTTATTTGGTCATTCATTTCACAGGATGGGGGTTATTTGGAAATATGCGTTACTCCTATTATCTGAACCATTGTATGCCTAGCCACATTCAATTGTTTTATAATCCTGTACTGCTATGCCAAACTTGTTCAGGCTGCTGTCACATTATCTTAGCCTCCCCTAGTTAAAGAGGGTTTTTGGGCGGACTCCCCTGGTCTTCTTTCTTGATTGATTTTTATGATTGTCACCCTATTACTGTAATGGGGATTCAATATGTTGGTATTTACGTCTTACCAGTCACTATCCATACGTTGTTACTTTAGTATTGCAGCTCAGTATTATTGCTATTCTTACATTTTTATCACTACAGCTGCCTTAGATGCATTATTACAGTTACTATTCTACTTATATGAGTTAACACATCTTCTACACAGGGTTTCAAGGTTTTGACACAGGAGGATATCATATTTACCTTGCCGGTGTGCTGACTATGTTCCTCTTATGTTCTCTCTACCCATAGGGGTTTACTGTTTAATGTCCTTTTTAGGACGTTGCAGTTTGTGTGTGCTTCTGTGCATTGTATTGTTTTCTAACCGAGACATGTATCACTATATTCAAGGTGCCACTATCAACAGGTTATTCACCTTCATTGATACTCGTATCTCTCCAGCTAAATGGTAAAAATTATATCTTTAAATGTCAAAGGGTTTAATAATCCCATTAAACGTAAAAAGATCTTGGATTACGTTTCTAAAAAATCACCAGATATTGTATGTTTCCAGGAAACTCATTTGACCATGTTGGAGTCGGCCAAACTAAAAACTTCTTGGTCACTGCCGGTTGTTGCCTCTCCCGCCTCTCAAAAAAAAAAACGGCGCAGCAGTGTTGATTAGAAAATGTGATCACATCAAACTATTGTCGCACACCACTGATACTGAAGGTCGTTGGATATTTGCTAAACTCCTCATTCATCAGAAAGAACTGACGTTGATAAATGTATATGCTCCCAATCAGGATAAACCTGAATTTTTCGACAGTCTCTTGGCTACTATACTAGAGGACAAGTCTCAATCTCACATACTAACGGGCGATTTTAACCTAACTCTGGACCCGATGGTAGACAGAAAATCAGTGGTCAGACACAAACCCACTAAGTCTTGGCAATGCCTTCATAATTTGATTACACAATTGAAACTTGTTGATGTATGGAGGCTTATGAATGAATAAACAATACACCTTTTATTCGGCACCTCATAACTCCTACTCGAGGATCGACTATTTCCTGATCAGTAATAACCTCTTGAATAGTGTCTCTCACTCTGCCATCAACGAAATCTCGGTGTCGGACCATGCTGCCATCGAGCTCACCTTTGAAGGCTCCTCATTGTCAAAGAAGGGAACGGTTTGGAGGTTCAATAATACCCTACTTCAAGATGCTGAGTTTGTGAAGCTTATCAAAACAGCGATAACTGAATACTTTGAATTTAACTCTTCTGAAGATGTTGATTGGCCAATATTGTGGGATGCACTTAAAGCCACTCTTAGGGGGACTATCATTTCATATCAGGCTCGTCAATCTAAAATGTTAATTAATCAACTTACTGGTCATGAAAAAGCTATTAAAGATCTGGAGAGACGGCATCAAGCTAATCCAGCTGACATGATCACTTTGAAACTGTTACATCAAGAGAGATTGAGCTATAATCTACTACTCAGCAAAAGAGCAGGAAATGCCATATTTATGCAAAAAGCTAACTATTACTGTGACTCTAACAAAGCTGGTAGTGCTCTTGCTCTATACTTAAAGATTCAGGAGGAAAGATTAAATATTTCTGCTATCAATATGGCTGATGGAAGACTCACGGCTGACCCTAAATTAATTTCGCAAACCTTTAGTCAATTCTATGAAAATTTATACACTTCAGAAATCTCTCAGCCTGATCCCTCTAAAATACTAACTGATACTCCGCATCCTACTCTTACACCAGAAGATAACATCTTTTTATCATCAAGCATCACTGAGGCTGACATTTGCTCAGTATTGCATCACATGGCGAAAAGGAAAGCTCCAGGACCGGACGGCTTCACTTCAGAATTCTACACGACTTTCCAAGAGTTGTTATCGCCTCATTTAGTCAAATTGTATGACTACTTTATACGATCAGGTGATATAAGAGGAACGTTCACTGAAGCTAGCATAATCGTGTTACCTAAACCTGGCAAAGACCACCTACAGGTCTCCAATTATCGCCCATTGGCCTTGATTAATGTAGATGCAAAAATTTACGCAAAAATACTGGCATCTCGTCTGCAGAACCTGCTTCCTAATTTAATTGGATCTGATCAAAATGGCTTCATGTTGAATAGACTTTCGAGTGACAATTCACGAATGTTTGCAAATGTAATTCACCATGCTAATAGTCATAAATCCCCTTTACTCGCCCTCGCCTTAGACGCAGAAAAGGCGTTTGATAGAGTCGAATGGGACTATCTTTTTATGACTCTAAAATGGTTTGGATTTGATGACTCAACCATAAGAATGATCAAAGTGCTTTATTCAGCTCCCACGACCAATGTGCGGATCAATGGTCGCACTTCCTCTCATTTCAAACCCACTAGAGGCACGAGACAGGGGTGCCCTCTTTCACCACTATTATTCAACCTGGCATTGGAGCCCTTCTTGCATTCCATCCGAGTTAATGACAATATTCGTGGGGTTTGTTGTGGTGAATCTGAAGTAAAGTTCTCTGCATATGCGGACGATGTCCTCCTCTATCTCACGCCTGAATCCATTCCGGCTTTGCTCTCCCTCATTGACGACTATGCAGCAGTTTCGGGATATAAACTCAATAACAGCAAAACGGAGCTTATGCCTTTGAATTCTCAAGTCCAGCAATCCTTGCTTAATCAGTATGGTTTCCGTTGGGCAGACACCTCACTGAAATACTTAGGTATTCCTTTTGGTAAAACGCTGGACTCCACCTTGGAGAATTGTTCATCTCACCTTCTACAGATCATCAAAGATCAAATCAACAAATGGCATCCCCTAAACCTTTCGTGGTGGGGGAGGTTAGAATCTATTAAGATGGTACTAACGTCTAAAATATTATATACATTGAGTATGCTACCTACCCTTCTACATCTCTCCGTTTATAAACGTCTGGAAGCTATTTTGGTCAAATTCTTATGGAACAATCGCACGCCTAGGATTGCTTTACACAAATTAAAACAATGTAAAGAATATGGAGGAGTGAAATTCCCTGATCTGTTAGACTACCATCTTGCTTTTCTATCACGTCAAGGTGTTCGTTGGATGCTTTCTGATACTGTTTTTGATCATAACATCTCCTGGCTTACTTTTGAAAAGGCTAGATACTATCCATATAGCCTACAGCAGCTCCCCTTTATGGCACCGTTCTTGTCTCCTGATATCCGAGATCATCTATTATTATCCATGATTCAGGTCTTCAAACAGCTGGAATCCACGCTCTCTACCCTCTGGTTGGATACGTTATATGCACCCATCTGGCGTAATAAGACACTTCGCATCCAAAACAACATCATTGATTGGAGGGCGTGGCAAATAGCTGGAGTGCATCGGATTAACCAGTTATACAATGGCACTGAATGGCTGTCCTTTGACCAGTTATGCACTATTGCTGATTTGCCAAAAACTCAGCACTATCGCTGGCTGCAGTTGTTACCTTGTTACACCTTGTTACAACAGCTCAAAAACAAACCTCTGATCACGGATGCCCCTGACATATTGTCGCTCTGTCAATCAATGGCAAGTCATAAAAAAGAAGCCTCTAAATGGTACAAAGTTATTCGTCTACACAAGATGCAACGTCCTCTTGAAACCGAACACAAGTGGTCAAATGAGTTACAAACTAATTTAAGTGACGACCAATGGGAATATTTGTGGGCTCGTACCCCTATTATCTGCAAAGCTGCAACCTTCCTCCAAACTTCATTATTCTTAATGCATAGGGCTTACTGGACTCCAAGTCGTTTGGCTTGACTCCAACATGGTACAATAGATAAATGCTGGTCCTGCGATTCTTCGCAGGGCACACTTCGACATATGCTGTTCGATTGTCCGTTGCTTCATTTTTTCTGGTCTAGAGTTTTTGCTGACATTAATAGCCTGCTTCAGATGACCATCCCGCTTTCCTATCACTCTGTTATTATGGGTAGTATTGGTCATCCTGAACTCTTTTCCAAAGACTCTGATTGTCTAATACTTATACTCATAGCCATCAAAATCATACTCACCAATTGGAAAAATTTGGATGCTGTAAGTTACGATAACTGGTGGAACGCTGTATGTCTGACAGTTAAATATGAAAGAATAGCTGCTGAAAGGTCTGGTCGGCTACTTAAATTTGATAGGCTATGGGGCCCGCTAGTCCAATATGCTGGCTTGTCCCAAGATGCTAGCGTACAGAAAACATAATAGGCTATTATATTATACTCTTCTCCTTTTGACATTACCTCAACATGATTACTGAAGTGAATTAACCACTTATCTTCTTTATTATGTGATAGTGATACATCATTGCATAGTGTTTTACTCATTGTACTGTGTATAGTTGTCACCTTTTCATTCCTCTATAACGCATCATGACTTGTTTATTTCTCCCTTCTTACTTTCATTCCCCATCCCTTTCTACTTCATGAGATATGCTGTTCATTATGTTCATGAAACTGGGCCTTGGTTTATGCGAATGTAACTTTTTATTACATGAACAGTCTTGTATTGATCATATTCTCTACATTTTCATGTCTTTGTTATGTATAAAACTTCAATAAAACTTACTGAACTTAAAAAAAAAAGCAGAGAGATAGGAGGGTAAAATCCTGGGAGTGTAGGATCTCTCCCAGGTTTAGGAAGAACTATAATTTGAGCCACATTAAGGTGTTCAGGCATCGCTTCAGCATTGACTATAACATTAAACATATTAACCAGGGGCAATCCTATCTCTGATTTCAGAAGTTTATAAAACTCAGCTCGATACTCATCAATGCTAGGAGCTTACAGAGTAGGGCTTTGAGAAATAGCGAGCTCCACCTTCCCCGCATCGACAGGCATATTCAGTTGGGCCAACTGCTCTTCAGTGAGATGAGGAAGATCTAGACCAGGGGTGTCCAACCTGCGGCCCAAGGGCCGCATGTGGCCCCATGAAGTATTTTGTGCGGCCCCGGTTGTAGGCGATACAGTGTTTTCCTCTGCTGCCCCCGGGTGTTTACCGTTTTGCTGGCTCCCTCCTCTGTCTTGCTGCAGCGTTTGTGCATCCCCAGAAACATTTTTTTTTTGCCAATGCGGCCCAGGGAAGCCAAAAGGTTGGACACCCCTGATAGACCATCCAAATAGAGGTCCCCAGGAAGCCCCAAATCCGGGGGCGGAGCATAAAGGTTGGCATAGAAACAGCAAAAGACCTCACAAATGTCAGTATCACCCGTGACACGAGCCGAGTTGCCGGTGTGAAGGTGCAAGATCTTCTTACGACTCTCCCTCTGGGAAACCAGTTGGGCCAAAAGTGACCCCTCTTATTGTTGTGTACATATAGGTGGTATTTATAATAAGCAAGAGAGCATGAAGCCCGGCGGTGCAAAATCTCTTTGAGCTTTGTTTGCAAAGACAATAAATTCTGTTTGTTAATCAAAGTAGGCTGAACACCAAAAGCACGGCGAGCTTTCATCAATTGGTCAGACAAACGAAGCAGCTCCCGGTAGCAGGCCTTCCGAACCCTACTAACCCTACTAATAATAGCTCCACGAAGAACTGCCTTTGCCGTTTCCCAATATAAAACGGGATCCTCCACATGCTGGTTATTATGGAATTGGTAATCTTTCCACTCCCCTGAAGATAAGAGAAAAAGTGAGGATCCTCCTGGAGCCACAGAGGGTAGGCCCAAGACCCCGGGGAGTGAGGCCCCACATCTAAGATCCAGTCTATCCACACCCAGGCATGATCTGAAATCGCATAAGGCCCAATCTCAGCACATTGTACATTGGAGAAAAGAGAACGAGAGATCAACACATAGTTGATATGAGATTGAGTTGAGTGAGCACAGGACAGATGGGTGTAATCCCCCTCCCCGGGGTGAAGTAGTCGCCAAACATCCAAAAGATCCAAAAGCTGACACAACTGAGGAAGACCCTTAGCCTCAGTCACCACACCACCTGAAGCAGAATGAGATTTATTCACAGAGGAGTCCCAAGCAACGTTGAAATCCCCGCCTAAAATCATCAGAAGATGAGCACGCTGCAAGAGCAGAGCCTTCAAACCAGCATAGAAGGATTTATCATAGGTATTGGGAGCATAAATACAACCAATCAACACCGTAACTCCCGTGACCACTGCCGTATAAAAGGCATAGCAGCCATTCGCGTCAACGGCCACCGGTGTTATCTGAGAGGCCACTGATTTATGAAAAAGGGTAGCCACTTCCCGCTTTTTCCCAACCGCAGCGGTGGTTATACATCATTCAACCCAACCTCTCCATAGTTTAGCATGCTCTAGGTCAGTAAGGTGTGTCTCCTGCAACAATGCAATATCCACTTTAAGCCTCTGTAGGTTTTGTAAAATTTTTGTTCTTTTAACAGGGGAGTTAATACCTCCAACATTCCAGGTAACTAGTCGCACCATTCAACCATCAAAGAGAAGGAGCAGAAAATTACCAAAATGGAAGAAAAAATGAGAATGGTCGCTAGGATGCCGTCCCAGACTACAGCATCCAGCCATGTGACAAACACTCAAAGAAGAAGCTGGGCTCCCATGATCAGCCACTGCCACAGCTAAAACAATCAAGTCCACCCAAAGAAATAGAAAGTAAAAGACAAGTGCAAGATCAGAAAGCGTAAAAGAAAAAAAGAAAACCCCAATCCAAAGCACCCCAAACCCTGATGCACCCCAACCCTACCACCCCCTCCCACCCTACCCCCGAAACCGACCACAAATCCAACACCTCCCTCACCCAAAGATCCAGGTCCCCACCAAAGGAACCAGGCCCAAATTGATGCCTCCCAACCCAATCTCAATCACACAAAAGGTAAAACATACTCACTCCCGAAATAGTAAAGGAGCACTCACAGGATCATACAGCCAGCCAACATACAAAGACCCCCCAACCCTCACCACAAAAGCACCCCACCCAACTCGCACCCCAAGCACACAAACCAGAAAGCTACTACCCTCTCATTCGCTCATACTAGAGAACATTGCACCAGCAAGGAGCCCTAAAAGCTCCTATTGCTGGTCAGGCCCAAACCCAGCCCCAACCCCCAAAAAGAGATCCCACAAATGGGGAAGGAGTCACACAGGAACCCCCGCCAGACTCGTATAGCAAACAGAACCTCGAAACCCAACCAACACTCCAGCCCAATTATAGGATATTACAGGGGGAACCGGAATCCACATGGCCCAGCACAATAGCAGTCCGTGCAACAAAGGCAACTTGGTATCTCACGGAGCAGGTGGAAGATGGGTGAACCAGGGAGGTTGCGATTCCCAGGCTGAAGTCAGCAGCACAGACCAAAGGGGTGTGAGCCAAGATGATCCAGCAAAGTGACAAGTCCAAGAAAAAGTGTCATCAAACAAGCAGACTTGAGGCTCGGAGGCTGGGTACAGAGAAGCAGAGATGGCTCCAACATGGTGTCCAGATCACCAGCCAAGTGGGAATCCATATCCCAGACACAGGCAAGGCCAAGAGGGTGGTGAGTGAGGATAGCAGAAAACCATGAACAGCAAGAGTGCAAACGAAGGAAGGCAGTCCAGCAGGTAAAGTCAACCGGTAGCAAGAAGGTGGCAATCACGACACTATCGAAGAAGGGGAGCCACCCGAATACTCCATGCAGTTAAGAAAATCCTGGGCCTCCGCCACAGTAGCATAGAAGCAGGTGGAACCATGAGTGATCCGCAGCCTCGTCGAATACAAAAGAGCAAAGCGGAACTTGCGGTCAAACAATCTTGAACAAATAGAGCTGAACCGGCGCCGCTGCTGGGCCACTCCCGAGGAGTAATCCTGGAAGCAAAGCACCTGGCGGGACTGATAAGTCAACTGGTGGCCACCACGAAGCGCTCACAGGACCCCCTCCTTATGGACAAACTTCAAGATACACAAGATGATTTCCCGAGGCCTCTCAGCTCCTCCCGCCACGCACCGAGCCAATGAGCATGGCCAACCTTCAGGGGGGCCAACTCCGCAGGAAGCTCCAGAGACTCGGGCAGCCAGTGCTCAAAAAAAAACACGGAGCTCCGAATCAGGCAGGGTCTCCGGAAGACCCACAAATCGAAGGTTGCTCCGTTGGGCCTGGTTTTCCAAATCATCCAGCTGCTGCTCCAGTGCCTCCAATTGGCGCCCCGAAGCTGTCTGATCTTCCAGGTCGTTCACCCACTGCTGGAATTGGGTGAGATCATGACCCACTGCCTCCAACTTACCCTGCAGCGTGTCCAATTTAGTGTCCAGGGTAAGAAAGCGAGCATCTAAGATAGAGGCAACTGCAGCGGTCACCTGGGTAATAGCCGCTACCCATGGAGGCGTCCAGGACGGACCGGCAGGGCTCGCATCCTGCGCCATCTTGGACTCCAGCAGCAACCCTTCCCTGCTCCCCCTGTCCAGCAGTAGCCCTTTCCTACTCCCCCTGTCCAGTAGTACCCCTTCTCCTTTCTCTGCTCACCCTGTCCAGCATCCGCTAGCCTGTGCAGCCTCGGGGCTTTTGCTAGGCCAGCCCACCTTGCATAATCAAAGTGGGCCGGCCTAGCAAATGCCTCACGACTGCAAGATGAAACTGCAGTTGCTGCGTTTGCTGGTCCGGGGGTGAGAAGAGGCGTCCCGGCAACAGCAGCCTCTTCTAACCCCACCATCATGTTTGTTATTGTAAATTGTCTTCTATGTACACACCCCCTCTTACTTATAAGGATTACTTCTATTCTTATTTTATCATTTTATTGTAAACCGGCTAGATACTAGTTGATGGTCGGTATATTAAAAATTAATAAACTTGAAACTTGAAGTCAGCTGGCATCGAAGATCAGGGCAGAAGGCAGGCAGTGCGCCACAGAAGAACACATCACAGTGGCAAGGATCACGGTATCGTAAGTGCACATGCACGCTTAGGGTATTATTATAGAGGACTAGTCTTTAAGCCCGTTACATTAACGGGTGCTATAATAGATGTATCTGTCTGTCTTTCTTTCTCTCTCTCTCCTTGGCCGCTGTCTGTCATTCTTTCTTTTTTTTTCTCTCTCTCTTTCCTCGGCTGTCCACCACCACCCCTTGCCTGCTCCCTCTGTCTCCTTTCTTTTTATCTCCTCTGTGTCCAGCAGCAGCCCTTCTACCTTCCTTTTATCTCCCCTCTGTCCAGAAGCACCCCTTTTCTGCTCCCCCTGTCCAGCAGTAGCAGTTCTCCCTTCCTTTTACTTCCTCCCTGTCCAGCATCACCCCTTCACTGCTCCCCCTGTCCAGCAGCAGCCCTTCTCCCTTCGTTTTACCTCCTCTCTGTCCAGCAGCACCTCTTCCCTGCTCCCCCTGTCTAGCAGCAGCACTTCTCCCTTCCTTTTACCTCCCCACTGTCTAGCAGCACCCCTTCCTTGCTCCTCCCTGTCCAGCACTTCTTCCCTGCTCCCTAATACCTGTCCCAAATCGCCGTTCCTACCCTCCCTCCATCCCGGCTTCTTGGTCTCTTCTGGCCCACTGGCACAAACTGCTGCCACTCTTCATTTGTGTCTGCCCTCCTCTTCAAAGCAGCCTGCTGAGGATTGCCGGCTGGCTATATCGAACCTCACAGGCTGCTCTCCACCTTGGTAGCACGTTCCCTCTGATGCGATTCCGTACATCAGAGGAGGGGCAGGATCGTGTCAGAGGGAACGTGCTACCGAGGTGGAGAGCAGCCTGCAAAGCTCGCTACAGTTGGCTGGCGATCCTCAGCAGGCTGCTTTGAAGAGGAGGGCAGAGGCGAATGAAAAGCAGCAGCGGTGGCATTGGTTTGTGCTGGCGGGCCAGATTTACTACCCCGTGCACCAGATTTTGACATGTCCAAGACTTACAGTGAGTGAGGGCAGGAAGGGGGAGTCGCTGTCGTGTTCTCCGCCTCCTTGCGTCTGTGATCTCCATTTCAAACTTCGCATGTGCTGTAGGAGCCAGAAAACTGCCACAGGCTCGTTCTACTGCACGGAGCTACAGATCACGAAGTTTGAAGTGTGCATGCATGCTTAGGATTTTATTATAGTAGACAAGTGTGTAGAATCACATAGTGGAGGAAATTGATTTTTAATTTAATTTAATTTATTTTTAAAATAACATGCTAGTTGCATTGATGGAGGTTTATCAGTGGAAATATTAATTATATTAGTATTGGGTAATTCCTTTACTAGTTGAAATAATATTTTTGTGTCACTAACATCTGTCCCAATAAGTTTAGAATAATAATCCTTTCTTGTATCAGCTAGTAACCTTTTGTAGAATGAAATCTTTTTTCTCTATAAAGATTTTAAGTCATCAACTTGATGTTTTCTCCATCTTTTTCTAATTTCTGCACTTTCTTTTTTAAAGCTAATAATTCTGTTGAAAGCCACTTAACACTATAGTATTGATTTCCCATTTATTAAATTCCTTCTTTGAAGTGGGGCTATTTAATTTAATCGATGACTTAACATTCCATTGCTCCATAAAAATTATAGGATTTAATAATAATAATAACAGTTTATATACTGCAGGACCGTGAAGTTCTATGCGGTTTACAATGATTAGAAATGTTACAGATTAGGAATGTTACAGATTAAACAAAGTACAGACTTAGTTAAACAAAGTACAGACTTAGTTATTGATAGTTCTAACGATCATTTGTTGAGGACTGAGATTGTATAGGTTGGTTTCCTAAGTATTTCCGGAACAGATGTGTTTTAGGCGTTTCCTGAATTCCCCATAGGTAGTGGGCACAAGCAATTGTTCAAGGTCTTTACCTCATAATGTTGCTTGACGTGCGAGAAGATGTTGGTGATGACTCTTAAATTTACAACCTCTGACTGGTGGAGAGACAAAGTTCAGATGTGAGCTTCGTTTGTGTCTGTTGGTTGTGAAAGAGAAAAGGTCTCTTATGTATTTAGGGGCTAGGTCGTAAAGTACCTTGAAGCAGAAACAACCAAACTTGAATTTCACACGTGCCTCCACCGACAGCCAGTGTAAAAGTCGATAGGAAGGTGTTACGTGATCAAACATTTTCAGTCCACAGAGTAGTCTGATCGCTGCATTTTGAACTACCGTATTTTCACGCAAATAACACGCACCCATATAAAACGCGCACACGGATATAGCGCGCAGAAATCACGATGATTTGCACAAAAACTTTGATATACCGCGCTCACGGGTATACCGCGCATGCTGCCCGACGCTCCTTTCGCCCGCCCTGACTTTCCGTGCGCTGTCCCGACTCTCCGTTCACCCCCCCTGACTTCCATGCACTGTCCCCCCTTGAAGGTCTGTCCCCATCCTGAAAGCCTGATGCCCCCCCCCCCGACGTCCGATACATCCCTCCCCCCGAAGGACCGCCGACTCCCCAACAATATCGGGCCAGGAGGGAGCCCAAATCCTCCTGGCCACGGCGACCCCCTAACCCCACCCCGCACTACATTACGGGCAGGAGGGATCCCAGGCCCTCCTGCCCTCAACGCAAACCCCCCTCCCCCCAACGACCGCCCTCCCCAAGAACCTCCGACCGCCCCCCCAGCTGACCCGCGACCCCCCTGGCGACCCCCACGACCCCCCCACCCCCCTTACCTTTGGTAGTTGGGCCAGAAGGGAGCCCAAACCCTCCTGGCCACGGCGACCCCCTAACCCCCCCCCGCACTACATTACGGGCAGGAGGGATCCCAGGCCCTCCTGCCCTCGACGCAAACCCCCCTCCCCCCCAACGACCGTCCCCCCCAAGAACCTCCGACCGCCCCCCAGCCGACCCGCGATCCCCCTGGCGACCCCCACGACCCCCCCACCCCCCTTCCCCGTACCTTTGGTAGTTGGCCGGACAGACGGGAGCCAAACCCGCCTGTCCGGCAGGCAGCCAACGAAGGAATGAGGCCGGATTGGCCCATCCATCCTAAAGCTCCGCCTACTGGTGGGGCCTAAGGCGCGTGGGCCAATCAGAATAGGCCCTGGAGCCTTAGGTCCCACCTGGGGGCGCGGCCTGAGGCACATGGTCGGGTTGGGCCCATGTGCCTCAGGCCGCGCCCCCAGGTGGGACCTAAGGCTCCAGGGCCTATTCTGATTGGCCCACGCGCCTTAGGCCCCACCAGTAGGCGGAGCTTTAGGATGGATGGGCCAATCCGGCCTCATTCCTTCGTTGGCTGCCTGCCGGACAGGCGGGTTTGGCTCCCGTCTGTCCGGCCAACTACCAAAGGTACGGGGAAGGGGGGTGGGGGGGTCGTGGGGGTCGCCAGGGGGATCGCGGGTCGGCTGGGGGGCGGTCGGAGGTTCTTGGGGGGGACGGTCGTTGGGGGGGAGGGGGGTTTGCGTCGAGGGCAGGAGGGCCTGGGATCCCTCCTGCCCGTAATGTAGTGCGGGGTGGGGTTAGGGGGTCGCCGTGGCCAGGAGGGTTTGGGCTCCCTTCTGGCCCGATATTGTCGGGAAGTCGGCGGTCCTTCGGGGTGGGGGTGCGAGTGGTCCTGCCGGGGGGGGGGATGTATCGGACGGCGGGGAGTCGGCCGGGCAAGAGGGCTTGGGCTCCCTCTTGCTCCGATCGTGGATGCGGGTGCGGATGGGAGCGCGTGCGAGCGGTCGTTCGGGGTGGGGGTGCGAGCGGTCCTGCTGGGGGGGTGAATCGGGCGTCGGGCGGGGTGGGAACTATGTTTTAAAACTTTGGTATACCGCGCTCACGCATATAACGCGCGAGGGGTATGCGCGGTAGGTAAAAACGCGTATAACGCGCGCGTTATATGCGTGAAAATACGGTAGTTGCAATCGCCGCGTATACTTCTGTGGGAGGGCCAAGTATGTTTCCAAAATAACATTGGATCTATTTTTTCTGAATTCCTGAATTTATTTTTTGTTAATTTGGGGGGTATGCTTACATTTTTTTCCATTACACAGTAAAGTCTAACATAAAGTGATCAGACCAAAGATTTGCCTCCCCTTTTGTGGGACTAAACCAAATATTAAGTTCAGAGCCTTGATTGAAAGAGACCCAATCTAACTGATGATCTTTAATGTGAGTCTGATGAGATGGTGGGTTAAAATAATTGCCAAGAATCATATTATAATCAGTAGATAATGAATTTTTAAGCATAAATTCTTGAAAATCGTCTTTAGCTTGGTTCCAGTTATTAAGAGGAGAGTAGACTAGCATACAAGTTAAAGAATCACAGAGTTTTGGATTCTTTATTTGACATGCTAATATTTCTAAATTTGGGGAGTTAAAAGAATCCATCTCTGACTACGTAATTTTTTCTATATATCATCTATATATTGTCTCTATTTGTAACATTTTTTGAGAATTATAAAAGGGTATATGATCATTTTGTAGGTCACTTGGGCTGTCTAGTTTTTATTTTTTTTGTAAACCACATCGATCCGAGAGGTTTTGCGGTCTAGAAATGTAATGTAATACCATGACACTCCACCTCCTTTTTTACCTATTCTATTCAGAGTTAAGATTTTGTAATTAAGAGGACAAATTTAATTAAGAACCAGATCATTAGATTTTAACCAAGTCTCAGGAATAGAATATATGGTTTCCTTCCATTTAACCAGTCTTTTATAAGACATGCTTTATTACTCATTGATCTGATATTAATGTAATAATATCATAGATGTACATATTCAGCAAAGTCAAGATGTGAACGGGGATAACTCTTAAATTCTTATGTATTTTTTTTATTATATACTAGTCTTTAAGCCCGTTACATTAACGAGTGCTAGAATAGATGTGTCTATCTTTCTTTCTTTCTGTGTCTCTCCTTGACCACTGTTTGTGTCTTTCTTTCTGTCTCTCTCTCTCTCTCCTTGGCCGCTGTCTGCCTGTCTTTCTGTTTCTCCCTCTCTCCTTGGCCGCTGTCTTTCTGTGTGTCTCCCTCTGTCGCTCTGTGTGTGTCTGTCATTCTGTCTCTTTCTCTCTCTCTCCTTGGCTTCTGTCTGCCTGTCTTTCTGTCTCTCTCTCTCTCCTTGGCCGCTGTCTGTGTGTCTGTCTGTCTTTCTGTCTCTTTCTCTCTTTCTCGTTGGCAGCTGTGTGTCTGTCTGTCTTTCTTTCCCTCTCTCCTTGGCCACTCTCTGTGTATGTTTCTGTCTCTTTCTCTCTCTTTCTCCTTGGCCGCTGTTTATGTGTCTTTCTGTCTTTTTCTCTCTCTCTCATTGGCCACTGTGTGTTTGTCTTTCTGTCTCTTTCTCTATCTCTCTCTCCTTGGCCACTGTCTGTGTATGTTTCTGCCTCTTTCTCGCTCTTTCTCCATGGCCACTGTTTATGTGCCTTTCTGTCTCTTTCTCTCTCTCTCATTGGCCGCTGTGTGTGTGTGTGTCTGTCTTTCTGTCTCTTTCTCTCTCGTTAGCCGCTGTCTGTCTCTCTATCTCCTTGGCCGCTATCTGTGTATGTTTCTGTCTTTTTCTCTCTCTCTTTCCTTGGCCGCTGCCTGTGTGTCTTTCTATCTCTCTCTCTTTGGCCGCTGTCTTTCTATCTCTTTCTCTCTCTCTCCTTGGCCGCTGTCTTGTCTGTCTCTTTCCTTCCCTCTCTCCCGTTCTCTGCCGCTCTCCTTCCTTTGACCGCCCCCCAGCCCATCCCACCCCCTCTGCAGCAGCGCCACCAGCCTCCAACAAATCCTCATCCTCGGCCCGGAAATTCACCCAGAGGGGAGTGGAGGCAGAGGAGAAGGCTGTGCGACCACAGAGCGGCAGTAGTTGTGGCCTTCCCTCTCCTAGCTCCGTAGCTCAGTTGCCGCCGCCACCTCCTTCTCTCCCCGATGTCTGCTCTCAATGTGCACACGCACTGCGTAAGGGCCACACACTGCAACATTTCTCTGCCGACCACAGAGCGACAGACGCAAGGAGCCACAAAAATTGAAGTGTGCATGTGCGCTAAGGATATTATTATCTTAGATAGTGGATTTTCTTTTTTTTTATTATTTATAGTATAACTCCTAACTTTATTATTATTTACAACTAGTCTGTTAGCCCATTACATTAACGGGTGGTAGAATATGTCTGTCTTTCTGTCTCTTTCCCTCCTGCTGTGTCTCTCTCTCCCTGGCCCCCTTTCTCTTGTCTGTTTTTCTGTCCCTCTCCCTGCCACTGAGTCTTTCTTCCTTTCTTTCTGTCTCCCTCCCTCCCGCTGTCTGTCATTATTTCCCTCCTTTTCCCTGTGCAGCAGCATGTTCACCCCATTTCCCTGTACAGCAGCAACAGTATTTCCTTCCTTCCCCCCCACTTTCCTTTGCAGAAGCAGCAGTGTTATTTCCCTTCCCCTCCCCTCCAGGTCCCTGTGAAGCAGTAGCAGCATTTTCCCCTACCACCCCCATTCCCTTCTCTCCCCCCACTTTCCTTTGCAGAAGCAGCAGTGTTATTTCCCTTCCCCTCCAGGTCCCTGTGAAGCAGTAGCAGCATTTACCCCCACCCCCCCCATTCCCTTCTCTCCCCCCCCACTTTCCTTTGCAGAAGCAGCAGCGTTATTTCTCTTCCCCTCCAGGTCCCTGTGAAGCAGTAGCAGCATTTTCCCCCACCACCCCCATTCCCTTCTCTCCCCCCCCACTTTCCTTTGCAGAAGCAGCAGCGTTATTTCCCTTCCCCTCCAGGTCCCTACCCACCACCCTAGGGTTATCATATGGCTTCAGAAAAAAAGAAAAAAGGAGGGATTGAAACATCTAGGTTTTACTTCCATTGAAAACAATGGAAGTAAAATCTGGATGTCTCAATCCATCCTCCTTTTTCTGGAGTCGTATCATAACCCTAATAAAGCCAGGAGACATACTCCAAAACAGAGCAATGCAAAACTTCAGGTAATGAGTTTAGGCACGTGCCAGGGGCCCGCTAAAGACCACTCCAAAATGGTGTCTATTATTATTATTATTATTTTTCACTTTCCTTCGATGTGGGGGGGGGGTTGAGGGGCCTCGTTGCTGCTCTTACCCGCCACGTGAAACTGAAGCGAAATATGTAAACAGATGAGGTGGCCTGGGCTGACTGAAGGATGGCGATCTCCGCACTGACTCGGCCCAGCCTGAAGAGCGGGCCGAAGCACACAAATGAATGTCCAATTCTTTTTCGGCTCCCCCTACCCTTCCCACGGGCTGGCCTGCTGCGGCGGAAGGTTTTTTTAAAGTTTAAAAGTGCCTGCGGTGGCTCCTCTCACGATCCCCGCCAGCGTCGGAAGCCTTCTCCGATGCTGGTGCAGGCTCGTGAGAGGAGCCGACACCGCAGCTTGAGAGGTGGAGAGCAGGGAGTCCGGCCAGTCCTACCGTTCACGGAGGCCACGGCCTTGAGAGGAGCCGCCGCCACTGGCGGCCAAGGTAGGTGCTGGGAAGAAGGCTGGGGACTCGCGCATGCGTACTCCTGCGGCCACAGACCTACTGATCACGGAACACGCAGATAGGAGTGCGCATGCGCGGCTAGCGTTTTATTATATAGGATTAGAATTAAATTATGGAATAGGTTAATACGATTACCAACATTAGTAACAGGATTATAACATAATATTATACTTATAGACCGCATTACCAAAAAGTTCTACGCGGTTTACAAAAGATTATAAACATTAAACATAATCATATATTTGAATGAGTCAGCTAGTCAGGTATTTGTCTGTAAGAAACAGCTGTGAGCAACAATGATCAAAATTCTTTTTCATGAGAAGCCGCCTGAGATGCTAAAGAGTGATTTAGGAATTTCTTGCTTTTACAACCTTATACAGAAGGGAAATTAAACAGAGCATGAGTTTTTCTACTGCATTTATGCGCAGCTATGGAAAAACTATTAGCCAGGTAAGTAGGGGCTGCACCATATAAAACCTTGTAACAAAAACAGCCCAGCTTGAACAATACCCGAGCTTCCACAGGCAACCAATGCAATTCACAATAAAATAACGTAACATGATCGCATTTCTTCAATCTGTAAATCAATCCAACTGATTATTTGTGGAAATTGATATTATTTGATGTAAATCTAATTTTGAAAATTCTATTCCTATAGAAAACAATTCTGTGAATAAAAGAAAAAGAACTAAATAAAACCAAAATAGACCTAACATATTAGTAAGAGAAAGAAAATATGTTTACCTTCTGAAACTAAAATAATAATAAATTTAATACAACAGCAACAAAATGAGGCTCCCTCTCTGAGAAACAATGATCTACATCCATGCAACAGTTAATCAGGTGTCCAGTGACACTATACATCTTGCAGAATCAAAACTCTGATAAGATTCCAACCATTAATTCAGTTGACAATTGACAATGAGAGGCTTGTAGCATCAACTTGACTCATCATAAGACCAACAGCTCTTCTTTCTCCAGCATGGAAATAAGCAAGTTAGTAAAGCTTGTAAAGTGAATGCTGTTTGCTGTGATGTTTTCCAGAGCTATCCTTTTTGATCAGCTTAGGAGGGCTTGACTTCTGATAAACCAATAGTTATTAGGCAGTATTTACCAAGATTAAGTCAAAAAGAATTGAAGCTGATGTTGAGTAGCTAGATAATTTGTTATAGAAGATTATTTGCTGATAACAAGATCAATTGAATTGTCTCTTCTATTCTTAACGGTTGCCATGACAACCAACAAGAAAAACAACAGAGACTGAGGTTGAAGAACAACTGTCATATAATGGTCAAAAGTAGAAATTACTCATAATAGGGCCCATTTTCCGGTAGATGTGAGAAATAAAAATACTAATATTTTCTAATGGTGTTAATTATTGCAGAATAACACAGAGGAGGTGAACACTTAATTGTATAACACTTGCATATAAACAGGTATGGTTAAATAACTACAGAGAAACTATAAAGATATTACTAATAAGGCCTATTGAGGATAGAGTTTTATTTAAATTCACATGTATTTGCTTTAAATCAATCTTTGGTATGTCTCCAGGTTACCGTGTTTCTTATATTTCTTTATACTACTCTAATAAGCCCACACGTGGAGTTCACTTATTTACATACCCAACTGTCAAATCATGTTGTTTTAGGAGATTTTTTGAGAGAACCCTTGCTTTTCAGGGAGTCAAAATGAATGTCTGGTTTGATAAAATCATGCCAGGAGTCTCATCCTATTACTCTTTTAGAAAATTATTAGACACAACTATTCGATAAACCTGTAACTTAAGCTTATGCTTTTATTATTCTTATGTACTGTTTACATTTTCTATGAAACTGATGTATTTCTTATGAATTGTTTATTTGCTGAATGTTGAGCATTATTTGTTGTGAACCGCCTTGAACCATTTGTGGTTTGGTGGTATATAAGAATAAATTATTATTATTAATGGAAAACTAAATGAAATACTGGTAAAATTCCAGAAGGAGTTTGTCTAACATTGTGCAGTAAGAAGTATTGCTCACTCAAAAGATGGGAGTGGGCATTTCTGGGACACTGAATACAATGCCTACAGTCAAATGAACATTGTATCGAGGTATCAGCAGAATTTACCATAAGGACTATTGTTTAAAAAGATGGTCTAAGCATGTCATGTGAGGGGCGAGTATGTGAAAGGAGGGAACAGTGCCCAAATATGGTCAGCTCTAAATATGTATTAAGACTGCTGCTGAACTAGATAGAATACGGCTTGATTCTTATATATTTGGCAGTGGGTTTGAACTGCTACCCACGAAACGTTGGCCACGTTGGCTTTCCTTGAAATACAAGCGCTGACTAAAAAGCTAAGTGACCTTTGAATAGCACTCATTATATATTTTGCTATATATAATTGAAAAAAAGATAAAGTTTTGACATGGTAGTCTTTCCATAGCTGAAATAGTGCAAATATACGTAGAAATGAGAGTGTGTTAAGACAATAAAAATATTTAAAAACTTTTTAGTGTGAGATGATAAAAAAGAAAATTTACATAAAAAATAAATTATAGATTAAATTATTAGAAATTTTCCAAATAACTAAATTTGAATAAATTGGATACTTGGTAATAAATATATGGGAGTATGGCCAATGATTGGAGAAAAAGGAGCGAAAACAAACTACGCTGAATACTCCAGTCATTGACTACGACTACGCGTAGGCTCCGTTACTGAGGCCGACTCCTATATATATAGAATAGTATTTGCACTTAAATATAAGTGGGAAGTGTGTGTTTTATATGATTTTGTGAAGTTCCCACTAGGGTATTTCAATTTAGTGTGTTAACCAGCTCTAAATATGGCCAGGGTCTGAAGAATAAGGGGTGGAGAGATAGGAAATAGGTGGGAAGGATTTGAGAGCTTGTGAACTGTACTGCTCTACCCAATGAGCAGACAGGCAGGAGGGGCTAACTAAAGATTGTACAGACCATATATTTAATGAATGTACTATACCAGGTGCGTCCATCTTGCCAATTTCTGTGCAGAGGGCACCCATTTTGGGCCCAAAATGTAAATAAATTATATTGCTTACTTTACCCAAAGTCTCTTAGAGTCTTACTCATCTTGTGGGCAGTGCCTTTTCTCACAGAAGATAAGTAGTTATAAATGAGATTGCCCAAGAATATTTGTAAAAAGTATTCTTGCTTAAGGAGACAAGCTTAATAGCATATGAGCCGCCTGGCCCAAGGAAGTGCTTCTTGTGCCCCCTTGACAAATTACATATGCCACCACCGTGGCATTGTCTGAGAACACTCTCACCGCTTTTTCTTCTAGACTGGGATGGAAGCGAGTAATGCCAGGTGAATCACCTGAAGCTTCAAATGATTGATTGACTAACACCTTGGATGAGGAGACCACTGCCCCTGAATGGCATGGCCTCCGTAGTGATCACCTCAACCCAACAGGCATAAGAGATAACCATTCTAAGATCCAAAGAAGCTTGCCCTAACCTAGAGCCTCACCATGAAGCTACCAGTGCAGACTTCTGCATGCTGGTTCTGTCCAGGGCAGCATTTGAAAGGGATGACATTGTGAAGCCCATCGAAAGAGGAGGGACTCCTGTAGAGGATGCACTGGCCCAGGGGACCGCCTCCAAGGAGGCTGCCATGGACCTCAGCACCTGCATATAATGCCAGGGCATGGGAGCTGGAAGGTTCAGGAGATCTCTGATCTGCTGCAAAAATTTTGGACTTTGTGGCTCGGGAAGAAATGCATGATGCTATAGGGTGTCAAAGAGAAAGCCCAGATACTCCCAAGTCTGTGATGGTGTTAACTGGCTCTCATTGAAGTTAACAATCCAACCCAAGCTCTGCAGCAGAGAGACCACCTTCTCCATCGCATGGGTGCACTCGTGTTGAGACGGAGCTCGAATCAATCAGTAATCCAAGAAAGGAGAAAATCCTGTGGAGAAAAGCCATTATAAGTACCATCACCTTGGTGAAAGTGCGGGAAGTTGTCACAAGCCCAAAGGGAAGAGTCGTGAACTGGAAATGCTGTTGTAGAACATGGAAATGCAGAAACTTGAAATGCTCCAGAAATATTGGAATACAGAGGGAAGCCTTCGTGATATCCAAGGATGCTAGAAACTCCTCAGGAGAGTGTACAAGGTTTCCATTCGGAAATGTGGAATCCGCAGGAAGCGATTGACTGACCTGAGATCCAGAACAGGCCTCCAGTCCTCTGAGCCGTACTTTGGAACGATGAAGTATAAACAGTATCTCCTGAAGCCTGATTCGTATTCTGGAATAGGTTCCAAGAGATGTTGCAAAGTAGTGTGGACCTTTGACTCCTTTTCTGGCTGACCTGCCGGTGAGTCCAGAAACAAATCTGGAGGAACACAAGAACATAAGAATAGCTTTACTGGGTCAGACCAATGGTCCATCAAGCCCAGTAGTCTGTTCTCACGGTGACTAATCCAGGTCACTAGTACCTGACCAAAACCCAAGGTGTAGCAATATTCCATGCTACCGATACAGGGCAAGCAGTGACTTCCCCTGTGTCTTTCTCAATAACAGACTATGGATTTTTCCTCCAGGAACTTGTCCAAACCTTTCTTAAAACCAGCTACACTATCAGCTTTTACCACATCCTCTGGCAACGCATTCCAGAGCTTAACTATTCTCTAAGTGAAAAAAAAATTTCCTCCACTCAGGATTTTGTAGACTTCAATCATATCTCCCCTCAGCTGTCTATTTTCCAAGCTGAACAGCCCTAACCGTTTTAGTCTTTCCTCATACGAGAGGAGTTTCATCCCCTTTACCATCTTGGTTGCTCTTCTTTGAACCTTTTCCAGCGCCACTATATCTTTCCTGAGATAAGGAGACCAGAATTGAATGCAATACTCCAGATGAGGTTGCACCATGGAGCAAAACAGGAGCATTATAACATTCTTAGTTTTGTTAACCATCCCTTTTTTAATAATTCCTACAGACCCCTGCGGCACTGCACTGTTTACTCTCCTCCATTGAGAAAAATGACCTTTTAACCCTACCCTCTGTTTTCTATCTTGTGCCCCTCCTGAATGATGTCCACTTACCTGAGGACATGCGAGTCCACTCCTGGTAAAACTGAAAAAGGCTGTTTAGGAGCAGTAGCTGCCCGGGATCTGGAAGCCTGAGGATGTTTTCAACTGGAAGTTGTGTCAATGGAACTGTATCCCTAGGAATATCTCTGGGGAGTCTGAGGATCCCTAACAAAAATGGCAGGAGAGACGAAAATTACTACCACCCCTATCGAAGTCTGGCAAGACTTGTTCACAGGAGAAACAGGGTGGCGATCAGCATGGCGATGACCATGAGGTCATCCTGGCCTTTCCCAAAAAGAAGCTGACCCTTGAAAGGAAGTCTGTTTAAAGTAGCCTTGGAGGCAGTATCCCTAGCCCAAGACCATAAGAATTGCCACTGCTGGGTCAGACCAGTGGTCCATCGCGTCCAGCAGTCTGCTCACGCAGCGGCCCTTAGGTCAAAGACCAGTGCCCTATTAGAGTCTAGGCTTACTTGCGTATGTTCTGTTCCAGCAGGAATTTATCCAACCTTGTCTTGAATCCCTGAAGGGTGTTTTCCCCTATAACAGACTCCGGAAGAGCATTCCAGGTTTCTACCAATCTCTGCCGGTGACGAGTCAAAACTGTGCGAGACAATCACGAACGGACAATGTCGGGCAGACAATTGCATGCAGGACGTCAGCATGCTGGATTAAAACATTATTTTAAAGTGCTCCGAGGTGTGTGTGTAGGGGAACCACCCCCCACTTTACTTAGAACTGTTGGCGCTCCCTTGGGGGGGGAAGAGGAAACTGTAATTTTTCCCAAAAAAAGAGGGACAAAGGCTGTTTCCTCTATAATGGGGAGTTTCCTCTATAATGCAGGTGTTTGGGGGTCAAACTCTAGAATGGCATCTGGGTGAGATTTTTTCCAAAATCAGGGACCCAGGCATGTTCCTCAGCCATGGTGGACCTGAAAGAGGCGAAGCCCCATGCTCCCGCCCATCCCCAGTGCACTGTGACATACGGTATATGGTCATTGATCTGGCGCAATCAATGCACACATTCAACAGATAGGGGCTGAGTCCATCCCAAATGATTTTTAATTAATCAAGGGGTTTTGAGGCAGACATAAAACTGAAAAAAACAATAAAAATCCAAGATAGCCACCGCCAGCGAATTTGTGCCAAAAATGGCAAAAGTAAACAAAAGCGAAAAATAAAAAAATAGCGATATGGGGTTGGGACTACATCCTTTCCTCTGGCAGAGGACACAACTCCCCTCCAAAAAAGAACTTTAAGCGAAAAAATAAGAAAAAGATGCAGAGCATATCCAAAAGACTTCTGCATGGATTGCTTTCAGAAAATGAAACTACAGGGGGTTCTAACTCTCTAAAGTGGAAGGAGCATGTGCTCAGAAAAGTGTTTGGATTTCTGCATCTTCCAGATTGCGGGAAGGGATTGAATACCTAGAAGGGCATAATCAAAAAAAACATCTAAGTCCCCTTTTGGCCTAAGGCCTTAAACGTTGAAAGTAGAAGCATAGAAAATGTCCATTATCAAAAAAATGTCCAAAAGGAGGTTTTTTTTGATAATGGCCTGCCTCTACGTTCAGCTGTTTAAACGCCCAGACCACCACTACGTCTAAACTTTCACCATAAAAAAACCTAACCTAAACATAACCTAAAAAACCTAACCTAACCTAACCTAACCTAAAAAAAGCCTAAGCCCCAAATGTCCAGAACAAGAGCTTTTAGGCGAAGGAGGAGCCAGTCCTTTGCCTAAAAGCTGGATTCTGTAACCGGTGTCTGTCAAAAACAACACCGGTTACAGAATCCCCCCCTACAATGATCTGGACAGGAGGGAGCCCGAGCCCTCCTGCCCCGCGGCATCCCCGAACCCCGCAACACGATCAGAGCAGGAGGGAGCCCAAGCCCTCCTGCCCTGGCGAACCGCGACCCCCCTGCTGACATCGGGGCAAGAGGGAGCCCAAGCCCTCCTGCCCCGCGGCACCCCAAACCCCAAGACACGATCAGGGCAGGAGGGAGCCCAAGCCTTCCTGCCCTGGTGAACCGCAACCCCCCCACTGACATCGGGGCAAGAGGGAGCCCAAGCCCTCTTGCCCCGTGATCTCCAACCCACCCCACTGAGTCTGATGGGGCCAGGAGGGAACCCAAGCCCTCCTGGCCCAGCGATCTCCAACACCCCTCCTCCCCACACAATCCAGCCAGGAGGGAGCCCAAGCCCTCCAGGCCTGGCGACACCCTCTAACCCCCACCCCCCACTAAAATACAGGCAGGAGGATCCCAAGCCCTCCTGCCCTTGACACAACCTCCCCACGACCGCCCCCGAACACCCGATCGGCCCTCCCATGACCCCCCCACCCCCACCCCCACCCCCCTTCTCCGTACCTTAAAATTGTTAGTTGGACGGATGGGTGGCAAGCTCATCCGTCTGACAGGCCAGCCATCCCGGGAATGGCAAGGCTTAGGGCCTGATTGGCCCAGGCGGCTTAAACCCCGCCCACAGGTGGGCTTGAGGCTCCTGGGTCAACCAGAATTGGCCCAGTTGTCTTTGGCCCCTCCTGTGGGCGGGGCATTAGGCATATGGGCTGGTTGGGTCCATGTGCCTAAGGTCCCACCCACAGGAGGGGCATAAGACAACTGGGCCGATTCCGGTTGGCCCAGGCGCTTCAAGACCCACCTGTGGGCGGGGTTTGAGCCGACTGGGCCAATCAGACCCTAAGGCCAGCCATTCCCGAGATGGCTGGCCTGTCGGACGGACGAGCTTAGCACCTGTCTGTCCGACCAACAATTTTAAGGTACAGGGAAGGGGGTGGAGGGGTTGTGGGATCGGCGGGGGTCAGCGGGAGGCCGATCGAGGGTTCGGGGGGCGGTCGTGGGGGGGGGTTGTGTCGTGGGCAGGAAAGCCTGGGATCCATCCTAACTGTATTTTAGTGGGGGGTGGGGGTTAGAGGGTGTCGCCAGGCCAGGAGGGCTTGGGCTCCCTCCTGGCCCCATCGGATTCAGTGGGGGGGAGGGGGGTTGGGGATCGCGGGGCAAGAGAGCTTGGGCTACCCTGATCGAGTCGGGGTTCAGGGTTGCTGAGGGGCAGGAGGGCTTGGGTTCCCTCTTGCCCCAATGTCAGTGGGGGGGTCGCAGTTCACCAGGGAGGAGGGCTTGGGCTCCCTCCTGCCCTGATCATGTCACGGGGTTCAGGGGTGCCGCAGGGCTTGGGCTCCCCACTGCCCCGATAGTGTGTAGGGGGGTGATGTATTGCGGCAGGGAGATTGGCCATCTCCCCTGCCACGATGCGATTACTCCTCTACCCGAACTGCCACAACCCGCGGCAGGAGAGATTAGGCATCTCTCCTGCGGTGGGGATGGGTGGGTAGGTTGCCGGGCCGCTAAACTGATTGCGCCAGCCGCCATCAGCTAAGGGGCCCCTTTTTCGGCACTTATACCTGTTTTGACTTGGTCTAAGTCAAACGTATAAGTGCCAACTAGGCAACCTGTCAAAATCTTTGGTTATATGTGTTGTACGCCTAGGTGTAGGTCAGCCCACCTCCCGCCGGCCCTTTCCCCTCCTCTAAAAACGCCTCTTTTCTCTCTGTGCGTTTAGAGGCAGGGGAAAGGCCTAAGCTGGTTTTAGATACATCTACAACCAGCTCTGATTATGGATACTTGGACGATCAGGCTTTTTGATCGTCCAAGTACCCATTTAGGCCACTTTTTAGACTTTTTTTATTATGAGCCCCCTAATGTACTGAATCCAGAAGGGACATAACAGAATCATGCCTACCAAGGTAGATGCCTAACTTTCAATTAACTCATACAGTACACTTGATGCCAATTAAGAGGAACTGAGTGCCGATTATTGGCACTGATTTAGCCTATTAATTAAGTTAGGCACACTGATGTAGATATCTAACTTTAGGCGCATTTTATATAATTTGGGTTTACACTTCTCCCTCCCTATTCGCAGGGGTTAGAGCCGGCCCGCGAATAGGGAAAAATTGCGAATAACTTTTGGCCGGCTCTGAGCCACCCCCGGATCTTACCTGGTGGTCTAGCAGTGATGTGGGGGCAGAAGTGATCTTCCTACACTCCTGCCCCATGCAGAGCCGTGCTGCTGAGTTCCCTTGGTCTCATGGGACTACAACAGGAACTCCCTGTTGTAGTCTTGTGAGACCATGGGAGCTCACAGCATGGCTCTGCATGCGGCAGGAATGTAGGAAGATCACTCCTGCCCCACGTCACCGCTAGACCACCAGGTATGGTCCATGCGCCGATCGCCCCCTCCACCCCTGCCTCCTCTGATTGCCTCCCTCTGCCTCTGATCACCCCCCCCCCCCCGTCACCTCTGATCACCTCCCTCCAAGTCCCGGGGCTGTTTTTTTTTCAATGCCATCGAGCAATTCTCAGGGGAGGCCTGTACAAAAACGAACATCGAAACCGCGAATAGGGAGGGGGAGTGTAAATGTTCTATTGATTCTTTTAGATGACAAATACATTTTCCAGAAGCTGATTTCATCAAATATACTGGGCATGGGTCCAATATACTTTATGAAGATGAGTATTTCCTCAGTTGTGTACTAATCTCTTGTACTGTTGGTATTTGAAATTGTAATATTTATTAGAAGGGATGTTTTTTTTTTTTCCAATTTTTGAAGAGAATAGTTTGTCCAATCCTGTTTGATACAGGCTTTTACTTACAGAATAGAACAGTGTCTCTCAAACTGTGTGCCCCAAAGAGATTTTGGGTGTGCCATGAGAGATTACAGAATTTTACTTTATTTTTTAAAATTCCCTTCATAAATATACACTAGAATAGATGACATGTACCTCACGTATGGAAGAGTGTCAATGTTATGAGCATCTACACTTATGGTGCACTTGGATTTTCAGCTCTGACAGAAATTAAATTGAAAAAAGAGAACTGCAGCTGGTGGATGACGAAATGCATGTTCACTTGTCAATTATCGAGCTGCGTTTTGAGTTAATTTGCACTCAAAAACTAGCACATCCATCGCATTGATTAATGATTCTATTCTATCTACTTTATTTTCACTGTTGTTATAATTACCCATACATAGCTTAAAGAACTCTCAGATTTAATTTCTGTTGGTTTTGCAATTTTATAATTTCAATTAAATGCCGCAAAAACCATTTGCTCCATTTAGTGTGCCACGAAGAACATTTGCTCTGTTTAGTGAGCCAGAGCTAAAAAAGTTTGAGACACACTGGAACAGAAGATAGAAACACAGAAAAATGGGTCTGCCCCATCTAGTCTGCCCATCCGCAGCAACCATCATCTCTTTCTCTCTCCGAGAGATTCCGCGTGCCTATCCCAGGCCCTCTTGAACTCAAACACAGATTGTTACCACCACCTTTTCCAGGAGACTGTTCCACGCATCTACTACCCTTTCTGTAAAAAAGTATTTCCTTAAATTACTCTGGAGCCTATCACCTTGCTAATATCTTTTCTAGTAGATAGGTATGTCATTCTGGACAAGTGGGTAATCTCCCCATGGCCATGAGCCTTTGATGAAAGAATCCACTCCAGATTTTTTTCTGTACTTCACTGAGAGCTCTACTGCCACTTACAGTTAGTCTACCAAAATTAGGTGAAGTAAGGATATGGGACAACTTCCCCAAGTAATACATCTGTTCTGCTCAATTAAATTAACATAAGAACTCTAAATAATCAGAGCAACAACCATGCTAGCAGAAACATTAAAGGAGCTCAAATAGTACCCCACAATAAACTAGCAATAGTCTTCATGGACCAAAGGGCTGACTGACTTCCAAGTGACAGACTTGGAGAACATTCTTAATAAGACAATAGGCAGGCATTAAGAAATAAATGACAGGGTGGGGGGGGGGTCCAGTATGACACAAAGATATTAGCAAGCTAAGAACCTAATCTCTATTTCTAGTGCAATAGGTATGTCATTCTGGAGAAGCAGGATGTACAAAAGCAGTCCCAGAAATCTAGTATTGGATGACTGCACCGGCTCGTAACACTGAGAACCCAAAGGCAGAGTCCTCCCTTGTCACTGCATCCATTCTGTAAAACCTGGCAAATGTATGTAGAGTGAACCAAGATACCACCCTACAAATCTCCTCAGGGGAGACTGCCCTAGCTTCGGCACACGACGAAGCCACACTTCTGGTTGAAAACACCTTAACGGAAACAGGGGACTGTTCTCCACAAACAATGTATGCTGATGAAATGGCCCTCCAGATCCATCTAGAAATTGTGGTCTTGGAAGCTGGATTACTCAGCACAAAAAGATAGTCAGAGAGCCTAAACTTGTTAGTGACTTCAAGATATTTAAGCACTTGTCTCACATCCAACTTCTTTAAAATCCGGTCCAGTTTCTTGGAACCTGTGAACTGGAATGCTAGTAATCAAACTTTTTGATGGACATGAAACGCCTTCGGCAGGAAGGAAGGAACAGTGTGTAAAGAGACTCCAGTGTCAGAGATTTTAAGGAAAGGCTCCCTACAAGAAACAGCCTGGAGTACAGAGACCTATCTCACCGAGGTCACAGCCACAAGAAAAACAGTTTTGAGCGTCAAATCCATCAGTGATGCTTCCTTCAGTGACTTGAATGGGGCTTAGCTGAGACATCGCAGAAACATGTTAAGATCCCACGAAGGGAACGGGGCTTTAACCATACTTCTGATGCTAAGTGTGACCTTCAAAAATCTGGCTATGTCTTGATGAAACACTAGGATAGACTTGTAGTCTCGCGCCCTGAAACAAGATAGCCCTGCAACTTGGACTCGAAGGGAAGGCACCATAAGTCCTTTGTCAAGGTCAGCGTGGAGGAAAGCCAACACCACCGAAACTGGAGCTGAAAACGGCTCCACCTTTTGCAGGACACACCAGTGCTGGAAAGTCTGCCATGCCTTAGCATAGGCCAAATCAGGCACTGATCAAAAAGTAAGGCAACAACAGCTCAGACCTGTCGGCAAATTTTGACCAAAAATGTGGCACGAGGTTAGAAACATAGAAACAAGATGGCAGGTAAAGGCCAAATGGCACATCCAGTCTGCCCATCCACAGTAACCATTATTTCTTCCTCACTCTTAAGAGATCCCACATGCCTATCCCAGGCTTTCTTGAATTCAGACACAGTCTTTGTCTCCACCACCTCTTCCGGGAGACTCTTCCATGTATCTACCACCCTCTTTCTTAACTTCATCCTATGCCCTCTCATTCCAGAGACTCGACTCAAATGCATTTACATCAGGTATTTAAACGTCTCTATCATAGCTCCCCCCTTTCTTTGCCTTTCCTCTAAAGTATACAGATTGAGATCTTTAAGTCTGTTCCCATACGCCTTATGACGAAGACCACTCACCATTTTAGTAGCCTTCCTCTGGACCAAATCCATCCTTTTTTATGTTTAAATCATTTTTATTGAGCAACCACAAGCAACCAAAACTATCTGCATGGCAGTGAAAAGTACATCAAAAGCAACAAAGAGGAAGCTCAGTTTTCATTTTCAACCTTCCACCCCAACCCCCAAATCCACCCCCTCCCACCCACTCAACCACCCAACTGAAGGCAAGGAAGCAAACGAAAAGAAAGAGAAAGAAAGAAAAGAGAGGACAAGAAAAATAGCATAAACAAAAGATATACAGCTTGTCTCACACAATATCGCAGATGTTTTTAAATGTTTGCTTCGTGTAATTAGGGAAAAGGAGTTCCAGAAATGACCCCAAATGCGCATAAACCGCCGGCCAGCTGGGGACTCCAGGGTTCTGGGCTGTGTGCGTTCCATTTTCAGCATAGTGGTCATATGTATCTTCCATTTTTGCATCATAGGGGCCCAGCGCTTCAGCCAGAGCAACAATATAGCTTTTTTGCCTTGAAGCATCGCCGTTTCAGAAAAGCTGGGTAGCCCTGCGGTGTAGGGGACTGAAGTGAGAAAACATCAAAAAGAACTTGGGCCTCCAGCTTAATGCCACAATTCCAAAGAGAGAAGAGGGCCCGCAACAACAGGACATTGCCAGAACATATGTCCCAGAGTGGCCTCCTGGCATCCGCACTTAGGACATCTGGAGGACTGAGCTATTCCAGCTAGGTATGCCCTGCACGGAGATACATGTATATGAAGAGCAAATTTATATTGTAGTTCCCAAAAGGCAACATTAATCATTTCCTTGTGAATAGCAAGTACAAAGGACTTGAAGGTAACTTCTGACAAAGTAATGGAGAGATCTGACTCCCATGCTGATGCATATGTCCTATACACAAGGGTAGGAGAGGAGTCCAAAAGCGCTCTATGATGGTATCGCAGAGGGACCTTATTTTGAGTCCGCAGAGTAAATAAGCTGCCCAATTCCTCCTGTACATCTTCAGTAAGATCAGTGCAGCAGAGACTCCAAACATAATTCTGTAGTTGTAGATAAGGAAAAATATCTCGTGGAGAAAGCGAGAACTCACTTTACAAGTCCGAAAAGAGCATCATCTTGCCCTCCTCCCTCAACGTTGAAAGTCTGGAGAAGACGTACCCACTGGAAAATGCGGATTATGTCTGATGGCCAGGTAAGGAGATGCCTTAGCAGAGAATTGATGACGTCTGGAAATCCATCTCCATGTAGCAACTGCGTGGGAAGCAAGTGAGATAATATAGCAACAGGCAGAGGACGCAGGCCCAGACCACCTTCTATGTAATTTTAAATTACACTGGCTCAAAAAACAAACCAAAAGGCAACCAAGGATCAATCACAAAGAGAAAATGATATGGACAACTAAACCCAGTAGAATTTTGGTTACACTATAACTTAATATCCATCCCCGACTTAGACCCAAATTTCATCATAGGATGGAAAAATTTCAGCAATCAGGTTCTAAACAACATTGCACCATTGAAAGTATGTAAGAAAAGACACCGTTTATCAGCCAGCTGGTATGATGCCAACCTATCAGCATTAAAATGAGACGTATGTAAATTAGGAAGAATATGGTGCAAATCAGGAAAAGATATTGATAGATTGTGACAGGGACCATGCCAATACCGAGCCTGAACCTCAGGAATACGAGTCTTGTCCTACCGGCAGCTTAGAAAGGGAAGGTTTAGAACCCCTGAGAGAAAGACAGAACCTATTCAGAAGTGCTAAATGGAAAACTGCCCCTTTAAAGGCTGTAAAAGCTGAGACCCAGTTTAAGTGTGTAATTCCCTTTAAATAATAATAACAACAACAACAATTTATATACCGCAGGACTGTAATGTTCTATGCGGTTTACAATAATTAAAGATGTTACAGTTTGAGTGGAATAAACAAAGTATAGACTTGGTGATTGACAGTTCTAGAGATCGTTTGTTGAGGACTAAGATTGTATAGGTTGGTTTCCTAAGTATTTCAGGAACAGATGTGTTTTTAGGTGTTTCCTGAATTCCCTATAGGTAGTAGGCACGAGTAATTGTTCTACATCTTTACCCCAGTGCTGCTTGATGTGAGAAAAGATGATGGTGATGACTTTTAAATTTACAACCTCTAACCGGTGGAGAAACAAAGTTTGGGTGTGAGATTCACTTGTCTGTTGGTTGTGAAAGAGAAAAGGTCTGTTATATATTTAGGGGCTAAGCCATAAAGTACCTTGAAGCAAAAACAACCAAACTTGAATTTCACACATGCCTCCATCGGCAGCCAGTGTAAAAGTCAATAGGAAGATGTTACGTGATCAAACTTCTTCAGTCCACAAAGTAGTCTAACCGCTGCATTTTGTACCAGTTGCAATCGCCGCATATTCTTCTGGGGAAGTGCCAAGTAGGTGATGTTACAATAATCGAGTTGACTCAGTATAAGGGATTGTACCAGAATTTGAAATGATGAGACACCAGCCAGAGGGGGGGAGGGGACTTGGAGCACGGAACTTTAGGGAGCAGCTCTGCTTGCTAGAAGGGGGAGCAGCACCTAGCCAAAGAGGAAGGAACCAGCCCAGGAAGCCAAACGTGGAATTGCTAAGAAAATTGCTTGAGAGAAAGCAGGAGCCGGTAGAAGTTTCTGATATTGAAATGCAGGACTTGGATTCAGAGAAGGCTGTCTGTGACCCACAAGGGGAAGGTATGGACTGGCAGCTGGCTTTTGAACTGCCAGATAATGCTGAGGAAAGCATGGATTTTTGAACAGTGTCACAAGATGGAGGACTGTGAGTAACTTTTTTTGTGAAAGGACTGAAGCTGATATGATTTTCCTTGTTGCTTTACTATGTGGAGGGATTGTTTAAAGCTAATTAACTGATAAGGATAAAGCCCAGGGAAGGAACATTTGTGTTCCCTGTGAACCTTTTGCTAAATGTTTTTTTTTCTTTAGAAAACTTTGCTCTGTTTAAAAGCTACCAGTAAGGACTTTGTAAGGCTGGAAGCTGACATAGCCAAAAAGCCTGCCTTGCTAAGGTCAGAGCTGGGGAAGAAAGAGAAGCATTTTTTTTTTTTTTTTTTTTTAAATGAAACATTTTTTTTTCCTTTGGTTTAAACCTGTCTGCCATAACAGAGGCAATTGAACTGAGAAGTGTGAGTTCTGCTCAGGTTGCTGAGAACTGTAGTTTTGCTAAAACAGAGTGGGACTATGTGAATTTCTTTTGCAAAGAATTTTGCTGGACTTTGTTTTCCTGTTGGCTTATATGTGTGAAAATCCTGAAAACCTGATATCCTGACAAAGAGAAATTGTTAGTGGGGTTTTTTAATGCTAATAAACCAGTCTTATTTTCCTTCCCAAGTGTTCTGGTATGCCTGGGGAGATACCGGGGGAAGGGAAATTGGGAATAAGATCACATAGCCATCCTGACTTTTGTGATTGTGGGACAGAGCATGGGCCTCCGCTCGTCCAGCCGCAGGTCCCTGTCACAAGATACACTTGGCGATTAAAAGTTAAAGAGTACAAAATAGTGATTAAAGAAAAGCGTTGCAAATATTACTCTCAAACAATCAATTCTCCTTAGATGAACAGCAAAGAACTCTTCAGAATAGTCAATTCCTTATTTGATATCGATCTACATAAACGTTCCCACACAGATCTCCCACCCTCTGCTGCACACCTAGCTGACTACTTCACCACAAAAATTCATAATTTGAAAACGTCTCTCAGAGCTACAAGCACAGACCCATCAATCAATCTACCTGCTCTAGAAAATGAAGACTCAACTGCTGACATGATCTGGAATCATTTTGAAAACCCAGATTGGAACCAATTCCTCAAGCTCTACTCTAAATATGCTAAATCCTTTCACATAGGGAGAGGAGTATGCTGCTGAATAGTTAACCTTTTGGGTTGTGCTATTAATGTGTGGGGGATCATCGGCTACTTCCTCTAAAGCAGGGTACGATAGGTCTCTTGCCATGGTGTCTTTTCTATAGTATCCTACTCCTTTCTTTTGTCCTTTTCTTTTCTCTCCATGGGACGGTTTGTACACCATACGGGTCTGGGTTGGGGAAAGGGGGGAGGGGGGATGGGGTGGGTGGGGTCTTCTGCTGGGGGGTCTTTTTGGGGGTTATAATAAAACACGGTATTGGGCTTGTGTGGACGTATGTTCGCCCGCTTTTGTGGGTATTTTTTGGATGTGTCTGCATTTTGGTATTACAGACTTGTATCTGTTTTACGTTGTACTTTGTTTCATTGTTTTTGCCCAATAAAGAAATATTATATATAAAAAAAAAAAATATGCTAAATCCAACTGCCTGCTAGACAACTGTCTACCGACTATCATGAAAACAGCTCCCTTCCCATTCAAAGCTGAACTTTTCAACTGGGTCTCTCTTTGCTTATCCACTCGGCCACATTCTTGTGACTCTAATCATCAAAAATCCCAAAGAACCAGTCTCTTCGGCCACCAATTACAGACTCATTGTCAACATACCTCTCTTCCTCAAATTAATGGAAGGTCTAGTTAATCTTGACCTCATGACATACCTAGAGAAGTTTAACATTCTACACGACTCCCAGTCAGGATTTCGCACAAACTACAGTACGGAAACTGTCTTAGCATCGTTAACTGATCACCTCTTCCATCTGTTTTCTCTGGGAAAAAGTGCACTGGTACTTCAGTTTGACTTAAGCAGTGCCTTTGACCTTGTCGACCATGACATTCTGATCAGATTCCTCGATTCTATAGCCACCTGGTTCACAGGCTTCCTAAAAAACCGCACCTACCAGCGATGGAACCTTTTCCCATTCTTGGTGTAACCCCTGCGGAGTTCCACAGGGCTCCCCTCTCTGTTCAACATCTACATGGCATCACTGGGACATATGTTATCCGATTTAAAATTGAAATCATACATATATGCAGATGACATTACAATTATCATCCCTATAACCTCACTGACACAAGAGACCGAACAACTCTCCTCATCTGTTCTCACTATGGTAGAACAATGGACTACACAATTCAAACTAAAATTAAACCCACAAAAAACTAAGCTTTTCCTCGCAAATCCCAACCACAAACTAACGAATACCTCTCTGAAATTAAACGGGCTAACTTACCCAATCAATTCCACCATTAAAATTCTTGGAGTCATCCTGGACCGATGCCTGACTTTTGAAGACCATACCAATGCTCAGGTTAAAAAATGCTTTTGCACCCTCTGGAAACTCCGTACCATCAAACACTACTTTGACTTCCTCTCCTTTTCATTGCTGGTTCAGTCTCTAATCTTAAGCACCTTAGATTACTGCAATATCATATATTTGGGATCCTTCAAGAAACCCATCAAATGTCTGAGAATCATTCAGAATACTGCCGTCCATCTCATTTATGGTTTCAAAAAGTCAAATCATGTAAGCCCCTTCTACAGAAAACTTCACTGGTTGCCAATGGAGGCAAGGGTCATCTTCAAGTTTGCCTGCCTCTGTTTCAAAACCTTAACGGATTCATCCCCAATTTACCTGTCGCGCCATTTTGTGTTTCCAGGCACCACTTGCACACGTAGTGCCTATCTGTTTGCTTTCCCCTCCCTGAAGGGCTGTATCTAGAAGAGATTCCTTGATAGAACACTGACATTCCAAGCTGGCAAATGGAATAAATGTCTAGCCACCCTCATTTCAAGTGCACCCTCCTACCAATCCTTCAGGAAATCAATTAAAACCTATCTCTTTGATAAATTTCTCTGACTCCTCCCTACCTTGTTATATTACTGAAATACCTGCTGTATCTCTGACATATTTCTGGTTATACCTAACCTCTCTCGGCTTACTAATGTAATTGAGATTTGTTACCAATGTACTTGACAATATTTTCTGTAACATCGCTATATATTGTGGCCGGGCCAGACCCCAAGTAGGTGGGAAACCCCGGCTCGGATCACAGGTAAGATTTTTAGGAGCGCCTTTTATATGGTTGGTCAAAGGAAAACCCCGGAGACTGGACTTCTAGCAAAACTTCTTTGGGTTTATTAACATGCAAGCCCAAAACATCACTGCATGCACATTTGTCACAGGGCACAGTCATTGAGTTCACAGTATATTACATAAGTCCCGGGCACACTGGATGTGCCTCTGCATGTGACTGTCAATCTTCCTCAGTGCATTGAAATCATCATTTAAAAAAAACAGAAAAAAAATTGCTTCTGCAGTTTCTTCACTGCCTCCGTAGCGTCCCCTCTCAGGACTAAGACTTCTCCCCCAACCCAAGCTGGTTTACTAATTCACAGCTGAGCACAACAGGTGTCAGCAAGCTTTCCCCTATACTTTGTAGAAGAGAAAAAAAAAAAGTTTTTGGCTTTTATTATTTTCCTCTTTCTCCTAGTCCCTCCCTTTGAAGGACGTTCACAACCTGAACCCAGGTTGTGCGGGCAAACCTCCCTTATGCTAAAGGTCTTAATCGCCCACCCGAACATGCCTCTAACATCCAGAATTTTAATTCAAAGGGCACTTAAGAGAACTGAGGTTCAAGGAATTAATTTGGCATTACTTAATTAGGCACTGCTGCCATGCCTTTTCTAGCTCAAGACTCCATGTCCATGTCTTCCTCAAACATGTATTCTCCAGAGCCTTCCTCACTGAGCATTTCCCAGGCTGGCTCCAGGGGATTAGGGCTCTCTATGAAGTCCTGCACTTCTGCTGGTTCTTCCCATCCCCCCCTTTGAATACCTGCCAGCCCTCTCAAATCATTTTCCCCTTCAGGAACACCCTCTAGCTCCTCACCCCAAAACGTGCTAGGAAAGTTATGGTACTTCCCTGGAGGTAATCTCTCTCCCCTGGTGGGCTGGTGTCCTGAAAGCTTTTTTGGCTGGCTGGTGGAAGAAGGGAGATAGCAGCTATCTTGGTTTGCTGCTGGGCTCCTACAATCAGGAACAGGTGAGCCTCCTCCTCCTCCCTGATTACTCTGCCTTCTGCCTATTTGAGGTTTGCTTGGTTGCAGGGCTCCGTGACCAGCTCCACCCCCTTCTACCTGGATTCCTCTAACCTGGGGAAAGGAGTAATAGGGACTGGCTTGTGGTTTCAGTGCCCTCCCTTCCAGAATCTTGGGCTGACTCCACCCCTGCTTTTCCACCATGTTATTTGGTTGTGCTACCCTGCTGCTTTTACCAGGAGAAATAGGCTTTATTTTAGAGCTTACAGCCTTAAGGGCAGTATTTCTGACTGGACCCACAGTCTTTTTACTTGTGACAGGGGCTTCCCTGTCACATACCCCCCTACTTAAAACACTATTAGTCCTTTCCAGGTCACCCTCCTCTGAGTGTCCTTCCCCTAGACGTAACAGGATCTTTTTGGGTATAGGTTCTTTCCCTGTCCCCACTTTCGAATCTGAGGAGCCCCATCCTTGCTCCCCTCGAGTTGTGTCCGTTCTTATTTCCTCTTCCTTCAGCTCAGGAATCACGGCACGCTCACATATAAGTTGGGCAATCCAATCTCCCTCTCTTATCTTATATTCTTTTTCCCCTAGATTCATGACTAGAATCTTTAAGGGACCTCGGAAATCCGGGTCGATCACTCCAGCCCCAATGTGGATCCCATGCTGGAGCGCCAATCCCAACCTTGGCGCAATGCGCCCATAACACCCCTCAGGTAATCCTACTACCAGGCCCGTGTTCACTAATCCTCTGCCCCCCTTGGGTACTTTAAGCTCCTGGATACTGCTTAAATCTATTCCCACTGAGCCCGGAGTAGCCCGAGCTGGCATCCTGGCTTTAGAGGATAGCCTCATGAACTTTAACACTGGCTTCCTAGCGGCTTGCTGGGCTACCGCTATCTGGACTTCCTTGCACCTAGTCCCTGGGGAAGCCTCTGCACCGCCTCCTGTAGGAAGCTCAATACCCTTATTACATTCAGAGCATTCCTTGCACCTCTTGCTCTAGGCCCGGCCAATAAAATTGGGCCTGCAGCCGTTTAACCGTAGGGTCTTGGGGTAGGTGAGCTTTCCCCAGGTCTCTATGAATGGCCCAAAATATCTGTCTCCTAAAGACAGCCGGCACTACTAAGCGCCTTTGTTTACACCTAGCCCTGGGATTCCACCCCACCTGGTACAGCAGACCTCCCATCACCTGAAATTGGTGGGATCCTCTTCCTATTTCCTCCCACTGCTCTATAGCATAACTCAATGCGGAATCCCCCCTTTGCTCCCGGCCTAAGGTAGGGAACCGTTGCGCTACCTCATAGGGTACCCAGGGTTTCCAAGGCCGTTGACCTTCTCCCCCCTTGCTTTGGCAACAGGCCTTCTTATCAGCTCTCCTCTCGGACCTACTCTTGGGCCTCTTCTGGGAAGGCTTCTCCAGAATACTATCTTCCAGGGGGAAAATTTTGGCTAACTCCCCTTCGGACCCTACCGGAGCCCTACCTCCCTGAGCGCGAAAGCAGTCCCAGAAATAAGGCCACTCCCGCCCCAAGATCACTTCATACGGGGGCCTTGGCATAAGTGCCATATTCAAGGCATGCTTTCTCCCTTGATGTTCCACCCAGACTTTCTTTATCTCATAAGGTAAGGAAGTTCCATGCATGCATTGTATGTGTGATTTCCCTTGAGGTCTATCTATCTCCTGCCCCTTGGCTTTGAGGATCCGTGCCCACACCCTCTGAGATAGGATAGATTGGTTGGCCCCTGAGTCTAACAGGGCCACTACTGGCACCCCCTCCACCTTTACCTGGATCATGCACCCCCCCTTAAGACCCAGTATTGGGAACCTAGCCCTGTTCGTCAGGTTCCTCTTGGCCGGACATTGCTGCCTCCAATGACCTGGCTTCCCGCAGGCAAAACATTTACCAGCACGCGGACCCCTGGCTGGACCCTGATACATGCCCCCGGCTCTCCAGAAGCATCTTTTTAGACCTTGTATCAAGGCTTTAGGGCGTTCTTTCGGGGCTATGTATGCCACCCGAAATTGCCCTCTATAGTGATCTGGGGCATAGCCCAAGTAATCTAGCAGGGTTTGTTTTAAAGTTTGATAGTCCGCCGCCTGTTCTTTACTTAAAGTATGGTATGCCTCTAAGGCTCTTCCCCCTAGGCAAGGTATTAGTCTCACTGACCACTGCTCTACTGGCCAGTGTGAGGCCACAGCCACTCTCTCGAATCCTACGAGAAAATCCTGAATATCATCTTCAGCAGTTAATTTATGAAGTCTTATAGGCTCCCCGAAAGGAGCGCCTACCGGCCCGATGACTGCTCCAGCGTGGCCGGCAACCGGCGGTGTAGGACGCTATGCCAAGGTGTTGATGGCCTGAATCTGGGCTCCCATCTGTTGCAACAACTCGGTATGTCGGGTTTGCTGTGCTTGATGGTCTGCCTTCCACAGATCGGCCTGAGACTGTAGCATGTCCTGAAACCGTTGCTGGAGTCTGTTCATCTCCGCCTCTAATCCGGTCAGGAACTTGGACGCCTCCATCCTGAAAGTAAACCAAAAAGAAAAGGAAACCCAAGTGCGGCTCTTAGCTTCAGGGATTTCCCTCCGCCCTTTCCAGAGTTCTCTGGTCCCCTTACCCTGCAATCCACACCAGCCCTCCCTAAGTACTTTTACCTCGGGGACTGATGTGTCTCAGCATTTGGGATCTTAGGGCCTCCCCAGCCACTCCTCCGACCAGGATCTCTGGAACACAGCTCACACGTCTGGACTCCTCTCCGCTCCACCGCAGACTGCTCTCCTAGGCACCTTGCTGCTACTTCTTGGTCCTCGCCTAGAACCACGCCCTCCTGGCGTTGCACTTCCTTCTGGCTTAATATTTGTAATCCACAAAAGATTTAAGTCGAAAGAGCAAAAATCATTAATGTCACGGTTTCCAGCACTCAGGTCTTTCAAAAAAAACCCTCCAATTGTCCACACTTTGGGATTCAAATCCAGGAGTATTGCCCAACTCTGTACACAGTATCTGGTGGCAATATCTTCCCTCCAAATTGCAAATAGTTCTCTGGGTTTTTTTTTTTTCCTCAAGTCCAAAATCACAAAAAAAAATTCACCAGAATTTCTCTTTTTTTTTTTTCCACTGGTGCACTTCCTTCACCAACCTGTGGGCGGCGCTAGATCCCACCACTGCCACCAACTTCCTGTGGCCGGGCCAGACTCCAAGTAGGTGGGAAACCCCGGCTCGGATCACAGGTAAGATTTTTAGGAGCGCCTTTTATATGGTTGGTCAAAGGAAAACCCCGGAGACTGGACTTCTAGCAAAACTTCTTTGGGTTTATTAACATGCAAGCCCAAAACATCACTGCATGCACATTTGTCACAGGGCACAGTCATTGAGTTCACAGTATATTACATAAGTCCCGGGCACACCGGATGTGCCTCTGCATGTGACTGTCAATCTTCCTCAGTGCATTGAAATCATCATTAAAAAAAAACAGAAAAAAAATTGCTTCTGCAGTTTCTTCACTGCCTCCGTAGCGTCCCCTCTCAGGACTAAGACTTCTCCCCCAACCCAAGCTGGTTTACTAATTCACAGCTGAGCACAACAGGTGTCAGCAAGCTTTCCCCTATACTTTGTAGAAGAGAAAAAAAAACGTTTTTGGCTTTTATTATTTTCCTCTTTCTCCTAGTCCCTCCCTTTGAAGGACGTTCACAACCTGAACCCAGGTTGTACGGGCAAACCTCCCTTATGCTAAAGGTCTTAATCGCCCACCCGAACATGTCTCTAACATCCAGAATTTTAATTCAAAGGGCACTTAAGAGAACTGAGGTTCAAGGAATTATTTTGGCATTACTTAATTAGGCACTGCTGCCATGCCTTTTCTAGCTCAAGACTCCATGTCCATGTCTTCCTCAAACATGTATTCTCCAGAGCCTTCCTCACTGAGCATTTCCCAGGCTGGCTCCAGGGGATTAGGGCTCTCTATGAAGTCCTGCACTTCTGCTGGTTCTTCCCATCCCCCCCTTTGAATACCTGCCAGCCCTCTCAAATCATTTTCCCCTTCAGGAACACCCTCTAGCTCCTCACCCCAAAACGTGCTAGGAAAGTTATGGTACTTCCCTGGAGGTAATCTCTCTCCCCTGGTGGGCTGGTGTCCTGAAAGCTTTTTTGGCTGGCTGGTGGAAGAAGGGAGATAGCAGCTATCTTGGTTTGCTGCTGGGCTCCTACAATCAGGAACAGGTGAGCCTCCTCCTCCTCCCTGATTACTCTGCCTTCTGCCTATTTGAGGTTGCAGGGCTCCGTGACCAGCTCCACCCCCTTCTACCTGGATTCCTCTAACCTGGGGAAAGGAGTAATAGGGACTGGCTTGTGGTTTCAGTGCCCTCCCTTCCAGAATCTTGGGCTGACTCCACCCCTGCTTTTCCACCATGTTATTTGGTTGTGCTACCCTGCTGCTTTTACCAGGAGAAATAGGCTTTATTTTAGTGCTTACAGCCTTATGGGCAGTATTTCTGACTGGACCCACAGTCTTTTTACTTGTGACAGGGGCTTCCCTGTCACAATATGTACAGTCTCTTCCTCTGTAAACCACTCTGAACTGCTTGTGGTATTGCGGTATACAAAATAAAGTTGTTATTATTATTATCATTATGCCTGATTGCAGGGACTTGTTAATAGAGGTAAGATGGAGTTCAGGAAGGATTCATTGGTAGCTAGAAGTGTAGTTGGTGGGCATGGGTCCCGGACTGAGATTGAGGGGTATAAGGAGACTATTGTACTTTTTAGGTCATCAATGGAAACTGGTTTGAAGCTGTTGAGAGGTTGTTGTTTTGTATAGTTTTCAGGATGCTTGGCAGAGCTTTGGCTTCTAAGTCTAAGGATTCTTGTATCTTTGATATCTTGTCGTGGAAGAAATTTGAGAGGGATTCACTGTCTAAGTTTGATTTTTGGATTTGGTGTGATCCTTTGGAGGAGGTGAACAAGTTTTTCGACAGTGAGAAGATGGCCTTTGATCTGTTTGGGATTTTGGATATTAGGTTTGTGAAGTATGCCTTTTTTGTATCGAGTGTCACTAGCTTGTATTATTTCAAGAGGCTTTTCCAGGTGGATTTGTCCTCGGTGCTGTGTGTTTTGCACCAGGTATTTTCTGCTTTCCTGACTTTCCTTTTTAGTTCTCTCAGGCTTTCTGTGAACCACAGTGATGAGAAGAATCTTGTGTTTGTTATGACTTTTTTGACTCTTGCTAATTTCTCGTACAGTGACTTTATGCCAGAATGCCATGCCTGTGGCTTTTCCTCTAGTGAGCTGGTCGTGGAACTTGGATGTAGGTCCATTTTGGAGATGCCAATGGATAAATTGTGAAGGTTGACCGACTTTGGGTCAAGTGTGGTTGTTTTTAGTGAAGCTGAATTTTCTATGGGCCCTTTGGTCTTAACGTGTAGGTTGAACGAGATTACGTGGTGGTCAGTCCAGGGAACTTGAGAGTTTGTTAGCGAGGTTGATTTGCTGTTGAGTAGTGGGCTTTTAGAGATGAAGATCAGGTTTAGTGAGTGGGGAGTAGACTTGTTGGATGAAACCGAGGTCAGACAACGTCTTTGTGAATTCCTTTGGTGCACCAGTGATTTCTGGGTATTCTGCAAAGTTAAAGTCTCTTAGGATGATAATTTGTTTGTGGTTGATTGAGAGTTTGCTTATATTAGTTTGACAAGTGCAGACATTGGGGAGGAGGGGGCTCTGTAGATTAATATGAATATGGTTTTCCAGTCATGGCCTATTGAGAAAATGAGGCTGCCCAGGCCTTCTAGTGAGATGGAGTTTATATATCTTAGGCTTAATTTGGATTTTGTGATGGCTGCCACCCCATCCCCTCTTTTTGTGAAGTGGGAGCATGCCAGTGCTTGGTAACCTTGAGGGCATAGTGCACCCAGGGTGGCCTTGTTGTTGTCTTTGAGCCACGTTTCAGTCACTAATAGGAGGTCCCTTATGTTGTCTGTTATGGCATCTAGTAGGATGAGGTCTTTGCCATTTACTGATCTGGTGTTAACTAGGGCTGCCACAATGGAGTTTGTTTTGGGTAGTTCTGTGTTTGTCGGAATTTTTATGAGGTTGAGGGTTCTGACTGCTATTTGCCTTGTGTGCAAGTGGTTTGTCAGGTCACCATAGCGACCTTGGCCTGTGATAACAGGGATGTGGTGAGCCATTATAGGAAGTATAAGTGTGATAGCTGAGATAGGGCTCGATGTATTTGACTGTCCAGGGGACTTGTGTTCTGGCATAGTTTAGGCCTGGACCTGCTTGGGCTGCATGGGGGCCGCACAAAGAGGCCCGCCTGCTCAGCAGTCTTTTTAAGGGTTGAAGAGAGAACGGCTGGCTCTGGGGAAGAAGGTGGTGGGGCTTTCCACTAAAGAAGCAGAGTTTATAATTGGAAGTTCTCGGTGCAATGAGGAGGATGGCTGACCTCCCTTCCCCTCATTGTGATGAAGAAATGAGCCGCATGCAGTAAAACAGTGCCCTTTCAAGGGCTGATGAGAGATTAATGGCTCCAGGGAGATGCCCTTAAAGGGCTGATGAGATGACTGGTTTCGGGGAAGAAGAAAAACAAGCCGCACCTCTGGGGAAGAAACAAGCCACATGCAAGAACACGAAGCCCTTTAAAGGGCTGAAGAGAGAAGCTGGCTCCGGGGCAGAAGGGGGCGGAGCTTCCCGCTGAAGAGAAGTTGGAGCAATGGAGTCACGGTGCAGTGAGGGGGACTGGCCTCCCGTCCCCTCACTGTGCTGGAGATTTTAGCTGCACGCTTTGAAACACGAAGCCCTTTAAAGGGCTGAAGAGAAGAAGCTGGCTCCAGGGCAGAAGGGGGCAAGGCTTCCCGCTGAAACAATGAAGTCTCGGTGCAGTGAGGGGAACAACTGGCCTCCCTTCCCAGGTATAACTACATCCCAATCATGGTTCTTCGTGAACCATGTCTCCATGATCGCCATTATAATCCAACTCCTCTTCTTCCATCACAGCTTCTAGATCCAGAATCTTGTTTCCCATACTTAGAGTATTAGTATACTGTATACTGCTTTCTAGATATTGCCCCTTTTTCCCATCCGTGTAGAGGTATTCAGTGATTTACTTACCTGAGGGCTTATATTCACCTGGGAGCTTTGATCACCCTGCTCCATCACTTCTAATTTAAAGCCCTCTTCAGTAGATTAACTAGCCTGCCGGCAAAGACACTTCTTCCCTTCTTTGATAGATGCACACCATCCCTGCTCTGCAGCCCTTGGAAAATCATCCCATGGTCCAGGAAGCCAAAATGCTCTCGACGACACCATCCATGTAGCCATGCATTCATCTCCAGAATGCGAGCTTCTCTGCCCTGGCCTTTACTCTCAACAGGGAAGATGGAGGAGAATACCACCTGCACACCTAACTGCTTCACCTTCTCTCCCAGAGCCACAAAGTCATTTTTGACACGTTTACAGGGGTACCTGCTCTCCATAAGATCTTGGGTTTTGGCACCAGTAAACCTCCCGTGACATTATGGCTGGTCTGCAGATGGACGCTTCTGTACCCCTCAGAATTATTTATATAAATTATAAATTTTTATTTATAATTTATATATATATATATATATATATTGTAGCGTGGCCATCCCTTAGGGCATAGCAGGAACCGGCACACAACCACAAAACAGCCCCGGCATGCTTCCTCAAACGGGAGAAGTCCTGTGGTGGTTAGCTTACACTGTGCACACTGAACAGAATGGCCTCACACAGGTAAGGATAAACTTAAATTTATTTGTTATCCAGTCAGGATCAAAAAGAATGCAAGAGAAGAAAAAAAAAAAAAACAAAAGTGCAAAAACAACAGTAACATCAATTGACAGTTCAATAATGCTGCACTCATCAGCCTGGTCTGATTAATACTCAAAAACAATTCACCTTACGTCCCAGGTAAATCTTTCTTCCTTGTACTAATACTGCAACAATACTCAGTTCAGTCTCTTGTAGTCCCCAATGCAAATGCAAAAAAACCCAAACTTATCACCTTGCACTGTCATGGATCTTCCCTTTTCCTCAGAGTTCCAGAGTAGAAGGTTGGCGGATTTGCTAAGAATGGCTCCTTATCAGGACAAGGAGCAAAATGAACCCTCAAATCCCTCCACACAGATGTTGGGTAGATCCTGCCCCAGCCTTTAGGGTTTTCCTACTCTAGGAAGAACACTGCAAGTAGTTCCTCACTGCAGCCAAGCCTCAGCTTGCAGTAGCCATTTTGGCTAAAAAAAACAACTTTAAAACAAGCAGAGTAAACTTCTAGCACATTTCTCTCTGCTAGCAAACACAGAGAATTCACTTATTCAACAGTGTCTTCCCTCAAAACATCACCATAGTTAAATTATTGTCCCAGCAGTCAAACATCCAAAACCCAAAAAAAATTCCACAAAAAGAAAACTTTCAAAACACAAGCCCACAATTCAATCAGCTTACTTCCATCTCTTCAGCAAGCATCAATTCTGGCAAAGCACTCCAGTCCATTTCCTCATGTTCCTTGTTGATCAGGGCTGCTTCTTCTGACTCTGGGTTCAACATTTCCACATCAGTGGACTCTGGAGGAGGTTTAGGCTCTTCCAACATGAGAGCCTCCTTTGACTGCCCTCTCCTCCTAGACAGCCAGCTATCTAAGTGCTCCAGAGCTGCTGTGCTACACCCAGCCCTATGCGGGGGAAGGGCTTTCTCCACCTGAGGCTGCCTTCTACCCTGCTTGCTCAGCAGTTTACAAAATGGAGGATTTAAAGGGACCAGACTGTTTTTCCCAGGGAAACTCAGCCTGCACTTCCTGGTCCTGTTGCTGCCCAGCAGGGACATAATGGTCAGCTCTAACCATTTTTATCTGGCGATTTCTAGGGCTCTTAACTGGCACAAGGCCGTAATGAGAGTTGGGCTTGTGACAAAATATATATATATATATATAATTTATTATATAATTTATATATTTATAAATATATATTTCACATAAATGAAATACAAAGAAATCAAAGTCCACATTAAGAGAAGAAGCTAACAAACAATATACATGAAATTTTGAAAGGTATAATTGAACCCACCATCTAAATAAATGTAACTATATCCACTTACATTATCCCTCAACAGATGCTTCTTTTTCAATCAGTAATCTTTCAAGCTCATTTATCTCAAAGAATTCAAGGTTATCACACATTTACAGGGAAACTGGAAGAAAATAATTCTCCCCAAATGTTGTTACCCTGTCCTTCAATTTAAGAGTCTAGACTGGATGACCACAGAACTGAACATCTTTTTTCCAAAAGTATGTTTTCAATATTTTAATTTTTTCCTGCTTGGTGGAGAGGTGATCTGGAGAGTTGCCCTAAGCGTAATATCCTCCTGTGAGGATTGAAGGAAATTTTTCAGGTCAATAGATTCTAAATAGGCTCTCTCTCTCTTGCAATCTTTTCCATCATTCCAGCTTAAGAAACAAAAACATACTTGCATTCAGAAATATTCAATTACTCCACTTTATCTAGTTGCAATACCTCTTTTAAATATCTTTAATATGTTTGTAAGATTTAGTCTTTGCCGTTTATTTTGTTGTCCCCTAAAAATTTGTAATTTTTTTAATGTGTAAATCGCTTAGAATTTCGAATAAGCGATCAATCAAATTTATAATAAACTTAAAATCTGAGACAAAAGGTAACAAATAGGGAATTACAATGATGAAACAAATACGATTTTCTAAAAACTCCAATTGTCTATAGATTATCCTCTATAATAAAACCCTAAGTGTACATGCGCACTTAGAAGGCCATGATCCCTGCTGCCGTGCTGTGTGCTTCCGTGGCCGTGTTCAATTTGCATCGTATGCAGCATGCGTCGGCTTGTGGTGCGTGCGGCAGTTTGAGTGGCACCGAGAGCAAGGGCAGGAGGGTATCCTTCGGACTGGATGAAGCGGACAGGGTGCGGGTGCTGCGAGGCATCCAGCTGCTACTGCTGCACAGGGAAGTGGAAGGGAGAGGGAAAGGGGGCTGCTTTGGGCGGAGGGGTGTGCTGGGGGGCAGGCAGCAATCTTGGTTTGCTCAGGGGGGAGACGGAAGGGGCCACGGAGAGATAAGCAGGCATGGTGCAACCGAGAGAAATAGGCAGGCAGGGGGCCAGGGAGAGAGACAGACAGAAAGAATGACAGACAGAGAGCCAGAGAGACAGATAGACAGCCAGCAGCCAAAGAGAGAGAGATAAAGAAAAAAAGAAAGACAGACAGTGGCCAAGGAGAGACAGAGGCAGAAAGAAAGACAGACAGACAGGGGGCCAGGGAGACACAGATAAAAAGAATGCCAGAGAGACAGACAGCGGCCAAAGAGAGAGAGACAGAAAGATAGACAGACAGAAAGTAGCCAAGGAGAGAGAGGGACAGAAAGAAAGACAGTTAGACAGAAAGCGGCCAAGGAGAGAGAAAGAAAGAAAGATAGTCAGGCACATCTATTCTAGCACCCATTAATGTAACGGGCTTAAAGACTAGTCCTTAATAAAAGCTGAAGAAGCCGATTGGCTATTGACCATAGAAGAGGAGATTTGTGACATTTTGGTATCCAACATATCAGTTTTAACATCCATATCATGAAATTTGTCAACTTTTGAGAAAATTTATAAAGCTGTTGAATAGTAATTTTTATACACTCTTCAGTCCACTTGCCAGATATTTTTCAAAGTAATGTCCTGAGGCTGATCAATACTTTTAGTCAGGTTAGGACACAACGCTGCAGTTGGAATATCACAAACAGTCTGTGATTAAACTGAAGACAATTTATGCAAATCCTCAGTTATCTTGTCCCTAGGGACCACATTATCTTGGGAAGATGCCACTATAGAATCAGCAGGAGAAAAAGGAGAGGGTGGAGTGGATCTTCCTCCCTCACTTAAAGAGGCACCAGAAGAAAAGTCACCCGGCACTGAGGAAGACAATTTCATATGAACATGCTTGTTCATAGGATCTATTGACTTCAGTGTACTTGTACTTTTAATCTTCCTCTTCCCCTTAACCATAATAAAAATAAAGAAAATAGTACCTTAGAAAAATTTGGTGATCAAAATCCTGGCTCCCAAGGGGCCTAACATGCCCTTTGTGACAAGCCCCTTAGGGCATACCCCATGGCCATACGTCACAGGCGCTCTCTCCCTTTTAAGTTGGTCCAGCGGTGGTGGATGATGCCAGACACCAACTTCCTATTCAATGTCCCATTCTTGCTCCCGGGGGTCTAGAAAAGAAGAACCACTTCTTCCTCTATGCCATCTTTTTATGCACACCTGAGGTTTATATTGGCTTTTCTGCATAAGCCTTCAACAAGGATTCCACATGATCTCCTGAAGCAATGCATCCTGCAAGTTGCATGCCTCTGATATTTTGTTTGAGTGAAGATATTGAATTCAGTCTTTGTCTACTAGCATGGGCCTAGGGGTGAGTCTTTTAGATTCAAACAATTTTTATTGATGCAAATACAACATCAAAGCACATCAATAATGCATCAAGTATTATAATATAATATACATAATAAAAGACAAATTCCAATTTCAATAAACCCCTACTATATCTATATGTGTTTGAACCTTTACCATCCCTCTTCACTCCCACCCCTCCCCACTCTAAAGTACTCTCTACCCAATGATACTCTCTTCATTTAACTAAATAAAAGCCCAATTAAGAGATCCAACTTAAAATCGCACTACGGCCCTTAGGCTGTAAGTCTTGCAAATAAGAACCCCAGATTTGTATAAATAACATCTTTCGCTTTCTTATAATTCCAGCATCTCTAGCTTCCCAAATGGCCAGCTGATGTAATTGGTTTTGCCAATGCTAAAACCTTGGAGGATCGGGGATCGTCCAATATTGTAATATACATTTTCTAGCCAAGAGACTCATTTTCCTACACAACACCCCATTTCCTTTAGGTAAATGTCCAACAGCCTCTGGCAAATCCAAAACAAAGAAAGAAGGGGAACTGCACAATGATCTTCCAATTATTTTTGACATATAATTTATTATTCACTTCCAAAAGTGCTGAATTATGGGGCAAAACCAAAATGCATGACCTAATGTATGACTCTCCCTCCCACATTTATGACACAAAGGAGTAGGAAGACCTCCACTATAAAACAATTGTGTTTGTGTATAATAGGCATATAATGTATCCCTATAATGCGTTTCTCTTAACCATGAACAATATGTCAACCCAGGTGTTGCTCTTAAAGTACGGGCAGCATCCCAATGTCTCAAATCAAGCTGTAATTCTTTCTCCCATTTCTCCCGAATTTCCTGATAGTTATTTTCTGGTTGTAATTTTTGCAAAATAGAATGAATACAAGACACCGAAAGAGACATCCCCTCCTCCTGAATAAATAACTCTCTCAATCTAGCACCCATATGCAAACTTAACTGTATCCTGTCAAGGGATCTCACATAATGTTCCACTTGTATACATGCAAATTGCGCTCCCCACGTCTCTCCCACTTTAGCCAACAATTCAATACGAGTCAATAATTCCCCCTCATTTCCCAGTATATGTTCCAATCTTAAAATTCCTCTTGCACCCCATAATCTATACTCCCTAGAGTCTCTTTCCGGAAGAAAAGCCGGATTACCCTGCAAAGGCAAAAGATCAATAACCATTGGATTCCCTCCCAATAATTGTACAAACCAACGCCATACCGTCTGTAAAGTATTAAATACAACACTTGAACGAATAAGAGACGGTAACACATTTTGCGCACTATATAGTAACGCAAAAATATCATAAGGAGCTAAAAACTCTTGTTCCATCTGAAGCGGAGTATAAATACTTGTCACATTTACCCAATCACCCAAATATGTCAATTTTAATTTAGGTTTCTTACCAGCCCAACAAAAATGAGTAATTTTTTAATAAAAGATCTTTAAATCCTTCTTGAGAAAACACAACAGTAAAGTTTGCAACATATACAACCATTTAGGAAAGATAAACAACTTAACCAAGCAGATGCGACCCATTAAAGAAAGGGGCAACATCTGCCAGGTATCCAACAATATTTCCATATTCTATTGAAGCCTATCCACATTAAGACGATATAATTGAGAAGTCAACATAGTCATTACTGTCTCCAAATACATAAATTGCCCTTGTGCCCAAGTCAATGGAAACTCCGACCCCCATAAAGCCTTAACCGCCACAGAGGATGCAAGCACCTCAGATTTATCAAAATTTATAAGGAAACCTGCATAATCACCGTATTCTTTAATCAATTCCAATAATGCAGATAAAGAAGACAAAGGATCCGTGAGATGTACTAAAATATCATCTGCAAAAGCCGAAAGTTTAAAAGTAGTGTTTCCAATATCAATCTCTCGTATAGATGACATTGCATATATATCCCTAATAAGGGGGTCTAATGTGAGTACAAATAATAACGGAGATAACGGACAACCCTGTCTCATCCCCCTATAAATAAAGAACTTATCAGTTTTGAAATCTTTTAACACCAATTTAGCTTGTGGAAGCGCATTCAAAGCACGGACCGCAGACACAAAAAACCATCAAAACTATACACTTTCAATGTATCATATTGGAAATCCCATCGTACCCTGTCAAACGCCTTTTCAGCATCAAAACTGACCAACACCGAAGGTAAATTATACCTCGCCCTATGTTCCAAAGATAGTCTTTTATAGCCAAACACACTTTGGTATACAACACTGTAGTTGTTCCAGTTCTGACCACTTCAGGTACAACGGGCCAGCTAGTTTAAGCTGTGTCTGTCATCCTCTGCCTATATGTTATCTCTATCTAGCCATATCGTATTGGTCCACAAAAGCCAGGGTTATGGCTTAACCAATCAGAGAGTTGTTCCTGTGCTGTGATTTTCCATCTTAAAGACAGTTGCCAAAAAGCCTTGGTGGTGTTTGCAGTTACTCTAATACATGGAACTCTGTGTCTAAGATCAGAGAATACCTATGTTCTAAATTAATAGAACTGATTCTAAGGTGTAGCCAAGTGCAGATGCAGGGAAGATTTACTGCTGTGCCAACTCCCCATGACATCTAAGAAAGATTCAAATTGAAGAAAATAAAAATTTGTTCAAACAAATAACGATTATACAAGCCAGAGAACAAATTAATATCAAGTCAGATTGAATTACCAGACCTCAAATACCCAAGGCACTACTGGACTGATTTTTGTGCCCTTACTGGGGTAATAAATTCATCATTGGTCTTGGTAAAGTGACAAGTGCTTTGAATATCTATTATAAACTTAATTTAATTGTATTCAGTAATTATAAAGTGCATTGAGTGCATAAGGTGCTTAAGAAAGGAAGGCACATCTTTTGTGCCTGACAGCTGCCCAGTCAGGCTACCCAGTCAGGCTCTGTTTTCTTTCATCTCTCCTAACTGCTGCTCTTCCTGGGGATTCTATCAGCTGGTTCAATACAGCAGCATAGAGGGACCATTCTAAGGTTGTCCACTGGTGCCAAGTCACTTGGAAAAAACACACCAGGTTCTGAGGGAACTGGGTTTTCTTTCATCTCTCCTAACTGCTGCTCTTCCTAGGGATTCTATCAGCTGGTTCAATACAACAGCATAGAGGGGCCGTTCTAAGGCTGTCCACTGGTGCTAAGTCACTTGAGAAAAAGCACACCAGGCTCTGAGAGAATTGTGTTTTCTTTCATCTCTCCTAACTGCTGTTCCTTTGTGCACAACTTCAATTGCAATGGTCAGGCCACACCTGGAGTTTGTATCCAACACTGGTCTCCCTACCTAAAGAAGGATATAACCCTGCTGGAGAGGGTGCAGAGGTGAGTCACGAAGTTAGTAAAAGGTATGGGAAACTTGAGCTACAAAGAATGCCTAAGAAAACTAAGCTTGTTCACCCTTGAGAAGAGAAGACTACGCGGGGATATGATAGAGACATTCAAAATACTAAAAGGATTTGACAAAATCCAGCAAGAAGCATCATTATTCACGTTGTCAAATGTGACTCGGACGAGAGGTCATGGACTGAAGTTGAAAGGAGACAGGACCAGGACAAATGTCAGGAAGTTCTGTTTCACACAACGAGTGGTGGACACTTGGAACGCTCTCCCAGAGGAGGTTGTGATGGAGACCTCCATTATGGGATTCAAGGACAAGTTGGATGCACATCTGCTTGCAAATCACATTGAGGGATACAGGTAAACAAGAACTCATCTGGGAACACCTAGGTCTTCATCAGGAAGCACCTAGTTTTGCATCCGCGTGTGCGGGTCACCGGACTTGATGGACCAAGGGTCTGATTCGGTGATGGCATTTCTTATGTTCTTAACCCTCTTTTTCTTTCTTCATACTCTTCAACTACTTTTGTCCCTCTTATTGTTAGTTTTCTTGTTTTTTTCTCATTTTATCCTCAACTCACAATGACTGCCCAGTCCTCCCAGATTCCAGTTCCTTTTTTTTAAGTTCATGAAATGTTTATTGAATTTACAAAACAAACAGGAAAAGTATACACAAGATGCAATCAATGGGTAAAACACTAACAACAGCGGAGTAGGGATATGGTTGTAATACTTATCAGTTTACATCTGGAAAATAAAGCATCTAGCAATACATTAAATAAAATAAAAGTGATAAATTATAAAAGATGAAATAAAGCAACGCATATGAAATGAAATGAAAAATATACTAATCTATACAGAATTAAAAGAAATAGTGAAACCTTGCATATATAATAACATGGTAATATTGGAAACATACATAAAGCTAATCAACAAAAACAGTAACCATGAGTTGAGCATAAGTATAAGTAGACTAACCTGGATGTCAAAGCTATCATTTCATAAGAAGTGTGGACAATTATGTTAAAGTGTCTAAAGTGTCAAAAATGTTTATGTAGAATTTCATATGCCATATCTAATCAGCTGAGTAGTAAGGAGAGAAACTGTGTTTTAGAAGTGGAGCCCAAAGTTTCTCAAATCTACGTAGCGAGTGTGATCTTTCAGCAGCTATGCGTTCATATTTGGCTATGAGACAAATCGAGTTCCACCAAGTACCATAGTCTGCTGCTGCTAAATTCTTCCAGTTTGAGAGAACTATCTTGATGGCAACTAGGATGAGCAGGTGTAAAAGCTCATTCTCTTCTTCCATCATGTCAGACTGGTCAAGGTCTCCTCCCACGATGAGTATGTGATATGAAATAGAATAGTCTATTTTAAATATAGTTCTTATATCCAACCATAATCTACTCCAATAGCTGTGAAGTAAGGGACATTAAAAAAGCATATGTCTTAACGAACCACCCATTCTGCCATAGGACCATCAATTATCATTGGAACTGGGATTTATTTTAGTTAATCGTTGAGGTGTCCAGTAGGCTCTGTGAAGTAAGAAGAATGATGTCTGACGAAAGGCAGCCGAGCGACATAATTTAGAAGATCTAGACCAGGGGTGCCCACACTTTTTGGGCTTGCGAGCTACTTTTAAAATGACCAAGTCAAAATGATCTACCAACAATAAAATTTTAAAAAAACACAACGCACACTGTACGCATAGAAAATGTTAATTATCATTCCTATTCCAGGGTTTTTCAAAGAGGTCAAAGCAGATGACTCTATGCACTATCACCTCAGTAACAACCATACAAAAATAGGCAAATATACCCCCCTCCCTTTTTACTAAACCACGATAGCAGTTTTTAGAGCGCAGGGAGCTGCGCTGAATGCCCAGCGCTGCTCTCGACGCTCATAGGCTCCCTGCGCTAAAAAACTCTATTGCGGTTTAGTAAAAGGGGACCTTAGTGTAAAATATAGACAGCAGATATAAATTCAGACACATTTTGATCACTAAATTTAAAATAAAATCATTTTTCCTACCTTGTCTGGTGATTTCATGAGTCTCTGGTTGCACTTTCTTCTTCTGACTGTGCATCCAATCTTTCTTCCCTTCTTTCAGCCTGTATGCTTCCTCTCCTCCAGACCTCGTTCCCTCCCCCAACTTTTCCTTCCTCTCTCCCTGCCCTTTCTTTCTGCCTCCCTTTCTTTTTTTTCTGTTTCTCTTCTTTCCTTCTGTCTCCTTGCCTGCCCTTTTTCTTTCTTTCTCCCTGCCCTCCACCAAGCCACTGCCATCGGAGACCAGGACCCAAACTGCCACCAATAACAGGCTCCAAACCGCCACCAATAACAGGCCCGAAAGCCGACGCCACCCCAAGCTCTCCCTGCTTCGCCCGACCAGCATTCCTCTCCCCAACGTCAATTCTGCCGTCGGGGAGAGGAAGGCTGATTGGCCCAAGATCGCGATCGACCTATTGGGGGAAATGCTGCCGGGTCCTGCCTTCGCGGAAACAGAAAGTAGGTAGGACCCGGCAGCAAGAAGAGCAAATGCTTCACTAACCTGTCTCCCGCCTTAGCCCATAGCGAACGCTTGCTTCAGGGCTCTCAATATGTGCGTGCCGGCTTCCCTCCTCCCCTCCGGCATAACTTCCGGTTTCAGAGGGAAGAGAAGGGAAGCCGGCACGCACACGTTAGAGCCACGGAGCATAAGTTCGCTACGGGCTGAAATCTCCAAGCCGTTTTTTTTTTTTAATGTTCAGCAGCGGCGGCAGCAGCAGATGACAGCTGGGCGGACCGCCCAGCTAAAAGGCCCTAGAGAGAACACTGGAGAGGAAGGCTGATTGGCCCGGTAGATCAGGATGGCAACAAGAGTCTATCACGGAGCCCGGGATGGGCTCCGCGATCGACTCGCGTTGCCTTCCTGAGCTACTGATCGATCGCGATCGACGTGTTGGGCATCCCTGATCTAGACCATATAGTTCCCCATGTTTCTTCTGGAATATCCATTTTCAATTCCTGGTTCCAACTGTTTTCCAAGTTTGTCAATCTCTGAGCCCTCTTTAGTCTAATAAGTTTGTACCATTGTGATGCTTCTTTTTTGTTGTAGTATGATATGGAAGAACAAATGGTGACAATGTCTGGAACAATATCCAGTAAGTTTTTAGATTTGAGCAATGTTTGTAATGAGTTGAAGCTATTGGTAATGACAACTAGGCAATAAGTTATAGCTTTTGGCAAGTGTATTGTACGGGATCCAAGTGGTATCATCTCTCAGATGCTCCACCCGCCATATGCCTATAATTGATGTTTTGTTTTATTTTGATTTGTTGTTTCCCTCCCTTTTGCGACTTTCGTACTTACATAATTATGAAGCATCTGATACATATGGTTGAAACCAAAATTCATATCAACAATTACCGTATTTTCACGCATATAACGCGCACACGGGTATAGCGTGCGGGAAAACATTTATGTAAATAAATTGACATATAGCGCGCACACGCATATACCGTGCATGCTGCTTGCCGCCCTGACTCTCCTCTCGTCGCCCTGCCCTTGAAGTCCTGTCCCCCCCCTTGAAGGCCCGCCCCCCCCTGAAAGCCTGATGCCCCACCCTGAAAGACCGCTGGCCCCCCACCCTGAAGGACCGCTCGCACCCCCCCGACATCCAATTCATCCCCCAGCCCCCCCCCCCCCACACCGTTTGCGGTGGAGAAGCAGCCTACCGTGGGTTCGCGATGCCATGGCAGAGGAAGCAGCGCAGAGCTCACTGGCATCGCAAACCCGCGGTAGGCTGCTTCTCCACCGCAAACAGTGCGGGGATGCTGGGAGATGAATCGGACGTCGGGGGGGGGGGAACCAGCAATGTAAAAACAAATTGTAAAATGCGCTCACGCATATAACGCGCATGGTTATGCTCGGTTTGTAAAATCGTGTTTAGCGCGCACGTTATATGCGTGAAAATACGGTAGTAGAGCTTGTAGGGTGGCAACAAATGAATAAAGATTACAGAAAGTTCAGTAAATCAGAAAGTAAGGAAAGTATAATAGTCAACTTAATGAAATCACATGAATACTTCCACATACTTATTATCTGTTGCCTATCCTATATAATAAAAAGCTTACCGGCGCATGTGCTGTTAAAACAGCATGATCCCTGCCGCTGTGGTGTGTGATCCGTGGCCGTGTTCCATTTTAGAACCCGGCGGCAGGGAATATTCTGGCCACTCCCCTCCTCCCGCCCTCACTCACCAACCGGAAGTGCAGGCAAGCTCTCTCCCTGCCCGCGTCCTCGGCGGGGAACACACCTCCCGTCCTCGCTCACCGCTACCGCCGCCGCTGATCCTCCTCTTCAGAGCAGCCTGCGATCGTGGCCGGCATTAAAGAACCTAGCAGGCCGCTGTCCAACCTCAGTAGCACGTTCCCTCTGACGCACGGGATCGCGTCAGAGGGAACATGCTACCGAGTTGGAGAGCAGCCTGCGAGGTTCGCTAAAGCCAGCCACCATGATCGCAGGCTGCTTTGAAGAGGAGCAGGCAAAAGACGCCGGGATGGAGGGAGGGTAAGAAAGGGATCAATACAGGGGGCCAGGGGGAGAGGGAAAGGGGGCTGCTTTGGGGGAGGGGTGTGCTGGGGGGAGACAGAAGGGGCCATGGAGAGATAGGGAGAGGGAAAGGGGGCTGCTTTGGGGGGAGGGGTGTGCTTGGGGCAAACAGCTTTGCTCTGGGGGAGAAGACAGAAGAGGGCCATGGAGAGACAGTTAGAGAGAGGGAAAGAGGGCTGCTTTGGGGGGAGATGTGTGCTGGAGGCAGACAGCTTTGCTCAGGGGGGGAGACAGAAGGACACAGACAGCAGCCAAGGAGAGAGATAAAGAAACACAGACAGACAGACACATCTATTCTAGCACCCGTTAATGTAACGGGCTTAAAGACTAGTCATATCATAATGGTATAAAGCAGGGATCTCAAAGTCCCTCCTTGAGGGCCGCAATCCAGTCAAGTTTTCAGGATTTCCACAATGAATATGCATGAGATCTATGTGCATGCACTGCTTTCAATGCATGTTCATTGGGGAAATCTTGAAAACCCGACTGGTTTGTGGCCCTCAAGGAGGGACTTTGAGATCCCTGCTTTAGACCATTATGATATGACTAGTCTTATATATTATATATATATATATATATATATATACTTATATATTAGCATCTGATGAAATGTAATTTAATATCAGTAAGTATTAGAAAATAATAAAACATGCAATTCATGCAGTGGAAAAATTGAGCAGAAGTATAAAAATTAATTGTAATAAACTTAGTGAATCAAGTGTGTATTTCATAAGATGGAGTGACATTAGAGTAAAGGGATGAAAAGATTAAAAGCTGATTAAATGAGAAGGGAAAGGTGAGCAAGTTAATGAAATCATATGGGTGTTAAAACTCACATAATATCTAGGAACATTCATAATATGATAGATTAAAAACATCTGATCAGTGATAAAATGAGAGCAATAGCGACTGAGATATACCTGTGTCACAAAATTCATGTAAGCAGAGAAAATTAATTAGTAAGTGAGTATTGGTTGTAATAATCTTAGTAATATAAGGGAATAAATTATTACGTTGAACATTTCTGTAACGATCCTGGCACCGCCTACCTGAAGGGCTAGGACGAGTGTCCATTCACTGCCTATCAGGGAATAAGCCGAGTGTCTGTTCACTGGAACTCTTATGCTCGGAGAGGGTTTTGGGCTTACCGAGAGTTAGGCACTAGGTCCGCATTCCTCCCCTTGAGGGTCGCCCAGGAGCTCCTGTTTCCAGGAACTATCTCTATGCTCCTTTCTGCTGGGAGTCCAATGAACCCCCCTTGTCAGTTCAGGGTGAGGTCCCTCTTGACCCCTTCAAAATGTCACCCCAAGGATTGAGGGGTCCAAGCCAGAGCTCCTCTCCCTATCAGGATTCCAGTTTAAGGTTCTAGGAGTCTCTTTTCTTTACAAATCACCACTTTTCTCTGCCACTTGATTCTCATGCAAATTAATTATTCAAGTCCAATGGCAAGGTCATTCAGTCTTTACTATTGGGCAACAGAATACTCCGGAGCAATAGGGATAGCTGGTTCCTAACACCACCCACCTAGTCTTCCACTATGACTAGAACCACCCATTAGGAACTAGTTATTCCCTGTTTAACCCTGGGTACTCTGGGGAAAGGTCGACTCTGATGTAGCCTTCCCTCGGGGTGGCACTCTCTCACGTGATGGGACATACACCTCATCACAATTTCATAAAGACAGTATTTCATGAATGAAGAGAGCTTGGTATAAATAACAAAGAAAAATAGTAAAAAGTACTATAATGAGGTGGTCTTGTTAGCTCTTATCGTAACTGTTCATCTTTTTTTTTTAGTCAAGGTTTATTTATTGAAAAATTTTGTAATAAACAAGTACATACAGATGATTGGAAAACAAGAGTCATACAAAGCATGTACTGAGATCTAAACATAGGGATTGATAAGGAATCATACATTTCCATCATAAAAAGGAATGTAAATATAACAATTGTATAACTCATAACTTGTAAACTATAAGTACTACAATAACTAAGCAGCATGAGTCAAAGGAAATAAAGGTGGGTGGAGAAATCAAGGAGAGATATGAAGAAAAAGTTTCAATGAGTTCCATTTGAGTTTGAAGCGAGAGAATCTATTGGTGGATTTAGCTAAATAGGCCTCAGTGCGATAAGTAAGGCAAACTGAGTTCCACCAATGGGAGTAAGATTCTTCCAGGAGCTGATGAGAAGCTTAAGAGCTAGAGAGAGTAGCATATCTAATAGATATGCATCATCTTCTGGGAGTGGAGGATCAAATGCCGAGGATTTCAGTAGTATCATTTGATAAGTGAGAGCTATGTTAAAGTGAAAAATGGAGCATATTGTGTTCCAGACCTCATTCCAGAAAGAGCGTATCGTAGAGCAGGAGAATAAGAGGTGTTTCAGAGATCCCTCTTCTTGTTGACATGTCCAACAGTTTTTTGAATAGACAGGATTTATGCAGTGTGATTTGATGGGGGTCCAAGGGACTCTGTGTAAAAGGAAAAACATGCTTTGGAGAAAGGCTGCTGATCTGGAAGTATGGAAAGTAGAATGGAAGATATGGGACCAAACTTCCTCAGTGATGGGCAGTTCTAGTTCTCGTTCCCATGTTTTCAAGAGGGGGGTGATTGGGTTGGGAAGGTAAGACTTGAGGAGTTTATAGAAGTGTGAGGCAGTGTGTCCTAGGTTTAGGAATTGGTGAGAGAGAGTATATAAGGTAGGTATAGAATTAGAGACAGAGGAGTGAAAACCTGATCGTTTGATAGAAGAGCGTAATTGTAGCCAGTGGTAGAATTGGGAGCTCGGAAGAGAAAAGGATGTCATTAACTCATTAAAGGTGAGCCATGAACCATCAGGGTGAGAGATGGATCCTAAAGACCAAATGCTCTTGGTAAACCAGGAAGGCCAAGCAATGGGTTTTTTATCTATCAAGAAGTGGCGGTTGTTCCAAATAGGGCAGAAAGCGGAAGTGCACCATGGGATGTCTAGATGTTTATCAAGTTCCATAAGAAGCTTATAGGTGGTCAAGATAATAGGATTGGGAGAGAGAGTTTTAAGTAGGGACGTACCTAAAAGTCTTAGCAGTGGATAAGGGTGCATGAGTGCTGTCTCCAGGGAAAGCCAGTTGGGGATATCAGAGGAGTCCAATGGAGAAAGCCACATCGCACCTTGTCTCAAAAGGAAGGCTTTGTGATAGCAGCGAAGGTCAGGGAAATTAACCCCTCCGAGTTGTTTGGGAGCTTTCAGTTTTGAGAGGGAAATACGATGTGGTTTGTTGTTCCAAAGAAAGCGTAGCATAAGGCTTTCCAATTGTTTATAAAGAGAAAGGGGAAACATTAGGGGATACATGTTGAAAATGTAGGTGATTTTTGGTACCACCATCATTTTTAAAGTATCTAGTCTTCCCCACCAGGAGAGGTGTAGCGGAGACCAGGAAGATAAAGTATCTTTAACTTGAGAAAGGAGTCTAGTGGAGATAGTTTGAGTGGAGGAAGAGATATCTTTGTCAAATGGGAGGCCTAGATATTTAATACCAGAGGAGACCCAAGTGAATGGGCAGGATATATTGGAGAAGGGAGCACAAGAGTCATTGGGGGACATTATCTCAGATTTATCCCAGTTGATTTTGTATCCAGACATAGAGGAGAAGGAAGAGATAAGTTGAACTAAGGAGGGTAGGGAAGATTGTGGGTCAGTTAAATACAAAAGAACATCATCAGCATAGGCCGAGACTTTGAATTCTACATGAGCAATCTTGATACCTTTGATGCACGATGATTGACGGATGGCTGCAAGTAGGGGTTCTAGAGCGAGGTTAAATAATAAAGGGGACATAGGGCAGCCCTGTCTAATCCCTCGGTGTAAATGAAAAGGGGCTGATGTGTCATCATTAACAATCAATTTAGCAATGGGATGGTGGTATAGTATAGAAATCATTTGAATGAATGACTGAGGAAGACCAAAATGAGATAATACACAGAAAAGGTATTTCCACTCCACCCTGTCAAAGGCCTTTTCTGCATCAAGGGAGACAATTACCGAAGATTGAGCATCAGACAGAGTGGAGTGGAGAACATGACATAAAAGTCTGGTATTGTCAGCACCATATCTACCTTTCATAAAACCCACTTGATCTCTGTGGATCAGGGTGGGCATAACTTTTTCTAAGCGCAATACCAAAATTTTTGCAAAAATTTTATAGTCCAGGTTCAAAAGCGATATTGGTCAGTAGTTCTTCACAAGTTGAGGGTCACGATTTGGCTTCAGTATAATAATGATGTTTGCTTCCAGAAATCGATGTAAGTTGGCAGGATAGTCAATAAGACGTTGGAAATAGGTAAATAAGTGTGGAGTCAGACATGAGGAAAAAGACTTGTAGAATTCAGGAGTAAGTCCATCGGGACCTGGTGCCTTAGCTGAAGGTAGTAGAGAGATGGCTTTAGTAATTTCTTCCGTAGAAAGAGGTAGATTTAGGGATTGTTGTTGAGTGGAAGTGAGGGAAGACAGGTCTAGAGATTGAAGGAAATCCTTGATGAAGGGTTCTGGAGAAGAGGACTCAGAGGTGTACAGGTTTTCATAAAAGACACGGAAATCTTCCAATATATCTTTAGTGGTAGTATGGAGGTGGCCCGATGAAGTTTTGATGTGAGTTATACGTTGTTTGGTACGCCTACCCTTTAGATAGGTAGCTAGATGATGTCCAGATTTGTTAGAAGATGTATAATACGTTACGGAACGTCTAAATATTGAAGCAGATGCAATTGAGCTAAATATTTCATTATATTGAAGTTTTAATTGTTGTAACTTCTTATAAGTGGACGGGTCAAAGCGATGGTAGAGCTGAGTTTCATAATTATGTATTTCAGTTTCAAGTTGAAGTAGAGTCGATTTCTTTTGCTTGAGACGGGCAGCTGCAAAGCTGATTGATTCACCTCTGAACCAAGCTTTATAGGATTCCCATATGATAGAAAAATCAGAAACAGAAGGGGTATTGTTGAGAAAGAAAGTTTGAGATTCATGTTTGATGTGTGATAGAAAAGAGTCGTCCTGTAAAAGGAAGTTGTTCAGTCTCCATTGTCGAGATTTGGTAATATGGGTCCAGTTCAAAGTGCAGGAAACAGCAGCGTGATCTGAGATGGTGATGTCATGAATTTTTGCTGAGTCGGTTATATTGACAATGTCCTTAGAGCCCATAATGTAGTCAATCCGAGAAAAGGATTGGCGGGGTGCAGAGTAGAATGTGAAGTCTTTGGTAGTGGGATGAAGTATACTCCATATGTCTGACCAACCATAAGTTGACATTAGTTGGGTAACCACAGATCTGACTTTAAGCTTGGAAGGACGACATAAGGAGGATCTGTTTACGAAGGGGTCCAAAGGAAAGTTGAAGTCTCCAGCAATTATGGTGCTCGTGGTCAGGGAGGAATTGCAGATAGTATGAAAGGATTGGAAAAAAGAAGGGTCATCAGCATTCGGAGCATATATGTTGAGAAGTTTTATAGGCTGGTCATCAATGGATCCACACAGGAGGGACCATCGACCTTCAGAGTCAAACTTGTGAGAGGAAAGTTGAAAGTTGAGGGATTTGCTAATCAGAGTTATAACACCATTTTTCTTCCCTGAGGCGGGAGCAGCGAAACAATGTTGAATCCAGCCTCCAGTTAATTTTCGAGCTTCTTCCAGACCAAGGTGAGATTCTTGTATTAGACAAATATCTGCTCCAAGATGTTTGAAGTAATGTAGTATTTTTTTTCTCTTGATGGGATTAGAGATGCCCTTAACATTAAGGGATACAATAGTTATGTGAACCATGAGTAAGCAGTAGAGAGTAAGTCAAGGAACTCAGTAAGTGAGAATATAGGTGTTGAGGCATATATAAGTGTAGAAGGAAACTGACCATAACACTCCAAGAAAAGGAAACAAAAAAGGAAAAAAGTCCAACTGAAAAGAAGGTGGATGGTTCATGCTGCATTCAATCAGGAGCAATAAACAAACGAAAATCCATGAATGGGATCACATGCTGTCAAGAAGCACTCAGGGAGTTCACTCCCAGCCCAGGTATATGGACTGAGCCTCAATAAGAAATATGTTGAGTAGATGCAGAAAAAGTCAGGTCATATCACTGGCGTTGTCATCAAGGAATTTTTGGAGTTCCAGTGGATCATCAAAAGTTTTCGTGGTGTTGCGGTAGGTTACTCTTAGTCTGGCAGGATAAAATAGCCCATATTGTGCTCCAATGCTCTTGAGATGTGGCCGCATGGAAAGAAAGGTTTTGCGCTTTTGTGCTGAAGTTTTAGAGAGGTCAGGAACGAGTAGGATCCTTTTGCCCTTCACTGTTAATGATTGAGTAGCCTTTGCAGTTTGAAGTATCTGGAGTGTTTGTTGGTAGCGAAGTACTTTGAGAACTATAGGTCTAGGTGGTCTGGTGAGAGACGGAGGGCCAGATGGCACGTGGTGGGCGCGCTCTATTTCCAGCGGAGGAGTAAACTGAATTTTTAAAATGTTAGGAATAAAGGTATGAAGAAAGTCCAGAATATTTTTACCTTCTGTATTCTCTGGAAGGCCTATCAGACGCACGTTGTTCCGGCGCATACGGTTTGAAATGTCTTCCAGATCATTCTGAAGTAGGGATATTTTACGGAGGTCTCGCTGTATATCCAGGTACTGGGAATCGTGGGCTGCCAGACGTTCCTCAGTGAGATCTATGCGAGCATTATGTTGTTTTAATTGAGCCATTATATTGCCGATTTCATTTTTTATATCAGCAGTAGCGGCCAGGTTCTCTTGCATAAGGCCACGAAGGACTTGTAAATCGGCGGCAATAGAAGCGCCATGCTCTGTAGAGCCGGACGAACAGGCCTTAATGGGAGACGGCGGCTCGTGCTTCGAACGCTTAGACGCGTTATGTGCGGCGGGAGTGCCTGCGGATGCGGCGGTTTCGGCTTTAGCCGACTTGGAAGACATTCCGATTGGCGAAAATGAAAGCACTGACCTGAAAAAATTATAATTGAGGCAGTTGATAGTTTTTAACGTGGCGGGCTATAGCGGAGCGAGATCGCTAAGCAGCCATCTTGAATGCAGGCACGCGCGCCCCCCTTAACTGTTCATCTTTGGCAGTGATTCCCAGCTTGATCATGTAGGTAGAGAGCACATGTAATTGCATGCTGCAGTGGCGAGACTGCTTAGAAAGACGATAAATACTCAGAGAAGATGCAGGTTAGATAAGGGAAAATCTTAACAAATATCTTAGATCAGAGGGAGAGAGCTGCTCCTGTAACGTGAACTAATAACATAAGCACAGTAGAATTCTTACAGTTCATGGATTACTTTAATAGTGGTGAATCCGCCATGTAGCATAAAGACTTGCAAATGTAGTCTCAAATTAGATAGTGGTGAGCTGATGAGAAAAAAGACAACAGTCAATGCAGATTAACAAGCTTGTTAGCAATCATACTCAATCAATGCTAATTGGTTGGTGTTCTTCCAGAAAATCAGCTAGCTGTTTTGGATCGGTGAAATTTTTTGTCGAGTTGTTGAAAGTGACCCTCATGGTGGCCAGGTATATCATCCCAAACTGTGCCTTGAGTTCCCTGAACTTTGGACAGAAGGCAAGTAGCTGTTTATGTTGTTGAGCTATGTTTTTACTCAAATCAGGTACGATTAAGATGTTATTGGTATCCAGCTTGAGTGGAGCTTTAGACTTAGCTTTTTGCATGACTTCTGTGAGTTGAGAGTATCATAGGAATCGAACGATGATGGGTCTGGGATAACGTGTGTTAGTGGGCCTGTATGAAGGAACGCGATGGGCCCTGTCTAACTCAAACTCACGTATAAATTGTATGTCCAGTAGTTTAGGGATTAGGACTTCCATAAATTTGAGTGCATCAGACCCTTCCTTGCCCTCCGGTATCCCAAGGAATCTTAAGATGTTCCGTCTGGAACGCAAGTTTGAATCCTCCAACTCTTTCTTGAGCTGAGTCACCCGCTTAATCTGGTGCTGCAGAGTGGATACCAAGGCTTGTATACCCATGTGCTGGGCTTCCATTGCATCCATTCTCAATTTCAGTTGTGAAAAATCAGATCGCAACGCTGTTAGATCGGATCCCATTTCCAGTACTTCATCTTTGATTTTGTTAACTGTGTCACGCATGGCGCAAATCTCCATGAGGACTGTTTGGATGGTATCAGCCTCATCTTTATCCTTCGGTTTTATGTTCGGAGATGTCAGTTCAGGCTTGTGCCGTTTATTCACCTTGGTAGCAGACATGATAACGTTCTCTCTGATTGCAGTTGAGATGATGTTAAGATTAATCACTAAGGAATTATTGATTTTTGACAAAGATTGCCAGAGCTCAGTGATCAAGCTGCCATTACTCACTGCACCCCCTAGCGCCCTTCCCCAGATTCCAGTCCTATGGGGTAACAGACCAGTCCGGCCTCCTACCTCCTCTATCCATCCTACTTCACACCATCCGGTATCCCTCTCACTACTCTTCCTCATTCTGCTCTCCTATCTAACACATTTCTCAATATCGGACTAATCAATGCAAGATCTATACGTAACAAACACCACATTATCCAGTGTGACAAATCTAGCTCTCCTCCTAGCTTTGTCACAGGTTTGACAAGGAAGAGCAGTAAGACCCTATGCAGGAAAGCTGACCAGGTTGGCTCTGCTAAGTGTGATAGCGCTGACTTTCCTTGTACCGACATTGAGCCAGACACTGACTGCCAGTGAGAGTTCAGTCCAGTTGCAGGTTACTCTCCCAAGCCTGCTATTAGAGCTCAAAGAAACTCAGGAGCTAGGAAACTACATCTCCCAGAAAGCCAGAGAACTGGCAGGAAGCTGTCAGTTAAGCAGACACAGCTGCAGAGGGAGCTTTCTCCTTTCCCCCTCTTCAGAGCAGGGAGGGGCAAATTGGAGCCTGTTAAAACAAGGCAGCTGAGACCCAGAGAGGGGGAGGAGCAGAGGAGCGTTTCCCAGAAAGGCAGCATGACTTCCCTCACTGACTGAATGCTGATGAGCCAGGGGAAGAGTGTGAGATGGTGGACCTTTCAGAAGAGTCTGAACTTACTATTGAGAAGCAGTTTGGAAGCTGTGAACCGAAGGACATTGGTTTTTCCAGTGAGCCTAGTGAGAGGCTAGAAGTCATGGACACAAGCTGAAAAGGTGGGGAGTGTTTGATATTTTTTTTTCTTACCTGTTGTTTTGGTGAAAGCTTGGAACTGTGTTATTTTTGGTGTGCCACAGAATTGTCTCACTTTTCAGAGTTATAACCTTTAACTGCTTGAACAATTCTCTACGGAGCTTTTGGCTTACATAAGAACATAAGAAGTTGCCTCCGCTGAGGCAGACCAGAGGTCCATCTCGCCCAGCGGTCCACTCCCGCAGCGGCCCATCAGGCCCATTGCCTGTGCAGTGGTCCTTGACTATTCCTATAACCTACCTCTACTGCTATCCCTATAACCTACCTCTACTCCTATCTGTACCCCTCAATCCCTTTGTCCTCTAGGAACCTATCCAAACCTTCTTTGAAGCCCTGTAACGTGCTCCTGCCTATCACAGCCTCCGGAAGCGCGTTCCATGTATCCACCACCCTCTGGGTGAAAAAGAACTTCCTAGCGTTTGTTCTAAACCTATCCCCTTTTAATTTCTCCGAGTGCCCCCTTGTACTTGTGGTTCCTCATAACTTGAAAAATCTGTCCCTGTCTACCTTTTCTATGCCCTTCAGGATCTTGTAGGTTTCTATCATGTCTCCTCTAAGTCTCCGCTTTTCCAGGGAGAACAGCCCCAGCTTTTTCAATCTATCAGTATATGAGAGATTTTCCATACCCTGTATCAGCTTAGTTGCTCTTCTCTGGACTCCCTCAAGTACTGCCATGTCCTTCTTGAGGGACAGCGACCAGTACTGGACACAGTACTCCAGGTATGGGCACACCATTGCACGATACAGTGGCAGGATGACTTCCTTCGTCCTGGTCGTGATACCCTTCTTAATGATACCCAACATTTTGTTTGCTTTCCTTGAGGCTGTGGCGCACTGTGCCGACGCCTTCAATGTTGTGTCTACCATCACTCCCAGGTCTCTTTCAAGGTTACTTACACCTAGCAGTGATCCCCCCATTTTGTAGGTGAACATCGGGTTCTTTTTCCCTACATGCATGACCTTGCATTTCCCTATGTTAAAGCTCATTTGCCACTTTTTGGCCCACTCTTCCAGTGTCGCTAGGTCCCTTTGGAGATCTTCACAGTCTTCCGTGGTTTTAACCCTGCGGTAGAGTTTGGTGTCATCCGCAAATTTAATGACTTCACATTTTGTTCCTGACTCCAGGTCGTTAATAAATATATTAAACAGGAGTGGTCCCAGCACTGACCCCTGCGGAACTCCGCTTGTGACCCATTGCCAGTTTGAGTAATGGCCCTTTACTCCAACCCTCTGTTTCCTGCCTGCCAGCCAGTTTTTGATCCATCGGTGGACCTCCCCTTGCACCCCGTGGTTCCATAGCTTCTTAAGCAGTCGTTCGTGTGGTACCTTGTCGAAGGCTTTTTGGAAGTCAAGGTAAATGAAGTCTATGGATTCCCCTTTATCCACCTGGCTGTTTACCCCCTCAAAGAAGTACAATAAGTTTGTGAGGCATGACCTACCCTTGCAAAAGCCGTACTGACTCGACTTTAGCTGTCCATTGTTTTCGATGTGTTCAGAGATGCTGTCCTTAATCAGTGCTTCCATCATCTTTCCCGGGACAGAGGTCAAGTTCACCGGCCTGTAGTTTCCCGGGTCACCCCTTGAACCCTTCTTGAAGATGGGCGTGACATTTGCTATTTTCCAGTCCTTCGGGATCTCTCCGGTTTTTAAGGATAGGTTGCATATTTGTCGAAGTGGCTCTGCTATTTCGTTCCTTAGTTCCTTGAGTACCCTTGGGTGAATGCCATCCGGACCTGGCAATTTGTCGCTCTTTAGCCTGTCTATCTGTCTGAGGACATCCTCTTGGCTTACCTCTAGTTGGACCAGCTTATCCTCCTGATCCCCATTTACGATTTCCTCGGGTTCTGGAATATTGGATGTGTCCTCCCTCGTGAAGACTGACGTGAAGAACTCATTTAACTTGTCAGCTATCTCTTTTTCCTCCTTTACCACTCCCTTTTTGTCTCCATCATCCAAGGGCCCCACTTCCTCCCTTGCCGGTTGCTTCCCCTTTACGTACCTGAAAAACGATTTGAAGTTGATTGCTTCCCCCGCCAGTCTCTCCTCATATTCTCTTTTTGCTTTCCTTACCACTCGGTGACATTCCCTTTGGTGTTCTTTGTGCTCCTTTAGGTTGTCCTTTTTCCATTTTTTGAACGATGCTTTCTTGTCACTTATCGTCTTTTTCACTGTATTTGTTGTCCACACTGGGTTTTTTGTTCGATTTTTTTTGCACCTTTTCTGAACCTGGGGACGTACATGTTCTGTGCCTCGTGCACCGTGCCCTTGAGTAGGGTCCATTCTTTTTCTGCGGACTCTATCTTCCTTGTGTTGCCGTTGAGTTTCTTTCCCATCATTTTCCTCATGGAATCATAATTCCCTTTTTTGAAGTTGAGTGCTGTCGTTGTGGTTCTTTTCACCTTTGTTGATCCAATTTCTAGCCTGCACTGGATCATGTTGTGATCGCTGTTTCCTAGCGGTGCTAGTACCGCCACCTCCTTACGCTCCTTTCCACACAGCTGGAGACTAATTACTTCTGATAAGCTTACTGCAGGGAATGTTAGCCACGGAGGAGCTCCATTTGGATAGATTCCTTGACTGCAGTCAGCCAGTGTCAGAGTGCTTCAGCTTGAACAGTTTATCTTTTGCTTATGAAAAAATTCATTGCCATACAGCAAGACCTGTGTATATGTTGCCTCATTACTGAACTTACCTTGGCCCATTTAGGCTGGTGAAGAGGATTGAACTGTAGAAATTGAAGCCCAGCCATAGTTTTGGTTTTTGTGATTTTTTTTCCTTTTCTGATTTTGGAAATAAGGGTCATTCTGACAGTTGTGAGACCAGTGTGGCCAGGCTGCCCAGCATTATATGTTTTGACTTTTGCATTAATGTATTTGGAAAATATCACAACCTGCTTGAGAACCTCATAGCAATCTGACTCTGGGCCAGAAATAAAAGTCTAACTTTATTTTTTTAACCTCTTTGAGTGTGTGTGGATTCCTTGCTTGCTTGCACTGTGGGCATTTCACTTGCTGTTTTACCCTAGGCTGTTGCCTAGGGTGCCTGAAGGATTCCCTAGTTGGAATAGTATCGGTTGCTGTGGCCCAGACTCGCTGCATGTTTCAGGAGCCCGCGGGTTGCGACACCAGGACCTAATAACTCATAATGCCCTAGACATCTTGGGCCTGATTCTCTAAAAGTGCGTCCCGATTTTAGGCAGCTGTAGGCGTCCTACAGCTGTCTAATCAGCCAATCGGGATGCACGTTTTTTTAAAAAATACTCTCCGGGCAGGCCACTTATATTGAAGGTGCCTCCGGGAGCCTAGGGAGGCCTGCAAGACCGCCTAAGGTCGCCTAAGAGCCTTAGGTGAACCTAGGCGGCCCTACATGTCTCCCTAGTAGAGGAAAAGATGCTTACAATGTAGGCCAGCAAAATGCTGGCCTACATTGTATGTAGAAGCCGCTATACTTATCGTGGCAAGGGATCTCCTTGCCGCAGTAAGTTTAGCGGCCGCCTGTCCCTCCACCCCGATCGCCGGCAGGAGGTGCCCAACCCCTCCTGCCGGAACGCCACCCACCCAACACCCCTGATCACCGGCAGGAGGGTGCCCAACCCCTCCTGCCAGAGGACGCTTCCCCTGGACCTCCCCGCGCTAATGCCCCACCGGGCATTCTATACAGAATCCGGGCCTTTGTGTCATGTTAGTCCGTTCTGCCTTTGTATCTGATAATATGTATTTTTGTTGTGTACCCCCTGATTTTAAATATTTTGATTAATCGTTTAGTATTACGATAGGCGACATATCAAATAACCATTAAATTTGAAACTTGATCTATTCTAGTTTATACTTATGAGGGAAGTTTTAAATATAAAGTAAAATTCTGAAATCTCTCGTGGCACACACCTGGAATCTCTTTGGGGCATACCACAGTTTGAGAGACACTGCTATAAAGGGTTATGGTAAAATGTGTACCTGGTATCCTTTATGTGAAGTTCACAGCAGTGCCCCTAAGGTGCCTCACTGCTCTGTTTGCATTTCTGTGTGGCCAGTCCATTAAAATGCTGGTCCCTCCCACATCTAAATGGGCTTGTTTTGGACATTTTGCATTTTGAAGTTTTGATTTTCAAAATTGGCCAAAAAAGATAGATGTCCTAAGGGCTAGAATATCCTAAGGGCTAGATGAGCCATTTCTAAAAAAGAAGATAGATGTCTTGCGGTTTCAAAAACGGTCATTTACCTGACCCAACTTTTGGATGTCCTTGTAGAAACATCCAGTCAGACTAAGATGTCCTATTGAAAATGCCCCTCCACACCAGTTACACAGTCTCAGCTTATACTATATTATACTGTTACTTACTTCCAAGCGCCTAAGCCAGCTTCCCAACGATCTGCAAACATTAGGACTACATTCATCACTTTCATTATTGCTTCTTTCACTGAGCTAACCTAAAATAAAATAAAGATTAATGACCACAAGTACCGGTAACTTCTATGTTAAAAAATATTCTGTAATTTTCCTAGTGAGAGTATACCACTACAACCTCACAGTTATTCCAGAGACAAGTGAATCTGTCATTCACACAAGAAACAAAAGTTGCAAATAAAATAACAACCTCACAGTTATTCCAGAGACAAGTGAATCTGTCATTCACACAAGAAACAAAAGTTGCAAATAAAATAGAGCTAGAAAATATTATCAAATGCTTGCACATTGGACGATTCTATAAAAGGTTAGGTGCCATTCAGTGTGGTTGTTCATCAACCATTAGGTGTCTTTTAAACAACCGCACCTAGCGGCACCTAACTTGACTTAGCCGATTGGTAGGCATCATAATGTTAGGCGCTGACATATTAGGCCAGAGTTTTTCTGGCCTAATTTACCGGCATCTAACAGATGCCTACCAATACCTAGGTCATTCCATGCCCATTTTCCACCCCTAACCATGCCCAATTTTCAGGTAGGCAGCTGCTAAGCTTTGCACGAAACTTAAATTAATCATTAAATTTTTTTAAATGAGCTTTTCACGCCGCTTTCAATTATTACACCAATTAAACATTACATTACATTACATTACATTACAGATTTCTATTCCGCTTGTGCCTTGCGGTTCTAAGCGGATTACAAATTAAGAGACTGTATAATTTCTGGAATAATACAGTATATAGAATCAGGAAAGTATCAAGTTACAATTGATTAGTCTGGACGTTTCCAGGAAGCATTTAGAGCATATAGTAGATAGATAGTAGGTTGTTGAAGTGAGTTGTACAATGTTTAGGTATAGTTATGGTGGTGGTGTTCGTGTGTGTATTTTCTAGTGCTATGTAGAGGTTAAGATGAAGGAAAGTATTTTTTGAAGAGATGAGTTTTGATTTCTTTTCGGAATTCCTTTATGTCTATTGAATTGATCAGTAGATTTTTGAATTCTGCACGAAACTCAGCTAGGTACCAATCTAGCTGCCTAGCACAGACGTTGTTTATAGAATCAGGTCCAATATGCCCAGGAAATCATCAACTCGATAGTTCTCCAAGGACAAGCAGGCATAATATTCTCACAATTGGGTGATATCCATGGAATCTAGTATAGATACTACCAAGTGCACTCTCACTTTACATTTTTAGGAAGTGCCCATACTGCCTGCATGCTGATGCCTTCCTGCCTGAGTTGGCTCAGTGGACCAACAGTTTTTTGTTTTCCATGGAGCTGAGAAGCTGTGTCTTCAGTTTTCTCTTCAGCATGTCAAACATTTCCAATTTTTTGCGCCTTCCCATCCTTTTTTATAAATTTCTTAAAAATTCTTTATTTTTATTGTGTTCTAGTATTTTACCTGACTTTTGTTTATTTTCTCAATTTTTCTTTTTATATTGGATTTATATAAGTACATTAATAGCACTTTTTACAAGAAATAAACAATCTACATCACGGGAGAAAGGAGAAAAGAGAACAGGAAATAATCTCATTATACAAAGAAATACAAAAGAACATTTGCCCTTATCTATCTAATAGCAAAATACATTCCTAGTTTCAAGTTTTATTGTTTTTAATATACTGACCATCAACAAGAATCTAGCCGGTTTACAATGCTAAAATAAAATAAAAGATAAAAATAATACTTATAGGCGGGGGAAGAGTGAACATTAAGAGAAATTTTACAAAGACAAACATGAAAGTGGGGGTACATTGTTTGGAAAAAAAAATTCCTACCTAGCAAGATGACTATTTAACCTGCCTATCTGAGTCTTTCCAGCTGATCTTGTTCAAAGAAAATGTAATATTGGCAATAACATAAAACAAAAAATTCCTACTATAAATATTCAGTAATACAAATAATATAGTTCACCAGTAGTAGTATACCAGTAGTAGTTCACGATAACTATGATCAAAAGTCCACTGCATACAAGTTGCCAAACAGCTCATTAACATGCAAAAATCAAAAAAAGTGGAGACACACCTCAGAAAAATATTTTTGCTCCTTATTTTTAGTACATCAAGTCCTGCAATGGAGCTAACACAGTCATTGGTCTCAAAAAAACTCCACAAAAACATATCAATTCTTCTCGCTTTCTTCAATAATAAAAAATATGCAGTCAGGTATTTATTCTATTGCCGATATCTATTCCATAGAAAGATACAGCCTTTCTAATGACTATAGAGGGCTCCTATCTCAACATCACCTGATGTTCCTTTTTAGATAGACTGTGAACCAGAAAGTGTGTTTTTTCCTTATATGTCTGTACTATGGAGTTTAAAGGGCCTAGAAGAACCCAAGAGGAAGGGATTTTAACACAAGGGGAATCAACATCCATTGCCTCTTTATCCGAAAAATACACCTTCAATTGTGATTTTCAAATAAACTTTTCTAAATCTATTCTAGTTTGAAAGGCATCGCGACCTTTTGAGGGGACAAACAAAAACCCCTTAGCTAGCACAGTTAATTGATCAACATTTTGTGTATGTTTAGAAAGGTTGATCACTACAGAGTCTTGTGTGACCATGTTTGTTGGTCAGTTTTGATTGGACCCCCTGTTTTTCCCTCTCCTTCCCCTGCCTCTCCAGTTGCCTCTGTGATCCCCCTGATCCCCATCTGTACTTTCCTGTGAATCTTTATCACTAGTACCTTCGGAACCAGAATGGCTCGAAGCAAACTGCAATCCTACCCGTTTGGTTTTAACATCATCAGGAGATCTCAACCATGAATAGACATATCCCTCTGTATAGTCCTTTAAATCTCTCTGAAACTTCCTTAACTTCTATACTTTAAAATCCTTTTTTAAGCATTCAGTCTTTACATTAATATCTTGCAGCTGCTCTGGATAATTCTTCTCATTCTGCAAATTAACTAAATATTCTGATAATTTGACCTGATCACTCTTCAATTTCTCTTGAGAAGTTTGAATAATCAATAACATTAGGTCAAAGAACATCTATTCAAAATGCAATTCCATGTCTCCATAAATTTCTTATCATCCAAAAACAAATTAGGTGCAATATGTACCCTCATATCCCTTGGAATAATTTCTTTTTTGCATCTACCATCATAGCACTATGCAATTCCATTTTAGCATGCAATTTCAATTGTTTCAAATACTCAGACCATTTTGTATCACATACATCTACCTCACTCTCCACTGATAAAGCTGGAGCTTATAAGATCTCTTGACCCTGACTCCCAGAGAACCCAAATCCACTATCCCAGCTATGAGCCATGGTTCATAAGAACAGCCTTACTGGGTCAGACCAATGGTCCCATCAAGCCCAGTAGCCTGTTCTCATGGTGGCTAATCCAGGTCATTAGTGCCTGGCCAAAACCCAAGGAGTAGCAATATTCCATGCTACCAATCCAGGGCAAGCAGTGGCTTCCCCCATGTCTCAATAACAGACTATGGACTTTTCCTACAGGAAATTGTCCAAACCTTTCTTAAAACCAGCTACGCTATCCGCTCTTATCATAACCTCTGGCAACGTGTTCCAGAGCTTAACTATTCTGAGTGAAAAAAATTTCCTCCTATTGATTTTAAAAGTAACTTCGAGTGTCCCCTAGTCTTTGCAATTTTTGACAGAGTGAAAAATCAATCCATTTGTATCCATTCTACTTCACTCAGGATTTTGTAGACTTCAATCATATCTCCTCGGGGGTTTCTGCCTTTTGTCTTTGTTTGCTTTTTTTCCCATTGTTGCAGGGCCGGAGAGGGCAGGAGAGGCTGAGAGGGAGGAAGCCAGAGCAGGCAGGAGGATCGGCGAGAGATAGCTCCGCCCCCCCACCGCGTCATAGGTCGCATCGGCGCCCGGGCTCCCCTTTAAGAAGAAGGGAAGCCAGGGCACGAGGCAGACCTCGGCAGTTTCTGCCTTTTGTCTTTGTTTGCTTTTTTTCCATTGTTGCAGGGCCGGAGAGGGCAGGAGAGGCCGAGAGGGAGGAAGCCAGAGCAGGCAGGAGGACCGGCGAGAGATAGCTCTGCCCCCCCCCCACCGCATCATAGGTCGCATCGGCGCCCGGGCTCCCCTTTAAGAAGAAGGGAAGCCAGGGCATGAGGCAGACCTCGGCAGTTTCTGCCTTTTGTCTTTGTTTGCTTTTTTTCCATTGTTGCAGGGCCGGAGAGGGCAGGAGAGGCCGAGAGGGAGGAAGCCAGAGCAGGCAGGAGGACCGGCGAGAGATAGCTCCGCCCCCCCACCGCGTCATAGGTCGCATCGGCGCCCGGGCTCCCCTTTAAGAAGAAGGGAGCCAACGGCGCCCAGCCGTTCGGCACGCGGCGAAGGCGAGCGGCAAAGGCCTTAGCGAGAGCGCCTTTGCGTAGGAGCCTTGCGAGGGAGCCAGGAACGCCAAGTAATTCACTTTCTTTTCTCTTTTCTCTCTCTCTTACCCACAGCAGGAGCACACCAGCACTTCACGAGAGCGATGGGGGACCCAGGATCCCAGAGGTACTTTCCGGTATACTGCACAGAGTGTAATATGTACGACTACCTCCCCTTGGGAAGGCGGGAGTACATATGCAGTCGGTCTCAGGAACTGGAAAGCCTGAGGATGGAGGTCGGCAGATTGAGGGTCAGGGTCCAGGGACTGGAGGGACTGCGCAACACAGAGGAGACGAGCTGGTCAACCAAGGACACAGACGGAGCAGGCCCCATTGTGGACCAGGCGAGGGACCTCGAGAGATTCATCGAGGAGGCCTATAGGAGGAAGGTGGAGGAAAAGGACCAGCAGCTGCACAGACGGATGTCGGCAGACGAGACCCAGGATCCACAAGGCGACACCGGGGAAGGACCTAGCGGAGGAACCACGCAAGAGGAGGAGACCGTGACTCACCGGGACCCCAAGAGAGAGACACCGCACTACACCAAGGACACGGACCTGAGACAGAGGAGGTTGCTGAGGAAAGGGAAGTCTGCTATTGTGGTGGGAGACTCGATCTTGAGAGAGGTAGATAGTCACGTAGCTGGAGGAAGGGAGGACCGGCTAGTGACTTGTCTCCCAGGGGCCAAGACACGAGACGTCAATGATAGAATCGAGAGGATCCTGGACGGAGCAGAGACAGAGGAGACTGCGGTGATAATCCACGTCGGAACGAATGATGTGAGCCGGAGGAACTTCAGCATGGCCACACTGACTGACCAGTTCAGGGTCATGGGACGAAAGCTGAAGCGGAGTACCCGGAGGATAGCATTCTCAGAGATCCTGCCTGTACCGAGAGCAGATGCAAAGAGGCAGGCAGACCTCCAGGCTGTGAATGCATGGTTGAGGAGATGGTGCCAGGAGGAGGGCTTCCACTTTGTGAGGAACTGGACGTCCTTCTGGGGAAAGAGTAAGCTCTACCGGTGGGACGGCCTGCACCTGAGCACAGCGGGAACTAGACTACTGGCAGCCAATGTGAGGAAGGAGATCGAGAGGGCTTTAAACTGAGGAGAGGGGGAAAGCCGACAGCTGATCAGATGTTGACGCTTCGGACAACAGTATCCAGAACAGATGCTGAACGGGCTGACTGCAAGGAGGAAGTAGAGAGACCGGTGGATCTTATGATCAGACAGCGAGGGAAACATCAGGTAAAGGGAGCTTGCTGGGAGGAGACTAAGGGGCATGGAGACACAAGGGGACTGGGTGGCACGAGGGCGAAAGCTGAGGGCAATAAAGGGGTGCCACAAGGCGACGGGGATCAAACGGAGGCTCAAGGGATGATAGCCCAGGAGGGGGCCGGTAGGGCTAGAAAACCCAGAGGAAAAGCGGGGAAGTGGGGTGGCGGGAATGTGGGGAAACTGAAAGCTACGAGGGTAAAGGCTGAGGGCAAAGCAGAAGCACAGGGAACAGGAGAACTACCCGAAATTCAAGGGGAGGCGGCCCAGGTAAATACAGAGGTGGAGGAAAAACGACGGGACCTGCGGTGCTTATACGCAAATGCAAGAAGCCTCATGGCCAAGATGGGTGAACTAGAGGTCGTGGCCAAGGGGGAGGACCTGGATATAATTGGAATTACAGAAACATGGTGGACAGAGGAAAATCAATGGGATGTGGCGCTGCCGGGGTACAAGCTCTACAGGAGGGACAGGACCCACAAGAAGGGGGGAGGCATAGCACTATATATAAAGGACTCTATCTACTCGGTCGGGATGGATATGGCAACGAAGGCAGAGGGGCTGGAATCGCTATGGGTCAAATTGCCGGGAAACAAGGGTGCAGGCATAAAACTGGGGCTGTACTATCGCCCACCTGGTACGCCGGAAGGAGTCGGACACTACTTGGAAGCTGAACTGAGACAAGAATGCAGGACTGGAAGTGTAACAGTGATGGGGACTTCAACTACCTGGGGATTGACTGGAGTACGGGTCACTCCAACTGCACTAGGGAAACAGGATTTGTAGAAGCTGTGAGGGACTGCTTCATGGAGCAACTAGTCAGGGAACCGACGCGAGGGAGTGCTACTCTTGACCTCATCCTAAATGGATTAGGGGGGCCTGCAAGAGGGGTAGAAGTGGGAGGACCACTAGGCAACAGTGACCACAATGCGATCAGATTCACATTAGAAAGGGGGACACCCACAGTAAGGAGGACCGCAACAACTGCGCTCAACTTCAGGAAAGGGAACTATGTTGCTATGAGGGAAATGGTGGGGAGGAAGCTCAGAAACATCTTTAGGATGGAGACTGTAGGAAGCGCCTGGACCCTATTCAGGGACACCCTGCAGGAAGCACAAAGAATGTACGTCCCCAGTTTCAGGAAAGGCGGCAAGAACAAGCGGTCAAAGGACCCGGTTTGGATCTCAACAGAAGTAAAGAGGGCAATAAATGACAAAAAAGTATCCTTCCGGAGATGGAAAAAGGACCCAACGGAGGAAAATCACCAGGCACACAGGAAATGCCAAAAGGAATGCCACCGAGAGGTTAGAAAAGCAAAAGGGAAATACGAAGAGGGGCTGGCCAGGGAGGCGAAAAACTTCAAGGCATTCTTCAGTTACGTAAAGGGGAAGCGACCAGCGAGAGAGGAGGTGGGGCCGTTGGACGATGGGGATAGGAAGGGAGTGATTAAGGAGGATAAAGAGGTAGCTGAGAGGTTGAGCATGTTCTTCTCGTCGGTTTTCACGAGAGAAGACACATCTAATATACCGGACTCAGAGGAGCTCATGAGTGGGGAACAGGCTGAAAAATTGGAACACATAGAGGTAAGTAAGGAGGATGTCCTCAAACAGATAGACAGGTTAAAATGCGGCAAATCGCCGGGCCCAGACGGGATCCACCCAAGGGTTCTGAAGGAACTAAGACAAGAAATAGCGGGCACAATCCAGCATGTTTGCAACCTATCCTTGAAAACTGGAGAGGTACCAGAGGACTGGAAATTGGCAAATGTCACTCCTATCTTCAAGAAGGGATCGAGGGGTGACCCCGGGAACTACAGTCCGGTGAGCCTGACTTCAATTATAGGGAAGATGGTGGAAGCTATGATCAAGGACGGTATTTGCGAGCACATCGAGAGAAATGGCCTACTGAGAACAAGCCAGCATGGATTCTGTAAGGGAAGGTCATGCTTAACGAACCTTCTGTACTTCTTTGAGGGAATAAGCAGTCGGGTGGACAATGGGGAACCTATAGACATCATTTACCTCGATTTTCAAAAGGCTTTCGACAAGGTGCCACATGAAAGGCTGCTTAGGAAGCTGTGGAACCACGGGGTGGGAGGGGATGTGCACAGATGGATCGAGCATTGGTTGTCGGGTAGACTGCAGAAGGTCGGAGTAAAGGGACAATATTCTGACTGGCGGGGAGTCACAAGCGGTGTGCCACAGGGATCGGTGCATATTTATCAATGTCCTGGAAAAGGAGGCAAAGTGCGAGGTTATAAAATTTGCAGACGATACCAAACTGTGTGGCAGAGTTAGGTCCAGGGAGGAGTGTGAGGACCAGCAAAGGGACCTGGACAAGCTGGAAGACTGGGCAAACAAATGGCAAATGCGCTTTAACGTGGAAAAATGCAAGGTCATGCATATAGGGAAAAAGAACCCGTTGTTCAACTACAAATTGGGGGAGGCATTGTTGGGAGACAGCAGACTTGAGAGAGACTTGGGTGTGCTGGTGGATGCATCACTGAAGCCATCTGCACAGTGCGCAGCAGCCTCAAAAAAAGCCAACAGGATGCTGGGCATCATAAAGAGGGGCATAACAACCAGGACGCGGGAAGTCATCATGCCATTGTATCGAGCGATGGTGCGTCCACATCTGGAATACTGCATTCAATATTGGTCGCCGTACCTTAAGAAGGACATGGCAGTACTTGAGAGAGTCCAAAGGAGAGCAACGAAACTGGTAAGAGGGCTGGAACACTGCCCATACGCCGAGAGGTTGGATAGGCTGGGGCTCTTCTCTCTGGAAAAAAGGAGGCTCAGGGGAGATATGATAGAGACCTTCAAGATCATGAGGGGCATAGAGAGGGTGGATAGGGACAGATTCTTCAGGCTGAAGGGGACAACAGGTACGAGGGGGCATTCGGAGAAACTGAAGGGAGATAGGTTCAAAACAAATGCAAGGAAGTTTTTTTTCACACAAAGGGTCGTGGACACTTGGAATGCGCTACCGGAGGAAGTGATCAGGCAGAGTACGGTACAAGGATTCAAACAGGGATTGGACGGATTCCTGAGGGATAAAGGGATCGTGGGATACTGAGAGAGGTGCTGGGATGTAACACAAGTATAGAAAGCTAACCAGGTAATAAGTATAGAAACCCAACCAGGTCGTGCATGTGCAAGACTGGAGGGTTAGGACTTCGATGGGAAGATAGGACTCAATGGGAAACCAAGGTGGCAAGGGGGCCCCTTCTGGTGATTCAGACAGGTCGTGACCTGTTTGGGCCGCTGCGGGAGCGGACTGCTGGGCAGGATGGACCTATGGTCTGACCCGGCGGAGGCACTTCTTATGTTCTTATGTTCTCCTCTCAGTTAACTCTTTTCCAAGCTGAAGAGCCCTAACCTTTTTAGTCTTTCCTCAAGCGAGAGGAGTTCCATCCCCTTTATCATCATGGTCGCTTTTCTTTGAAACTTTTCAAGCACCACTATATCTTTCTTGAGATAAGGAGACCAGAACTGAAAGCAATATTCCAGATGAGGACACACCATGGAGCGATATAAGGGCATTATAACATTCTTAGTCTTGTTAACCATTGTGATATGCAGGTTATGCCTGCTAGGTCTGATCCTAGTATGAGTCCTATTGCTAAAGCTGACATTTCTCAATCTGACTAGGTTAAACCTTGATCTGGCAAGTTGCTTGATGTTCCTGCTGTGACCAGTAGAGGGAGCCCGGGGGCTGAGCTGCAGTGTTCCCTTCCCCCGCGCTATCCCAGGATTAGTAACCGGATATCCTCTGCACCTGGGAGTGTGGGGCAGGGCTGCAGGTTCCTAAACCTGAGGACTGAGCTGCTAGAGAAGGAGAGGGGAAGATTGAGAGCAGAGGAACAGCTGCAGTTGAAGAACTGGCAGCCAAGCTCAGGGCTGAGAACAATGCAGGGCCACCAATCGCCTGAATGCATGGAGTTTACAGAAGCCGGAGCTGGGTTAAGCCCTGATCCATGTGAAGTCTCCCAAGCCATGGAGTTGGAGCCGGAACTGGGTGCTGAGGTCCAGAATGAAATCCAACCCATGGAGGTGTGCTACTCCAAGGCAAGTAAGAAAAACTGCCTAAGTGGATTATAAAAGCTTATGTTTTGTTTACTGTGTTTTTTCTTCCCTTTTTGGAGAAAGTGGACTTTACCCTGCCAGTGTGGTGGGGGTTTAGCCCCACTTTATTGAATTGGGATAGTGGGCCTATTTGGTGGCAATTATCACCACGTGGAGCACACCACCTGGTCAGCACTTTCCATTGCTGGAGTCCAGTGCTGTTGCATTGGCATTAGTCCAAGTTTTGCTACCAAAGGAAGAGAATGTTTCTTTTTGCTAGTTTTCTTTTCTTTTATGAAAAAACTTTCAAGCTGAGGCTCTCTGATAAATACAGAGCCCTTTTCTACTGGAGATTAAAGCTTTTCTGTTGGTGAGATTGAAACTCAAGGTTTTGAGACTATGCTGTTTGATTAAGAATCCTGACAAAGTTTATTTTTCATTTAAGTTATGACTAGTATGTTAACTGACAAATGAAGCAGCCTATTTACTTGTATGGAACAAAATAAATCCAGTCCTGGTTTTTGTAAATACTTACCTAGCTTGTTGGTGAATCCTTGCACTAAACTTTTATTTTTCCTTTCCTTGTGGTGCCTGCAGCGGCCCACAAGAGTATTTCCTTGTTCCACCAGTCCTGACCCATTGTCCTGAGAGTGTTGGTGACAAACATGGTATCATTCATGGGATTTTGATTTTTTTTTTTAATCTCCATGAGAGACTGCGAAGGAGAGAACCTGAAGTTAGGACTGAAGTTTTGTTTGTGATTTCATCTGTTGGAGTGGACTGTGGGTGCGACTGCAACAGGGAGTCAACAGTGTGCTGTGGGAGAGTCCGTGATGGTGAAGAACGTGAAAGTGAACCGAGAAGCCGAACCGGAGTGAGCCCAGCTGAGTTCCAGTGTGCCAAGTCCAGCTATCATTACCCAAAGGCTCAGACTCATCAGTCTGTCAGGTAAGAGTACTCTGGGGACAGCTGGTTGAGGATTCGAGTTGGCTAAGGTGGCTGGGAGGCGGAGGCTGGGACTATCTTGCTTGCGGGGGGCTGAAAGAGGAAAAGAAAGGCCGCACTTGGGTTTCTTTTTTTTTTCTGTTTGCTTTTCAGGTTCATCATGGATCTCCAACAGCTGTTTTCCTTTCTGGCGTCTGAACGGCAGAAACAGATTGAGGATCTAAAAGTGATGCTGCAAAGCAATCAGGACCTCTGGCGAGCGAGTCAGGCGGAGACCGGACGACGGCACGAAGAACTGGTACAAGCTATGGCGGACCAAACGAGATCTCTAGCCCAGCTGTTTCAAGGGACTGCTAGTGGACTCAGTGCCGGGTTACCAGCAGCCACTGGAGCTCCAGTAGGACTACATTTGCTGAATAGTATGCAATTATGTAAAATGGGTCCAACTGACGCTCCAGATGACTTCCTGCTTGCGTTTGAAAGGATGGCTGTGGCAGCAGGCTGGCCAGAGCAACAGTGGGCGACCAGACTGATACTCTGCCTCGCAGGAACAGCGTTGGCAGCTTACCAGACCCTCAGCCCTGAGCTAGCCAGCAATTATAGAGCCATAAAAATCCATATCTTAGACTGTCTCGGTTTCACCAGGGAACACTACCGGCAAGAATTTAGGGGTGCCCAAATGAAAGAAAAAGAAAGACCTAAGGCACTCCTACATAGGCTAAGAAAATTAGCGGAAAGGTGGTTGCAACCCTGTCTTGGTGATCCGCAGGCCTTACTCACAGAGGTCTTGCATGAACAGTTTTTGGAGGCTGTACCTAAAACCTTAAAAACTTGGATCCAAAGACAGGGTAGTCACTCCCTAGCCCAAGTGATTGACCTGGCGGAGGCCTATATAGATTTGATGGCTACCATATGACCCGAAAAGGGCACATATGGGGGTACTTGGGTAAGTAAGGGACAAGCAGCCCCAGTGAGAGCCCAGGGTGGGTCCCAAGAGGGTGTGCCCCAGCCCTTGAGGAGGGATCAGGGTCCCGGAACGCCTGGTAAAAAGTCCATCACTTGTTTCAGGTGTGGGAAAGCAGAAACTATGTAGGGTCAAGTTAGCGCTCATTATCTCATGGAGCGGAATAGAAATCCAGCCAAAACCCTATGCAATACAGGTCCAAATAAATGGGTGGAGAATGAGAGCTCTATTGGACACAGGGGCGGAACAGTCCATCATGTCCCGTGCTTGCTAGGACCAGGCAAGGAAAAGGGGTCCCTTCAGCAAGGTCCCGGGAAAGGTGACTGTGATATGTGTACATGGGGGGGGGGGAAACGCTTACCCCAGATATCTCATCCCTATACAGTATAAGGGGGAGATAAAGTCCCTAAGGATGGCAGTGGTTCCAAATGCTCCTTAGTACAAGACTGGGCAGGCCTCGGGGAAGGTATGCATGCAGGGAAATCCTGTGAAGGCTGTTGGGAAGAAGGGGAGCATAGGCGCACTCTTATGGCTAGGGACAGTTCGGGTGAAAGGCCTAAGGGGAATAGGTCCTTTAGGTGTTATCCGCATCAAGGAGGAAGGGCCTATACACACTGGCATCCCACGATTAGGTGGGCTCCCTTATCGGAACAGGCCCAAGCACCCACTTTTGCTTATGAAAAGGTGGCGGGGTGTGATATATATGCTGCTCAAGATGTGGTAGTGGAGGTCCGAAGCAGAGGGTTGGTGCCTACGGATATTCAGGTGTCCCCGCCACCCGGATCTTATTTAAGAGTAGCCCCACGGTCAGGATTAGTATCCCAACATGCCCTTGATGTAGGTGCGGGGCTTATTGACTTGGACTTTAGGGGTAATGTGTCCGTCTTATTAATAAATAATGCTGAGACGGATTTTCACGTGAAGAAGGGTGACCGCATTGCGCAGTTAATTTGTGAGCGGATCTGGCACCCTAAACTTGAGCAATGGAGGCAGTTGTTACCTACTCGTAGAGGTGCCAAGGGATTTGGGTCCTCTGTGGCTCCTGTAGCGGGGGAAACAAATTCTCCAGTTACGATCATACCCCAATCTAACACCGATTCTCTCGCAGAAATAGGGAGAGTGGTAGAGCAGCAGTTCAGTAAACTTCAACAGGAACTCGCTCAAAGGCAAGAAGACCAGCAACAACAGTTGCAACAGGTAGTACAGGAGATGGAGGGAAGTCTAGGCGACCGGTTGCATGAAACTCTTGTTCAGACGGACCAGTTGTTTAGGACTACCTTGGAGGAAAATCTCCAAAGGTGCCAGAAAGATTTACAAGATCTGAAATCAAGCACTCAAGGAATAAAAGAACAGATAGAACACATCAAATGCCATGTAGAGGAGCAACAGGACCCCACAGAAGAAATAAAAAATGTAGCATGTGCTGTTAGTCAGGTCCGGGAGGAGATTAAGAAAATACAGATCCAAGTTGAACAAATGGGAAAGAAAGATTTGAGGGGAATGGGGGAATTAATCTTGGGATTTGAATCCAGGATAGGTTCCTTAGAGGAAGGATACCTCCTGGGATTAACGGCACCCGTTGAGGGGTCTTCATCTCAGGATTTACACTGGGATGGGGACTTCTATACCACTGATCCAAGTCCTTCCTCGGGGAGGAAGGGTAGTAGAAATAGGAAACACTAGTCTAGGCTGACACCTTACCCCGGATTGGGAAAAAAAAATCTGGATAGGCATAAGCCCACCCCTAGCAGTCATTTAAGGGGGGGTATGTGATATGCAGGTTGTGCCTGCTAGGTCTGGTCCTAGTATGAGTCCTATTGCTAAAGCTGACATTTCTCAATCTGACCAGGTTAAACCTCAATCTGGCAAGTTGCTTGATGTTCCTGCTGTGACCAGTAGAGAGAGCCCGGGGGCTGAGCTGCAGTGTTCCCTTCCCCCGCGCTATCCCAGGATTAGTAACCGGATATCCTCTGCACCTGGGAGTGTGGGGCGGGGCTGCAGGTTCCTAAACCTGGGGACTGAGCTGATAGAGAAGGAGAGGGGAAGATTGAGAGCAGAGGAACAGCTGCAGTTGAAGAACTGGAAGCCAAGCTCATGGCTGAGAGCTCTGCAGGGCCACCTGCAGGGCGATTGCCTGAATGTTTACAGAAGCCGGAGCTGGGTTAACCCCTGATCCATGTGAAGTCTCCCAAGCCATGGAGTTGGAGCCGGAACCGGGTGCTGAGGTCCAGAATGAAATCCAACCCATGGAGGTGTGCTACTCCAAGGCAAGTAAGAAAAACTGGTGGACTTCAACCTGCCAGTGTGGTGGGGGTTTTGCCCCACATTATTGAGGTGGGATAGTGGGCCTATTTGGTGGAAATTATCACCACGTGGAGCACACCACCTGGTCAACACTTTCCATTGCTGAAAGAGTCCAGTGCCGTTGCACTGGCATTAGTCCAAGTTTTGCTACCAAAAGGAAGAGACTGTTTCATTTTGCTAGTTTTCTTTTCTTTTATGAAAGAACTTCAAACTGAGGCTCTCTGATTAATACAGAGCCCTTTTCTACTGGAGATTAAAGCTTTTCTGTTGGTGAGATTGAAACTCAAGGTTTTGAGACTATGCTGTTTGATTAAGAATCCTGACAAAGTTTATTTTTCATTTAAGTTATGACTGGTATGTGAACTGACAAGTGAAGTAGCCTATTTACTTGTATGGAACAAAATCAATCCAGTCCTGGTTTTTGCAAATACTTACCTAGCTTGTTGGTGAATCCTTGCACTAAACTTTTTTTTTTCCTTTCCTTGTGGTGCCCGCAGCGGCCTACAAGAGTATTTCCTTGTCCCAGCAGTCCTGGACCCATTGTCCTGAGAATGTTGGTGACACCATTCCATTTTTAATAATTCCTAGATTCCTGTTTGCTGTTTTGGCTGTTGCAATCTAATATTAGTACTGACCCAAAACAAAAAACTACTACTATAAATATTCATTAATAGGATGAAGCCTAAGGTGGCCCATCATCTTCTCTCTGCCAGTGCACGCCCCCGGCTCTGAGTTGCCCAGATCGGCCAAGGAAGCCGAAGAGGTGCTCCCAAACACAATGTAGCCACGTGAAATCAAGATTATAGGACTGGGCACAGCTGCTCTATTTTTATAAAAAGGGTTGATGACTGAGGAGTCACATGATGTGGTGAACTTGGCCAGAAATGTTTGAGCTGAGCTCCTGTTCCCCGGTCCTCAACCGTCCTTATTAGCTTCTTTTTTTCATCCATTAGGCTCTCTAAAGGGGTTTATTGCTTCTTATATGGACAGATATTTAATCTGTTCAGAATTCCAGATGTGTACTAAACAACTGTGGAAGGATAAGGATCACAAAAAGATGCAACAGCAAGCTGGCAATATGGCGGGCCCACCAGGAGACTCCCCTCCCACGTTGTCCCTGATAATGTGAAATATATTACTGCCGCGGAGGTTCAGGCACTATAACCGCATTTCTTACAACTTACCCAGTTGCTTGAACCGCACTTTCTTCAGCTTTCCGGGCAGCTTAGTGGGGTAGAAGCTCTTCTATTGGAAATTTACTGCCACATCAGAGAGCTGGATTCACCTCTACTGGATGGCGTTTCTTCGAATCTGTAACAATGGCGAGTGATTACCTGAACTCTCTGCCTTCTGACACTGCAGCTCAGAATTCAGCAACCTGACTCGACATCGGCCGCTGAACACTGAATGTCGTGTTGGTTCTTTTGCACTCTGATCCCCCTATGCAGTTGTACTAATGATGTAAAACTAGCTGGTGTTGGACACTTGTGGGTGATCTCTGTGTGATATGCCTAATGCTGAGGGTTTTTTTTTTTTTGCTAATTTTGTGAGTATCAGGTGTTCGTATGTTTGGCATTGACTCTCCTTCTTTTCTTGGGGTGCACACGTGGCTGCATCTATATTTCTTGGATGTGCGCATGAGGTGCAGTGTAGAGAATGACACGGTGGTGGTTTACCCGTGGCTACCACATTAGCCGCAGGTAACCCACCGGAACAGGGAAAGAAAAATAGCAGTCGCTGCGGGGACGGGGACAAGGCCATTCACCGCCCCGTGGAGCGGTGAATGGTCTTGTCTCCGCAGTGAGGTATCAAGGATCGCGCGGTCCCCGCAGCCACCGCCCGCCCGTAGCGTTTAGTCAGCTCCCTCCCTCCACCTCACCTTATATTTCGAGGTTGCCGGCTTCCTTTTTCCCGAGCCGCACACGTTCAAAAAGCCGTGCACGCGCGGCTGCGCGAGTCAATCAATCTTCACCTCTGACGCAACCGGAAACAGGAAGTTGCAGGAGAGGAAAAGTTTGATTGACTCACGCAGCCGCACGTGCACGGCTTTTTGAACGCGTGCGGCTCGGGAAAAAGGAAGCCGGCAAACTCGGAATATAAGGTGAGGTGGAGGGAGGGTGGGGGCTGCTAGATCTTTATTTAAGTATATAAATACTTAAATAAATATTGAGGCCTCTGCCTTGGGGCAGAATGATTTGTCTGTAATGTCTGCCAGTGCTCATCATGGCTGGCAGCCTCAGCATCTCTCTCCTGCAGTATCTAAAAATCATACCATGGAGGAAAGAAAAGAATATTCTTATCCCTGATTTATGTTTATAAACCTTATTAAGTGGCATTTCAGGAAGCAGGGCCCTGCTGAAAAACAAGCTGCTCTGGAGTGCACATGCACAATCACAAATTCAAACAATTACCCCTAAAATGGTAGGATTAGTAGAGGCAATCACTTGTAATAGAGTTGATGGAGGCAAGAGGAAAGTTGTCACTCATTCAAAGGACAAGTACCTTAGTCTGATGATCTCTTTTATCACCTACTTTCCCCCCACATTCACATGCATTATTCTAAAACATAGCACTGGGACGCAATGACTTTTGTACTACAAAACCCCTGGCCTACATTTCTGGCACCTATCTTTGCCTACAACAGTCCACAGTCTGCAATCAGCAGATCATGGCAGAGGAATCCCTGATCAACTGAGCCAGCAGGATTCCCCAAAACCGTGGCTCAGGTGATTCCCTTGCTGCGATTAGCTGAACCAACAGAGCAAACACCAATTCCTCTCTCTCTCTGACCCCTCTTGTAGGGGTATTTCCGTATTCACACCTGAAGGTTAGGCCTTTCTGATGTCATCAAAGCCTGAACCATTGTCTCAAGAAATCTTTCTGCTGCACATGAGATTTTTCCAGCATGAATTGCAAGAAGAAAGAAGTACACAGCTTTGCTGTTTCTGCCTGTGTCTTCATTATAGGACTGTGTGAATCTGGTGGAAGTTATACTCCTATCTGTTCTTATCTGTCTAACGGCCCTGGGTCTACCAGCCTATATGATACTTTCCACAGAAAGGCTATTCATCCAAGTTCTGTTTCTGGATTGGTCCGAGGAAGTCATCTGATGAGATCCAAGTGAGAAGGTGCTAATTACAAACTGAGTAATGTAGTGGGCAAATGCACAACAGACGAAGATTCAGTGCCTGACAACATGATGCATGACCTACTCCTACTGAAGCGATGGTCTAGGACATGACAACTCAACTTCAATGCCAAAAAATGCAAAGTTATGCACCTGGGCAGCCAGAATCCATGCAAGTCTTATACCCTTAATGGCGAGATCCTAGCAAAAACGGTAGCAGAACGAGACTTGGGGGTAATCGTCAGTGAGGACATGAAGTCTGCCAATCAAGTGGAGCAGGCTTCGTCCAAGGCAAGACAAATCATGGGCTGCATACGAAGGGGTTTCGTCAGTCGTAAGGCGGAAGTCATTATGCCATTGTATAGATCCATGGTGAGGCCCCACCTGGAATACTGTGTGCAATTCTGGAGGCCGCATTATCGCAAGGATGTGCTGAGACTGGAGTCGGTGCAAAGAATGGCCACCCGGATGGTCTCGGGGACTCAAGGATCTACCATACGAAGAACGGCTTGATAAATTACAGCTATACTCGCTCGAGGAGTGCAGAGAGAGGGGAGACATGATCGAGACGTTCAAGTATCTTACGGGCCGCATCGAGGCGGAGGAAGATATCTTCTTTTTCAAGGGTCCCATGACAACAAGAGGGCATCCGTTGAAAATCAGGGGTGGGAAACTACGAGGTGACACCAGGAAATTATTTTTCACTGAAAGAGTGGTTGATCGCTGGAATAGTCTTCCACTGCAGGTGATTGAGGCCAGCAGCGTGCCTGATTTTAAGGCCAAATGGGATCGGCACATGGGATCTATTCACAGGGCAAAGGTAGGGGAGGGACATTAAGTTGGGCAGACTAGATGGGCCGTGGGCCCTTATCTGCCGTCTATTTCTATGTTTTTATGTTTCTATTAATTAGTTAGTCTGTGTTGAGGTGCGAGGAAGCTCACATCTTACCATAGATGTTCTGCACGTAACCTTTTCTTTTAATAATTAGACCTGTAAATTACCTCGTGTGACTCTCTGCCTAAGAGAGAGAACTTCAGACTTTTAAACAGCTCTGAATTCAGCACTAAAAGGAACTTGTCTGCTGATGATTTATTGCCTTACCCAGGACGGACGAACAATTGTACCCTTAACAAGGATTTCCTGCATCTCCTAAAAGCTAACAAGAAGTTTCCATTTCACCTAATTTGTGCCAGAGGCCTGATCAAAAGGTGAGGATACGGAATTTAAGCTCTTATCAGCTGGGTTAGATAAGGATCCGATTGTGATAGGACAAGGGTTGTAAAGTTACCTGTGTGATAATATAATCATTTGCTAATCAGGGATTATTATTATTATAAGGAATTGTTTAGTGTGTGTGTAACCAGTATTATTAATTAGTTTCTAACAATTATATTGTGATAATTATGTACTGAGTTTCATTTATGTAATCAGATATTTTGTGATCAATATTTAGATATTGCAACTGGCTTGTGAATTATATTTTTCTATTTTCATAATAAAAGTATTTCTCATTAGCCTGGGTCTTGTGTCGTATAAATAGACCAAGAAATTTGGACTTGGATCAGAGTTTATGGTTTTCCCTAGACAACATTATCAGAGACGTAATTTGTTATGTAACTGATTACAATCTACCATAAATATTCCTACACTCTCTCCCACCCACCTACCGACTGATTCCCCCACTACCCTTCCAAGCAGTGGCGTAGCGAGGGTGAGAGGTGCCTGGATTGGTGATGTCCCTCCTCCCCACCCCACCCCTGATGCATGCGTGAACACCCCATCCCTATCCCGTACCTCTTTTGACTTTACTGTTTCGTTGTGGGTATTCTTCCCTCTTTAGCAGAACTGGTTTATCATTTTAAAATCATGTGTGGCACCAATGGCAAGAAAATATAATGATAAAACAGCAACTAATTTTGCCTATTTTTATATATTAAAAAAAGTACTACATTTGAAATATATATCACCCAGTCCATAAGGTGAATGTCCATATTGCTGTCTGTTGTTCTGCTGAGCACTGGCATTGAAACAGCAAAATGCATTTATTGCATACTTGTCCTCTGTCGGAAACATTATGGTGGTATATTAGTTGTGTTGATAAAAATTTATAAACAAAGCCCTGCCAGCTGAACATCTCTTTTCTCTAGTTCAGCAGCAGGAACTTTGATTTATAGAACGGAATAAGCTAAATATTAGAGTACTAAGGCTTATATGGATGCTGTGGGGACGGTGACGGGGCAGTGAATGGGATGGCAGTGGTGGTGACGGGGCAGTGAAAGGGATAGTGGTGACGGGGCAGTGCAGAGAATGGTGGGCCAGGCACGGGGACAGATTTTTTCCCCATGTCATTCTCTAATGCGGTGTGGGGTGGTGAATTGACGGGTGCAAGCTGTAATGAGAGTTACTGCAGTGTGAATCGGGCTGTGTGGGTTGTGTTGTTGGGACTCTGGTTTCTACTATTTGCAAACCTTTGTCAGTGTGCGTTATTATGGCTTGCGACTTGTTCTGTTTAGACTCTGGCTGGATTTCTCCAACCCGGGTAGTGGTGTAATTTCTCTATTGCTTCCCATCGCTCTTAGCAACCCAGCTATCAGTGTGGCATTGCACCTCTATTTGTTCATATATCTAACTCTTGAGACAGAGAATGATCATTGTTTGGTCTCAGCATTTGTTTTTGGGGTTTTTTGGCTGCTTTCTCTTCGCTCATTCTTTGCTTTCCACTCCTTGTCCTGACTCATATGTGTGTGGGGAGTGCTTGAGTTCCGGGGTCTCCTTTGGAATATATGGGGCTGCTGTTTTGTGTCAGGGATTTTGGAGTTTGTGTTTGTTAGGATAGTTGAGACCTAGGGACAGGTCGCATCATTTTGTGGCCCTGACTTTCTGTTTCTTATATTTAGGGATCAGAATAGTCATGTTGGTTGGGGGTTTTGGGTTGGGGAATGGATTGGGTGGTGGGGGTTTAGGGTCAGATTGGTATCCCAGGGCTGCGTACTTTATGTTTTGGAAATCTTCTTTTACTGTATTATTGCCCTTGCAGGTTCTTTATTCCTACTACTTGCCATTGTGTATTACAACTGCTTTATAGTGCCATTATATTTGTATGTATTTGATAAGACTGCTGCCACATCTGTTACCTGTGATGAAGGCTGGGCACCCGGGTGTTGTTATTCTGTTTTTTTTGAATACTGCTCCTTTCCATACCTAGGATGACTGGGGTTAAGTCTCCTTCTTCCCTACGTGTGACCACGTGGAATGTGTCCGGGGTGAATTCTCCTATCAAAAGGGCTAAATTGCTTTCCTATTTGCGCTGCCAGGCAGTGGACATTGCTTGTTTGCAAGAGACTAAACTGTCAGAGATAGAAGCTGAAAACTGGTTGGATGGGGGAAGTCTATTATTCTTCTACCAACTGTAAAAAAGGTGGGGTAGTTGTACTTATTAGAAAACGTCTACAATATCAAACTAAACTGCTTGCTAAAGATAACTATGGTCATTTTGTGCTCTGCAGGTGACCCTCAGCACATTTAGTTTTAATCTTTTAGCGGTGTACACCCCTAATACCTTCCAATCCCTGGTTCAGACTGCTATGAGGCATGATTCTGCCCCTCTTATTTTGGCGGGGGAATTGAACCAAGTGCTTGATCCTTCTCTTGACAGGTCTTCCCCAGGACAGCAGCCTTTACTTTCTCATAAGGGGATCCCCTACCTATGCTCTATTCTGGACCTCGCAGATACTTGGCGATAGTTGCACCCCACAGAAAGGGATTACACCCATCTCTCCCGCTCTCATTCAACTTGGTCTTGTATAGACTATGTTCTTGTCACCCAGTCTTTGTTTCCTAGGGTTCTCTCCTCGCTTATTGGCTCTCAGGCTATCTCAGACTATGCTATAGTTCTGGTGAACTTGGAGGTGGGGCCTGTGGGGGATAGCACTTTCCAGCGTACCTGTACCATGATCCCCATTTTCAGCAGTATTTAGTGGAGCGGTAGGCAGACTATGCACACTTCAATTCCGAGCACACTAATGATCCAGACCTCTACTGGGAAGCCTCTAAGGCTGTCCTTCATGGAGATGTTATTGCTTATGTTGCTGCGCGGAATCAATATATTGCTGCCAAACTTATATCTTTGGAACGTCAATTTCAACATGCTAAAAAGACTTATATTCACCGGCCAACATCAGTACATAAAGCATGTGGCTTTGAATACATTATTGCATGAAAGGAGTAAGCGTAGCACCCTTTATCGCAAATTTCGATTTTTCCATTATGGAAACCGTCCTGGATGCTTTCTTGCCTGTCTCACTAAAGCCTGGAGTCGGTTGGTTCATTCTATTCATTTACTGGATGGGACTCTTACTAATGCTACTGATAAGATTTCTCAAGCCTTTGTGATTATTTTTCCCATCTTTATACGGCTGACACCTCTTCACAACCTTCTTTGGTTCAGGCATATTTGGAGGATGCTTCTTTGCCTTGCTTAACTCCACAGATGCTCAAACCTTTGAATGCACCCTTGTGGGTGTTAGAGGTCCATTTGTAAGGTGCCCGGCCCTGATGGATATTACAAGTTGCTTGTTTATCATCTTCCAAGTGCGCTGGTTCGTTACTTTGATACATTGTGTGGACAACGCTTCTTTCCCCTCCTGGCGCCACGGACGCTTTACTAACCTTGATCCCGAAACTGGGGAAGGACCATCAGTGTGTGGACTCCTACCATCCCATTTCTTTATTGAACGTAGATCTTAAGATATTTGCGAGAGTGTTGGCAGATAGATTGGCTTTGTATTTGCCTATGCTTATTGGAGGAGAATAAGTAGGCTTTGTCCATGGTCGCCAATCTGTCCTCAACGTACATAAAGTTTTCACTGCTTTGGTGATGGGTTAAATGCAATATCAGGGCTGCTAGCTAGCTTAGATGCAGAAAAAGCCTTTGACTGGGTGGAGTGGTCTTTTCTTTTTTCCAGCGTTATCTCACATGGTTATATCCGGTTGGTTCTTCGACTGTTTACAGGCTTTATATGCGGGACCTCGTGCATCCATCATGATTAATGGGACCAGATCATCTCCTTTTGTTGTCTCGCGGGAAACCCGTCAGGAATGCCACCTTTCCCCTTTATTGTCCCTTTTATACCTGGAACCTTTACTGTGAATTTTGAAAAGGGATGTTCACATTACTGGGCTTTCAGTTGTGGACCATGAATTGAAAGTTTTGGTGTTTGCTCATGACTTGGTAATTTTGACCAATCCTCAGCATTCATTACCGCACTTATTGGACACTTTAGATGAATATGACTTCATTCTGGGTTTCTATTGAATTGTTGGAAATCTGTGGCCCTTCAATTTCATTCGAATCTACCTGCTTGTTGGCCTGGTCCTTTTCCACTTACCTGGGACCGTTGTTTATTTGGGGATTATAAGTCAGCAAGCTACATGATCTCAATGTACAGCCCTTGTTGGACAAGACCAACAGCCTCTTTTACAAAGCCTCGCTAGAGGCTGCCGTGCAGTAACAGCCCCGAAGCCCTTTAAATCTCTGTGGGCTTCGGGGCCGTTAGTACAGCGCATCCGCTACCGCGGCTTTGTAAAAGAAGCCGTAAGTCACGCCTTTTTGCTTGGCATTCTTTTCCTATTACTTTAATGGGGCAAATTGCCCTCTATACCATGATGGTTCTCCCTCAATGGCTGTATATTTAACAAATAATAATAATCAATTTATATACCGCAGGGCCGTAAAGTTCTATGCGGTTTACAAAAAATTAAAAAATTACAATTAAGAGAAAAAGTTAGATACCAAATAATTAGAAATAATACTATAATGATCTAGATCAGGGGTCTCAAAGTCCCTCCTTGAGGGCCGCAATCCAGTCAGGTTTTTAGGATTTCCCCAATGAATATGCATGAGGTCTATGTGCATATTCATTGGGGAAATCCTGAAAACCTGACTGGATTGCGGCCCTCAAGGAGGGACTTTGAGATCCCTGTTCTAGATGGTTCATTACAATATCCTTGCCAGTTAGCTGTTGTTTAGACATGTTTATGTTATATGTGATAATTGGAGGGAAACAAGATTTTTATGTATGTGATATGGAAACCGCATAGTTGTATGTGGTATATAAATTTTTAAATAAATAAATAAGAACAAATATGTGTTTAAATGTCTCTTAAATTCCATATAGGAATCAGAAAGCATAATCAGATGTTCCAGGTCCTTACCCCATAATGTTGCTTGATATAACAGAAGATATTGATGATATTGATGACAAAAAAAAACAAAAAAATTAAACCCTTCTCTTTTCTCTGTTAAATCTTATTTCCTCTTCATAGGAATAAGGGTAAGACTTATATTAACTCTAATTAAATCCTGGTGCCTGAGCACAGGGTGACTAAAGTAGGGAAAATCCTGTAATAAATCCTATGTTTTTAGGGTATCCACTGATCTGGTATAGAGCCTGGATTTTTGTTTAAAATCCTGTGTAGGGAAAAAATCTGTACCCATCACTGCTCCGTCCCTAGCCCACCATCCCCTTCACCACTCCGTCACCGCCATCCCCTTCACCGCTCCGTCACCATCCCCGCAGCATCCATACAAGCCTCAGTACTGCAATATTTAGCTTATTCCTTCCTTATAAATCAAAGTTCTGGCTGCTGAACTGGAGAAAGAGATGGCAGGGCTTTGTTTATAAATTTTTATCAACACAACTAATATACTACTTTATCCTGAAGCAAAAAAAAAAAAAGAAATATAATTATTTTTTTTACCTTTGTTGTCTGGTTTCTGCTTTCCTCATCTTCTCATTCAATTCCTTCTCATCTTCTCTCTGCGTCTTCCATTTGCTCTGTTACTGTGCCTCTCCCTTTCTCCCCCCTCCAAAATGATCTGGCACCCATCTTCTTCCCTCCGCTCCCCCCCATAATCTGGCATCTCTGTCTTCTTCCCTGCCAGCATCTTCTCCCCACTCTCTCTTCCCCATTTCTCTTCAGCATCTTCTCCCAATCTCTCTTCCCCATTTCCCTTCAACATCTTCTCCCAATCTCTCTTCCCCATTTCCCTTCAGCGTCTTCTCCCAATCTCTCTTCCCCATGTCCTTTCAGCGTCTTCTCCCCACTCTGTCTTCCCCATGTCCTTTCAGTGTCTTCTCCCCACTCTGTCTTCCCCATGTCCTTTCAGCGTCTTCTCCCCACTCTGTCTTCCCCATGTCCTTTCAGCGTCTTCTCCCCACTCTGTCTTCCCCATGTCCTTTCAGCATCTTCTCCCCACTCTGTCTTCCCCATGTCCTTTCAGCGTCTTCTCCCCACTCTGTCTTCCCCATGTCCTTTCAGCGTCTTCTCCCCACTCTGTCTTCCCCATGTCCTTTCAGCATCTTCTCCCCACTCTGTCTTCCCCATGTCCTTTCAGCGTCTTCTCCCCACTCTGTCTTCCCCATGTTCCTTCAGCGTCTTCTCCCCACTCTGTCTTCCCCATGTCCTTCAGCGTCTTCTCCCCACTCTTTTTACCCATTTCCCTTCAGCGTCTGTTCCTCTCCACCCCACCTTTCCTCCCTTTCTCTCTCCCTGCCCCTTACCTTAGTGGCGCTTTCACCCCCCTACAGCGAGATACACCTCTTAGCTGCTTACGCCATGCACCCGCGCCCCCCCAGACAACAGGCCCGGTCCAACACTGTGCCGACAAACCTCCCTGCCCTTTACCTTCGTGGCAGGCGATTTCTAAACTGCCTTCTTACAGCAGCCGGAGTGTTGAAGTTGCATTAAGGCAGGCCGGAAAGGTAGTCTCTGATGCAATTTCCAGTTGCATCAGAGATGACCTTTATGGCAGCCACACGCAGCTTCAACGCTCTGGCTGCTGTAAGAAGGCAGTTTAGAATCGCCAGCCAGGAAGGTAAGGGGCAGGGAGGTGGTTAATGGAAGTCGCTCAGAGGAAGGAAGGTGAGTAGTGGAGTCCCTCAGGGTTCGGTGCTGTGGCCGATCCTGTTCAATATGTTTGTGAGTGACATTGCTGAAGGGTTAGAAGGAAAAGTGTGCCTTTTTGTAGATGATACCAAGATTTGTAACAGAGTAGACACCAAAGAGGGAGTGGAAAATATGAAAAAGGATCTGCAAAAGTTAGAGGAATGGTCTGCCTGGGAACTAAAATTCAATTGCAAAGAAATGCAGAGAATGCAATTTGGGAATTAATAATCGGAAGGAACCGTATATGCTGGGAGGTGAGAAGCTGATATGCACGGATGGGGAGAGGGACCTTGGGGTGATAATGTCCGAAGATCTAAAGGCAAAAAAACAGTGTGGACAAGGCGGTGGCTGATGCCAGAAAGGATGCTGCAATGAATAAAGAGAGGCGTAGCCAGTAGAAGGAAGAAGGTGTTAATGCCCCTGTACATGGTCATTGGTGAGGACCCCACTTGGGAGTATTGTGTTTAGTTTTGGAGATCGTATCTGGCGAAAGACGTAAGAAGACTTGAAGTGGTCAGAGGAGGGCGACAAAAATGATAGGAGACTTGTGCCAGAAGAGACTGGAAGCCCTGAATATGTATACCCTAGAGGAATGGAGGGACAGGGGGATATGATTCAAATGTTCAAATACTTGAAGGTATTAAGATAAAACAAAATATTTCTCCAGAGAAAGGAAGGTTGTAAGGGTGCGTAGATTCAGAGTAATGTTAGGAAATTCCTACTTTACGGAGTGGGTGGTGGATGCCTGGAATGCGCTCCCGAGAGAGGTGACAGAGTTCAAAGAAGCAAAGAGGATCCAGAATCAGAAATAATATTAAAATATTGAACTAAGGCCAGTACTGGGCAGACTTGCATGTCTGTATATGGCCGTTTTGGGGGAAGATGGGCTGGAGAGATCTTCAATGGCTGGGAGGGTGTAGATGGGCTGGAGTAGGTTTTGACTGAGATTTCAGAAGTTGGAACCCAAGCACAGTACCGGGTAGAGCTTTGGATCTTGCCAGAAATAGCTAAGAAAAAATTAAAAATAATTTAAATTGAATCAGGTTGGGCAGACTGGATGAACCATTCAGGTTTTTATCTGCCGTCATCTATTATGTTACTATGATGAAAGCAGAAAACCAGACAATAAAGGTAGAAAAAAAATTTTCTATTTCTTTTCTTTTTTCTTTAGGATAACGTAGTATATTAGTTGTGTTGATAAACATTTATAAACAAAGCCCTGCCAGCTGAAGAATCTCTTCCTCTAGTTCGGCAGCCGAACTTTGATTTATAAAATGACAATTGTACAGAATATTGTTTCTTTTTATACTTTAATAAAATAAGTTCAGTATAAAACTATTTGAGGCTTGTGCGGATGGGATTAGATGGTTTGCGGGGTACAGGGCAGAGACAGGGACTGAGCTCGCCGGGACGGGGACGAGCTCACGGGGACGGGGGATAGATTTTTTTCCCCGTGTCATTCTCTAGTGTGTAACTCCTGAACAACAGGACATTAGATGTGTCCTCTTCACAGTATGAGAAAGAGGTCACACAAAGCCCCACAACTTTAAATCAAGAAACTTTTCATTACCGCATCGGCATCATGGACTGGGGGACTTGGAACCCAACAACTCACCTTCAATGACTTATGTTATCAACAGCAGTGTTGAATACATTGACAGTATGGACCAGAATGTCAGGCTCCATTACAAGGCAAGACTCTAAGGGCCTCTTTTACGAAGCCGTTTAGCTCGGGTCACTGTGGTAACGGCCCTGAAGCACATATAGATTTAAAGGGTTTCGGGGCTGTTGTTGCGTGGCTTTGTAAAAGAGGGGTAAGTTTCCAAGTTTCTTTATTTTTGATATACCGTTTATCATACAGGTGTCTAAACAGTTAACAATAAAATATAGTTAAAAATTAAAATCATGTTTAAGCTAAAAAGGAGGGAAGCATTGACATATATGAAACGAGAGGGAAGTGATTAAATACATTGTAATAGAAAAAAATAAACAAATTGTATTTTTAAAAATTGTAATGTAAGTTGCTTTGAACCTATTTAGGCATAGTGCGACTCATAAATCTCAGATTAGATCAGGGGTCTCAAAGTCCCTCCTTGAGGGCCACAATCCAGTCGGGTTTTCAGGATTTCCTCAATGAATATGCATGAGATCTGTGTGCATGCACTGCTTTCAATGCATATTCATTGGGGAAATCCTGAAAACCCGACTGGATTGCGGCCCTCAAGGAGGGACTTTGAGATCCCTGGATTAGATTAATTATCTCCTGCTTTAGACCTTCCTCTCGACACAGTCAACATTCGATGCATACTCCTTGCTCACCTTGCACAGATACTTTGAGCAGTCTGACTCAGATTCTCCAACCATTCAGATGAGGACTTACTAGAATACTCAGAAGAATCCTTCCCCTCCTCGTCCACAATGCAAGTCTCTACCAGTAAGTGGTAGAGGGAATTACATTTGGGGAGGGCGGGCTCGCTTCGAAAAAAGTGTTTTGATTTCCGAAAAGGGTTCTGCAAAAATAAAGAATGATTTGTCATCTTGAAAAAGAAAAGTTTTGAGTTTGATTTTAAATTTATCTAATGAAATTTTCTAATTGGAGATCGGAAGGGAGGGCATTCCATAAAGTAGGAGCTGTAACGGAAAAAATGGATTTGCGGGTAGTGTCATAGAAGAGTTCTCATATCGGAGGAATAGTGAGCAGGTTTTGGTTACTTGATCGGAAAGTTCTACAAGATGCATATAGAATTAAGAATTTATCAATGAAAGCTGGTTGATGAGAGTTTTTAGTTTTGAAGACAAGAAGTAATATTTTATAAGTGAGATGGTGTGTGCCTTGTGGAGGAGGGGAGTGACAAGGTCGTATTTTTTTTGCATGGTAAAGAACTTTAATAGCAGTGTTTTGAAATAGTTGTACCCTATGGATTTCCCTCTGGGTTATACCTTGGTAGAGGCCATTACAGTAGTCGTGTCAAAATGACAAGAAAATGAATCAGAATGTTGATAGAAGGGGAATCATGGAGGAAGGAGACAGAACGGATAAGCTTTAGTTTATGAAAGCATTTCTGCATTACAGCATTAATTTGTTGATGGAACGTAAGGTCTCTGTCGAGGATAATGCCAAGAAGTTTAACTTTGCTGTCCATATGTATGGGGAGGAATCAATACTGATGGGAGCGCATAGATTTTCACCTTTAGAGGCTGGGAATAGGACCCCTATAGTTTTAGGGATGTTGAGAGCAAGTTTATGTTGTTGTAGCCAAGAACTGATTTTGTCAAGTTTGTAGTTAATCTCAATAATTTCTTCAGGGGATGAAGAATTTAGCGGGTGAAGTAATTGGATATCGTCTGCATACGTGAACACGGTAAAACCTATGGATTATGTTAGGATGAGCAAAGGGGTCAGGAAGATATTGAAAAGAAGAGGGGAGAAAATTGAGCCCTGGGGGACTCCAAAGGTTTGAGCAATCATAGAAAAGATGGAATTGTTGAAACTAACGCTGTAGTTTTGGTTGTGAAGATAAGTGAACCACTGCCAGATATACCGATGGATTGAGTAGCAGGGAGTGATCAATGGTGTCAAAAGTGGATGAAAGATCTAAGGAGATCAAAATGGATGATATGATCTTTAAAGTAAAAGATAGAGGTAGTCAGGCCAATGAGGGATAATTCGGTAGAGTGATTTTTTTCAAAATTCCGTTTGATAGGGCTGGAGGGCATTGGTTTTTTCTGAAAAGTTGGTTAAAGACCAGTTTTTCAGTAACTTCTAACAGAAGGGGTAAGTTGGCAATTGGCTGATAATTGGTATTTATTTGAGTTTTGGATAGACGAATGCAGATTTCCATGAGGAGGGCATAAATCCTGTAGATAAACTTTTCTTGATCATTTCAAGTAAGAATGGACCAAAGATTAAGATGTGCTTTTTAAGTATGAGAGGAAGTAAGCTCTTGAGAGAATTGTTCGGCAAATTTAGACTTAATAATAATAATAATAAGTCAGGCTAGGAGTGAATTGGAGTGGTAGATGACCAAGGGATAAAAACACAAAGAGCGGGGAAACTGCCAGAAATCCAAGGGCAAGTGGACCAGGTAAATGCAGAAGTGGAAGAAAAACGACGGGACCTGCGGTGCTTATACACAAATGCAAGAAGCCTCACGGCCAAGATGGGTGAACTAGAAGTCGTCGCCAAGGGGGAGGACCTGGATATAATTGGAATTGTAGAAACCTGGTGGACAGAGGAAAATCAATGGGATATAGCGCTGCCAGGGTACAAGCTCTATAGGAGGGACAGGACCCACAAAAAGGGGGGAGGCATAGCACTATATATAAAGGAATCTATCCACTCGGTCGGAATGGATATGGCAACGAAGGCAGAGGGGCTGGAATCGCTGTGGGTCAAATTACCGGGAAACAAGGATGCGAGCATTAAACTGGGGCTATACTATCGACCACCTGGTACGCCAGAGGGAGTCGGACTTGGAAGCGGAATTGAGACAGGAGTGCAGGACTGGAAGTGTAACAGTGATGGGGGACTTCAACTACCCAGGGATAGACTGGAGTACGGGTCACTCCAACTGCACTAGGGAGACAGGATTTGTAGAAGCTGTGAAGGACTGCTTCATGGAGCAACTAGTCAAAGAACCGACGCGAGGGGGTGCTACTCTTGACCTCATCCTAAACGGATTAGGGGGGCGTGCAAGAGGGGTAGAAGTGGGAGGACCACTAGGCAACAGTGATCATAACACGATCAGATTCACATTAGAAAGAGGGACACCCATAGTTAGGAGGACCGCAACAACTGCGTTGAACTTCAAGAAAGGGAACTACGCTGCTATGAGGGAAATGGTGGGGAGAAAGCTCAGAAACATCTTTAGGATGGAGACTGTGGGAAGCGCCTGGACCCTATTTAGGGACACCCTGCAGGAAGCACAGAGAATGTACGTCCCCAATTTCAGGAAAGGCTGCAAGAACAAGCGATCAAAGGACCCGGTTTGGATGTCAATAGAAGTAAAGAGGGCGATAAAGGACAAAAAAGTATCTTTCCGGAGATGGAAAGAGGACCCAACAGAGGAAAATCGCCAGGCGCACAGGAAATGCCAAAAGGAATGCCACCGGGAGGTTAGAAAAGCAAAAGAGAAATACGAAGAGGGGCTGGCCAAGGAGGCGAAAAACTTCAAGGCATTCTTCAGTTACGTTAAAGGGGAGCGACCAGCGAGAGAGGAGGTAGGGCCGTTGGACGATGGGGACAGGAAGGGAGTGATTAAGGAGGATAAAGAGGTAGCTGAGAGGTTGAACACGTTCTTCTCGTCGGTTTTCACGAGCGAAGACACATCTAATATACCGGACTCAGAGGAGCTCATGAGTGGGGAACAGGCTGAAAAATTAGAGCACATAGAGGTAAGCAGGGAGGATGTCCTCAAACAGATAGACAGGTTAAAATGCGGCAAATCACCGGGCCCGGACGGGATCCACCCAAGGGTGCTGAAAGAACTAAGACAGGAAATAGCGGGCACAATCCAACATGTTTGCAACCTATCCTTGAAAACTGGTGAGGTGCCAGAGGACTGGAAATTGGCAAATGTCACACCGATCTTCAAGAAGGGATCGAGGGGTGACCCCGGGAACTACAGGCCGGTGAGCCTGACTTCAATAATAGGGAAGATGGTGGAAGCTATGATCAAGGACGGCATTTGTGAGCACATCGAGAGGAATGGCCTACTGAGAACAAGCCAGCACGGATTCTGTAAGGGAAGGTCGTGCCTAACGAACCTTCTGTACTTCTTTGAGGGAATAAGCAGCCGGATGGACAATGGGGAGCCCATAGACATCATTTACCTCGACTTTCAAAAGGCTTTCGACAAGGTGCCACATGAAAGGCTACTTAAGAAGCTGTGGAGCCACGGGGTGGGAGGGGATGTGCACAGATGGATCAAGCACTGGCTGTCGGGTAGACTGCAGAGGGTTGGAGTAAAGGGCCAATATTCTGACTGGCGGGAAGTCACGAGCGGTGTGCCACAAGGATCGGTGCTGGGGCCTTTACTCTTTAACATATTCATCAATGACCTGGAAAAGGAGGCAAAATGTGAGGTTATAAAATTCGCAGACGATACCAAAATGTGCGGCAGAGTTAGGACCAGGGAGGAGTGTGAGGACCTACAAAGGGACCTGGACAAGCTGGAAGACTGGGCAAACAAATGGCAAATGCGCTTCAACGTAGACAAATGCAAGGTCATGCATATAGGGAAAAAGAACCTGTTGTTCAACTACAAATTGGGGGGGGGGTATTGTTGGGAGACAGCAGACTTGAGAGAGACTTGGGTGTGCTGGTGGATGCATCACTGAAGCCATCTGCACAGTGCGCAGCAGCCTCGAAAAAAGCCAACAGGATGCTGGGCATCATAAAGAAGGGCATAACAACCAGAACACGGGAAGTCATCATGCCATTGTATCGAGCGATGGTACGTCCGCATCTGGAATACTGCGTCCAGTATTGGTCACCGCACCTCAAGAAGGACATGGCGGTACTTGAGAGAGTCCAAAGGAGAGCAACAAAAATGGTAAAAGGGCTGGAACTCTGCTCGTACGCCGAGAGGCTGGATAGGCTGGGGCTCTTCTCTCTGGAGAAAAGGAGACTCAGGGGAGATATGATAGAGACCTTCAAGATCATGAGGGGCATAGAGAGGGTGGATAGGGACAGATTCTTCAGACTGAAGGGGACAGCAAATACGAGGGGGCATTCTGAGAAACTGAAGGGAGACAGGTTCAAAACAAATGCAAGGAAGTTCTTTTTCACCCAAAGGGTAGTGGACACTTGGAATGCGCTTCCGGAGGAAGTGATCAAGCAGAGTACGGTACAGGGATTCAAGCAGGGATTGGATGGATTCCTGAGGGATAGAGGGATCGTGGGGTACTGAGTAAACCAACCTGGTCGTGCATGTGCAAGACCGGAGGGCTAGGACTTCGATAGGAGGGCAGAACTTAAATGGGAAACCAAGGTGACAGGGGAGCCCTTCTGATGATTCAGACAGGCCTTGACCTGTTTTTGGCCACCGCGGGAGCGGACTGCTGGGCAGGATGGACCTGTGGTCTGACCCGGCAGAGGCACTGCTTATGTTCTTATGTTCTTAAGTATGGGCAGATGGAAGTCTGTAAGATAGCTAAACAGGAGAGAAAAGTCAGCTGTAGGTGAGGATGGGACCAAGGGAGGGGGGGGCCAGATGAATGTATTACATACAGATTTAATTTTATGCTCACATTCTGAAAGAAACTAAAAACTTATCTCTTTATTACCATATACACCCAAGAAAACTGACCGATGTGCCTACAAATCACCTTACAACACATACACATCATGCCTACGCATACACATGTGCCTACAAATCACCTTACATCATGTACACAGTCAGCCACATGCCATTGAACTATAAAGGCATCTAAACAGTGTGATAAGGTGGTGGCTGTAGCCAGAAGGATGCTAGGCTGTATAGAAAGAGGAATAACCAGCAGAAGGGAGGTGTTGATGCCCCTATGTAGGTCATTGGTGAGGCTCACACTTGGAGTATTGTGTTCAGTTTTGGAGGCCATATCTGGTGAAGGATATAAAAAGACTTGAAGTGGTCCAGAGGAAGGCAAAAAAAATAGTAAGGGGTTTGAATCAAAAGAATTCGCTTCCAGAGGGTATGATAGGACAGAGTACGGTATTGGGGTTCATGAAAAGATTGGATGATTTCTTGAAGGATAGAGGATTACTATACAGGTCCTGGACCTGATGGGCCACCGCGTGAGCGGACTGATGGGCATGATGGACCTCTGGTCTGACACAGCAGAGGCACTGCTTATGTTCTTATGTTCTTAAGTATGAGAAGAAACTGGAAGATCTAAATATGTATACTCTGTAGGAGAGGATGGACAAGGGAGATATGATACAGACGTTTAAATATTTTCCAGAGAAGAGAAAATGGTAAAACTAGACGGCATAATTTGAGGTTGCAGGGAGGAATTGAACAATGTTAGGAAATTATTTTTCACGGAGAAGGTGATAGATGCCTGGCTTGCCCTCCGAGGGAAGTGGTGAAAAGGAAAACGGTGATAAAATTCAAAAAAGCGTGGGATAAGGATAGATGATCTCTAATTAGAAAATAAAGGATATAAATTAAAGTAAAAAGGGAGATGGTGATCTTGGGTGTATACTTAGATTATACACTTTCAAAGGGTCCTCAGAGTGGATACTCACAGCTGCGGACACTGTATCGATTGATGACGATGCTCCTTCCATATGATTTTCAATCAGTAGTACAAGCATTGATCCTGAAATGGTTGGATTACTATAATGTGCTCTACCTGGGATTGGCGAAGATCAAATGTAAAGCCTTGCAGCAATTGATGAATTCTGCGACAAGGTTGATTTTGGGAATCCTACGTAGAGAGCATATTACTCTGGTGTTGAAGCAGTTGCACTGGCTCCCAGTAGCACAAAGGACCTGCTTTAAGGTTCTATCAGTGGTGCATCAGAGTTTGTATGGTATTGCTCCTCTGAATTTTCAAACTCTATGGGAGGTATACCAACTGAGGAGATGCTTAAGATCTGAAGGTACAGCAAAATTAATTTCGAGGAAAGAGACTACTGTCCGGTATAAAAAAACAAGAATATCACTGATATCCGTGGCAGAAGTAAAACAATGGAATCTCCTCCCTGGCATCCTGAGGACCTGTTCAGATCGATTACAGTTTAAGCGAATGTTAAAAACTCAATTGTATGTAGATGCCTTCCTATGATGCTATATGGAAGGGAGATGTTTAAAGAGTAATCTGAACTATAAACAATGCTCTTGAGTCATTAATGATTGATTATATGTAATCCTACCATAGTACCCTGCTATTTTTAATGGGTTTAATGTGTGTACTGAAAGCATCGTTATATGTTCTTTGAATCATTGTGAATGTTTTACGCTGTAAACCGCTTAGTTATAGGCGGTTAAGAAATTTTAGAAATAAATAAAGAACTAAGATCTATACTGGACAGACTTGCACGGTCTATGTCCCATATGTGGTGATTTGGTGTAGGATGGGCTGGAGAGGACATCAATGGGAACTTAACTAACTTAGAATATGGGGATGTTACTTTATGGTAGATATCCTGCAAACAGGATGGTTGGATAGGCTGGAGTGAGTTTGAATGGAAGCTTCAGCATTTGGAACCCAGGTGAACTTTACAGTCTATGGCCCAGAAATATCAAAGAGACAAGTTAATTTAATCATGTATGTTTAATGGGTATAACTAATGGGCAGACTGGATTGTTCTTTTATTTATAAAAAAAACTCACAACAAAATACAAATCACAACAGCACAAAAATAAAAGCAGTCAGATGGACCATTCAGGTCTTTATCTGTCATAATTTACTTTGTTACCTTGTAGCATTACTCTTAAAACAGTACTAGTTCATCTCTGTTGCACTGTTGTAATGTCCCTTCTGTAGCATCCTTGTACTGTACTAAATTGTATTTTTTAAAATTGCAATATAAGTTGCCATGAACCTATTTAGGTATAGTGTGACTCATAAATCTCAGATTAGATTAATTATCTCCAGCCTTAGACCACTGACCTCCATCTTGATGCACCTCGACACAGTCAACACTCGATGCACACCCCTTGCTCACCTTGCACAGAATACTTTGAGGAGTCTGACTCAGAGGACTTGCTAGAATACTCAGAAGAATCCTTCCCCTCCTCCTCAACAACAAAAGTCTCTACCAGCAAGTTTACCTTTTACTGACTTTGTAAGGCAGACTGGGGCAATTTTTGCCCATCAAAATGGAAACAGGTTGAAGCCTTGCTCTGAGCTATTTGAACTTTTTAACTTTGAAGCACCACCAAATTAAGGTTCCTTTGCATAGAGTCATGAAAGATATCATGTCAGTCCCCCTGTCAGTCCAGGTAGCTCCTAAAAAGATAGAATTAATATATAGAATTCAAGTGTGTCCAGGATTTAATAAAACCCAACTTCAACATCATTCATTAGTTGTGTAATTTGCCCTAAAGCGTTCATGCAGCTCAGGATCTTACGCTTCTGATCCTCCAGGCAAATATGTCTCTTTTGGTCTCTTTTGGCAAATGCATTTTCCAGTCATCTATTGCTCACCAATTTTACATGACAATTTATTTTAAATATTTACTTAACTGTCAGAGTTTGAGGAATTCCTCCCTACATATAATTAAAAACAGTTTCAGCAGTTATATAAGAACTTGTTCACTATGAGGATATGACTAGAAGATTTGATTGATTTAATATGTGATACACTGCTCAAAACTGAAGTGTTAGAGCTGTTAACAGTTCTAGAACATCGCTATCATAGAACAATTGCAATAATTAAACCTCTATATCCATACAACCCACCCTAAAATACAATGAATACAACCACCAAATACAGTAATCTTTCAATTACAAACTGTCATTATCAATATATATTCGTAAATACAAAACTTCTTATTAAAAAGCCACATTTTCAATAACTTTTTAAAACTTAAATAACTTTTCAGAGTGCAATTCACTTAACATTAGCATTCGCATTCCCGTCACCTGCAACTGAAAGCTAATCACCATCAATCAATAATCACACAACTCAGTTTTATTGGAATAAATATTTGGCTGCAGCTTTATTATCTATCTGAATATTATCTTCACTTACAATGCAATCTGTGTCCAAAAACCAACAAACCCCCAATGCATATTTCACACACCCCAAGGGAGCTATTCGGTGTCGAAACTAGCTCCAGTTAAGTCTTTAAATTTATACATTCCCCCAAACGGCCCACGGTGACGCAAGGCCATGCTTCCCCTCCCCTCCCCCCAAACATGACCCACGGTGACGCAAGGTCATGCTTCCCCTCTCCCCAAACATGATCCACGGTGACGCAAGGTCATGCTTCCCCTCGCAGCGGTATCGCATACGAGTGTCACATTTATTTATTTATTAACTGCTCATCTCCCAGATCCAACTGGGCCAAACCCCATTTTCCGCCCACCCAAAGCTGCGACCACCTCCCCCCAACCCCATAAGCTCCACCAAACCCACTCAAGTCGACATATAGCATGTAAACCCCCCACCCCACCCCACAACACTGACACAAAACATAACATCAGCACAAATGGGAGGGAGGGAGGGATAATCTTTTCCTGAAGAGACTACTCTACTGTTCCCCTTTCCTCACAGAATTCACTCCAGAGTGCCACAACATCCAACCAATCACGTGACTGCTCCACCCCATCACCTTAGCAACCTCCCTAATCATTTTTCTTTCTTACAAGCTCTATCTATTAACCCTTTCTTACCTCCTCTTATAAAATTGTCAATCTTTATTCTACAGACCCTTGATAACACCTCATATATTCCCCTCACTATCTGTCCCCCCTCCCATTTTACCCACACCATCATTCAATAAATATTACCAGCCGGTGACATCAGCTCAGCTAATGTTATATCACACCAGATGAATCTGGTGTTCTTCTTAACATTAGCATTCGCATTCCCGTCACCTGCAACTGAAAGCTAATCACCATCAATCAATAATCACACAACTCAGTTTTATTGGAATAAATATTTGGCCGCAGCTTTATTATCTATCTGAATATTATCTTCACTTACAATGCAATCTGTGTCCAAAAACCAACAAACCCCCAATGCATATTTCACACACCCCAAGGGAGCTATTCGGTGTCGAAACTAGCTCCAGTTAAGTCTTTAAATTTATAACATTCCCCCAAACGGCCCACGGTGACGCAAGGCTATGCTTCCCCTCCCCTCCCCCCAAACATGACCCACGGTGACGCAAGGTCATGCTTCCCCTCCCCTCCCCCCAAACATGATCCACGGTGACGCAAGTTCATGCTTCCCCTTGCAGCGGTATCGCATACGAGTGTCACATTTATTTATTTATTAACTGCTCATCTCCCAGATCCAACAGGGCCAAACCCCATTTTCCGCCACAAGCGGTGACAACCTCGAGCTTGTCACCGCTCCCCCCACCACATAAGCTGCGGCCAACAGCTTTAAAACAAGTCTCCAATAAAATAGGCCAAACCTATGCCTGAAAGGTTGACAGCATCAGGACAATAATGTCCATGGAAAATAGCTGCAACAAACTCATGAGAAACCACTCTAAACCCCCACATGCTATCCATAACTCCAAAAGCTTAGTATTAAACCCACTCAATAGCAACCATGTCCCAATCCTCCTTACACACTCAATAGAGGACCAAACAAAACAAAAAGGGGTGGGGGCATTAGGGAAAACACAGACAGCAGATCCTGCCTCAGGGGCAGTATGAAATCCTCTCCCTTTGCTGAACAAATGTCACAACCCACCAAAAGAATCATAAGGGAAGCAGAATAGAAGATTAGGAAACTGTCTTTGCTGGAAAAGGATTAGCAAAGGTCACTCCCAACAAATGCTCCATATACCTAACCATAAAATCTATAGTCCATGCCCCACTGGACTCAGAAACAGCTAAGAAAATCCTCACCAGCCCAATAGAATGGTAAACAAGATATTGCACATTCCCGTTACTCCACACACACACGTATAAAAGAATCCAAATTCCTGATCCTTCCAAGAAGGTGACCGGGGAATAGGCAATTGCATTTAACCTGCAGTCAACCCAACATCTCCAGACAACTACCCCGTGAACACAATAGCAGGTCGAGAAGGTGCCAGTTTAACCACTCGATAATCTGTCCAGTGCTGCAAAAAGGCTAATCGCCAGAGCACCACTACAAATCATGAAGTGCACACATCAGGCAATACTGCAAACAAATGTCACTAAACCCTCATACATACAAAAAACAAACAAACAAGTAAACCCTGCACATGGACACCAGATCACACGCACCCACAACCAATTTCATAACTTCCATAAAATCCCCACACCAGCAAATGTCAAGTAAACCATCTTCTAAAATCATCCTACAAACAAACAATACAGTACTAATAGAACATGCGGCTGCTCCATATGAGAAAGGAGCAATGCACCTCTGGCACCCAAAATTGCAGAAAATGAGAGCAGTTTGGCTCTCAGCACCTATCCAGCGCCTTGCAGTTCCTCCAGTCTGAGGACACAAACAAAGCCACTTAGAAAAAACATAAGGACAGATAAAGACCAAAATGCCCAGCCAGTATACCCCTCCACAGTAACAATTAACTCCTCTCTCCCAGAGAGTCCATGTGCCTATCCAAAGCCGTCATGAATTCAGAAACTATTTCATGCATCTACTACTCCTACACCTACTGGAATTCCAAAACTATTTCATGCATCTACCTCACCTTCTGTAACAATGTAGCGCCATACCGTACTGCAGAGCCCAGCACTGCTGCACTGCATCCCCTGCCCTCTTACTTTGGATTTGCTGTCAAATAAAAGGGGAGTCATCTCATGTATAGTTAGGCCACATAGGTATTTAAACATCACTATTATCTCCCTTCTCATGCTCCTCCTCAAAGTATACAGATGGAGATCATGAACTCAGTTCCCATATGCCTATAGGACATAGACCATCAACCCTTGTAGTAGCCTTCCTTTGAACTGAACTTAAATGTACACAAAATTCACAAGGAGGTCTCACCAAAATTTGTAGAGGGGCAGCAAACTTCCATTGTCCTGCTGGCCATACTGATTCCCATGCATCCAAACATCTGTCTAGCTTTTGCTAGCACTGTTACAACCTGGTTGCCTCCTGAAGCTCATCACATACAATCACACCAAACCCGCACTCCTCATTCGTATACCAAGGTCTTCACCCTTTAATCGCACCATTCCCTTGTGGTTTAGCAATGCAAATGCATGACCTGGCATTTCTAAACATGAAATCTGAGCTGCACAATATAAAGCCATTCTACAACTTAAGCCCATCCTCGTTAGGCACACCATCAGGACAGTCTGGTCCATTACTGCTTTGGCCTCCTACAACAATCCCACTTACATAATTGTGAAAAGAACAAGCCCAATATCAAACCTTCAAACACACTACCGATAAGATCCTCCCTTGGCATAACCATCTCCTGGGACCACAACCCACTGACACCTTACTGACCAACTAGTTCCTGCCCCAGACCACCAGTGGAGCCCTCCATACCGAGAACACTGAATACGATATGCCTATGAAAATGGTAAAATTACTAAAATCAAAATACACCATATACACCACACTCCCCTTATCTAATGCCAAGATCACCCAAAGAAAGTAAGCAGATTTGTCGATCCAAATCTATCTCTAGTGAATCCCCAAGCTCTGTTGTAAAAGTGTTTCTATTGAGATACTCACCAATAAGTCAAACTTACCGGTCTGTATATCCCTAGTGCTGCCTTTTCTCCATTTGTTGTGGAGGGAAACCATATTCTCCCTGCTCTATTCATGCATTACCCACTCCCTACTCTACAGAAGCAGTGAGAAGGTATCAGCAGAGTCACCAGAACTACCCCCAAATTCTTGCAGTACCCTTGGATGTACCAGCCATTCCCCTCGTGGTATCCACCCGTAGTTCTAACGAACCCTCACAAACCCAAGCCACTGAAAATCAATCAGGGTTTTTTACACCTCCTGCCCCAGTCACATGAGGTGTTTGTACACCTTCCCCCCAAAACACTTCAGCTGTGAACCCAGAACAGAAAATATTAGTGAAGAAGTCATCTATCTCTTTACCATCTGCTACTTATTGGCCTCTTGTACCCTTGGGTTCCACAATGCCACTTTTGCATGTCTTCCTATCCCTAATAAATCCAAAAATGTCTTGTCCCCCATCATTATCGTGGCAGCTATTTATCCTTCCATCTCTATCTTTACTTTCCAGACTACTCGACCAACCCCCTCCCCCCCTTAACTCTATCCAATAGTGCTTCTGATGCCTTGCACCTTATAAGAACAGAAGAATTATGATACTGGGACAGACCAAAAGTCCATCAAGAACAGTATCCTGTTTCCAACAGTGGCCAACCCAGGACCCAAGAACCTAGTGAGATCCTATAATCCAAATTCTATGCCCTAGTAATAAAACAGAAATTATGCTGCCTATCATAGGAATAAGCAGAGGATTTCCCCAAGCCATCTCAATAAGGCCTTCTCGGTTAGGAGAGTACCCAAACCTTTTTTAAACCCCGCTAAGATAACTGATTTCACCTCATTCTCCAGCAATGAATTCCATAGATTAATCACATGTTGTGTGAAGACATATTTATCTGGTTTGTTATAAATCTACTACTTAATAGATTCATTGCACACCCCCTAGTCCTAGTATTTTTGGAAAGAGTGAACAAGCGATTCACATCAACCCTTTTCACTGCACTCCACTCAGTATATCCTATACATGACATACACAATAGGTTGTTACCCTTACAATAACTTTGTTTAAGTTTGCTCACCACTTACCTAGATGATTCCCCACTAACACCATAAAAACCTTTACCCTTTAATTTCTCCAGCACAAATAAACCAAACCCTCAACTTTACTACAATGAACCCTCTCCCTTTCCACAGAGACAGACACCAAGAAATCTATTTCCCCCTAACACACACACACCACACACCCAGAAAAACACCACAAGTACATAATATGAATGTACCTGAAACACCAAGAACAGGTCATCTCCAGCTGAGCTAACAAATCAGGACAGCTGACACCATGCTGAATCACCACAGAAAGAATGGCAGACACAGGAAGATCCAAGAGACCCAGAAAGGCCACATAGGAAGATGGCCCCTATTGACACTCCAAACAAAATTTTAAATCACAATACTGTGAATGCTGATGCCATACAGTCATGCAGCCGCTGAGCACATAACTATTGCAATGGCAGCTGCCAGTGCTCCTAAGCTCCCAGACATTGGAACACCAAATCTGTGAAGGCCACAAATCCACAACTCTGCCTAGCTGTAAAAACAAACACCTGAATGCAGCATCGGCACCTCCCAACTCCCTCCCTCTAACACCAGAATTTAGAGTCAAAGCCTCAAACCTATCTAGAAGTGCCCTACCATGTGGCACACAGACCAGCCAGTCACTACCCTCGTGAACTAAAGACCAACCACCTGCCAGCTCCCCTAAACTTGCCTACTAAGAAACAACCTGGCAAAATTACACCTCAACAGAAAGACCTCTCTGTGTCACACAAAATAACCCCAACAGGTAAGTCCCTCTCACACACACCGTACATTAGCGAGCAAACACCTTTCACATCCCATCTCCCTCACAGCCAACCCACTCTGCTCACTGTCGTGCAGACAGCGCTAACTGCAACTCCACAATGGGGACTGTTGTGCTGCCAGGCTGTGAAACCTCCACAGAAGAGCCCAAACTGCCCCTCTCCATTGCAGTCTCTGCTTAATCAGGCAACAAATCCAGCACCTGACAGACAAAATATCCTGCCCTGACTAAAACACAGACACAGAGAAGGTTAACAAGGCAAAAAATTATCTTACTCAAAATAAACCAAACTTCCTAACATTAAAATCACAATGAAGAAGAATATTTTTAGTAAGAATTAATATACTCTGAAGAGAATAATCTTTTCCTGAAGAGACTACTCTACTGTTCCCCTTTCCTCACAGAATTCACTCCAGAGTGCCACAACATCCAACCAATCACGTGACTGCTCCACCCCATCACCTTAGCAACCTCCCTAATCATTTTTCTTTCTTACAAGCTCTATCTATTAACCCTTTCTTACCTCCTCTTATAAAATTGTCAATCCTTATTCTATAGACCCTTGATAACACCTCATATATTCCCCTCACTATCTGTCCCCCCTCCCATTTTACCCACACCATCATTCAATAAATATTACCAGCCGGTGACATCAGCTCAGCTAATGTTATATCACACCAGATGAATCTGGTGTTCTTCTTTATTCCAAAAACTTGGTCCTGCATAACAAAATGTTCTTTTTCATGTTCCAGTCAATCTCACTTTGTCTAATGATGGTAATTGAAGCAAGTGCTTCTGAGATGAATGTAAAAGAAGAGTTAATAGTTGATGCATATATATTTAATTTGCCTGGCAAATACTTTGAAACATTCCATTGCAAGGTTTCAAACACCAACATAAAACTTTAAAATTAATTTTGTTCTGCAATGGGCAACCAGTGTAAATCAAACAATATTGGTGGTCTGATTTCATCTTCCCAGCAATCAGTTTCCCAGCAATATTTTGCACCAACTGCAATCTAGCTAAGCAATTTTTGCTCAGTTCATTGTACAAAGAATTGCAATAATCCGAAAGACTAGTTATTAAAGCAGAAAACTAAAGAACGGGATGTCTTCTTATCAAACTTTCTGACATTCAAAAGTTATTAAAGTGTGCACAATCTTTACCAGATTAAATTTAGTAAAAAAAAAATGTAGTCTTCCAGAATGTGCTCTATTTGGCTTGGCTTTGAGTGTCTGATCTGGAAACTTCAATACAAGAATGCCTTTCAAATGTCCTTTGTAATGGGGATAAAATTGAATAAGCCACAGATAAGATTTAAAAAAAAAATTACACTGATACTGTGACAACTTTATCTAAACCACACACCTCTCAATCTTCTTCATCTTCTAAAGAAGATATTCCATCTCATCCAGTCGTTCCTATTATGACACAAAAAAGGCAATACAATCAGCCTTCTTCATTATCTTCTAGGCCTCCTCCTCAAAGACTTTGTGCAAGACAACAAAGGCACAAAAATCACAACCTCAGTCCAAACAGCAGTCATCCTTTTGATTCCTTTCTAGACAACATTTCTTTGCTTCTTTCTACCAATCTCCCTATTAGAGGCAGGTTGCTCTAAATCCATCAACATTGGACTCTTACCACAACAGATCAGTGGGTGCCTTAGTTATCACTCAAGGCTATGCTTTGAGCTTGCTCTGAAAATTCCAAAACACCCACCAAAAAGTCTCCTTTCAACTTGATCCAGAAGACACTCCTTCACCAAAATCTCTTGGCCCTTCTCAAGCTAAACTCAATAGAACCTGTTCCTCTACCGGAGAGAGGCTGGGGGTGCTATTCAAAGTTTTTCCTAATACACCAACTATTTTCTGGCAACATATGGTCCAGACAAAATTACAAGCAGGAACTTCAAATTCCCATGCCCATCAGACCAATTTACTGGGTGGCCCACAGATGGCGTTGAATGTAGTCATGCTAATGTGGATTACTTGTTGGTGATGATACCTTGATCATTTGTGATTCTTGGTTTAATTTAAGGTTCTAGCAGTCCACGGTGCTTTAAAGACATACGAGAAGTGTATAATTAGTGGGTTAGAATGCATTATAAAGGTGACCACCATTGGTGTGGCAAAACATTTTTGGAACCAGGGGTGCAGGAAAATTTATGGTGTAGTTTAGTGGTCTCAAACTCAAACCCTTTGCGGGGCCACATTTTGGATTTGCAGGTACTTGGAGGGCCGCAGAAAAAATAGTTAATGTCTTATTACAGAAATGACAATTTTGCATGAGGTAAAACTCTTTATAGTTTATAAAACTTTCCTTTAACAGTTAAAAGGAAAGATATATAAACTATAAAGAGTTTTACCTCATGCAAAATTGTCACTTCTTTAATAAGACATTAACTATTTTTTCTGCGGCCCTCCAAGTACTCTATTTTTTCTGCAGCACTCACATTTAATGTTTAATATCTTTTCTTTCTCAAAACTGGCACATTTCAATCACTATATTGAAAATAAAATCATTTTCCCTACCTTTGTTGTCTGGTGACTTTATTTTTCTGTGCTTTCAACTATGTTTCCAGGGCCTTCTTGTCCTTTGACTGTTTTTCTCTCCGTCTTCACTTTCTGCCTTGCATCCATCTTTGGCATTAACTTAATGTCAATTTTTCTGCTTTCTTTTCAAAATCTACGTTTCCATGTCTTCTCTTCCCTTCCTATCTCTCTCTTCTTCTGTCCTATTTCCATGGTCTAGCATCTCTTTCCTTCCTTTCTCTCCCTTCCTTCTTCCTTCCTTTCCCCTGGTCTGGCATCTGTCTCCTTCCCTTCCCCCATGCCCTGGCATCTCTCCCTCCCCCTCCATGGTCTGATATCTCCTTTCCTTCCCTCCCTCCCTCCCTCCCATGAACTTGGCTTCTTCACTTGTTCCTCTCCTCTCCCTTCTCCTTCCTTCCCTCTCTTTCCCCAATTGGGTGCAGCAGCAACAGAAGCAGCATTTCCCTTCCCCCTTTCCTGTGCAGGAGAGGCATTTCTCTTCCTCTTTCCCTCCCTCTCCCTTTCCCTGTACAGCAGCAGCAGCATTTCCCTAGGGTCCCCCTTTCCTATGTAGCAGAAGCATTTCTCTTTCCCCTCCCCTTCCGTTCTCTTCCTTGTGAAGCAGCAGCGTGTCTGGCCGGCTCGTTCCATTCAAAGCAACGGGTGGCGGCTCCTTGCGAGATCTGCGCCTGCGTCTGAAGCCTCTCTGATGTTGTGACATCAGAGAGGCTTCCGATGCAGGAGTGGATAGCACGAGGTGCTGCCAACCCACGGCTTTGAACGGAACGAGCCGGCCAGACACGCTGCTGCTTCAAAAGGAAGGGAAAGGGGAAGAGAAATGCTGTTGATCGCGTCCAGACCGCAGGCCGCAAATAAAATTAATCTTAGTCTTCTTACTTTTTTCACGCAAAAGGCCTTTTACATTTAAACTGATTAATCATTCTTAACATTATCTCATTTCTTGAATTATTTCAAAATAATTAAAGCTTTTTCAATCAATTTTTTTTATATTCTTTCTTAATTGACCCTATCCTTGTATGCAAACCTTAAATGTTCCTTTTTTTATTTTATTTTATAAATTGTATTTCTACCCTTTACCTATTTGTTCCAGTTTGTATTAACAGAACATAATGGTTAGTCTGTATAATTTTGTCTCATTTGTATTTGTCATCCCTGGCTTTTATTGTATATTAGAATTATGTAATACGCATTGAAATATTGGATATTGCGTAAAATCAAAATTTATTAAACTTGAAACTTGAAAACCTGGAGAGCCACATGCGGCCCGTGGGCCGCGTGTTTTACACCGCTGGTATAGTTGTACCAAAAAGACTGGAAACCTCTGGCCTATTCTCGACCTCTGGGGCCTAAACAAATACTTGTTGAATGAAGGAAGAATTTAGCATGGTCTCTTTAGGAACCCTTCTACTTCTAATGGAAAAAGGCAATTGGCTATGCTCTGTAGCTCTAAAAGAGACCTATACTCACATATCTATCCTACCTGCTCACAGAAAGTAATCTTCACTTCCGCATCGGTTTTTGACATTTCCAATACAAAGTATTGCCTTTTGGACTGGCTTCAGCTCCTCGAGTCTTCAGGAAATGCCTGGTAGTAGTGGCTATAGCCCTTCACACATAAGAGACAGTTAGTTTGGACAAGCAGTTCTGCAGAATCTTTTTACTTCCCTGAGCGCCAATATTCCCTCCAACCCACTTGGGTTTCAAGCAGGATCATGTCTGTATTTCCATTATCCATGGACTTGCCAGACAGGGAATCTCACAAGTGAAAATATTATGCCTGCTTGTCTTCAAATGTCTTATTTGTGGACCAACCCATCTCCCCTAGTTGGCTTCTTAACTTTGTTACTAAACTGATGATTCCATAAGCCAATGTTGGACATGCACCGGCATGTGTATGATATGGACTTTGCCTGAATATTTAAAACTAGTATTTTAGCTCGTTACATTAACGGGTGCTAGAATATATGTCTGTGTGTCTTTATTTCTGTCTCTCTCCATCCCGCTGTCTCTCTCCCTGGCCCCCTTTGTTTTTCTGTGTCTCTCCTTGCCCCTGTGTCTTTCTTCTTTTCTTTCTATCTGTCTCTCTCCCTGCCTCCTATGCAGCAGCATTTCTCTCCCACCACTTCCCTGTGCAGCAGCCACAGCAGCATTCCCTCCCCCTCCATTTCCCTCCCCCCACACTACTTCCCTGTGCAGCAGCAGCGTTTCCCCTACCCCCTTTCCCTTCCCGCAGTTTGGCCGGCTCCCTTAGCCCCTTACCGCCACCCCCTTCCCTTCCCGCGGTCCCAACAAACCTTCCGATTTCAGCAGCGTCTGCAGCACTCTACACACGCTGCTTCGGGGCCTTCTACTGCCCAGAAAATCAGGGCAGTAGAAGGCCCCAAAGCAGCAGGTGTAAAGTGCTGCAGATGCTGCTTGAATCGGAAGGTTTCAGGACCCGCAGCCCTTGCTGGACCTGAAGCGAACTCTGGGGGGTTTTGAATTTTTTACGCAGGTCCAGCCGGAGCAGGAGGAGAAGCCTGGGAGCCAGGAATTAAAGTCCGTTGGTAGAGGGGAGTAGAGCAGCTCCTCTCCCTTCCAGCTCCGGTCCGGCCCCCGCTGACGTCGTCCTGGCCAGTTCACACTCCTGAGATGCGGCGCAGTACGGCCTCTTCTTTCTACTGCTGTGAGCATGGGCCGCACGCATGCGCACTCCTACCTGCGGGTCCCTATAGCGCACGGAAAATAGGAGCACGCAGGTGGGAGTGCGCATGCGCGCTTAGGGCTTTATTATATTAGATGATAGTGCACTTGGTAGTATCCATACTGTGTTTCATAGAAGCTGTTCTAAATTAGACTATTTAGTTATGCAGTTGCTGGCAGTGAATACTGGTCAGCACCCACATAACTTCTTTTTCCCTAAAAACACCCCCCTGACAATCTGGTAATCAGAATTCCATAGAACAAGATATGAATAGTATTTTCAGGTCTAAATTAGAATCATTTCAAACTTGTTCATTAATATATCTATCAAAATTGGTAACTACGATAAAAAGTTTGTGCACTCTTCACGATCCTATACCAATAACTTGGATAAAAATGGATAGGCATTGGCCTTTTGCCATTCTTGTTAATTATATTTAGTCAAAGTTTGGAGAAAGCAATATTTCCTGAAGTGTGAAAACATTCTTATACAACGCCTATACTTAAATCTACTAAATTGGATCCAACACTTCCACAAAGCTATCGTCCTATTTCAAATTTGTGTTTTCCAAGTAAAGTAGTAGAACAATTTATATTGGAGCAATTACTCACATTCATTGGAAAAAACAAATGTACTGTAATACTGTCTACTTGGGCGCACCGAAGTAAGTTGTGAAAAAATTAAGAATAGTGCAGAACACGGCTGTTCATCTGATATTCGGACTAAAGAAAAGTGATCATATCAGTCCTTATTACTGATTACTGCACTGGCTGCCAGTGGAGGCACGAGTAATGTTTAAATTCTCATGCCTCTGTTTCAAGTCAGTTTGGGGATTGGCACCTACATACCTGCTATCTCATTTTGTGTTTTATAACCCTGTGCGGATAACCAGGAACTGTAACCTATTTGCTTACCCAAAGATTTTAGGCTGTAAACTCAGGACTTATTTAGAAAGGATGCTTGCTTTTCAAGCAAGCAAACAGTCCTGGTTGGGTAACTATGTAAGCGGAGCCATGTTGTCCTATGGCACTTTTAGAAAAGAAATTAAGACAATATTATTTGATAAATTCATCTCTTAATCTGTGCTTTTATCTTTATTTTTAAACATAATCTTATCCTATCAATTTTAAATTTTTAATATCTTTTTAACACTACAGGTTGTATTCATTTTTTACTATTTTGTATTTCACTGATTGTCCAGTTTTTCTCTTTTGTGGAAACTGCCTAGAATTCTTTTGATTAAGGCGGTATAGAAAAATAAAGTTATGTTATGTTATGTTATATGCAGGGTTTTCATAGTAACATAGTAAATCAATATTTTTTATTGTTCCATTGTTTACTATAATTCAAGAATTTGGACTTAAAGTATATTGTCTTGTGGCTGATATACTTATTTTTACTAAAATCAATCCAGTTCAGCTTCATTTAAGACCAGTTACAGATGGTTTAGTTGCAATAGCCCAATGTTTTGAATATAGAGAAATGTACTTCATTATCCTCAACCGCAGGTAGATATGTTTCTATTAGGGGAAAAAATATACTAGCAATATAGACTTTTAAATATCTTGGAGTAATCGATGATTACCAATTAATTTTTGAAGATCAAGTCTCGGTTTTGGTGACATCCATTTTTATTTGCTTAAATCATTACGGGCAGTTAGAGGATATTTTGAAGAACATAATTTTCATACTCTCATTCATGCATTTGAAACATCAAAATTGGATTAGTGCAATATTATATATATGGGGCTTTGAAAGAATAATCTTAAAAAGATTGCAAACAATCTAAAATATTGCAATTAAATTACAGTCAAACCTTGGTTTGTGAGTAACGCAGTTTGCAAGTGTTTTGCAAGACAAGCAAAACATTTCCGCAAATCGTGCCTCGCAAACTAAGTGTTGACTCAATTTGCGAGCCTCCCTTCCCGTGATCCGGCATCCCCCCACTCGTGTCCCCCCCCCCCCCGCGATCCGGCATCCCCCGCCCGCACGCCCAAACACAATCTCTTACCCTGATCTGGCACCAGCACCAACGCACAGGACGTGCTGGTGCCCGAAGATCCTCCCTCTTGCCTGGGCTGGGCTTTGAGCATGAGAAGGCCTTGAGCATGCACAAGATGCTCAAGGCCCAGCCCAGGCAAGAGGGAGGATCTTCGGGCACCGGCACGTCCCTGTGCGTTGGTGCTGGTGCCAGATCGGGGTAAGAGATTGTGTTTGGGTGGATTGGGGATGCCGGATCGCCAGTGGGGTGCGCGACGTGAGCGGGGGGGGGGGGGGGTGATGCCGGTTTGGGTGGGGCGATATCGGTTCTGGGGGGGATGTTCACTGGTGGGGGAGTGTTGCTGTTTCTCGGGGGGATGTAGAGCAGCGTCGGTGGCCTGAGGGGGGGGGGGAGGGGGGAAGGAATCAAGCGAGTTTCCCTTACTTCCTATGGGGAAACTTGCTTTGATATAAGAGCATGCTTCTGTAACGAATTATGCTCGTAAACCAAGGTTCCACTGTATTAGGATATAAAAAGAAGTTTGATAGAGTTATTCCATTGTTCTTGCCATTTTTTTTACAGGATTCAGTTTAAAATTCAAATTTTAACCGATAGAGCTTTTTTTCTTCAGCAACAAATTATCTGTATGTGTTAACTATTCCAAGTTTCCAATTTTATTTTGAATTTGATATATGTTTATCATAATATAGCTAAACAGTTTACAATGAATATCGAGTAAAAAATATACATAGTAAAAATAAAATAAAATAATTAAAATTAAATTTGGGGGCGGGAGGGGAGAGAAGACTAACAAGACTCACTGGACACTGGAGAAGGACACACCAGCTAGAACTCTTAGATCATGTCAAGAAAATACTAGTTCTTCCTTCAGCAAAAAGATCAAGATGGGAATCAACTAGAAGTTGATTATGGAACCAACTTCCACAGACACTGAGGCTTGAGATTAATATTATGACCTTTAAGACCCTATTAAAAACATTCTTCTTTTGAGAAGAATTTGGAGAAAACTCCACTATGACTGAAGTAATTCATATATATTAAATTTATGGAAAATAGGGTTTCTCGCTTTCAACTGGAATCCTGGAGACATTTGATATCAAACATTAGATATTAAAGAAAGAAAAGGATTCTTTGGAGCGAAACTAAGATGGCAGCCTGATGCCTTTCCAAGGACGCTATCGTACCTGCATTTGAATTTTCACTTTACCCGATGGTAAAAAGGAAGTCTAAGCTCTGGGTCTTTCTGGATGAAACTGTTCCACTGTCAGGCCCGATGGACGCCTTTGTGGATCGCAGCTCTACAGCACGGAGTTCGGAGGTATCCACATCTGGTGAGCTCGTGAGATCTCTCCTTTGAAGACGTCACTCTTTCCCCTGAAGAGCGTAGTCTGCCTAGCTGTCCCGGTGCGACGGGAGAGTCCTTTTTAGACGCACCGGCCTGGCAGTCCTTCTTGCCAGTACCACAGAGTGGGAGGACCGACTCCAGAAGGGAGTAAGAGGAGAAAATAACAACTTTCCAGGAGGCGACAAGAGGACAGCACACTCAAGGAGCTTTTTCTACAACCGAGGCGGCTCAAGGTATTGAGGGAGCTGCTGGGAGCAGAAGCTGCTCCCTTACAGAGGCCTAAGGTCTTCATGATGGAAACAATTTGGGATGCTATTTCTGCCATGCAGCCATCTCTCGGGAACCAAATTCTCTCGGAAACCAACTTTCCACCCCCACCGTGTCGGCAGAGTCACCGTCTGAACTCCCCCTTAAAAGGGGTGGAGCCAACAGCGCACGCAGTGCAGAGCATTGGCTGTTTCTGTTTCGGCGGGGAGAGTTCACAGGGAGCAGGCAAAAAGGGGAGAAAGAAGAAAGAAAACAAGAAAAACCGAAGAGGAGCTGAAAGAGGCGGCTGAATAGGAGCAGGAAGCTAGGGGCAGTGGTGAGAGTAAGCTCCGCCCACCCCCACTGCGTCGGCAGTCCCCACCCGAACTGCCCCTTAAAAGGGGTGGAGCCAACAGCGTGCAGCCATTCAGCGCTCGCCTTAGCGAGAGCACCTTTGCGAAGGGCCTCAAGAAGGGCCAAGTCATTACACCTAAGGACACCAAGGAAGGACACCAAGGTAAGGACACCAACAAATAACAATTAGGGAGTAGGGAAGTAGCAAGCAGCAGGCACAGAAGAGAACACACATACAAGCAAAAAGGTACCAGTGCAATAATAGAGAGTACTCCAAAAAGGCGGACAGCAATGGAAGCAGAGGGAATCCAGAAGATGAGCTTTCCGGTGTTCTGCACAGACTGCCATGCCTCGGGGAGGCAGTCATATGTATGCGATTGGTGTCAGGAGCTGAAAAGCTTGAAGAAGGAAGTTAGGCAACTGAAGTACAGGATACAGGAACTGGAGGGACTTTACATCGCAGAAGACCCAATCAGGACAGCTCAAGAGTTCATGAGAGAGACACATTGAGGAACAAGTCAGGGAGCTCGAGTTCATTGATGCCTACAGGAGGAGGGTGGAAGAATACAAACATCAGAGGAAAGATGAAGATATACCCACATGGAATGGAGAACAAGAGGAATCTCACTCCAAGGAAGAAGAAGTCCACAGAGGAATCCTGCAGGAAGGGGAGACAAGGTCTTGCCGATGCCTAGAAGAAGCAGCGAAGCACACTGAAGACATAGACCTGCGACCGGAGTGAAAACTGAAGAAGGGAAAGTCTGTGATCCTAGTGGGAGACTCAATCCTAAGGCAAGTAGATTGCCACATAGCAGGAGGGAGAGAGGATCGACTAGTGACCTGCTTCCCAGGAGCAAGAGCAAAAGACATCATCGACAAAATTGAAAAAATCCTAGAAGGAGCAGAGACTTCAACTATCCCGGGTTAGACTGGAGTCTTGGAAACTCAAAATGCGCTAGGGAGACCAGATTCCTGGAGGCTATACAGGACTGCTTCATGGAGCAGCTTGTCAGAAAACCGACGAGAGGGAATGCCACTCTGGATCTGAGAGGGAATGCCACTCTGGGCTAAGAGGACCTGCAAAGAAAGTAGAAGTAGTAGGGCCATTGGGAAACAGCGCTCACAATATGATCAAGTTCAAAGTTGAAGTAGGAATATCAAAGGAGAAGAGAACCACAGCGACATCTTTTAACTTCAAGAAAGGAAACTTCGAAGCGATGAGAGTAATGGTAAGAAAGAAACTTAGGAACAGCTCAACAAATAGAAATAGAAATCGCAGACTGTAGAGCAAGCCTGGTCTTTATTCAAGGACACGGTGAGTGAGGCGCAAAATCTGTTATATCTCCAGATTTAGAAAAGGATGCAAAAAGAGCCGAACAAAAGACCCAGCGTGGATAATTAAAGAAATGAAGAAAGCGATAGGAGACAAGAAACATTCATTCTGGAAATGGAAAAAGGACAAAACTGGGGAGAACTGGAAAGAGCACAGGAAGCATCAAAAAGAATGTCACCTCGTAGTTAGAAGAACAAAAAGAAAATATAAAGAGAGGCTAGCCAGGGAAGCATGAAATTTCAAACCATTCTTCAGATATGTTAAAGGGAAGCAGCCGGTAAGGGAGGAGGTGGGACCGCTGGATGATGGAGATAGGAAAGGAGTGGTGAAGGAGGAAAAAGAAGTGGAGGATAGACTAAACATGTTCTTTTCGTCAGTATTTACAAAAGAGGACACATCCAACATGCCGGAACCTGAAAAAATCTTCAAAGGAGATCAAGCAAAAAAATTAACATCCATGAATGTAAGCCTTGAAGACATACACAAGCAGATAGATAGATTAAAAACTGACAAATCTCCAGACCCGGACCGAATCCACCCTAGGGTATTGAAGGAACTAAAGGAGGAAATAGCAGAACTACTACAGCAGGTTTGTAAAATATCCCTGAAAACAGACGTGATCCCGGAGGATTGGAAGATAGCTAATGTTACGCCCATCTTTAAAAAAGGATGAGAGGTGACCCGGGGAATTACAGACCGGTAAGTTTGACTTTGGTTCCGGGGAAGATGGCAGAAGCGCTGATAAAGGACAGCATCGATGAGCATCTAGAAAGGAACAAACTGATGAAAACAAGCCAACATGGCTTCTGCAAGCGAAGATTGTGCCTAACAAACTTATTGAACTTCTTCGAAGGAATTAACAAACGGATAGACAAAGGGGACCCGATAGACATCGTATACTTAGATTTCCAAAAAGCCTTTGACAAGGTACCCCATAAACGCCTACTACAGAAACTGAAGAACCATGGGGTGGAAGGAGACGTACATAGATGAATCAAAAATTGGTTGGCAGGTAGAAAGCAAAGGGTAGGAGTGAAGGGCTTTATCGTTATTTGTTTCCCTATTGTACTTTTCCTTTGTTTTGTTTTGCTTTCCTTTAATCAATTGTATTTCAAAACCCTATCTTACCTTGTGTTATGAGAATAATGTATTTAGTCATTTACCCGATGTTATTATTTAAAGTTTGTATTGTTTGTCTCTCATTGAATGTATTTTAAATTGTTCATCGCTTAGAATTTGATTAAGCGATTAATCAAGAGAAATAATAAACTTGAAACTTAAAAAAGGGCCACTACTCAGACTGGAGGAGGGTCACGAGTGGTGTTGCACAGAGGTCGGTATTCGGACCGCTGCTGTTCAATGTATTTATAAATGATCTAGAAACAGGGACGAAGTGCGAAGTAATAAAATTTGCAGACGACACCAAACTATTTAGTAGAGTTAGGACTAAAGAAGACTGCGAAGATTTACAAAGGGACCTGAACAAACTAGGAGAGTGGGTGACGAGATGGCAGATGAAGTTTAATGTAGAGAAATGTAAAGTCTTGCATGTAGGAAACAGAAACCCGAAGTACAGCTATACGATGGGATGGCTGGTAATGGGTGAAAGTACCCAAGAAAAGGACTTGGGGGTAATAGTGGACAACACAATGAAGCTGTCGGCACAGTGCGCAGCAGCCTCTAAGAAGGCAAATAGAATGCTGGGTACTATCAAGAAAGGTATTACAACCAAGAAGGTACTCGAGAGGGTTCAGAAAAGAGCAACACGATTGATAAAAGATATGGAAAACCTTTCATAGAGAAACTGGGGCTCTTTTCCCTAGAAAAGAGAAGACTTAGAGGGGACATGATAAAGACTTACAAGATCATGAAAGGCATGGAGAAAGTGGAGAGGGACAGATTCTTTAAACGTTCGAAAATTACAAGAACGAGAGGGCATTTGGAAAAATTAAGAGGGGCCGATTCAGAACCAATGCTAGGAAGTTCTTCTTCACCCAAAGGGTGGTGGACACCTGGAATGTGGTTCCAGAGGGTGTGATAGGACAGAGTACGGTTTTGGGGTTCAAGAAGGGATTAGATAATTTGCTGAAGGAAAAGGGGATAGAAGGATATAGATAGAGAATTACTATTCTGGTCTGACCCAGTGGAGGCAACTTCTTATGGACCTGATGGGCCGCCGTGTGAGCGGCCTGCTGGGCACGATGGACCTCTGGTCTGACCCAGCAGAGGCACTATTTATGTTCTTATGTTCTTAGTAGAGGGGTGAAGGAAAGGGGTGGCAAGCTGTGAGTAGACACAGTGAAAAGAGGGAAACTGAGGGCTGAATAGTAAGAAAGAATTTAATTTAGACAGAGGAAGAAAATAGAGAAGGAAGACCAGAGAAGAAAAGGAAAGGGAAGAGAGAGGAGAGAGATGTCAAAGAACGGGGAAGGACACAGAGATATCAGATCCAAGTGAAGGAAATGAGAAGAGAGAGAGTTGCTAAAAACCACATGGGGGAGGGAAGGAGAGATGGAAGGAGAGAGATGCCAGACTATGAGGGGAACAGAGGGAAGGTGATGGATACCAGACCAAGGGGGGGGAGGGGGGAGGGGAAGAGATGGCAGAGGGAGACAGACATTTTCTGGAAGGGGCAAACAGTGGATGGAAGGAAGAGAATGACAAGAAGATGAGGAAAGCAGAAGCCACATGACAAAGGTAGAAAAAAATTATATTTTTTATTTTTTTGCTTTAGGATAAAGTAGTATTGTGGTTGTGTTGATAAATGTTTAGAAATAGAAATAGTGATCCTTTTATTGGACTAATTTTTATACATTTTTGATTAACTTTCAGAGACCAAATTCTTCCTCAGGTCAGGACAGGATACTGTAACAGCAATAGACTTTACTGACCTAAGGCAAGAGGTTTTGACCTCTGAAAGCTAATTAAAAAATGCATTAGTCCAATAAAATGGTATCTTATTTTCCATTTTTTGTTTTATTTTTATTTGTTAATTTGTAAAGTGATTTGTTTGTTATTTCTCTTTTTTCAAATTTACATCTGCTATCTTTATATTTTGTTCAGTATTGGGGGATATGCACCATTGTTTCTTCACCCCCTAAACTGTACTGTTCCTTTGGTTTGTAGCACAAGCCAGCATACTGAATGCTCTGCACTGCTCTAATGGTCATAGAATTCTTATGATCGTCAGAACAGTGCAGAACATTCAGCGCAGAACATTCAGCCCACCAGCCAGTGCTAAAAATCTCTTCCGTGCTTTTGTAAAAAAAGGGGTTTAGTTTGTGGGTGGGGCGAGGCCCTCGAAGAATTAATCCTGCCCTAACCACATCGGTTTCCTTTTTCTCTTATTTTCTTCACATAAAGCTCAGTATCTATTTTTATTGCACCTGTCAACTTGGACCACTGTTTTTCCATTTCTCTTATATCTTCCCATCCAATCTTTCCTCAGGTACTCTCCCATGCTACTAAAGTCCATATGTTTGAAATCCAGGACTTTGAATTTTGTGTGGACATCCTCCACTTTGGCTGCTATATCGAACCAAACCATATGATGATTGCTACTCACAGGTGAGCCCCCACTTGGACATTAGAGACACTTTCTCCATTTGTGAGCACCAGATCTCGTATTGTTTTTTCCCTTGTGGGTTCTGCCACCACTTGTCTAAGCAGATCCCCTTGAAAGGCATCCATGATCTCCCTACTTCTTTCCAAATCTGCAGATGGAACTTTCCAGTCCACATCTGGCAGGTTGAAATCATCCAGCAACAGCACCTCCCCTTTCTTTCCCAACTTTTGAATATCCTTAATGAGATCATTGTCAATTTGCTGCGAATGAGTTGGAGGTCTTTAGAAAACACCCAAGTGGATATAAATTCCATCTTCTCTTTTCAAAACATTCCAAAGAAGGGCAATGAAAATGATAAAAGGGATTGGACGATTTCCCATGGTTCTTCAGCTTGGAGAAGAGCTGGATCAGGGGAGATGATAAGAGTTCTATAAAATATTGAGTGAAGTAGAAAAAGTAGATGTAAATCGCTTGTTTACTTCTTTGCAAAAAATATTAGGTCTAGGGGACATGCGATGAAACTACTAAGTAGTAGATTTAAAATAGACAAGAGAAAATATTTCTTCACACATCGTATAATTAAACTCTGGAATTTGTTGCCAGAGAATGTGGTGAAATCAGTTAGTTTAGCGGAGTTTAAAAAAAGGTTTGGATAATTTCCTAAAAGAGAAGTCAATAGGCTATTATTGAGCTAGCTTGGGGAAATCACTGCTTATTCCTAGGATAAGCAGCATAAAATCTGTTTTATTACTTGGGATCTAGCTAGGTACTTGGGACCTGGGTTGGCCATTGTTGGAAACAGGATGCTGAGCTTGATGGACCTTTGGTCTGTCCCAATAAGGCAATTCTTATGTTCGAAAAAATATTCCTTCCATTTGTTTTAAAAGTATTACAATGTAATATTATTGAATGTCCCCCAGTCTTTGTAATTTTTGATGGAGTAAAAATTCAATTCACTTTTACATATTCTACACCACCGCAATCATATCCGCATCAGCTGTCTCTTTTCTAAGCGGAAGATCCCTCACCTCTATAGCCTTTCTATGTATTTTTTCTAATTCTGCTATATCTTTTTTGAGATATGATGACCAGAATTGCACACAGTATTCAAGGTGAGGTTCCACTATGGAACAGAGGCATTGTAACATTCTTCTTTTCTATCCCTTTCCTAATAATTCCTAGCATCCTGTTTGTGTATTTGGCTGCTTCTGTACACTACACAGAAGATTTAAATGTATTGTCTATGATGACACCTAGATTTTTTTGGGGGTACTAACTCCTAAGGTAGAACCTTGCATCAAGTAATTATGAGAGGAATATTATTTCCAAAATGCATCAGTCTGCTTTTGTCCACATTTAATTTAATCTGCCACTTGGATGCCAAGACTAGTCTTCCAGTTTGCTGAGGTTAAAAAGGTATGTTTAAAGAGGCCATTAGAGTCAAATTAATATCTTTCAACAAATGGAACAAAGGATCCCAAGTAAGAAAATAGGATGCAGCATAATTACTGACACGAGACTCAAGGCAGTGGATTATAGGACTGGAGGCAACATGGATTCACTAGAGGTAGGTCTTATCAGATAAATCTGATCAATTTCTTTAACTGGGTGACCAGAGAACTGGATAGAGGGAGTGCGTTAGATGTGGTGTATTTAGATTTTAGCAAAGCCTTTGACAGTGTTCCACACAGATGTCTAATAAATAAACCAAGTGCCCTCGGGATGGGTCCAAAGTGATGGGCTGTGTCAGAAACTGGTTGAGTGGAAGACAATAGAGGATACTGGTCAATGGAGATCGCTCTGAGGAAAGGTATGTTACCAGTGGTGTGCCTCAAGGTTTTGCTCTTCGGCCTGTTCTTTTTAACATTTTTATAAACAATATTACTAAAGGGCTGTTGGGTAAGATTTGCCTCTTTGCAGATGATACCAAAATCTGCACTAGAGTTGACACCCCAGATAGTGTGAATAACATGAAGAAAGACATAGCGAAGCTTAAAGAATGATCAGAAATTTGGCAGCTAAAATTTAATGCTAAGAAATGCAAGGAGGAGGAGGAGGACATCAAAGAACATAATGGATTAAATCTGTCATGGAGGAGCACTGGCCAGTCAGGATGCCCACAATGAATATGCATGAGATCCATTTTCATGCAGTGGAGGATCTGTAAGGAAATGTATCTCCATGTAAATTCCTTGTGGGTATCCTAAAGCCTGACTGGTTAGTGCTCCCTCAGATTAACCATGCCTCCTAACTGTATCAGTGACATCCTGTTTGTCTGTCTTGTCTTTTTAGATTGTAAACTCCTTTGAGCAGGGACTGTCTTCTCTGTGACTCTGTACAGCGCTGCGTATGACTGATAGTGCTATAGAAATAATTACCTCCATCCATGTAAACTAATAACCAAAGCACCGTTATTGATATTAAAATCTGCAAATACAATTCATCGGTCCATTGTTTCCAATAAATCACTCAAAAAAGGCAACACTTATCTCAGTTATCTCAACTGGACTCCACTGCTGGGTTGGCTTCATAAACTCCCTCTCCTCCTTAGTCTTTAGTTTTGAGTTGATTTATGAAAACCTGTTTTAAAATACATTGCATTTGATTTGTAGTGTTACTCCCTTTTCTATTTAGTAAGACTCTAATGAGGCCTCATTTAGAATATTGTGTACAATTCTGGAGACTGCGCCTTAAAAAAGATATAAAAAGGATGGAGTTGGTCCAGAGGAAGGCTACTAAAATGGTGCATGGTCTTCATTAGGCGTATGGGAACAGACTTAAAGATCTCAATATGTATACTTTGGAGGAAAGGCAGGAGAGGGGAGATATGTGGCATAAATGTGCATGATTTGAGTCTCTTTCATTTGAAAGAAAGCTCTGGAATGAGAGGGCATAGGGTGAAGTTAAGAGGTGATAGGCTCAGGAGTAATCTAAGGAAATACTTTTTTACAGAAAGGGTGGTAGATGCGTGGAACAGTCTCCCGGTAGAGGTGGTGGAGACAAGAGACTGTGCCTGAATTCAAGAAAGCATAGGATAGGCATGTGGGATCTCTTAGAGAGAGGAAGAGTTAATGGTTACTGTGGATAGGCCTACTAGATGGGCCATTTGGCCTTTATCTGCCATCATGTTTCTATGTCACATAAAGTGAGCAACTAAAGGCTATACAGAGATGTGTTTACCAATGACAAGCTACAAATGCACTATGCCAGTAGTTCTCTAACCTATCCTGAGGGACCCCCAGCCAGTTAGTTTTTCAAGATATCCCTAATTTGTAACAAGCATGCAGATCTGCCTCATACATATTCATTACTGCTAACGGATGTATTCAAATACAAATCTTCCCCTATTTTTTGTTTAACCACATTACATACATTTAGAAGAAAAGAACTAATACATATATACACACATTAATAATTTATTAATCAACCTTACTTTTTTCATAAATATTATAAACATATTGAATATACCACCCTCTGACTTATAACAAACACCTATTTCAACAGACAACCCAGTCAAATGCCCTTGTTGCCCCGAAAACCTGGATAATCAGTTCCACATTGACCAGTGTTTTATTGAAAATGTCCTTGCCAACCTGGTGCTTCATGGATTAAACTCCTGCTTTCATGATAAGATCTTGTTCTCTCTTGAATAACAACTGACAAAATGTTCAAGCCATAATATTTATGAAAAAAGTAAGGTTGATTAATAAATTATTAATGTTGTGTGCATATATGTATTAGTTCTTTTCTTCTTCTAAATGTATGTTATGTGGTTATACATATTCATTAGGGATATCTTGAAAACCCAGCTGGCTGGGGGGTCCTCAATGACAGGTTTAAGAACCACTGCACTATGCTAAACCCTTACTGAATTGGTCCAGAGACCTGCCTCATATAGATGTAGAAGCTATTTAAACATTTTTTATGGAGGGCAAGTGCAGGGATCTAAGGCATCACCCGCTTATTAGATGGGAACCCTCTCTATTTATAACCATAAACCCTCTTAGTTGAATTTTTTCTGGCAGCTAGCAAGACCTGTGAGACACTGACAGGTAAGTTAACCTCTCAACATTCAAGCTAAAGGAGCTAGGGCTCTATGTTAGGATGCAAGGGTGCCCTGATCTTGCATGATCAGTGTTGGAAAATACTCCAGCCTCATTGGACTTCTGAATGAAAAATCCAAAAGAAGTGGGAATCTATCTCATTTGGCTCAGCCAAAAGGGGGCTTTGAGAATCATGGTTTCCATAATCTTGCTTGAGCTCCAAAATGATCTCCATTATGAGGGATATCCAAACAAGACTCTTGTCTCAATGTAGAAGAAAGATGTCCAAGACTAGTTTGTCATGCAACCCTATCTTGGTGCAAAACTGAGGTACTTTCTTGCGGACTACTTTCTTGTTCAGTATCCACTCATGGGACCAAAGATATTAACTCAGTTTGCTGGCCAAGACTTACCCTTGCCTCCAGATATGTGGCTCTAAAGACATATTCCATGGGAAACGGCCCATTTACACATTCTGATGGTTTTTCAACACATAAGGTATGGTCCTGTTCCTCCCTGTTTGTCCATGTAATATATGGCCACCTGTTTATTTGAACCAGAATGATCTTATATAACAAAGAATCTCTGTAAGTTCTTAGAGTGTTTCAAATAGTTATTTTTCTTTAGGAACTTATCTGATGTATCTTTTCTAAGCACACTATAGAACCTAGACTCTGGGTGTGAAGCAAGCCCAATCTGGAAGCATTTGGCATTAGAGTTTCTTGAATATGGGAAATTTGGAAGGAGATTCCCTTTGTCAAACTAGAATCATTCATCTACCAAGACATGGAGTCCTATAGCAGACTGATGACAGAAATCCTTCTGGAGATTCCTTGTACAAGTCCAGTTGGTAGATAGGGTTCATTGAGCTTGCCTCAAAAGAAGGTGTGCTCACAGAAAAAGAAAAAAACGTTTCTTCAATTTGAATCACTCTAAAAAACTAGCCATAGATACACTTGCCAGAGATTAAAGAATAGTCATTAAGCCCGCAGACAAGGGTGGCAGTATCATAATTCTTAATAGAACCGATTACATCAATGAAATCTTGAGGCAGCTATTTATTTATTTAGATTTCTATCCCGTCCTCCCAACAGCTCAGAAAGAGTTATAAAAGGAAATTCACAGTAGAGAATGACATGGGGGACCGTTTACCGTGGGGGACCGTGGTTACAGCAGGAATAGGGACATTTGCAACTGGTTTACCGCAGGAATGGGGACAAGACCTTTCACCGTCCCATGGAAGCTTTGAAAAGTCTTGCTCCTGTGGTAAAAAAAAATTGCGCCCATGTCAGACTCGGCATCTCCACCCCAGCAACTCTTGGCCATATTTAACCTTCAGGAGCCAGCCATGCCACAATGAAGACAGAAGGAACCCAAAACCAAAGCCTGAGACCAAAGTGGTTTGAAGAATAAAATTACCAGACAACAAAAGGTAGAAGAAAAAATTTATTTTAGATTTTGTGATTAGAATATTTCAGATTTGAAATATGTATCCTGCTAGAGCTGGTATTAGACATAACTGGGAACTGCAAAGCCCAGGCTGTGCTTCTTTAGCTTCCAGCTGGTTAAGGGCTCTCTGTGACCAGGGGGCAGTTGCCCTAGTTGCTCTCCCCTAACACTATTCCTGCCATGTGTGACTGAAGTATTCTGTTAGCTTGATTTTTCTATGTAGCATTCTGTAGTAATTTGGTTTGTTCAGTTCTCCAATAGTGGAGGGAATATTTGTTAAAGGGAGGGGAGACAGGGGTTTTGTTGATCCTTGCTCTGTATTATTTGTGTTTATAAAATGACAATTGTACAGAATAGTCTCTTTTTATACTTTAATAAAATCAGTATAAAATCATAACTATTTGAGGCTTGTGCAGGTGGGATCTGACAGTTTGCAGGGCAGGGACCGGGCCCGAGCTTGCGGGGATGGGGCAGGGACAGGGACTGAGCTTGCAGGGACGGGGCGGGAACGATGATGAATTTTTTCCCCGTGTCATTCTCTAATTCACAATGTAGGAGGAGAACATGAAGTTAAGGTCAGGGACTTTAAAGGGCAAAAGAATAAAATTTGAAGAAAAAAGGGTTTGAAGAATAAAATTACCAGACAACAAAAGGTAGAAGAAAAAATTTATTTTAGATTTTGTGATTAGAATATTTCAGATTTGAAATATGTATCCTGCTAGAGCTGGTATTAGACATAACTGGGAACTGCAAAGCCCAGGCTGTGCTTCTTTAGCTTCCAGCTGGTTAAGGGCTCTCTGTGACCAGGGGGCAGTTGCCCTAGTTGCTCTCCCCTAACACTATTCCTGCCATGTGTGACTGAAGTATTCTGTTAGCTTGATTTTTCTATGTAGCATTCTGTAGTAATTTGGTTTGTTCAGTTCTCCAATAGTGGAGGGAATATTTGTTAAAGGGAGGGGAGACAGGGGTTTTGTTGATCCTTGCTCTGTATTATTTGTGTTTATAAAATGACAATTGTACAGAATAGTCTCTTTTTATACTTTAATAAAATCAGTATAAAATCATAACTATTTGAGGCTTGTGCAGGTGGGATCTGACAGTTTGCAGGGCAGGGACCGGGCCCGAGCTTGCGGGGATGGGGCAGGGACAGGGACTGAGCTTGCAGGGACGGGGCGGGAACGATGATGAATTTTTTCCCCGTGTCATTCTCTAATTCACAATGTAGGAGGAGAACATGAAGTTAAGGTCAGGGACTTTAAAGGGCAAAAATATTAAAAAAGGAAGAGGAGATATTGATAAAAGCAAACAAGGAGACAGTTTCTTAACTATACAGGGGCGAGAGGATGCAGATAGAAGCTTTCGAAGGAGTCAGTTTACAAGCAGCCAGTATCTTTGGTAAAAAAAAAGGTTTTTGTAGCTTTCAAAAAGGCCATTAGCGAATCCACTAATTTACCACTTGATTCCGATCCAACTGAGACACTCCAGAAAGAAATAAGTGAGAGTACCAACATTGCAGTTAATGCTGGATATCTCACTCTAAAAGAAAAAGATTTCCTCAATGTAAAGCATCCAGTTACTCCCATCATCTATGTTCTTCTGAAGATACAAAAAACATTAAGCAACCCTCTAGGAAGACCGATTGTTTCTGCTAACGGATCTGTATTGGAACCCCTTTGTATTTTCGTAGATCATTTCCTCAGTCCTTATATTCCATGCATCGCGTCATACATTATTCTACTCACGTTATCAACATTTTGGATCAATATGACATAACATAACATAATAACAAATTCCTAGACCACATAACCCTTATATAACCTTAGTTCAATGTGGTTAACAAAAGATTATGCTATGGGAAAATACAAGAATGATGCGATGTACAGAAATTTAGTTAACCAAGAATTTGGAAAAAAGAAAAGTCTTCAAAAGTTTTCTATAATGTTGATAAAATGAGGATTTAATCAATAATGGACAGAAATCTTTATCGTAATAAGCTTCTTGATACGAAAGACAATGCTCATGATGTTTCTTACTTTTACAACCCTTAGCTGAGGGGAACATAAATAGGGCATGCGATTTTCTACTCTTCTCATGTGCCATGACAACGAATCTATCAGTGAGATATAATGGGGCAACACCAAAAGTGACTTTATAATATAAGCATCCCAACTTAAAGATCACCCTGGCCTCCACCGGTAACCAATGCAGCTCACAATAGTAAGGGGTCACGTGGTCATACTTCCTCAAACCATAGATCATTCCTACTGCTGTATTACATTACATTACATTAGTGATTTCTATTCCGCCATTACCTTGCGATTCAAGGCAGATTACATAAGAGTTGTCATGAAGTTACAAGATATATAGGTGGATTACATAAGAATTGTCGTGAAATTAGGTAATACATGTTGGGTAATTTGAACATTTTCTATTTGCTAAGGAGTAGAGAGTGTTAAATAGGTTTTATGTATTTTTTGAAGAGTAGAGTTTTAGTTTCTTTTTTGAAGGTTTTGTAATCTGTGATCGAAGACAGCTGATTGGTGAGTTGTCTGTCTAGTTTTGCTGCTCTGGTGGCCATTAGGTTGTCATACAGTTTTCTTCATTTGACATTTTTGGTTGGCGGGTGTGTGAATAGTGAGTGGGTTCTTCTGTTTCTGGTTGAGGTGGATCGAGTTAGTCGATTGTTCCAGTAGGTTGGGCTGTCTCCGTTTATAGCTTTGAATAGTAGGCAATAGAATTTGAAGTGTACTCTTGCTTGTATTGGGAGTCAGTGTGAGTCGTGGTATGCCTCTGTGATGTGGTTGTATTTTTTCAGTGTATTCTAAACCAAAGTCAGCCTAGCCAAATTTTTCTTAGTACTTGTCAAATATACAATGTTACAGTAAAGCACAGTTACTTACCATAACAGGTGTTATCCAGGGACAGCAGGCAGATATTCTCTACATGTGGGTGACGTCATCCACGGAGCCCCATAGCGGACAGCCTCGCAAGTAAACTTGTTTGAAGATCTTCAAAGTTTGCGAGTGCTGCACCATACGTGCGCGAGTGCCCTCCCGCCCGAGTCAGGGCACACGTCTTCTCAGCGTGGCCTCAGTTCAGATAGCTAGCAAAGAAGCCAACCAGGGGAGGTGGGTGGGTTGTGAGAATATCTGCCTGCTGTCCCTGGATAACACCTGTTACGGTAAGTAACTGTGCTTTATCCCAGGACAAGCAGGCAGCATATTCTCTACATGTGGGTGACCTCCAAGCTAACCAGAATGGGACGGTGGGAGAGTTGGCAATTTAGGAGAACAGATTTTGCAAAACGGACTGGCCAAAATGGCTATCACGTCTGGAAAAAGTATCCAGACAGTAGTGAGAGGTGAATGTATGAACCGAGGACCAAGTGGCAGCCTTGCAGATTTCCTCAATAGGAGTTGATCTGAGGAAAGCTACAGACGCCGCCATTGCACTGACCTTATGCCCCGTGACTCGACCCTGCAGAGGGAGACCAGCCTAAGCATAGCAGAAAGAGATACAAGCAGCCAACCAGTTGGAGATGGTTCGCTTAAAAACAGGACTCCCCAACCTATTTGCATCAAAAGATATGAAAAGTGGGAGAGCAGTCTGATGAGCCTGAGTGCGTTGCAAGTAGAAAGCCAATGCAGGCTTACAGTCCAGAGTATGAAGCGCCACTTCTCCAGGATGAGAATGAGGCTTTGGAAAAAAAACACAGGAAGAATGATAGATTGGTTGAGGTGGAAACCCGAAACCACTTTAGGCAAGAATTTAGGATGGGTACAGAGGACCACCTTATCATGATGGAAAATGGTGAAAGGTGGATTTGTAACCAAAGCTTGCAGCTCACTGACCCTGCGAGCAGACGTGAGGGCACTAAGGAACACCACTTTCCAAATGAGATACTTCAAATGAGCCCTATCAATTGGCTCAAATGGAGGTTTCATTAACTGAGCAAGGACCACATTGAGATCCCAAACCACTGGAGGAGGTTTGAGCAGAGGATGGACATTGAAAAGACCCTTCATGAAATGGGAAACCACAGGATGAACAGAGAGAGAGATTTGCCGTCAATTGGCTGATGAAAAGCAGCGATGGCACTGAGGTGGACTTGAATAGATGTTGATTTGAGACCAGCCCTAGACAAGTGCAGCAGATAATCCAGCACTGAAGACAAGGAGGTAGATTGTGGCTCCTTGCGATGTGCAGCACACCAAGAAGAAAATCTAGTCCACTTTTGATTGCAACACTGCCTAGTGGACCGTTTCCAAGAAGTCTGTTTCTGAGAATCCTGTACAGATTGTGAAAACTAGAACAAGACAATTATGTTGAGAGGAATCAAGCTGTTAAGTGTAGAGATTGCAGGTTGGGATGAAACAGAGAACCTTGACTCTGAGTAAGCAGAGAAGGAAAATCAGGTAGAAGCAGAGGCTCCCTGGCACTGAATTGAAGTAGAAGGGAGAACCACGGTTGTCTAGGCCACCGAGGAGCTATCAGAGTCATGGTGGCGTGGGCTGACTTGAGCATGAGAGTCTTCAGAATCAGAGGGAATGGAGGGAATGCATATAGAAACAGGTTCATCCAATCCAGAAGGAAAGCATCTGCCTCGAGTCGGTGAAGAGAGTAAATCCTGGAGCAGAAAAGAGGCAACTTGTGGTTGAGGGGGAACGCAAACAGATCTATCTGCGGAGTCCCCCACCGAGCAAACACCTGATGAAAAGTCGAGGAATTGAGTGTCCATTCGTGAGGTTGCAGAAGGCGGCTCAATTTGTCTGCCAGACAGTTCTGCTGGCCCTGAATGTAGACCGCTCTGAGAAAGATGTTGTGACGTATCGCCCAATCCAAATCTTCAGAGCCAACAACATTTTGCTGTCTTTGTACAATCAATCATACTTTCCAGACTGGACTATTGTAATTCCATCTATCTAAGTATAACCAAGAAAAATCTTCAAAGACTTCAGCGGATCCAGAACACTGCGGCTAGGCTGATTTTCGTAAAAACTTCACTGGCTTCCGGTGATTTCTAGGATTCACTTAAATGTACCATCCTCTGTGGAATGATGATGTTCCAAAATGGACTTTATTTGAAAATGTCAAAGTTCCAAAGGTACACTAATATCATCCACATAAAATAAAATCATCCACATAAAAGTAATGTAATCCACATAAAAACCTTAAAGGACCTAGTCTGCTAGGGATGCAGGACCCTACAAGGTCCGTGTTTCGACAAAAAGTCTTCTTCAGGAGTCCCTGGGGGTTATATAATGATGAATACGTGGGAAAACTGATTAATTCAAAAAGATTAAGAACATAAGAACTGACATCACTGGATCAGACTTTGGTCCATCAAGTCCGATGATCCGCACACGCGTAGGCCCTGCCAGGTGTACACCTGGCGTAAATTAAGTCACCTATACCCCTCTATGCCTTTCATTAGGAGATGTGCATCTAGTTTGTTTTTAAATCCTAGAACGGTGGTTTCCGCAATAACCTCCTCTGGGAGAGCATTCCAGGTGTCTACCACTCATTGCGTGAAGCAGAACTTCCTGATATTTGTCCTGGACTTGTCCCCCCTTAGCTTCAGTCCATGTCTTCTTGTCCGTGCCACATTGGACATTGTAAATAATTGTTTTTCCTGCTCTATTTTGTCGATTCCTTTTATTATTTTGAAGGTCTTGATCATATCCCCTCGCAGTCTCCTTTTCTCAAGGGAGAACAATCCCAGTCTCTTAAGTCGTTCCTCATATTCCAAGTTCTCCACACCTTTTACTAGCTTCATTGCTCGTCTCTGCACCCACTCCAGGAGTTTTATATCCTTCCTTAGGTTGGGAGACCAATGTTGGACACAGTATTCCAAGTGTGGTCTGACCATTGCTCTATATAGCAATGGTCCACGTTTCAACAAAAAGTCTTATTCAGGGGTCCCTGGGGGTCCTATAATGATGAATACATGGGAAAGATGATTAATTCAAGAAGATTAAAATAAAAGTAAATAAATTAAAATTTTAAGAGATAAAAACATATATAAAACTTTGTACTAATACCAAGTTTAAAGTTAAGCATATCAGCAAGGCCATGTAAGATATTGCATATTGTACAAAAATCCTAGTAACATCAGAAAACAGGTACAGGTAATAGAAAGAAGACACATATAGTTAAAAGAGTGTAGTAAGTGGAAGCTTCTGATAAAGAGGCTAAAATAATTTAAAAACCAAAAACTACACAAGTTAGCATAACCAGTGAGCTGTGATCATAAGAAAAACTGGTGGGAAGAGGCATCTACCATGGAGCCACAGTGAAGTGATAGTGTGGGATGGGTTCAGGAAGGAAACCATGCCACACATTACTAGATGCTGCTAGAAAGACAATGCAAAGGAAAATGCTATCCAGTAAAAGCAAAAGAAAACAGATACAAATATAAATTGCATAACTAAATCCTGCTAATAAAGGAAAAGAAAAAACCTAATAAAAGGCATCCGGTAAACAACATGTGGTAGATGCCTCTTCCCACCAGTTTTTCTTATGATCAGAGTTCACTGGGTATGCTAACTTGTGTAGTTTTTGGGTTTTAAATTAGGTTTTAAATTTAGCCTCTTTATCAGAAGCTTCCACTTACTACACTCTTTTAACTATATGTGTCTTCTTTCTATTACCTGCATCTGTTTTCTGATGTTACTAGGATTTAAGTACAAAATTTTATATATGTTTTTATCTCTTAAAATTTTAATTTATTTACTTTTATTTTAATATTTTTGAATTAATCAGCTTTCCCATGTATTCGTCGTTATAGGACCCCCAGGGACCCCTGAAGACTTTTTGTCGAAACGTGGACCGTGTAGGATCCTGCATCCCTAGCGGACTAGGTCCTTTAAGATTTTATGTGAATTACTTTACTTTTATGTGGATGATTTTATTTTATGTGGATGATATTAGTGTACCTTTGGAACTTTGACATTTTTTAAATAAAGTCCATTTAGGAACATCGTCTTTCCACAGAGTTTCTTTTGGTTTCTTCTGGATTTTCTTCTCTGTGGATATTTTGGGGTCTTTTTTTTTGTTTTTAATATTCAAGATCCTACATGGCATTCTTCCTCCCCTAATTCCACTATCCTGGAATTCTTCGAGACCTGACACTACCAGATCCGCCCACAAACTCAAACTATCTTTCCCCTCGTTAAAAGGCGTCATGTATGCAGGTAAATTAGGGAAATCCCTTGTCTTCAAATTCACTGAGCTTTGGAATAACCTTCCTGTCCTGCTGCTGAACCTAGACTCATTCCAATTACAAAAGCATCTGAAAACCTGGCTTTTCTCCAAAATGTAAAGCTATCTATTTAAAATGTAAAGCTAGCTATCCTCTTCATAACCTCTAATTTCTAATTTTATTGAATTTACCTGTAAACCGTGCCGAGCTCTATCTTTATGGAGATAATGCGGTATACAAACTTAAGGTTTAGTTTAGTTTAGTTTCCCGGCAAAGAGACAGGGATCCTGTACTTCCCTGTTTGTTGACATAATACATGGCCACTTGGTTGTCCGTCCGAACCAGGACCACGTGGTCGTGAAGCAGATGATGAAAGGTTTTTAGAGCGTTGAAAATGGCTCGAAGCTCCAGCAGATTGATGAGACAGTGACGATCCATGCTGGACCAATGGCCTTGGGTACGGAAACTGTCGAGGTGAGCCCCCCATGCGTACATGGAAGAGTATGTTGCGATAACCTTCTGCGGAGGGGGCGCATGAAACAGAAAACCTCTGGAAAGATTGGAAGAGAGCATCCACCAGTGGAGAGACTGTCTCAACAAAGGAGTCACTACAATGTGTTGAGAGATGGGATCTCGATCTTGCAGCCACTGCGATGCCAGGGTCCACTGAGGAACTCGGAGGTGAAGTCTGGCAAAAGGAGTCACATGAACTGTGGAGGCCATGTGTCCCAGTAGGACCATCATGTACCTGGCTGAAACTGTTGACAGAAGAGACACCCTCTGGCAAAGGCGAATGAGGGCATCCTGACAAGGTCAAGGCAAGAATGAGTGGAGTTGAAGCGTGTCCAGCACTGCTCCGATGAACTGGACAGATTGAGGACACAACTGGAAGTTGAGGAAGTTGACCTCGAAGCCCAGACTTTGAAAGAATGTAATAGTCTGTTGGGTCACTGCAATAACCTCCTGCCGAGATGAAGCTTTGATGAGCCAGTTGTCTAGGTATGGATACACCTGAAGACCCTGCATCCACAGGGCTACTGCCACCACAACGAGGTACTTCATGAAGACCCTCGGAGATGATGTGAGTCCGAAAGGGAGAACTCGGTACTTTAGGTGGAGATTTCCCACCCGAAATCTCAGAAATCTGCGAGAGGCTGGATGAATCGGAATGTGAGATCTTTGAGATCCAGCGAGCATAATCAATCCCCCTCGTTCATCAGGGGGTACAATTTGGAAAGAGAGAACATGCAAAACTTTTCTTTGATAAGAAATTTGTTGAGTGCTCTTCGATCCAGAATAGGACGCAAGTCCCCAGTCTTCTTGGGGACTAGAAAATAACGGGAGTAAAACCCCGTGTTCCGTTGGCACAAAGGAACCTCCTTGACAGCCTGGAGGCGAAGGAGAGCCTGAGCCTCCCGAAGAAGAAGAGGAAGTTGCGACCTGTTGGAAGGACACTCTCTTGGAAGCAGGTCTGGTGGTACTTGCAGGAATTGAAGCGAGTACCCCTCCCGGATGATGATGAGAACCCAGAGGTCCAAAGTAATCAGCTCCCACTGATGACAAAAAAGACTGAGAAGACCTCCTATGGGAAGGAGAGAAGGCTGCTGGACGTAAGGGGGCGTTATGCTCTAACTGGGATTGTCAAAAGGACGGCGCTGGTTTAGTCGCAGCAGGGGTTTGAGAATTTTGGGGACCCCTGTGCTGCTGCTGACGTCTGGGCGGCGGGCAGGAAAACGCCGGTGTAGGCTTCTGGGGATAGTGCTGAGGAGGTAGCTTGTACGGCTTAGCAGGAGAAGCCTTCTAAGGACCTCTTATGCTCCGAGAGGTGTTTGGTAGCCGCCTTGATGGAGTCATCGAACAGCTCGTTGCCCAAGCAAGGAAGATTTGCCAGACGATCTTGCAAGTTGGGGGTTCATGTCCACTATGCGCAGCCAGGCCAAGCAATGCATAGCCACTGCAAAGGCCGTAACCCTAGAAGATAATTCAAAAGCATCATACGTGGCCTGGAGCATAAAGAGACGAATCTGAGAGAGTCTCCTGGAGATGGCGGAACTCCAGCAGGCATGACCAGCCAAATCAGAATGGAAAGACGGCATGGTCTTAATGCAGTGTTTGAAGTAGGACGTAAAGTTGAAGTTATAGTTGAGGACCCTATTCGCCATCATCGAGTTCTGGTATAGACGACGGCCAAACTTGTCCATGGTATGTCCCTCCCTGTCCGGGGGGACAGCAGCATAGACCTTGGATGGGTGAGATTTCTTTAAAGAAGATTCCACAACCAAGGACTGATGGGACAACTGTGCCTTCTCAAACCCCTTGCAAGGGACCGTCCGATAGCGAGAATTCAATTTTGGAGAGGATAGTAGGAATGGCATAAGGAGTCTCCAGATTCCTGAAGAAAGTCTGTTTCAAGACCGGATTCAGTGGGAGACGCAGCGATTCCCTGGGCGGATGAGGAAGCTCCATCTCTGCCAAATATTCCGGGGTATATCTGGATTCAGACTGGAGATCCAGCTGAAGAGCCTTACCCATGTCAAAGACGAACTTGGTAAAGGAGGAAGCCTTGGAAGAGGAAGGCCCCTCCGGAGACGACAAGGATCTGGACCTCGGAGCAGCTGAGAAGGAAGGGGATACCTCCCTAGAATATTGAGCAGGCATATCCATGTTCAGTAACAGGGACACTGAGGAGGCTCTGCTATGAGACAGTGGAGGAGTCAAAGAATGCCTACGCTTGAGCTGCCTCGAAGAAGACCCCAGAGTCTGAGGAATGGAAAACCATGGGGCAAGCCTCAGAGAGCCCGGGGAGGAAGGAACCCTTCAGAACAGCCTCGAGGAGGGGGTCCTCAACCTTGATTTGCCTCAACTCTGAATCCTAGGAGGCATGGTAGACTGCCGAGGTCGAGACCCATGCCCAGCTGCACGGAGGCCTCGACGGACCTTGAGACCTGAGGTACTGGAGACCGTCCCCTCTGAGGAGGAGAGTCCTTTGGCCGCTTGAAAGGCAGATTGCTTGCTTAATGGCCGGCAACTCAGGCCTGGCAGGATGAGAAGAGACACTCGAGGACAACCAGCGAGGCTTGTCCCGAAGGGCCTTGGTAGGATGCTCAGGCTGGCTTGCAGGGAGCAGGGTCGAGGCAGGGGCATGCTGGGCCAAGACGGACAAAATTTGTGTGGTTAGGATGGCCTGTAGCACATCCTCAAACATGGGCATCAAGACCAATGATCTGGTCGAACAGGTGCAGCAGTGCGCTCCAATGAGGGCGACCTCAAGGAAGAGTATTCCCTATGCTTGGAGGCACGCTTAGAGGGAGGTCTTGTAGAGGCTGGCAGGACTGCACTCATTGCCTGGGTTGCCGGAGACTCCGTGGAAGGCTTCTTCAGTAGGGAACCTGAAAGAGGAAGAGTAGACTTACCCGAGGACACAGGACCTTAACAGGCACGGCAGACAGGGCTTTCAAGGCTGAGGGCGACTTGGTCGAGGTCGCTACCGGGGCTGAGGCTGAAATCGAGGTCTTGTCCTCCGGCTGCTCCATAGCGCCAAAGAGCTCGAGGATCCGGCACGCAAAGAGCCAGCGGTTGGAGAGTGGCACAGCGTGGGCAGGACTCAGTCCAGTGGTCAGAGCCCAGGCACTGAATGCACCAACGATGGGTGTCGGTAATAGAGATCACCTGACTGCACTGTGTGCACTTTTTTAAACCGGTGACAGGCCGGGACATAAGGAAAAAAGGCACGGCGGCCTGGCCGAAACCCAGGGTTCCTGGGCCGAACAGAAGAAAATAATAATTAAAAAAAAAAAAAAGACGCGCCACACAGCGACTAACTAATCAAAAACAATAAAGCAAGCCGTGGTGCAAGAAGGCACTTAGAAAACACGCAGATCTGAAAAACAGGGTTTCTTGGCTCTGCGGAAAACTAAGAACTGAGGCCACGCTGAGGAGACGCGCTCCCTGACTCGGGTAGGAGGGCACTCGTGCATGCGCGGTGCAGCATTCGCAAACTTTGAAGATCTTCAAGCAAGTTTGCTTGCAAGGCTTTCTGCTATGGGGCTCCGTGGATGATGTCACCCACATGTAGAGAACATGCTGCCTGCTTATCCTGGGATAATCCAGAATACTCGAAGTAATGTCTGAACTAAAATTGTAAAAGCAGTAGCATTAAAGTAGGATCTGATGGTATGTAATTTCTTATAAGGTATAATACCCCTTTTGAACCACTGCATCTATCTGGTTTTTCATAGACAAACACTGATCAAAAATGACTCCCCAAAATTTTAATTGTAGGGCTTATTGTAAATGATACTGAATTGATCTTAATTATTGGTTCAATAATAATCTTTTGCGATGACACAAAAAAGAATTTTGTTTTTTCCTGATTTAATTTCAACTTGAATTCCTGTATCGAGGATTCCATCATATTTAATACAGACGAAATAAATTGAGAACTGTTGGATAATGTATTACAACATGGAATGACTATTGTAATATCGTCAGCATGGCTGAACAACCTCAAGCATAGTTTACTTATCCAATAACCCAACGAAAGAAGGTACAGATTGAAAAGTGTAGGAGAAAGTGGGGAGCCCTGTGGGACTCCACATGGATTTTTTCAAATTACTGAGAGTGCATCCTGAAATTTAACCTGATAGAGTCTTGATTCCAGGAATCCTTTAAACCATGAGAATACTTTACCCTGGATTCCTAGAGATTCCAAAAATTCTAACAAATTGCAATGGTCTACCAAATCAAACGCTGCTCAGATCACACTGAAGCACCAGTGCATTACTACCCTTGCTCAATAGACTATTCAAATGATCCAATAGTGTAGCCAATACCGTCTCTGTACTATAGCTGGATCTAAAACCTGATTGAAAATCAATGACGGACCACTAGATGCAGGGCAGGATTAATTCATCGAGGGCCCCTAGGCACACAAGTAGACTGGGCCTCCTGCCCCACCCCCATATATTTACCCATTTTCTTATTTACTTCTTTATTTCCACTTTATTTCTTTTATTTTAAAATTCAAAACAAACAACAGTTCCAGTGTACAGTTTTTCTTCTATGCAATCTCCAAACATCTCTGAACAAAACTCCCCTTCCTTCCTAGAGGAAGAGATCTTCTGCTGGCAGGGCTTTGGGAAGCCCACCAATTTATATTTTGCATATGGGTAGGAGGTATGGGGAATGGCGGGAAGAAAATTTAGTGCCAATCATTTTTTTGGACTAATACATTACTTACTTAGCTTTCAGAGGTTAAAACCTGTTACAGTATCCCTGTCCTGACCTGAGGAAAGGCGTTATGGTCTCTGAATTAGTTAAAAATGTATTAAAATTAGTTCAATAAACAGTATTATCTTATTTCCATTTTCTATTAATAAACAATTATTAACACAGCTACAATAATACCTTATCCTAAAGCAAAAATAAATAAATAAAACAAATATAATTTTTTTTTCTACAGTTGTTGTCTGGTTTCTGCTTTCCTCATCTTCTCATCATTCTCTTTCTTCCATCCACTGTCTGCCCTCTCTCTGCCTCTTCCATATGACATCTGCTCTCTTTCTATCCTCTTCCAGAAATTGTCTGCCTCTCCCTTCCATCTCTCCCTCCCCCCCATTGGTGTGGCATCCATCTTCTTCCCTTCCCTCCTCCAATGGTCTGGCATCTCTCTCCTCTCCTTCCTGCTCTTACAACCCCATGATCTGGCATTTCACTCTCCCCTTTCCCTGCACACCAATTCCATCAGCATCTGCCCCCTTTCTTTCCCTCCAACCCAATTCTATGCAGTATCCTTCGCCCTTATGTCTTTCTTCCATTTCCATGCAAACCAATTCCATCAGCATCTGCCCCCTTTCTCTCCCTCCACCACCCATCCATACCATCATTCTCACAATCCATCGATACCACCCTGCCCCCTTTCTCTCCCTCCACCACCCTTCCATACTACCCTGCCCCTTCTCTCCCTCCACCACCCTTTCATACCATCCTTCCCACTACCCTTCCATACTACCCTGCCCCCTTTCTCTCCCTCCACCACCCTTCCATGCTCCTTTTTCTCTCCCCATGAGCTCCTTTCTCTCCCTCCACCACCCTTCCATACCATCATTCTCACAATCCTTCCATACCACCCTGCCCTCTTTCTCTCCCTCCACCACCCTTCCATACCATCCTTCCTACCACCCTTCCATACCACCCTGCCCCTTTCTCTCCCTCCACCACCCTTCCATACCATGCTTCCTACCACCCTTCCATACCACCCTGCCTCCTTTCTCTCCCTCCACCACCCTTCCATGCTCCTTTCTCTCTCCCCCTGAGCTCCTTTGCAAAAGGCAGCCCGAAAACAGAATTAGAACTGATGGCAACGGGCCCCCCCTGCATCAACAGCAATGGCCCCCCCCCTCATCAACAGCAACGCCATCAGATCTGTTACAGGAAGGTCCCGTGATAACTGCGTCTGCCAATCCATCCTCCTCCGACGTCACTTCTTCTGAAGCAAGTAAGTGACGTCGGAGGGGGATGGACCGGCAGACACAGTCACCACGGGACCTTTCTGTAACAGAGCCGGCTGCATTTCCGTTGATGGGGGGGCCCATTACCATTGATGCTGGGAGGGGGCTGATGCCGGGGGAGGGGGGGCATTGTTGGTGAGACGTCCTCCTTCAGTGGGCCTCCTCACAGTTTCGGACCCTAGGTACGTGCCTACTGGGCCTATTCATTAATCAGGCCCTGACTAGATGATCAGATGACTTTGGCCATTGAATGCCTATATACCAACATCCCACAGATTGAGAATACCTTAGTTGGACGAACCACAGATTTAAGGATTCCAAATTATCTCATTCTCACTCTGGCTACCATTGCCCTTACCAACAGGTTTTTCTTTATCTTTGAAGGCGTCTATTACCAACAGATCAAGGGAACCACAAAGGATGCTTCCATGGCACCTGAAATCACCAATCTTTATGTTGCCAATTTCAAGAAGAACTACCTCACAGAACATCCATTTCAGCAACAAATTTGCCTGTATGAAAGATATATTGATGATTTATTGATTCTTTGGCATGGAGCCAGATTTCAATTTTACACATTCTTTGATTGGATTAATTCAAGAGATCCCAACCTCAAATTTAAGATCTCTTGTGATGACACACAAATTAATTTTCTCAACCTCCTGATAAGAAAATATACTTATCATTTAATCACAATCATATATCGCAAACCTACTAATAAAAATGCCTTCCTTCATTACACCAGCGTCCATAATGCTTCCTTAAAAAATAACTTACTCTACAGCCAATTTTTTTGTTTGTTTGTTTGAAATAATTTTTATTGAGCAGAAAAATAATGAACATACAGAACAAGCAAACAAGCAATCAATGCACCAGCAATGTAGGGAGACAAAGGAACAAGGAAAACTTGCACAGGTTAAAGAGAGGAAAGCCAAAGCCTCCCCCCCGATCCCCTCCAAAAGCAGTCCCCATCAACAGCAAAAACACCAAGCCAGTGTCAATGAGCAAAATAAGGAAACAAACTGTTCAGTAATTTTTCAATTTAAACATAGGAAAGGAAAACTTGCAAAGCGAGTCACCCACACAACCATCCATACAAACGCACACCTCCAACTCATACAATCCCCTGGATCCTCCCCCCCAACCAACCAACCAACCCCCACCCCCCGAGTGATCGAGTGTAGAAGTGAAGTTATCACAAGGAGCTAACCTCCAGCAAGGCAGCCTCCCAGAGAGACCGGAACAGTCAATGAGAGGAAGATGTCCCTCCCTGAGTTCTGCAAAGTTCCCATTGAGCCACTTCTGCAAGGGACCTCTTCCATCCCAACACCTCAAGGGCAAGCTCATCGATCCACATGTGGAGCACTCTCCACTTGGCCACCAATACTGTGGTGTAGAAGAAGTGCCAATGCTCCGTCCCCAATCCCTGATCCAACACCACCCCCTCACAACCCAGTACAAGAAGCAAGTAAGACCACTGGAAGGGCATCCCCAGCAGCCAGGCCAGAAAATCCAGCACCCTATTCCAGTAAGTACCCAGTGTCAGACACTCAAGCAGTATGTGCAACAGGATCCCTTTCATAAGCTTGCACTTAACACACTCATCTGAGTCCCAGAGACCTGCCCGCACTTCCCGGTCCCTGGTGAAATATGTGCGATGTAGCAACTTGAACTGTAGTTCCTGCAATTGAGCATTCTGGGCCCCTTTAGGAATGTTGGAAAAGCAGGCCACCAAAACCTCAACACTGATGGGCTCCCCCATCCTCGGTCCATCTAGAGGCCAAAGTTTGTAACTGAGTATCTGCTCTCTCCTCCCGTGCCAGGCTGTACCAAGTAGACAGGGAATTCAAGGGAGCAGGAAGGGAGAGAAAGAGTTGATCTACCTATAGAAAGCTGGAGCCCGAGGGGTTTCGCCTATAGTGGTCCTTGAAGATGTGTCAGAGCTGGAGATAGGCAAAGAAGGGCATAGTAGTTAAAGACCAGTGACATAAGAACATAAGAAGTTGCCTCCACTGGGTCAGACCGGAGGTCCATCTCGCCCAGCAGCCCGCTCCCGCGGCAGCCCACCAGGTCCTTGACCTGTGAAGTGAATTCTTGACCTTTATAATCTACCTCTACTTCTATAACCTACCTCTGCTGCTATCTGTACCCCTCAATCCCTTTATCCTTTAGGTACCTATCCAAACCTTCCTTAAACCCCTTTACTGTGCTATCGCCTACTACAACCTTCGGAAGAGCATTCCATGCGTCCACCACCCTCTGGGTAAAAAAGAACTTCCTAGCATTGGTTCTAAACCTGTCCCCTTTCAACTTCTCCGAGTGACCCCTGGTGCTCGTGGTTCCTCGCAGTTCGAAGAATCTGTCCTTATCCACTTTCTCTAAGCCCTTCAGGATCTTGAAGGTTTCTATCATGTTTCCTCTAAGTCTCCTCTTCTCCAGGGAGAACAGCCCCAGCATTTTCAACCTGTCGGCGTATGTAAAGTTTTCCATAACTCTTATCAGCTTAGTGCTCTTCTCTGGACTCCTTCGAGTACTGCCATGTCTTTCTTGAGGTACGCCGACCAGTACTCCACACAGTACTCCAGGTGCGGACGCACCATTGCACGATACAGCGGCATGATAACTTCCTTTGTCCTGGTTGTGATACCTTTTTTGATGATGCCCAGCATTCTGTTTGCTCTCTTTGAGGCTGTGGCACACTGCGCTGATGGTTTCAAAGTTGTGTCCACCATCACCCCCAGGTCTCTTTCAAGGTTGCTCACCCCTAGCAATATTCCCCCCATTTTGTAGCTGAACATCGGGTTCTTTTTCCCTACGTGCATGACCTTGCATTTCTCTATGTTGAAACTCATTTGCCACTTTTTTGCCCACTCCTCCATTCTCGTCAGGTCCCTTTGCAGGTCTTCACAATCCTCCATGGTTTTGACCCTGTTGCAGAGTTTGGTGTCATCAGCAAATTTAATGACCTCACATTTCGACCCCGTCTCCAGGTCGTTGATAAACACGTTGAATAGGAGCGGTCCTAACACCGATCCCTGTGGAACTCCGCTCGTGACCCATTGCCAGTCTGAGTAGTGCCCTTTTACTCCAACCCTCTATTTTCTGCCCGCCAGCCAGTGCCTAATCCATCGGTGGACATCCCCTTGCACCTCGTGATTCCATAGCTTCTTTAGCAGCCTTTCGTGGGGTACCTTGTCGAAGGCTTTTTGGAATTCAAGATATATGATGTCTATGGCTTCCCCTTTATCCATCCGGCTGCTTATCCCCTCAAAGAAGTGCAGTAAGTTCGTGAGGCATGACCTACCCTTGCAGAAGCCGTGTTGGCTCTCCTTCAGTTGTCCATTTTTTTCTATGTGCTCGCAGATTGTGTCCTTGACCAGTGCTTCCATCATCTTTCCCGGGACCGAGGTCAGGCTTACCGGCCTGTAGTTTCCTGGGTCTCCCCTTGATCCCTTCTTAAAGATGGGTGTGACATTTGCTATTTTCCAGTTCTCTGGTATTTCCCCAGTCTTCATGGATAGATTACATATTTGACAAAGTGTTTCCGCTATTTCGTTTCTCAATTCTTTTATTACCCTTGGGTGGATGCCGTCCGGACTAGAGAATGACACGGTGACGGTTTACCCGCGGCCACCGCATTTAAGCCGCGGGTCACCGCCGAAAACGGGGAAGAAAACTAGCAGTCGCTGCGGTGACGGGGACAAGGCCATTCACCGACCGCGGAAACGGTGAACAGGTTTGTCCCCGCGGGCCAATGTACCCCCTTCTAGGAACCGCTATTTCACCGTGCTCCTCATTTGTCATTTCAACCCTTCCTGCCAATCGCAGCAGAAGGGTACCCAACCCCTCCTGCCGGTCCTCCCAATGGCCTCCCCTAAGATCGCCGGCAGGAGGGTACCCAACCCCTCCTGCTGGCCCCCCCCCCCCAACGAACCCTCCCACCCCGGAACCCCCTTAGTCTTACTTTTCAAGTTGGACCGGACAGCTCCTCGCTCGTCTGGCCAGCAGGCCTGCCTCCGTCCAAATGAGGCGGGCCCGCCCCTCCCCCCCCCTCCCCTGCCTCCCAATGGCCTCCCCTAAGATCGCCGGCAGGAGGGTACCCAACCCCTCCTGCTGGACCCCCCCCCAACGAACCCTCCCACCCCGGAACCCCCTTAGTCTTACTTTTCAAGTTGGACCGGACAGCTCCTCGCTCGTCTGGCCAGCAGGCCTGCCTCCGTCCAAATGAGGCGGGCCCGCCCCTCCCCTCCCCTGCCTAACCCACAGGATCCTAGGGCCTGATTGGCCCAAGCACCTAAGGCCCCTCCTATAGCGGGAGTGGCTTTAGGTGCCTAGACCAATCAGGCCCTAGGATCCTGTGGGTTGGGCAGGGTAGGGGCGGGCCCGCCTCATTTGGACGGAGGCAGGCCTGCTGGCCAGACGAGCGAGGAGCTGTCCGGTCCAACTTGAAAAGTAAGACTAAGGGGGTTCCGGGGTGGGAGGGTTCGTTGAGGGGGGGTCCAGCAGGAGGGGTTGGGTACCCTCCTGCCGGCGATCTTAGGGGAGGCCATTGGGAGGCAGGGGAGGGGAGGGGAGGGGCGGGCCCGCCTCATTTGGACGGAGGCAGGCCTGCTGGCCAGACGAGCGAGGAGCTGTCCGGTCCAACTTGAAAAGTAAGACTAAGGGGGTTCCGGGGTGGGAGGGTTCGTTGGGGGGGGTCCAGCAGGAGGGGTTGGGTACCCTCCTGCCGGCGATCTTAGGGGAGGCCATTGGGAGGACCGGCAGGAGGGGTTGGGTACCCTTCTGCTGCGATTGTCGGGAGGGCCGTTGGGGGGGTCTACAGGAGGGGTTGGGTGCCCTCCTGCCGTGATCGCGGGGGGGAGGGGAGACTTGCAGCCGTAGCCGCGGTCACTATGCTAATCACGGCAGCATTTAAAGTACATGTCGTGTTTGTTTTTGCATTGCTAGCCCCAGGGGTGGTGGAAGATTAGTGATTGAAAAACTGTATGAAAAATAACTATTTTAAATTTAGTGATCAAAATGTGTCAGTTTTGAGAATTTTTATTAATTAATTTTTTCTCTGCGTGTTTTGTTTTTGTATAGTTATTAACTAATATTTAACTAAGTTTTAAAGTTTTAAAGAATGTTTCCTTTATACGTAAATAAAGAAAAGTGAATGGGATTGCAGTGGCGGTGACGGGGCGGTGAATGGGGTGGCAGTGGCGGTGACGGGGCGGTGAAGAGGATGGTGAGACGGGGACGGGGCGGTGACGGGGTTGGTGAGGCGGGGACGGGGCGGTGACGGGGATGGTGAGACGGGGACGGGGCGGTGACGGGGACCAATTTTTTCACCGTGTCATTCTCTAGTCCGGACCTGGTGATTTGTCGCTTTTCAGTCTGTCTATCTGTTGGAGGACATCCTCTCGGCTCGCCTCTAGTTGGACCAGTTTTTCGTCGTGGTCTCCGTTTATAATCTCCTCGGGTTCCGGGATATTGGATGTGTCCTCTCTCATGAAGACTGACGAGAAGAACTTATTTAACCTGTCAGCTATCTCTTTTTCCTCCTTTACCACTCCTTTCCTGTCTCCGTCGTCCAGTGGCCCCACTTCCTCTCTGGCTGGTTGTTTCCCCTTCACATACCTGAAGAAGGGTTTGAAGTTTCTTGCTTCTCCTGCCAGTCTTTCCTCATATTCTCTCTTTGCTTTCCTAACTTCTCCTGGTTTTCTTTTGTTGGGTCCTTTTTTCCTTTTTCTGAAAGATGATTTCTTGTCACTTATCGCCTTTCTTACTGCATTTGTTATCCACGCTGGATTTCTAGCTCGATTCTTTTTGCACCCTTTTCTAAACCTTGGGACGTATAGGTCTTGTGCCTCGTGCACTGTGCCCTTGAGCATGGCCCAGGCTTCCTCTACGGTCTTCACCTTCCCTGAGCTGTTGCTGAGCTTTTTTCCCACCATTTTCCTCATGGCCTTGTAATTTCCTTTTCTGTAGTTGAGTGCTGTCGTTGTGGTTCTTTTGACCTTTGGTGTTCCTACGTTTAGTTTGTACTGGACCATGTTATGATCGCTGTTCCCTAATGGTGCTAGTACTACCACCTCCTTTGCGGGTCCCTCTAGCCCGTTGAGGATTAGGTCCAGAGTGGCACCCCCTCGCGTTGGTTCCGTGACCAGCTGCTCCATGAAACAGTCCCTCATCGCTTCTAGGAATTTAGTTTCTCTCTTGCAATTTGAGTGTCCAATGTTCCAATCTATTCCTGGGAAGTTGAAATCCCCCATAACCACCACCCTTCCACTTTTGCACACCTGCCTCAGTTCATCCTCCAGGTAATGGTCGTCTGCTTTTGGCTGTCCTGGTGAGCGATAGTACAGTCCCAATTTGGTGTCCGGAGCGGACACCTCCTGTCAGCTTAACCCATAGTGATTCCAAGCTGTCCACCCTTACTGTTTCCATCCTGGTTGAAGGAATGGAGTCCTTTATATACATTGCTATTCCTCCACCTTTCTTGTGTGTCCTATCCCTCCTGTAGAGTTTGTACCCTGGTAGGGCCACATCCCATTTGTTGTCCTCGGACCACCATGTCTCTGTGATTCCTATTATGTCTAGGTCTTTATTACTGGCTATAACTTCTAGCTCCCCCGGTGACGTCGGAGATCGGCGTACAAAGGGAATATCAAAGCACCAGTGGAGGGCGCAGGAACATGACCCAGACATAAACCAGAACCAAAATGTGCCTCCACACCACGAAACCCCCCCAATCCCTGGAGGGGACTCAGGGTTGCTACAAATGAAGGACCCAGTTATTCAGCCCCCCCAATCCGCTACCTCCACCATAGCAGGGCCCGCTGCAGCGGATCCAGCCACACCGAGTTGCATCCCACCCAGGGTCTCCGCCACCTAGGGAGATCCAGACACGCCAAGGCACGATAAGGAGCCACCCATGAGTCAAAGAGACTTGCAGGGGCAAACTGGAAATTAGAGGTGGAAAGCTCATGCACCCAGCGCATCAAAGCGGTCACGTTATACAACCTGAGGTCCGGTAGCACCAAGCCTCCCTGGGACCGGCTCTGGGTGAGGCGCCAGTAACTGATTCACGCTAGTTTGTGGCGCCAGATAAAGGAGCCCATAAAAGACTTATATGTCCGTTCATCCACCCCCCCGGGAGCCAAATCGGAATCATCTGCAATGGGTACAGTATTTTGGGGAGCAGGACCATTTGACCTGACCCGATAGTGACAGGGGGAGGTCCCCCCACCAAAGGCAAGCATCGCGGAGCAGGGTAAACTTATGCACAAAATTGCATTGATACACACGAGTCCAATCTGCACTTAGAAAAATCCTTAAATATTTAATCTCCCCCTCAGCCTATCGAAAGGGGAAACCAGGCAAAAGGCAGGAAACACAGGGCGAGAATACGGGTATTGCCTAAGATTTACTGAAATTAATACAAGGCCTGAGAAGGACTTGTACAGGGCTATAAAATGGGTGATAGAAGGGAGAGACACCTGGGCATTGCCAACAAACAACAACATGTCATCCACGATCATGGTAATGCTACACTCCTTCCCTCCAATGCATATACCCGTAATGTCAGGGGATGCCCGAATCTTAACAGCCAAGGGTTTGAGTGAAAGAATGAACAACAGAGGGGATGGGGGCATCCTTGCTGCGTCCTCCTCCACAAAGGAAAAGGGTCAGTGCGGCACCGATTGATGAACAGCTGCGCAGTCGGGGAGTGTATAGGTGGAACAACCCAATCATGAAACGAGCCGGTAATGCCAAACCATCGCAAAATCCAAAAAAGATAAGGCCACATGTCCTTGTCAAAAGCCTTCTCGGCATCCAGACTGGCCAACAGGTCGTCACCCGCTCGGTCCCTGCCCTCAAGAAACGCCACCAGCGCCTTGAGAATATTAGCGGAGGAGAAATGGCCAGGGACGAACCCCACCTGATTGGGATGGATAAGAGATGGGACCACTTGTGCCAGCCATTTGGCTAGGATAGCAGTAAGGAGCTTCATGTCCTGATTAAGTAGGGAAATGGGCCTGTAAAATCCCACAAGCTCAAGGTCCTTACCCGGCTTAGGGAGCACCACCATGTGGTTTTGGTCAGGGAGTAGCTGATCAGTGGAATGCAGGTCCATAGCACACAAAACAGGCCCGATGTGGGGTCGTAAGATCTTATAAAACTTGGGCCCATGCCGTCAGGACCTGCGGCCTTAGCCAGTTTCAAATTGCCGATAGCAGTGGATATCTCCGTGTAAGAGATAGGGGCTTTCAGCAGGTCTCTATGAGTCTCGGCGAGCCGAGGCAGAGGCAAGTCACAGAAGAATGAATCCCGGGCCTCGGTATCGTATGTCCCCGAACTTTACAGCTCACTGTAAAAACGTACAAATTGGATCTGAATAGCTTTATGCTCTGTATGCAGTATGGTAGGGCTCTCTCGAATACAGGATACATGTGTGGCCTGCCTAGAGGGTCTAACAAGGTTCATCAAGAGCTTCCCTGCCTGGGTTCCCCATTTATAAAGCTTAAACTTGTAGACATCAATGTGAGTTAGAGCCCTGTCTGTGAGAAGAGTGTCGATTCGCTTGCGCAAGCTAAGATAAGACTGTCTGGCCTCCTCTGAGTTATGTTACAAGTGGTAGGACTTACTTTCCCGCAATTTTTTCACAAACGATGTTAGCTCGGCATCACGCTGTTTGCGCTTGCGTATGGTGTAGGCTATGATGCAACGTTTGCAGCTTCCCAAAACACAGGGTCAGAGACGTCACCCCCCTCATTGGTCTGCTTATACTTAGTCTATTCCTCAATGAGGTAAATATGAAAAGCTTCATCCAGATACAAGGAGGGGTTGAAGCGCCAGACACGGTCCGGGGCAGATCCCCCCACTTTAAAGTTAAGGAGACAGCGGTATAGTCACTAAAAGGAACATCCAGGATGCAGGTGCGCACCACCCGGCCCATGGAGTGAGAGGGGACCAAAAAATAGTCCAGATAAGAGTGACTGTGGTGCACTCCAGAGAAGAAGGTGAAGTCCATCTCACCAGGGTAGTAAACCCGCCACGCATCCTGGAGATCCAGTTTACCTAACAAAAAATTCACCCTTCTCCATTCGTTGTCTTTCTGTACTACCCTGGGGGGGTTTACAGTTAATTGAGGGATCACTAGTGACATTGAAATCTCCCCCCACACGAAGCTCATAGTTCGGTAGTGCAATCAAGTGAGCTAAGAGAGTAGGAAAAAAAGAATGAGAGTAGACGTTAGGAGCATAGAGATTGCATAACACCACATGTTTGTCAGAGAGCGTGCCCACCCATATAACATAGCAGCCCTGTTGGTCCCATATAACCTTGTACGTGACCCTGGGAACCCCTTTATGGATGAGAATGGCTACCCCCTTTGCCTGGAATTATATGAGGAAGCAGCCACCTCACCCACCCAGTCTCTCGCTAGCTTCTGATGTTTGCTTGTGGTGAGGTGTGTCTCCTGCAAAAAGACCACAGTGACACTTTCTTTCTTCAAAAAGGACAGGACCTTAGTCCATTTCACAGGAGAGTTAATACCAGCCACATTCAGAGTAACACAAGTAAGATCAGCCATAGCCATGGGAGGAGTGTATAGACAAAACCCAAAGACCCCATGCCATCACACTATCCTCAAGGGCCTCCCAGCTGGCACCGAGGACAAACGCAAGAACCCCAATCACTCAGGATACTCCCATCCCATCCCCCCCATCCGCCCCATTCAACAATCTTGCACCCCCTCATACATACCAGAAAACCACACACCAGACCCACCCATACAACCAGCCAACCCCAGAATGTACCCCTAAAAACAAGCTGAAAAGCCACAGCTCCCACCCCTCCCACCCACAAGAAACAAAAATGAGCAATGCCCACCCCCACCCCCCTCCAGCAGAGCTCCCCAGTGAGCATGCGGTACAGAGTTTAAGGACAACAACAAAGTCCAATAGAACAGGCACATGAAAACAATGTTCAAGAAGCCATTAAGGCAAAGGCCCCAGCTTGTTGCAATAAGGGGGAGGCCCCACTCAGGTATCAGGAAGGGGCCAGGTCTCCCCGCAGGCATGAAACAGTCTGGAAAAAAGAAAAGTCAAATAATAGTGAGAGAAATTAAGTAGGAAGTTCACTCAACAATGCCAAAGGCACACGAGCCAAGGCTTCCAAATACCACAGCTGAGGCAGCCCACCACATGATCTGTAGTTGACAAAACAGGCCCCCGAGCTCCCGGCTCGGCAGCAGGTAATATCTATGGCAGTGAGTCATAGAAGCCCATAGCTGAGCGAGCCCAGGGGCTCAGGGTATCAGTCATGGAGCCGATACCGGTGAGGCCAGGGTGTGGACATAAGCCTGCAGGTCCTCCAAGGTGTCGCACATCTTTGGACCGCTGGCCTTCATAATACGCACTCGAGCCAGGAACTGGACTACAAACAGGAGGCCCCTGTTGCACAGCTCAGAGCAGTAGGGCGCCAAAGCACGCTGCCGTGCAGCTACCTCTGCAGAATAATCATTGAACAAAAGAAGCTTCTTCCCACCATGTTCCAGCAGACCTTTCTTCCTGTAGAGTGCCATCGACTGAGCCTTATCGGCAAAGAGTAGTCGGGCTATGACAGGCCGGGGTCGACCATTGCCATCCCTGCGGGGCCCCAGACGGTGTACACACTCCACCAGGATCTTGGTGCCAGGGGGTGAAAAGCCCACAACGTCCGGGAGCCACCTCTCCACCAGGTCTTGCAGTTCCTCTTTGCGGAGGGTCTCAGCAAGCCCTACGAGCCTGGTATTATTGCAGCGACCTCAGTTTTCCTGGTCCTCGAGGGGTGCATGCAGGGTAGAGTAGCGTGCTTCTACGGCCCGGAGCTGTGCTTCCATGGTGGAGGATTAGTCCTCCTGCATGGCGATGCGAGTCTCCGCCATCTGTAAATGCTGGCCCTGATGCTCCAGGCTGTCATGGATATCATTGACCGTGGCCTGGAGTTAGTGAGCCGCTCATCGATAGCCACGGAGATATTTTTAGTGAGTTCTTGGACCGCGTCCTCTTGCAGTTGGACTTTTGGCGGGGAGGAAGGTGCAGACGCCATTTTGGATACCCCGTGCGGTCTCTGAGCCCTAGCAGGTCGCAGGGTCTTTATGGGCATAACTTACGCAATCCTCTACCAAACAGATTGCGGAGGGGCCCGCTGCACTCCGGAATCGATACTCTCCTACTAGAGTGAAAAAAGGAATGGGGGTAAGCAGTTATAAGGGTAATAAAGCAGAAAATAGATGCGGAGCTGTGGCAAGGAGCCGCCGCTTAGTTCTGCATCATCACGTGACCCCCATAGTCAATTTTTAAGGCTCAAACGATTGTGTTCCTCTTTTTCTGACTTTACACAACAATCTACAGAGAAGTTATCCACAAGAATGCATTGAAGCAAGTTACAACAAAGCACTAGAAAAGGATCGTGAAGAACTTTTGAAGAAAAATGAAAACAGAGTATCACCTAAAATTTACACATCTTACCAAGGACATAAAAAATAATAAGGCATAACTGGCACATCTTGGAAAATCACACATGCTTCAAATACAAAAGATGCACTATTGCATACTTAAGAAATAAAAACCTCAAATAAAAATTAGTGCCTTCAGCTTTATCGCCCATTGCTTCATCATGAAGCAATATCGAAAGGCCATTATTCATGTGGACGCTGCAGTGTTTGCAAACACAGCATTGAAACAAACTAAATTTGTACATCCTCATACCAAAAAGGAATATCATTTGCAACATTGTTCTGAATACAAGTCAATAGATGTCATATACATAATTATCTGTTCTTGCAATCTTCTTTACGTGGGCAAAACAAAACGCATGATACGTATCAGAATCATAGAACACTGTAGCTGCATCAACAGAAAAATCCAATCGGCACCCTTAGTCAAACATTGGAATAACAGTAATCACGCTACCTCTGATCTTGGGTGTTTTGTACATAAGACCATACAACCCAGACCAAGAGAGAGTGATGTAAACTTGATCCTATTACAAGAACAAAAAAAATTATCTTTGAATTCCAAAGTAATCACCCCCATGGTCTTACTTTAGATATAGATTACTCTGTTTTTCTTTGATTACTTTTTGTATAATGATTTCCTCAATTTTGTGTTTTTTCATTATCTGGTGGACACCTGGAATACGCTTCCAGAGGACGTAATAGGGCAGAGTACGATACTGGGGATTAAGAAAGGACTGGACAATTTCCTGCTGGAAAGGGGGTTAGAGGGGGTATAGATAGAGGATTACTGCACAGGCCCTGGACCTGTTGGGCCGCTGCGTGAGCGGACTGCTGGGCACGATGGACCTCAGGTCTGACCCAGCGGAGGCATTGCTTATGTTATGATTCAAGACATTACCTGATTACGACATTATCTGATTTAAGACATTTGTATATATTTTTCCATCTTCATTTCACTTCTTTTCTTTCTTTATCTTTAATTTTCAGCTTCTTTTTTTGACATACCTTCAGCATTTACTGCAATTCATACCATGCTCCTATTTGTCTTTATTTCACTCTTTTTATGCTCATCTCACCTATCCCAATCAAATTAATGCTTTTACATTACTATCTATTTGAACTCTGGTGATTTTCCCCAGCATTCACAATCTCCCTCTTTCATCTCCGCAGCTCTTTGCAGAATGTCTCTTGCCAAATTCATACTTTTTAAAAATTTTCAACCTGTTCAAAACACTCACTGTTCCTGTTCCACATGCTCTTCACATAAAGTTTTTTTTACCTTTTGCCACATGATGTCATTACATTGCCTTTCTTAAACGCCTCGTTTTCGTCGCACTCTTTTTACCAGTGATCTTCAGTTTTACTTTGGACACTAGTATCTACTTTGTTTTTACTGACATGTAAGTCCGTTTTTCATATTTTAATCTCCATGCGTTTTATCAGCCACTCACTTATCTCTCCGGTACTACCCTTAGTTTTTTTAGCTCAGCTTTAATTTTCCCTTTATTTCGGATTCATTTTTTTTGAGACATAGTTTTAACTGTGGTCATTTCTAATTGTAATACATTCAGTTCTAGTTCCTGTTTGTCAATTTTCATTTCCAACACTTTAATTTGTGAATTCAATGAGTTTCCCATTTTAACAACTAAGTCCCAGAGAGACTCCATTGTGATTTCAGTGAGTTTTTCAACCGTAAAAAAGGAAAGCTCACCTCCCAAACTTGTAGTTTTTTTGTCCTGTTGTGCCTCCCTCTTCTTTGATGTTCCAGATGTAGTTTCACTTTCCAGACTGTGACAAATATAGCTCTCCGTCTAGCTTTAGCACAGGGTTAGCTAGGAAGAGCAGTAAGACCCTATGCAGGAGAGCTGACCAGGTTGGCCCTGCCGATTATGAAAGCGCTGACTTTCCCTGTACCGACATTGAGCCAGACACTGACTGCCAGTGAGAGTTCAGTCCAGTTGCAGGTTACTCTCCCAAGCCTGCTATTAGAGCTCAAAGAAACTGAGGAGCTAAGAAACTACAACTCCCAGAAAGCCAGAGAACTGGCAGGAAGCTGTCAGTTAAGCAGACACAGCTACAGAGGGAGCTTTCTCCCTTCCCCCTCTTCAGAGCAGGGAGGGGCAAATTGGAACCTGTTAAAACGAGGCAGCTGAGACCCAGAGAGGGGGAGGAGCAGAGGAGCTGGGAGCGTTTCCCAGAAAGGCAGCATGATTTCCCTCACTGATTGAATGCTGATGAGCCAGGGGAAGAGTGTGAGATGGTGGACCTTTCAGAAGAGTCTGAACCCACCATTGAGAAGCAGTTTGGAAGTGGTGAACCAATGTTTATTGGTTTTTCCAGTGAGCCTAGTGAGAGGCTAGAAGTCATGGTCACAAGCTGAAAAGGTGGGAGTGTTTGATATTTTTTCTTACCTGTTGTTTTGGTGAAAGCCTGGGACTGTGTTATTTTTGGTGTGCAACAGAAATGTCTCACTTATTAGAGCTATGTTGTGGAGATTCTGTTGCTGTGTTTTTTCTTTAAAACTTCTTGAACAATTCACTACGGAGCTTTTGGCTTACGCTCCTCTCCACACAGCTGGAGACTAATTACTTCTGATAAGCTATGTCAGCCACGGAGGAGCTCCGTTTGGATAGATTCCTGTGCAGTCAGCCAGTGTCAGAGTGCTTCAGCTTGAACAGTTTATCTTTTGCTTATGAGAAGTTCATTGCCATACAGCAAGACCTGTGTGTATGTTTCCTCATTGCTGAACTTACTTTGTCCCATTTAGGCTGGTGAAGAGGACTGAGCCATAGAAATTGAAGTTCAGCCATAGTCTTGTTTTTTGTGGGGGGTTTTCCTTTTCTGATTTTGGAAATAAGGGTCATTCTGACAGTTGTGAGACCAGTGTGGCCAGGTTGGCCCAGCATTATATGTTTTGACTTTTGCATTAATGTATTTGGGAAAATATCACAACCTACTTGAGAACCCCAGAGCAACCTGACTCTGGGTCAGGAATAAAAGTCTAACTTTATTTTTTGAACCTCTTTGAGTGTGAGTGGATTCCTTGCTTCCTTGCATTGTGGACATTTTACTTGCCTGAAGGATTCCCTAGTTGGAGGGAACGGGCTGGGAATAGTATCGGTCGCTGTGGCCCAGGCTCGCAGCACGTTTCAGGAGCCCGCGGGTTGTGACAAGACTCAAAAAGTCTTTCAGTAAATCCGTATCATAGCTCGCAGATGAACAAGCCTCCTGGGTTACAGGGACTGCCTTGCTGGACGCACCTGGTTCCCACGGCGAGCTGGTATGCTGCAATTGGGGGAAGTGTCTCTTGCTTCAGGGCTCAGCGTGACCTCTAGCCCAGGGATTCTTGTGGTGTCACTCTGTGCCGCTGATTCCTGCGGGTGATTCCCTGAAGTTATCGATTCCCTCTGAAGACGGTTCAAGAACTGCTCGATAGTGAGAAGAGAAGTATTTTCAGAGCGCCGCGAAGCTCCAGCGGCACTTCTTCCGCTCCTCTTAGGCATGAGGAAACACTCAGTTGAAACTGAGCAAGTAAGGTAAGATTTTCTAATTTCTACCGAACACTCAAGAGACGCTTCCCGACTTCAGCCACTCGTGGCCATCTTGGATCCTACACTCTTGTATTGCCTTTTATTGTATATTTCCTCTTATTCATGCTTAACTATCTGGGTAGATTTTATTTACATGTTTCCATTCATACCTTAGATTATGTTTTGAATTATGCCATAGACTATGGTTGCTTTATCATTGTGCATTCACCTTTCAAATGATTAGTTCTTCTTCATTATATGCTTTTGCTTGTATACATATGTTTTAAAATGTGTTCTTAATTATGCTGTTTTCAAATATGTTTTTGATTATATGTTTCCAGTCACGCTAAATTTTTATTATGCTACTAGTGTTTAAGTCCGTTACTTTAATGAGTGCTGTCTGCCTTTCTTTCTTACTTTCTGTGTCTCTCCCTGCCCCTGTCTCTCTTCCTTTCTTTCTTTCTTTCTGTGTGTCTGTCTTTCGTTCTAATGCGCTGCCTGCCTGGCCCCCTTTCCCTCTCCGTCCCCTCCACTTCCCTGTGCAGCAGCAGCAGCAGCAGCATTTCCCTCCCACCCTTCCCTGTGTAGCAGCAGCATTTCCCGCCCTTCCCTGTTCAGCAGCAGCATTCCCCCCATACACACACACTACCCTGTGCAGCAGCAGCATTTCCCGGCCTTCCCTGTGCAGAAGCAGCATTTCCACACACACACACATACTTCCCTGTGAAGGAGCAGCATTTCCCTGCCTTCCCTGTGCAGAAGCAGCATTTCCCCACACACCCACACACACTTCCCTGTGCAGCAGCATTTCCCGGCCTTCCCTGTGCAGCAGCAGCATTTCCTGCTGCCCCCTTCCCAGCCGCCGCGTTGAAATTGAGAGAAAAGCGCTGCACCGCGCTACCACTGGCTTCGGCGTCTTCTATCCACGGCGGCCAACCCTAGCGGAAACAGGAAGTAGTCAGAGAGGGCGGGCCACAGTGAACAAAAGATGGTGAGGCCAGCGTTAGCGCGGTGCAGCGCTTTTCTCTTAATTGAAACGGTGAGCTGGCGAGAAGGAGGAGGCTTTGGCGGTGGTGGTTTTGGCAGTGAGTGAGGGCGGGAGGGGGGAGTTGGCGGCTGTGCTGTGTTTCTCCGCTTTGGCCACCACATCCGCACTCCTGCTGGCCACGGACCTACTGATCACAGATCAGAGATCACGGAAGCACGCAGGTAAGTACGCATGCACGGCTAGGGTTTTATTATATAGGATGTTTTATGTCTTTTGATTATGCATTTTTTTATATTTAGTTTGTAATTATGTTTCCTAACATGGTCCTATAGACTCTTGATAAAGGCATACGCCCAGTGTTGAGTCTTTGAGCCACTGCGGCATTCTTATCAATAAAATGACTGTGAACTATATATCCTTGGCTGATCCTTTGACATCTTGTCCTCATGACTCCTTCGTTGTGTGTTCTAGTCTCATTGTTGAGGCCTGTCCCTGGCTTCTGATTCAGTGTTCTTTCAATGCCATCTGCCATCCTCAAAATTTGCCCAGCTGATACTTGTTGACTCTTCTGAATTTCCTCCATAGTAAAAATGAAGCCTTTGCTATAGAATAAAAGCAGTTGCTTAAAACTATCACTTACAATTGTTGATATGGACTTAGATGTGATTTGGGATCATTTATGATAAACCCTAGAAACTCCAACACCCAAATGGTTGAGGGAACAAAACTTTTTGTCCCTTTCTGACCAGTCTATCATCCAAATTGGAAATCATGTGGACCTAGATCCTTAGCGTCTCATACTTGATGCTGAAATTATTTATTTATGCAAAATTTACTATACCACTTTATCTGGCAGGGCAGAGCTAAGTGGTTCACTGGCTAAAACACAAATTTAGGAAAGGAACACCAATTAGATAATAGGACAGAAGTCAGCATTTTGGAGCAAATTCTATGAACAGCATCCCAAATTTAGGCAGTGGTAGGCATCCTACTGATGTCTAACCAGCCAATCGAGATGTACATTTTTAGAAAAATCCTACTGAGGCAGGCGGCTTACACTTTAGGCGATTTCGCATGTCTAGGGAGACAATTATGAACAGCTAAGCTCGCCAAATATAACACAATAAATCAATTCGTAGACCACATAACCGAATAGATCTATGCAATTCACAAAAGAATAATAGGATACAGAAATAATCTGAATGAAGAGATCTAATTGCCTATGAATTTGTTAGAGATGGGTCTTCAATTGCCTACTAAACTGAAGGTACGAGAGAGACAAGGAGCTCAAATGCCTGAAATCACTATCATGCGAAAACTTATGGCAGCCATTCGGAAAGCAGCGCGGGGCCAAGCAGGAGAGCGTAAAGCTTGCTCCTGACGTCCGCGCTGCTGATCTGTGTGCTGCAGGCTGGGAAAAAAAGCAAAGGATACACACTGGACCACCAGATTATAAAGGAGGGATGACGGTCAGGGGTGTGTGTTTTAAAAAAAAGGTGGTGTGGCGGCAGCGGGCAGGGTGTTTTTAAAAAAGGTGGTGTGGTAGCAGCGGCAGCGGGCGGGTGGGTCTAAAAAGGTGGTGCGGCAGGGCACCAAAAATTTATACCTTCACTTCATAAGATGCACCGAGATTTCCACCCAGTTTTGGGTGGAAAAAAAGTGTGTCTTATGGAGCGGAAAATACATTAAGTTTAATTGCAGTATTTTGAATAATATGCAGTCTTATGATGTTCTTTTTGAGTCCCACAAGGGACAAGCTGGCTTAGCACCAGAAACAAAGTTCTAAATGCAGGGGCGTCAAAATATGGATCTAAGTCACAGGTGTCAAAGTCGGTCCTCGAGGGCCGGAATCCAGTCGGGTTTTCAGGATTTCCCCAATGAATATGCATGAGATCTATGTGCATGCACTGCTTTCAATGCATATTCATTGGGGAAATCCTGAAAACCCGACTGGATTACGGCCCTCGAGGAGGGACTTTGACACCCCTGATCTAAGTGAACGCAGTTTCCACAACATAAAAAAACACTTGTGGACCACTTTGTCAACTTGATGTTTCATGGTTAGATTATGATTCAGGGTAACACCCAATATTTTAATTGTTGGGTGAATCGTATGTAGTATGGAATTTGCAGATATTGTCAAATCATAACATGACTGTTGGGAGAGGCAAAAAAGGAATTTTGTTTTGTCAGCATTCAGCTTCAATTTAAATTCCGACATCCAGGCCTCTATGGTGTCAAAGATAGCCTCAATAGTATGAGTTATATTATTCAACGATATGTTGCAAGGAAGTATAAGAGTAATATCGGCAGCATAGCTAAATAATTTAGCTCCAAAATTGGCTAATCTTGTTCCAAGAAATGAAAGATAGACATTAAAGAGCTTTGGGGACAGTGATGATCCCTAAGGGACTCCAGATGGGTTTCCATGAGGCCAAGTCAATATTGTTGACTCAGACTTGATAAATACTGGATTCTAAGAAAATCTGGAACCATGAATAGACCTATCATGAATACCAATACGTCCAACAAAGCACAAAAAGACAATCCAACAGTCTGCAGTGCAGCAAAAAACAGTACAAAACAAAACAAAAGAAACTGCAGATAAAACGTACAAGATGTAAGCTATGTTTATTAAAATATTGAATTACGGTGAGGTATCGCCACCATTTAACAAACCAGGGATCCGACACAGTCCATGTTTCGATCAACACACCTTCATCATGGGTCCTAACAGATAAAGATGACACAGCAGGCACAGCAGGTGCAGAGGGCACACAGCCGGACAGACACAGAGGACACAGCAGGCGCAGAGGACACACAGTCGGACAGACACAGGCGGAAACAGAGGGACACACAGCTGGACAGACACAGAGGACACACCAGGCACAGAGGACTCACAGTCCGGGCAGACACAGAGGACACAGCTGTCGCAGAGGACATCCACAGCAGACCGGAGGACAGCAATGGAAGCAAGCAGACAGAAGCAGGGAAGTTGAGCTAACCCAGTGTTTGCACTGTCAGCCATATGTATGACTACCTCCCCTTGGGAGGCGGTTTACGTTTGCACTCAATGCAGAGAACTGGAGAGCCTGAAGAAACGAGTCAGACTCCTGGAGGGCAGAATACTGGAACTGGAGGCACTTCGAGCACTGGAGGAGGAGGACAAGGATGCAGAGAAAACATCAAGACAGAGGAAACCATTGAAGAAGAGGTAGGAGAGCTGGAGAAGTACATAGAGGAGGCATACAGGGAGACCATGGAAAATCACCAGAAACAGTGGAACTACTGGGATACATCTATAGAGGAGTGAGGACCTCCAGCAGGATAACAAAGCAGCGGATCTGGAGGCAGCAGAGGGGACCCACAAGAAGGCAAGTTTAGTGCAAGCCAACGCCAAGATGAGGGATGATGGGTGTGCATGGAGGGACACGGAACTACGGCTGGAGAGATGGACATACACTGGGGACAAAGACCTGTGGTTGGAGAAGCAAGAGAAGATAGAGGGGACAGCAATCGTTGTGGGGGACTCCATTATCAGACAATTTGGACAGCCACATAGCGGGAGGGAAGACAGGATCGGCTGGTGACCTGCCTACCGGGAGCCAAGGTAGAAGACATAGTGAGCATTGACAGGATGGTCGACAGCGTGGAGGAAGAAGAAGATACAGCAGTGGTAATCCACGTAAGGCGAACAATAGTGAGCAACAGGAAACTACAACAGAGAAGTACTAAAGGATCAGTTCTGGACGCTAGGAAGGAAGCTGAAGACCAGAACATAGAGGATAGCATTCTCGGAGATCCTGCCGGTACCCAGGGCAGATGAGAAAAAAATAGATGGAGCTGCAAGCAGTCAACGCGTGGATGCAGTGCTGGTGTGAGGAAGAAGGATTCTACTTCGTGTGCAACTGGACAACATTCTGGGGGAAGATCAAGCTGTACAGGAAGGACGGACTCCACCTCAGCAGAGACGGAACGAGGCTACTTGCAAGCAACATCAAGAGATGAAGTTGAGAAGTTTTTAAACTAGGAAGAAGGGGAAAGCCAACAGTCGATCCGAGAGAGAGAGTTGATGATTCGGGAAACCGGTATACCCAGAGGATACCATGCAGGAAGATGGAGGGGAAGACTCACTCAGATCACATGCAAGACAGACCGAAAGGGACACAAGAGGGAACGGACACACAAGAAGGGGAACAGGCTGCAAACTCAAGTGTATGTACACGAATGCAAGGAGCCTTAGAAATAAGATGAATTAGAAGCTGTGGCACAAAAGGATAACATGACATCATCGGCATCATGGAAACATGGTGGACTGATGAAAATGTCTGGGACACGGTGCTATCGGGATACAAACTCTACCGCAGAGACAGTGTGACTCAAAAAGGAGGCGGCATTGCTATTTACATCAAAGAGGGAATTGAATCTACTAGAGAGAACATGCCACAACAGATGGATAAGTTAGAGTCTCTATGGGTCAAAATTCCAGGAACAAATGGACCGGAAACAAGGATAGGCATCTACTACCGACCCCCAGGGCAGTCTGAAGAAATTGATGGAGAAATGACGGATGTGATTAAACACATCTGCAAGAGAGGCAACGCAGTTATCATAGGCGACTTCAACTATCCAGGGATAGAATGGAACCTTGGCACTTCTGGCTGTGCTAGAGAGACCAAGTTCCTGGAAACTGTAGGCAATTGCTTCCTGGAACAACTTGTCAAGGAAAACACGAGAGGAAACGCAATTCTGGACTTGATCCTAAATGGGCTGCGAAGACCGGCACTGGATGCAGAACTAGAAGGGACGCTGGGAAACAGTGATCACAATATGATCTGCTTCAACCTGGAAACATGGGGGAAACATCAGTCCAGAACAACAGCCACGGCGCTAAACTTCCGAAAAGGGAATTACAAAGGGATGAGACGCATGGTGGGGAAGAAGATTAAGAAGAGGATAAACACTGTAAAGACACTAGAGCAAGCTTGGTCTCTTTATAAGGATATGGTCACCGAGGCACAAAATCTATATATACCACGTATCAACAAGGGATCACACAGGAAAAAGAATAAAGAACCGGCATGGCTCACTGTAGAGGTTAAGGAAGCGATCAGAGACAAAAAAAAACCTTGTTTAAGGAATGGAAAAGATCAAAAACGTACAAAAACTGGAATAAGCACAAACAACATCAACACAGGTGCCATAAGGCGGTAAAAGGGGCCAAAAGAGACTACGAGGAAAAAATAGCCAAGGAGGTGATGAACTTCAAGCTTTTCTTTTGATATATATATCAAGGGACCGTTGGATGATCAAGTAATAAAGGGAGCGTTAAAGGAGGACAAAGCAAACGCAGACAGACTGAACTCGTTCTTTGCATCTGTATTTACCGAAGAGGATATACACAGCATATCGGAACCCATCAGGCTATATGCTGGAAGTGAAAACAGGAAACTGACAAGAGCTATAAATCCCCGGGACCGGATGGTATCCATCTGAGGGTCATCAAGGAACTGAAAGGGACCATAGCTGAACTGTTTCAAATAATAGCCAATCTGTCAATCAAAACGGGAAAGGTTCCGGAAGACTGGAAGGTAGAGAATGTTACGTCGATCTTCAAAAAAGGTTCAAGGGGAGACCCGGGAAACTACAGACCGATGAGTCTAACCTCGGTACCAGAAAAGATGGTGGAGGCACTGATAAAGGACTGCATCATTGATCACCTTGATGGACACGGTCTAATAAGGACCAGTCAGCACAGTTTCAGCAAAGGCAGATCTTGTTCGACAAACTTGCTGCACTTCTTTGAGGGAGTGAACAGGCAGATAGACAAGGGTGACCCGGTCGACATTGTATATCTGGATTTTCAGAAGGTGTTTGACAAAGTTCCGCATGAACGACTACTTCGGAAAATTGCGAGACATGGAATCAAGGGTGAAATACTCATGTGGATTAAAAACTGGCTGAAGCATAGGAAACAGAGAGTGGGGGTAAATGGACAATACTCGGACTGGAAGAGCGTCACCAGTGGGGTGCCACAGGGGTCGGTGCTTGGACCAATGCTCTTCAACATCTTTATAAACGATCTGGACATAGGTACGATTAAATTTGCAGACGATATGAAGTTATTCAGAGTAGTGAAGACACAGTGGGATTGAAAAGATCTGCAACGTGTAATGGACATCGACATGGCAGGTTCAACATGGACAAGTGTAAAGTGATGCATGTTGGTAACAAAAATCTCATGCACAATTACAGGATGTCCAGAGCGGTACTTGGAGAAACTTCCCAGGAAAGGGACTTAGGAGTTCAGATCGACAAGTCGATGAAGCCGTCCCCACAATGTGTGGCGGCGGTGAAAAGGGCGAACAGAATGCTAGGAATGATAAAGAAGGGGATCATGAACAGATCGGAGAAGATTATCATGCCGTTAAACCGGGCCGTGGTGCACCCTCACCTGGAGTACTGCATACAGCACTGGTTGCCGTACATAAAGAAGGACATGGTACTACTCGAAAGGGTCCAGAGAAGAGCGACTAAGATGGTTAAGGGGTTGGAGGAGCTGCCGTACAGCGAAAGATTAGAGAAACTGGGCCTCTTCTCCCTTGAACAGAGGAGATTGAGAGGCAACATGATCGAAAAATTCAAGGTACTGAAGGGGATAGACTTAGTAGATAAGGACAGGTTGTTCACCAAGGTAGGAAGAATGAGAGGGCACTCTCTAAAGTTGAAAGGGGATAGATTCTGTACAAACATAAGGAAGTTCCAGAGGCTGTTATAGGGGAAAACACCCTCCAAGGATTCAAGACAAAGTTAGACAAGTTTCTGTTGAACAAGAACGTGCGCTGGTAGGGCTAGTCTCAGTTAGGGTGCTGGTCTTAGACCAGAGGGCCGCCGCGTGAGCGGACAGCTGGGCATGATGGACCACTGGTCTGACTCAGCAGTGGCAATTCTTATGTTCTTATGTTTTTTGTTTTTTTTGTTCTTCTTCACCCAGAGAGTGGTAGAAAACTGGAACGCTATTCCGGAGTCTGTGATAGGGGAGAACACCCTCCAGGGATTCAAGACAAAGCTAGACAAGTTCCTGCTGAACAAGAATGTATGCTGATAGGGCTAGTCTCAGTTAGGGTGCTGGTCTTAGACCAGAGAGCCGCCGCGTGAGCGGACAGCTGGGCATGATGGACCACTGGTCTGACTCAGCAGTGGCAATTCTTATGTTCTTATGTTTTTTGTTTTTTTTGTTCTTCTTCACCCAGAGAGTGGTAGAAAACTGGAACGCTATTCCGGAGTCTGTGATAGGGGAGAACACCCTCCAGGGATTCAAGACAAAGCTAGACAAGTTCCTGCTGAACAAGAATGTATGCTGATAGGGCTAGTCTCAGTTAGGGTGCTGGTCTTTGACCGGAGTGCCGCCATGTGAGCGGACTGCTGGGCATGATGGACCACTGGTCTGACCCAGCAGCGGCAATTCTTATGTTTCAAATGTAAATAAATACATAGACATATAGAAATAATATACATGAAAGCAAAATCCAAGAGTGTGAATGCAGTGATCCACAAGTGATCTAATGTGCAAGATTGAAACAGCAGGCCTAAGTGTGGTGCATGTGTATGTGATATACAAAATTTAAACAACAGGACTAAATGTAGTGCATGTGTATATAATATACAAGTGTGAACATAAATCTGATGACCAATCAAAAACAGTGAGATGTGAACAGCAAAAGGTGGATGTGTAAAAAAAATTAGACTCTCAGTGTGAAATAAAAGAATGGGAATTAGGAGAATAAATCATAAGAGAATTCTGAGGACCTACCCTAATTTGTAAGGTGTCAGATTAAACCGCACACAAAAAATAAACTGTAAATTGAAAGATATACAATAATGCATCATTCCTTATTCTAAAAGCTAATGATCACTATCTCATTAAAAGATATGCTAAAATGAGTCATAAAAACAAAAGAAGCAAATTAAAATAAAATGAAAATCCAAGACGGTAGTATTTGTATTGACCACTAGGAGGTAAGAAGTGTCCTATAGACTATGGATATTTAAAGAATTGAAAAGCACAGATTGTATTGGTGAAGAAGACAAGATGAGCGTTGTTAATCTAAACAGACACTAGAGAGGGCAATGTGGATCGAAAATAAACAGAAATAAAAAAATGGAAAATAAAAATAAAAGTAAACAGGGCCAACCAAGCAGTCAGGACACCAAGAGTACGAAATATAGATATAAAAACCTGAAGGGTGACTATAGGTGTGAAAGCAAGTCAAACTCTAGAAATGACAAGAGTGCAAGCCTGAAAAGTGCAGAATAAAAATTTCTAAACACAAAGTGAAGAGTGGTATAAATTTAGGAGCCGGTCAATGTAATTATCATTCAGAGTACCACTAAATGATTTACATCATGACTGCAAGGTACCTAAGTTAAATAAGTCTCATGGCAAGGACAGAGGCGGTGCCAAATGAAACGGTACATGGCAGAGAAATAAAAACCAAAGTGTGAAGACCATAGGTAAATCAGAAATGGCATAATGTAGGCTGAATTGCTCAGCCAGAAGATAAGTGCCAACATTCCAAGAGTTTTTTGTGGTCAACCAGGTCGAAAGCGCTACTCAGCTCAAACTGTATTACAAGTGCATTGTAGCCCTTACTAAATATGTTATGAAGATAATCTAAGATCACAGCCATAACGGTTTTAGTCCTGAATTGTGAGCGGAATCCAGATTGCGAATTATGTAAGAGAGCGTGTCAAGAAATTTTGATAATTGAGTTTGTACCATTCCTTCCATTATTTTAATGGAATAGAGGCAATAGGCCTATAGTGGAAACTTTAGATATAGGTTCTTTCAAATTCTGACAAATGGTGTAATTATGATGTATCCTTCAGATATGGAAAGAACTTATTTCCAAGAGGTGGGATAGCCAATTATATAAGTCAGATTTAAGATTAGTGGAGCTTTTTTTCAAAGCAACAGGGAACAGAGATCTAAGGGAACATAGGAATCTACATATTTATTGTACAATTTTATGAATTGTGTCCAATCAGGTTTATCGAATGATAGCCAAAGTTGATCTGCATGGGCTGGGTGTGGGCATGGTCTCGCGACGTGGCCTTGGGCAAGTTTAAGTGGTTCTAGGCATCTCTCTAGAGCTGCGACAGATGTCTGAAAGGTAGGAATTAAAATGCTGACCTGCATTTCAAACAGATACTACCACGATCAGCTAAGTGGCTGCGGCATGGAACCCCGAATCCCACTGGAAGTTGGGATGCTAACTCCCTCCTGCTGCCAACCCCTCCCCCAACACTGACTGCAGCAGGATGAATGCCCAATTCCTCCTACTGCCATCCCCGCACCCCCACCCGACACTGTGCCTGGCAGGAGGGATGCCCAATTCCTCCTACTGGAACCTCCGAAACAGCTCCCCCAACCATGATAGGCAGGAGGAATGCCCACTCCCTTCCTGCCAACAGGCTCCCCCCAAACCCATGACCCTCCCAAGCCCTCTACCCCAATACCACAACCATCCCCTGAAACACCCCCCCGTACCTTTTGTAGTGAAACGGGCTGGAGGGATACCTATTCTCTCCGGCCACCAGGCCTAACCTCTTCACAATAGGTGTGGCCTTTGGAATCTGGCCAATCGGAGTCTTAGGCCACTTCCAGTGCAATCCCAGAATAACTAGGAAGGAGGCCAAAGACTCTGGTTGGCCCAGGTGCCCAATCAGGGCTTTAGGCCCTTCTCTGGTGCAGGAAGGGGGAAGGCCTGCCATTATGAAGAGGTGGGCCTGGCAGTTGGAGGAGAAGGCATCCCTCTGGCCTGCCATACTACAAAAGGTACTGGGGGGAGGAGGGTTGGGGGAGGTTTGGGGTGCTGAGGTTGGAGATTCGAGTATGGGGAGGTTTGTACATTGGGGGGGTCACAGTTTCAAGGGGGGGCCTGCTGGCAGAAGGGAGTGGGCATCCCTCCTACCTATTACAGTTGGGGGGGTTTTGGGGATTCTGGCAAAAGAAGGAGAGCATCCCTCCTGCCTATCAAGGAGGGGTTCAGGACATCCCTCCTGCCATGGACAGTGTCAGGGGGGAGGGGTGTCGCTGCTGCACAATTGATTGTGGGAGATTCCCTTGCCGCTATCGGCTCAGCGGCAATGCAATTCTCTTACCAGCGCCTATTACATGGGCGCTAGTTAGAGAATCGGGGTGTTTAGGCATCTGTCTCTTAGGGCAGACGCGATTCTGTATAGAACACCGGTGTATGATTCTCAGACACTTCTTAGGTACCTGCAGAAACCAGTATCCTATACAGAATTTCGCTCTTTGGGTATATGATTAAGGGGTATGGTTAGGAAGAATTTCTATGACATTCTGGGGTATGGTTTATGACAATTTTCTGTGATAGAGGGCTAGAGTAGGCAGGAGGGGATAATGGCTATGACAAGTTTCAATTTATTTAAATTTTGTTATCCTGCCTTTTGAAAGACATGGTAGGACCTAAACATGATTGGCTGAATTATGAGTGGGCAGGACTTAAACCAGAAGTGAACACTAGCTGATTTAATCTGTCTAAAAATGTAAATTAAGTTTGATAAAAGCTATGCAAATTATATTTGATACTATGACATCATCATCCGATTAATTTACTTATTCATTCTGATTTTACCTGGAAAAAGGAAGTAGTTCCCAAAAAATTGTGAAAAAATACATTTTGTTGAACTTTATTTCCAACAATCTTTCACACAGTGAAAGGTGATAGAAATTGAAAACAAACCATAACAGCTACTTAGAACCTTATATGGTAGTGAACAAATAACTATTGACTTGGTATTGCCAAACACATGCATATCAGCCGAAGAGGGAGTGGAAAATATGAAAAAGGATCTGCAAAAGTTAGAGGGAATGGTCTAATTGCCTGGCAACTAAAATTCAATGCAAAGAAATGCAGAGTAATGCATTTGGGGGATTAATAATAGGAAGGAACTGTATATGCTGGGAGGAGAGAAGCTGATATGCACGGACGGGGAGAGAGACCTTGGGGTGATAGTGTCCGAAGATCTAAAGGCGAAAAAACAGTGTGACAAGGATGTGGCTGCTGCCAGAAGGATGCTGGGCTGTATAAAGAGAGGCGTAGTCAGTAGAAGGAAGAAGGTGTTGATGCCCCTGTACAGGTCATTGGTGAGGCCCCACTTGGAGTATTGTGTTCAGTTTTGGAGACCGTATCTGGCGAAAGACGTAAGAAGACTTGAGGCGGTCCAGAGGAGGGCGACAAAAATGATAGGAGGCTTGCACCAGAAGACATATGAGGAGAGACTGGAAGCCCTGAATATGTATACCCTAGAGGAAAGGAGAGACAGGGGAGATATGATTCAGACGTTCAAATACTTGAAGGGTATTAACGTAGAACAAAATCTTTTCCAGAGAAAGGAAAATGGTAAAACCAGAGGACATAATTTGAGGTTGAGGGGTGGTAGACTCAGGGGCAATGTTAGGAAATTCTACTTTACGGAGAGGGTAGTGGATGCCTGGAATGCGCTCCCGAGAGAGGTGGTGGAGAGTAAAACTGTGACTGAGTTCAAAGAAGCGTGGGATGAACACAGAAGATTTAGAATCAGAAAATAATATTAAATATTGAACTAGGCCAGTTACTGGGCAGACTTGCACGGTCTGTGTCTGTGTATGGCCGTTTGGTGGAGGATGGGCAGGGGAGGGCTTCAATGGCTGGGAGGGTGTAGATGGGCTGGAGTAAGTCTTAACAGAGATTTTGGCAGTTGGAACCCAAGCACAGTACTGGGTAAAGCTTTGGATTCTTGCCCAGAAATAGCTAAGAAGAAAAATTACAAAAAAATTTTAATTGAATCAGGTTGGGCAGACTGGATGGACCATTCAGGTCTTTATCTGCCGTCATCTACTATGTTACTATGGAATAAAGCTGAATGCTGTCAACAAGACAGAGATACTATATATTGAATAGATAGTTTTGGTGGAAGAGGAAAAGGCTTGGGGGTAGGGAAGAACTAATATCCAAGAAACAACATTTTCTGGTAACCTCTGTTGTCTAGGATAGCAAAAGTTACAAAGTCATTTTCACTTAAATACCTTTTCTCTCAGTAGACAGCGATCATGGATTGTAGACAAGTATCTATAATGAATTTTTATCAGCTGATCTAGATCCTTTGCATCTTCTACTTGATGCTGAAATTCCAAACCTGTGCTATGAAGAATCTTTAGAAAGAAAGAAATGCATTATTAGTAGTTGAAAATATATTATTCCATAGTATAAAGAGAGTTTGTTTACTGCAAGAAAATCTTTAACTATTTTTTCCCTTTAAAATCTGTAATATGTAAATAGCAGAACTATAATGAAAGCTATACTACAAGTGCAGTAATGGTATTCCATGACATGAGACAAGAAAACAAAAATTAAGATAAATTATTATTAATGGAAGTTACCAGGAATGTGTTTGTATGCTTTATTATTTATCTATATCTATATATTACTTACTTATAATTTTTTTCCTAATAACAGCTCAATAGAATAATAAAAATGTTTACATCACTATTGCCTACATTCAAGGGAACAAGTAGAGAGCTTAGTAGAAAAGTCTGTGCACACTTCAAAAGAAACTCATATACCATTGGATCTACTGCTACTTAGTTTAACGATCAGCATAGGAAAGAAAAAACACAGTTCTTCAAAGAAGTACTGTATATACTCAAATATAAACCCAGATTTTGGGGCCCAAAAATGGGGGTCTCTGTTTATATTCGAGTCTACACTTGAGTACTTCTCTAATTACTGTAGTTAAAAAAATAAAAATAAAAAAAAATCAAAATTTAAACCTACTGGTGTGGAGAATAGAATCGCTGGGCAGGGGCAGGCCTGACTTGCAGGCAGACAGCTGATTCCTCCCAGTGGTGGCCGCGATAGTCCTCTATGCTGTTTGCAGACCATCGGAAGGAGGGGAGAGTAAGGAGTCAGCGGCACATCCGGATTGCAAACAGCCCTGCCTTCGGTCCCAGTCCCACTAAACCATCTGGCAATAATGAAACCAGATGCTGCAGGGGCTTTCCCTGTTGACAAATTGCTATAGGCTCTGCCAATCTCAATCCCACCAGAGCCTATAGTGATTTGGCAAAAGGGAAGGCCCCCGCGGCGTCTGGCTTCATTATTGCCAGACAGTTTATTGGGATCGGGACCAAAGGCAGAGCTGTTTGCAATCCGGATATGTCGCTGACTCCTCACTCTCCCCTCCTTCCGAAGGCCAGCAAACAGAATGGAGGATTGTCGTGGTCGCCACTGGGAGGAATCAGTTGCCTCCATGTCGGACCTGCCCCTGATCCGCAACTCCATTCCCCAGAGCCCCAGGTAGATAGTATTGGAAGAAGCAAATGATAAAAGGTGATGGGGAGAGATTTTGGATGGAGGTGGAGGGAAAGAGAGAGCAAGAAAAGAGGGGAGAGGATATGCTGGATGGAGGGGGCAAGGCAGAAGATACTGGTTAGAACAGTGAAAATAAAGGGGGAAAGAGAGAAAGAGAAGATGCTGGAAGAGTTAGAAAAAAAAAACTGGAGAATAACAGGAAGAGGGAGATGGAAAGCTGTAAATAGAAGAAGATAGAGATGCAGAAAAATAAATGGAGAAAAACTGAAAGGAAAAGGTTAAAGTCAGAGGAGAGGAAGTGAAGACAGGAAGGAGTAAAGAGGAAGACAGACTGTAGACCCTGGAAAGAAAATTAAGAAATGACAGAAGAAAGCAGAAACTGGGATAAACATGAATAAAATGGCCAGATGACAAAGGTAGAAAAAAGAAATTATTCTTAATTTCATGAACAGAAAATGCAGTTTTACTGTGAATTTGCACTGCTTTCTTTTTATATTCTAAAGTGTAGAATGCTGTTTCTCTTTCTCTGGTGTTGAACTGCATTATCTTACCAATCTTAAGGTTTAAGTTTGATTTTTGTCTACTTTTATTTAAATTTGTGGTTGCTTGTAGTTGTGTTTTCCTATTTAGGGGCCTTGTTGTGATATATGCATCAACAATAATAATAAACTTTATTTTTGTATACCACCCTACTATAAGTTCTGAGCGGTTCACATAAAGAGGACTGTACAATCAGTGAAGCATACAAACAAATATCAGAGAATACATAAGGTTTTATAAGTTATCAAACAATATTGTCTTTAATGTCTTCCTAAAAGAGTAAAAAAGTAAGTTTGGGAAATGAGGAGGCTCAACCAAGAATTAATTTTTTCTGCTTGGAAAGCAAACATCTTTCTAAGAATCTCTTATATCAAACAGATGTGTGGAGGGGCATAATAAAAAAAAAGTCTAAGTCCACTTTTGGCCTAAGGCCTTAAACGTTGAAAGTAGAAGCAGGAAAAATGTCCATTATAAAAAAAAAACGTCCAAAAGGAGGGCTTTTTTAAAAATAATGGCCTGCCTCTACGTTCAGCTGTTTAAACGCCCAGACCACCACTATGTCTACACTAACAACATATAATCAACCTAAAAAAAGCCTAACTCTCAAACGCCCAAAACAAGAGCTTTTAGGTGAAGGAGGAGCCAGTCCTTCGCCTAAAAGCTGGATTCTATAACTGGTGTCTGTCAAAAACAACACCGGTTACTGAATCCACCCCCCGTTACAATGATCGGAGCAAGAGGGAGCCCAAGCCCTCTTGCCCCGGCGATCCCCAACCCCCCTCCTCCCCGCCGATTACGTTGGGGCCAGGAGGAAAACCAAGCCCTCCTGGCCACGACCCCCCCTAGAAGATCAGGCAGGAGGGAGCCCAACTCCTCCTGCCCAGGTGAATCCACTACCCCCCACCCCCACTAAAATATGGGCAGGAGGGATCTCAGGCCCTCCTGCCATCGATTCACACCCCCCCCCCCGCTGACCTCACAATCCTCCCACCCCCAATCCCCCCCGTACCTTTAAATCATTGGCCGGACAGACAGGTGCCAAGCCCATCCGTCCAGCAGGCCAGCCATCCGTTGAATGGCTGGCATTAGGGCCTGATTGGCCTAGGCGGCTCAAACCCCGCCCACAGGTGGGGTCTGAGGCGCTTGGGCCAACGGGAATAGGCCCAGTAGGTTTAGGCCCCGCCCATAGGAGGCCCTATTCCGGTTTGCCCAGGTGCCTCAGGCCTCATTTGTGGGCAGGGTTTGAGCTGCCTGGGCCAATCAGGCCCTAAGGCCAGTCATTCAATGGATGGCTGGCCTGCCGGATGGACGGGCTTGGCACCCGTCCGTCCGTCCAACGATTTAAAGGTACCGGGGGGATTGGGGGTGGGGGGGATCGAGGGGGTCAGTGGGGAGGGGGTGCGTCGAGGGCAGGAGGGCCTGGGATCCCTCCTGCCCATATTTTAGTGGGGGTGGGTGGTAGTGGGTTCGTCTGGGCAGGAGGAGTTGGGCTCCCTCCTGCCCGATCTTGTAAGGGGGGATCGTGGCCAGGAGGGCTTGGGCTCCCTCCTGGCCCCATCATAATCGGCGGGGGAGAGGGGGGTTGGGGATCGCCGGGGTAAGAGGGCTTGGGCTCCCTCTTACTCCGATGCTGTCGGGGTCAGTCAGGGCTGGCAGGGCAAGAGGGCTTGGGCTCCCTCTTGCCTCGATGCTGTCAGGGATTTGGGGTGTCGCCGGGCAGGAGGGCTTGGGCTCCCTCCTGCCCAATTGTAATTGCTGGGGGAGGGCTGATCGCTGCAGGAGAGATGGCTCATCTCTCCTGCAGGCGATGGTGATTGCCCACCCCCCTCCGAACCGCAGCACTTCAGGGTGAGGATCGCCGGCAGGGGAGATGCCCTGCTGCGATGCTCACCCCGAAGTGCCACGGTTCGGAGGGGGGTGGGTGATCACTATTGTGGCAGGAGAGATGAGCCATCTCTCCTGTAGCGAATGTTGCAGTAGGGGGTAGGCAAGTTGCTGGGGCCACTGAGCTGCAGCGATCAGCTCAGTGGCCCCTTTTCGGCACTTATACAGTGGTGCCTCGCATAACGGACGCCTCGCACAGCGAACGCTGCGCACAACGAACTTTATGTCTTGATCCGTACAACGAACTTCGTTTCACACAACGAAGTCGCCCGAGCTGCATCCTTCCGCGCAGGCACTGCGCTTAACTGCCCTCTCTCCGCCTGGTTCCCTCTTGCCCCCCCGACTCCCCGACACGATCGGGGCAAAAAGGAGCCCAAGCCCTCTTGCCCCGCCGATTCCCCAACTCCCCACACAATATCGGGCCAGGAGGGAGCCCAAGTCCTCCTGGCCACGGCGACCCCCTAACCCCACCCTGCACTACATTACGGGCAGGAGGGATCCCAGGCCCTCCTGCCCTCGACGCAAACCCCCCCTCCCCCAACGACCGCCCCCCCCCCAAGAACCTCCGACCGCCCCCCCAGTCGACCCGCGACCCCCCTGGCCGACCCCCATGACACCCCCAACCCCCTTCCCCGTACCTTTCTGTAGTTGGCCGGACAGACGGGAGCCAAACCCGCCTGTCCGGCAGGCAGCCAACGACGGAATGAGGCCGGATTGGCCCATCCGTCCCAAAGCTCCGCCTACTGGTGGGGCCTAAGGCGCCTGGGCCAATCAGAATAGGCCCGGGAGCCTTAGGTCCCTCCTGGGGGCAGGGCCTGAGGCACATGGGCCCAACTCGACCATGTGCCTCAGGCCCTGCCCCCAGGAGGGACCTAAGGCTCCCGGGCCTATTCTGATTGGCCCAGGCGCCTTAGGCCCCACCAGTAGGCGGAGCTTTGGGACGGATGGGCCAATCCGGCCTCATTCCGTCGATGGCTGCCTGCCGGACAGGCGGGTTTGGCTCCCGTCTGTCCGGCCAACTACAGAAAGGTACGGGGAAGGGGGTTGGGGGTGTCGTGGGGGTCGGCCAGGGGGGTCGCGGGTCGGCTGGGGGGGCGGTCGGAGGTTCTTGGGGGGGGGGGCGGTCGTTGGGGGGAGGGGGGGTTTGCGTCGAGGGCAGGAGGGCCTGGGATCCCTTCTGCCCGTAATGTAGTGCAGGGTGGGGTTAGGGGGTCGCCGTGGCCAGGAGGACTTGGGCTCCCTCCTGGCCCGATATTGTCGGGGAGTTGGGGAATCGGCGGGGCAAGAGGGCTTGGGCTCCCTTTTGCCCCGATCGTGTCGGGGAGTCGGGGGGGCAAGAGGGCTTGAGCTCCCTCTTGCCCCGATCGTGTCGGGGAGTCGGGGGGGGCAAGAGGGCTTGAGCTCCCTCTTGCCCCGATCGTGTCGGGGGTGCCAGGGACCACACGGAGTCACCCACCGTACCACCCGATTCGGGTAAGCGCAGGTATCGGTGGGTGGCTTATTTGCGGGGGGGGTGCCTTATTTTACATTTTTTTCTAAAAAGGGGGGGCTGTCTTATTTGATGGCCCTGCCTTATCATCGGGGAAACACGGTAGAAAAAAAAAAAAAATGAACAGTTAAGTCCCAGTTTTTGCCGCTGAGACTCTGCCCTCTCACTGTAAAATTAGACTCTACTTAGTCTGTCTTTAAATTTAAAAAATGTGTGTTGTTTTAAAAAACAATTATGTTTTTAGATGTATCTAAATAAAAATAATAACCAAAAATTTATCTTTTTTTATGTCATCTTAGCATATTTTATGCTACAGAACGAATTATTTTTTTTAACATGTATTGTTATGGGAAAACGCGTTTCACATAACGAACTTTTCGCATAACAAACTTGCTCCTGGAACGAATTAAGTTCGTTGTGTGAGGCACCACTGTACCTGTTTTGACTTGGTCTAAGTCAAAACGTATAAGTGCAGACTAGGCAACCTGTCTAAAGTTTTGGTTATACCTGTTGCACGCCTAGGTCTAGGTCAGCCCACCTCCCCCTCACCATCCGCCCTTTCCCCTCCTCTAAAAACGCCTTTTCGCTCTATGCGTTTAGAGGCGGTGAAAGACCTAAGCTGGTTTTAGATACGTCTAAAACCAGCTTTGATTATGGGTACTTGGACGATAAGGCTTTTTGATCGTCCAAGTACCCATTTAGGCCACTTTTTAGACATTTGTTTTTTTGATTTTGAGCCCCATTATGTTTAGTGACTTAAAATGTAGCTGATGGAGAGAGAAGAACAGTCTTTGTAGATTAGCTCACCACGATAACCCAAATTTCTAACCTCGGTTTATATTAAAGTTCCATCCCCCTCCTCTTTCTGGAGAGGAAAAAGGATACCTCGGTTTATATTCAGATCAGTTTATGTTCGAGTATACTGTATACGTTAGGATAGCTGTGTGATGTCACTAAGATACTAGTATGTCTCACTGCCATCTAAAATTGAATATGGCTAATACAGAGCTGCCCATCTTCCCACTTAAACCCATCTCTCTGCTTCTCTCGTTCTCTGTCTCTGTGGACAACTCTCATATCCTTTTGCTTTTTGTCTGCTCGTAATCTGGGGGGTCATCTTTGATGCCTCTCTCTCCTTCACCACCCATATACAACATATTGCTAAAACCTGCCACTTCTTCCTCTATAATATTACCAAAATCTGACCCTTCCTCTGTGAGCACACTAGTCCACGCCCTCATCACCTTGCTACTCTCAGGTCTTCCGCTTAGTCATCTCGCTCACTTCCAATCTGTTCAGAACTCAGCCTAATGGCTTATATTATGGAAGAGCTGCTATACTCATGTTACCCCTCTCCTAAAGTTGCTTTATTGGCTTCTCATCCATTTCAGACTACAAATCAAACTCTCTTACTGACCTACAAATGTACTCACTCAGCTGCTCCTTACTATCTCTCTTCACTTATCTCCCCTATGACCCCCCCCCCCCCATATGAGCTCTGCTCAGCTGGTAAGTCCCTCCTATCTGTGCCCTTCTCTTCAAATGCCAACTCCAGATGCCTTGCTGTGCCATATGCTTGGAACAAGCTGTGCGAATCCCTATGGCGGGCTCCGTCTCTGGCAGTGTTCAAGGCCCAGTTAAAAGCCCACCTCTGAGTGCTTTCAACTCCTAACTCCTCTCACCTCACCCATCCCCAACCCTATATGTCATGTTTGTCTGTCCAAGTTAGATTGTAAGCTTTTCCGAGCAGGGACTGTCTATAAATGTCAAAATGTACAGCGCAACGTATGCCTTTCAGCGCTATATAAGTGACAAGTGGTAGTAGTAGAGAACAATTATTATACTGTAGATAGCTATTGTCTTTCATAACAAATGAACTCAGTATGAGTTTCAGTTGTGGACCTAGATAGCCTACTCCTGGGGAAATTCTGTGCAAACTGTGCATATATTTAAAAATTCTGAATTGTTTGTGGTGTTCTTGCAAAGAGCTGCCCATTATAAGGGCTGAAATTCCCCCCTATCTTTTCCATCTTAAGGCTCCAGCTTTCCCAGTTTCATCTCACACTCAAACTGCAGTTCTCTTCCCCTGATTATGCTCCAAAGTCTTTTTCTTCATACAGCATCATCATCTCTTGTTCTCTCCCCTCCCCCACTACCTCCCATTCTTTCTCCTCCTCTTCCCAGCTATCATTCTATGACTCCCATCTTATTCAGACACACCCTCAAGCTTGATTTTCCCCCATAACAATAGCACCCTTAGTATTTGTTACCCCTCCCCCTGAAACTCCAGGGCATACTCTCTTTGGCACATTCACCTTGCTCTGCCCTCCATCCTCCTATGGGAGGGGCCTTAAGTGGCTGAGACAATCAGAACCTTAGGCTCCACCCTAGCGCATCTCAGGATGTACTGGGAAGGCCCGCCATTTTGAAGAGGTGGGCCTGCCAGCTGGAGGAAGTAGGCATCCCTCCGGCCGGCCTTCCTGAAGGTAGAGGGAGGCAGCGGGTCATCAGGGGCAGCAGGAGGGAGTGGGCATTCCTCTTGCTGTTCAGAAGGCGGGGGTTGATTGATGGTGGCAGCAGGGGAGTGGGCATCATCCGACTGCCGGGGGGTTGCTTTATCGTGGAGGTGGGAGGGAATAGGCATCCCTCCCGCTGCTAGGGGGTTGCTTGATGTCAGTAGGGGGAGGGAGGGGGCATCCCTCCTGCTAATCTTCATTTTGGGTTTTGTTTTTTTTTAAAGAACATACGGGTGTATTCTGTGCATGTGCTGCTGATTTTTTAAAGAATGACTTGTCTTTTTGAAATTAAAATAGCGGTCACGACAGTAGCCCGTCGGATTTTACCATGAATCTTCTTTCATGTAAATCCACACTCTATTCCTGAACAACTGATCTCTTGAAGGAAGCTTCATTTGCATAGCTTTGTTCCTCCTCTCTTACCTCTAGACTGCCCTTCAATTTCCAGTGTATGACAAAGCAGATACCAATCCATGTAGAGAACACATAAGAGGGGAAGGCAGTGTTCTCCCTAGTGACTTTTAGCCGGGCGCTCCGCCCGGCTAATTTAAGTGAGCGCCCGGCTGTGAATTTGAGGAACGGCACTTGTTAAATAGTGAAACTGCAACTACCCTTCAAAATCTAGTTGACGGGACAATACTGGCTACAGCGGTTCTCATTATAGGAGCTCACAAATCTCTCCGCTTTTTTGGGCTACTTTTTGGCCGGTTCCAGACCGCCTGTTGCTGAGGTTTTTTTTTTTCATTGGTTTAGCTGCAGCACAACACGCCAATCACAAATGACCTTAGAACTCTGAGATAGTTTGCGATTGGTCCATTGTACCCTAGCTGAGCCAAATTTCTGGCGCCGCAGCAGGAGCTTCGACTTTGAGAAAGAGCCATGCCGCCGGGAAGAGCGCCAACACTAGCGAGTCCGCCATGGCCAAAGAGCAGAGCAAAAAACCTTTGGACAGACCCGTGCCGACTGGAAGCAGTTCATTTACAACCCGCAGAGTGGAGAGGTCCTGGCAGACGGCCAACAGCTGGGGTAGGAGCCTGGAGAGTGAGGGAGGAGGTTTGGAGGTGAACCGGTAGGTTATTATTTTTTACCAGTAGCTTTCATCGGTGTGAGAGGTGTATGCGCGCTGCCAACCACTGAACAGTCTGTGTTCCCTTCCCTGAGCGGTGACAGCCTTCGTGTAATGAGAGAATGCGCTTCCACCAGTTTTGTTCAAAAAAAAAAAAGCAGCTGAAATTCACAGCATAGGGAAGCTAAAAAGAAAGTTGTAAGGGAGGGGGAGAGGGAGATGAGCTGAAGACGGAATGCAGGCCTCCTAAGGCAGACTGATGAGCCGCTGATTTCTAAGTCCAATCCTACTTTTATTTAATTCTGTTTACCCCCCCCCCCCGCCTTCTTTTTATTATTTTGTATGTAGAGGGGTCGATTAGAAGGTCGAATTGGGGAAGGCAATTGAGGAGAAGGAGGAACTATGGCAGTGAAACTGTCATCCACCCCCTTTATTTGATCCTGCAGGACAGACTCAGTGGTTCGGTGGGTTTTGTAAAGTTCTCTAGGGTTGAACCTGCTGATCCATGTAAGTTATCCTCTCACTGTGCAGATAACCTCTTTTCCCCAATTTTTTTTTTTGTGTGTATATGTGTGTGTGTGTGTGTGTGTGTGGAGTTATGTTTTGCTTTGATTGGAAGTATACTATGCTTTATTCTTTTCCCAAATGGGGGATGCTGTGTGTATACCCCATGTCTTTTTGAATTGCATAAAAACAAAAGAATAGCCTGTTTGGGATATGGACAGTATATAAATAAAGTTTGTATTTGGCAACCCTGACTCAAATCGAAAAGAAGTTGGACACTACAGCGCAGGAGTTAAGAGCTCAGAGGAGCGTCTGTTGCTCAGTATAGGGTGATTTTGTGGTACGAATGGTTATATTTCTGCGCTCGGGGAGTTTCAAAAAGAAGAATGTGAGCGAGTTTGGGGGGTGATGGTTGATATTACAGGGAAAAGGGAGTATGAATCTGTCGGTAACTTTTAAAAAAAATTTTCAGAGATGCTGGATCTGGACATAGGGGTGGGGGAGAGGAGGAGGAGACAGAGAGATAGAAAAGGACGTTGAGGAGGGGTGGGAAAGTAGACTTAAACCAAAAGGGAGGGGGAAGACAGGGCAGATGCTGGACTAGAGGTGTATAGAGGAAGAGAAAGAGACTGCAGAGAGGGGAAACACCCTGGACCGAGGAGAGAGTTATGCATATGCCAGGTCCTGGGGAGGTGGAAAACAGTGAGAGTGAGATATACAGAAAGACCTGAAAGAAAGGTGGGAGGACTCGAAATGTTAGCAGAAGGAAGATAGAGGGAGAAACCTGAAACAAAGGGAAGGCAGAAGAGAGGGGAGGCAGATGTTGAACTTGGGGGTATATAGAGGGAAGAGAGACTGCAGAGAGGTAGAAAGATTCTGGACCAATGAGGGAGGGAAGAAGGAAGGAAGGAGAGAGAGAGGCAGAAGAAGACCTGGAAGAAAGGAGAACAAATGCTAGACAAGGGGGGGGGGTTGTAAGCAACAGAAAGACAGAGGCCTGGACCAAAGGGGCAGACTGGATGGGCCATTTGGTCTTTATCTGCCATCCGCTTTCTATGACATGAGGCAGATGCTGGACTATGGAAGGTGCAGACAGAAGAGACAGAGGGGGGGGGGGGTGAGACCCTGAGGAAGAACAGAGAGATGCAAGATCATAACAGAGGAGGGAGAGAAAGGGAGACATTTTGCCAATAGGGGTAGAGGAGAGAGGAAGGAAAGTTGGACTCGTGGAGGATCAGAGAGAGATGTTGGTTGGGAAGGGAATGAGGTCCGGAGGAGAGGAAGTGTGCAGAAAGAAAGAAATATTAGATGCACAGTCAGAAGGAAGTGTAACCAGAGACTTGTGAAATCACCAGATAACAAAGATAGGAAAAATGATTTTATTTTCAATGTAGTGATCAAAATGTGTCAGTTTTGAGAATTTATAATCTATCTATATTTTGCACTATAGTTGTTACTGAGGTGACATTGCATATTTTAGTCATCTGCCTTGACCTCTTTGAAAAATAAAACAAATATAAATTATCATTTTAATTTTCTCTGCATACAGTGTGCATTGTGGTTACCATTGTGAATTAATAAGATTATATTGCGTGTACATGAAAAATGAATGGAATAAATTACATTACAATTAGTACTATTATAAATGGGGGTGGGGTACGGGGCAGAGCTTGGGCTAGGGTACTTAGTTGGTTTTTGTTAGACTTAGGGGGTACTTGACTTGAAAAAATTGAGAAACACTGGTCTAGGTGACTATGGAGCTCACGCAGTAAGGGCCCCTTTTACAAGGCCACAGTAGTGATTCTCCCATGGCAAATGCATTCCTATGGGCTTCAGTGCATTTGCTGTGGCAGAATTGCTATTGCAGCTTTGTATAAGGAGCCCTAAGGCAGGAACTATGTGCTACGTCTTAAACAAAAACCAGATTGCTGGGGATGCAAAGCATTAACTGATTCAACATGAGTTTGAAGTTGGTTGAATACCACTCTCTCAAGTACGGTAGTTTTGAAAGAAATGGAAGGTTCGATACTGGCCAGTAGTTATTCAGAATAAGAGGATCTGCATTATTTTTTTACAAGGTTGGCTTAAATGCTACTGGAATACTGCCTAAGTGTCAACCCTTAAAAAAGGGAGTCATATTGAGCATTGGAAAATAATAATAATAATTAATAAAAATAGTGCACATTTAATTTTCCCCACCACCAGATTTCCCCATCCCGCCCCACCCGGCAACTTTTTCATACCACCCGGCTGGAAAAACTTTCTGGGGAGAACACTGGGAAGGGTATAGGAAAACTCCCCAAGAAACAAGTTTAATCTGCTCATATCAACAAACAACATAATAGCCAATCAAACATTCTCATGGAAACAGAATAAACAATGAAACAAGGAGACTCAGCCTGCACTAACAGGCGAATCAGCATCTCCCAGGGCTTTAGGAATAGAGTGTGGATTTTACAAGAAAGATTAGCAAAGTAAGAACCTAATCTTTCTTTCTTGTACAATCCAACTCTATCCCTGAACATCTGGGATGCAACAGAGTAGTCCCTCCAACTTAAGGTGGGGCTGATGTGCCAGCTGCCAGGATCGAAGAGCTAAATGTGGAATCCCAATTGGCCACTACCTGTAAAACTTGGTGAACGTATGCTGAGAGGACCAAGTGGTGGCTCTACAAATCTCTAGTGAGATGTGAATGTGTGAATTGAGGACCAAGTAGCAGCTTTACAAATTTCATCAATAGGGTTGGGGGGCATGTCCGAGCTCTAGACAAGATGGATGCCTGAATCTTGTTCTCCTCCTTTGTTTTCCTATTTTTGAAAGCCAGTCTTATATTATTTAATTAAAGTGAATACTGTTTTCAAGTTTATTAGCATTTGATGAATCGCTTATAAAAAAATATCTAAGCGATGTACAGTTTAAAAGCCACCAGGTGGTGGTTTCACGTACAATTTAGACGAATTAGACACAAGACAAACAATATAAAACAGTATAACAATTGGAAAAAAAAAAAAAACACAGCCAATATAAATCCATTAACCTTAAAACAATTAAGATAGAGACTAACATGAATGGGCAGGAAAGGAGGGAAAAGTTACAATATCTGTATCTGTTGAAATTTACATAAAAGGGAAAACACGATAAGGAACAAAGGGAATTGGTAAATTTGATGGTCATAATAAAACGTAAGAAATATAAGAATGTCATATCACGTATCAAATGCGTCTTAAAATAGAAAAGTTTTTAAAATTTTCTTAAACGATAATAAGTCTTTTTCATTTCTTATATAGTTTGGTAGGGAATTCCATAATGTAGGGGCCTTAACGGAAAATATGTCATTTCTTCTAGTGCCGATAATTTTCAAGGAGGGAATAGATAGTAAGTTTGAGGAGGAAGATCGTAGGGAACGTGTGGAGTTGTATGGAATAATCATTTTTGAGATAAATTGTGGTTCGTTGAAGATCAATGTTTTATATACCAGTAGTATAATTTTGAAAGTAATTCGGTGGGAAATGGGTAGCCAGTGTGATTTAATCAATAATGGAGTGACGTGGTCATATTTTTTCGCTTTATGGATTAATTTTATTGCAGTGTTTTGGATTATCTGAAGTCGTCTTTTTTCTTTCTGAGTTATGTTAATAAAGAGAGAATTACAATAATCAATTTTAGATATGATAAGGGAATGGACCAGAATGTTGATTGATTTAGAGTCAAGGAAGGAGGAGATTGAACGAATAAGGCGTAATCTATAGAAGCATGATTTAACTATTTCACTAATATGACTGTGAAATGATAAGTCTACGTCAATTATTACTCCAAGAATTTTCAGTTTAGATACAGATTCTAGAGGGGTATTGTCTAGAATAAATGGTGAAATTGGTGTTAAGTTTCCTTTCCAGGTAAAAAACATGGTTTTTGATTTTTGAATGTTCAATGCCAGTTTGTTACGACTTAACAAGTTTTTTATTAGTTCTAATTTTTCATTGATTGCTTTTATTTCTTCATCTTTTTCTGGGTCAAAGGGGTGTATGAGTTGAATATCGTCTGCATAGGAGAATGTTGTGAAACCTAGTAATTGCGAGATGGTAAGAAGAGGTGATAAGAAAATATTAAATAAGAGAGGTGATAGTATTGATCCTTGCGGCACCCCGTAGGTTGAAGAGTAATTTGAAGAATAGACGTCATTGAATTTGACTCGGGAAGTACGGTCTGATAAAAAAGAGGTTAACCACTGTAAGACTTGACCTCCTATGCCTAATGATTGCATCCGATTTTATAAAAGTTTGTGATCAATTGTATCGAATGCGGCTGATAAATCTAACGAGAAAAGGGCAACGGATTTGTGATGGTCAAGATACCTGTACGGATAGCAGAGAATGTCAGCGTCGAAGCCGTGTAAGATGGATGTGACACCCAGCTTGATTGCAGGTCTAAAACTCACTAAGCCTGATCCCCCAACTCCAGAAAAATTAATGCCTGAAAAAAAGCTGCAACTGCCAGTGATATAGTGCTTGATGAGCTTCGAGCCCTCCGAGATCTCACAACAAAGCACTTTGAAACTACAAAGGAACTGAAGGATGATCTGGCAGAGATCAATTCTTCCCTATCAAATTTTCAGCTCCGAATAGAGAAGCTGGAGACATATGCTGACTCTGCAGCCTTGAAATTGGCACAATATCAAAGCTTTACTGATAAACATATTAAAAAACTGGAACAAGACCTGGAAGACCTGGCTAATCGCAGCCATATGAATAATCTTCGTATTATTGGTTTAAAGGAAGGAAAAGAGGGAAATAATATTAATGCTTTCTTACAGAAATGGCTGCCTGATGTACTTCAAATGGACCCTGCATGCAATATTGATATTGAACATTCTCACCGGGTGCCCTCCCGACTGAAACAAAATCAGCCTTTCCCTCGTCCTAGTGTACTCAAGCTCCTGTGTTTCCCTCAGGCACTTCAACTACTTACTGCGGCAAGATCACATCCTGGTCTCATTGTTGATGGAAAGAAAATTTTCATAGTTCCAGATTTGGCTCCAACAACCTCCAGGAAGAGAAAGTCTTTCCTTGCACTGAGACCGAAGCTCAAATCAATGGGAGCTCGCTATGGTCTTCAGTATCCAGCGTGTATGATAGTTACTATTAATAACACCATTAAAGTGTTTGACTCACCTGATCTGCTTCAAGAGTACCTGGACCAGATTCAACTGAAGAGCCCGGGAACCTGATCTACTTGTCCTGCTTCTGACTCTCTGATATTACCCGATGCCGGACTCTAGTTTCAGTTCTCATGTTCTGCCTTCCTGTTTACATTTTTTTTTTTTTACTTTGAACTGTTCTCTCAAGTTCCTGCTTCTAGTTGTGGACTTCTCGATGTTTTTCATATTATAAAGTGTTCGCCTTTTCTCATAAAACTGTTTATTTCTAGTTCCCATGTGTTTTCATGCCTCCATTTTGAGCCGCCTCCTTCTCTTTCCTGTCTTCTGTGTCTTTTCCCGCGCTTGCTCTGGCTCCATTTTCTGGCCGATAATTTTTTTCTCTACCAGTTTTAAAATGCTATACTACCTTTCTTTCATAAACTATGCAATTTAATCCTATTTTTTCTTGTATCTAGTTACCTCTTTATTATCTTTTTGCGTATCCCCTTTTTGCTCTGTTCTCTCATGAAATACTTTTCTCTTACATATGTTAGATTCTATGGTGTTCTTATACATATTTTATGCCTTTGCACTGTTACCTCCATGAATTAATTCCCTTTTTTGGATATCTTGTTTTCAAAATTAAGTGTTTATCTTCCCTCTTTTGGTTTATTGTCGCTCTCTTTTTTGTTACCTTCTGATTCCTTTTAAATCTGCCGTTGTGCAAGCTTTTTCCTATAGTAACTCTACTTTATCCTTCCTTCAATATGAATTGTTCCTGCTTCTCTAATCTATGCACTGGTCGACCATTTTACCCTTTTTACTATATTGATATGATTTATCATTACTTACTACCATGATTTTGAATGTTTTTAATCCTGCTGCTTAGCATGCTTTATACAATTAATGACCCTTATTTTTATGCTTCCTCTAATATGAATTGTTCCTGCTCGTCTATTCTAAGCACTGGTCAACCATATTACCTTGCTTTCTATATTGAGATGATCTATTATTTATTGCCATTATTTTGATTGTTTTTAACCCTGCTATTTCGCATGCTTTTACAATAGTGATCTTTATATTTATGCTTCCTCCGATATGAATTATTCCTTATCTACTCTTGCTATACTGTGATGATTTATTATTGCTTACTGCTCTGCTTTGACTGTTTTTAACCCTACTGTTTAGCATGCTTTCTACATTAGTGACCCTTATTTTTATGCTTCCCCCCGAATGAGGTGATTTATTGCTGCTTGCTGCCATGAATTTGTCTGTTTTCAGCCCATATCCATATGAATTCCACCTTGTTGTATATTATATGAGTTAATTTAATATTTTGTCTTCTCTATCCATATTATCCTGTATTACACTTTTGTTGTTTCTTTTTATGAGGGGGGAAAAAAAAGGGGGATGGAGTAACATTATTTAGTCTACAATTCTCTGCTGAAATTTATTTGCTCCATCCAAACGGAATTATTTGACTCAATACTATTGTACGACTTAGTTTCATTACTTGACAAAATGAATTCTATTAATATGTGATCTTTATTTAGTTTCCTTATGTGCTTTCAGAATTGTATTAGTTTTAATTAATTTTGATACTCTCTCCTAATCAATTTCTCGCATTAATTATACTTGCTCTTGTCTTTCTTTCTTCTCCCCATCCTTCTCTCCTCTTCTGGCTGCTCAATCACTATAATGTCATACTTTATATTTGCTATTTATTACTACTTCTGTTATAATATTGACTGACATTAACTGCTTTTTCCTTTGCATATTTGCCACTGCTCTAAATGAATTGTTTACTCTCCCTAATTCACTCTTTTTTAACTCACGAAACAAATCTACTTTTTTATATCTATATATTTATACACTACTTAGTATATTATCCTCTATCCTTTTCTATACTATTATTTTTGCCTGAGTTACTAATCTCCCAAAATTCTTTCCTTGTTCTTTTCGTGTTTTTGACTTCTGACTTCCCCTATCTTACATACTAGTTTTTGGAAGTTGTCTTTTTCTTCAGGTGTCCCTTGCCTAGTTGCTTTTCCCCCTTTCTCTTTTTTACTGCAATTTGGCTGAGCTTCCCATAGCTCTCTATACCTTCTCTGACTTTTTTCCCTCAGAGGCTCTTTCTTACTATTCTCTTCTCTCTCTGGTCTCCTATAATACAGTATCTTCATTACATATACATCTTACCATATCAATATGGCTCCGAATGATTTGATCTCTAAATTGTCCTTTGTTTCCTGGAAATTCAACGGCTTACGACACCCGGTTAAGAGGAAAAAAATTTTTTACTCACCTTAAAAAAACTCAAGCCCTCCATTGTATTCTTACAAGAAACACATGTCTCTCAACTCTCTCACTTTATAGGTGCTAATGATTGGTTAACTTTTATTGCTGAAGCTCCGGCGATGGGTAGGAAACATGGTGTTGCAATCTTAACACATAAAAATATTTATTTACAACTACTAGACACAAAATATGATGCTGATGGTACATGCTTGATTGTTAGAGCTAACGTCTTCTCTCAAGAGGTCCTTCTTATCAATATATATGTACCTAAGAACATAAGAAGTTGCCTCCGCTGAGTCAGACCAGAGGTCCATCCTGCCCAGCGGTCCGCTACCGCGGCGGCCCATCAGGCCTAATTGCCTGAACAGTGTCCATGACTAATTTTGTAACTGCCTCTAATCCTATCCCTATTACATACCTCTACTCCTATCTGTACCCCTCAATCCCTTTGTCCTCCAGGTACATGTCCAGACCCTCTTTGAAGCCCTGTAGCGTGCTTCTGCTTATCACATCCTCCGGTAGCGCGTTCCATGTATCCACCACCCTCTGAGTGAAAAAGAACTTCCTGGCGTTTGTTCTAAACCTTTCCCCTTTCAATTTCTCTGAGTGCCCCCTTGTACTTGTGGCTCCCTGTAATTTGAAAAATCTGTCCCTGTCTACTCTTTCTATGCCCTTCATGATCTTGAAGGTTTCTATCATGTCTCCTCTAAGTCTCCGCTTTTCCAGGGAGAAAAGCCCCAACTTCTTCAGTCTGTCATTATATGAGAGGTCTTCCATACCATTTATTAGCTTAGTTGCTCTTCTCTGGACTTTCTCAAGTACCGCCATGTCCTTCTTGAGGTACGGCGACCAGTACTGGACACAGTACTCCAGGTGCGGGCGCACCATTGCACAATACAGTGACAGGATTACTTCCTTTGTCCTGGTCGTGATACCCTTCTTAATGATACCCAACATTCTGTTTGCCTTCCTTGAGGCTGTGGCACACTGCGCCGACACCTTTAATGATGTGTCTACCATCACTCCCAGGTCTCTTTCAAGGTTACTCACCCCTAGCGGTGATCCCCCCATTTTGTAAGTGAACATCGGGTTCTTTTTCCCTACATGCATGACCTTGCATTTCCCTATGTTGAAGCTCATTTGCCACTTTTTGGCCCACTCTTCCAGCGTTGTAAGATCTTTTTGGAGGTCTTTGCAGTCCTCCATGGTTTTGACCCTACTGTATAGTTTAGTGTTATCCGCAAATTTAATAACCTCACATTTTGTTCCTGCCTCCAGGTCGTTGATAAATATATTGAACAGGAGTGGTCCCAGCACCGACCCCTGCGGAACTCCGCTCGTGACCCATTGCCAGTGTGAGTAATGGCCCTTTATTCCAACCCACTGTTTCCTGTCCGTCAGCCAGTTTTTGATCCATCGGTGGACCTCCCCTTGCACCTCGTGGTTCCATAGCTTCCTTAGCAGTCTTTCATGTGTTACCTTGTCGAAGGCTTTTTGGAAGTCAAGGTAAATGATGTCTATAGATTCCCCTTTATCCACCTGGCTGCTTACCCCCTCAAAGAAGTATAATAAGTTAGTGAGGCATGATCTGCCCTTGCAGAAGCCATGCTGGCTCGGCTTTAGCTGCCCAGTGTTTTCGATGTGTTCCCAGATGCAGTTTTTAATCAGCGCTTCCATCATCTTTTCCGGGACCGAGATCAAGCTCACCGGCCTGTAGTTTCCTGGGTCTCCCCTTGAGCCTTTCTTGAAGATGGGCGTGACATTTGCTATTTTCCAGTCTTCCGGAATCTCTCCAGTTTTTAAGGATAGGTTGCATATTTGTCTAAGTGGCTCAGCTATTTCATTCCTTAGTTCCTTGAGTCCGGACCTGGCGATTTGTTGCTCTTTAGCCTGTCTATCTGCCTAAGGACATCCACTTTGCTCACCTCTAGATGGACCAGATTTTCATCCTGATCTCCTTTTACGATCTCTTCGGGTTCCGGAATGTTGGTTGTGTCCTCCCTCGTGAAGACTGAAGTGAAGAACTCATTTAGCCTGTCAGCTATCTCCTTTTCCTCTTTTACCACTCCCTTTCTGTCTCCATCATCCAAGGGTCCGACTTCCTCCCTTACTGGTTGCTTCCTCTTGACGTACTTGAAGAATGATTTGAAGTTTGTTGCTTCCCCTGCCAGTCTCTCTTCATATTCTCTTTTTGCTTTCCTAACCACTCGGTGACACTCCTTTTGGTGTTTTTTGTGCTCCTTTTGGTTGTCCTCTGATTTGTCCTTTTTCCATTTTTTGAATGCTGCCTTCTTGTCACTTATCGCCTTTTTCACTGCATTTGTTATCCACACTGGGTTTTTTGTTCTATTTTTTTTGCACCCTTTCCTGAACTTGGGGACGCACAGGTTTTGTGCTTCGTGCACCGTGCCCTTGAGTAAGGTCCAGGCTTTTTCTACAGACTCCATCTTCCTTGCGGTGTCGTTGAGTTTCTTTCCCACCATTTTCCTCATGGCATCATAATTCCCTTTCTTGAAGTTCAGTGCTGTCGTTGTAGTTCTTTTCACCATTGATGATCTAAATTCTAGCCTGTACTGGATCGTGTTGTGATCGCTGTTTCCTAGTGGGGCTAGTACCACCATCTCTTTAGCGGGTCCCCCATGTCCGGTGAAGATTAGGTCAAGAGTGGCATCTCCCCGTGTTGGTTCCGTGACCAGTTTTTCCATGAAACAATCCCTCGTGACCTCCAGGAATTTGGTCTCCCTCATGCAGTTTGAGTGCCCTATACTCCAGTCTATTCCCGGGTAGTTGAAGTCCCCCATCACCACCACATTTCCGCTTTTGCATACCTGCCCCAGTTCAGCCTCCAGATCCTGGTCGATTTCTTCCGTTTGTCCCGGTGGGCGATAGTACAGACCCAATTTTATGTCTGCTCCAGTTCCTCCAGGTAGCTTAACCCATAGTGATTCCAAGTCATCCGCCCTTGCTGTTGTTTCCATCCTGGTTGAATGTATGGAATCCTTTATATATAGCGCTATTCCTCCACCTTTTTTGTGTGGCCTATCTCTCCTGTAGAGTTTGAACCCTGGTAAAGCCACATCCCATTTATTGTCATCAGTCCACCACCTTTCTGTGACTCCGATTATGTCTAGGCCCTTCTTGTTGGCTAAAACTTCTAACTCTCCCATTTTAGCCCTTAGGCTCCTAGCATTTGTGTTTAGGCAATGTAAGGCCCGGTTGTTTGCCTCTCTTGCTGGTTTTCCTCGTGGTTTGGCGCTCATGGCGACCCCCTCGTGAGTTGCCAGTCCCCAAGCCTCGTCTCGGTCAACCTCCTCCTGTGGTGTGTCTGTTTCGTCCTCAGCCTGCTTCCCCATTTTTGGTAGACCTTTTGGATTCCGTTGTTCTCTGTTAGTCCTGTTTGCCAATTTCATTTGTACCCTAGACCCCTGCAATTTGTTCTTTGGTCCTTCTTCAACAAATTCCCACTCAGTCCTGAGCCCTCCTTTACAGTGTCTTTGTTCAATGTCCTTGGCCCTGGGCATCTGCATTGTGTCCTTAGGTCCTTGTCCCAAAATTTCTCCTGAATTCTTTATCCAATTATTTCAAACTATCTTGGAATTTGATGCTCTTCCTATTATTATGCCCCCAAATTCTATGGCATGAATTAGAATATTGCTTGATGTCCAGTCCTATCTCGTGTAAACTTTTTATCGCCTGGACTCTATATAGCTGACACCTTTAATGAATCTCAAAGGGAAGCCTCAGCCCCACCATTCCACCGCAAAGCCACTTTTCAAATTGCGGGAAGCTTTATGTGGTACCTCATCATTGGCTGTCCGCTTATTTGTAGTGAAACATTCCTTATTCTAGTTTTTTGAATATATAAATTTTATGTTGCATTAGTCGCATTTCCTCAAATAAATACATATAAAATGCTTATATGGTAAGTTTATACTTAGCTTGTATTACAGCCGAAACCTAGGAGTCTGACCCGACATGTTTCGCATATAATGCTGTATCAAAGGTCCCCCTACACAATGAAGAATAAAGAAAAGGATGCTGTGAAAAAAAACCTTATGGAAGGTAGCTGTGTACGAACGTTTTTTTCACAGCGTCCTTTTATTTTATTCTTCATTCTGTAGGGGGACCCTTGATACAGCATTATATGCGAAACATGTCGGGTCAGACTCCTAGGTTTCGGCTGTGATACAAGCTAAGTATAAACTTACCATATAAGCATTTTATATGTATTTATTTGAGGAAATGTGACTAATGCAACATAAAATTTATATATTCAAAAAACTAGAATAAGGAATGTTTCACTACAAGTAAGCGCACAGCCAATGATGAGGCACCACGTAAAGCTTCCCGCAATTTGAAAAGTGGCTTTGTGGTGGAGTGGTGGGGCTGAGGCTTCCCTTTGAGATTCATTAAAGGTGTCAGCTATATAGAGTCCAGGCGATAAAAAGTTTACTTCCTATTATTATTGCAGGTGACTTCAATCTACCCCTCGATATTTGGCTGGATAGGCACTCTTCCACCTTTGTCACTCCATCTAAAGCTAACATTACCTTATACTCTTTTCTGAAACAATATGACTTAACTGAGCCTTGGAGGTTGCAGCATCCAGATAGTAGAGACTACACTTATTTTTCTTCTCCGCACAATAGCTACTGAAGGATTGACTATTTTCTTATCTCTTCTTCACTATTACCTAATTTAGTCTCCTCTAATATCTATTCTATTGTACTCCCTGATCATGCTCCCATTTCTTTTGAACTATCTTGGGCTGCAGTAACTGCAACTAGATCCCCTCTTTGGCGTTTACCTAACCACCTACTATCTGATGATTCAGTTTGACAGCGAATCGACAAATTTATTGATGAATTCTTCCACTTTAACAATACTGATTCGTTAGATCCTTTAGTTATCTGCGAAGCCTTCAAAGTCTCCTTAAGAGGTGAGCTAATTTCGTGTCAAGCCTACAAATTGAAACAGGATAGACTGGAACAACAAAATCTTGACCTTCAAATTAAACTCTGTGAACAAGACTTCTTTCACTCTAACGATAAGACTCTTTTACCTGAAATTTATAGGCTGAAATATTCTTATAATAAGATAGCTAGTGTAGCGGCACAGCAAGATATTTTCACTACCTCCACCAAGTATTATCTAGAAATGAATAAAAGTAGTAAAATGCTTGCTCATTATCTTAAAAGAAAGAGAACTAAAGTACAGATTTCCGCTATTAAAACCTCAGAGGGGAAGATCACTCTGATATCTCTTCTGCCTTTCATACATTTTATTCCCAACTTTACTCATCTGACATTCCACATCACTCCTTTGTGGCTGATCAATTCCTAGCTTCGCTACAGTCGCAAAACTTAGGGCGTCCGACTCTGAAGCACTTCAATGTCCTCTTGACTCTTCTGAAATCCTTCAGGCAATTAAACACCTTTCCTCTGGAAAGTCACCAGAATCTGATGGTATAACAGTAGAATTTTACAAACTTTTCCAAGATAAACTTTCTCACACGCTTACATCCTTATTTAACTCTCTAACACCTCAGAATGTCTCCAAAAGTCGCTTCTTGGATGCTGTAATCACAGTTATTCCTAAGCCTGGCAAAGACCCACATCTAGTTGCGAATTATCGACCTATCTCATTACTTAATGTGGATTATAAGATTTATGCTACCATTCTCTCCTCTAGGCTTCAACACTCAATGAGCTCACTGATTTCTACTCATCAAGTTGGATTTATGCCGGGTAGGCTCATCACAGATAATTCTCGTCTTTTCTTTCACCTCGCTTCCCTCGCACATACCGCTAAAGACCCCTGTATAGCTTTGTCACTTGATGCTGAAAAAGCGTTTGACAGGATTGAATGGTCGCATCTATTTAGAACTCTAAATTTCCCCCTCAGTTTATAGACTATGTCAAAATTCTTTACTCTTCCCCAAAGGCTTCTATAATTAGCAATAATATATTATCAGCTTCTTTTTTGTTGCATAGGGGCACTAAACAAGGTTGTCCCCTTTCCCCTTATCTTTTCAATATAGCTCTAGAACCTCTTCTTCTAGCCATCAATTCTTGTGAAAAAATATCAGGTATAGTTCATAATGATTCTGAATATAAATTGTCTGCATACGCGGATTATGTGCTGCTTTATCTCACCAATCCTGATTGTTCTCTTCCAGCTTTGTTTGACTTAATTCACTTCTTTTCCATGTTTTCTGGATATAAGCTCAACCAACATAAAACTGAAGTTTTACCTCTTAATGCCCACTCTTATCAATACAGTTACAATACTACTTGATTCTAAGTAAAGCAACAAAAAAATCTTTCTACCTTTTGTCATTTCTGCTTTAATCATCTTCTCTTTGCTCTCTTCCCGGCTAAAAGGCCCTAGGGCAGTGGTAGGCAAACTCATTAGTCTGTGCCCGCTTGCGCTACGACGGCTATGTCAACCCGACTGACACCCCGCACGTCCGCAAGTAGTCAAAATCAATTCATGGCAGAGCCTAGAGAATGACAGGGGGAAAAAAATTGTCTCCGCCCCCTCCCAGTCAGCTCGGTCCCCATCCCTGCAAACCACCTGATTCCATCCACACAAACCTTGAATTGTTTTATATTGAACTTATTATATTAAAGTATAAAAAGAAACAATATTCTGTACAATTGTCAATTTATAAATCAGCGTCTTCTCCCCACTCTCTTCCCAATTTCCCTTCAGCATCCTCAGCCCACTCTCTCTCCACTTTCCTTCAGCGCATGCACATAAAAACAAGCAAGTAATTTTATATCATTTTCATTCTATTCATTCATAGAAATTAAAGTCTAAATAATGCCAGTCACATAACAAAACATGATTTTACAAAAATAATTCCCTGCACAGTCAAGCCTGCAAGGATTACTAATGTCTTTCAGCAGCTTCCTTCCCTCCCTTCCCTTTACCTTGGTGGCCAAGTCAAAATGATCTACTAACAATAAAATTTTAAAAACACAAAGCACACTGTATGCAGAGAAAATGTTAATTATCATTTATATTCCTCAGGTTTTCAAAGAGGTCAAGCCAGATGACTTTATGCAATGTCACCTCAGTAACAACTATACAAAAATAGACAAATATACCCCCTCCCTTTTTACTAAACTGCGATAGCGTTTTTTAGCGCAAGGAGCTGCGCTGAATGCCCCATGCTGCTCTCGACACTCATAGGCTCCCTGCGCTAAAAATCGCCATTGCGGTTTAGTAAAAGAGGGCCATAGTGCAAAATATATACGGCATAAATAAATTCTCAAAACAGACACATTTTGATCACTAAATTGAAAATAAAATAATTTTTCCTACCTTTGTTTGGTAATTTCATCAGTCTCTGGTTGCACTTTATTCTTCTGTGCATCCAATATTTCTTTCTTTCTTTCAGCCTCCTGTATGCTTCCTCTCCTCCAGACCTCATTCCCTCCCCCAACTTTTTCTTGGTTTCAATCTGCCCCTTCTTTCTTTCTCTCTCCATGCCCCCTTTCTTTCTGTATGTCTGTCGTTCTCTCTCTTTCTGTGCCTCATTTCTTTCTTTCTCTCTCCATGCCCCCTTTCTTTCTGTATGTCTTTCTCTCTCTCTCTGCCCCATTCCTTTCTTTCTTTCACCCTGCCCTTCTTTCTTTCTCTCTCCATGCCCCCTTTTTTCTGTATGTCTTTCTCTCTCTCTCTCTGCCCCATTTCTTTCTTTCTTTCACCCTGCCCCTTCTTTCTTTCTCTCTCCATGACCCCTTTCTTTTTGTATGTCTTTCTCTCTCTCTGTCCCCCATTTCTTTCTTTCAACCTGCCCCTTTCTTTCTCTATGTCTGTCTTTCTCTCTCTCTCTCCCCCGTGCCCCATTTTTTTCTTTTTCTTTGTTTCACCATGTCCCCTTTCTTTCTTTCTGGCTCCCTGTCCCCCCCTCCCCCATGCCACCGCCATTGGGAAAATGCTGTCACCGCCACTGGGGAATAGGCTGCCACTGCCGCCATCGGGAACAGGCTGGCACTGAGTTCGCCCTGCTTCTCTTCCCCGCGGGGCCGACCAACTCTCACCGCCCGACGTCAATTCTAATGTCGGAGAGGACGTTCCGGGCTAGCCAGGCAGCGATTGGACATCCTCTCCAATGTCAGAATTGATGTCGGGCGGCGAGAGTTGGTCGGCCCTGCGGGGAAATGCAGGGAGAACTCGGCACTGGCCTGTTCCCGATGGCGGCAGTGGCACTCAAGTGGCTAAAGAGCCGCATGCGGCTTGCGAACCGCAGTTTGCCGGCCTAGGGAGAACACTGTAGGGTGGCTAGCTGTGCACCCCCTTGGGGCGTGCACCCGGGGCGGACCTCCCCCCCCCCCCCCCCTTGGTACGCCACTGACTAGGGTTGTCTGGGCCACCAAGGAGCTATGAGAATCATGGTGGCCTCCTCCTGTTTGAGCTTGACAAGCATCTTGAGGATGAGAGGGACTGGAAGAAATGCATAGAGAAACTTGTGTGTCCAATCCAGTAGAAAAGCATCCACATCTAGCCGTTGGGAGAGTACTGCCTGAAGCAAAACTGGGGCAGCTTGTGGTTGAGGGGGGACGCAAACAAGTCTATCTGAGGAGCCCCCATTGAGAGTTGAGCATCCACTTGTGTTGCTAAAGAGAATTCTTTTCTCCTTGAATATATATTGATTTCAGGAATATGCTGTGAGCAATCACCCAAGTCCAAAAATTTTGGGTCTCCTGACAAAGGCGGAGAGAGCCCGTGCTGCCTTGCTTGTTTATGTAATACATTGTGACCTGATTGTCCATGCAGATAAGGAGGACATGGTTGGTGACAATGAGCTGAAAAGCTTTGAGAGCATTGTAGATTGCTCAGAGTTCCAATAGATTGATATGGCAAAGGTGGTCCTGGGCAGACCAGTGACCTTGAGTGCGAAGATCGTCCAGATGAGCCCACCAAGCAAAGGTGGATGAGTCTGTTGTCAGAACATTTATTTTTTTTAAAATTCTTTATTCATTTTTATAACTTACATCAAGTGTATTGAAAAATAACACCATTTTGACTTAAATACTTAACTTGAAATTCTACAATTCTTTAAATTACATAGAATTTTCCCTTTCCCTCCCTTCCCTTCAATACCTCATAACGTATATACCATATAATAAATATAATAACATTTCTGATGTGGAGGTGTTTAGAACAACCACCCTCTGGAAAGATTGGAAGAGTTCATCCATCACTGTAGAGATTGTCGAAGTGAAGGAGTGATGGTAATGTTGAGATAGTGGGTCGAGAGCTTGAGACCACTAAGGCGTCCTTAGATGAAGTCTTGCAAATGGAGTAACATCCACTGTGGAAGCCATGTGACCCAGTAGTACCATCATTTTCCTGGCCAAGAGAGATGGCAGGTGAGAAGTCTGAGTGGAAAGCTGAATCAAATTTTCTAGTCTTTGCTAAGGGAGAAATGTTCTGAGATGAATGGTATCTAGCAGAGCTCTGATAAACTGCAGATTCTGAGAGGGCTGAAGTTGGGATTTGGGAAAATTGATTTTGAAACCCAACTGCTGAAGGAAGAGAATTTTTAAGCAAATCGCTGCAATCACCCCTTGAGAGGTTGGATCTTTGATTAGCCAATCGTTCGGATAGGGAACACCTAGAGACCCTAAGTCCACAATTCCCCTGTCACTACCAGCAGGCACTTGGTGAATACTCTGGATACAAGGCCAAAGGGCAGAACCTCATATTGATAATGGTGCTGTGCCACCTGAAATCTGAGGAATTTCCTGGAGGTCAGATTCACTGGAATGTGAGTATAAGCCTCTTTGAGATCTAGAGCATAGCTAGTCATTGCGATCTAAGAGGGGATATAAAGTTGCCATGAATAACAGGTCCCTGAGGTATAAAATTGGACACAGACCTCCTGTCTTCTTTGGGATGAGAAAATACCAGGAGTAAAACCCCCAGTTTCTCTGTACAGGTGGAACCTCCTCTATAGCATTGAGAAGAAGGACGGATTCTATCTGCCGAAGAAGAAGGGACGTCTGCTGAGGGTTGAAAGAAGACTCTTTTGGCAGATGATCTGGAGGCATATTGATGAAATGAAGAGTATCCCTCTCAAATGACTTTCAGCACCCAGAGGTCTGTGGTTATCAGTTTCCAACGAGGATAATATAGCTGGAGCTGACCTCTGATTGGTTGAGGAAGAGGTTGAGAAATAGAACAGCGGCTATGCTTTCTAGAAGCCCATCAAAAAGACTGAGTAGATTTTTGTAGGAGCTGCTGATTGATATTTCTAAGGGCGCTGTTGTTTTTGCTTTTTTTGCTGTGGTCTATGATGAGCAGCTGGTTTTGAAGAAAAACATCTTTGATATGAAGGCGGAAGTTTAAAAAATTTAGAAGTTGAAGGCTTAGGCTTGGATTTAACCAAAGCATCCAAATGTTTCTCATGACCAGTAAGCTTTTGTGTGACATTTTCAAACAGGGAATGTTCATTAATCTGTCCAGAATATTGATGTCAAGTTTCAATTCAAGTTTAATAAAATTTGATAAAATCGCAATTTCAAAAATTCAAAGTGAGACTCTTAGTCATGCAAGACGTCTCATTGCTACTGACATTGCTGATGCTCTGGAAGATAATTCAAACACATCATAAGCAGATCTTGCCATATATCTTTTAGCTAGGGCAAGGGTGCGAGAGATATGCTGAAATTCCTGCATATGTTGTGGAGGAATATCAAAAGAAGGTAATTTCTTAAGAAGGTATAGCAGGAAATACAGCAATTATAATTTAGAACTCTATTCACTAGCATGGAATTTTGGTACAGGTGATGCCTGGAGGCACTGAGACATAGACTTTCGATGGAGTAGATTTTTTCAAATCGACTCAACCACTAGGGACCGGTGCAAAAGCTGTGATTTGTCAAAACCCAGAGAAGAAATTATTTTATATAGAGTCCAATTTTCTGGGAGCCACTGTAATGGTTAGGGGCGTTTCCCAGTTCTTGTGAAGAGTCTATTTCTGACCACGAACTACCAAACAGGAGAGGACAGCTGGAGAGACAGAAGAGGGCAGCTGGAGCGCCGGCAAGTGAAGGAAATCACTCGCTTTGACACGCACCTCCTGATTGGTAAGGCCCAACTTTAGTACAGGAAGAAGCAGTCGGAGCATACAGTGAGTGATTTCTTTCACTCGCCGGCACTCCGGCTGCTCTCTCCTGCCTCTCCCGCTGCCCTTTCCAGTCTCCCCAATGAAAACCCATATTTGCAGTTTTTTAAGATTTGCGGGGATTTCTGAAACAGAACCCCCACGAATATTGGGGGAGTACTTTACCCAGAAAGGACTACCGGGAGAAACTGAAAGAAGCCAAGAGAGAAGTATGTCTGGCGAAAGCGGAAGAGCAAATAGCTAAGAATGTAAAAAGGGAGACAAAAATTTTCTCAGATATATTAGTGAAAGGAAGAAGAAGAAAAATGGAATTGCGAGACTAAAAGATAATATGTATCGATATGTGAAGAGTGATGAGGAAAAAGCAAACAGGTTAAACAAATACTTCTTCTGTTCTGTGTTCACAGAAGATCCTGGAGAAGGACCAAAATTGTCTGGCAAACTTACATACAAGAAATGGAGAAGATACTGTGCCGTTCACAGAAGAAAGTGTTTATGAACACCTTGAAAAACTGAAGGTGGACAAAGCGATGGGACCGGACGGGATCCATCCCAGGATATTGAGGGAGCTCAGAGAGGTTCTGGTGGGTCCTATTAAAGATTTGGAGACAGGAGTGGTTCCTTGGGGATTGGAGAAGAGCAGATATGGTCCCAATTCACAAAAGTGGTTGCAGAGATGAAGCGGGAAACTAACGGGCCGGTAAACCTCACTTCGGTTATTGGAAAAATAATGGAAGAGTTGCAGAAAGAAAGGATAGTGAAATTCCTAGAATCAAATGAGTTACAGAATCCAAGGTAACATGGTTTTACTTAAGGTAAATCATGCCAGACAAAACCTGATTGAATTTTTTGATTGGTTGACTGGAGAATTGGATCAAGGGCATATGTTAAATGTAATTAACTTAGATTTCAGCAAAGCCTTTGACACGGATCCTCATAGAAGGCTCTTGAACAAACTTGATGAGCTGAAGTTAGGACCCAAAGTGGTGAGCTGGATTAGAAACTGGTTGATGGACAGATGCCAGAGGGTGGTGGTTAATGGAATTCGCTCAGAGGAGGGAAAGGTGAGTAGTGGAGTCCCTCTGGGATCAATGCTGGGGCCAATCCTGTTCAATATGTTTGTGAGTGACATTGCCGAGGGGTTAGAAGGAAAAGTTTGCCTTTTTGCAGATTATACCAAGATTTGTAACAGAGTAACATAGTAAATGACGGCAGCTAAAGACCTGAATGGCCCATCTAGTCTGCCCATAAGTTATACCCATTAAAAAATACAAGATTAGATTAATCTGTCTCTTCTTTGATATTTCTGGTCTGTAGACTGGTGTTTCCCCGAAAATAAGACCTAGCATCATTTTTGGGGTAGGTCTTAATATAAGCCCTACCCCAAAAATAATCCCTAGTCCCGGGATTCACCGGCAACGCTTAAACCCAGCCCCACCTGCTGCCACCGCCCCCCCCCCCCCCACGAAACCCTGCTGACCCTCAATCCTCTCCCCGCCGACCTCGAGCGAGCCCTACCTTCAACCGATGTAGTGTCGGACCGGCAGCACTCTAAACAGGCTGCTTGGCCTTGTCTATCAGAGATTTCACTCTGCTGCATTACTGGGTTCTGCTGCATAAGGGATGTTGCACAAGAGATGGGAGGAAGGGAAGGATAGAAGCTGGGCAAGGGTTCTGCTGCCAGAGGGATGGGAGGGTGGGAAGGATAGAAGCTAGGCAAGGGTTATGCTGCACGAGGGATGGGAAGGAGGGAAGGACAGAAGCTAGGCAAACTTCTGCTGTGCAGGGGGATGGGAGGGAGGGGAGGAAAGATGCTGCACATGTGGGGGAGAGAAAAGAAAGAGAAAGAATTGGGTTGATGAACAGGAAGGGAGAGATGATCACGTGCATATGCCAAAAATAAGACCTAGTGTCTTTTTTGGGCCCCCCTAATGAATATAAGACACTGTCTTATTGTCGGGGAAACACGGTAGGTTCCAAATGCTGAAGTTGCTGTCCAAGCTCACTTCAGTCTATCCAACCTTCCCATTGTTTGCAGGATAGGATATCTACCGTAAAGTCTGGCCAGTAACATCCTCATGTTTCATATTTGTGGAGTTCACGTTGATGCAAACCCCAGTCCATCCTACAATTAATCACCATATATGGGACACAGACTGCAGCTTCTGGGACTGCCAGTTCTCTCCATGGTATGATGCATATCGCAATTAAAAATTATCATTTTTGGAGTTATTTTGGTGCACCATCAATGGGTGTATTGTCAACCGATGCTCAATCACGTTGCTCTGAAATGTCCCGATGTGGTTATATTTTGGCATTAAAAGAATGAAGGATAACATCGCTTTATTTACCTGTCTGCACACAGAGAGCTTCAGCCAGCAGGCAGGCCAGAAACGGTTTCATATCAGCGGGGGCTTTTAACCTCCCTGCAGTGGCTTTGGCTTCTCCTGTTAAAAACACACCAGTCTCTCTATTCAGCAAGTGAGGAACTGTCATACCCTGAGTGTTAAATGGTACATAAAGGATTGGTTCTCCAGTCAGGCTGGAGACATCCACAAGCATTTTATACAGGTCAAACTTACTAAATCAGTATTGGAAGAAATTCCTAGCAGTCCAACACAGCTGGTAACTTAACCCTTTCAATACTTTGCACATTTAAATCTTTAAGCACCTTTCATTCTCTAGTTTCAAGCATCCTGGATTATTGTAACATTATATACTTATCCAGGCTTCGCAAACACTTCCATAAATTAAGAATAATCCAAGACATCGCCATCAGGCTAATGTTGAACTTTAAAAAATTTGACCACACATGTCCTTATTATCTCAAACTTCGTTGACTGAAAATGGAAAATTGAGTTCTTTTCATATTTGGCTCTTTTTTACAAAGCACTCAATGGATTCCTACACTCCTACCTTATTAACCAATTTTGCTCCTCCAGACCAGGTCAAACCACAAGACCTCACTCATTTTTTTCCTTTCCACCAGTTAAAGGTATTACTCACAAAAGATTTGGGTCTAAACTCACTGAGGAGGGAGTGTAAAACATGAAAAAAATGATATGAAAAAGTTAGAAGAATGGTCTAATATCTGGCAACTAAAATTCAATACAAAGAAGTGCAGTGTAATGCATTTGGCGATTAGAAATTGGAAGGAGCCGTATGTGCTGGGAGGCTGATATGCACAGATGGGGAGAGGGACCTTGGGGTGATAGTGTCTGAAGATCTAAAGGCGAAAAAACAGCGTGACAAGGTGTAGGCTGTTGCCAGAAGGATGCTAGGCTGTATAGAGAGAGGCATGACCAGTAGAAGAAAGAAGGTGTTGATGCAGGTCGATGGTGAGGCCCTACTTGGAATATTGTGGTGAAGGACATAAAAAGACTTGAAGCGGTCCAGAGGAAGGCAACGAAAATGGTAGGAGGTTTGCACCAGAAGACTTATGAGGAGAGATTGGAAGCCCTGAATATGTATACCCTAGAGCAGGGCTGCCCAAGTCCGGTCCTCAAGATCTACTGGCAGGCCATGAGAGAGATTTGTATACCAAGAAGGCAGTGCAGGCAAATCTCTCTCATGCATATTCATTCATATTTCTCTAACTTTCTAATTCTCTCTTACTGACAGGCAGGCCTAGCTTACAACTTAGATATGGCAGGGAGGACAAGAAGCGCCAAATCTACAATCAAGCCCAGCATTCCAATCGGCATGGGGATCCAGGAGGCGACCACGGACTGCATACAAAAGGAGGAGGACCCAGGACGGTTGACAGAGGGCTCTCTCTCTGTTTCTGTGCAGACCGAGACCATCCCCCAGCACTACACTACAGCTTCTACGCAGACGGAGGAGGTAGACCAGCTGGATAGTGACCTCATGCTGGAGCTAAGGAACCTCAGGGAGGAGGTGAAACGTCTGATATGCATCCGGGAGGATGAGGATTACATCGATGGAGTCGTCCAGGAGCTGTCCCAAATCACCGAGCAGACCCATGACAAGTCCATCCTCGGGACACCCCAATCATCAGCGATGAGACCAACAATTGAGATACAGGAAATGGCCGGCGACGCTGAGTCATGGCAGCTTGTGACCTCCTCCACGGGCAAGCACAGGAAACCCCCCCCCCCCACCTTTTTCAATCTCATCTTCTTCTTTCTCTTTCTCTCATCGACAGGGCAGCTCTACACCAACCCCTCAACTCACCCTGAGGAACAGATTCCAGATTCTTCAGGAAGGACCTACTGATGAGGAAGAGGAACGGGCCCAACTCACAGCTCCAACTCCGGGAACAACTGACCATGCCCAACTCACAGCTCCAACTCCGGGAACAACTGACCAACCCCCTACGAAGAAGCGCAGAGTAATAGTTATTGGGGACTCCATGCTGAGGGGCACGGAGGGACCAATTTGCAGACCGGATATGGATTTGAGGGAGGTCTGCTGTCTGCCTGTAGCCAGAGTACGGGATGTCACCAGTCCAGTGTTCCCTCTAAGCGGGCGGGTGTTGTGAGCAAACTTTTTTCAATGTGAGCTAAAAATATCGGGCGCCAGCAAGTTATGAGCCAAATAAATATGTTGTCAAAGTTGCTGATACATGAGGACGAGGTATTCAAAGGAATTTTAGGCCTACACGCTAAATTAAATAACGTTAAATAATATTTTTAAGAACACAGAAATTGTAGGGATGAAATGATATCTTAATAAATGTTTTACAACAAATGTAGTTATGTCTGTTACATCCATATGTGTAAACTGTAAATTAAAAACAGTCCAGAAGACAATACGTTTGATGCTTTCAATTTCTAGACCAGTGTTTTTCAACCTTTTTTGGGCAAAGGCACACTTGTTTCATGGAAAAAATCACGAGGCACACCACCATTAGAAAATGTTAAAAAATTTAACTCTCTGCCTATATTGACTATATATAAAGTAATTCTCTTGAATAGGAATCAAATAAACACAAAGAAAGTATTTTATAATTACTTTATTATGAAATAAAAATTATAAAAATTATAAAATACTTTATTCAGTGCGAAACCTGGGCCTGTTTGGCTGAACACAAAGCTGATATTCTGGCTGGAATGGAAGAAAGACACACACGTAGCTCTTCGTCAACAGCTCTCAGTCTCTCTCTGTATTTGGTTTTTATAGCATACAAAAATAGACAAATATACCCTCCATCCTTTTTATTAAACCACAATAGCAGTTTTTAGCGCAGGGAGCTGCGCTGAATGCCCAGCACTGCTCTTGACGCTCATAGGCTCCCTGCGCTAAAAACCACTATTGCGGTTTAGTAAAAGGGGACCATATTGTAAAATATAGACAGCAGATATAAATTCAGAACTGTGCATAGTAAGTGAAGGGAAGTTTTCATCTCTGGGAATTTACCCAGTTAACTATTAAGTTATTTGGGCAAATTCCTTTGAAAACTGTGGTAATACTGCCTCCACTTTGCTAAATTTAAAATAAAATCATTTTTCCTACCTTGTCTGGTGATTTCTGGTTGCACTTTCTTCTTCTGACTGTGCATCCAATCTTTCTTCCCTTCTATCAGCCTGTATGCTTTCTCTCCTCCACACCTCATTCCCTCCCCCAACTTTTTCTTCCTCTCTCCCTGACCTTTCTTTCTTTTTTTCTGTTTCTCTTCTTTCCTTCTGTTTCCCTGCCTGCCCCCTTTCTTTCTTTCTCCCAGCCTCCTGTCCAGCAGTAACTCTCTTCCCTTCCTCCCCTCCCAGCAGCATCTCTCCGTCTCCCTCTCCAGTAGCAGCTGTCCCTTTTTTTTCCTTGCCCAGCAGCTTCCCAGATTCCTTTCCCTCCTCCCCTCCCAGAAGCATCTCTCCTTCTTCTCCTTATCCAGTAGCAGCTGTCCCTTTTTTTCCTTGCCCAGCAGCTTCCCAGATTCCTTTCCCTCCTCCCCTCCCAGAAGCATCTCTCCTTCTTCTCCCTCTCCAGTAGCAGCTGTCCTTTTTTTTCCTGGCCCAGCAGCTTCCCAGATTCCTTTCCCTCCTCCCCTCCCAGATGCATCTCTCCTTCTCCTTCTCCCTCTCCAGTAGCAGCTGTCCCTTTTTTTTCCTGGCCCAGCAGCTTCCCAGATTCCTTTCCCTCCTCCCCTCCCAGAAGCATCTCTCCTTCTCCCTTTCCAGTATCAGCTGTCCCTTTTGTCCCCTGCCCAGCAGCTTCCCAGACTGATAGTGGTTTTCTCCCCTCCCAGCAGCTCTTCTTACTTCCCAGCGCAGCGATTCACGAAGGCAGCCTCGGGTCCTTTGTTGTGTCGCGCCGCCTCTGAGGAAAGAGGAAGTTGCATCATCAGAGGCAGCCGCGACTCAGCAAAAGCCCCGAGGCTGCCTTCGTGAATCGCTGCGCTGGGAAGTAAAGGAGAGCTGCAGAGAGGGGAGAAAGCCACTGTCGGAGGCTCCCCAAGATCTCTCCGGCCCAGCGCACGCTTCCGATGCTGATCTTGCCGGTCCTGCGCGGACCGGCAGGAAGTTCAAATTAGTCAATCTTGCCGGTCCTGCGCTGTGACGAGAAACTTGTGCGCTGCGACCTAATATTTTGTGCGCCAGCGCACGCCAGCGCAGCTTAGAGGGAACACTGGTCACCACCTGTCTTGATAGACTACTCAAACCCCAGGACAACTTTCCCATGCTTCTCGTCCATGTGGGGACAAACGACACTGCAAGGAACACCCCGGAGAACATCACCAGAGACTTTAGAGCCCTGGGCGAGAGGCTGAAGCAGACCGGAGCGCAGGTGGTCTTCTCCTCTATCCTCCCAGTTAGAGGCAAGGGGAGAGCCAGGGACGAGTGTATCCTGAGGACTAACGAGTGGCTAAGGGATGGTGCCGGGATATGAACTTCGGATTCCTGAACCATGGAGAGGCACTACAGGGACTTCAGGGACCAGACGGACTCCATCTGACCAGTAGAGGTAAGTATGTCTTCGGACACCGACTAGCCCGCCTGCTTCACAGGGCTTTAAACTAGGTAAGTCGGGGGAGGGTACCCATTCACATACCAGCGCAATAAGGAACTATCCTGATGAGATGAGTCAAAGCTATGAGGTAAGTACCCACACTGCAAACAGTTCTCTAGGGGTCACACCAACTCACGTAGAAAAAGAAAAAGTATCAAAGGGATTTAGCAAACATAAAGAGTGGAGGGCTATGTATGTTAATGCACACAGTTTAGGTAATAAACTTCTAGAATTAGAGACTGAAATAAGGAATGCTGACCTAGACGTGGCTGCGATATCTGAAACTTGGCTAACGGACTCTCATGGGTGGGATATGGCTATACCAGGTTACAACTTACTTCGTCGGGACAGAGAGGGTAAGTTAGGTGGGGGGGTAGCATTATATATTAAAGAGGACATCAAAACCACCAGGATTACAGATGTCAAATACACAGGGGAATCCCTCTGGGTAAACCTGGCAAGAGGCAGAGAAAAGTGCCTGTATCTTGGTGTGGTATACAGACCCCCTAGACAACTGGATGACATGGACACAGACTTAATTGAAGACATTGAGAATATCACTCTAAGGGGAGACACTGTACTACTTGGGGACTTCAATATGCCTGATACAGACTGGCCACCAAAATAATGGGCTTTAGGCAAGCCGTAACGCATAAATTCCTCAGAGTGCCACACGATTTTAACGTATGGTAGCTGTCCTCATAGGAATCGTTATATTATGCGATTTTTTCATGTTATATTTACTTTTTTTCACGTTATAAAGTGCTTGTGCTTAATATTGTAGTAGCAAATATATCTATTACTTAGCTTTTTCATAAACGAACTGGGTCTGGCTCAATCCCCACCGACGCGTTTCATTATTTCATCAGGGTCGGGGAAGGAGAACACTGTAAAGAGCAAAGCATTATATTAGCTTCAGATTGTCAAACCCAGCAAAAAAGATTTTTTTAAAAATTCGCTACAAAGCTTACCAGAGCAGTATGTTATCTTAGCGAATGCTAATATAATGCTTTGCTCTTTACAGTGTTCTCCTTCCCCGACCCTGATGAAATAATGAAACGTGTCGGTGGGGATTGAGCCAGACCCAGTTCGTTTATGAAAAAGCTAAGTAATAGATATATTTGCTACTACAATATTAAGCACAAGCACTTTATAACGTGAAAAAAAGTAAATATAACATGAAAAAATCACATAATATAACGATTCCTATGAGGACAGCTACCATACGTTAAAATTGTGTGGCACTCTGAGGAATTTATGCGTTACGGCTTGCCTAAAGCCCATTATTTCGGTGGCTACTTAAAGTTTTGTTAATTGACACGATAATTTGTGCACTAGTTTGTTTTTGAGTTTCAATAGTATGGCACATGTACAAAATACTACAAATCAAACAACATTTAGTTTCTCGGAGGAACAAAGAACGATATTAACCAATAGACCAGTTCTATATGAGACTATTCAAGAAAACGTCTCTTCCTCCTCTTGGACTGAATTGGAAACATTGTATCAGAGATTAACCAGAGCAGAGTTACATGCTAATACTCTTGCTCAATATGTTACTTCATCAATGATCCCCAGAGGCCTACGCATACAAAAAGGTCCGACATTATTTGCGTATGATCCTGAACTTGTGAATAAATGGTGTGCGATTTTGAACAAATGCAGTATGGATCTTATGTTATTAATTATAGAGCACACAACTAAATTGGAAACCGAGCTTAAAGACAACATTGATCAAACGTTATCAAATATTAGAAGTTCTGGTATCTCTGAAACGGAATTCAAGAAACAAGAGGAGGATCAACGAATTTCTCAAGAAACGTACAAGAATAAGATCAAACAAACGAAGATAAAAAAATACAAACGTGATGAAAGAGATTACTCCACCAATAAGGTTTATTTGTGGATGTTTAAATCCAACAACGGGTCTCGACCTCAACACCCTTACCCGGATGATCAGGGTTCCTCCTCCTCCATTTCGGGAAGTGATAGTTCTGGGTCTACTTCAGCCCCAAAAAACTACTACCCACAAGGAAGTCGGGGCCGCCAGAAATATTGCGGCAATCGAGGAAAAAGGGTAGTATTCCATCCTCAAGGCTACCAGGGACCACAAACCAGGTCCCAAAAGAACTTTCAGCCATAATCAATATAACTGGCACCGTAATTACCCCTGATTGTCTCTCATTATTGGAATTGGGGTTAGGATTTGTTCCAACTAAGCTATATGATCCCTTTGAGACCCGATTGGCTCTTTACAAATTTCTACGGAAACTTCACACCCAGCATTATATTTTGGACAAAGAACTTACCATTGATTCATCTTTGATAACACGTAAATCAGGCTGGCATCCTCCCCTTCCTCTCCACCCAAATCTAACCACTTGGATGGATTTAGTGCTTCATGATGTGGAAATACTAGAAGAAAACTTTATTGTTCCGCCTGACAATCTTACCAAACGACAAAGGCGTGCTTTGAAAGATTTACGTATTAATCAGGACATTGCAATTTCCCGGGCGGATAAGGGTGGTGCTATTGTACTACAATCTTGCACGGATTATCTAGCAGAGGTAGCCAAACACGTAGATGATAATCAGTTTTACAAAAAATTGCTGAAGGATCCTGTTGTTGATCTGAAAATGTATATATCTGATATAGTTTCTCATGCTTTAAAGAAAAAAATGATAACAGCCAAAGAAGCAGCTTTTCTTTGTCCTCCATTTTATAACACTCCTCGAATAAGATTTTTACCAAAGATTCATAAATCTATTTTTCACCCTCCTGGGCGTCCTATCGTTTCAATGACTCATTCTGTGCTAGAGCCTCTCTCAAAATTTTTAGACCTATTTTACAACAAGAGGTCTTGAAGATTCGATCTCATGTCAAGGATAGTACTCACATGATTAATATTTTGAATTCTATTCCTCAGTCTCAAACTGATGGTCTCTTGATAACGCTGGACATGATCCCCATACGAGGTGCATTAAATTTGCTTCAACAAATATTTATAAATCAAACTTATTGTCAGCGAATCTCCTCTGCCTTTTTGATGGAACTGGCAACATTGGTACTCACTCAGAGCTATTGTTGGTGTAAAGGAGAGTTTTATTTACAGACCCATGGGATAGCTATGGGGGCTTCCTTAGCTCCCGCTGTCGCAACTCTGTATATGGCTCAATTAGAGGAACAACATATTTACACCTCCCCTTGGATCCAAAATATCACTGTCTGGAGATGATTTCTGGATGACATTTTTTTGCATCTGGAAATCCGATGTCCACACTTTCAACACTTTTCTCGTGTGGTTAAATCAAGTAGACCCAAATATTCAATTTTCTGCCACCATTAATCATCAGGAGATACCTTTTTTAGACATGACTATCTTTAAATCTCATGGGTTACTATTGACAACAATTTTTCGTAAACCCACTGATCGCAATAGTCTTCTCCGTTACCACAGTTTCCACCCTCAACAGCTTAAAAACAGCTTACCTCATAGTCAATTTCTACGTTTGAGGAGACTTTGTCATTCCACTGCTGAATATAAGATCCAAGCACGGATATTGAAGAATCGGTTTCAACAACGTGGATATCCAAAACATATAATACGACAAGCATACACGCGTGCTAAATACGCGCACAGACATCTGCTTTTGCAATACAAACAAAAACCAGAAGATGACAATTTGTTGGTATGCGTTCAACAATTCTCCCACCTGGCTTATGACATCAAGAATATTGTTCTTAAGCATTGGCATATCATTAAACTGATCATGGGGAATACATATGGCCCTCCCATTTTTGCCTTTAAAAGAACAAAAAATTTGGGTGAACTCATCGGCCACTATAAATACAAACAAAATGAAACCCCTGTAAAGAATGGTCACTATAGATGTGACCAATGTCAATGGTGCGAATATGCATTGGTAGGTGAAACTTGGTCCCATCCAGTTACTGGCCAGGTTTATACAGCTAAAACGAGAACTAACTGTAAAACTGATCATGTGATTTATATGATCATGTGCCCTTGCCCTAAAATATATATAGGGCGCACTAGTCGACCTATGCACATTCGACTCAATGAACACAAGTCACGTGTTAACACTGGAGTTGAGTCTGCCCCATTGGTTCGCCATTGGTCATTAATGAAACATAAAATCATCGATCTTAAATGGCGTATCATTGATACAGTTCATGTCGGGTGGGAGGGAGGAAATTATGAACATAACTTAAACATTAAGGAATTGCGATGGATGTTTAAGCTTAATACCATGTATCCTCACGGCTTAAATCTAACCAGCGATTGGCTTACAGCAAGCATATGACTTTGTCAATTTACAGGGGGGGTGTTTAAGTTAAAGGGTCGATTGTGTGATATTCATTGGCCAGTTTTGAGTCACATGATCTTGAATTTGAAGTTAATAGCCTCCATTTTACCGGCGGGTTTCCACTTCCGGCTCGCAAACTAAGGATTTAGCATTTCGCTAAGATAACATACTGCTCTGGTAAGCTTTGTAGCAAATTTAAAAAAAAATCTTTTTTGCTGGGTTTGACAATCTGAAGCTAATATAATGCTTTGCTCTTTACAGTGTTCTCCTTCCCCGACCCTGATGAAATAATGAAACGCGTCTGTGGGGATTGAGCCAGACCCAGTTCGTTTATGAAAAAGCTAAGTAATAGATATATTTGCTACTACAATATTAAGCACAAGCACTTTATAACGTGAAAAAAAGTAAATATAACATGAAAAAAATCGCATAATATAACGATTCCTATGAGGACAGCTACCATACGTTAAAATCGTGTGGCACTCTGAGGAATTTATGCGTTACGGCTTGCCTAAAGCCCATTATTTCGGTGGCTACTTAAAGTTTTGTTAATTGACACGATAATTTGTGCACTAGTTTGTTTTTGATACAGACTGGAGCACACTTTCAGCGACAACCAGTGCTAGTAGGAGGCTATTAAACTCCATAAAGGGAGCCCGTCTCAAACAAATGGTGATGGAGCCCACTAGGGCCCAGGCGATCCTCGACCTGGTACTCACCAACGGGGAAAGCATCTCAGAGGTCTCAGTAGGAGATACGCTAGCCTCCAGTGACCACAACATAGTATGGTTCAACCTTAGGAAAGGCTTCCCTAGATCAAACACGAAAACAAAGGTACTCCATTTCCGCGGCACAGACTTCGCACGCATGGGAGATTTCGTCCATCGGACGCTGCAGGACCAAGTGGAGACCGATGATGTAGAAGCTAAGTGGTTAACACTGAAATCAACCATACATGAAGCAACTAGCCGCTTCATAAAATCAGTAAATAAACGACAAAGAAACAATAAACCCCAATGGTTCACCGCAGAGATCAAGCACCTTGTTAAGGAGAAGAAAAAAGCATTTCTTTCCTACAAGCGTACGGAAACAAGAGAAGCCATCATGGAATATAGGACCAGATCTACAGCGGTCAAAACAGCAATTAGGGAGGCCAAACTTTGTGTGGAAGAAACTCTAGCAAAGAACATTAAGAAGGGGGACAAATCCTTCTTCAGGTATATTAGTGATAGGAAAAAGAACACAGACGGGATAGTACGCCTTAGCAAACCGGATGGGAATTACGTGGAAGCAGATTCAGATAAAGCTGAACTACTGAACGAATACTTCTGTTCTGTCTTCACTTGCGAGGCACCAGGACACGGTCCTCAGTTAGAGGCTAAGTCAAGTGCAGACGACCCGTTTCAGAATTTTGAGTTCACACCAGGTGAAGTTTACAGCGAACTGTCAAGACTAAAGGTAAATAAAGCCATGGGACCAGACAATCTGCACCCAAGAGTGCTCAAAGAGTTGTGCGATGTCCTGGCGATACCGCTAGCTGCACTCTTCAATCTCTCCCTAAGCACAGGGAGAGTACCCTTGGACTGGAAAACAGCCAACGTCATTCCTCTGCACAAAAAGGGTTGCAGGGCAGAGGCTGCGAATTACAGACCAGTGAGTCTCACATCAATAGTGTGTAAACTCATGGAAACTTTAATTAAACACAAATTAGACACGATCCTGTCTGAGGGAAATCTACGGGATCCCAATCAACATGGATTCACCGGGGGTAGGTCCTGCCAATCTAATCTCATCAGCTTCTTTGACTGGGTGACAAGGAAGCTAGACTTGGGAGAGTCTATGGACATCGTGTACCTGGATTTCAGTAAAGCATTTGATAGCGTCCCACACCGCAGGCTGTTGAGCAAAATGAAATCGATGGGGTTAGGAGAAACACTAACTACTTGGGTCAATGATTGGCTAAGTGGAAGACTTCAAAGGGTAATGATTAACGGTACCCTCTCTAAAACATCGGAGGTGACCAGCGGAGTACCGCAGGGTTCAGTCCTGGGCCCACTCCTTTTCAACATATTCATAGGGGATCTGACTCAGGGGCTTCAGGGTAAAATAACATTATTCGCCAACGACGCTAAACTATGCAATATAGTAAGGGAATGTAATTTACAAGATAGTATGGCACAGGACCTGCTTACATTGGAAAGATGGTCCTCGACCTGGCAGCTGGGCTTTAACGCAGGGAAATGTAAGGTTATGCACCTCGGTAGCGGTAATCCATGCAGAAATTACACCTTGAATGGAGAAACTTTGACTTGTACTTCGGCGGAACGAGACCTAGGAGTAATCATCAGTGCAGACATGAAAACTGCCAATCAAGTGGAGAAGGCTTCATCTAAAGCAAGGCAGATGATGGGATGTATCAGTAGAAGCTTTGTCAGCAAGAAGCCTGAAGTCATAATGCCATTGTACAGAACCATGGTGAGACCTCATCTGGAATACTGTGTACAATTCTGGAGGCCACATTACCGTAAAGATGTGCTTAGAATCGAATCGGTTCAACGGATGGCCACCAGGAGGATCTCGGGGCTAAAGGGTCTCTCGTACGAGGAGAGACTAAACAAACTACAGCTCTACACTCTAGAAGAACGTAGGGAGAGGGAAGACATGATTGAGACATTTAAATACATCACGGGACGTATCGAGGTGGAAGATGATATCTTCTTTCTCAGGGGACCCTCTGCCACTAGACGGCATCCGCTCAAACTCAGAGGCGGGAAATTTCATAGCGACATCAGGAAGTATTTCTTCACAGAAAGAGTGGTTGACCATTGGAATGAGCTTCCAGCGCAGGTGATCGAGGCCAGCAGCGTGCTGGACTTTAAGAATAAATGGGATACCTATGTGGGATCCCTACGAGGGTCGAACTGGAATATCGGTCGCTAGGTATAGACTTAAGAGGATGGGTCAGTAGGGTGGGCAGACTTGATGGGCTATAGCCCTTTTCTGCCGTCATCTTCTATGTTTCTATGTTTCTATTGTGGATATCCTGAAAATCTGGCCTGCCAGTAGATCTCGAGGACCAGACTTGGGCAGTCCTGCCCTAAAGGAAAGGAGGGACAGGGGAGATATGATTCAGATGTTCAAATACTTGAATGGTATTAACGTAGAACAAAATCTATTCCAGAGAAATGAAAATGGTAAAACTAGAGGGCATAATTTGAGGTTGAGGGGTGGTAGATTCAAGAGTAATGTTAGGAAATTCTTCTTTTACAGAGAGGGTAGTTGATGTGTAGAATGCACTCCCAAGGGAGGTAGTAGAGAAGAAAACGGTGACAGAGTTCAAACAAGCGTGGGATGAACACAGAGGATCTCTAATCAGAAAATAATGGGTATACATTGAAGGAACAATGGGCAGGCTTGCATGGCCTGTGTCCTATATATGAACATTCAGTTGAGGATGGGCTGGGGAGGGTTTCGATGACTGGGATGGTTAAGATGGGCTGGAATGAGCTTTGATGAAGATTCCAGTAGATGGAAACTAAGCACACTACTGGGCAGGGCTCTGGGTTTCTGATCCAGAAATATCTAAGAAAAAGGACTATTTAAACTAAAAAATTAATTTATGGAGCATGTATGGTTGGGCAGACTGGATGGACCATTTGGATCTTTATCTGCCGTCATTTACTATGTTACTGTTTATTAAGATCCAATGATAAATTACATACTCCAGCAATATTCTTTTGGTTAGCTCTGATCATAAGATTTCTTGCCAATATTATTTCATAAGTAATTTTCCCTAGCCACAATATAGAAACATGATGGGAGATAATGGCCAAATGGCCCATCTAGTTTGCCCCAAATCAGGGGCTCTGCAGTGATCCGGATCCTGGAGAACCACCAGAACTGCCACAGCTGCAGCCGCTGCGGCACTTTCCTGCAAAAGCAGAGGTATAAAAATGAATCTGGCGCAACCGTGGGCACTACCTGCATACCTGCTGGCACCCCCTATGGGAGACAAGAGGAAAGACCCTAGACCACAGTCGCAGGGATCCCTGTGCCTGGCACAGAGGCCAAAAGAAGGGAGCTAGGCAGAGACCTTTTTTTTCAAATTATGCCCGATAAAGCATATCAACAAAATCCGGGAAAAACACATCCTCCGTGGCAGGAGCTGACCCCTACGCTCCAGTTGAGGACAGTTTGTTGGATTTACCAGGTTTATCCCTCAAGACAAGCCTGAGTTTCACCATAGCATTGCCTGTGTACTCCCCATGGCCTCCCAATGCCATTTTCACAGGAGTTGGGACAGAAGGCACTAGAGGACCCTCTATGGAGGTCAAAGGTACCAAATCCGGCCAAGCTTGTCATCCTTTGTGGGCTGCAGGGCATGTGGAATACAACTGAACATCTGATAACCATCCACCACAAATGAGGCATGAATCTATGACATCCTGCCCTGGGAGGTCATCTATGTGGTTTAAAATCAAATCTGGAAAAATCCAAGATAGCCCGAGAAAACCATAGAGAACCCTCAAAAACAGAGATGTTAGGGGTAGGGCATGCAGGGAAACCACCTAAAAACCCCTTTTAAAGAACCCCCCAAATCTCTGATTCAAGCTGTTAGCTTGTAGACACAGAAACATGTGCTGACAGGGAAACACTGTAGCTTGTACTTACGATGACATGTGCTGAATGAAACTGCAGATAGAACTGAAAACAGCTCACAAAGAGATCCTTTGCCACTTCTGATTGCCCCACCAGTCTGACCACCAAAGCCAGAGACCTCTGCCATGATGTGCAGATGCCTGGTGGAGGAACGCTGTCTGGCTCCGATCCAGGTTGCGCCTCCACGGAACTGCTCAGCCTGCACTCTACCTACTAGATGGGGTGAGCTAGCTCTCAAGGGAACAGTCCCTGAGCACTGGTCAGATGTGTAGGCTGTCTAGGGGGCTTACTGAGAAGCAGGGAACCCCCTAGAAGAAGACTTTTTTCCCAAAGGTCTGTGATCTCCCACAGTCAAGGATGTCCCTGCAGGGAACCTTCACAGCACGAGGGCAAAAACCGTGAACACAAAACACAAACTATGCAAAATAAAACACAAGCAGAAATGTGTAAGAAGGAAGACTGAGGAGCTGGGTTACTGGCACAATAATGAGGTATGAAGGGGAGGGGTTTAAGTCTCTGAAATTCTGAAGCTTCCTACAAAGTCCTGGCCGGTAGAGGGAAATAATCCACTGATACCAGAATAAAGTGGTATTGTATAAGAATATGAGGTTTGATATTCCACTTTAGCTGTTGATGAGTTTGAAGTTATTTTAACAAATTATATGAATTTATAGATCATGCATACTTATAAAACTGTATCCTGTACATCCACAAATGTTGTCTTATGTATCATTTTAAGGAAAATGGGTTAAGAGTAAGTGGTGAATGTAGGCAAGCAAGATCCAAATAGAAACAAGCCCATATTCTTTTTACAGCCTTCTTTGCACTAATATATGGGACCAGAATTCTGCAGACTGTGGTTCTGACAGGGTCAAAGGAAAAAGCAGTGCAGTATGAGTGTGTGCAGGGGGGGGGGACAGAAAGCTAAATACATCATAGGGATTATTGGAGAGCAGAGAAAAGTACAAACTATTTACCAAAGTAGAGTCCTAATCCTTACATGCAGCATATTCTTTTTATAATTCTTAATTTAAAAAGAGTATTGTGGAATGACAAACCCTGGTCATCATGTAGTTGTGCAAACTGTTCACAAAATGCATAAGCTTCACCCTTAATAAGAACATGCGATGAATTTGTTGTCTTATGGGTTCCTTCTGCAATACAAACTTAAAAACCATTCCTTGTTCAAACAGTGGTCCTTCTGTAACAAGTGACTTTTCAGCAGCGTTTACCAGTTCTACAAAGGGAAAGAAAAACAAATATTTTACAGTACATATTCACATCTTAAATTATTTTGTTTTATTTGCATACACTTAAAAGCCAATTCTATAATCTAGGCATCCGCATTTACATATACCTTATGTGAGTAAATTTTTAGAATGCTAGAACTTAGCATGTATCTGTACTTACACCTGTGAAAGTGTCAATTGGGCATCTAAAGTGAAATTATCCACTTAACTGAAAGCAGGTGTGTCCCACTTACATACATAATTTGGCAGCTAAGATTTAATGCTAAGAAATGCAAGGTCATGCATTTGGGCTGCTAAAACCCAAGGGAATGGTACCGTTTAGGGCAGTATCTCTAAAATTGTGTGCTGCGGCACAGTGATGTGCTTCAAAGAGATTCTGGGTGTGCCATGAGAGATTCCAGAATTTTACTTTATTTTTACATTTTTAATTTTACTTTTATTTTTAAAAATTCCCTTCATAAGTATACACTAGAATAAATGACACAAGTCTGTCAATGTTATGAGTATCTGCATGCGTAAGGATACAATCATCCAGACAAGCATTATTCTTAGATGTGATTGATCCTTGAAAACTAACCAAGTAATTTTAGTTCTACTTTTTATGCAATAGCTATCCTAACTTGAGCAACAATGAAATCAAAGTTTTACCACCATTTGGATCTTCTTAGATTTTCAGCTATAACACAAATTAAATCGAAAAAAAGAGAACTGCAGATGGTGGATGATGAAATGTGTGTTTGCTTGTTGACTATCAAGCCGCATTTTGAGTTAATTTGCACTCAAAAAACAAGCTCATCCATCACATTGATTAGCAATTCTAATCTATGTACTTTAATTTCATAAATTAATTTTATTGTTGGTTTTGCAATTTTATAATTTCAATTATAATGTTCTGCGAAAAACATTTGCTCTTTTTAGTGTGCTGGAGCAAGAAAAGTTTGAGAGACACTGGTTTAGGGGGTGAAGAACTTTTGTGCATGAAAGAAAAGAAAGACTTGGGTGTGATAAGAACATGAGAGTTGCCATGTTGGGACAAACCAAAGATCCATTGAGTCCAGTATTCTGTTTCCAACTGTGGCCAACCCAGGTTACAAGTATCTGTCCCAAGTAATAAAACAGATTCTAGGAATAAGCAGTGGATTTCCCCCAAATGGCTTATGTACTTTTGTTTTAGGAAATTATCCAAACTTTTTAAAAACCATGCTAAGGTTTCACCATTTTCTTTGGTAACCAATTCCAAATTTAATTACATGTTGAGTGAAGAAATATTTTCTCTGGTTTGTATTAAATCTACTACATAGTAGCTTCATTGCATGCCCCCTAGTCCTAGTAGTTCGGAAAGAGTAAAAAAGTGATTCACATCTACCCGTTCCACTCCACTCAGTATTTTATAGATCTCTATCAAATCTCGCCTAAGCCGACTCTTCTCCAGGCTGAAGAGCACTAGTTGCTTTAGGCATTCCTCATAGGAAGGTTGTCCCATTTATAAAATCATTTTTGTAGCCCTTCTCTGTATCTTTTCTAATTCCGCTATATCTTCTTTCAGATGCGATGACCAGACTTGCACAGTATTCGAGGTGTGGTCACACCCTGGAGTGACACAAGGGCATTACAACATTCTCATCTTTGTTTTCCATTCCTTTCCTGATAATTGCTAACATTCTATTCACTTTCTTAGCTGTCACCGCACACTGAACTGAGGATTTCAATGTAGCCTCAATGATGACACTTAAATCCTTTTCCTGGGCAGCAACTCTTAACATGGAACCCTGCATCACATAGCTATAGTTTGGGTTCCTATTTCCCACATGCATCTCTTTGCACTTGTTCATGCTAAATGTTATCTGCCATTTTGATGCCCAGTCTCGCAAGATCCTCTTGCAATTTTTCACAATACTCTTACAATTTAACAACTTTCAACAACGTTGTATTATCAGCAAATTTAATTATCTCGCTAGTTATTCCCATCACTGATAATATGAGATCTGTTCAAAATGTTCCATGATTGATTTTATAATAATTTATTAAGCAATCTTGCAACTTGTTCCATTAGGTCCCCTTCAAAGTACTCCAATTCCTACAATACTTTTCTCAATGTTGTTTCCACTTCTGCAAACAGTTCTTAAACACATCTTCAGAAAATCACCAAATGTTGCTGTGTCAGATTTTGCTTTATGTCTTCAATAGTGTTGAATTGCTTTCCTTTCAGCATGGATTAAGTTTGGAAACAAGTAATAGTCAGTAGGGGCCAAGTCAGGAGAGTAAGATGACTGTCATTGTGTTTTATATACAAAATTTGCAAATATTGATGACGACATGAGTGGGCACAATTTCATGATGCAGGAACCACGACTGCTCCCACCAAAGTTTGGACTGATTCCTCCAAATGGAGTCGTTTCAATACTTTCAGAAAGTAATTTTGGTTGACAGTTTGTCAATGTGGCAGAAATTCATAGTGAAGAACACCGCAACAGTAAAAAAAAAAAAAAAAAAAAAATCTGTTAACACTGACTTTTGACCGAACTTGCCAAGCTTTTTTCAGTTTTGGTGATATTTTGGTTCTCCATTAAGATGATTGAGCTTTGGTTTCCATGTCATAACTGTACACCCATGTCTCATCACAAGTTATCACTTTATAAAAAAATGTTTTCTTCATTTGCTTGCTCAAGAAGATTCTGGTCATTGGTCAACAACCATGAAACAAACTTTTCCGCAACAAGATAAATCCCCAATGGAGATGTTGGATTCATCTACCAATTCTCTAACAGGTAATCGTCGATTAGCGCGCATAAGAACCCTCGCTTGATCAACCTGATCATCATCAGTTGACGTTGATGATCTTAAAGTTTCGATTCATCTTCCACTGATTCACAACCACTTTGGAAGCATGAATACCATTCACAACACCTTCCTTGACTCATGACATGTTCCCCATAAGCCAACATTTCATAAGTTTCTGAAGTTGTCTTACCCAATTTAAAACTGAACTACCTGCTCTAGTGCTGCTCATTGAGGTCACACATGATGAAAAATAGTCTATCATGAAAACACACTTTCACAAAAACTGCTGTAGGTCAGAGAAGACAACAGATATCAACAAACAGAAAAAAGAAAAAAGGTTACTAATGAGGTTTCAAGCCACTCAACGCCTCCTAGCGCATCTCAAAAGAACTTTCCATTGGCGTGCAAATTAAACTGTCCTGGAACATTTTGAACAGACCTCATGTTAAAAATAAGAAGTCCCAGCACAGACCACTGGGGGACCCCACTATTTACCCTTCTTCATTGACAATATTGACCATTTAACTCTACTCTCTGTTTTCCATCTTTTAACCAGTTCTTAATCCATAAAAGGTAAAGGTGATAGCAAAAGGTATAGCAAAATGTATAGCAAAAGGTGATAGCAAAAGCTAGGATACTTGGGTGCATAGGGAGAGGATTGGCCAGAAGGAAAAAGGAGGTAATGATGCCCTTGTATAAGACTCTGGTGAGACCTCATCTAAAATATTGTATACAATTCTGGAGGCCGTACCTTAAAAAAGATATAAAAAGGATGGAGTCGGTCCAGAGGAAGGCTACTAAAATGGTTGGTGATCTTAGTCATAAAACATATGGGGACAGACTTAAGATCTCAATATGTATACTTTGGAGGAAAGGTGGGAAAGGGGAGATATGATAGAGACGTTTAAATACCTACATGACTTAAATGCACAGAAGGCAAGTCTCTTTCAGTTGAAAGGAAACTCTGGAATGAGGGGGTATAGAATGAAGGTTAAAGAGGCTAGACGCAGCAATAACCTCAGAAAATACTTTTTCATGGAAGGGGTGAAAGATGGTGGAGACGAAAAGTGTTTCTGAATTCAAGAAAGCTTGGAACAAGCATATTGGATTTTTAAGGGAGAGGAAAGGATAGTAGCAAGCATGGTTAGGCAGACTAGACGGGTAATATGGTCTTTACCTGCCTTCAGGATACTTATTTTGGGGGAATTCTGTGCAAATAAGCAATACAGAATTTGCACCGAATTCCTCATCTCCGTAGAATGTGCAGGATTCGGTGCTTTATTTGCAGAATTCTGCACAGCCACAAGAATTGGCTGTGCTGTTCATTTGATCTCCCTTCTCCTGTGCTGAGATTGTGCAGCAAGAAGAGGAAGAAGTAAATGGCTGCATGTCTTGCCATAAGAGCATAAGAATAGCCTTACTGGATCAGACCAATGGTTCATCTAGCCCAGTAGCCCATCCTTACAATGGCCAATCTAGGTCCCTAGTACCTGGCAAAAACCCATACAGTAGCAATTTTCCATGCCACTGATCCATGGAAAGTCTCAATAACAGACTATGGAAAGTCTCAATAACAGACTATGGCCTTTTTCTCCAGGAAATTGTCCAAACCTTTTTTAAACTCAGCTAGTCAAGGGATCAAGTGATGCTGTGAGCTGTATGGCAGTGCTCTGCACCGGCTCCAGAGCCCTACTCCTCATCTTGCAACTTTAAGAGGAAATCTATGTGCTTTCTGACTACCTTCTTCATTACTGCTGTTTGATATGGACAAATTCCTGGCGAAATCCCACACAGCTATGTCCTCTAAAACTACTAAAAAAGACTGAGAGAAGGAGAAACCTGGAGAGGATAAAATGGTGGACTTGCCTCGTGCAGCCAGCCCGATGTTTACGGCTGAGATGTTGACGGAGCTCCAGCAAGTTATTTTCCAGGCACTGGGACCTCGAATGAAGCAAATCTCTTCCTAGCTCATGAAGTTGGAGTCGCTCCTGGAGGATAATTCCACCCGGGTCATTAAGTTAGAAACTAGAGTTTCCATGGTGGAAGACGAGGCCACCATGATGGCGTTGGATGTGGCAGCCTTAACAACTCAGCTGCGTCAGTGCCAAGATAAGTTGGAGGACTTGGAAAATCGATCGCGTCAAGGGAACCTACGCTGTATAGGATTACCTGAAACGATTGCGGATTTAGTTCTTCTTTCCATTGTGGAGTCATGGTTGAACAACAAATTACCCCTGCTGGTGTCTTTGGGCCCGCACGCTTTGAGCGGGTACATCATGTGGGCCCTTGTTCCAGTGCAGAACAACGACCTCGGGTGGTGATAGGCAAACTCCATAACTATCTAAACTAAACTAAGCCTTAAGTTTATATACCGCATCTTCTTCACGGAAGTGGAGCTCAGCACGGTTTACAAAGCTTAAAAATATAAGAAGAGAAAGGAGAGAGATTTACAGGAGCATATAAATAGAGGGAATAAAAGCAGGGAAATAAAGTTATATGTTAGAGAAAAGCCAGGTTTTCAGTTGTTTGTGGAATAATTGGAGGGAGCGTAGGTTCCGCAACGGGATAGTAAGGTCGTTCCAGAGACCTGTGATTTTGAAGAGAAGAGATTTTCCCAGTTTACCTGCATAGAGAATACCACGTAGAGAGGGGAAGGATAGTTTATATTTTTGGGTGGGTCTGGTGGAGTCAGGACCCGAGGAGTTAAAGGATAGTGGGATTAGGGGAAGAAGGATGCCGTGAATGATCTTAAAAGCCAGGCAGGAGCATTTGAAATGGATTCTGGAAATCACTGGGAGCCAGTGAAGATTGAATAGGAGAGGGGAGACATGGTCAGATTTGTGTTTTGCAAAGATCAACTTGGCTGCAATATTCTGGATAAGCTGGAGTCTTTGAAGACATTTTTTTGTTAGGCATAAGTAAATGGCATTGCAGTAGTCAAGTTTGGAGAGGGTGATGGATTGGACGAGGATGGCAAAATGTTTTTGGCGAAAGTAGGATCTTACTTTCCTCAGCATGTGAAGGCTGAAAAAGCATGATTTTGCCAAGGAGTTGAGGTGGTCGTTGCTATTAGTGCTTTTCATTTTCCTGTCAATAATATATCTCTGGCCTCTCATCCTTTTGTTTCCAGATTTATAAAGGGTCTATTCAATTCCAAACCTCCTCTAAACTGCCACCGATTGTCTGGTAACTACATGTAGTTTTAGCCACTTTGATGAAACCTCCATTTGAACCAATGGCTTCTACTCACCTCAAGTATTTCACTTGGAAATTGGTATGCTTAATTTCTCTCACCTCTGCCCATAGAGTGAGTAAACTACAAGTATTGGTGCCAGACCCACCATTCACAGTATCCCATCATGGTAAGGTGGTTCTTCACACCCATCCTAAATTCCTCCCAAAGTAAATACGGAATTTCATCTTAATCAGTCCATTGTACTTCCAGTTTTCTTTCCAAAGCCTCATGCTCTAAACTAAACTAAAACTTATCTTTATATACCGGGTCATCAACCAAAGGGAGCTCGACTCCGTTAACAGAAATTAGGAAAAAGGAGTATTAAAAAAACAACAGCAAGTTACAAAGAATTAATTTTCAAAATGTTTAGCAAATAAGAAAGTTTTAAAGATTTGCAAAAGAATTGAAAAAACTAGAGCTTCTCAAAGTTAAAGGGAGTTCATTCCATAATTGAGAAAATTTGAAAGCCAAAGAATTACTAAAATTTTTGACTCCTTTAATCCCTTTTCTGGAAGGGAGGGAGAGTTTGAATTGTTGAATGCCTCTTGTATGGGAAAATCAACAGAGGAACAAGAGGAATAAAAATACCATATAAGATTTTAAAAGTGATGCAAGCACATTTGAATTGGATCCTGAAAAAAACCGGGAGCCAATGAAGGCCCCAAAACAAAGGAATCACATGGTCGAATACGCTTTTTTCAAAAAACAACTTCGCCGCAGTATTCTGAATCAATTTTAATCTTTGGAGACAAGTCTTTGTAATGCCAAAATAGATAGAATTACAATAATCTAACCAGGATAATATGATTGATTGAGTCAGAATGGAAAAATGTCATTGGTGGAAAAGAGATCTAACCTTCCTCAGCATTCGTAGGCTGAAAAAGCATTTCTTATCCAAATAATTTATTTGATCCTTAAAAGTAAGAGAGGAGTCATAAAGGACTCCCAATATCTTGAAGGAGAACTTGATCTGCAGAGAGGCCCCAGAATCCAGAGATACAATAGGGGGAAGGCAGTCCAGTTTTGGGCCTAACCATAAAAGTTTAGTTTTGGTTGCATTTAGCTTCATCTGGACAGACGTAGCCCAAGCTTGAAGTTTAGAAATACAGTGATTTATTTTAAAAGCTAAATTGGAGATATCCGAGTCAATCTCAATCAGCATAAAGATATCGTCCGCATAGGTGAAAAACATTTCCCAGGCTGACAACTTATAAGTACTCAATGTGGTCATATAAAGATTAACCAGAATTGGGGAAAGCAGAGAGCCCTGGGGAACCCTACAAGAAGACCACCAGGGATTAGAAATGTCACCCTCAATGTTAATAGAATAGGAACGAAACAGTTGACATTTAGAAAACTAATCAACAACCACCTGATTGAGACCCATGTCTAAAAGTAAATGAAGAAAAATGTTGTGATTTACTAGATTGAACACTGCAGATAAATCAAATTGAAGCAAAATAGAACATTTGTTTTGTAGTCGTAATTGTTGAATTTTTGAAAGGAGAGTTTGAAAAGAATACTACTCTGATTATTGGACGTAGCTATTTTACATCCGTAATAAGTTTTTCTCTTTTTCCTAAGTTCAAAATTATATTTTCTATTTGCACTTCTCCAATTTGATTTATCTATGTCTACATGAGATTTTTTTTCCATTTATTTTCTAACTTCCTACAGTATTAGGATTCAATGGGTAGAAACCATTCTGAGCATGGGAAATTGTTTTGGTAATTACTGGTGCCAAGGATTGATAGGCGCATTCTGCAGAAGATCTCCAATTATCCCAACTATCATCAATAGGGTATTCCCTAGGAGAACCAGGGAGAGAGGCTAGAACTTGAGACCAAAAAGATTCTGAGCGGATTTTCTTTCTAAAAGAGATTTTTTTTTCTGCAGAATTTGAGTTGGGTGTGATAACTATAGGGAGTGAAAATTCACCAAGGTAGTGGTCAGTCCAAGGAACTTGCTGCCAACGAACAGCATCAATGGAAGTCTGTTGAATGGTATGGTCTAAAAAACTAATGATATCCAATGCGTGACCTTTTTCATGGGAAGGGATAATAGATGGTAATGAAAAACCCAATGACTGGAGAAGGGAAATAAAATTAGACACATCCATAAAAACATAAGAATTGCCGCTGCTGGTTCAGACCAGTGATCTATCGTGCCCAGCAGTCTGCTCACGCGGCGGCCCTCTGGTCAAAGACCAGTGCCCTGACCGAGACCAGCCCTACCTGTGTATGTTCCGGTTCAGCAGGAACTTGTCTAACTTTGTCTTGAAACCCTGGAGAGCGTTCCAGTTTTCCACCACACTCTGGGTGAAGAAGAACTTCCTTACGTTTGTACAGAATCTAGCCCTTTTAGCTTTAGAGAGTGCCTTCTCGTTCTCTCTACCTTGGAGAGGGTGACCAACCTGGCCTTATCTCTTCATTATCTTGAATGTTTTGATCATGTCCCCTCTCAGTCTCCTCTTTTCAAGGGAGAAGAGGCCCAGTTTCTCCCTGTACGACAACTCCTCCAGCCTCTTAACCATTTTAGTCACTCTTCTCTAGACCCTTTTGAGTAGTACCATGTCCTTCTTCATGTATGGTGATCAGTGCTGGACGCAGTATTCCAGGTGAGGGTGTACTATGGCCAGGTAAAGCAGCATGATAACCTTCTCCGATTTGTTTGTGATCCCCTTCTCAATCATTCCTAGCATTGTTTGCCCTTTTCACCACCGCCATGCATTGCGTGGACGGCTTCATCAATTTGTCGGCCAGTACTCTCAAGTCTTTTTCCTGGGGGGTCTCTCCAAGTACAGCATCGGACATCCTGTAGTCGTGTATAAGATTTTTATTATCGATATGCATCACCTTACACTTATCTACGTTAAACCTCATTTGCCATGTCGCGGCCCATTTCTCATGCGTGTTTATGTCATGTTGCAGGTCTTCGCAATCCTTCTACATCTTCACTACTCTGGATGTCGTCCGCAAATTTAATCACCTCACTTGTTATACCAATGTCCAGATCGTTTATAAAGATGTTGAAGAGCACGGGTCCAAGCACCGAGCCCTGCGGCATCCCACTGGTGACACTCTTCCAGTCTGAGTATTGTCCATTTACCCCCACTTTCAGTTTCCTATGCTCCAGCCATTTTTTAATCCACGTGAGTATTTCACCAATTCCATGGCTCGCAATTTTTCAAAATAGTCATTTATGTGAAACCTTGTTGAATGCCTTCTAAAATCCAAATATACAATATCGACCAAACCACCCTTGTTTATCTGTCTGTTTACTCCCTTGAAGAAGAGCAGCAAGTTCATCAAGCAAGATCTTCCTTTGCTGAAGCCGTGCTGGCTGATCAATGATGCGGTCTTTTATCAGCGCCTCTATCATCTTTCCCGATACCAAGGTCAGACTCACAGGTCTGTAGTTTCTCGGATCTCCCCTCGACCTTTCCAGAAGATAAGCGTAACATTCGCCACCTTCCAGTCTTCCGGAATCCTTCCCAATTTGATCGACAAATTGGCTATTAGTTGAAGCAGTTCAGCTATAGCCCCTTTCAGTTCCTTGATTACCCTCGGATGGATGCCATCCAGTCCTGAGGATTTATCATTTTTAAGCCTATCAATCTGCCTGCATACCTCTTCTAGACTGACCGTCAACCCTGTCAGATTTCCGTCTTCGTTTCCTATGTATAGCCTGTCGGCTTCCGATATGTTGTGTATATCCTCTTCGGTAAATACAGATGCAAAAAAATGTATTCAGTTTGTTGGTGATGGCTTTTTCCTCCTTTAGCACTCCTTTTATTCCATGGTCACTTGTTTTGTGGGTCATTTCCCCTTGATATATCCTTGGCTATTTTTTCCTCAAAGTCTCTTCTGGCCCCTCTTACCGCCTTATGGCACCTGCTTTCATGTTTATGCTTCTTCCAGTTTTCATCCGTTTTTGACCTTTTCCATTCCTTAAATGAAGTCTTCTTGTCTTTGATCGCTTCCTTCACCGCTACAGTGAGCCACGCCAGTTCATTGTTTTTTACTCTTGGATCCCGCGTTATATATAGATTTTGCTCCTCGGTGACTGTGTTCTTAAAAAGGGACCATGCTTGCTGTAGGGTTTTTACAGTGCTTATCCTCTTCTTAATCTTCTTCCACACCATGAGTCTTATACCTTCGTAATTCCCTTTTCAAAAGTTCAGTGCCGTAGCTGTAGTTTTGGATCGATGTTTTACCCCTGTGTCCAGGTTGAAGCAGATCATATTATGATCACTGCTTCCCAGCGTCCCTTCTACCTTGCGTCAGTCCTTGTACTCCATTTAGAATTAAGTCCAGAATCGCATTTCCTCTCGTATTTTCCTTAACAAGTTGTTCCAGGAAGCAATTGCCTACAGTGTCCAGGAGCTTGGTCTCCCTACTGCAGCTGGAGGTACCTATGTTAGTCTATCCTCGAATAACTGAAGTCACCCAGGATAACTGCATTGCCTACCTTGCAGTTGCGTTTAATCTCGTCCGTCATTTCTCCATCAATTTCTTCGGACTGCCATGGGGGTCGGTAATAGATGCTGATCTTCGTTTCCGTTCCATTTGTTCCCGGAATTTTGACCCATAGAGACTCTAACTTATTTTTCATTTCTGGCGTGTTCTCTCCAGTATACTCAATTCCCTCTTTGACATATAGGGCAATAGCCCCACCTTTTTGACCCACTCTGTCTCTGCGGTATAGTTTGTATCCCGGTAGCACAGTGTCCCAGATGTTTTCCTTATTCCACCATGCTTCCATGATGCCGATGATGTCAAGGTTATCTTTTTGTGCCAGAGCTTCCAATTCCCCCATCTTATTCCTTAGGCTCCTTGCGTTCGTGTACATACACTTGAGTTTGTGGCCTATTACCTTCTTGCATTTCCTTCCCTCTTGAGTCCCTGTCGATCCATCAGGATTTCTATTTTGCCTATGATCCGGTGATTCTTCCCCGCTATTTTCCTGCACGGTATCCTCTGGGTATACCGGTTCCCGAACCATCAACTCTCGGTCGACTGTCGGCTTTCCCCTTCTTCCTAGTTTAAAAACTTCTCAATTTCTCTCTTGATGTTGCTTGCAAGTAGCCTAGTTCCATCTCCACTGAGGTGGAGTCCATCCTTCCTGAATAGCTTGCTCTTCCCCCAAAACGTCGTCCAGTTGTGCACGAAGTGGAATCATTCTTCTTCACACCAGCGCCTCATCCACATGTTGACTGCTTGCAGCTCCATCTGCCTCCTCTCATTGGCCCTGGGTACTGGCAGGATCTCTGAGAATGCTACCCTCAGTGTTCTGGTCTTCAGTTTTCTTCCTAGCATCCGGAACTTGTTCTTCAGTACTTCTCTGCTCTAGTTCCTGTTGCTCATGTTGTTTGTCTCCCACTTGGATCACCACCGCTGTATCATCCTCTTCTACACTTTCGATGATCCTGTCGATGTGTCACTATGTCTTCTATCCTGGCTCCCGGTAGGCAGGTCACCAGCTGATCCTATCTTCCTCCTGCTATGTGACTGTCGACTTGTCTGATGATGGAGTCCACCATGACGATCGCTGTCCTCTCTTGTCTCTCCAGCCACAGGTCTGTGTCCCCGGTGTATGTCCATCTCTCCAGCCGCAAGTCCGTGTCCTCTGTGTACTTTCATCTTCCCTCAACCTAGTGGTGGCTTGCACCGGACTCATCTTCATGTGGGTTCCCTTCGCTGTTTCCAGGTGTCGCTGCTGTGCCACCCATTTCTTCCTTGTGGTGGTCCTCACTCACTGCAGGTGCATCTTGGCAGTTCCACTGTTGCTGGTGATTTTCCACAGCTTCTTTGTATGCCTCCTCGATGAACTTCTCTAACTCCTGGACTTCTTCCTCAATGGTTTCCTCTGTCATGAAGTTTTCTGCCTCTCTGTCCTCCTCCTCCACTACTCAAAGTGTTTCTAGTTCCAGAATTCTGCCTTCCAGGAGTCTAACTTGTTTCTTCAGGTCCTCCAGTTCCTCACATCGAGTGCATACATAAGACCGCCTCCCAGAGGGGAGGAAGTAATACATATGACTAACGGTGCAGAAAACTGGGTAGCTCAACATCCTGCTTCTGTCTGCTGCTTCCATTGCTGTTCGCTTGCTGAAGTGGCTTCTCCCTGCTTTCTTGTTGCCCTCTGCTTTGCAGTGACTTGTCCCTTAAGGTCCTTCGCAAAGCCTTTGATGTGCGCCAAATGGCTGAGCGCCATTCGCCCTTCCCCTTTTAAGGGGGAGCTCTGGATCTGAACGCTGACATCAAACGGGTGAGCGGAGCTACCTCTCACCACTGCCCTTCTCGCCTACCTTCTTCTCCTGCCCTTCCCCTTTTTGCTGTTTCTTCTTTTCGCTTGCTTTTTCTCCCTTCTCCTCATGTCTCAGTGTTCTCCCCAGAAATTTTTTACAGCCAAGTAGCATGAAAAAGTAGCCGGGTGGGGCGGGATGGGGAAATTTGGTGGTGGGGAAAATTAACCCCTTCTTTTACTAAGGTGCACTAGTGTTTTTAGCGCGCGCAATCCCCTGTGCTACGTGGGAAAACTAACACCAGCTCAATGCTGGTGTTAGCGTCTAGTGTACGTAGCAATTCTGCACGCGCTAAGTGCACGCTAAAACCGCTATTGCAGCTTACTAAAAGGAGCCCTAAATGTGTACTATTTTTATTAGTTAATTATTATTATTTTCCAAAACTCAATATGACTTTCTTTTTTAAGGTTTGACACTTGTGCCAGAATATTTTTACTAAATTTAAGAAGTATCCAATTCTAGAAGGGAATAATTAGATATTTGTCCTCTTTCAAATGGTATAGAGGTTTACAAAAGGGAAATGTGCTAATGAAGTCATTAGGTTCAATTAGGTCTCAGACCTGTATGATTGATCTTTATCTGCTATTTTTTTATTTTGCTGTAGTGCAAAGTGAGAGCTAGGGCAAAACAGTTTAGGTAAAGATGCAGGTAATAATTAGCAATGTATTAAAAATATTTTATTTTTATTTGCTTATAATGTTAATACAACTTGCTTGATGTTAATACATCTTTAATTTAATTCTTTATAGTATGTGTGGGGGTGGGTGGGGTGGGATAACACCTACATCAACAGTAAAGTTAGAATAGGGTCATTAAATCCAGTGGCATACCTAGTATATATGACAGCCAGTGCTGATCATTTTTTAACAACCCCCTCCTCTATATAAAAAACATATTTTTAGTAATAATCCATGAGTCACACAACAAGGGTGTACCTAGGAAAAGGCAGCATCTTAAACACTGCAGTGAGCACTAGAACACCAACACATGCATTATAAAACTAAACAAGCAAGATCCTGCACAGTCAATTGATCCTGTACAGTCGATGCTAACAGAAAACCATGTTTTTTTTCATACACACAGAACACAGATACACCCTCGCCCAATATGGAATAATCACAAACTAAAAATAGAACTATGTAGACAAAAGTTAAACTGAAACAAGAAACCAGACTCCGCTTACAATGTAACACCACAGAAACACTGACACGTCCTCTAATACTGTGCAAAATATAAAGACAGTAGATGTAAATTTGAAAAAAACTGCTACATAATAATCACCACTTTACAAATTAACAAATAGAAATAAAACAAATAATGAGAAATAAGAAAATACCATTGTTTTGGACAGTACAGCAGGGGTGCCCACACTTTTTTGGCTTGCAAGCTACTTTTAAAATGACCAAGTCAAAATGATCTACCAACAATAAAATAAAATAAAAAAAAAAAACACAAAGCACACTGTATGCAGAGAAAATGTTATCATTTGTATTTGGGGTTTTTTTTCCAGCGGTCAAGACAAATGACTTTAAAATATGCAAAGCCACCTCAGTAACAACTATACAAAAATGGACAACTATACCCTCTCCCCTTTTACTAAACCGCGATAGCGTTTTTTAGCGCAGGGAGCTGCGCTGAATGCCCCGTGCTGCTCTCGACGCTCATAGGCTCCCTGCGCTAAAACCACTATCACGGTTTAGTAAAAGGGGCCATAGTGCAAAATATAGACAGCAGATATAAATTCTCAAAACGGACACATTTTGATCACTAAATTGAAAATAAAATCATTTCTTCTACCTTTTTGTCTGGTGATTTCATGAGTCTCTGGTTGCACTTCCTTCTTCTGAATGCAAATCCAATATTTCTTTCTGCCCCTTTTCTTTCTGTCTCTTTCTCTCTACCCCCTGCCTGCCTATCTTTCTTTCTCTTTCCACCTGACCCCTCTTTATTTCTGCCTATCTTTCTCTCTCTCCCAGTGCCTGCATGTCTTTCTTTCTCTCTCCCCCTGTCCCCCCAACCATCCCACTGATTTCTCCACTTCCCCAATTCTTTCCCTACCCCCAAGCCACCATGCCGATTTCTCCCTGCTGCTTCCATGAGCCAGCCCAGGCACGTACAAGTGCCGGACTCACAAGACTTCACCTCCAACGTCAATTCTAACGTCAGAGAGGAAGTTCCAGGCCAGCCAAGCAGCAATTGGCTGACCCAGAACTTCCTCTCAGACATCAGAGGTGAAGTCTTGGGAGTCTGGCGCTTGTAAGCACTTGGCCTGGCTCGGGGGAGGCAGGAAGAAAAATATTGCAAAGGCAATGCGATCAACTCACATTGCCTTTGCGATCTACTGGTCGATCCTGATCGACCATTTGGGCACCCCTGCAGTACAGTATACTGCTGTTATGGTATCCTGTCCTGACCTGAGGAAAGGGGTTTAGTCCCCCCAAAATTGCCTTATTTCCTTTTCCTACTTAAACTTTAATCAATACAGTTACAATACTGCTTGATTCTATGTAAAGCAACAAAAAATTTTTTTTCTACCTTTTGTCGTTTCTGCTTTAATCATCTTCTCTTCTCTCTCTTCTTTCTATTCAGCGTTTGTCCTCGCTCCCTTTCATGTAACATCTGTCCTCTCTCTTTGCCCCTTCCACCCAGCCTCTGCACTCTCTCTACCCCTTCCATCTACTGTCCACTCTCTCTCTGCCCCTTGCATCCTGTGTCCGCCCTCTCTCTATTCCATATGGCATCTTCCCCTTTTCTATGTCCTTTCAATAAACTGTATATCCTGTGCCCTTTCCTTTGTACATGATTCATTTCAGCTTTTTTGTCTCCACCCCCTCACCTATGCGCTGGCACAGGGGTCCCCAAAGTCCCTCCATGAGGGCCGCAATCCAGTCGGGTTTTCAGGATTTCCCCAATGAATATGCATTGAAAGCAGTGCATGCACATAGATCTCATGCATATTCATTGGGGAAATCTTGAAAACCCGACTGGATTGTGGCCCTCAAGGAGGGACTTTGGGGACCCCTGCTCTGGCATCTCTCTCTCCTTACCTTCTCTCCTCCCATGCCCTGACATATCTCTCCTCTACTATTTCTCCCTCTCCCTCCTTCTCTGGCACCTCCTCTCCTTTCTTTCCCTCTGGTCTGGCATTTTATGTCTCTTTAGTTTCCCTTCCCTCCCCCATGCCCTGGCATCTCTCTCCTCTCTTTACATCTCCCCCTCTCATTCCATTATCTTGCATCTCTTCTTCCTTCCTCCTGGTCTGGCATCTGTCTCCTCCCCCTCCCCCTATACATTACATTACATTACATTAGTGATTTCTATTCCGCTTGTGCCTTGCGGTTCTAAGCGGATTACAAGTTAGAGGACTGGACATTTCCAGTAGCATTGCAGTACATGTAATCAGGAATGTGTCCAGTTACAATTGTTAGTCTGGACTTTTCCAGGAGAAATTGATAGCAGGTAGTAGATAGTGATAGGTTGTTTAGACAAATAGAGATAATACTGTCCGGATTTAGGGTGTTGCTAGTGGTGGTGATGGAGGTGGTCATGAGAGCATTTTCTAATACTTTTGTGAGGTTATGATGATGGGAAGTGTTTTTTGAAGAGATGAGTTTTGATTTCTTTTCGGAATACTTTAATGTCTGTTGATTTGGTCAGTAGATTGGTGATGGTAGTATCGATCTTTGCTGTCTGTGTCGCTAAAAGGCTGTCGTATAGTTTCTTTCGTCGTGTTCCTTTGAGAGGGGGGTGAATGAATAGGCTCTGAGTTCTCCTTAGTCTGTGTGAGAGGTTACGGTGTAGTCTGTTGTTTAGGTAGCTGGGGGCTGTTCCATGTATTACTTTGTATAGTAGACAGTAGAATTTGAACTGGGATCTTGCTTTTATTGGTAGCCAGTGTGAGTCTAGGTATGCTTTGGTGATGTGGTCATATTTGCCGAGTGAGTAGATGATTCTGAGGGCTGTGTTCTGAACTGTCTGTAATTGTTTTATCATGTAGTTTGGGCATGATAGGTATAGGCTGTTACAGTAATCTACAATACTTAGTACTAGGGATTGTACTAATATCTTGTATTGATCTTTGTTGAAGAATTTTCTTATTTTTCTTAGGTTACATATTGTGAAGAAAGCTCTTTGGATGATTTTGTGGATTTGAGACTGCATTGTGCAGTTTCTGTCTAGTTGTATTCCCAGGATCTTGAGTGTACTTTGCATTGGGTACTTGATTGTATTTAATTCTAGTTCTGTGAGAGATGGTTTTTTATCCTTCTCTAGTAGTAGGAATTTAGTTTTTTCCGAGTTCAGTTTTAGTTTATGACTTGACATCTCTCCCCCCCTCCATGGTCTGTTAGCCCCTTTCCCTCCCTCCCATGGTCTTGGCATCTCTTTCCTCTCCTTTCCCTTTTCTGGTCTTCTTTCTCCCCCCTCTCTCCCCAATTGGGTGCAGCAGCAGCACTTCTCTTCCCCTATCCCCTCCCTAATTGGGTGCAGCAGCATTTCTCTTCCCCTAATCTCTCCCCAATTGGGTGCAGCAGCACTTCTCTTCCCCTTCCCCCATTGGGTGTAGCTGTAGCATCTTTTCCCATCCCTCCCATTGGCAGAGTCGCAAGCTTCCCTCCATCGCTGACCTATATTCCATTGGCCAGTGATGGAGGGAAGTTTGCAACTTGCTGCTCTTGCTTGCTTCGGGCCTTCTTCGCTGCCGGGTCCTGCCTACTTTCTGTTTCCACGAAGGCAGGATCTCGCAGCGAAGAAGGCCCGAAGCAAGTAAAAGCAGCAAGTACGGGTGCAGTACGTGTTTTTCTCTGGTGTAGGGGGCAGCAGATATAGGCTAATGAGGTGCTCCAAGGCTGAGAGAACTGTTACCTGCTAGACCTATTACTTCTGAAAGATGAGAAAAGTTTGATTTCCTCAGATTCGATCTATATAGAAACAAAAATCCCCATTTGGCTCTATGTTTTGGTTGTCACTGTGCAAAAAGATACACTGCAGTGGTCTCATTACAGAAATCTCATTTGTGTGATCGCAGGCTTCCCTGATGTGAAAGGAGACCACAGCTTTCTGCTTATTTTTCAACTTTCTTTTCTACAGATATTCCTGGATGCGGTTTTCCTGTTTAGTTTGTCCTAGTAATTTCTTAAAAAAAGGAAATCTGGCTTTTATTTAAACTTATCAGCTTACCTTGATGATGGATTTGTTAACTAATTTTATTGAGGTTTTGAACCTTTTCTGCCGTTTTCTATGAGAGTTTAATAGTCAATGCAGTAAACTTCTTTAAGTCACACTCCAGGGCTCCAATGTGTGCGTGCTGGCTTCCCTTCTCTTCTCTCCCCCCATGGGATGTAACTTCCGGTTTCGGAGGGAAGCTGGCACGCACACGTTAGAGCCCTGGAGCATGGGTTCGATTCGCATGCTGGCACAAAAAAAAAAGGCAGGAGTCAAATACAATTTTCGGTGGTGAGTCAGCCTGGGAAAGAGCATCGGCGGCAGCAGAACCAGGATTATCCGGGCGACCATCTAAATTAGCGGGCGAAGCGCCCGGCTAAAAGGCCTTAGGGAGAACACTGTGCCTTCCGATTTCTCCTGGCCGCCCTGCTCCTGTCCCCCAACACTAGTAATCTATGAAATTTAATTAAAACATTAGCAATCGCATCAGAAATGAGAGTGGATGATCTATTCCAGGGAATTGGGAGTCAATATAAAAGAAGGATACTCAAAGGGTGTGAGGAAAACTCATTCTTAACAGATGCAAGCAAAAACTCTTAAGTCTGGGCTGCTAGCCTTTTCAAGTAGTTGAACATTAAAAAATGATTTATAAATTAAAGCAAGTCCGCCACCCCTTTTTTATTTCTAAACGACAGTAGACTCCTAAAACCCTGGGGACAGATATCATCCTGGAGAAACAGTTCTTCACAATTTGGACTGTAAACGAGCCTTGGCTTGCTATTTACAAAGAACTAAGCTGCACAAGACATCTCCTCAACTGTTTATCTCCTTTGATCCTAACAGATTGGGCAAGCCTGTAACCAAAATAACTATTTCCACATGGCTAGCAACATGTATTTCTTTCTGCTATGCTCAGACTGGGCTGTGGCTCAAGGGGTGTGTTACAGAACACGAAGTCTGAGTTATGGCAGCTTCAATTGCATTCTTATAGTCCACTCCTATTGACAAAATTTGCAAAGCAGATACTTGGTCCTCAATTCACACATTTATATCTCACTACTGTCTAGAATCCTATTCCAGATGAGATGGTAATTTCCACCAAGAAGTATTGCAGAATCTATTTTCTTCTTAATGGCCAACTCTCCCTCAATCCCATTACATTCAAGAGAATATGCTGCCTGCTTGGCCTAGGATAAAGCACAGTTACTTACTGTAACAGGTGTTATCCTGGGAAAGCAGGCAGATATTCTCACATCCCTCCCATCTCTCCTGGTTGGCTTCTTAGCTTGCTTACGGAACTGATGTACAGTGAGCTAGCATCGGGCAGGAAGACACTCGCGCATGTGCAGTGCGGGAAATCACAAAGTTTCTTAAAACTTAAAGTGACAGTTTACTTTTCATACTGTCCATACCGGGCTCCATGAATGTCACCCACATGTGAGAATATCTGCCTGCAGTCTCTGGATAACACCTGTTACGGTAAGTAACTGTGCTGTTTGAACTGGGCTAAAGAACATGTCAGCTGAGACACAGAGCAGTGGAAGAAGGAGTTGTAGAGCGGAGACCCAAATCTCCGGGCGAAGACTGCTTGCCAGAGTGTACTATTGCCACCATGAAGCATCCTCTGAGTATGATGGTGTCGATTGAAGTTGGTTGATGGAGTGATAAATGCTAACAAATATATAAAGGAGGTCCTTCAGACCAAGGTCCCACCCTCAGGCAGAAACATCTTTGGTGCTAGTCGACCATTCATTTATCAACAGAATAGCGCCCCATGCCACACAGCCAAGAAATGCCTAACCTGGTTCAAAGAGAACAAGATTGAGTTGCTGGACTGGCCAGGAAACAGCCTAGATTTCAACTCCATTGAGAACCTCTCGGCCAAATTACAGTAGTGGCAACAGTAGTGGCAAAATGACCATTCAACAAATATGAGCTGATAGCAGCAATAACCAATTTCTGGTTCAACATAATAACACCTATTGATCTCCAAAGACTTGTGGAGAACATGCCAAAAAGATGTGAGGCAGTAATCAAGGCTAAGGGATTACTGAGACTGATGAAGTCATCAGATAACTGGACAAAATATCACTTTTAGCTTGGATAGCTTATAAACAGCGTTATTTTTAGGAAATGTGTCAAATATTATGCTGTTCTTGTTAAGTGATTACAGAGTTGTTTTTTTTTATTTACATTTATTTTTATTCAAATTTTTGAAAAAGCAGATACAACAATGCAACACAGGAGTTAAATTTTCATGGAAACAATTAAACAAGAGATATGTTGTTACAGAACTAGCAGAAACGTAAACTTCCCTCCTCTCCACCCAACCCCCAACCCCCAACCCCTTTCTCCCAATATCCCAGGAATGCGAGGGAAATGACACCAAATACCATTCAAGAGAAGCCTGCCAATACACAGCTGCACACCAGTGGGGTCAAGGTATCCCTGTCTAGTATCCCAATCGGGAAGGCCCATGCTCTCCATAGTCAGGAGCATAAGAACAAAAGAATTGCCGCTGATGGATCAGACCAGTGGTCCATAGTGCCCAGTAGTCCGCTCACGCGACGGCCCTCTGGTCAAAGACCAATGCCCTGAGACTAACCCTATCTGCATACGTTCTGGTTCAGGCTTGAATCCCTGGAGGGTGTTTTCCCCTATGACAGACTCCGGAAGAGCGTTCCAGTTTTCTACCACTCTCTGGATAAAGAAGAACTTCCTTATGTTCGTACGGAATCTATCCCCTTTCAATGTTAGAGAGTGCCCTCTCGTTCTCCCTACCTTGGAGAGGGTGAATAACCTGTCCTTATTTACTAAGTTTATTCCCTTCAGTATCTTGAATATTTCGATCATCTTTCAATCTCCTCTGTTCGAGGAAGAAGAAGCCCAGTTTCTCTAATCTTTCACTGTACGGCAACTCCTCCAGCACCTTAACCATCTTAGTTGCTCTTCTCTGAACCCTTTCGAATAGTACCGTGTCCTTCTTCATGTATGGTGACCAGTGATGGACGCAGTACTCCAGGTGAGGGCACACCATGGCCTAGTACAGTGGCATGATAACCTTCTCTGATCTGTTCGTGATCCCCTTCTTTATCATTCCTAGCATTCCGTTTGCTATTTTTGCCGCCACCACACATTGCGTGGACGGCCTCATTGACTTGTTGATCAGAACTCCCAAGTCTCTTTCTGGGAGGTCTCTCCAAGTACCGCCTCAGACATCCTGTATTCGTGCATGAGATTTTTGTTAGCGTATGCATCACTTTACACTTATCCACGCTGAACCTCATCTGCCATGTTGATGCCCATTCCTTGAGCCTGATTATGTCATGTTGCAGATCTTCACAATCCCCCTGTGTCTTCACTACTCTGAATAACTTCGTATCGTCCGCAAATTTAATCACCTCACTCGTCGTACCTATGTCCAGATCGTTTATAAAGATGTTGAAGAGCACGGGTCCAAGCACCGAGCCCTGTGGCACCCCACTGGTGATGCTCTTCCAGTCCGAATATTGTCCATTTACCCCCACACTCTCTGTTTCCTATGCTCCAGCCAGTGTTTAATCCATGTGAGTATTTCACCCTCGATTCCATGGCTCGCAATTTTCCGAAATAGTCGTTCATGCAGAACCTTGTCAAAGCCTTCTGAAAATCCAAATATACAATGTCAAACGGGTCATCTTTGTCTATCTGCCTGTTTACTCCCTCAAGAAGTGCAGCAAGTTCTGTCATTGCTGAAACCATGCTGGCTGGCCCTCATCAGACCGTGTCCGTCAAGGTGATCAATGATATGGTCCTTTATCAGCTCTTCTACCATATTTTCCAGTACTGAAGTCAGACTCGCCGGTCTGTAGTTTCCCGGGTCGCCCCTCAAACCTTTTTTTAAGATTGGCGTAACATTTACCACCTTCCAGTTCTCTGGAATCTTTCCCGATTTGATTGACAGATTGGCTATTAGTTGAAGCAGTTCAGCTATAGACCCTTTCAGTTTCTTGATTATCCTCGGTTGGATGCCATCCAGTCCTGGGGATTTATCGTTTTTAAGCCTATCAATCTGCCTGTATACCTCTTCTAAACTGACCGTTAACCCTGTCAGTGCCAATGGCAGTAAGTAGGGTTCAAGGATCCTACCCAATGAGAGAGAATAACTTTAAGGCTGAATGAACAGCCCGTTGGAGAAATCCCTTAAGTCCCCTGGGTATGGAATGCTGTAAGTTAAAAAGCCAGAACAAACTACAGCAATTGCAATAATATCTGGTCAGCCACAAATATCCCACTTTGGAGAACATAGCAGACCAGAAAGATCGTACCAGGAGACATTCCAAAACCATATGGGACAAAGAAGCCTTTGGCTAGTTACACTTCAAGCAAGAATCTGCAGAGACGAGTGTGACGTGATAGGCACGCCAGGACATATACATTTGACAAATAAATTTATAGCCCATTTCAAAATAGGATATGTCTTACAAGCCATGAAGCAATTTCAGTAGTTCTGCCCATGGTGACCTTGCAATTTTATCGATAATTCAGTACTCCAGGTCAGTGCCACCCAGTCATAGTCCAAGGAAGGAGAAAAGTCCAACAGAGAGTGTTGAAAATAAGCATCAGATCATCTGCAAATGCCAAGGCTTTCAAATCATAGCCTGCTATTTGAAGACTTGTGATGTGGACATCTTGCTTTAAAGCTCTCAATAAGGGTTCTAAATATAAGAGGAACAACAACAGGGAAAGGAGACACCTCTGATGGAACCCCCTTGTAATGTCAAATGATGAGGATCAGGTTCCATTGAGAATCGATGCCCAAGGATTAGCATATAAAGTATTCAAGCTATTTAAAAACCAACCTTGCATACCCATAAAAGACAATGTAGGGAAGAGAAATGATCATTCTTCCCAATTGAAGGCTTTGTCTGTGTTTAAACTAGCCAACAGCCTGGGCGTTCCGGTCACCTAGCCAGCAACCATAGCAGCCAAAACCTTTTGAACATTAAACACTGACTGGTGGCCTCGCACAAATCCAACCTGTTCCTCTCCCATAAGTGTCGGCAAAAATATTGACAATCGATCTGCCAACAACCGTACAAAGATCTTAAGGTCAACATTGAGTAGGGAAATGGGTCCATATGATTCAACTTGCAAAGGATCCTTTCCTGGTTTTGGGAGGAGAGTAATAAGAGCATCTGTTGCACCTTTGGTGAAGAAGGCTTTATCCACAAGTCGCAGAAGATGATAGAGCAGCGATTTGTAATATTCTGCCATGAACCTGTCTAGGCCAAGCGCCTTGCAAGTGGACATAGACTTGATGACCTGTTGAATCTCCATTACTCTCAAAGGTGTCAGCATAGCTATTGCTAGCAATCGGCATTTTCAGTTGGCATAACTAATGTCAGCAAAGGCCTATGGGAAATTATATCAATCTGACTCTGGGATGTTGATGCAGATAGATCACACACAGTAAGCATCCAGGCTGACTGTTTCAAATAACCCTAATTCAATCAGTGCTTAGAGGACCTGGCAGTAAAAAGGTGTGAAAAGTTGTTAAGAAGATGTGTTAATGTCTGATGCTTAGGGTGGACAGCTTAGGATGTACAATGGGTTTAGGTGCACAGATAACTAAGGTTAATCAGAAACTATTGTCAGAGGCATACTGGGAATTACATTTGACTTCCGTCTTTTCTTTTTCTGTCTAGCACAAGTTTATTAAGGATGGGCAGGGCTGGATTTTCCTATAGGCTAACTAGGCTTACTAGGCTTCAGCCTAGGGCCTCAAGATCCGTGTCACATTTTTTATAAAGGTTAGTACCAATAACAACATGTTTCATTTAACATATTGATATATATCAGAGTAATGATGTATTTTATTATCTCTCATGTAATTTACAAACTTAAAAATGGGAGGTGAAAGGGCCTCATAAGTGGAATAGCCTAGGGCCTCTTTTCATCTAAATCCGGCCCTGAGGATGGGGATGTTTAACTTCTATTGAAGCTCAATAGATTCTATATTTAGAACAGTGGTTCTTAACCTTGTTGGAGGTACTGAACCCCATCAGTTTCATATGCGTGTTCACCGAACCCTTCTTTATTGGAAAAATAAAATATGATTTTTACAAATTCAAAACATAGGTATACAGTGAGGGAAAAAATATCAATTTTGAAAACAAAAAAGTTCTCCTATATTTCGAATAATAATAACATAATAATGAAATTTACTGCAAATCAGTGTGACTTCTGCTGTTGCCTCTCAGTGACCAGTTCAGAAATGCGCGGCTTTACCTTGGTACGTGCCACTCTCATGTCATTTTCGCAACAAAGTCTGTTCCTTTTCTTCATTTTTATGTCCAGCATCCTCGAAAAGGATTGCTCGCAAAGATATGTTGTAACAAATGGTATGAAAATTTCCAGAGCTTTCTTAGCAATAACAGGGTACGTTGCCAATTGTTGACACCAAAACGTTGAGAGCGTTGTTGTTCTGAAGAGTTGCTGTTGAACCTGGCTCTGCTGAATTTCAATGATTTCATCGAGGTATTCATCATTGACATCTGTTGTCTCAACACTAAACGTGAACGGCTGTCTCACCCATGCTGGATATGACTCTCTTGTAGGGAAGTATCCGTCGAGAGACTTTGCAAGCTCATCTAAGTGCGTGGCAATAGTTTGCTTCAGTTCCGCGGGTACAGAAATGTCTCCGATTCCAGATAAATCTTTGATCTTACTTACACAGTTGTCTAGCAGGGGAAAGTTTGCGAAGTTATCGTTTTCTGTTCGTCGTTTCCATAATGGTAGCTTTTTTTAAAAAGCTTTCAGGTTTTCTTCCGCTTCGATGATGTTGACTCCACCACCCTGCATCTGCTTATTGAGATGATTGAGAGCTGCAATGTACGCTAAAATGAGAATGAACTCAGAATTTTTGAAGCAATCTGCATGACAATGTTGCTGCTCTTGCAAAAACAGAGCTAATTCCACACGCATGGCAAAAACACGATTCAGCACCTGTCCCCGGGATAACCACCGAACGTTAGAATGATACAGAAGTACCTCGAATTCAGATCCCATTTCTTTACACAGCTCCTTGAAGATGCGGTGCTTCAGAGCATTATTTTGCACATAGTTCACGCATTCCACAACAATTTTTAAAACTTCTGCCAGTTTTGGAGGCAAGGTTTTTGTTGCCAACGCATGCCTGTGCAGAATGCAATGCGTAACAATGATGTGTGGTGCATCAGCATTCACTAGCGCACCAAAACCGGACTTTCTTCCGAGCATGGCTGGAGCTCCGTCCGAACAAACTGCAGAAACCATATCCCACGAAAGATTGTTGTCTTTGAAGAAGTCATCCACAAGTTTCTTCACATCAGTTGCCTTAGTTGTTGTTGTAAGAGGCTTACAAAATAAAAAATCTTCCTTTATCACGTCGTCTTTCACATAGCGCACGGATACTGCAAGCTGGCTTAGATTGGAAATGTTTGTGGTCTCGTCGAGTTGAAGGCTGAATTTTGCCGGGCTTGAAATCAGATCTGCAACTACTTGAGCCAAGATGTCTTTGCTCATGTCCTCTATTCTGTTGCTGATGATGTCATTTGAAAGAGGAATTTCAGATAACTGAACTTCAGCCGCTTTTCCCAACATGATATTTGCCATCTTCAACACAGCTGGTTTTATGAGTATTTCACCAATGGTGTGTGGTTTGCCCTGCTTTGCGATCAGGTAAGCAACTTCGTACGATGCTGTGAAGATCGGTTTGTTGATGGGTACAAAGCCGAGAACAGGCATAGTAGCCTTTTCATCGAATCTTGCTCTCTTCACCTTGAATTCAGCGAGCGTTGTGTTCTTGTATTTTCCATCTCCATGCAGCTTAAGGAAGTGTTCCCTTAGTTTTGCCGGAGCTAGACTAGAATTACTCAACTTGGCATTGCAAATCATGCAATTAGGACGTTGACTCCCATCACGTTCCGTTATACATGTGAATCCATATTGTACATATTCGTCCGACCACTTTCGTATTTTGCTCGACATAGTTAGTAAGGGATTAAAATATTAAGATAGGTATCACACGACGTACCATCACAACAGTTACAATTCGACTACTGTGCGCATCAAATCCCCTGCAGCACAGATAGGCCAAGCGATGTTGCGTGATCACCTACAGCCAATTATGGACAAGCGGGGCGTATCATCACGAATCATAAGCGCTTCGGTCACGTTCAATCATCTATCAGTTAAATCACAAATTTTGATCAGGAATTGATTGATGTATATAAGGCGTTAGTTACAGATTGATAAATCAATAAACCGAGTACACGATCAGTCTTGATCAAAATCACTGAATAACTGATAGATGATTGAACGTGACCGAAGCGCTATATGAGTCGGAGGTGTGTTTTGACCTCCGCCAAACCCGCGAGACTGACTCACCGAACCCCTGGGGTTCGGTCGAACCCAGGTTAAGAACTACTGATTTAGAATAAATTTCCAAACCATAAAAGCTCCTTCGCAACATCACCCCCCTGGTCTTGCTCTCTACCTGAACTTGGGCCATCACCCTCCCTCCCCCTTTTCTCTCACTCTCTCTTTCTTTGTGTGCTCTCTCTCTCATTCACAAGAACACAGAAGCAGTCTCTGTAATTGTAAAAATTATATCTCTCATTAATTTTAATGTTTAAGTGTAACTTTTATGAATCTTACTTTTCTGTAAGCCTATTTCTATAATATATTCTTTATGCAATCACCTCTGGCTGTGCTTCTTATTTGAATCTACTTCCTGGTGAATCTTCGGTGACGGTATTGAACTTGGGACCTGGCATTTTGTAAGGGCGCCTAACATAACTCCTACAACCTAATATTGTGGGGGCCACAACAATCCTTATAACCTTCTCCGATGACCAGCTGCCCTGAGCCAAGCGACCCAGATACTGAGCTCCCCAGCCGAGGAGACTAACGTCCATGAGAAGCACAGTCCACTGAGACTGATCCAGACTCACTCCCTGCATCAGATTGGAAGAATGGAGCCACCAATGGAGACTGCGACAAACCAACCCCCACAGAGGAACGTGCAACTGAAATGATCCCCACTGCAGCAGCCTGGGCCCACCAAACCACATCCAGGGAAACCGTCATCGACCCCCAAGACCTGGAGAAAATCCTGCACTTGAGGACAATGGGAAACCATCAGAAGATGAATCTGCAACTTGACCACTCGAGCCTTTGGCAGTATCCAGGGGCTGCTAATTTACCTGGATACAGGTTCAGTTCTACAGGATGAAAATTCCTCTCTTAAGCAGTAAGAGAAGAGCTTCCCATCCTGATGTATAAAAATTGGACACAAAACACTACAGACTTTAAAACAAAATCTTCAAGATTTATTATAATAAAGGCAAAGTAAATATCACATTATAAAATAGTTGTGTGTTGTGACCAGTCCGACACAAGGCCTGCCAAGGTCCCAGTTAGGCCAGGGGTAAAAGTAAAGGGGAAAACCCAGAAGGCAAATTCCAAGGTCTTTTCGGACCAGGATTCTGATAATTTCTCCTTTAACCACCAGAGGGAGCCTGATCTAGCTGAGAATGAGATAGGTGAGCTGTACCCAAGTTGCCACCGGGGGAGCCCAAGAGGCCCTGGAACACTGCTGACTCTGCCAGAGTAGGGCGTGGCCCTAGGGTATGTAAGCCAGCAGTTGAGAGCAGACAGGCAGGCCGGCTAGGGAGGAGGTTCAGGCCTTGCCTCCCTGAGGAACCCCCTGGACCAAGCAGGAGCAATAGACCCATACCCATGGAGCTATTAGAAGCTGGACAAGCTGAGGAGCTGCCTGTATCCGAGGAGGAACTGCCCATGGAATGTCAGGAAAGTTTTACAGAGAATGATACTGACTTTGCTGAGCCCATGCAGGTGGATCTGATTACAAGCTGCAAACAGTGAGTTGTGGGTTTTTGGAACTGTTTGCTTGCTTTGTTTTTGAGAAAGCTAAGAGTGTCATTTTGGGGAGAGGTTTTGTTGTCACCTTGGGTGGGAATTTTTGAAAGCCATTCCTGAGGCTTTAATTTGCAAAACCTAAGACACTCTCCTTTCCTGGCAGTGGACTAAATCTGCCAGAGGCTTTATTTAAATTTTGAGCACTGTGAATTGCTGGAACCAGTGCACTGAACTGGGATAAATTGAACAACCTGCTTGGGAGCAGGCTTGTGCTGGCTCTGAGGAGAGCTGAAACCTCAGCTGCCATTTTGACTTTGTTTTGTGTTGCTTTATTTTCCTGCCTTTTTGCATTTTGACTTTGCTGTTGTTTTGCCTACTAGTATTCTGACATTTTTGCAGCTGTAGTTATGAACTGCTTATCTTTATGTTTGGAACAGTAAAGCTGAATTATGTTCCTATAAACCTAGTTTGTGTGACTTTGATATTTGGTTCCTGCCTGGAGTCCAGTCCAGTCCAGTCCTGCAGGGTGACTCCATCTCGGGTCACACGCTGGTGTACTATTTAGGTGCAACCACTTGGAGTGCTGTAGAGCCCTGGTCTGGGCTACAGTGTGGCTACAGTGTTCAATTGGAAGAGATATGAAACTCGCATTAGAACTTTTCCTGTTCAAATCCCTTCAACAAAATCTAGTCAAAGCTATACATTTTATCCTTTCTCTGACATTAACATACAATAGTCTGACGTGTAAGCTTCCTAAACACCTATATCCCGAGGAGCCTAGTTCATTTACAAAAACTTATTTTCCCCCAAATAATTATCCAAATTAACCCTTGATAGTCTGAACTAAAGATAAATTTCCAATGTAAAAGATAGACCAGTAACTGGTCATCACATCCAATAGATGTTAGTGTTGCTCCTTTGGAGATGTAACTGACATTTGTAACCTGTCAACCATACATCTTGTCAGAAGAAAGGTTCTACTTCCTGGGTTATAAAGACAGACTTCCTAATATCTGTGTACACTCCTAAGTGACCTTTTTGTGTTCGTTATCTATAAGAAACAGTGGCTTTCACAAGGCATTCACATAATTATGTGTAAGTCTATATACAAAGACAGTTTTCCTGTTTCCTCCAAAATCTTTCTCTTTCTCTTCCAAGATTATTTAAACAATGGTATATAGGTTTACTTATGTCTTAGAACTCACAAGTCAAAACTTTTGAACTTCCTTAGCATTAGCTATAATGTAGAATCAGCAATTTAAACCTTCTAATCCTTAATTACAATTGCCTCACACTGTGTCACTATAGACCATCTGAGTCCCAAATCATTAATAGACACCTTATTTTAATTCATTCTCAACCTCAATTTTCTGTGACACCTTATCCATCGCACCTGTAAGTTTCAGAAATTCCTCAACAACAGGAAGACCTTCCCCAAGCTGTTGTTGAAGAGAACCGGCTCTTGGATAGGTTGACTACCCGCCCCAGCGATTGCAGGAACTCCACAACCCGAGCCGTAACCCAGGTGCTCTCCTGAAAAGACTGTGCTCGGATCAACCAGTCGTCCAGAATGCCCTCTTTGCGCTAGGCTGCCGCCTCGACCACGGTGAACATCCACGTGACATCCGGGGACAGGTGCTGAATCGTGTTTTTGCCATGCGTGTGGAATTAGCTCTGTTTTTGCAAGAGCAGCAACATTGTCATGCAGATTGCTTCAAAAATTCTGAGTTCATTCTCATTTTAGCGTACATGGCTGATATCTTTGCGCTCTCAATCATCTCAATAAGCAGATGTTCACCGTAGCGACCAAAAGGAAGTGCACAAAACTGAAAGTGCCATCCCAAGATTGCAAAGCGAAGGAACTGCTGATGTGAGGCACGAATCAGAACATGCAAGTAGGCCTCCGTCAGATTGAGAGAAATAAAGACTTCCCTTAGCTGAACCACTAGAATGAGATCTTAGAGTCTCCATGCAAAAAGATGGAACTCGGAGAGCCCTATTGACCCCCTTCAAATCTAAGATGGGCCGAAAGTTCCCTTTTTCTTGGGCACCACAAAGTAAATAGAGTACTGGCCGGTGCAACATTCCTGAGGAGATACTGAAACTACAGCTTTGAGATCTAGCAGCCTTTGAAGCGTCTGGTGAAAAGCCTACTTCTTCCATGCCACCTGGCAAGGAGAAGCGCGAAAGTGATCTGACAAGGCGCAAGAAACTCCACAGCAGAACCATCCCGAATCACCTCCAGGATCCACTGATCCATTGTGATCTTGGCCAACCCCTGGTAAAAATCCCATAACCGGGTGCCCACCGACACCAGGGGAGGCGCCAGCAAGGAGTCATTGGGAGGGGCGGGTGACGGGGGAACTGGTGGAGGGATCATGCCCACTCTGAAAGGACTGCATGCACTGAAAGAAACTGCCCTGGGGAGATTCAGCGGCAGTATCTGCAGAAATTACACAAACGCCCCTGAGCGACGCCACCCTATGCAGGTGGGTGGGTGGGCGGACACAATCTTCAGGAAGACGAGGTACCTTAAGGTCTGAACCAACTTGTCCAAATCCTCGCCAAACAAGAAAGACCCCCCTAAAGGGAAATTTTGTCAGCTTAATCTTAGATGCTGCATCCGCTGACCAAGCCCGGAACTAGAGAATGACACGGGGAAAAAAATCTGTCTCCACCACCGCCCCGGCCCCGGCCCACCATCCTCTGCACCGCCCCGTCACCGTCACCGCCGTTCCCTTCTCCGCCCCGTCACCGTCACCGCCATCCCTTTCACCGCCCCGTCACCGCCACTGCCATCCCATTCACCGCCCCGTCACCGTCCCCGCTGCATCCATATAAGCCTTAGTACTGTAATATTTAGCTTATTCCTTTCTTATAAATCAAAGTTCCTGCTGCTGAACTAGAGAAAGAGATGTTCAGCTGGCAGGGCTTTGTTTATAAATTTTTATCAACACAACTAATATACTACTTTATCCTAAAGCAAAAAATAAATAAATAGAATTTTTTTTTCTACCTTTGTTGTCTGGTTTCTGCTTTCCACATCTTCTCATTCAATTCTTTCCATCCACTGTGTGTCTTCTCTCTGCGTCTTCCATTTGCTGTTACTGTGCCTCTCCCTTCACCCCCCCCAATTGGTCTAGCACCCATCTTCTTCCCTCCGCTCCCCCATAGTCTGGCATCTGTCTTCTTCCCATTCTGTCTTCCACATTTCCCTTCAGGGTCTGTTCCTCTCCACCCTCCTTCAATGTCTGTCCTATTCCTTTCCACCACCACCCTTCCCTCCCTCCTTTACCATCTGTTCCTATCTACCACCCTTCAGCTCCTCTCGCGTGGCCTATCTATCTACCTTCCTCCCTCTTATTTTCGTGGCACGTTACAATGTAATTTGTGCAAGCCACTGGAGCCTGCGAGCTCAGTCCCTGTCCCAACCCCACAAACCATCTCGCTTCTGTGCTCCTATTTTCCCCATTTCTAATATCTCCCCTATGTATCTGCCATTGCCCCCCCTCCTGCGTCCATATACCATCCCCATGGCATGTCCCCTTTATGTCTCTGTCCCTATGCCCCATGCACATAATTTCCCCTCTTTCTGTTACCTTCCTGTGTCCAGATTTCCCCTGTCTTCCCCTTCCATACCAGTGTGTCTCTTCTTTTCAACCCCATCTAGCTTTTTTCCCTCTTTCTTCCCCCCCTGCTTCTAGCATCTGGTTCACCTGCCTGTCCTTCCCTTTCTTTCCTGCTGTGGGTTTTTCTTTCCATTTTCATCCCCTTGGCCCAGAATCCTTTTCCCTTTCACTCCCTCCTTCCAGTTTGAGCCGGGAACACGGGCGATCGCACGGTCCTCGCAGCCCCCACCCGCCTGCCCAATCGATTGTAGTGATTAGCCAGCTCTCTCCCTTCTCCTCACCTTAGTTTGCAGGCTTTCTTTTTCGGCGACCTGCACGCTTTCCCAAAGAGCCGCACACGCGAGGCTGCTCAGTGTTCAATCTTCTGCTCTGCTGCAACTTCCTGTTTCCGGTTGCGTCAGAGCAGAAGATCGAAACTGAGCAGCAGCGGGTGCGCGGCTCTTTGATAGTGTGCGGGTCGCCGAAAAAGAAAACCTACAAACTAAGGTGAGGAGAAGGGAGAGAGCTGGCTAATCACTAGGATCGATTGGGCAGGCGGGTGTGGGCTGCGGGGACCGTGCGATCCTTCATGCCTCACTGTGGGGACAAGACCATGCACCGCTCCACGGGGCGGTGAATGGCCTTGTCCCCGTCCCCGCAGCGACTGCTAGTTTTCGTTCCCCGTTTTGGCGGGTTACCCGCGGCTAAATGCGGTGGCCGCGGGTAAACCGCCACTGTGTCATTCTCTACCCGGAACCACAGGGTATGACGAGCGGCCACCCTGAGAGCCATGGACTTGGCTGACACCCACAACAGATCATACATGGCATCTGAGAGATATTTTGGTTACATTCTTTTCCAACAAAGACTAGTCATCAGACACACTTGGCCCATCGAAAACAAGTCTGAGCTACCAAACCACGACACATCACTGCCTGGACCACTATGGCAGTGACATCAAAATTCTGCTTGAGAAGAGACTCTAACCTATGCTCTTCCAAGTCCATCAAAGCTGAGTCGCCCTCAACAGCGACTTCAAGGCATCCCGATACAGGTGAGCCATAGAGCACACAAACCAAAAGGGCGACTCCAGCACCTTCCACAGCGCAAGCACAATATCCCGAATAGCCTGATGTATAGGAAAAGAGCAGGAAGCTGAGTGGATCCCCCAAAGCTGGGGGGTCCATCACACGCTGGGGCTCCTTCGCATCTTCCTTGAAGCGCAACACCAATGAAACCTGAAGAATAAGCTCCTGGAGCTCTTCCCGCTGAAAGATGTGTACTATCGATGCATCCTTGCCAGCTGGCAGAACCAAAAAACCTCTGCCAGTGGCATCCATCCCCCCGAGAGGATCCTGGAGGTTCACCAGAGGATCCAAGTTCTCATCAAGTGAAAACTGCTCCCCATACAAAAAATCATCGTCCCAAGAGACCCTAACAGCTCTTTGGACAAAATGGAAGGAGACGGGAATGAAACCGGCACTGAGGGAGGACGAGCTGGAGTCGACACAGATGGAACCTGCCACCGAGATCCCCAGGGCATACGCAGGACCCTCAGCCGCCTGAAGATTAGCCTTGCACAAGGCTAAAACAAAATCAGGGCCAAATGGGTCTCACTGCCAAAGCAGTGTCTTTCTAATACAGGGAAGGTCACCTAAGGCTTACAGACAAAATGGAGGCACTTTCTGCCAAAATCAGAGCAAAGCCCACCAAGAAAAACACCCCTGTGACCTGTAGTGCTGAGAGGCCTGAACCGCTAAAGCAGGCAAGCCGGCAGCAGTGGTAAGGGATTCCCCAGCAGCTTTGGCGGTAAGAGAAACCCTATGTCCCTGACCATTGGCGGCTGAGGAAAGCTCTGTGTGGGTGGCGAGGGAAGCCAGGGCTTCCCCACTATCAGCTGCTGGTGTGCGAGGAACTTGCAAAGGGGATCCCTGGATGCTGGCACCCAAAGCTGACGAGGATTCCCCTTCGTGGCAGCCAGCACACCGTGAGCACAGGCCACATCAACCTCGCGTCTGGAGCACAATGAACACTTTTTCCCTTTAAAAGTGCTCAATGTGCAATATGCGACCTAGCTAAGGAAAGAGTGCCGGTTAACAATAAAAATCAATTACAGTCAATTGAAGTTTTCCCTTTAGACTGGCACTGCCTTAGGATTTTTTTCCTGTCAGAACAGATTCCACTGGCTCTCTAAACCATATTTTGCCATTATCGGTGGCCAGGCTTACAGCTGAGGCACCTCTACAAAATTTTGGGGAGGTGAAGGAAATGGGGCGTGGGATTCAACTCATGACCTGTCAAGTGTGACACCCCCAAGGTCTGACAGACCCCTGAAAGGGTCCCCCCAAGCTAAGTCCAGCATCAGATGGGGTCAAGAAGGCCACTAAACAACTTCCAACAGGCCTACACTAACCCAGAAAAGACTGGTACAACTTATCACAACTGCTTGCAGACTGAGAACAGACTAAATATATTAGGGGGAAGCACAGCTACTTATATTATAGCCAAAAGGTTTTGTCTCAGTCTCCACCTGCTGGTCATGGTGAGCTATTACCCATCAGTGAACTGGGCTAAATAATATATTTTTAAGTTCCTTGGCAAGCCTGACGACTATTATTCAATATTGCTCATCCACATTAGCACTAATGATACTGCCAGGCAAATGTACCAAAAGTGACTTTGTGGCTCTGGGAAAGAAGGTGAAGCAGTCAGGTGTGCAGGTGGTATTCTCATCCATCCTTTCTGTTGAGGGTAAGGGCTAGGTCAGAGAAGCACGCATCCTGGAGATGAATGCATGGCTAAGTGGATGGTGTAGTTGAGAGCGTTTTGGCTTCCTCTTCTAGATTGACCGTCAACCCTGTCAGTTTCCTATCTTCGTTTCCCGCGTATAGCCTGTCGGCTTCCGGTATGTTGCATATATCCTCTTCAGTAAACACAGATGCAAAAAAATGTGTTCAGTTTGTCGATGATGGCTTTGTCCTCCTTTAGAACTCCCTTCATTCCTCGGGTCATCCAACAGCCCCACCGCTTACTTTGCGGGTCGTTTCCCCTTAGTATATCGAAAGAATGGCTTGATGTTTTTTGCCTCCTTGGCTATTTTTTCCTCATAGTCTCTTTTGGCCCTTTATGGCACCTGCTTTCATCCATTTTTGACCTTTTCCATTCCTTAAACAAAGTTTTCTTGTCCCTGATTGCTTCCTACAGTGAGCCACGCTGGTTCCTTCTTTTTCCTCTTGGATTCCTTGTTCATTCATGGTATATATAGATTTTGTGCCTCAGTGACTGTCCTTAAAAAGGGACCGTGCTTGTTCTAGCATCTTTACAATGCTTATCCTCTTCTTGATCTTCTTCTCTACTATGAGTCTCATCCCTTCGTAATTCCCTTTTCAGAAGTTCTGCGCCGTGGCCATTGTTCTGGATCAATATTTTGTCCCCGTGTCCAGGTCGAAGCAGTTCGTTTTATGATAACTGGTTCCCAGTGTCCCCTCTACTTCTACACCTTGCACCGGTCCTCGTAGTCCATTTAGAATTAAATCCAAAACTGCGTTTGCTCTCGTATTTTCCTTGACAAGTTGTTCCAGGAAGCAATCGCCCATAGCATCCAGAAACTTGGTCTCCCTACCGCAGCCGGAGGTGCCTAGGTTCCAGTCTATCCCCAGATAATTGAAGTCACCCATGATAACTGCGTTGCCTCCTTTGCAGTTGCGTTTAATCTAATTCGTCATTTCTCCATTAATTTCTTCGGACTGCCCCTGGGGTCAGTAGTAAATGCCGATCTTCGTTTCTGTTCCATTTGTTTCCAGAATTTTGGCTCATAGAGACTCTACCTTATTGTTCGATTCTGGCGTATTCTCTCTGGTAGACTAAATTCCCTCTTTGACATATAGGGCAATGCCCCCACCTTTTTAAGCCACTCTGTCTCTACAGTATAGTTTATATCCCGGTAGTACAGTGTCCCAGACGTTTTCCTCGTTCCACCATGTTTCCGTGATGCCGATGATGTCAAGGTTATCTTATAATTCACCCATCTTATTCCTTAGGCTTCTTGCGTTCGTGTACATACACTTGAGTTTGCAGTCTGTCACTTTCTTGCATTTCCTTCCCTCTTGTGTCTCTTTCGATCCGTCAGGATTTCTGTCTTGCCTATGATCTGGTGAGTCTTCCATGCTATCTTCCTGCACAGTATCCTCTGGGTATACCGGTTCCCGAACCATCGACTCTTGGTCGACTGTCGGCTTTCTAGTTTAAAAACTTCTCAATTTCTCTCTTGATGTTGCTTGCAAGTAGCCTCGTTCCATCCTGAATAGCTTGCTCTTCCCCAGAACATAGTCCAGTTGCGCATCAAGTGGAATTCTTCTTCCTCACACCAGCGCCACATCCATGCGTTGACTACTTGTAGTTCCCTCTGCCTCTTCTTGTCGACCCTGGGTACCGGCAGGATCTCCAAAAATGCTACCCTCTGCATTCTGGTCTTCAGCTTCCTTCCTAGCATCCGGAACTGATCCTTCAGTACTTCCCTGTTGTAGTTCCTGTTGCTCACGTTGTTTATCCCCCACATGGATCATCACCACGGTATCTTCCTCTTCCACGCTGTTGATCCTGTTGATGCGGCTCACTATGTCTTCTATCTAGGCAGGTCACCAGCTGATCCCGTCTTCCTCCCGCTATGTGGCTGTCAACTTGTCTGATGGAGTCCCCTTCGACGATTGCTGTCCTCTCTATCTTCTCTTATCTCTCTAGCCGCAGGTCCGTGTCCCTGGTGTAAGTCCATCTCTCCAGCCATAGGTCTGTGTCCTCTGCACACTTCTATCTTCCCTTATCCTGGCATTGGCTTGCACCGAAATCGTCTTCCTGTGGGTTCTCTCCGCTGTTTCCAGGTCTCGCTGCTGTGTCACCTATTTCTTCCTTGTGGCTGTCCTCACTCACTGTAGGTGTATTTTGTCAGTTCCACTGTTGGTGATTTTCCATGTCCTCTCTGTATTCCTCCTCGATGAAGTTCTCTAACTCCAGGACTTCTTCCTCAATGGTTTCCTATCTTGAAATTTTCTGCCTCTATGTCCTCCTCCACCACTGCTCAAAGTGCTTCTAGTTGCAGTATTCTGCCCTCCAGGAGTCTGACTTGTTTCTTCAGGCTCTCAGGTTCTCCACATCGAGTGCATACATAAGACTGCCTCCCAGAGGGGAGGTAGTCATACATAAGGTAGATGGAGCAGAAAACTGGATAGCTGAACTTCCTGCTTCTGTCTACTGCTTCCATTGCTGCCCACTTGCCGGTCTGCTGTGGCTGTCCTCTGCGTCTGCTGTGGCTGTCCGCTGCGTCTGCCCTGGCTTTCCTCTGCGTCTGCCCTGGCTTTCCTCTGCGTCTGCCCTGGCTTTCCTCTGCGTCTGCTGTGGTTTCCTCTGCATCTGCTGTGGTTTCCTCTGCGTCTGTGTGCCGAACGGCTGAGTGCCATTGGCTCCACCCCTTTTAAGACAGAGCTCCAAGGTCTGACGTTGGAAGGATAGGCGGAGCTACCTCTCGCTGCTGCCCCTCACTCTCTTCCCCTCCTCGTTACTCCTTTACTCTCTCCTGCCTCCTGACTCTCTGCTGCTGCTTGCCCGGCTCTCAGGGCCAGCTGGAAGCAATCGCCGTCGGCTCTGCCCCTTTTAAGGCAGAGCTCCGAGGTCCGATGTCAGAGGGGTGGGCGGAACTACCTCTCACCACTGCCCTTCACTCTCCTCTGCCTCTGTCCCCTCCTCACTACTCCTCCTTTACTCTCTCTCCTGCCTTCCGACTCTGCTGCTGCTTGCCCAGCTCTCAGGGCATGCTGGCTAATCTACTGAAGAGGGCTTTAAACTAGAAGTGATGGGGCAGGGTGATCAAAACCCCTGGGTGAGTATAAGCCCTCAGGTAAGTAAATTACTGAATACCTCTATAAGGATGGAAAAAGGGGGCAATGTCTGGAAAGCAGTATATACTAAATGTATGGGAAACAAGATTCTGAATCTAGCTGTGATGAAAGAAGATGAGTTGGATAAGTGGCAAACACAGAGACGTGGTTCACAGAAAATCATGACTGGGATGTAGTTATACCGGGCTAATCTGTTCAGGAAAGATAGGGTTAGAAGAAAAGGAGGGGGGAGTAGCGTTATATGTTAAAGATCATATTAAAGCCACACAATTGCAGGATCTGCAGGGCAAGGAAGAGGCACTGTGGATCAATTTTTAAAGAGGGAATGGTAAATATATTTACATTGGTGTGAAAAACAGGCCTCCAAGTTTCCAAGTTTATTGTAAATTTGATAAAATGCTTATCAAAATACTAAGCATATTACAGCAATAAAATAGGGATAAAAAAGATAAAAACAGAATTAAAACAACAATATTAAACAGACAAAATATACTCAGATGAACAAGACACAAAATAAATGTAATAAGAACAAAAGGATAGGGGGAGAACAACAATAAATACAGAGAAGAAAACATATATGGGGAAAAACAAAAGGACTAAGGGGTTCAATAAGAAAAGAATAGTAGCATAATTAGCCAAAAGCATCAATGAATAAGAAGCTTTTTAAAGCTCCTTTAAATTATCTAAGTTCTGCTCTGCCTGAAGATAAGTGGGTAATGCGTTCCAGAGTGTGGATGTGGTAACTGAGAATATTATTGTTCTACGGGTATTATTATTTTTAAGGCGGAGCTTCACATATGGAAGAAGTGGACAGAGATTTAATAGTAGACATTCAGAATACAATACTCCCCCGATATTCCCAGGGGTTCCATTCCAGGAATCCCCGCGAATGTCAAAAAAACCGTGAATACGGTGTTTAGGCAGGGGAGACAGGAGAGGGCAAGCCGGAGCGCCGGCGAGTGAAGGAAATCACTCATTGAATGCTCCGAAGTCGGGCCTCACCAATCAAGAGCTGCGTGTTACGGCTGAAGTGCAGGGAGTGGGACCGAAGAAGACAAACATGAATAGGGATGGAGCAGTGGTAGATTCTGATCGACTTTCAGAGGATTGTGTTCGTGAGGAGCTAGCTAAATTAAATGTAGACAAAGTAATGGGGGCCGCATGGTTTACATCCGAGGGTGCTGAAGGAACATAGGGAAGCTCTGGGGCTCTGCTAATTGACCTTATCAATGCTTCTCTAGTCTGGAGTGGTACCGGAGGACTGGAGAAGGGCAGATGTGGTCCCTGTACACAAAAGTAGAAGTAAGGAAGAAATAGGGAATTACATGCAGGTAAATCTGACTTCTATGATAAGAAAATTAATGGACACATTTTTAAAACAGAGAATGGTGAAGTTTCTGGAAACTTTTGGATTACAGGACCAAAGACAAAATGGATTCACTAGAGTTAGGTCTTGTCAGACAAATCTTTTCAATTTCTTTGACTGGGTGACCAAAGAACTGGATAGATGATGTGCGCAAGATGTAGAGTATTTAGATTTTAGCAAAGTCTTTGACAGTGTTTCATACAGGCGTCTAATAAATAAATTGATCTCAATATGTATACTTTGGAGGGGAGGCGGGAGAAGGGAGATATGATAGAGATGTTCAAATAGCTATGTGGCGTAAATTTGCATGAGTCAAGTCTCTTTAATTTGAATGAAGGCTCTGGAATGAGAGGGCATTGGATGAAGTTAAGAGGTGATAGTCTCAGGAGTAATCTAAGGAAATACTTTTTTACAAAAAGGATGGTAGATGCATGGAACAGTCTCCCGGAAGAGGTGGTGGAGACAGAGACTGTGTCTGAATTCAAGAAAGTATGGGATAGGCCTGTGGGATCTCTCAGAGAGAGAAAGATATAATGGTTACTGCAAAACCGAAGACTGGATGGGCCATTTGGCCTTTATCTGCCATCATGTTTCTAAGAAGCTAGATGTATATGCCGATGCCAATGACATTTTATTACTCTATAGACTTTCTCCTCTCACATTGAATTTGGATCCTCTACAAGGTAGTTTCAAGAATATTAATGATTGGCTGAGTGAAAATAAATTAATATTTACTGTGTCTAAGTCACCTGTTGTATTACAGGTGATAGAGAGTCACCACAGTTGAATGTATTATTGGATCAACATTATATAATAATGGTAAACAACTTTAAATATCTGGGTACTGTATATACTCGAATATAGGATGATTTTTGGGCCCCAAAAATGGGGGTCTCATCCTATATTTGGGTCATCACTTAACCCCCCTCCCAGACTTTATGCAGGCTTCTGATAGGCTGGGACAGGAGGGATCCCTCTCATCTCCTGTCCCGGCCACCTAACAATTTTTTTAATATCCCCCTCCCCCCACCTGCCTCCCTATCCACTCATACCTTTTTTGCAGGTCTTAATCCCTGGTGGTCCCGCGGTGTATGGGGCAGGAGTGATCTTTCTGTGTTCCTGCCCCATGGCTAGCCACTGACTCCAATCTCACGGCGCCCCACAGGACCTAGCTATTGTACTCTGCTCGGCCCCACGCTGCTCTCTGATTGGCTTCACCAGGGATTAAGACCTGCAAAAAAGGTATGCGTGTGGGCAGGCAGATGGGGGGGAGTTAAAAAAATTATTAGGTGGTCGGGACAGGAGACCAGAGAGATCCCTCATGTCCTGGCCTACCACTAGACCACCAGAGGAGGGAAAGGGTAGGAAGATGGAACAGGTTGCAGAGCCTGGCAAGGAGTGAGGGGGGCTGGCTGCATAGCCTGGTAGGGAAGGGAAGGAAGGGGCTGGGTGCAGAACCTGGCAGGGAAGGTGGCTGAGTGCAGATCCTGGCAGGGCAAGGCATGACACTTGAATATTAAGCCCCCATCTTATATTTGAGTCAACCATTTTTCCTCCTGGGGGGGGGGGGGGAAATGGCGGTCTCAACTTATATTCGGATCGACTTATATTCAAATATATGGTATATTGATTGATAATAATTTTAATTTTGAAGATCCGGTTTCTACAGTGATTGTAAAGGGGTTTGGAACATTGAAGCATCTTAGCGCCATTCAACATTTTTTAGATGAGGATTCTTTACATACTTTTAATACATGCTTTTGTGTTATCAAAATTGGATTATGGTAATCTAGTCTAAGCAGGGGTATAAGCACATAAGCATTGCCTCTGCCGAGCCAGACCATAGGTCCATCATGCCCAGCAGTCGGCTCCCGCGGCAGCCCCCCCAGGTCAATGACATGTAGTGATCTATTACTCAAGAGCATTTTGTCTTGTATAGTAACCCTCTAATTGTAATCCCTGGATTCCCTTACCCTTCAGGAACTCGTACCATTCCCTTTTGAAACCTAAAACCGTACTCTGCTCAACCACCCCCTCTTGAAGCGCATTCCAGTGTCCACCACCCTCTGGGTGAAGAACTTCCTAGCATTTGTTCTGAACCTATCTCCTGTAGGGATTATTTCTGTATTCACACCTGTGGGTTAGGCCTCTCTGATGTCATCAAAGCCTGAAACCTTTGTCAAGAAAATCTTTCTGCTGAACAAGATTTTTCCAGCACAGATTTTGCAAGAAGAAAGAGTTTCTGCCTGATGCATTATGGGTATGTACCAGAATGTTATACTATTCAAGGACATTTATCTGTGCCTTCATAATGGGATAGTGTGAATCTTGAAGAAATTATCCTGTTCTTATCTGTCTATACGGCCCTGGGTCTTCCAGCCTATATGATACATTTACACAGAAAGGCTATTCATCCAAGTTTTGTTTCTGGATTGGTCCGAGGAGGTCATCTGATGAGATACAAGAAAGACGGCTAATTAATTGATTAGTTAGTCCTGTGATAAGGTGAAGGGAAGCTCAGATCTTCTCACAGATGTTCTATAATGTAAATTTTTTTTCTTTTAATAATTAGACCTGTAGTTACCTCGTGTGACTCTCTGCCTAAGAGAGAGAAATTCGGACTTTTAAAATGGCTCTGAACTCAGCACGGAACGGGACTTGTTTGCGGATGATTTATAGCCTCATCAAGGATTGTCAACTACATGTACCTTTAACAACCGGATTCCTGATGTCTTCCAAAGCTAACAAGAAGTTTTCTCTTCCACCTAATTTCAGCCTGAGAGGCTGATTCCTAGGTGAGAATACAGAATTTACACTCTTATCAGCTGGGTTAGATAAAGATTACTTGTGATAAAGGACAAGGGTTGAAAAGTTCCATTGGTGATAATATAATCATTTGCTAATCAGGGATTATTATTATAAGGAATTATTTAGTGTGTGTAACAAGTAGAATTACTTAATTGTCTAACAATTAAATTGTGATAATTATGTACTGAGTTTCATTTGTGTAATCAGATATTTTGTGATCAATATTTAGATATTGCAACTGGCTTGTGAATTATATTTTTCTATTTTCATAATAAAGATATTTCTCATTAGCCTGGGTTTTGTGTCGTATAGACCATGATATTTGGACCTGGATAAGAGTTTATGGTTTTCCCTAGCCAACTTAACAGAGACGTAACTTGTTTATAAACTGCTGAGTGAACCATAAATCCTACTACAGATTTGGGGGGCGTCGTCCGGGATATCTAGGTTTCTATTTTACGACCGTAGCCATGTCGGTTGACACTGAGGCTCAAATTTCGTGGCATGCTCTTGAAAAAGACGTGTTTCAAAAATTAGCTGTGCAAGTGTTAAAACAGCCAGATTCTGAAGTGTATTTTTCTGATCTAGTTCTATTATTGCATGCTGAAATAGAGGACTCTCATCAGGCTTATTGTTCTGTATTGCAGCGTCTCCTACATGCCCGTACAAAACCTACGGAAGAAAACTATTCAGAGCTCATCTATGCATTGTTTGCTTTTAAAACTTCTGTCTCTTGCTAGTTTATCTCAACAACGTCAGCTTCAGAGTGATTTATATGAGCAATTAGAGGATTGTAAAAATTATTTGCAGGCAGAAAGGACTCGTAATGACTCTCTTGAATTGTTAGCTTCTAATTGTGAAGATCAACATTCCGATTTTGATCAGGTGATGTCTGAGTTACGACAGCAATGTTCTGAGTTGAATGCTGAACTTGAAAGTCATAAAAAAAGATCAGTGAATATTTCTTGTGTGAAGTGTTCATCTTTAGAGACGCAACTTAATAAGGTCCGGACTCAGAATGCTGATTTACAACTCTCTTTATCTACTTGTCAGAAAGATCATGATAAGAGTGAAAAAAAACACACTGAGGTTTTGTCTAGGTTGCAGAATGAGTTAGCGGACGTAACTACTGCTTATGTCTGTCTTGGTGAAAATTTAGCTTCTACTGAACGTTTATATAATGAAAAAGCTGCCCGTGCTGATAGGCAATTGTGTGCCTTACAAGCTGACTTTATTGAATCTCAGAACAGACTTTCCGAGAGTGAGTCACATGTTTCACAGCTTACTGACTCTCTATATCAAGCAGATGCCGATAATCTGGCTCTGCGCCAAAATGTGCAAGCTATATCCTCCCAAAGAACTGCGTTAGCTACTGATGTGAAAGTTTTGCAAGACAAGGTTGCTACTTTTTGTAGTGAGAGGGATATTCAGGCTCCCTCTCCCCCTGTGTCGCCTCCACCTTCTCCTACGCCAGCTCCTAGAACTGTCTTTCGTTCTTTTCACAGCTCTAGGGGGGGTGGGTACAGGAATTCGCAGGAGTGTTCTGATTCTATTGCAGAGGACTTGTTACCTAGTAACAAACCCTGCCCTGAGAAATCGGTGTCACTAGCTGACCGCCCAGTGCAGCAACCACGCCCTGTAAGGTCTATCTCAAATTCCTGTGATGTCACTGAATCTGCTGATGCTAAACCATATCCGGTAAGGTCAGTTTACAGTGAGCCTATACAACCACCAGATGGCGCCAAAGCACCAAACATTTCACAACATGCTCCACAAAGGCCACCTCACAATACTGAAACAGGGAAAGAAACTCAAAAGCGTGGAGATGGTTATACCATACCACCTTATCACGTCCAGTTAATGAAGATGTTTAAACAGATGATAGAACCTTTTAGAGAGGGAACTAAGCTAACTATTGAAGCACATCTGGCCTCAATACATGAGTTCTATGAGACTTATGCAGTAACAGAGGACAGTGATAAACTCCGTTTACTCTGTTGGTCCTTTGCTTCCGAGTGTTCTGAGACGTTGCGATCCATCATCACTGGTACTTCGGATGTGTTAGAGGTGGAACAACAACTCAAAAGACGTTATGGTACATACGCTGATTCCATCGAATCTCGCAAAGCTGCATTCCATTTGCGTTGTGGGACCTCCAGGAAAAATCCCCGTGAATTTGCTTTCCGTCTGAAACGACATTTCTTTCCAGACAGGACTCCTTCTGAGGACGAACTGGAGTATGGAGAATTCCGATCTCTCTTTGCAAAAGCCTTGCCTGAATATATGAGTGTGGTTGTGGCTGGTATGAAAAAGGCCTCTTACTCATCGATCCTGGAGGATTTCTATGATCATAAAGTTAGGGTTCCTGCAGGCCCTGAGAAACCGGTGCCTAAAGCACGATCTAAGGAACCAAAGCTGAGTGTATGCGCTGTTCAGACTTCACTTAGTTTGGAACCCAGTAGCCCTGTAGTTTCCACTCCAGGACCTGTTTCATCCCATCCAGCGGACCTGCCTTCCTCTTCTGCTGCACCACCCAAAAGGGATGGACCCAAGACACAGAAGAAGAGATGGCCCAATAAGCAACAGAAGCAGAGTGACCTCAGCATGCTAATGGAACAATTTACTCAAGTGCTAGATCGTATTTCTGCCCTGGAACAGACTTCCAAACAACTGGCAGTACCTGTCCCAGTGAGAAGGGAACAGACCCTGAGGAGAAAGGATAACAATGTCGGTTACAAGCCTTCCGGCACTCGAGTAGTCAAGTCTGTAGCAACTGACACCCAGGCTCCCTCAGTAGATGACCTGGATGAGACACCCGAATTGTTAGAGGAAGATATCGCATGACTAGTCCGAGAACCAATGTCTCCACCCACTGTTATATCTTCTGTCCAAACAACATCTCCTGATGCTACACAAGACATAGATCCGGTACAATCCAGTGAATTATCTGAGGACACAGAGTGGCTTCCTTCGTGGGATTCCATTAAGTCACACAAGTATTTCTTGGGTAGGCTAACACCTATGGGTCAACGGTACACTTTACCTTTGTTTCTCCAACAGGTTTTGTCCTGTCCCGGTTTACTTGATACGGATTCCGAAGTGACTTTGATCACTCAGGGACTATTCCAACGTTTGCAGACTACCGTGGGTACCCAGAATCCACTGTCAATTATTCCCTGTGATTTGTCTTTGGTTGCATATGGACATCAGAACATTGAGACAGTTGGTCAAACTTGGCTTACCTTGCAGTTAAGCAAAATGACTGTCAAACACCCAGTGATTATTACCACTAGTCCAGGAGAGGAGTTTTTGATTGGAAACGATCTTTTGAAGAGATTGCGGCCTATTTTGGATTATGTCCAAGAAGTGGTCTGGGCTCAGGTGACTCGTCCCCTTCCTTTTGGAAAGGTACCGACTATACGCCTGCCCCAGGTTGCCAGTACTGTGGATGCGAACAATACTTCAATTCGAATCAATTTCCTGCGTTCAGCGGATCCACATATCTTGGAGCTACGGTACGCCAATGTTCCAGAGGGGGGTCCCACAGACCGCGAGATTGTCAGCGTTCCCAAGGAACAAATATCTGACATTGTTCTCCAGCCTGACCATTTGGAGATTGTTCTGAAGTCTACGTTCCCCGTGCCGGATCCACCTCAAGAGACTGTCCAAGACCCCACCTCATCTGTTTCCAGCTCTCTTACGTCTCATCCTCGTCTACTGGCTGTACTTCACCAGGATGATACTGACTTGTCTGTTGATGTTCACCTGCACGGTTCTGTCCCAGTTCAAGCTCAACTGTTACTTCAGAGTGACATCTCCATGATCAGTGAATCTTTTTACTGTCAACTTCAGCGAACCACACCCATTCCGTTTGTTAGGCGCCACTCTACTCACCTACCTATACCAGGTCAGGGGGTCAAGCCTCTTGTTGGGGTTTGTAGCCTTCCGCTGACCCTGGGTTCTAAGACTTTCACTCATCACTTTTCTGTGGTGAAAGGCCTACACACATCCTTGTGTTTGGGATCAGAATGTCTTGTTCGTCTAGGAGTCTACGTTGATTTGGTGAACGGTGTGCTTTGGAGCAGATTGCAAGGCACCCCGGTAGAAGATGTGGACCTGATGGATGGTCTGAAGGCTGGACAACCTCTTCCTCAAGTTTGTGAAGTGGTCTGTGCTGAAGACGTCAAGATTCCTGGCCTTGTGCAGGATTTTGTTCTGCCTCTTCGTTTGACCCATGGTCAACGCATGCTCGATGATATTGGCTTTTTCAACCCAAATTCCTCTTTTCTCGAGCATGCTATTTCTCTAGGTGCTTTACCCTGTCTTGAAGTACCTACCTCTTCTTTCCATGTATTGATTGTCAATGCTCAACCTACGGAAGTCTTTCTCTCCGCTGGAGAACCTTTGGGTTTTCTGGTGGGGGAATCTTTTCCTGATGTTGAGGTAACCTTGCCTATCATTGGCAGCTTGTCTTCCATTGTCGACCCCTGCCAGGGGGGGGGGCATACCGGACCGTATTTTTACCTCACCTAAAGGACTCATTTCACTGGACTTCCTCTGGCCATATGATGCATCGACTTCCCATGTAACAGTGGAGAATGATTGTTTGCTTTTATCCAGGAAGTTAGCTCTGTCAGACCAATCTAAAGCGGTGAATGCCATTGAATCTTCATCTTTGCAAGAACAGATTGAAGACCAAGTGAAAATCTCCTCCAACCAACTTTTTTTTTGAGTTTGATGCCATGGTAAAGGAACAAGTGGACCTAGCTGATACGTGCTCTTCTGATAAAGAAAAGGCTCAGTTAGCACAGTTGTTGTACAAGTATTGATACCTGTTTGCAGTGGATTCTTATGACACTGGTCTGACCGATCTACATGTGACCAAGATTCCTACGGATCCCCACAGTAAGCCCGTCTTCGTGCGTCAGTATAAGATTCCTTTGGCCTCGTATGAGTCCATGCAAGAGATACTTGATACCCTGGAAACTAGGGGTATCATTAGGCCTTGTAACAGTACATACAACTCACCCTTGTGGCCAATCCTGAAGAAGAATAACAGTTGGAGAATTGCCTTGGACTACCGACAGCTAAACAAGCGAGTACCCTTGTCTAGGTGGCCTATGGCCCATCTTGACCAGAATTTGACTACCATTAAAGGAGCTAAGTATTTTACCAGCTTGGATTTAGCGTCTGGATTTTGGACAGTTCCTGTACATCCACCGGATCAATACAAACTAACATTTACCTTTGGGAAGAAACAGTATACGTGGAATAGAACACCTTTTGGTTTTCTGAACTCTCCAGCTGAGTTCAACATATTTCTCTTTAAAGCCCTTCCAGATGCGGAAGCTCGAGGAACTCTAATCTATGTGGATGACATCCTGATCAAGAGTCCCACCTTTCAGAAACACCTGGAAGAGGTAGAACATGTGTTCCAACAATTGCAAAATGCAGGAGCTAAATTGACCCTAGCCAAAGGTCAATGGTGCCGAACATCTCTGAATTACTTAGGGTATGACATTTCCTCTGAAGGTCTTCGACCACAGAAGAAAAGGATACAGGCCCTACAACAGTTGAGGAGACCTACCAATCTGACGGAACTTCGTACATTTTTAGGGATATGCAACTATTCTCGACAGTTCATAGATCAGTATGCAGAGATCTCTAGACCTTTGGTTGCCTTACTGAAGAAGGATGTACCTTGGACGTGGGGTCCTGAACAGGAAGATGCTATGCGAGAGATGAAAGAGCAGCTTAGTCGCTTTCCTTGCTTGGCCTACCCCGAAAGTGGTCGTGAATTCTTCATCGACCTAGGATTCTCCAAACACTCTATGAGTGCTGTCCTGTACCAGAAATACGACTCTGACAAGCGTGTGGTGGCCTATGCAAGCAAAGGCTTCACCGATGTAGAGAAGAAGTATTCTGACTGTGAGAAAGCTCTACTGTCAACTGTTTGGGCTCTTCAACATTTTCGGAGTTATATCCAAGGAGAAAAACTCATTGTAGAGACTTGTCATCAACCCATTAGTTTCTTGGGCAGTGACAAGATCAAGACTGGTCGTGTCTCCAATAGCCGAATAGTCTCATGGACTTTGGCTCTCCAAGGATGGCCTTTACAGGTAAAGTATGCCCTGAAACATCGTAACACAGTAGCCCAAGGGATAGCAGAATTGCATGATTGTACAGAACAAGATTCTCTTACAGGTATACCGGAACCTGATGTTCCACCAGAAGAGGAGGAACCCCATCGTCATCATCTTTATGATGAACAGCTCTGTGCCAATATACCTCAAGTCTACGTGGATGGCTGTGCCTTCCACCAGGCCTCTGCCCATAATTTGGTCGCAGGAGTAGGTATAGTGTGGAATGTCGACACACCTATGGAAACCTTGAAGTATAGATTGGGTGCTAAAACCAACCAATATGCAGAGATTGTAGCAGCTCTGGTCACTGTACAGTCTGCGGTACAGAAGGGGATCCCAGAACTGATTATCTGTACAGATTCTGATTATGTGCGTCAGAACTTTGTGTCTCACTTACCCGTGTGGAAAAAGAAGGACATGTTAAATTCCAAAAGAAAGCCTGTCCATCATGGCGACTTGATTCTAGCCTTAGATCAATTGGTACAAGACAATGACATGACCATCTATTGGAAGAAAGTGAAAGGTCACGCCAAGGTTAATAGTTCTGACAAGATCAGAAATGACCTTGCGGATCAACTGGCCAAAGAAGGTGCTTTGTCAGGTGAACTATGGCAATGCCCTGAAGAGTTGTTCTCGATGGTACATGCTATTACTTGACGCCAAGCGAAACAAGTAGCTGAAACACCTGTAGTGCAATGGGGTAATGATGTCCCTTCCTTTGATCTTGTAACCGCTCAGAAGACAGATCTTATCCTGGGAAAGTTCTATAACTTCATTCAGAATCCACAGGATCATCCATTGTCTGAAGACGATCAGAAGGATGAAGAACTGAGGATACTCTACACTTCCAGAGAGAAATTCTCGATTCACCAGGACCTGCTCACTCAGACGAGTAAGCATGGTATTGTGCAGTGGGTTGTACCCTGTGCATATCGAGGAATCATGTTGCAACATGCCCATGATGAACCTTGTGCAGGACATAGAGGTGAAGAAGTTACATATGAGACACTGAAGCAAGTGGCCTACTGGCCTCATATGCGGCAAGATGTGCAGTTATATACGAGAGGTTGCTTGACTTGTTGTCAATTTCAACCCTCTACACCACTTCACCGAACACCCTTGAGAAAGAAGGGTTTGGTCATGCCCTGGTCTGACATCCAGATTGATTGGATTGGCCCAGTGGTCCGTTCCTCCTGAGGTAATAAGTATATGTTGACTGTCACCTGTTTGTTTACAAAGTGGATTGAGTGCTTGCCTGCATCCAATTGTACGGCAGAGACTACCGCTACCTTGTTACTGAATCATGTGTTCAGTAGGTGGGGTTTGCCCATGAGAGTGGACTCAGACCAAGGATCACATTTCACTGCGGATGTGATGCGACACATGTGGAAGATGCTCGGAGTGAAAAGTAAATTGCACATAGCTTACCACCCTCAATCATCGGGACAAGTGGAAAGAGCAAATCGTACCATCATCACGATCCTGAAGAAGTACGTGTCTACCTCTGGTAAGGATTGGGATAGGAAGTTACCTTTGGTACTGATGGCTATTCGTGCCACACCTCATCGGTCTACAGGGGTGACGCCTTTTGAAATGATGACAGGTAGATAATATGGCTGGTTGGACTCAAGGACTTCGTAGTTCGAGTCCGTTTCCCCGAGACGGAGCAAATGATAAGTTCCATATGGATATGGTAAAGGGTTTGTGTTTGGGGGATCATGAGGCATGGCCATATTATTTAGGGGACCCACACTGGGACAAAGAATACATGAGAAGGGGAGGCATTAACTGGCTTAAATATGCTCCTTATTGGTCAGCTACTGCCAAAGACAAAACATCCAAGCTGTCCATTCTCTCCCCTGCCCAATTACATGCAGCAGAAAAATCTATCTGTGCTACTAGTCCTCCTCCATATCATTTACAAGTTCCATTACCCAGTGCTCCTCTTAAACTTTAACCCTCCTTATCTAAGGATGATATCGACCTCCTTGTCAGTAGTACTCTCATTCTACCTTCTCCTCCTCCTCTTCCACCTCCCGTCCTGTCCGGTGCGGCTGCATTGGGACAGGTTAATGACACTTTGCCCCAAGCCATACCATTGTCCACTGTATCCACTACTAGCCCCACCGTCCGGGGGCCAGTAATCTCTTTTTCGCCCCTCCACTCGTAGCGGCACTCAAAGGGTTGTGGAAGTACAAGACTTGATGCAAGAACAGATGCCCTTTCTCACAGTGGATTAAAGAAACCCATTGAGTTAGAAGACATTAACAAGATTATTAAACACTGCCCCAAGCCTCTTGTCTCTGCTATTGCCACTTTTCACTATCTAAAGCGAGCATGCAAGGGTCGAAATTATATGCAGGAAGATATGCGCCTCATTATAGATGGCATTGTTGGACACAGTTCCCCCTGGGACTAGTCTAAAGTCCACAGTATCAGTGTTTTAGAGCCCGCTACTGTCACTGTTACAGATTATAAACTTAATACTGAAGCAGGAAATGCTGTTATGTGGAATGAATTGCAGATAGAGCTTGACAGGTGTTTTAAGACTAGATCTTCCCTTCCCACTGCCGTAGCTTGCAAACAGAAATCCGGTGAAACTGTTGTGGATTTCTGGAAGAGGTTTAATGAAACCTGGACTCAAGAGGCAGGTCTCAGTGCCCATGCAAATATGGATTCCCTACTTATTCAGACTTTCCTTTCTAACCTACGTTCTCTCTTGCAAATTCTGGTCAAACAAATGATTTCGGACTGGCCCACTAGTTCTCGTGCCGAATTTCAGAATAAATTAATGGAAAAAGAAGCCGCAGGTTGCTTTGAGATCTCTAAACCCCGGGAAATCCTGCATTATCAGGGCCAGCCACCCACCTGGGGACCGCGTCTGTCCGCTCCTCATGGAAGAGAGAATCACGGGTTTCACAGGGGGCGGGCCCCTGCCTCCGGTCGAGGTGGTAATAATCCTTCCAGAAGTACTGGTTGTTTCAATTGTGGGGACCCTGGTCACTGGCTTAATCAATGCCCATATCCCAGACCTCCTGCATTGCCAGTTCAGTCCGCCCCACCCGTGGTGCCTACCCCTCCCTCCACTGTGATTCTGCCGCTCCTCCTCATTTTCCCATCTCTTGGCACACACCACCAACTTCCCAATGAAGGGGCTCGGAGGTTTACACTCCAGCATTCACTTTGGTCTCTGCCTTCGCCAAGGATTTCCCCATGATATCTCTTATTGTACAGGGGAGTCCAGTGCCTTTCCTTGTAGATTCGGGTGCCACTTGTAGCACCATCAGTGAGGATTACTATCAGGGTCCGCGCATGAATGCTGAACCTTCAATGTAAATTAATGGGGTTTTGATTAAATCCTACCGTACTACACCCCTGACTGTAGCCCATCCAGATACAGGCTCCACTCTATTCCAGCATTCCTTTCTTATTATTCCTCATTGCCCTGTCAGCCTTCTTGGTCGAGATCTTTTCTTCCCTCTCCTCATCCAGTTCACTACAGATGATACAGGAGGTTTGCATGTCCTTTCCCCCATCATTCCCATTTGTCCTCCCTCCACCCTTTACCTTTCCACTTGCCCTGACACGCTTCTGCCCTTTCCCCCAGACTCCCCAGTCTGGGCTTCCGCTGACACCGATGTAGGCTCTATTTCATGCACCCCCTATCGTGCTTCTTTGAAATCACTTACTCCCATTTTCATCAAGCAGTACCCGCTCTCCCAGGACAAGGTGAGGGTCATGATTCCACTGATTGCTTCCTTTCTTTCCTCCGGTATTATTAAAACCACCATCTCTTCCTACAATACACCCATCAATCCTGTTGTCAAAGTTGATGGCAACCCCCGTTTCATCCAAGACCTTAGGGCTATCAATGCTTTGGTGATTCCCATTGCACCCATTGTCCCTGATGTTCCTTCTCTCCTCTCCTCCATTCCACCTGCAGCAACTATTTTCTCTGTCATTGACCTGAAGAATGCCTTTTTTTCTGTCCCTGTTGATGAGGCTACTCAGCCCCTTTTTGCCTTCACCTTTCAGCAACAGCAGTATACCTGGTGTAGAATGCCCCAGGATGTTGACTCCCCTGTGGTGTTCTCCATTGTCCTTCGGACTAGTCTGCAGCCATGGACCGCCCCCCATGGTTCTGTCCTCATCCAGTATGTGGACGACCTCCTCCTATGTTCCATAACTCAGGAGACCTGTCAGGCTGATAGTTTGGACATTTTACAATGGTTGTTTGTGTGTGGTCACAAGGTGCCACAAAAAAAACTGCAATGGTATAAATCTGAGATGGAATACCTAGGTTTTATCCTGTCTCATGGTCAGAGGAAAATTAGCATTTCTCGCATTGCTGCTATTCTGGGTCTGCCCCGCCCAACTACCAAAAAAGACATGCTTACTTTTCTTGGTATGATTGATTACTGCTGCCAATGGATCCCTGATTGTTCCTTCTATGACCAGATTCTGAGACAGACCCTAGGTCCTGAAATGACTGATCTTAGATGGATTAAAGAAATGTTGGATGCTTTTGGACATTTGAAATGTGCTTTGGTTTCTAGCCCAGGCCTGGGTCTCCCTGATTATGACCAAATGTTTCATCTCTTTGCTCGAGACAATTGTAAAACCATGGTGGGTGTCCTGGCACAAGATCATGGCGGTAAATTACACCCTATTGCCTTTTTTTCTAAAGTCACTCCTGTTCAAGTTCAAGGCATGCCTGCCTGCTTGAGAGCCCTGGCTGCATGTGCTATGGTGGTAGAGATGGCTACTCCTCTGACCCTTGGTCACCCCACTACCCTTCATACTTCTCACGATGTTCAAGCCATTCATACCCAGCATATGTGTGCTCAGCACCTCAGTGGTTATGAGGCTATCCTTCTTTCTAATCCCAATCTCACCATCAGATATTCTGCCTCCTTTTAAATGGTCTTTTGGGTCTCAAGGGTGAACAGGATTCCCTTCCTCCTGATCATTCCTGTGTCTCTCTGATACACCAAGACACTTCCCCCCACCCTGACTTGTCCTCCACCCCTCTCCCTGATGCTTCCTCCATTTTTGTTGATGGTTCCTGCTCACGCCATAATGACAACACCTTCCACACAGGATATGCTGTGGTTGAACTCCCTGACCTTATCCATGAGGCTTCTTCCCTCCCCTATCCCTCGGCCCAGGCTGCTGAACTCATTGCCCTTACTCGCGCCTGCCACCTTTTCTCTGGTGAATGCGTTAACATTTACACTGACTCCAAATATGCCTTTGGTGTTGTATATGACCACGGTGTTATCTGGCAACGTCGTGGCTTTGTGGCATCTGATGGTAAGCCCATTTCCCATTTTTCCCTTGTTTCGGACCTTCTCTCTGCCTTACTCCTGCCTGCTGCAGTTATTATCATTCATTGTCGTGCACACACAGACTGAAGTTGCCAGAGGTAATGCTCTGGCCAACCGTGCTGCTAAATAAGCTGCTTTGGACCCCCCTCCCTCCTCTGTTCTCCTTCCCCTTCTTTCCCCTCCTGCTTTTCCCCCTTTCTCTCTTTTTCTCAGCTTCAATCCTTTGTTACCTCCTCTGAACTTGATGCCTGGCAGCTGGCCGGTGCCCAAAGCCGCCCTTTGGACAGACTTTGGTGCAAAGAGGGGAAACCCTGTATACCAGCCGCTAGTTCCCCCTTATTCATTGCCCAATATCATGGCATTGGCCATCGCAATGCTCGCTCGACATTTCAACTTCTTGCCAATGATTTTTTCATTCTTGACCTTCGCTCCCTGATACAGACATATATAGCTCGATATCTAACCTGTCTCCGCGCTAATCCCAACATACCCCTTAAAGCACCACACCAGCACCTTACTTACCCCACTTCTCCTTTTACATACTTACAGATTGACTTTACTCATGCCACCGAGACCCGACAGGATTATGCCCTTGTTATTGTTGACATGTTCTCCCGATGGCCTGAAGTTTTTCCCACTACAAATGAAACTGCTCAGACTGTGGTGAATATTTTACTTCGCGAAATCATCCCTAGGTGGGGATGCCCCACACATATTAACGCAATGGTCCAGCTTTCACTGCCAGAGTATGCAAAGATTTAGCTACCACACTCCGCATTGAGTGGAAATTTCATCTCCCATATCACCCACAGAGTTCAGGTATTGTCGAACGCATGAACAGGACTATCAAAGACAAAATCAGAAAAGCCACAGCTGGCACGTTTGTGAATTGGAAGAAATCCCTCCCTATTGTTTTAGCTGAAATTAGGATGCAGCCTCACTGCATCACTGGCTACTCTCCCTTTGAGATTCTCATGGGATGACATTTCCCCGCCCCGTGGGTAGACAAACCCTCAATAGTTGAGAGTAGTGATCTCCCCTTGATACAGGAAGAATACGTCCGAAAGCTCATTGAAACATTAGGGCATGTTGAAAGAAACGTGTCTTGCACCTCTCCTTTCTCTCCACAGATTCCTACCCATTCCTTCCAGCCTGGTGACAAAGTCATCGTCCAGAAGCTTTCCAAGGATAGCAAGCAGATGGATTTCCCCTTTGGCCCTCCCACCACTGTGATCGCTGTGACCAGGACCGCTGTACTCACTGAGGAGTCTCCTATTTGGATCCACGCAAGTCGCTTGAAGAGGGTTACCTAAAACCCCAGAAGCAAGTCGTCCCTGCGCAGACCTCACCTTCTCCAGTGGAACGGCACGATGATCTCGTCGCAGCATTCCACCAACTTTATCATTTTCCTCCTAGCAGTGTTGCTGCTAGTTTTTCTTCCTGTATGGATCATTTCCAACTATGTCTACAGGGATGATGTGTCCTGGGTCCACGACACTTTCTGCCCATACCCATCTGTAAATGACACCCCCAAACTGTACTCATCCGTAAACAACACTCCTGGCACCTCTTTGCAAACACGACGTCAAGCTGGAATACTTCCTCGCAAGATCTGCCCTTCAATTGGAATCCAGAAAGATAGACAGCATACTACCCTTTGGTATAATTCCAGCAGTGTGCACGTGGCCACCTTCTCCTTTGATTATTGTGATATTGTGGACTGCTCCTCAATTGATGCCGCATGGCTGTGCCACTGGTCCTATGAGATTCCTAAAACTAAAGACCTACATCTGTTACTGACTCACGTTGGGGGGGATAAGTGTGTGTCCTGGGGAGCGGTAGGGTGGAACACTGGTACTGACTGGGCCTATAAACCAGAAAGTGCTCAGAAAAGAGTGGACCAAAATAGTAAATCTCTGCTTAGCCGTATGACCATTCATAAGATTGGAAACTGTTATGGGAAAGGTGTTGCTGGACAAATTATTAAGCTTTCTCTTACAATTGAAAACCCTAGATCTACTGATGAAGGCATGTACGTTATGGGCATGTGGTTTAAGAGTGGGTCTAGCTATCAGCCCCATCAGTTTTTCTTACGGGATCTATCTACCTCTACTCATCCTCTCCCGACATTTTGTGGAGCCCCCAAAAATACTAATCCACTGGCCCCCACATTAAATAAACTTACTGACATGATGGCTATTGCCAATCCCACCTTTGAAGATACTATGGCTGTTGAGGTAGGGTTTTCAGAACATAACCTTTGGTTAGAATGGATGAAATTCACAGCTGATCAACATAATAAGAGTATTTGTTACATATGTGCTCAAGCTAGACTCCATTTAGGAACTGTACCTCTGGACCTCCCTCCTGGTATTCAACCATGCATTTTTGGGTTATTTACCAATACCTCCTCTAATTCCACTGATCCCCTTTGTGCGCTGTGGCATTCCAAATACCCTTTGCTGCCTGGAAAAAAAAACCTGACATAGCCATTACCATCTTTGAGGGTAATTACACATGTCATGTTTCTAATCTGACACAAGGTAGTTTTTTAGATAATTTTCCCCCGGATTATATGTATGCCCCACTGTTGCAGCATCAGATTTTCACCCTATGTGATATTTACTGGCTCTGTGGAGACCTTCGGCTCCGTGTTAAACTGCCCAGCCAGTGGATAGACCAGTGTGCTTTAGCTAAGGTTATCATGCCCCTGCATATTTTCTCTGAAGGGCACCCTTCCTATTCGCATGGTTCCTCCTCCCCTTTGCCTCGATATAAACGTGATCTCCTTGGTAGTTTTGATCCGCATGTATACATAGATGCTATAGGGGTCCCAAGAGGGGTCCCAGATGTAGATGAATTCAAGGCCCGAGACCAGGTTAAGGCTGGGTTTGAGTCCCTTATTCCCCTTATCACTATCAATAAGAATGCTGATTGGATTAATTAAATTTATTATAATCAGCAACTACTCTAGGGATGCCTTGCAAGGTATTGCTGATCAGTTAGGCCCCACTTCTCAGATGACTTTCCAAAACCGCATGGCCCTAGATATGATTCTTGCTGAGAAGGGGGATGTCTGTAAAATTCTCCCCAGTACTTTATCCTGTTGCACTTTTATTCCTGACAATACAGATCCCACGGGTAAGGTTACTATAGCCATTCAGAAATTAGAGGACCTCTCTACTGAGCTCAAACGTAACTCTGGTTTATCTAATCCTTAGGATCAGTACTTTAGTTGGATGCAGAGATGGGTAAAAGACCTTCTTATTGTTATAATCTCTATTATTGTCTGCATTCTTGTTGCTTATGTAATTTTTAGACTGCTCATGTGCTGCTTTACTCGTATTACTGCTCCTAAACTACCTCCTCGAGAGACGTATCTAGAATATTTCTCTCTCCAAGCTCATGCTGTGCACTTATGACATCATTTTCATGACGTAAGAGGGGATTGAAGGGACACACATATATGCCTTGTAAGCTTTCTTACTTTGTGCTGAAAACACAGACAGTCTGTTTTTCCTTCTTCTGCTGACATGCTACAAAGTCATTTTTATGTTCTGAGCCAGGTGTTTAATAATCTGTTCTGAAGATAGTTGCTTGTGACAAGGTTGCTCCTCCCCACCTCTGTGTTCTGACTGAGTGATTGCTTCTTATTTACTTAAGAAACTTTAGATAAGAAAGCAACTTTAGACTTTAGATAATATGCCATAGTTGTGCACCCCCTTCCCTTTCCTTGTTACTTTTTTTTTTGTAGCTTTTATGTATCCTGTTACCAAATATGGCTTGTACTCACGTCATATGCTGGCAATACTGACCTATGTAAAATACAGTGGTACCTCGGTTTACGAGTGCACCGGTTTGCGAGTGTTTTGCAAGACGAGCAAAACATTTGCAAACTTGGTGCCTCGTAAACCGAGCTTGCCTCGCTGTACGAGCGCCCTCCCCCCCGTGATCCGGCATCCCCTCAGCGATCCGGCATCCCCCCTTGCTCGCATTGCCCCCCTCCACCGCGATCCTACTTTCCCCCCCCGAGCACGTCAATGACACTAACTTTACCCCGTCTTGGCACCAGTGCCGGTGCCTGAAGATCCTCCCTCTTTTGGCGCGGCCTGGGCTGGGCGGCGCGTCGGAGATCCTCCCTGTTCTGGTCTGGGCTGGACTGGCTTTGAGCATTTGCGCATGCTCAAAGTCTTCTGGTCTCGCTCTCAATCTCGGAGAGAGCGAGACCAGAAGGCTTTGAGCATGCGCAAATGCTCAATGCCAGTCCAGCCCAGCCCAGCCCAGAAGAGGGAGGATCTCCAATGCACCGCCCAGCCCAGGCCAAGCCAGAAGAGGGAGGATCTTCGGGCACCGGCACTGGTGCCAAGTCAAGTAAAGGAAGTGTCATTGACGTGCTCGGGGGGGGGGGGGGAAATAGGATCGCGGTGGAGGGGGGGCAACGCGAGTGGGGGGAGGTTGCCGGTTCGCGGGGGGGGGAAGCCGGATCATGGAGAGGGGTTTGGAACAGTGTCGGATTCCTCAAGAGGGGGGAGAATGGAGCAGCGCCGGTAGCCTCGGGGGGGGGGGAGGAGGTGGAACCAATCAAAACAGTTTCCCTTACTTCCTATGGGGAAACTTGCTTTGATATACGAGCAATTTGGTTTACGAGCAGGCTTCTGGAACTAATTATGCTCGTAAACCAAGGTTCCACTGTACTATAAAACTGAATGGGATACTGATAATAAATAGACAATCTCCTTGGGACAAGCCTGAGCGTTTTTCTTCCTAAAGATACTGTCTCCAGATATCTGAGAGGCAACAAAGTGTGTGCAAGGTGGTTTTGGGACCAGAACCGGAATAAGTCCGTTTCAGTACCGTGTCCTTCTTCATGTACAGCGAACAGTGCTGGATGCAGTATTCCAGGTGGGGGCGTACCATGGCCCAGTACAGCAGCATGATAACCTTCTCTGATCTGTTTGTGATCCCCTTCTTAATAATTTCTAGCATTCTGTTCGCCCTTCTTGTCTCTGATCGCTTCCTTCACTGCTACAGTGAGCCACGTAGGTTCCTTGTTCTTCCTCTTGGAACCCTTGTTGATACGCGGTGTAACCCGTACTGTGGTCTAACCGAAACTCTACAGCACCCCTCAGTGGCTACAATATATATTCGCACTTGCGTGTGACCCAGACTGGAGTCACCCTGCAGGCTTGGACTGACACCATAAAAAGAAACCAAAAAAAACCCCACAATGTTCCAACAAGGTAGTAAATCAAAATACTTCAGGTTTATTCCTTCCCACGAAAAAAATCAGGAAAAACATGAACCAAACAAACAGGTAAGTAAATCATAAACCTTCAAGCAGTCCAAACTCAAAAGTGAGCAATAAACAGTTCCAAGAATAAAGCTCAACTGCTTTCTTTACTATTTCCTCTTCAGGATTTTCTTCCCTGAGGTTAGGTTCACCTCAGAGCTCAATGCAACCTGCTCCCAAACAGGTTATACAGTGTAGTACAAAATAGAGTTCAAGGCACTGGATTCACTGTCCACAGTGCTCCTATAGTGAAGCCTCTGGCAGCCCTACACTAAACTGCCAGGCAAAGGAGAGTGTCACAGGTTTGCTTTCATTTAGCTATAATATAGCCTACAAAATGCCCTCCCAGGTAACAGCAAACCTCTCCCAAAGACTGACACTTTCAGCTTCATAAAAGCAAAAGAAAACCATCCAAAAACAAGATTCAACTCCAGCAAACAGTTGAAAAACACTCACAGTTTCATCAAGTTAGCACTTGCAGCTGGTGGAAAAACCAACTTCCATGGCTTCCTCACAAGGACTTACTTCCTCAGGCAGGTTGTCAAGTTCCATTGAAAGATCAACATCAGAAAGAACTTCCTCCAGCATTTCTCCAGCCTCCTGTACCTCCATAGGTGCGGCTGTATCAGCCCTGCTTGGCCCGAGGAGACTCTCAGAGAGGAAAGGTCTGAACCTTCTCCCTAGCCTGCCCGTCTGCTTGCTCTCAGCTGCTGGCTTTTGTACTGCAGGAGCACGCCCTATTCTACCCAAGTCAGCAGACCTGCCTGGGGCTCTAGGGCTCCTCCTGTGGTGACCTAGATACTGCTCTTGCAGGAGGTCCTTGGAGATTTCAGGCTCCCCCTGGTGGTTAACCTGAAAATCATCCCTAGAACAATCCTTATCCATTCCCTTCCGGGTTTTCTTTTGTGTTCTAGCAGAAACTTTAGCTGGAACCAGGTCAGGCACCATGCCTGTCTGGTTACAGCGGTATATATAAATTTTGCGCCTCTGTGACTGTGTCCTTAAAAAGTGACCATGCTTGCTCTAGCTTATTTACAGTGTTTATCCTCTTCCTAATCTTCTTCCTCACCATGACTCTCATCCCTTTGTAGTTCCCTTTTCAGAAATTCAGTGTCATGGTCGTCAATCTGGATCAAATTTTTGTTCCTGTGACTAGATTGAAGTGGATTTTGTTGTGATCATTGTTTCCCAGCATCCCTTCTACTTCTATACCTTGTGCCGGTCCTCGTAGTCTATTTAGAATTAAGTCTCGTGATTTTAAAAATTTCATAATTATTTATAAATTTATTCTCTTTTACAGTTTTAACATGGATGGGAAAAAGAAAAGTTGATCATGAATGTTGTGTTTTTATGAAAAATGGGCAGAAAATACTTATTCATACAATCAAAGTCAAAGGATAAAGCCGTATGTCTCATTTGTAAAAACGTTGTGCTGAAAGAATACAATATACGCTGCCAGTGACGTACCTAGGGTATGTGGCACCCGGGGCCCATCATTTTTTGACACACCCCCCCAGGGAAAAAATTTTTTTTTTTTTTTGCAATAACCATGAAATGGAATAAATGGTCAGAATAGAAACAGGCAGTGAAAATTTTCTTTTATTGAACCTCATATATGTAACCATTATTCCAAACATAACATAACATAAATTATGTCTAAATTGTCATGACATTAGAAGTACATATGGAGTAGTTGCAGGTGATGCTTGGGACAGTTCTGATTGTGTTAGTTCGGTTTTATGTGTTTTTTGAATAGAAGGGTTTTTATTTCTTTTTGAAGGTTTTGCAGTCTGTGGTTGATATCAATTGGTTGTAGAGTTGGGGGTCGAGTGTTGCAGCTCGAATGGCTAGGAGGTTGTCGAACAGTTTTTTTCTTTTGACGTTTTTGGTTGGAGGGTGTGTGAATGGTGCACAAGTTCTCCTATGTCTGTTTGAAGTGGATTGAATTATTTAGCTGAAGAAATTAGTTACCCCCCATTCCACACACATTAATTCTCTTCCATTTTAAAAAACACTGATAAGTTCCCAGAAAAAAAATACATTAAAATAAGAAGTGAAAACAAAGGCCCCTACAGATGAGAACATAACATAAGAATAGCCTAACTGGGTCAGACCAATGGTCCATCATGCCCAGTAGCCCATTCTCATGGTAGCCAATCCAGGACACTAATACCTGGTCAAAACCCAAAGAGTAGCAACATTCCATGCTACCGATCCAGGGCAAGCAGACACTTCCCCCATGTCTTAATAACAGATTATGGACTTTTCCTCCAGGAATTTGTCCAAATCTTTCTTAAAACCAGCTACACTATCTGCTTTTACCATAACTTCTGGCCACTTCATTTTTAAGTTTAGATCTTTCCTTTCAAACAGAGACCTTGCTAGATGTCAAATACAGCACAAGGTAACTTCACATGGACTTAGCTGTGCAGGAAATGTGAATCTCCTCATACACCCACCATATAGTGCAAAAATGTGCAAAATGTGCAAAGGTCTGTTTTTTTCTTTCGATCACTACATAGCCTAATGCCACACAAGCAGCGCTGTTACAAACATATTCTGTAGGTCAATGCTAAGGATAACAAAGTTTCCTTCCTTGGACCAGAAGGAGATAAACCACTGGAAGAGATCCCAAAACAACACCCAAAGACCCACTCAGTGTGTGAATCAGTTGAGTGGAGTGGACTAACTGGGGGGTGGAAATGGGCCCGGAGTTTGCTCAGCAGAATTTCCCAGACCACCTCTTCCTCTCAACACATTGACACGCTGCCACCATCACCACTAGGAACACCTCACTGGGTAGGCCAGCTATGCTATAAACTTTATAAAACACATTATTATATTTTCTTATAAAGCACATATTTTAACTGACCTCTCTGACATCCTCAGCCTTTCCATTAAAAAAAATAGAAGGAAGAAAAGTTCCCATTTCCTGCTGTCTCATGTCCCCGGCCTATACAATATTTTTTTTCTGCAGACCCTTCAAAAGTCTGACCAAATCCTCGTTTCACTTGCATTATAAAGTACTGAGGATGCCATCTCTCCCCAATCCCAGGTCCTAAAGTCTAAGACAGTAGCGCAAACTAATGCTGCCAGATACAGGAAAAAAAAATTTTGATTCGATTCAGCCCTATTGAATTGGTTTTTCAATTCGATTTTCCTGCCCAGTTGGGTGATTTTTTTCAAAACTCCTGGTGGGTTTTATAGCTTTTTCACCCCCTTTGGCTTCTCCTAACCACACTGGCGCTGTGGTGTAAATAAAATAAAGAAACAAAAAGGACTTTTCCTCTTTCTGTTAAATCCTAGCTCACGTTTGCAGTCCAACACCAGCTCTGGCAGGATACACATTTCAAATCTGACATGTTATAATCACAAAACAGAAAATAAAATTAATTTTTCTACCTTTTGTTGTCTGGTTATATTTCAAATCTTGTTGGTCCAAGGCTCTGGTTTTCTTCTGATAACTTGCTTGCCAGGGTCTCCTTCTTTCTGCATGCTAACCATCCATCTGCCAACTCTGTCCTCCCTTTCCATTTCCCTTCCCTTCCCAGGAAGTCTGGTATCTTTCCTTTTTTTCATCTCCCTCCACAGATCCACCTTTTCTTAAATACCCTTTCATCCGGCATCTCTCCCTCCTTCCCCACCATCCCAGAGTCCACCATCTCTCCGTTTCTTTTCCTAATTACCCTCCTATCCAGTATCTCTATCCCTCCTCCACACCATCCCTTGTGTCCAATTTCTCTCCCTTTCTGTTCCTTCCCTCCCTAAATCCCATGGTCCATCATCTCTCTCCCTCTCCTCTATTTTCAGACCCATTATTTCTTCCCCCCCCCAAAGTTTGGCATATGCATGTCTCTTTGAACACCCCCTTCCCTCCGTGTACTTCTAAATCATGGTCCCCCCCCCAAAGGCCTGTCCCCCCTTAAACGTCTGCCTGTCCCACCTTGAAGGCCTGCACCCCCCTTGAAGGCCTGTCCCTTCCCCTTGTAGGCCTGTCCCCCCCTTGAAGGCCTGCCTGCCTGACCCCCCTCGAAGGCCTGCACTCCCTTGAAGGTCTGCACCCCCCCCGAAGGCCTGTCCCCCACTTGAAGGCTTGTACCACCCCCTTGTAGCTTCTCCCCCCCTTGTAGGCCTGTCCCCCCCTTGAAGGCCTGCCTGCCTGCCTTTCCCCCCCCTTGAAGGCCTGCACCCCCTTGAAGGACTGCCCCCCCCCCCGAAGGCCTGCACTCCCTTGAAGGTCTGCACCCCCCGAAAGCCTGTCCCCCCCTTGAAGGCCTGTCCCACCCCCTTGTAGGCCTGTCCCCCCCTTGTAGGCCTGTCCCCCCCTTGAAGGCCTGCCTGCCTGCCTTTCCCCCCCTTGAAGGCCTGCACCCCCTTGAAGGACTGCACCCCCCCCGAAGGCCTGCACTCCCTTGAAGGTCTGCACCCCCCCGAAGGCCTGTCCCCCCCCTTGAAGGCCTGTCCCACCCCCTTGTAGGCCTGTCCCCCCCTTGTAGGCCTGTCCCCCCTTTAAGGCCTGCCTGCCTGCCTTTCCCCCCCTTGAAGGCCTGTCTCCCCCTTGAAGGCCTGCACCCCCCTTGAAGGCCTGCACCCCCCCTTGAAGGCCTGTCCCCCCCCCTTGTAGGCCTGTCCCCCCCCCCTTGTAGGCCTGTCCCCCCCCTTGTAGGCCTGTCCCCCCCTTGAAGGCCTGCCTGCCTTTCCCCCCTTGAAGGCCTGTTCCCCCCCTTGAAGGCCTGCACCCCCTTGAAGGTCTGCACCCCCTTGAAGGCCTACACCCCCCCCGAAGGCCTGCACCCCCCTGAAGGCCTGCCTGCCCCCCTTGAAGGCCTGCACCCCTTGAAGGTCTGCACCCCCCCCGAAGGCCTGTCCCCCCCTTGAAGGCCTGCCTGCCTGCCTGTCACCCCCTCCCCCTTGAAAGCCTGCTTGCCTGCCCGCCCGCCCCACCCTGAAGGCCTGATGCCCCGACCCACCCCGAAGGACCGCTCGCCCCCCTGGCCTCCCCGCACCACCTATGAACAGCCGCAGCAGGATCGCGAAGTCAGCGTCAGCGATCCCTGCCCTGCTTCCTGCGCCACGGTCCCGCCCCTCCTCTGACGTCAGAGGAGGGGCGGGATCGCGGCGCAGGAAGCAGCGCAGGGATGCTGACGCTGACTTCGCGATCCTGCTGCGGGCTGCTTCACAGGTGGTGCAGGAAGGTCAGTGGGGCGAGCGGTCCTTCGGGGGTGGCGGGGGACTGAACGGCAAGGCCGGGAACACCCCCTTAGGGCTGGTACCCGGGGCGGCCCGCCCCCCCCCGCCCCCCCCTAGGTATGCCACTGTACGCTGCCACTATGAAACAAAATATGCTTCAATGTTTTCACAATTTAAAGAAAAGGAGCGTTCAGATAAATTTGAATCATTATGTCACTGTCTGCATTCTCAGAAAGACTTATTGATGAAAGCAACTCAGAAAATGAAGCCTTAACCTTGGCAAGCTACAAGATTGCTTATGTGTTAGCTAAAACAGAAAACCATTCATTGATGGCAATATCATCAAAGAATGTATGATGGAAGCAGTGGCTGAGTTATGCCTAGTAAAACTTAATCTTTTTAAAATAAGTCTTGTGCCAAATACTATTGCTCGTCGGGTTAAAAATATGGAAAATAGCATTATCCAGCAAGTTGTAGGCAAAACACAATGTTTTAGTCGGTATTCTCTCACGCTGGATGAATCAACTGATGTTTGTAATACCTCGCAACTCGTAGTACTTTTTCATGGCGTCGATAATAAACACAGGAATTAGGCCCTCTTTTACAAAGGTGCGCTTAGTGTTCTAGCACGCGTTTAGCATATGCTAAATCAATGTGTACGCTAATCGCTAACACGTCCATAGGATAACATTTGGCATTTAGCGCATATTAATATTTAGTGCGCGCTAAAAAGCATAGCGCATCTTTGCAAAGGAGGGGGTTAGTGCCACTTCACAGCATGCATGGCACTACAATAATAATAATAATAATAACTTTATTCTTCTATACCACCACAATCTTGCGACTTCTAGGCGGTTTACAATCAAGAGTGCTGGACATTCAGTGAAATACAATAAGTAGATATTCAGAGGAAATACAGAGATCAGAGACCTCAGGAGGCAATAGTATAGAAATACAATTTGATGAGCGAAAATGTAATATGTACATTTTAGTAGGTAATGTCCGACAGGACCTGTTGGGGATAAATAGCAACGTAAAGCAACAGGAGAGAATATCTTCAAAGAAATGTTAAAAACACTAGGAATATAATTTGGACTGGAATCATCTGCAGTGCGTGACAGTTGATGGAGGAAAAACATGTCTGGTTTAAAGATGGGTTTGGTTGGACAAATCACAACAGCTTGTGAGGAAGCAGGAATATCAAAACCAATGTTTCTTCACTGTGCCCCTCTTTTACTAAGGCGCACTAGCAGATTTAGCATGCTAAAATCGGCTAGTGCGCCTTAGTAAAAGGACCACCAACAATCACTTTATGAAAATACATTGATAAGAGGTGTGTCTTGAAACCTGTTATTACTATGGTAAATTTCATTCGCTCTCATGCACATAATCATCACCAATTTTAGTCTTTTCTCGAGGAATTTGATTCAGAGTATGTTGACTTGACATATTATACTGCAGTTTGATTGCTTAGCTATGGAAAGGTTCTTTCACCTTTCTTTCATTTCATGAATGAAATTATATTTCTTACCGAGAAAAAACATTATGAACCACTTTTATCAGATACTGAGTGGCTTTGGAAATTTGCATTTTTTTGCAGATCTGGTGAACCACATGGACAATTTGAATTTAAAGTTGCAGGATGAAAGTAACTTTTACTAAGGTTCAAAACATATTCAAAATAGCAACAATGCAAATTGGAAAACAGATTATGAAACTTTAAAACCTGAACTATAAAACAGGGTTATAAGGAGACAGTCAGAAGGGGGCAAATATCCCAGGCCCCCGCTAATCTGACTCCATAGTTAAATAGACGGCATTCCCAGAAAGGCTGGTCTGAGACTGAAATCCAGTTTACCAGTAATCGGCCAGGTGACCTGCAAATTGGACAGAAATAGGGCGGGCTCCCAGCATAAAAGGTGGATTTACAAGAAAGAAGATTAGCAGAGGTAAGAATCTAATCTGTCGTTCTTGTACAATCCCCCTTTATGCTGGGAACTGGTAGGATGTAACAGAGCAGTCCCTAAACATTAGTGGGGCCCGATGAGCTTGCTGTCAACACCAATGCTGCAAAAGCAGCATCCTGCTTGGCCATTACATCAATCCGATAAAACTTGGTAAAGGTGTGTAGGGAAACCAGGTGACTGCCCTGCAAATCTCTTCCGGTGAAACTGCTTTAGATTCTGCCCAAGAAGAAACACCTCTAGTAGAATGAGCCCAGACCCCAAGAGGTGGCTTTTTCCCGGCTGCCACATAAGCAGCAGAAATGGCTGCATGAATCCATCTTGAAATGGTAGTTTTTGAGGCAGGTCTACCCTTACTGGCAGGACCTGAAAGAATAAACAGAGGTGAAACTCGTTGGTGACCTCCAAATAATGCAGAAGTAAGTGGAGAACGTCCAGGGACTGCAAGATTCGGTTCTGGGTCCTGGAACCCGAGGAGATGAACACCAAAAGACAAACTTCCTGATTCACATGGAATACTAAAACCACCTTCAGAAGGAAGGAAGGCACCGTCTGTAAGAGCACAGCGGAATCCGTGATCCGCAGGAAAGGATCTTGTCATGAGAGGGCCTGAATCTCTTAGACCCTACAGGCAGAAGTGAATGTCACCAGGAAAACAGTCTTGATTGTAAGATCCTTCAATGAGGTGTTCAAAGGGTGGACGAGCCAGCGAGTGTAGAACCAGATTCAGATTCCACGTTGGACATGGTAGACGAAGGGAGGCTTCAATCAAACCGCTCCCCTCAAGAAATGGACAACGTCCAAATGAGACGCTAGGGAGCCTCTGAGCGAGACAGAACCCAAACAAGAAAGACCCACAATCTGTACCCTGAGGGAAGCCATAGCAAGGCCCTTTTTCAGGCCATCCTGCAGAAAATCCAGAACCTGGATCCCGAGGAATACCGAGGAATCCCGAGGAATCCAGCTGAGCGCTTGAACACCAAGCCTGGTAACACTTCTAGGCCTTGGCATAGGCTGCAGCAATGGACTTCCGCTTGCTATGCAGCAATGACCGCAGTCAAGTAGCCCCTGGCTATCAAGGCCGCACACGTAAAAGCCATGCTGTAAGATCAAAGTGTTCCTTATCCTGCAGAGCGATTGGACCCTGACTGTGCTGGAGCTGAACCAGATCTGCATACCACGGTCTTCTTGGCCAATCTGAGGCCACCAATATCACTGCTCCCTCATGTGCTGCAATGTGACGCAACATGCGTCCTATCATGAGATATGAGGGAAAAACATAGAGGAGACTGCCACAAGGCCAGGACTGCACCACAGCATCCAGGCCTTCACTGCCGGCCTCTCACCGATGGCGGTAAAATCTGTCCATCTTCTTGTTCTTGGCGGTCGCCACGAGGTCAAACGTTGGGCGACCCCACTGATGCACTTGAACACTCTCTGGGAGAGACACCACTCTCTGGAATCGACTGAGAAAATCTGCTTGGACGTTTTCTACGCCCACCATGTGTGCCGCGGAAAGAGCTACTAGGTGCTTTTCCATCCAGGAAAAGAGTAGCCAAGCTTCTATGCTCAGAGGAAGACTCCTGATGCCTCCTTGCCGGTTGACATATGCCACCGCTATGGAATACCCAGACAGCTCCAAGATGGAGACACTTCTGGAAATGTAGTAAGACAAGGCGAATCGCCCTCAGCTCCAGGCAATTGATCAACCACTTGCTCTCCGAGGGCGACCACTGGCCCTTCATCAGGGCAGACATTCAGACTGCCCCCCAACCAGAGACTCGCATCCGTGGAATCACCCAGTCTGAAATCCAAAGTGAAAGGCCCTTGGACAGAGTCAGAGGGATCAGCCACCACGGTCTAGGGAAGTGGAGCAAGCAATGAGTCCCGTTGCGGGTTACATCGGGACAACGACTCCTGAAGAGCACATAGATAAGCCCAATGCCACCATGAACCCCAGAACCTGGAAATATTGCCAGGCTGTCGCAGCCAGAATGGCTAACATGACTCAAATGGGATGTTGAAGTTTCTCTCTTCGAGATAGGGGGAGAAACACTTTGTTCTGCGCTGTGTAGAACCGGACCCCCAGATACTCCAAATTCTGTGTAGGATTGAGTCGGCTCTTTTTCAGATTGATCACCCATCCGAGGCATTGCAGTAATTGTATCACTTGCTGTACTGCCCGGGTCCCCTCTGCCGAGATAGGGATGGACCAGGATACCCTGCGAGCACCGGTGAGCTGCTACTACCATTATCTTGGTAAATGTCCTGGGCATCATCACCAGGACAAACAGAAGAGTGGAAAACTGAAAGTGGTGACTCAGAACATGGAACCGTAAAAAAATCTCCTGTGACCCAGAAAGATGGGAACATGAAGATATGCCTCTGTGAGATCCAGGGATGCCAAGAACTCCCCTGGCACAACTGCTGCAATGATTGACCGCACAGTCTCCATTCTGAAATGCGGTACCTTCAGTGCCGCGTTGACCATCTTGAAGTCTAGAATCGGTTTCCAATCGTCAGAGCCTTTCCTTGGAATGATGAAGTATAGTTTCAAGTTTAATAATTGTTTTGATTAATCACTTACTCATACTTCAAAGCGATGAACAAATTAAAATTACAATTTATGGGAAACAATACATAACAAAACAATACATAATGACATTCAAAATTAAAAAATTACCATTACGAACTTATATACATAAGGAAAGGAGGGAGATGAAATACAAAATCAATATAGAAAAGTAGAACAAAAAAGGAAAAATACAAAATGAGTAACAAAAAGACAGTATATTATAGCACAATAAAATAATCTGAGCTGCAGTGAGTTTCATTAATTATCAAAAGAGTTTATTTCATTTAAAGAGATTAAAGAGTTTCATTAATTATCAAAATAATCTGAGCTGCAGTGAGTTTCATTAATTATCAAAAGCATCTTTAAAGAGAAATGTCTTTAAGTTACTTTTGAATTTCTCAAGATTCTGCTCTTCCCTTAAATAAATTGAAAGGGCGTTCCACAGCTGAGGTGCAGTAACGGAGAAAATGAATTGTCGTCTTGTATTGATGACCTTAAGGGATGGAATAGTTAGTAAATTCTGTTCGTTGGATCTCAGAGTTCTGTTTGGAGAATATGGAATTAATAGTTTATAAATAAATGCTGGGGTTTTATTAAGAAGGGTTTTGAAGGTGAGTATGCATAGTTTGTATGTTATCCGATGGGAGACTGGAAGCCAGTGCGCGTCTTTTAAGAGGGGTGTTACGTGATCAAATTTCCTTGTTTTAGTTATAAGTTTAATGGAAGCGTTTTGAATGATCTGTAAGCGTTTTATTTCATTTAAAGAGATTCCTTTAAAAAGCGCATTACAATAGTCAATCCTGGAGATCACCAAAGAGTGAATTAGAATATTAAGCGATTTAGAACATAAAAATTTTGAGATTGATCGAATTTGTCTTAATCTGTAAAAGGTTGTTTTAATAATGTTACTAATGTGATCATGAAAATTCAGTTTGTGATCGAAGATCACCCCTAAAATTTTAGTATTACTAACTATTTGTAGGGGAACATTTTTTATAGAAATGGGAGCAACAAGGGAAGAACTGTCTTTCCAGGGGAAAAGCATCACATTAGTTTTTTTTTATATTGAGTGCTAATCTGTTTAAGTCTAGCCAATGGTAGATTTGATCGAGTTTCTCATTGATCGCTATGATATCAGAAGTTTTGTTAGGGTCTAATGGATGTAGAAGCTGGATATCGTCAGCGTAGGCAAAGACTTGGAAACCCACAGATTGGCATAAAGTAAGTAGAGGGGCAAGGAAAATATTAAATAATAAAGGGGAAAGAATAGACCCTTGAGGGACACCATATGTAGACTGTGAAGATTTGGATATTTAATCATTAAAAGAAACAGAAGAAGTACGATTTGTAAAATATGATACAAACCAAGAAAGTACTTGGTCTGTAATACCTATGGATTGGAGTCTATCCAGAAGAAGTTGGTGATCGATCGTATCAAAGGCTGCTGAGAGATCAATGGAAATTAATAGAATTGACTGATGGTGATCTAGAAAATATTGGATAGAAGTAGTCATACCAATCAAATAATGTTCAGTACTATGGTGATGTCTAAAACCGGTTTGGTTCGGATGTAGAACGTTAGTTTTTTCCACAAACTCTGAAATTTGATTAAAGACGACTTTTTCTGTCAGTTTTGCCAGAAAAGGAATGTTTGCTATTGGTCTGAAGTTAGATGGATCTCCAGAGCTAATTTTTTTTATCTTTAATAATAGGACGGATGATTGATTTCTTCCAGGCTGTTGGTATGATATTTTGACTTAGACTTTCATAAATTAGCTTATGGATGAAAGGACCAAAAATATTAAAGTAACGTTTGAGAATGAAAGGAGGAATTAGATCAGCTTTTGAGCCCTTGATGTTTATGGATTTGAAAATAGACTCAATTTCATTTACACTTGGCATGTTAAATTTTGAACATTTTGAATATAATGAATCTGAATCGGTTTGTTCATAAGCAAATGTTTTATATTGATTTACTGTAAAAGTGTTCCTGATTTTATTAATTTTTTCAATGAAATGGTCAGCGAGTTCCTGAGCAGTGGGTGAAGATGGAATAGCTTCTGATTGTTGTTTATTTAAACTTGTTATTGAATTAAGTACAGTATAGAGAATTGATGGATTTTTAGCTTTCAAAATTTTATCAGAATAAAATTTCATTTTTGTTTGGTTTATTTTTTGTTTGTAGAATTTGGATTGCTCAGTGAATGTTTGAAAGTTTATTTTAGTTTTTGCGTTTCTCCACTTACGTTCTGAAGATCATAGTTGTTTTTTAATGAGAGAAAGTTCAGCCGTGAACCATGGGTTCTGAATTTTGCGAGCAGAAATAACTTTAGATTGTATTGGAGCTAATCTATCTAATAATGATTTAATAGCAATGTTCCAATGGTTGATTAAATCATCTATAGAATGAGTTCTAGATTCGGAGAAATCTAATTTAAATATTGAATGAATTGAGTCTGAAATTTCTAAAATTGAGTCATTGAAATTTCTAAAATTTATCGATTGTTGTTTAATGTGAGGTAAGTTATGTGAAATAGTATGTGTGATTGTTATTAAAAAATGGTCTGACCATGGGACTGGTAGACAACAGTTTACTGAAAAATTGTTTCTTGCGGATGTGGTTATTAGAGCCATATTAATTGTGTGTCCAGCTTGGTGGGTTGGCATTGTTAGTAGTGGATAAAAGTCTAATTGTTTTATATAAGAAAGAATAGTTTTAGTGAAATTATTGTTGGGATTATCAAAATGAATATTGAAATCACCCAGAATTAATGGATTTAAAGTAGAGCTACCAAAATCAAAAATTAAGGATTGGAATTGAGTAAGATTATCAGCGTTAATTGGGGGTGGCAAATATATTAAAAGTACATGGAATATCTTCCCGAGCCCAAGTCATCCTTTGGAATGGGCTCAATGGCCGCAAGATCCAGCAGCCGGCGAATCATGGCCTATACTCTGAGTGTCTTCGCAGAATGCCCCGCTGGCGAGTCCAGAAAGAAATCCGACAGAGGTCATTAAAATTCCAACTTGAGGCCGTCATGTAGGACCTCCAGGACCCATCGGTCCGAGTTCGCTGTCTCCCACTCTGCCATAAAGTTTGATAGGCGTCTTCCTATGCGTGGGAGAGGCCAGAGGCCTGGCGTCAGATCTGCTTCTTTGGGGGAGCAGGGGACATCTGTTTGATGGGACGGGCCTCCATAACGTTGTGGGCGCCTGAAGGGACGAAACTTAGAACGTCCCGAACTCCTAGAGGGGCGAGGTCTGCTACCTGGCAAAACCTTAGGTTTACAGTCCTGAACACTCGCCATATCATCCAGACCTTGGCCGAACAGGAATTGTCCCTTGAATAGTAACCTACTCAGAACGGCCTTAGAGGAATCCCTGGACCACTGTCGTATCCACAGCATTCTCCTGGATGACACTGAATAAGCGCCCAGCTTGGCTAAGACCTTCATCATATCATATAGGATGTCCGCCAGATAGTCTACTCTGGAAATCAGTGAATCCATGTCACAGAGGACAACATCAGGATCATGGCAAAGTTTGGAATGGAACGCCCATGCAACAATAGAAGTAGCAGCAGTCCCGGCCACCGCAGAATCAAAAAGGCGTTTGAGAATGAAATCTTCCCATCTGTCCTGAACATCTTTCAGGACTATCCCACCATCAGAGGGGAGAAAGGTACATTTGGTGACCTGAGCCAAAGCCGAATCCACCTCTGGAGAAGTAAAGCGCTTGAAAAACGCTGGTGCCTTGAAGTAAAGCTTTGCCCTGGCCTGAGCGCATTTAAAGGGACCTTCTGGTTATCCCAAACCTCCTAAAGAATCCGGACCAGATCCAGATTATCAGGAAAGGAGGCAGAGCGTGGTCTTTGATCACTCATCAAGGAACATTCCGCCTTGGCGGTCTGATCCGACTGCAGGTTCAATTACCGTAGGGATTCTGAGATGAGATCCTCAAGAGGATTAGGCTTGAAGAATCTACGAATGGAGAGATCTTGGGAGCCACAAAAATCCTGATCCCGAAGGTCAGCTAGGTTAGCCACATCAGCAGATACCCGTGAGGTGCCCTGAGAAAGTGAGATGGAAAGAGATACCAACTCAATGTCAGGCATCGTCCATCTCCGTTCCGATGTCCCTGTCTGAGAGCACGGAGACAGACTAGTGTCCAACGAAAGCGAAGAACCAGCAGGAGGGCTCCACAGGCATGGACTTTTTAACCAAGTATGCCTGATATATTATATTCACAAATTCCTCAGATTTGGAGTGCTTAGATTTTTTGAGACTTTTCACCGAACTGTGCTTGTGTTTCACCGAAACACCATCACCCTTCTGAGGGTCTCCAGGCACGATTTTTGCTGTGTATGCAGCAGTAAATCCAAGAAGGACCTCTTAAGAGGTGGAAGGCACCAAATCTGTGCATACCTCGGCCCCCTCGTGGGCAGCGGTGCACGTGGAGCATGGCTGCAAATCTGACAGCCATTTGTTGCAAACAAGGCATACATCCATGCCATATGTCCTGAGGAGGCCATCTGCGAAGTTTGGAGCAAAAACAACGCTTCTAAGTATAAAAAATATACTTTTTAAAAGTTTAGAAAAAATCCAAGATGGCCATCGTGGGTGCCAATTTTTCCCTAAAATAGCCCGTAAAAAACACAGGGAACCCTGGAAAATGGTGATTTTAGAGGGGGAGGGGGCTACTCACTGTGCTCTGTGCTGTAAGGGAGAAATGGCAGGCAAGCTGAACACAGCATGCAGGGAGATCTCAAGCTTCAGGAAGCTGGAAAACTAGATTTCAAGACTTCTGACTGCCTGACTTGCCCAGTCACCCCAATCAGTGACTTCCAAGACCTCCGGATTACACAGGGAAGATACGCAGTCCAGTTGTGATCACGCCTCTATGGAACTGCGCAATCTTCACTCCACCCACTAGTGGACAAACCCAGGGTGAGCAAGCTCCCAATCCCAGAGCCCCGATCTGATGTGCAGGCTGTCCAGAGGGCTTACTGCAGTGGCAGGTAACCCCCAGAGGCAGACTTTACTCCAAAGTCTGCAATCTCCCGCCGAAAGGATGTCCCAGCATTTCCACGGCACAAGTGAAAACCTGCAAAAAAGGTGTAAAATAATACAATAAATTTAAGAAATAAAGCACGAGCAGAAGAGAAGAGCTCTTACTGGTGGGCTTATAGGAATACAAAACTGGTATCCAGGGAGCATGCTCAAGGAGATAAGCACAGTAGGAAGGGCTCAATTTCTATTAATTGAAGTCCCTACAGCCCCTGGCAGCCCCTTTCCACCAGTTTCCAACATAAAGGGGGATTGTACAAGAACTACTCATTGGGAGGGAGTGGGCACAGGCAAGAGTTGGGGGGCGGGGAATGGCGATTTTAGAGGTGGAAGGGTTAGGGGCATGCAGGGAACCACCCAGAAACCCCTTTTTAGGACTCCCCAAAATTGCTTAACCAGGCAGGCAAACAGCTACTCACTATGCTCTGTGCTGTAAGGGAGAAATGGCAGGCAAGCTGAACACAGCATGCAAGGAGACCTGACCTGCCTGGTCACCCCAGTCAGTGACTTCCAAGACCTCCGGATTACACAGGGAAGGTATGCAGTCCAGTTGCAATCACGCCTCTACAGAACTGCGCAATCTGCGCTCCAAAGCCTGCGATCATTGGGGGAGGGTCAGAGAGTGTATAGGAGATTTATTTAAAAAGCAAACAAGCAAACATAAAAAAACCTTATGTGGGCCCCAGCCCAATATTCAGCCTGGGTCAGCATGCAAAAGATAAGCATGCAAAAGATAAGCAGCTGAATTTAGGACAGAGCTGTCAAAATCACCCGCTTATCTTAAGCAGGTTCCAGCTGAATATTACGGGTGCCCCCCATAAGATCTGGTTCCTGCCCAGCACTGCCCCCTGGCTTACCCCTGACCAGTTGACTGCTGATTGACTATTTAAGTGGGTCAGTAAAGAGGCCATGTCTTGCTTGCTTCTGTTTTGGCTCAAGAGCTCCCCTAACCCCTAATATATGTTCATCTAACCCCTAATATATATTCCCTCCTCTCCTGATTGTACACATGACCAGCAGCCTCAGTTGTCATTTTTATGCACCTTTCTTTGGACTGGGGGGTGTGATGGCTAGTCTGGAACCACAACAGGTTTGATTAGAAATATTTTGATCTCTGCTGTTGTCATGGTACAGATAAGAGGAGACCATGGAGCTCTAGTCAAGTAATTGGATGAGTGTAGTTCCTCAGTGTGTTGATGAATGCTATTCCAAACTGCTATTTCCAAAATGTGTCTTCTCATCTTCTTCACCTCTATCTTCAATATTTTCTCCATTGCATCTCTTCTTTCCTGTTTCTCTTCACTGCACAACATAGCTTGCAGAACAGACTTGCTGTAACTATACCAAGCTGTCCTTCTCACTGTAGGCATGTCTATCTTCCTTACTTCTTTACACTATTCTTCCAACAGTTGGCTTGAAGAGGAAGTGCCCTGAATCCTTGTGTCTAATTGCTATATATTTTTATATTGAACCAGTTTACCATTGAGGACGGAAGGGGAATATAGGTGAAGACTTTAAGACCTCCATGACAATGGAGGTGAAGATAGGCCCTCTGAAATCCCCAGAATAATAGAAATAGGCCAACACTGTCTAAAGGCTCGAGAATACACCCTGAATAAAACTGTCAGCTTTTACACAATCTGTTCTTGCTGAGATAAGCAAGTCAAGCAAAATGAAATGCTGAGAAACAAGTCAAGTGAAACTTATCCTTTCACATAGCAACTAACATGGACATCTGCTGAAGCATCATAAAAATAAGGAAGTAAACATAAAAGGATTAGCACATACCATTGACCAAGAATATAAAATTAACTTTTATACAAGGAAAGTCCCAGAATAGGCTAGCCCTTACTGGAAAAACTGATGACCTTGATATTAAAATGGCATATGGCGGGAAAATAGCTAGATTTTTGGTATGACTCAAGAAAAGTAAAATTATTAACCAATCAATAAACTGATAAGTGAGATGACGTTTGTAAGTAACCAATAGAAACTAAAAATGTAATATACACCAACGTGGCCTCACGCTGTCAAAAATGTATAAAAAATAGCCTATTTTGATTATGTAGGCAGAACAGATCCGAGGTTTCTTCAAGTCGGCTTGATATACCTATACTCTGTTGCTCCATATGCTGAAAGGTTTATTCCTGTAAGCTGTTATTGTTTATTAATAAAATATATATTACTTATACCAGCATATTGAGTGTTGTGAGGTCAGTTATTGAGGGCCCAAACAGGGGGCTTTTCACCATGTAACCCCAACACAGAACTCAACAATCATTCTTAAGTTTTGGAGATTCTTTCCCTTCAGATTATGCTTGGGAATCCATTAATATGCAATGCAAACACACAAAAACTATTATCAGTAAATTGTGTATTTTTGTATAATTTCCTAAAAATTCCAGGTGGGTAAATAACATATTATACAAAATTTAAAGCTAGTTGTTGATTTTTCACATGAAATGGTACCATTTTTTAATTAGTGCTTTTTAAAATTATGACATCTCCAAAACTGACAAACCCTAAGGTGATGATATCACCTCACTTGTGTGCCTGTACAATTCTGCTTGTTGACAGAAAATTATTAATTTTGAACATAAAACTAAAAAAAACACACAACTTTGCTCTTTAGTATACTTCTTACCTTCAAACTTTAAGACATCCAGACTGTACTTGGCCCACTTTATCAATAATAAAAGAAGAAATATCTGATTGTAAATTTTTTGACATTCTGAGCTTATAACAATATCCACAGGCCAAGGAACCTAAGAATTAAAAGGACAAGACAAAGAAATAATTTAAATGCTCAATTTATAAATAGGTAGCAAAAAAAAGAAAACATTATATCAATTTTTAAATAAAACTTGGAAACTTGGAAAGAACTGTCATTTACCTTATAATTTAGTGTTAGACCATCTAGAGTGTGAACAGGAAGATTTTTCTTTGCTGGATCCACACTTTCAAAAGCAACAGATAGTCTGAGTGAGAAAAAAAACACACACACAGCATTTCAATTTGCAGCATTTTAGAAAAGTTTAAGTTTAAAGTTTATTTCGGCTTGATATACCGCTTTAATTTCCAAAGCGGTTTACATCATACAGATTTTATAATAAATAATTACAATCAGGGAGAAGGGACATACATGCTAAAAAAATTCAATAGACAAAACATAAAACAGAAGGGAAATGGGAAAGGTTGCAATACTTGAAATAAAAAGGAGAGGGTAGAGGAAAAAATGTCAGGGAAGACAGGGTTGAGCCATTTATTTAAATCTTGCAAGCATCTTTAAAAAGTAGTGTATTTTTTAAAAAAATATCTTTATTCAGTTTTAACACTTTCATTAAGTGAATACAAGAAAAATTCATTTTACACTTTATACATCACTTAAAATCCTTACAATATATAAATAGATCAACACATTTTTCCCATCAAAAATTATTATATAGTTATTAATGAAATATATTCATATCCTTCAAAAAGTACAAATAGCATATTTTTCATCTTTATAAGGAAATAGTAAGCACCTATATAAATATTTATTCAAAACCCAATCCAATCCAATCTACCCCATCAATCAATAAAAAAATTCAAAAATTAAATTCAAAGAAAAATCCACCCCCCTCCCCCTGGATTTGCATTTGATATATCAACAAATTCAAAACTATAATAATTCTACAAACAACATCAATGGGCCCCAAATTAATTTAAAAAAACTTTATATTCCCCAACAAATCAGCATTCATTTATTCATATTTATAAATTAAACATAAATTTGCCCACCAGAATGTGAAATTTAGATGGTCCCAGTTTTTCCAGTTTCGCATAATCAATTGTATAGCTGTACCTGTCATAATTAAAAACAATTGCCTCCTATATTTATCTAAGGGATCTTTAACATATAATATAGTCCCACAAATCACTACTTCATAAATTACAGGAATCTCAGAATCTAAAATATTATTATGTCCCCAAATCGACTTCCAAAAGCTCAGAATCAAAGGACAATAAAACAGTAAATGATCTAAAGTACCTACGTCTAGATGACAGTGCCAGCATCTATTAGACCTAGAATTATCTAGCTTATTCAATTTAACTGGGGTCCAATAAGAACGATGTAACAGAAAAAACCAAGTTTGTCTCATAGATGCTGATGCTGTACACTTTATTCTCCAAGACCATCGAGATGCAGAAATATATTGCTTAATCTCGATGCTCCAAATATCTCTAAGCGCATTTTTGGGTTTCTTATTCACAAATTCAGAAATTAATTTATACCATCTAGCGGCCTGATGTCCTAGCAGTGTTTTAAGATTGGACTTGAAATTATTTAAATTAGATTTCTGTCTTAGGGTTATGGGGAGGGCATTCCATAATGTTAGTGCAACTACAGAATAAATGGTTTTACGTATTGTATCGTTGAATAACTGACAAACAAAGGGGAAAGTAAGACATGAAGATCAGAGTGATCTTGATGGTTCATACAAGATCAAAAGTCTGTCAACAAACAAGGGAGAGTGGTTGGACTGAACTTTGAACGTGAGAAAGAACGTTTAAAATGTAATTCTATGGGTGATGGATAACCAATGGGCCTTTTTTAGCAGAGGGATAAATGGTCAAATTTCTTAGTGTTAAAGTTGATTTTTATGACTGTTTTTTGAATTAATTGTAGTCTCCTAATCTGTTTTTGAGTGATTCCCTGATAGAGAGAATTCCAGTACTCTAAAGTGGAAATGACCAATTAATGAATAAGAATATTAAGAGATTGTGAATCTAAAAGAGACGAAAGAAATCGTATCATCTTAAGTTTGAAGAAACATTTTTGCACTATACAGCTTATTTGGGTTTTAAATGAGAGTGTATTGTCCAAGATCACTCCTAAGAGCTTAATGTTCGGAACCAGATGAATTGCCTTTCAGCAAAGTATGAATGAATGAGGTGAACTATGTTAACAACTTTTAATTCAAAAAAATATTGAAAAGAGACCTTGTCAGACTTGTCTAGTTCCTCCTCTAAGGACGCAAATTTAACTGGTTCTAACACAAACTGGGACTATGATGTATAACAATTTCTTATGGATCATGTATGCACCCACCACTCTTAAGACTCCCATTTTGTATAATTTGGGATATATCATTTTATTTTTTTAGTATTTTATTAGGATATTGTTCATACATTTTTCAGTAGTAGCCTAAGGTGAGTTACATTCAATATAATACAATTTTTTATTTGTATACTGCCAATACCTCCTTTGAAGTTCACAGAACCTCACAAACAATGAATTATTTAATATTAGGTGCTTTGCAAAAATCCCTAACTGTACAATAGGCTCACAATGTAACTAAAACACCTGTTTGAACAATTGCATTTACATACTGTGACCAGCCAGGTATTCTCCCTGCCAAGGTCCCAGTTAGGGCAGGGGAAAAAGTAAAAATGAAATCCCGGGGTGGAATCAGGAAGGTACAAGTAGTTCCTGAGACCGACAATATCTCCTTTGACCACCAGATGGAGCCTGAATTGCCTGAGGAAGAATTAGGTGATCTATACCCTAGTCACCACCGGGGGAGCCCAAGAGGCCCCTGGAACACTGCTGAGTAGAGTAGGGCGTTGCCCCAGAGTATTTAAACCAGCAGTAGAGAACAGACAGGGAGGCCAGCTAGGGAGTCCCCTGGGCCAAGCAGGAGCAACAGACCAATTCCCATGGAACTGTTAGAAGCTGGACAAGCTGAGGAGCTGCCGGTTCCAGAGGAGGAACAGCCCATGGATTGTGGAGAAAGTCTTGCAGAGTGTGCTCCTGGCTTTCCTGAGGCCATGCAGGTGGACCTGCAAACAGTGAGTTTTGATTTTTCACTTGACTGTTTGGACTATTTTTGTTTTTGTAAGCTAGGAGTGTGAATTGTTTGGGAGAGGTTTTGCTAACACCCAGGGAGGGAAATTTTGAAAGCCTGTCTTGAGGCCTTTCTTTGCAAAACCTGTGACACTCTCCTTTCCTGGCAGTGGACTGAGTCTGCCAGAGGCTTTATTTGAACTTTGGGCACTGTGGTTTGGTGAACAAGTGCCATGAACTTTATTTTTGTTGGAGAAACTATCTGCTTGGGAGCAGACAGTGCTAACTGAGGAGAGCTGAATCCTCAGGTGCAGCTGGGACTAAATTAACACTGAGAGCAAGTTTGGACTTTATTTTGTGCTGTTTATTTTCTTGCTTCTTTTGGGTATTTTTGTTTTGCTGCTGTTTGCTGCATTAATGAACTACTTACCTTTATGAAGGAAGGAATAAAATTGAATGATTTCTCCTATGAACTACAATTGTTGTAGCTTTGATTTGTGGTTCCATTCTAAAGTCCAATTCGGGTCACACGCTGGTGGGCTATTTTGAGGTAACCACTTGGAGCGCTGTAGAGCCCTGGTCTGGGCTACAGTGTGGGTTACATAACTAAAGAAGAAGACCAAAACAAAATCTAAAATAACAGAATTGATTCAAAATAAAACACAGACCTACAGCTGGAGAGATGGACATACACAGGGGACACGGACCTGTGGCTAGAGAGACAAGAGAAAATAGAGAGGACAGCAATCGTCATGGGGGACTCCATCATCAGACAAGTCAACAGCCACATAGCGGGAGGAAGACGGGATCAGCTGGTGACCTGCCTACCAGGAGCCAAGGTAGAAGATATAGTGAGCCACATCACAACAGTATGGAAGGAGAAGATACGGCGGTGGTGATCCATGTGGGGACAAACAACGTGAGCAACAGGAACTACAGCAGGGAAACACTAAAGGACCAATTCGAGATGCTAGGAAGAAAGCTGAAGACCAGAACACCAATGGTAGCATTCTCGTAGATCTTGCTGGTACCCAGGGCTGCCGGGAAGAGGCAGATGGAGCTGCAAGCAGTCAACGCGTGGATGAGGTGCTGGTGCGAGGAAGAAGGATTCCACTTTGTGCACAACTGGACGACGTTCTGGGGGAAGAGCAAGCTATTCAGGTAGGATGGACTCCAATTCAGCGGAGACGGAACGAGGCTCCTTGCAAGCAACATCAAATGAGAAATTGAGAAGTTTTTAAACTAGGAAGAAGGGGAAAGCTGACAGTCGACCAAGAGTCGATGGTTCGGGAAACGGTATACTCAGAGGATACCATGCAGGAAGATTACAGGGAAGACTCACCAGATCATAGGCAAGATAGAAATCCTGACGGATCGATAGGAACACAAGAGGGAAGGAAATGCAAAAAAATAATAGGCCGCAAACTCAAGGGTATGTACACGAACGCAAGGAGCCTACGGAATAAGATGGGGGAATTGGAAGCTTTGGCACAAAAAGATAACCTTGACATCATTGGCATCACAGAAACATGGTGGAATGAGGAAAACGTCTGGGACACTGTGCTACCGGGATACAAGCTATACTGCAGAGACAGAGTAGGACAAAAAGGAGGGGGTATTGCCCTATACATCAAAGAGGGAATTGAGTATACCGGAGAGAACATGCAGGAAACAAAAAATAAGGTAGAGTCTCTATGGGCAAAAATACAGTGAACAAATGGAACGGAAACGAAGATTGGCAGCTACTACCGGCCCCCAGGGCAGTCCTTAGAAACTAATGGAGAAATGACGGACGAGATTAAACACAACTGTAAATGAGGCAACGCAGTTATCGTGGGTGACCTCAATTATAAATTATTATAAATTGGAACCTAGGCACCTCCAGCTGCAGTAGGGTAATCAAGTTCCTGGATGCTGTAGGCGATTGCTTCCTGGAACAACTTGTCAAGGAAAATACAAGAGGAAATGCAATTCTGGACTTAATTCTAAATGGACTACGAGGATCGGCATAAGGTATAGAAAGGACGCTGGGAAAGTGATCACAATATGATCCACTTCAACCTGGACACAGGGGCAAAACATCGATCAGGAACAAGAGCCACGGCATTGAACTTCCGAAAAGGGAATTATGAAGGGATGAGAATCATGGTGGGGAAGAAGAGGATAAGCACTGTAAAAACACTAGAGCAAGCATGGTCCCTTTTTAAGAACATGGTCACCGAAGTCACTGCGTATCAACAAGGGATCCAAGAGGGAAAAGAACAAGGAACCGGCGTGGCTCACTGTAGCAGTGAAGGAAACAATCAGAAACAAGAAGACTTCGTTTAAGGAATGGAAAAGGTCAAAAACGGACGAAAACTGGAAAAACCACAAACAACATCAAAGCAGATGCCATAAGGCGCTAAGAGGGGCCAAGGAGGCAAAAAATTTCAAGCTGTTCTTTTGATATATTAAGGGGAAACGACCTGCAAAGGAAGCAGTGGAGCTGTTGGATGACCATGGAATAAAGGGAGTACTAAAGGAGGACAAAGCCATCGCCCACAAACTGAACACATTTTTTGCATCTGTATTTACCGAACAGGATATATACAATATACCATAAGCTGACAGGCTATATGCAAGGAACGAAGACATGAAACTGACATGGTTGACGGACAGTCTAGAAGAGGTATGCAGGCAGATTGATAGGCATAAAAACAACAAATCCCCTGGACCGGATGGAATCCAACTGAGGGTAATCAAGGAACTGAAAGGGGTTATAGCTGAACTGCTTCAACTAATAGCCAATTTGTCGATCAAATCAGGAAGGATTCCGGAAGACTGGAAAGTGGCAAATGTAACGTCAATCTATAAGAAAGGTTCGGGAGGAGATCTGGAAAACTACAGACCTGTAAGTCTGACTTCAGTACCGGGAAAGATGGTAGAGGCGCTGATAAAGGACTGCATAATTAATCACCTTGATGGACACAATCTGATGAGGACCAGCCAGAACAGCTTCAGCAAAGGAAGATCTTGCTTGATGAACTTTCTGCACTTCTTCGAGGGAGTAAACAGGCAAATAGACAAGGGTGACCTGGTCGACATTGTATATCTGGATTTTCAGAAGACGTTCGACAAGGTCCCGCATGAACGACTGCATCGAAAAATTGCGAGCCATGGAATCGAGGGTGATATACTCACATGGATTAAAAACTGATTAGCGGATAGGAAACAGAGTGGTTAATAAGTTTACATTAGCATCGTATAAACATAGTAGAAGATCCCATGCCCTGTTTACTTTTCCATCAGTACAGAGCTGTAAAAGCAAGAAATTTCTTGACCACACTTTAGCATTCCAAGCGGATTCTCATGATAGAGAATTTTGATTCTTATTGCTTAGAGCTTGTTCTTATAAACATTTAAGAACCCAATTGAAAACTCACCTCTTCTCAAAATACTTGGTCAAATAATTTTCTTGTCATTCTCAATTTGTTTTCAGTTTATAATCTTTTGTAAACCGCGTAGAACTTATGGTTACGCGGTCAAGAAGTACGATTTTATGTTATATTACTTGGACTGGAAAAGCGTCACGAGTGGAGTGCCGCACGGTTCAGTGCTCGGGCCCGTGCTCTTCAACATATTTATAAATGACCTGGAAATTGGTACAATGAGCGAGGTGATTAAATTTGCGGATGATACAAAGTTATTCAGAGTAGTGAAGACACAGAAGGATTGCGAAGACCTGCAACGTGACATAAATAGGCTGCAACATGGCAAATGCGGTTTAACATGGATAAGTGCAAAGTGATACATGTCGGTAATAAAATCTTATACATGAATACAGGATGTCCGGTGTAGTACTCGGCGAGACCCCCCAGGAAAGAGACTTGGGAGTACTGATAGACAAGTCAATGTGCGGCGGCGGTGAAAAGGGCGAACAGAATGCTAGGAATGATAAAGAAGGGGATCACAAACAGATCGGAGAAGGTTATCATGCTGCTGTACTGGACCATAGTCGCCCCCACCTGGAATACTGCGTCCAGCACTGGTTGCCGTACATGAAGAAGGACATTCGAAAGAGTCCAGAGAAGAGTGACTAAAATGGTTAAGAGGCTGGAGGAGTTGCCGTACATGTTTATAAACAACCTACAAATTGGTACGATGAGCAAGGTGATTAAATTTGCAGACAATACAAAGCTATTCAGAATAGTGAAGACACAGAAGGATTGCAAAGACCTACAACGAGACATAAACACACTAGAGGAATGGGCCGCAAAATGGCAAATGAGGTTCAACGTAGATAAGTGCAAGGTGATGCATGTCGGTCACAAAAATCATATGCATGAATACAGGATGTCCGGTTTTGTACATGGAGAGAGCCCCCAGGAATGAAATTTGGGAGTACTTGTAGACTCAATGAAACCGTCCACGCAATGTGCAGCCGTGGCGAAAGGGGCAAACAGAAGGCTAGGAATGATTAAGAAGGGGATCACAAAAAGATTGGAGAAGGATATTATGCCGCTGTACCGGGCCATGGTGCACCCCCACCTGGAGTACCATGTCCAACACTGGTCGCCGTGCATGAAAAAGGACATAGTACTACTTGAAAGGGTCCAGAGAAGAGCAACAAAAATGGTTAAGGGACTGGAGGAGTTGCCGTAAAATGAGGCTTGAGAAACCTGGCCTCTTCTCCCTTGTAAGAGGACATGAGAGGGGACAAGATCGAAACATTCAAGATATTGAAGGGATTTGACTTAGTAGAGAAAGAGAGATTGTTCACTCTCTCCAAGGTGGAGAGAACGAGAGGGCACTCTCTAAAGTTAAAAAGGGAAAGACTCCGTACAAAAGTAAGGAAGTTCTTCTTCACCGAGAGTGGTAGAAATCTGAAACGCTGTTCCAGAGGCTGTTATAGGGGAAAGCACCCTTCAGAGATTCAAGAAAATATTAGATAAGTTCCTGCTGGACCAGAACATACGCAGGTAAGGCTAGACTCAAGGAGGGCATTGGTCTTTGACCAAGGGCCACCACATGAGCGGACTGCTGGGCACGATGGACCACTGGTCTGACCCAGCAGCGGCAAATCTTATGTTCTTATGTTCCTTATGAGTGGAGTCATATGGTTCTTCTGAGATTTAACTGTATACTCCTCACAGACGTAACAGAAGACGTCAGGGTGGTTCGCATGCTTTCTTGACATTATACTAACAAAACAACAAAAACGTTTCAAAAGCAACAACTTGATAACTAAGAAGCAAAAACCAAGATACAAAATTGATGATTTAATCTTAACTGTGCTGATGAACATAACAGCCAGTGGCTCGGGATACCACACCCTGAGCCACCACCCCCAGAGCCAGACCCCAAGGGATGGGCGGGGAAAAGCCACCTTGGAGGACCAGGTAAGCCCTGAGTCTTCCAAAGTCCTGGCTATTAAGTCCACCCTCCCAACGCTGTCCTTGACGCGGCCTGCCAATAGCAAGTCTTCCCCATGGCGGGAAAGACTTGCCAGCCTATCCCAACCCACCCTGTGCCTACGATGGACGATCATGCGGGCCTCCCTGCTCCATGTTAGGTTTGCATGTCGAGATGGGCTTTCAGGCTTCCTATAATAGCAGAAACTGGATAGGCCCACTCCCCAAACCAACGCCCCTCACCTATGCCCCACCACCCCCCTTCCCTATCCCACATTAATACACCAAACTCAACTGATGGTGAAAATTAGCCAAAGCCCTGTTTATTGCATATTACAACTTAAATATATAAACAGTATATTAACAACATAACACAATATTCCCAAGCCACCTTAAACAAGTTATGGCCCTCGAACCTGCAATGCCAGCAAGGATCTGAGGGGTGGCATGTCCACCACATGCCCTATTTTCCAGGGTCACCCGACCCACTATGCCCGGCTCCTAGCTGGCCCACCGTTCAACCTTTGATGAGCCCATCAGCCAGTAGCTCAGAATACCGCCACAGGCCTGAAATGCTATTACAGCCCCCCCACCAATGAACAACTGCGGCTAGGACGGCACCCAAAGTTCACAACCAGACACAAAGTCGTCCAACAGAAGATCCCAACCCACATCATAGAAGTGCACCCGATCCCACACAAATAATCCGGAGCAATCAACATCCACCCACTCGTGTCTGATTTGAAACTCACCCCTAGACTCTACCTATTGCCCCTCCTGATGGTTAACTTTATACAACCCTCTGATTCATCTCCGTGACTCTAGCCAGCGCGATCGAGGAATAATATCCGACCACAGCATCGTTCCAGGGAACCACTCCATAACCACCTGAAGATCGTCCTTAATAGTATTTATCCATTGTTTTCCCATTCAGGCATCCACGTCATTGCCTCCCAGATGCAGCAGCAGCAAGTCCAGATGACGAGGTTGATATTGCAAGTCCGCTAGCAACAATATCGGCTGGTGCCAGCACATGCCCCACTGACCCTACCAGGAAACTCGCACACCCAAGTTCTGAAGACCAAGGTGTCCTCCTGGCTGGATCATGGCACGCTCCCCCACCCAGTGGACTAAGGAGTGACCCACGATCCGAACCACACACATACTCCATACAGCATCTGCAAGGCAAACCCGGAAAATCAATTTTAGCCCCAAATGGTGAGTCCGGGTTAGTATGTGTCGTAGCAGGGCATGCAGCATACCCGGCCAGCCCTCCCCCCTCGAACCGCTCCTGCCTCCCCAAGCAGCCCCACCCCAAGATAGTCCCAAGAGTCTATCTACCATGCTCCAGGTTTACCCTGACCCATGCTCTGCTCAGCCTCCATCAAGTGAATATAACCCTGGTATGCCTCCGATGACCATCGCCTAAGTTGCCGGCACCCCTGCCAGAAAAGCACTCGTGCTTAATTGATTTTTTTACATTTTATATTGAATCTTTTTTCAGTCCATATCAAATTTCCGAACCTCTCCCTATTGTTTTTATCCTTAAATGTTTCTTTCATATTGAATTGTATTTCTATCCATTACCTTACCTATTGTTGTCACGTATGTTTATTGTTCTATTGTATATGTTTAGTCATGTTATGTATTTCAGACTATTTTGATTTGTTTTAAGTTGTTATAAATATGTATTTTTACCCTAAATCTGTAATTGATGATGTACATCGCCTAGAACCTTGAATAGGCGATTAATCAAATCTTATAATAAACTTGGAAACTTGGTGCTGCCCCTATCCTAAGTGAATTAGTGCCATAGCACACCGGCTTCTCACCACACCTGCGCAATACCAACCGCAGTACTGCCAGGAATTGATATCATGTGAGAGAAGCACCGTCCACATGTATCAAAAAAGCCAGCCCTAACTGCAGGCGAAACGCCATGTAGGCAGACAGTGATGCAATGGGGCATGAGGCACTGTCCCCGATCCGTTGCAATACCACCGTGTGACCCCTGCCAATATACAAGCAAACAGAGCTTTCCCCCAAATGTACATGCTGCCACAATAGGCCCCGCACACCCTGAGCGTCAGCCGGGTGCACAAGAAGTTCACCAATATGGAGTACTCCAAAGAATGCTAGAGAAAACGCCGCTCCGAACAGCAGCTCCTCATACCACATACGGCAATACTGCGAGCAGCCGTACCAACAGCTCGTGCGTGATCTGCAGTGGCAGATCCAGTTGGCATGGCACAATCTGCCTCATGGCGGCCAGCATTCTGCGTACTAGAAATCCCATAGACGGACAACTCCATCCAAATACCTTACAGAAGAAGGCGAAGCCCACCAAATGGCCTGAAACACGCCCCGGGAGAACCCTGTTTGATGAGAGTCTTGCACAAATTCGGCCAGCAAGACATCTGACATCGGCCCGGGGAACCATCCCATTGCAGAGAGGAAGGTGAATACCCTCCTGAAGCTGGAATTGTACTGGGACAAAGATGCTGGGAACCGATATGTGGAGAGTGATGAAGAAAAAGCAAATGTGCTAAACAAATACTTCTGTTCTGTATTCACAGAAGAAAATCCTGGAGAAGGACCGAGATTGTCTGGCAAAGTTACACGAGAAAATGGAGTGGATTCTGCGCCGTTCACGGAGGAGAGTGTTTATGAGCAACTTGAAAAACTGAAGGTGAACAAGGCAATGGGACAAGACGGGATCCATCCCAGGATAATATGGGAGCTCAGAGAGGTTCTGGCGAGTCCTATTAAAGACTTGTTCAACAAATCTCTGGAGACGGGAGTGGTTCCTGGGGATTGGAGGAGAGCGGATGTGCTCCCTATTCACAAAAGTGGTCACAGGGATGAAGCAGGAAACTACAAGCCGGTGAGTCTCACTTCAGTTGTTGGAAAAATAATGGAAGTGTTCCTGAAAGAAAGGATAGTGTACTTCCTTGAATCTAATGGGTTACAGGATCCGAGGCAACATGGCTTTACAAAAGGTAAATCGTGCCAAACAAACCTGATTGAATTTTTTGATTGGGTGACCAGAGAGCTGGATCAAGGACATATGCTAGATGTAATTTACTTAGATTTCAGCAAAGCCTTTGGATACAGTTCCTCATAGGAGAATGTTGAACAAACTTGAAGGGCTGAAGTTAGGACCCAAAGTGGTGAACTGGGTTAGAAACTGGCTGTCGGACAGATGCCAGAGAGTGGTGGTTAATAGAAGTCGCTCAGAGGAAGGAAAGGTGAGTAGTGGAGTCCCTCAGGGTTCAGTGCTGGGGCCGATCCTGTTCAATATGTTTGTGAGTGGAAAATATGAAAAAGGATCTGATTTAATGGAGGAATGGTTTAATGCCTGGCAACTAAAATTCAATGCAAAGAAATGCAGAGTAATGCATTTGGGGATTAATAATAGGAAGGAACCGTATATGCTGGGAGGTGAGAAGCTGATATGCACAGACGGGGAGAGGGACCTTGGGGTGATAGTGTCCGAAGATCTAAAGGCGAAAAAACAGTGTGACAAGACGGTGGCTGCTGCTAGAAGGATGCTGGGCTGTATAAAGAGAGGCATAGCCAGTAGAAGGAAGAAGGTATTGATGCCCCTGTGCAGGTCATTGGTAAGGCTCCACTTGGAGTATTGTGTTCAGTTTTGGAGACTGTACCTGGCGAAGGACATAAGAAGACTTGAAGTGGTCCAGAGGAGGGCGATGAAAATGATAGAAGGCTTGCGCCAGAAGACGTATGAGGAGAGACTGGAAGCCCTGAATATGTATACCCTAGAGGGAAGGAGGGACAGGGGAGATATGATTCAGACATTCAAATACTTGAAGGGTATTAACGTAGAACAAAATATTTTTCAGAGAAAGGAAAATGGTAAAACCAGAGGACATAATTTGAGGTTGAGGGGTGGTAGATTCAAAGGCAATATTAGGAAATTCTACTTTACGGAGAGGGTGGTGGATACCTGGAATGCGCTCCCGAGAGAGGTGGTGGAGAGTAAAACTGTGACTGAGTTCAAAGACGCGTGGGATGAACACAGAAGATCTAGAATCAGAAAATAATATTAAATATTGAACTAAGGCCAGTACTGGGCAGACTTGCACGGTCTGTGTATGGCCGTTTGGTGGGGGATGGGCTGGGGAGGGCTTCAGTGGCTGGGAGTGTGTAGATGGGCTGGAGTAGGTTTTAAGAGATTTCGGCAGTAGGAACCCAAGCACAGTACCGGGTAGAGCTTTGGATTCTTGCCCAGAAATAGCTAAGAAGAAAAAATTAAAAAATTTAAATTGAATCAGGTTGAACAGACTGGATGGACCATTCGGGTCTTTATCTGCTGTCATCTACTATGTTACTATGATGTCCCAGAGCCCTTCATGACCAGGCTCCACAAATGTTCTGGCATCTGCAATCTTTCCGCCGGTGCTCCAGGCTCAAGCTGCCGAAACTGTGGAAAGTTAAAACAAGAGAGAGCATCAGCAATACAGTTCTTGACTCCCGGAACGTGACGAGCCCTGATGTACAAACTGAGCCACAGATAACATAGAAACATGATGGCAGATAAAAGCCAAATGATTTTGCAACTAGATTTGAGTAGTGCTTTTGACTTAGTTGATCACGTAATTTTGATCGATTGTAATCCATAGGAATATCTGCTAATGTTTTTAAATGGTTTCAGGGATTTTTAACAAAAAGATCTTATCAGGTTTATGGTGAAGATAAGTCTTCACGTGACTGGACAAACCCTTGTGGAGTTCCTCAGGGTTCTCCCTTATCTCCTACGTTGTTTAACGTTTATCTTGCTTCACTAGGGAACTTGTTGCATAGTTTAAAAGTGAAATTTTAAATTTATGCAGACAATATTACCTTAGTTATTCCCCTTACCAACTTGACACCTGAGATTATAAACCATTTATCTTCCATTCTAAACCATATTGGACAGTGGATGATAAATTTTAAATTAAAACTTAATCCTGATAAAACTAAGATTTTTCTGACAAGTCTCAATGACAAAATTAAGGAAGCATCGATATTCTTGAATGGTCAAGATTTCCCTATAATCGATACAATAAAAATTTTCTGTGTGACGTTGGATCGACATCTTAGTTTAGAATAACATATTGATCAATTAGTTAAAAATATTTTTCAGTTTTATGGAAACTTCGAACCATAAAAAAATATTTCGATGCATTTTCATTCTGTTTATTAGTTCAGTCTTCCCTACTAAGTATGCTGGACTATTGTAATATTATTTATCTGGGAACTTGCAGGAAAACCCTTAATAGACTTTGAGTTGTTCAACACTCAGCAGTACGATTGATTTTTGATTTGAAAAAATGGGAACATATTAGTACTTATTTTAAAAAATTGCATTGGTTGCCAAATGAGGCAAGAGTTTTATTTAAGTTTATTTGTATCTGTTTAAAATCACTATTTGGTATGGCACCTGCCTACCTGGTTTCATATTTTTCCTTGGACTGTTCTAACAGATCCACATGTCAAATTCATTTGTTCACTTTTCCAACAGTAAAAGCTTGTAGGTATAAAAGATTTTTTGATAGAACCCTTGCTTTTCAAACTGGCAGAATGAATAACTGGTTGGGTAATATCTTTATGCATGTGCTTTCTTATCTCACTTTTTGAAAATTAGTAAAATCCCAGCTGTTTGATCGATTTATAATTTGAAGGTTTATTGTTTTAACTTTTTAACTCATTTTCATTCTTATTTTAATACTATATTTCGGATATGTATCTTTCTACTGCTTGTCCAGTATTTCTTGTTGTAAACTGCCTCAAACTATTATGATTTAGGCGGTAAATAAGAATAAAATTACTATTATTATTATTATCTAGTCTGCCCATCCACAGTAACCATTATCTTTTTCTTTCTCTGAGAGAGCCCAAGTGCCTATCCCAGGCCCTCTTGAATTCAGACACAGTGTCTGTTTCCACCACCTCTTCCGGTAGACTGTTCCACGCATCTACTACCACCCTTTCTGTAAAAAGTATTTCCTCAGATTACTCCAGAGCCTATCACTTCTTAACTTCATCCTAAGCTCTCTCATTGCAGAGTTTCCTTTCAAATGAAAGACTCGACTTAGAGACTTAGGTATTTAAAAGTCTCTATCATATCTCCCCTCTCCCGCTTTTCCTCCAAAGTATACAGATTGAGATCTTTAAGTCTGTCCCTATACACCTTATCACGAAGACCACATACCATTTTAATAGCCTTCCTCTGGACCGACTCCATCTTTTTTATATCTTTTTGAAGGTGTGGCCTCCAGAATTGTACAGTATATTCTAAATGAGGTCTCACCAAAGTCTTATATAGAGGCATCAATACCACCTTTTTCCTACTGGCAATACCTCTCCCTATGCAACCTAGCATCCTTCTAGATTTCGCTGTCACCTTTTCAAACTGTTCGGCCACTTTAAGATCATCACATACGTTCTTCACCCATTAACTGTATCATTTCCAAGGGCTTTTGCAGCCCAACTGCATGACCTTGCATTTCTCAGCATTAAATTTTAGCTGCCAAATTTCAGACCATTCTTCAAGCTTCGCCAGGTCTTTCTTCATGTTATTCACATCATCCGGCGTCTCTACTCTATTGCAGATTTTCGTATCATCTGCAAAGAGGCAAAATCTTACCCGATAACCCTTCAGCAATATCGTTTATAAAAATGTTAAAAAGAACAGGCCCAAGAACAGAACCTTGAGGCACACCACTGGTAACATCCCTTTCCTCAGAGTGATCTCCATTTATCACTACCCTCTGTCGCCTTCCACTCAACCAGTTCCTGACCCAGCCCACCACTTTGGGACCCATTCCAAGAGCACTCAGTTTATTTCTCAGACGTCTGTGTGGAACATGTCAAAGGCTTTGCTAAAATCTAAATACTCCACATCTAGCACACATCCTCTATTCAATTCTCTGGTCACCCAGTCAAAGAAATTGATTAGATTTGTCTGACAAGACCTACCTCTAGTGAATCCATGTTGCCTCCAGTCTTGTAATCCGCAGGATTACAGATATTTGACCATTCTCTGTTCTAAAAGCGTTTCCATTAATTTGCTTACCACAGAAGTCAGACTTACTGGCCTGTAATTCCCTACTTCTTCCTTTCTTCCACTTTTTTGTAGAAAGACCACATCCACCCTTCTCCAGTCCTCCGGTACCACTCCTGACTCGAGACGCATTGAAAAGGTCAGTCAGCGGAGCTACCAGAACTTCCTTAAGTTCCTTCAGCACCCTCCGGCCCCATTGCTTTATCTACCTTTATTTTAGCTAGCTCCTCACGAACAGAACCCTCTGAAAATCGATCACGGTCTATTACTCCTCCATCCCTATTCACGTTTGTCTTCTGTGGTCCAGCTGCTGGCGTATCAGCCATGAACACAGAACAGAAATATTTGTTAAGCAATTCGGCTTTTTCTTTATCAACTTCTACATATTCATCCCCTTCACCTTTAAGTCTCACAATGCCACTTTTAAGAACATAAGAATTGCTGCTGCTGGGTCAGACCAGTGGTCCATCATGCCCAGCAGTCTGCTCACGCGGCGGCCCTCTGGTCAAAGATCAGCGCCATAACTGACACTAGCCCTACCAGCGTCCGTCTTTGTTCAGCAGGAACTAGTCTAACTTAGTCTTGAATCCCTGGAGGGTGTGTTCCCCTATGACAGACTCCAGAAGAGCGTTCCAGTTTTCTACCACCCTCTGGGTCAAGAAAAACTTCCTTACGTTTGTGCAAAATCTGTCCCCTTTCAACTTTAGAGAGTGCCCTTGTACCCCCTACCTTGGAGAGGGTGAATAACCTGTCCTTATCTACTAAGTCTATCCCCTTCAGTACCTTGAATGTCTCGATCATGTCCCCTCTCAATCTCCTCTGTTCGAGGGAGAAGAGGCCCAGTTTCTCTAATCTTTTGCTGTACGGCAGCTCCTCCAACCCCTTAACCATCTTAATCGCTCTTTATTGGACTCTTTCGAGTAGTACCGTGCCCTTCTTCCTATCACTAATATACCTCAATAAAAATGATTGAACTAAAAATGTCTTCTCTCCCCGTTTTACCATGTTAGCTAATTTTTTTCTTCCATTTGCATCTTAACTTTTTCAGATATTTTTGCCTGTCTTCCTCTTTCTGTGATCTTTTGTAGTTTATGAAAGCTAATCTATTATTCCTTACCTTCACAGCTACTATTTTTGAGAACCAAAGCTGTCTTCTTTTCCTCTTACTTTTTACTTACTTGCCTCAGAAAAAGGTTTGTCGCCCTTACAATCTCTTTTTTCAGTTTTGCCCACCGCATTTCCACTCTTTCCAGATGTTCCCACCCACACATTTCCTTGATGTAAACCCCCATCCGAACAAAGTTAGTTTTTTAAAAGTCTAGAACCTTGCTTTTGAATGAGCCCTCTCTATACCCATCTTAATATTAAACCGTACCACTGGATGCCAGATGATCACCCACTGTAACATCAGAAACACTTTCCCCGTTTGTAAGCTCTAAGCCCAGTCCAGTATGACCCCATTCCAACGCAATACAATCTCCTGTATCAACATGTTGACCTGCAAGCACTGCACCACCTGCTGATTGACAACCTCCACCACCCAATATTGTCACACCAGAAGACCATGTATCTGTTGCACAACTGCACAGGCCACAGCTTGGAGATTACCAACAACGGGAAAATCTCTAACAAAGTCACTTGCTGTGTGATCCCACGTTGCTGTCAGTCATCTGGCCACCGCGTCACACACTATTCCCCCTTGCAATAAAGGCCAAAACCTGCACCTCAGTCATGTCAGATAGCAACTCCAAATCCAGGTTGAACACCTCTGGCTGCTGGAGTGGAAGTGAACCATTGAATTGCCTGAGGAAGAGGGCCCACATCCACAAAACCACCCGCACACCCGCTGCGATCCAAACGAAGTGCCTCCAGTCCCAAACCCCCGAGGTGGCCGCCACCAGCCATCTCAAAAAGGACCTACCCATCGGCAGCATTTGACAAGCAAAGTTGAGAGACCCCAACAGCGACTGAATGTCCCTAACAGTAGCCTTTAGGGAGTCAGTAACCTGCAAAATCTGTATCAACAACTGTTGCACCTTTGCCCATGGCAGCCGTGTAACCATCGCCTCGGTGTCCAGTTCTATCCCCAAGAATGTGATCATTGTTGTAAGTCCTTCCAATTTTTCTTCCGCCAAAGGAATCCCAAATTCAGAAGCTAGGCTTTCAAACATGGTTTTCAAAACTAGGCACTCCCCGGAATCCGCCACCCTGATGAAAAGAAAATCATCCAGATAGTGAATCACCAAATGCACTTGCGATCTCCACACTGTGACCCAGTGCAAAAATGAACTAAACATCTCGAAATATGAGCAAAAAATGGAGCAACCCATCGGCAGACAACAATCGTAATAGAATTCACCCTCAAACTTAAAACCCAGGAACGAATAAGAAATGGGATGGCCCAGTAACAGCTGAAATGCAGACTCGATGTCCACCTTGGCTAACAGCGCCCCCGCGCCCAGCCCTCATAATAAGCCACAGCACGCAATCAAAGGATGCAAATTGCACTGCGCATAGGTCCCGTGGGATGCCCACATTCATGTAGTGTCTGGTAGGCTGAGACAGGTTGTGAATGAGCCTAAACTTCCCAGACTCCTTCTTAGGAATGATCGCCAAAGGGGAAATCATCACTGGGAATGGATACCCCTGAAACAGCCCCACAATGCGCCCCTTCCGAATCTCCTCTTGCAATTTTAACCGAACCACAGTGCAGAGTCTGGACAGCGATGAGGTGTTGGGAGACTGAACGCTGCCAACCAGTCTCCTGTATGGGATAACAAAACCCTCCCCAAAACCCCTCTCCAAAAATGGCCACTGCCCTACCATCCCCATACCGACTCAACCATGGCCGTATCAGGGCGGGCACCCTGGGCATCTGTTCCTCATTTAGCTGTCCCAGCAGGTGCACCTGATCCTTTTTTGGGACACTTGAGCGCAGAATGGCTCTGTCTACACAGAGAACGAGCATGCCGGAATCTGCAGTCTGGAAAGGGACACGTCACCTAATTAAACTGTCCCTCCTCTGGCACCCTGTCCGCAGGCTGGAGTGTGCACCTATTGAACTCTGACTCGCCGACCTCACCAGCCCGCTCCCCACCATGCCCCTGGCTTTACCATATGCGTGAGCCATAGGTTTATGTCCTGCGTACCCCACATGTGTCAGTTTTCCGCCATCTTATTCCGAAACGCCTCATTGTAGTTGAGCCACATCCAACCACCAAAACGATGATATGCATCGAGAATGGAATTCGCATATTCTAAAAGCAGGCCATAATCCTGCGGTAGCTCCTGGCCCCACACACTGGCAAGTCTCATAAAGGACCACATCCAGTTAACTATGTTATGAGAGACCAGCCCCAACTTCGACTGTCCTTTATAACATTCTTACTCTTCTGCCAGGTCCTACCCTCGAGGAGCCTAAAATATCAATATATGCCTACTTCCGAATTTTTCATTGCAGCACCTTGGGGACCTTCTCCCACAGCTCCGTGAATGCTACCAATGCTGGAGCACCTCTGTCCTGGCTCTCCTGCAAGGATGACCAAACCAATACCCTCCACTGCAACGAAGAGGAAGAAGTGGTTGAAGTTAAAGAGGACGAAGAGGACGAATCCCAACCCCTACATCTGCGTTTTCCCTTCCCAGGTACATTAGGTAGATTGTGAGCCTGCCGGGACAGACAGGGAAAAATGCTTGAGTACCTGAATAAATTCATGTAAAACCGTTCTGAACTCCCCTGGGAGAACGGTATAGAAAAAAAAAAAAAATTGAAATTGAAAAAATTCCCCTTCTTCCTACCCTTGTGACCCCTCCCCCCCGCAGCAGCCCCTAGGGCCATATTACCCGTGTTCCGCGCACCTCCAGTGCTGTTCGCTCCATCAGCTGCTCCTGCAGTGGTGCCACCCGCAGCAACCACCATGCTCTGTCACTGCTCCAGCCACCGCAGTCTCGACCACTCCAGCTCTCCTCTGTGCCGCAGTCACTCCGCCACTTTGTGACAGTCCAGCCCCATCCAGTTTCGTATCACTGGGGGCACACCTGAGTCCTGTAAGGAAAAATCTGGACAGGGAGCAGCAACTTGTACAGCACCAGTGGAAATTAAACCCGAGGGCCACCCCCATCCCCACAATCCCACTGGGACTCTTCCCACACTTACATCCGTGCCCCACAGGTTGTTCACCCTCTCCAATGTAGAGAGAACGAGAGGGCACTCTCTAAAGTTAAAAGGGGATAGGTTCAGTATAAATGTAAGGAAGTCCTTCTTCACCCAGAGAATGGCAGAAATCTGGAACGCTCTTCAGGAAGCTGTTATAGGGGAAAGCACCCTCCAGGATTCAAGACAAGCTTCGACAAGTTCCTGCAGAACTGGAACATACACAGGTAAGGCTAGTCTCAATCAGGGCACTGGTCTTTGCGTGCGGACCGTTGGGCACAATGGACCACTGGTCTGATCCAGCAGTGGCAATTCTTATGTTCTGCCCGGAAATGGCGGATTCCCTGCTGCCTAGGGCGCTGGCCCCTATGCAGCACCCCACGGACCAGCAGCCCAGGTCGGCCAAAAACTTGGGGAACCCATGGGCTGCCCCTCCTCTGGCATCAGTGCAGACCCTCCACCACTCACACTGCTCCCCTCAGCACCAGCACTCCCAACCCCACACGGGCTTCCTGTACCTCCACTTTCTCCCTTCCATCAGCCGCACATGTCCCATGCCCTAACGTTTATTTATTTATTTATTCAATTTTTTAGCCCGTCCTTCCAAAGGAGCCCAGAACAGGTTACAAAATACATCCATAATAATCCAGACAGAGCAGAGATGACATAGTTTACATAAATTACAATATAGACATGACAACAAAACATATGTACTAAGTAGCATCTGGTGAGATTAAGTGACATAGGTGCGTTGACTGTGTGGCATTTCAGGGTGAATGACTTTAAGGCGCTGGGTTAGTAAAGAGGAAGGTTTTCACGGCCTTCCTGAAGTTCCAGAGTCCATCTAGTGATCTGACAGATGGAGGGATTGTGTGCCAAAGTTTGGGTATGAAATGTGAGTAGGAGCGTTTGCGGGCAGTTTCAGTTTTGAGGGAGCGGCCAGAATGTATGGTCAGTCGCTTTTCTCCTTGGGACCTCAGTGGTCGCTTTGGGAAGTAGATTTGTAGTTTAGTTTTCATGTAGTACGGAATCATTTCATGGAAGGTTTTGAAAGCGAGGAGCAGGGCCTTGAATGTGCAGCATTTTTGAATGGGCAGCCAGTGCATGGAAGCTAATGCAGGGGTAAAATGGTCGCGGATGCCTAGGTTTTTCAGAAGGTGGATTGCAGCGTTTAGCACCCTTTGGAGGCGGGAGAGAGTTTTGGTAGGCAGGCCCACTAGTAGAGTGTTACAATAGTCTACGTGAGATAGAACAAAAGCGTAGAGTAGTTGGGCAAATTCAGGTTCTCAGAAGTAGGCACATATGTTTTTTAGCTGGCGGAGGTAGTAGAAGGAGGATGATACTAGTTTGGATACTTGATCTGTCATTGATAAATTAGAGTCAAGAGTTACTCCTAGGCTGCGGACGTTGTCTTTAGGTGTAAGGGTGTTTGTGGCCCAGGAAAAGGACGGACGGGGGTATACGCATAAATCTTTGTGGATCCAGAGAAGTTCTGTCTTGGATTCATTTAATTGTAACTTGTTTACGGTCATCCAAGACTTTATTTCAGTTAAGCAAACTGGAGATTTTTGATTTGTGTGTCTCGGTGACGGCCTAGGGGAAGATAGAGTTGTAGGTCATCAGCGAAGGAGTGGACTCTGATTCGATGTTTACCTGCTATGTACAGTACTGGTTTGACTTAGAGGTTGAAGAGGAGAGGTGAAATAAAGCTCCCTGAGTCACTCCATAGTGGAGTGGTTTGGGTTCAGATAAGGATTTTCCTAGTAGGACTCTCTGCGATCTGTCGTTCAGGAATAAAGAGAACCATTGAAGTGCATCGTCACGGATTCCAATGGACTTTAGCCTGGACAAGAGGAGAGAGTGGTCTATGGTGTCGAAGGCAGCACTGAGGTCTAATAGTACCAGCAATTCATCATTTCCATCATCTAGGATTTTCCAGCAGTCATCTAGGATGTCCAAAAGCACAGTTTCTGTGCTATGGTGTTTCCTGAAGCCCGATTGGAAGTTGGAGAGGGTGGCGTTTGTCTCCATGAATTCTTGCAATTGCGTGAGTACAGTCTTTTCCAATATTTTTGAGATGAATGGGAGGTTCCCAGATCATCAGATCATCAGCTCCAGCCTCAGTGCTGAGCACACGAGCTACCAATGACACTCTCCTCCTCCCTCTCTGCCAGCCTCCCTTACACCACCCGCAACTTAGAGAGCGATTGCAGTGCGAGACGCGGCTCTTGAATGCCACGGCAGCAGCAATTGTTGTCTGGCTGGCCCTGCATTCACCGGCGCCTTGTCTTCACTGAACAAGTCCCCCGCTGTAAAAGAGAGCCGACACCGAGATCCTTTAAGTGAAATTCTGCAAAATGAAAAGTTTCGAAAACCAAAATTTGACATGAATCAGGAGTAGTAAATTTCCCTGACGTGACACATGCTCAAACCAACACAGGTGCACGTGATCTCTGTGCAATTCAGGTTGGAGGGATGGAAAGTGGTAAAGAGAGTTGCAGATTCCACTCAGGGTGGCAGTGAGAAGCAGAAACAGTCAGAGGGCTGGAAAATGGCAAATAGAGATGCAGATTCCATTCAGATAGATAAGTTGTTGAAGTTTTATAATGAGTGTGATTACCAGAAATTAATGAAAACCAGGAAAACATTGCATAGAGTAAAAAATAAAGACTGTATGCTGATGGGTTCCGCAAAGAAGGTGTGAATGCATGCCATTGACTGGTTTGATGGTAATGAAGCAAGACAAAAAATACCATCAAGGGAAAGCTTTTGACAGACTTCCTCATTAGAAACTCCTTAGAAATTAAAAGTAGGAGGCAGTGTTCTGTTGTGGATTAGAAACTGGTTATTGGCCAATACACCTCCCATGGAGTTTGAAAATTCAATAGAACAAATCCATACAAGCTCTGATGAATCACTGATAATATTTTATAACAAACCCTTTGCGACACTGGGAGCCAGTACAGTTGTTTCAGCACAGAAGTAATATGTTCTCTGTATGAAATTCCCCCAATCAGCCTCGCAGTAGAGTTCATTAACACCCTACATTTAATCTTAGTTAATCCCAAATGCAGCATATTACAATAATCTAGGAATGTCAGAATCAATGCCTGTACTACTGAATGAAAGTCATATGGCAGAAGCATTGGTTTCAGCTGATAAAGTACCCATAGCTGTGAGTACCCACCCTGAACAACCCTGAGGCCCTGTCTTCCCATTGAGAAAGTATAGTCTAAACCAGGGGTCTGCAACCTTTAAGACATAAAGAGCCACTTGGACCCGTTTTCGAAAAGAAAAAAAAACTTGGAGCCGCAAAACCATTATAAAACAAATCTAACACTGCATATATTGTTTCTTATCTTAATGCTATATACAGGATCACTAAATTGAAAATAAAATCATTTTTCCTACCTTTGATATTTGGTGATTTCATGAATCTCTGGTTGCACTTTCTTCTTCTGACTGTGCATCCAATCTTTCTTCCTTTCTTTCAGCCTCCTGTATGTTTCCTCTCCTCCAGACCTCATTCTCTCCCCCAACTTTTTCTTTCTGTCTCCCTGTTCCCCCTTCTTTCTGTCTCCGTGCCGTCCCCCAAGCCACTCGGTTTGCTGCCACCGCAATCGGGGAACAGCCCCCAAGCCACCGCCGTCCCAAGCTTTCCCTGTAGAAGTGTTGCGCTGACCAGCATTCCGCAACCTGACGTCAATTCTGACGTAGGAGAGGAAGTTCCGGGCCAACAAGGCATTTCTCCTCATTCCATCCAGCCTGAGCCCCATCTCTCCTTGATCCAGCATTTCCCTTCTGTGTCTGTCAGAATTACCATTCCACCTATTTTCCAGCATCACCCTTCTTTGTGTCCATCTCACCTATATCCCTATCTCACCACTTTTTCAGAATCTTCATTTGTCTCTGTCCTTATCTTTACGCCATGTTCACCATTTGCCCTTTCAATGTCTTTATCTCCCCCCACACACTTTTTCAGCATTACTTCTATGTCTCTATTTCACCTCCTCTTCATGTCCCCTCTGTATCTCTATCCTTATTCAGTAGGTCCTGCTTACCCTTTCTCTTCTTTGTGTCACTATCTCCATTTTCAGCTTTCCCCCCCTTTCCTTTGTTACTGCACCCTGTAGCTAGAATCTTTCCACCCTCCCTCCACTCCGGCCCAGCCCAGTATGAAATATTTCCTTTTGTTTCCCTCCCCTCTCTCTTTCTCTCTCTCTTCTCCTCCCTCACCCACGAGTCCTGCATCTGGCCCTCTCCCTTCTACCTGCACCTGGCAACACCCCCCTGCTCCGCGGCTCTCTTCAGCAACTCGTCAGCAGCGGTGATCAAGACAAGCTGCCGACATCGAGGCCTTCCCTCTACGAGTCCCGCCTTTGTGGAAAAAGGAAGTTGAAACAAGCGGGACTCGCAGAGGGTAGGCCCTGACGTCAGAAGCTTGTGTCGATCGCTGCTGCTGAGTTGCCGAAGAGAGCCGCGGAGCAGGGGATGTGGCCGGAAGCAGGTAGAAGGGAGAGGGAGATAGGAAGGCTGTAGATCTCCGGAGCATGACACCGACCCCGGCCAGGATGATTTCTTTTTCAGGCGTGCATCTTACAAGTCCGGCGTCGCGGCGGGAAATAGCCATGCTGAGCAGTGAGCTCAGCACTACACAGATGAAAGCCTTGCTTGCTGATTGGTCCGGCGGCACGGCGGGGCGGGGCCGCCGGACCAATCAGCAAGCAAGGCTTTCATCTGTGTATGTGCTGAGCTCACTGCTCAGCATGGCTATTTCCCGCCGCGACGCCGGACTTGTAAGCTGCATGACTGCGTGACACACTACCGGAGCCGCAGCAAAGGTGGAAAAGAGCCGCATGCGGCTCTGGAGCCGCAGGTTGCCGACCCCCGGTCTAAACAGATACCTAAAATTACCATCTCCTTTCTAAACTGCAACTTCATTGCTTGAACCTGGATTTCAGTTGGAAGTTTCTCCACATCATCTTCACTCACTATCATTGCTTCAGACTTCCCAATACTCAATTTAAACCTGTTATCATCATTCACAGTACTCATATACTTATTCAAATCTTTCCCAACTTCCAACATTACACTCTCAATGGAGGAAAAAAAAAAGATAGCATCAGCATAAAATCGGTAACGCACCCCCAGTTTGCAAAATCTCTTTCCTAATGTAGCCAAATATAAATTAAATAACAGGGCTGATAGGGTAGATCCCTGGGGCACTCCTTTAACATCCTTTACATTACACCATCTGCCCACTTCTCAGAAAATGATCTTCCCAGAAGACAAGCTGAAAACCAGGACAATATTCTCCATCAATTCCCAGCTTACGTAATTTCAACAACAGTAGGTCTGTTTATAGTATCAAATGCCCCCACAACATCAAGTGATAAGAACATAAGAATTGCCACTGCTAGGTCAGACCAGTGTCCATCATGCCCAGCAGTCCGCTCACTCGGCGGCCCTCTGGTCAAAGACCCTCGGGGGAGGGTACCCACTTATATACCAGTGCAGTAAGAAACAATCCTGATGTGGTGAACCAAAACTGCGCTTCTAAGTCCGAGGTAAGTACCCTCACTGCTAAAGGTTCACTAGGAAACACTCTGAGTCAGATAGGAATCTCTGTACAAAGGTGTAATAAACGCACAGAGTGGAGAGCTATGTATGTCAACGCACATAGTTTAGGGAATAAATTTCTAGAACTGGAAACAGAAATTGTGAATGCCAACCTAGATGTGGTGGCAATATCAGAAACATGGTTCACGGACTCCCATGGGTGGGATACAACTATACCAGGATACAACCTGCTTCGACAAGACAGGAAGGGTAAGCTAGGAGGAGGGGTAGCAATTTACATCAAAGAGAACATCAGGATAACCAGGATCACAGATGTTAAGTACACCGGGGAATCCATCTGGGTCAACCTAGCCAGAGGTGGAGAAAAGTGCTTGTACCTTGGTGTGGTATACAGACCTCCAAGACAAACAGAGGACAAGGATAATGAATTGATTGAAGACATTGAAAATATTACTCTACGGGGGGACACAGTTCTGCTAGGGGACTTCAACATGCCCGATGTAGACTGGAACACACTCTCAGCAACAACTTGTGGTAGCAGGAGGATTTTGACGTCCATGATGGGAGTACAGCTCAAACAAATGGTACTAGAGCCCACTAGGGCCGAGGCCATCCTAGACCTCATACTTACAAACGGCGAGAGTGTCTCGGAGGTCTCAGTGGGAGAAACGCTAGCTACCAGTGACCACAACATGGTATGGTTCAACCTCAGGAAAGGTTTCCCTAAATCACAAACCAAAACGAGGGTACTCAATTTCCGGGGCACTGATTTCGCACGTATGGGAGATTTCGTCCAGCAGACGCTGCAGGATCAAAAGGCAACTGATAATGTGGAAGCCATGTGGTCAAACCTGAAATTGACCCTACACGAGGCAACTATCCGCTACATAAAATTGGTACATAAACAACAAAGAAACAAAAAACCCCGATGGTTCACTGAAGAGGTCTCGCACCTCGTCAAGGAGAAAAAAAGAGCATTTCTTTCATATAAACGTACGGGAACAAGTGAAGCTAACATTGAATATAAGGCCAGGTCTGCAGCAGTCAAAACAGCAGTCAGGGAGGCCAAGCTTGCGGTGGAAGAAACTCTAGCAAAGAACATTAAGAAAGGGGACAAATCCTTCTTCAGGTACATTAGCGACAGGAAAAAAAACACAAATGGAATAACACGCCTCAAAACACCAGACGGGAATTACGCGGAAACAGATTCCGATAAAGCCAAACTACTAAATGAATACTTCTGCTCGGTTTTTACCTGCGAGGCACCAGGGCAAGGGCCACATCTGGAAGCAATGTCAAGCGCGGAAGACCGATTTCAAAATTTTGAGTTCACACCAGCTGATGTCTACAGCGAATTGTCAAGACTCCAGGTGAGCAAAGCTATGGGTCCAGACGAATTGCACCCAAGAGTGCTCAGAGAGCTGTGCGAGGTCCTGGCGGAACCATTAGCCATGCTCTTCAATCTCTCCCTAAAGAAGGGGAGGGTCCCCCAGGATTGGAAAACAGCGAATGTTGTTCCTCTGCATAAAAAGGGTTGCAGGGCAGAGGCTGCGAATTATCGACCAGTGAGTCTCACATCGATAGTATGTAAAATCATGGAAACACTAATTAAACGTAAGTTGGACACGATCTTGGATGAGGGAAATCTTAGGGATCCTAATCAACACGGATTCACCAAGGGTAGGTCGTGTCAATCCAACCTCATCAGCTTCTTTGATTGGGTAACAGAAAAGTTGGACTCAGGAGAGTCTCTGGACATAGTATACTTGGATTTCAGCAAAGCTTTTGACAGCGTCCCACACCGCAGGCTACTAAATAAGATGAAATCAATGGGGTTGGGCGAGACGATAACTGCATGGGTCAATGATTGGCTGAGTGGTAGACTTCAGAGGGTGATGGTCAATGGTACCCTTTCTGAAACATCAGAGGTGACCAGCGGAGTGCCGCAGGGCTCGGTCCTGGGTCCTCTCCTTTTTAACATATTCATAAGGGACTTGACACGAGGGCTACAGGGTAAAGCAACGTTATTCGCCGACGATGCAAAACTGTGCAACATAGTAAGTGAAAGCTTCTTACAGGATAGTATGACACAGGACCTTCGTACATTGGAAAACTGGTCCTCGACATGGCAGCTAGGCTTCAATGCTATGAAATGTAAGGTCATGCACCTCGGTAGCAGAAATCCGTGCAGAACTTACACCCTAAATGGAGAAACATTAGCCACGACCTCAGCAGAACGAGATTTGGGAGTAATCATCAGTGCAGACATGAAGGCTGCCAAGCAGGTAGAGAAGGCCACATCCAAGGCAAGGCAAATGATGGGATGTATCAAAAGAAGTTTCGTCAGTCGGAAACCAGAAGTCATAATGCCGCTGTACAGGACCATGGTGAGACCTCATCTGGAGTACTGTGTGCAGTTCTGGAGGCCACATTACCGTAAAGACGTGATTAGAATCGAATCGGTTCAGCGGATGGCCACTAGGATGATCTTGGGGTTCAAGGGTCTCTCATACGAAGAGAGACTGAGCAGACTGCGGCTCTACACTCTAGAGGAACGCAGGGAGAGAGGGGACATGATTGAGACATTTAAATACATCACAGGACGGGTCGAGGTGGAAGATGTCTTCCTCTTGCCCAGGGGACCCTCGACCACAAGAGGGCATCCGCTTAAACTCAGAGGAGGAAAGTTTAATAGTGACACCAGGAAGTATTTTTTCACGGAAAGGGTGGTAGATCACTGGAATAAGCTTCCGGTGCAGGTGGTCGAGGCCACCGGCGTGCTTGACTTTAAAAGTAAATGGGACATGTACGTGGGATCCCTACATAGCACGAATCACTAGCATCTAGACTTATCGGGGTGGGTCAGTAGAGTGGGCAGACTTGATGGGCTATAGCCCTTTTCTGCCGTCATCTTTCTATGTTTCTATGTTTCTAACCGAGACTAGCCCTACCAACGCCCGTTCTTGTTCAGCAGGAACTTGTTTAACTTTGTCTTGAATCCCTGGAGGGTGTTTTCCCCTATAACAGCCTCGGGAAGAGCGTTCCAGCTTTCTACCACTCTCTGGGTGAAGAACTTCTTTATATTCATACAGAATCTATCCCCTTTCAATTTTAGGGAGTGCCCTCTCGTTCTCTCTACCTTGGAGAGGGTGTCCTTATCTACTAAGTCTATCCCCTTCAGTACCTTGAATGTTTCGATCATGTCCCCTCTCAATCTCCTCTGTTCGAGGGAGAAGAGGCCAAGTTTCTCTAATCATTCGCTGTATGGCAGCTTCTCCAACCCCTTAACCATCTTAGTCGCTCTTTTCTGAACCCTTTCGAGTAGAACCGTGTCCTTCTTCATGTAAGGCGACCAGTGCTGGACGCAGTACTCCAGGTGAGGGCGCACCATGGTCCAGTACAGCGGCATGATAACCTTCTCTGATCTGTTTGTGATCCCCTTCTTTATAATTCCTAGCATTCTGTTTGCCCTTTCTGCCGCCGCCGCACATTGCATGGACAGCTTCATTGACTTGTCGATCAAAACTCCCAAGTCCCTTTCCTGGGAGGTCTGTATGAATAGGTTGCATGAGATTTTTGTTACCGACATGCATCACTTTACACTTATCCACGTTGAACCTTATCTGCCATGTTGATGCCCATTCCTCGAGCCTGATTATGTCACGTGCAGATCTTTGCAATCCCCCTATGTCTTCACCATTCTGAATAACTTCGTATCGTCCGCAAATTTAATCACCTCGCTCGTCGTACCTATGTCCAGATTGTTTGTAAAGATGTTAAAGAGCACGGGTCCAAGCACCAAGCCCTATGGCACCCCACTGGTGATGCTCTTCCACTCCAAGTATTTTCCATTTACCCCACTCTCTGTTTCCTATGCTCCAGCCAGTTTTTAATCCACGTGAGTATTTCATCCTCAATTCCATGGCTCGCAATTTTCCGAAGTAGTCGTTCATGCGGAACCTTGTCGAACACCTTCTGAAAATTCATATATACAATGTCGACCAGATCGCCCTTGTCTATCTGTCCGTTTACTCCCTCAAAGAAGTGTAGCAAGTTTGTCAAACAAGATCTGCCTTTGCTAAAACCGTGCTGACTGGTCCTCATTAGCCCGTGTTCGTCAAGGTGATCAATAATGCTGTCCTTTATCAGTGACTCTACCATCTTTCCTGGTACCGAGGTCAGACTCACAGGTCTGTAGTTTCCCAGATCTCCCCTCGAACCTTTCTTGAAGATCGGTGTAACATTCGCCACCTTCCAGTCTTCCGGAATCTTTCTCGATTTGATCGACAGATTGGCTATTAGTTGAAGCAGTTCTGCTATGGTCCCTTTCAGTTCCTTGATGACCCTCGGATGGATGCCATCCGGTCCCAGTGATTTATCGCTCTTAAGCCTATCAATCTGTCTACACACCTCCTCTAGACTGACCGTCAATCCTGTCAGCTTTCCGTCTTCGTTTCCAGCATATAGCCTGATGTGTTCCGGTATGCTGTGTACATCTTCGGTAAATACAGATGCAAAAAAAAGTGTTCAGTTTGCTGGCAATTGCTTTGTCCTCTTTTAGCGCTCCCTTTATTCCCTGGTCATCCAACGGTCCCACCGCTTCCTTCGCGGGTTGTTTCCCCTTAATATGTCGAAAGAACAGCTTGAAGTTCTTCGCCTCCCAAGCTATTTTTTCCTCGTAGTCTCTTTTGGCCCCTTTTACCGCCTTAAGGCACCTGCGTTGATGTTGTTTGTGCTTGTTCCAGTTTTCGTCCATTTTTTACCTTTTCCATTCCTTAAATGTTTTCAAGTTTTTAAGTTTTCAAGTTTTATTAGGATTTTATATACCGCCTATCAAGGTTATCTAAGCGGTTTTACAATCCGGTATTCAAGCATTTTCTTGTCTCTGATTGCTTCCATAGTAAGAAATATGTTTATCAAGTTCTTCTCTCAAGATTTCCACAACTGATGTCAACAATTCCACACTATGGAACTTCCTAAATCCAAATTGCTGTGAATCTAAACAGCCTACTCGCTCAACATACCGTATTTTTCGCTCCATAAGATGCATTTTTAACACCCCCCAAAAAGGGGGTGGAAATAAGGGTGCTTCTTATGGAGCGAATACCCAACCACAAGCCCCCTAAGTTCCTTATTTAGCTCTTCCGGCAGTTCTGCCATTCCCTCCAGCTCACTCCTGAAGCTGCAGCAGCGTCACAGCAGTGCAAAAGGCAGGCGCAAGTTTTTTGCATGCTGAATGGCTCCCCCGGCATCAGCACTCCCCTGGAGGAAAGACGGTAGCAACTCATACAAGTTGCCTCAAACTGGCAGGGAGCTAGCTATCCGACTCCTGCCACTGCAACTTTCTCTCTGCAGCATCCTGCCAGTCGGAAAATGGAGCTTCACCCCTCTCTATGGGGTTGGCGCTTTATGATACCCAAGTGCTGTCAATCTGAGAATTTCTCCCATTAATTGGTGGAAAGCCAGCCGAAGAGTTAAGTGACCAATAGGTTGTATGAATATGGTAGAACGTTGGACAGGTTTGTGTCTTCAGGGGCGGGATCAAGTCACAGGAGGACCAATGAGGCAACTCAACATTGTTGACCAGCAGAATGAACAGGAAGGGAGAGGGGGGCCTATAATGGAATTGTAGGACAGAACAGCTGCACGCCAATGGGTGCGTGTGCTGGAAGCTGTGGTGGGTCATCGCGGATAACAACTGCTGCTGTTCAGGACAGTGTTGTGTGACTGGACAGCCCGGGGGGAAGGGGAGTACTTGGCGACAGTAAGCTTTAGGGAAGAGGTCGCCACCAGTACGGAGGCCTGGAACAGGTAGGAAAATGTGTATGTGATGGTGAAACAGGAGCTAGAGGGTCAGGGAGAGAAACAGGAGCAAAGGAAGGCAGGGAAACAGGAGCAGTTCCCTCAGGGCAGGAAAAGACATAGAACTAGTGGCACAGCCATGGGTTGGCCCAGGCCCACCCAGCAGCAACAGCAGAACATCTCTGATCTAGCTGGATGGGATCTGCAGGCCTTGTTAGCTAAAAACTCCAAACACCTCTTCCTCCTGCATATTTTTTAAAGTTCAGATCATCACAAACAGCATGACTGATATACTGTTCGAATCAGCCCCAAAGCTTTTCTTATATTCAACTTCCTGTTTCTGCATAGATTATGTCAGAAAAAATGCTATAGGGCCAGTGTGAGGACTGTATTGGTCACGCTGGTTGCTGCCAATGAAGATATGAATCCTAAAAGGTACACAGTCATGGTGGCAACAGAGGAGTTGAGAGACTAGATGGGAGAGGAAGAGACTAGATTGCCTGTGGGGTGGGGTTCTTATGCCCACCCACTTGGATTTCTGGCTATCCAAAATTGAGTGTCAGGGAGAGGGTGGAAGAGAGAAGGGGGTAAGATGGGGTATAGAGACAGAGAGAAATGGGGAGAAGGGGGGCATTCTGTGAGAACTGATGGCAGCCATTCACACAGCAGTGCAGGACAAGGCTGGTGTGCGAAAAGCTCGCACCTGCCTTTTGCACCGCTGTGACACTACTGCAGCTTCGGGAGTGTGCCAGAGGGAAGGACTGCAGGAGGAGCTAAATAAGATAATGGGTGAGTTTGGGGGAGGGTACGGGGGGCCCTGCCTGCCTGCTTATTTGCCTCAGGGTGGGGTGCCCTGCTGGCTACTAGGCCTGCCTGCCCTGTGCCCTATCCCTACCTGCCATGTCCCTGCCTGCCCTGTCCCAGCCTACCACTAGACCACCAGAGGGGGGACAGTGTACAGAGCCTGGAAGGAAGAATTTGGTTCAGAATTTTTTCTTGTTTTCCTCCTCTAAATCTAGGGTGCATCTTATGATCAGGTGCGTCTTGTGGAACGATAAATACGGTATTCCTCTAACTGTAATAGAACAAGTTTCTCCATGATTTTCCAAAAAAATGGTATTACCGAGATAGGTCAATATTTAGGATATGAGAATATGAACATTGTGCTGTGTTTATGATAATTAGGATTCTGATGTTTGCTGTGTAGTATATCTGAGTTTTATATATTATGTATGTTTTATTGGCATCTGCATAGGTATACACTGAATAGAAGTTTTAAAATAAATAATTAATAAGTCCAGAGTTTGGGGAAATTGATTTTCACTTCTGTACCTTTGTGCTAGATTGTTGGAGTATAAAGGCCTTTTGATAGGTTAGAAAATCAGATAATAATACTCCCGCTGAAACTTTAGGGGATTTAAGTTTTTTGAGGGAAATTTTTGGCGGCTTTCAGCTCCATATAAAAGTAGAAATATGTTTATCAATTGATTTATAAAACAAGACTGGGAATAGTCGTGGAATCATGCTAAGTACAAAGTTTACTTTAAGGGCTACAATCATTTTGATTGTCTCTATTCTGCCCCACTATGAAAGATGGAGTGGATGCCATGTTTATAGTAGAATTTTGATATGGTCAAGTAATTTTTCACCATTATTGTGCAGGCAGGGTAGCATATAAATCAATTCCTAGATACCTCATATGTGTAGGAGACCAAACAAGATGAAAGGGTTGAACCAAGGCCTGGTGAGAATGAGCATTTAGTGATAACACTTCCGTTTTATGCTGATTAATTTTATAGCTAGAAAAAATGTATCAGATCAAAGAGAGCAGGAAGAGATTGGCCTGAATTAGTAAGATATAGGAGTACATCATCTGCTTAAGCTGTCAATTTATTTTCCATCTTATTGTGGGGGATACCAATGATTTTTTGGCAAGAGTTAATTGCTAAAAGAAGAGGTTTGAGAACGATATTAAATCGGTATGGCGAAAGGGGACAATCTTGTCTGGTACCCCTATGCAGTAAGAAAGGGGAGGATAAAACATTGTTTGTTTTATCCTGCCTCTGGCTATAGTCCCCGTTGGTTGCGTCTGGAACATGCACTTTGTACCTTCTCTCCCTCATTAATTGCACTGCTGACATCTCACGCATCAATGCACGAGACCAATCCGATCATTTCCCAATCGGTTTCATGCCTTCTTGAATTAGATAAATTGTTGGATGTTTCTATCCTTACTTCTTCTACGATATCCCTTTGGCATAATCCACGATTTCTCATTGACAAAATGCCAATTTTTTGGCCAAATTGGTCTAAATTGTGGATCTGGTCTTTTGCTGATATATGTACACCAGCTATGCAACCTCTGACCTTTGCAGAGCTACGGGACAAATTCGCCCTGCCAGCCTCGGCTTTTTATCAATGGTTGCAACTTACTACTGTAATTTCAAAATCAAAAATTCTACATTCTCTTGTAAAGGGAACTCCTTCTTTGATTCCTCATTGCTCTTGACTTATTGAGGCAGGCCATGTAGCGCCCCACCTGTATAAGTTACTCATCACACCCTATATGAACACAGATACTTCCCTTCGTGCAGCTTGGAAATTTGACGTGGGACACCCGATATGCGACAGACAATGGTCAGCTATCTGGACTAAAGGTATCAGAACCATTTCCTCTGCAAATTCGATCCAGTCTATGTTCTACTTACATCATAGGACAATTTGGACGCCCCAGAAGCTTCACACTGCTGGTCTCCCTACTAACAAATGCTGGAATTATAAGACCCTCCCTGGCACCTTATTCCACATGATCTTTGAATGTCCACTTCTACAACACTTTTGGTTAGGCATTTGGTCAATCTTTTGTTCAATCTTCAACTTTAAATCTGACTTTTCTCCTTCAGTTATTTTGCTGAAATCAGAAGCACCAACAATTGAAATCCTTCTCACTCAACACTCATTATTTGATACACTTCTTATCATAGCTCTAAGACTTATACTTTCTAATTGGAAATCATTCGACTCTCTTTCAGTACATTTTTGGTTTCAATCCGTAATTCTCCAACACAAACGTGAAACGTTGATTTCTACTTTCTCACCTTTATCATCCAAAGTTCTCATTAAATGGGCTGCATTTACAGGGTATCTGAATTCTCTGTAACTTATCACTCTCATTGCAATTTTTTTAAATCTCTATTAGATTCTTGTCGATTAGTCCTCTCTCTCTCTCTTTCTTCCTTTCTCCTCTCTTCTTTTCAGGCCTCTGAGGGTTTCCTTCTTACTCCTTTTTCTTTTCCCCTCTCCTTCCTTTGATAGTTTTCCCTTTCCCTCCTGTTCATCTTATCCTGTTCCTCTTCCTTTTTCTTTCCTCTCTTCCCCTGTCTTTATATACCCTTAGCTCAAAGATTATTGATTACTGTACCTTTTCCCCACCTACACTATTGTACTTTCCATATGACAGCAAACATTATGAATGTTCATTGTTGACTATTGTATTTCTTGTATACCGCTTTCCTTTTTGTATTTTGCAAAACTTTCAATAAATTTTCAAGCAAAAAAAACAACCAACTTCTGTACCTTTATTGTCTTTCCATTTTTATCTCCTGCCCATTATTTTTACCAACTGAAGTGATGTAATAGAAATATAAAAAATATAAAAAAGGGAGACAAAAATGTTTTAATTATATAAGTGAAAGAAGGAAGATGATAAATGGGTCACGAGCGGAGTTCCGCAGGGGTCGGTGCTGGGACCGCTTCTGTTCAATATATTTATTAACGACCTGGAGGCGGGAACAAAATGTGAGGTCATTAAATTTGCGGATGACACTAAGTTTAGTGTCATCCGCAGGGTCAAAACCATGGAGGACTGTGAAGACCTCCAAAAAGATCTGACAACGCTGGAAGAGTGGGCCAAAAAGTGGCAAATGAGCTTCAACATAGGGAAATGCAAGGTCATGCATGTTGGGAAGAAGAACCCGATGTTCACTTACAAGATGGGGGGATCACCGCTAGGGGTGAGAAACCTTGAAAAGAGACGTGGGAGTGATGGTGGACATAACATTGAAGGCGTCAGCGCAGTGCGCCACAGCCTCAAGGAAAGCGAACAGAATGTTGGGTATCATTAAGAAAGGTATCATGACCAGGACGAAGGAAGTCATCCTGCCACTATATCGCGCAATGGTGCGCCCACACCTGGAGTACTGTGTCCAGTACTGGTTGCCGTACCTCAAAAAGGACTTGGCGGTACTTGAGAGAGTCCAGAGAAGAGCAACTAAGCTAATAAAGGGTATGGGGGACCTCTCATATACTGACAGACTGAAAAAGCTGGGGCTTTTCTCGCTGGAAAAGCGGCGACTTAAGAGGAGACAAGATAGAAACCTTCAAGATCATGAAGGGCATAGAAAAAGTGGACAGGGACAGATTTTTCAAACTATGGGGAACCACAAGTACAAGGGGGCACTCGGAGAAATTGAGAGGGGAAAGGTTTAGAACAAATGCCAGGAAGTTCTTTTTCACCCAGAGGGTGGTGGATACATGGAATGCGCTACCGGAGGATGTGATAAGCAGAAGCACGCTACAGGGCTTCAAAGAAGGCCTGGACAGGTACCTGGAGGACAAAGGGATTGAGGGGTACAGATAAGAGTAGAGGTAAGGTTATAGGGATAGGATTAGAGGTAATTTGTAAAATTAGTCAGAGACCACTGTTCAGGCAGTGGGCCTGATGGGCCGCCGCAAGAGCGGACCGCTGGGCGAGATGGACCTCTGGTCTGACTCAGCGGAGGCAACTTCTTATGTTCTTATGGAGTTGCGAGACTGAAAGGAGCTAGGAACCACTATGTGCAGAGTGATGAGGAAAAAGCAAATGGGCTATACAAATTAAGTGCTAAGGTCAGAAACAGAAATCCAGCTTACCAGTACTTGTAAGGCTGACAATCGGCGAATCAGCAAGTATAGGGCGGGTTCCCGGAAAAAAGTGAGGATTTACAAGAAAGAAGATTAGCAAAAGGTAAGAACCTAATCTGTTGTTCTTGTACAATCCCACTTTATTCTTAGACCAGTGGGGATGTAACAGAGCAGTCCCGAAAAGTCAGGGTGGGACCAATGAGTCTGCTGCCAACAGAGGAACCAAAAGCGGCATCCTGCTGGGCTGCCACATTGATCCTGTATAACTTGGTGAAGGTATGCAAGGAGGACCATGTAGTAGCACTACAAATCTCATCCAGAGACACCACTAAGGATTCTGCCCGAGGAAGAAACTCCTCTGGTCAAATGAGCCCACACCCCAAGGGGGGCTTCAGTCCTGCCGCTACAAAAGCCAAAGAAATCATCGAGCGAATCCATCTGGAAATGGTAGCCGTAGAAGCAAGCCTACTTTTGCGGGCAGGACCCACCAAAACCAAACAGGTAGTCTGAAAGACTAAACTTGTTGGCAACTTCCAAATACAAAAGCTTGCGTACGACTAGGGACCACAGCACCCGGTCCTGGACATTCGAACAAGAGGAAGCAAATGCAGAAAGCCAAACTTCCTGATTCACATGTAAAGCAGAGACCACATTTGGAAGAAAGGAAGGAACAGTATGCCGCAATATCACGGAGTCCGCAATACGCAGGAAGGGATTCCTGCAGGAAAGAGTCTGAAGCTCTGAAACTCTCCATGCTGAAGTGATAGCCACAAGGAAGAGTTTGACAAGGCGTTTGACAAGGTTCTGCATGAACGACTACTTCGGAAAATTATGAGCCATGGAATCGAGGGTGAAATACTCACGTGGAGTAAAAACTGGCTGGAGCACAGGAAACAGAGAATGTCATTTATACATTATAAATGATAATGTTTAAAATCATATAAATAAAAAAAAAAAAAAGGAAACAGAGAATGGGGTAAATGGACAATACTCGGACTGGAAGAGCGTCACCAGTGGGGTGTCGCAGGGCTTGGTGCTTGGACCCGTGCTCTTCAGCATTGGTACGACGAATGAGGTGATTATATTTGCAGACGATACAAAATTATTCAGATTAGTGAAGACACAGGGGAATTGCGAAGATCTGCAACGTGACATAATCAAGCTCGAGAAATGGGCATTGACATGGCAAATGAGGTTCAACGTGGATAAGTGTAAAGTGATGCATGTCGGTAACAAAAATCTCATGCACGAATACAAGATGTCTGGGGCAGTACTTGGAGAGACCTCCCAGGAAAGAGATTTGGGAGTTATGATCGACAAGTCGATGAAACCCTCCGCGCAATGTGCGGCGGCGGTGAAAAGGGCGAACAGAATGCTAGGAATGATAAAGAAGGGGATCACAAACAGATCGGAGAAGGTTATCATGCCGCTGTACCGGGCCATGGTGTGCCCTCACCTAGAGTACTGCGTCCAGCACTGGTCGCCGTACATGAAGAAAGACATGGTACTACTCGAAAGGGTCCAGAGAAGAGCGACTAAGATGGTTAAGGGGCTGGAGGAGTTGCCATACAGTGAAAGATTACAGAAACTGGGCCTCTTCTCCCTCGAACAGAGGAGATTGAGAGGGGACATGATCGAAACATTCAAGGTACTGAAGGGAATAAGGAAGGGACTGTTGATAAGGACAGGTTGTTTAGCCTCTCCAAGGTAGGGAGAACGAGAGGGCACTCTCTAAAATTGAAAGGGGATAGATTCCATATGAACGTAAGAAAGTTCTTCTTCAGCCAGAGAGGGGTAGAAAACTGGAATGCTCTTCCGGAGTCTGTCATAGGGAAAACACCCTCCAGGGATTCAAGACAAAGTTAGACAAGTTCCTGCTGAACCAGAACGTCCACAGGTAAGGCTAGTCTCAGTTAGGGTGCTGGTCTTTGACCAAGGGCCGCCGCGTGAGCGGACTGCTGGGCACGATGGACCACTGGTTTGACTCAGTGGCGGCAATTCTTATGTTCTTATGAGAGCCATCAAAGATGCCTGCTTCAAAGGCTCATTCGGCGGAAGAGCCAGAGTGCAAATCCAGATTTAGATTCCACGTTGGACAGGGAAGAAGCAAAGGCAGCCTCAGCTGAACCGCACCCCTGTTATGCCCATGGCTGGCCAGGGTATGGCAAGTGGTCACTTTGGCTATTAGGTGTGAATCTTCCTGTCTGCTTGCATTTTAGCTGCAATCCTTGCCTTACATCTGTGCCAGACATTTAGGCAGCCTTTCGTGAGAACAAGTTGTTTATTAACCTGTATCTGTTCCAACTTTCACTTTGTTTTAATGAGTGCAAGTTGTTTCAACTTGCATCCTGTGCTGTTTCATGTCTTGCCGAGGAAGGGTTCTCATGCTACTGTGATAAGGGAGGGTTCGAGCAGCGGTTAACATTCCATCTGTGAGAGTTAGGAGATAAGGAAGACACCTGTTGTTACTGCAGAAGCAGCAGTGTCTGTGAGAAAGAGACAGCCTGGTAAAATTCAGCACTTTCTGTGCTATATAAGACTGAGAGTCACAGACTGGACTTTGAATCTTGTTGCAGCCTTGGGAGTGCCGTGGGACTGGGTCCTTTCCCTTGATCGATTAGTTTCCCGATCAGTATTGGAAGGGGGCGTGCCAGACATGGTGAAGTATTCTATTTGGTCTATATAGATATTTCTTGTATATTATCTGATGTCTATCTGCATTATTTGGTATTATCTGATATGTATGCAATAAAGAATTATATTACTCTGAAGCTTTGGTGGAGGTGACTTCTATATACCCTTGCTAGATAAATACGTGGCAGAACACACCCCACAGAAAGTGGACCACATCCGGATGAACAACTAATGAGCCCCTCAATGCAAGAGGACCCAGCCACAAGGAAGACAGTCTTGACTGTGAGAGCCATTAAAGATGCCTGCTTCAAAGCCTCATATGGCGGACAAGCCAGAAAGTGCAAATCCAGATTTAGATTCCACGTCGGACAGGGAAGGAGCAAAGGCAGCCTCAGCTGAACCGCACCCCACAGAAAGCGGACCACATCCGGATGAACAACTAATGAGCCCCTCAATGCAAGAGGACCCATACAAAAAAGACATTTAATCTGAACCTCATGCACGAATACAAGATGTCTGGGGCAGTACTTGGAGAGACCTCCCAGGAAAGAGATTTGGGAGTTATGATCGACAAGTCGATGAAACCCTCCGCGCAATGTGCGGCGGCGGTGAAAAGGGCGAACAGAATGCTAGGAATGATAAAGAAGGGGATCACAAACAGATCGGAGAAGGTTATCATGCCGCTGTACCGGGCCATGGTGTGCCCTCACCTAGAGTACTGCGTCCAGCACTGGTCGCCGTACATGAAGAAAGACATGGTACTACTCGAAAGGGTCCAGAGAAGAGCGACTAAGATGGTTAAGGGGCTGGAGGAGTTGCCATACAGTGAAAGATTACAGAAACTGGGCCTCTTCTCCCTCGAACAGAGGAGATTGAGAGGGGACATGATCGAAACATTCAAGGTACTGAAGGGAATAAGGAAGGGACTGTTGATAAGGACAGGTTGTTTAGCCTCTCCAAGGTAGGGAGAACGAGAGGGCACTCTCTAAAATTGAAAGGGGATAGATTCCATATGAACGTAAGAAAGTTCTTCTTCAGCCAGAGAGTGGTAGAAAACTGGAATGCTCTTCCGGAGTCTGTCATAGGGAAAACACCCTCCAGGGATTCAAGACAAAGTTAGACAAGTTCCTGCTGAACCAGAACGTCCACAGGTAAGGCTAGTCTCAGTTAGGGTGCTGGTCTTTGACCAAGGGCCGCCGCGTGAGCGGACTGCTGGGCACGATGGACCACTGGTTTGACTCAGTGGCGGCAATTCTTATGTTCTTATGAGAGCCATCAAAGATGCCTGCTTCAAAGGCTCATTCGGCGGAAGAGCCAGAGTGCAAATCCAGATTTAGATTCCACGTTGGACAGGGAAGAAGCAAAGGCAGCCTCAGCTGAACCGCACCCCTGTTATGCCCATGGCTGGCCAGGGTATGGCAAGTGGTCACTTTGGCTATTAGGTGTGAATCTTCCTGTCTGCTTGCATTTTAGCTGCAATCCTTGCCTTACATCTGTGCCAGACATTTAGGCAGCCTTTCGTGAGAACAAGTTGTTTATTAACCTGTATCTGTTCCAACTTTCACTTTGTTTTAATGAGTGCAAGTTGTTTCAACTTGCATCCTGTGCTGTTTCATGTCTTGCCGAGGAAGGGTTCTCATGCTACTGTGATAAGGGAGGGTTCGAGCAGCGGTTAACATTCCATCTGTGAGAGTTAGGAGATAAGGAAGACACCTGTTGTTACTGCAGAAGCAGCAGTGTCTGTGAGAAAGAGACAGCCTGGTAAAATTCAGCACTTTCTGTGCTATATAAGACTGAGAGTCACAGACTGGACTTTGAATCTTGTTGCAGCCTTGGGAGTGCCGTGGGACTGGGTCCTTTCCCTTGATCGATTAGTTTCCCGATCAGTATTGGAAGGGGGCGTGCCAGACATGGTGAAGTATTCTATTTGGTCTATATAGATATTTCTTGTATATTATCTGATGTCTATCTGCATTATTTGGTATTATCTGATATGTATGCAATAAAGAATTATATTACTCTGAAGCTTTGGTGGAGGTGACTTCTATATACCCTTGCTAGATAAATACGTGGCAGAACACACCCCACAGAAAGTGGACCACATCCGGATGAACAACTAATGAGCCCCTCAATGCAAGAGGACCCAGCCACAAGGAAGACAGTCTTGACTGTGAGAGCCATTAAAGATGCCTGCTTCAAAGCCTCATATGGCGGACAAGCCAGAAAGTGCAAATCCAGATTTAGATTCCACGTCGGACAGGGAAGGAGCAAAGGCAGCCTCAGCTGAACCGCACCCCACAGAAAGCGGACCACATCCGGATGAACAACTAATGAGCCCCTCAATGCAAGAGGACCCATACAAAAAAGACATTTAATCTGAACCGGAGCAAAGCCACTGCAAGGACCTTCTTCAGGTCATCCTGAAAACTCCAGGATCCACAAAATCCACAGAAGAGAAGTGTGCACCACATTTGGTAGCACCGCCAAGCCTTCGCATAGGCTGCTACCGTGAACTTCCCTTTACGGTGAAGCAACGTGGCAATCACTGCCAAAGAACAGCCCCAGTCCCGGCCCAAAGTGGTACTGCAGAGCTATTGGCCCCTGCATGAGGTCAGAGTGACCGGGCAACCGGAGTCCCCTGCTCCCGTTGGAGATGAACCAGGTCAGCATACCACAGTCGTCTCGGCCAATCAGGAGCCACCAGGAACACGATCTACTATCCCACATGATCTACTATCCATTCTAACAGACATCCTATCATGGGCCACCGAGGGATAAACATAAAGAAGACCCTATTGGGATCAGGGTTGAACCAGAGCATCCACGCCTTTGCTTCCGGCCTCTTGACAATGATTGAAGAACTGATTGGCCTTCTTGTTTGCCACAGTCACCATGAGATCGAATACGGGGTACTTCTCACCAGTTCACCATGCAATTGAACGTTCTTCGAGAGAGAGACCACTCTCCGTGGCCCAGTGTATGCCGACCGAGAAAGTCTGCCTGAACATTGTCCACACCAGTCAAGTAAGCCGCGGATAGCACAAGGTGGCTTTCTGCCCACCAAAAGAGCAACCACGCCTTCATGCTCAGAGAAGGACTCCTTTTGCTCCCTGACAACTGACATATCACCTTGGCATTAACGGAGAGCACCCATATGGCTCGATGATGGAAATAACCTTGGAAATGGAGAAGAGCCAGCCGGATCACCTGTAATTCATAGAAACATAGAAGATGACGGCAGAAAAGGGCTACAGCCCATCAAGTCTGCCCACTCTGCTTACCCACCCCCTGTCTATGCCCTAATGACCCAATTTCCTTATCTTGACCCTCGTAGGGATCCCACATGGGTATCCCATTTATTCTTAAAGTCTGGCACGCTGTCTGCCTCGATCACCTGCACTGGAAGCTTGTTCCAATGATCAACCACTCTCTCTGTGAAGAAATACTTTCTGGTGTCGCCATGAAATTTTCCGCCCCTGAGTTTGAGCGGGTGCCCCCTTGTGGCCGAGGGTCCCTTGAGAAAGAAAATATCATCTTCCACTTCAACACGTCCCGTGTGGTACTTAAATGTTTCGATCATGTCTCCCCTCTCCCTACGTTCCTCGAGAGTGTAGAGCTGCAATTTGTTCAGTCTCTCTTCGTACGAGAGACCCTTGAGCCCCGAGATCATCCTGGTGGCCGTCCGCTGAACTGATTCAATTCTGCGCACATCTTTACTGTAATGTGGCCTGAACAGGGACAGCCATGCACACCGCTCCCCAGCCTGTGAGACTCGCAACCGTCGACAGGATCACTCCACTCCCGATTGTTGCAGGCCACCACCATTCTTGATAGGGGTGCAAGTAACGGGTCCTGCTGTGGATTCCAGCGTGACAATAGAGCCTTCTGTAGCAGATGCATCTGGGCTCTAGCTCATGGGACCACATTGAATGCCCCCAAGACCAGGAGATACTGCCATGTCGTTGGGGTCAGAGCGGCCAGGTGCCTCAGGGCTCTATTTTATCCCCGCTATTATTCAATATCTTTCTATCCCCTCTTCTTTCTCTTGCCCAATCATTAGGATTCTCAATTTTCGCTTATGCTGATGATATACAGCTGCTTTACCCAATCAATACTTCTAACCCCTCAGATATTAATGATCTAAACTCTAAATTAGATACTATAAGTGATTGGCTCTTTTCAAATAAACTTTCACTCAACGTTGATAAATCTTGTGGTCTCCTTCTCCCCATTAAAAAATCTGAATTATTACTAGGTACAATTTACATCAAATCCGCACCATTACTTATGGACACTAAAATAAAATTACTAGGCGTTACTTTAGATAGAGAGCTTACTTTTCATGACCACATAAGTTCAGTTGTAAAAACTTGTTTCTTTAAATTACGTATCATCCGTTCACTCAGTTCTATTCTAAATGCTGACTCGATTAATATTCTAATTCACTCTTAGATTACTGTAACTCTCTTTTAAATGGACTACCCCAAAAAGAACTTCGACGTTTACAACTCATACAAAATACAGCAATTAAACTCATCTACAAAATAGGTAAATTCGAACACGTCACCCCACTTCTTAAAGAGGCTCATTGGCTCCCTGTCACCCACCGTATAACCTATAAAATTATATTGCTCTCCTTTAAAATCAAACTCTCCCACTTGCCCTTATTTCTTGATAAATTATTAATACCCCAAAGTTCTCCCCGTTCCTTAAGATCTACTGACCAAAAACTCCTTTTCATTCCATCCTTAAAAGAATCCTACTATACTAGGAAAACTAATTTCGCTATAACTGCCCCCACATTATGGAATTCTCTCTCTCAATTTCTCCGCGATTAACTTCATTTACAAAATTTCAAGACTAATCTTAAAACCTTTCTATTTCAAGATGCCTTTGACACATCTTAGTCCCTTATTTTTTTTTTTTTCTCAAAATTAACTTTTTTTTTTCAGCGCATATCACTTTTACCATGTATCCCTATCCTTAATGTTCTTTCCCTTCCCTCTATCTCATTTCCTCTAATAATATGTAACCTTTCCCTTCCTCCCCACTTATCCTCACTTTCAGGTCTGTCAGTATACGTTATATATGTTACTCTAATTATTCAAATACACCAAACTACTATTTCTTCCTAACCTATTTTAAATTTTATTGTTAACCGGTCAGATATTTGTTTTATGTTCGGGATATTAAAAACTAATAAACTTGGAAACTTGGAAACTTCTCCTGATGGGAAACAGGTAGAAACACTTTGTTCTGACCAGTGTGAAATTGAACTCTTAGGTACTCCAAATCCTGAGTAGACTAAATGTGACTCTTGTGGAAGGTGATCACCCAGCCCAGACATTGCAGCAATTTTACTACCTGCTGTACTGTCTGATGCCCCTCGGACAGAGAGGAAGCTCTGATCAACCAGTCTTCCAGATACAGGTGAACCAGGACACCCAGGAAGCGAAGATGGGCTGCCACCACCACCACCATCACTTTGGTGAAGGACCAGGATGCTGTCACCAATCTAAGGGGGAAAGCCGCAAACTGAAAATGCTGCCGGGATACAAACTATACTGGCAGATACAGAGTGGCTCAAAAAGGTGGGGGCATTTCCATATACGTCAAAGAGGGAATTGAATCTCCTGGAGAACAGCCACAACAGACGGATAAATTAGAGTCTCTATGGATCAACATTCCGGGAACAAATGGACTGGAAACAAAGATTGGCATCTACGACCAACCCCCAGGGCAATTCGAAGAAATTGATGTAGAAATGACAGATGAGATTAAACGCAACTGCAAGGGAGGCAACTCAAACTGAATCCAAACTAATTTCATAACGTGATTTTGCCAGTTTAGAAGATATTGATATCTCTCCTTTCTTTGATTTATCCTCTATCAATGCTACGTCTAACTCAATGGAAGACCAACTTTCAAGCTGGAACTCTTCTCTACAACTACTTTTAGACAGTAAAGCACCAATAATTTTCAAATCTTTATCGCCATGAAAACTTCGAGCTCTTGAAAGAAAATGGCGTCATACTAAATCCCAAATAAATCTTCGAAATTTTAAAGAAAAGGCAGCCATATATAAAACTAAAATCAATCAGGCAAAAAATAAATTTTACTCAGAAAAAATTCATAAGGCAAGAAACTCTGCTACCTTATTCAACATTTTAAAATCTATTACACCACACAATACAAGAAATATTACACCCCAGATATCTTCTTTGAAAGCACAAGACATTGCCGATGCATTTAACCAAAAAATCAATAACATCAGAAATACATTTCTTCCCAACACAATTAAAAGTCCTTCAAGCAATCATCTTAGAGAGCACCTTCCAACAGCTAAATGCTCAAATTTCAGACTTCCCACTCTTAACGATATCAAAGCACTTTTTTCTCAAATAAATTTAAAGAGTTCTGGTTCTGAAATCTTTCCTCCATTTTATATAAAAAAAATTTTCCATCTCCTTGGCCCTTTCATTCACACGATCGTCTCAAAAAGCCTACATACTGCTTCAGTTCCTGCTCTTTGGAAAACCTCTATTATCATTCCACTACTTAAAGACCATAAAATCAGTAAAAATGACCCTTCTAACTACTGTCCGATTGCAAATATCCCCTTCTTAGCTAAACTGACTGAAAAATTGATATTCAACCAGGTATACGACTTCATTGAATCAACCAATGCTATGCACCCCAATCAAACAGGTTTTCGTAAACATCATAATACGGAACATTCATTGATCGGCTTAACGAATAATATCCATTACTTCCTGGACCATCATAAATCTGTTGCTCTTTTTTCTTTAGATATTTCTGCTGCATTCGATACAATCGACCATGATCTCCTTCTTAATCGTCTAGAATCAATTGGCATTTGTGACCAAGTTCTTAATTGGTTCACATCCTATCTCACTAATCGCACTTCTTTCGTTAAGTTTAATAATGAGTACTCCAATGCTTATTCTACGTCTTTCGGGATTCCTCAAGGATCTATTTTATCACCTCTTTTGTTTAACATTTTCCTCCACTATTGAATCTCTGCCAGTCTGTTGGCTTTACTGCTTTTTCGTATGCAGATGACATTCAATTAATTCATCCTCTTAACCCTGAAAATCATGAAGACATTACATCACTAAATAAAAAACTTGAATTAGTTCAAAACTGGCTCAACGCAAACAAATTAGCGTTAAACATAAATAAAACAAAGGCAATGATTTTTACCTGGAAAAATGATATCGGTCTGAAGTCGCCATTCATCCTTAATAATACCCCAATAGAAATCGTTCCCAAATTAAAAATTTTAGGGGTTATAATCGACGATAAATTAGTATTCAAAGACCATATCAATAACATAGTCAGAACATGCTTTTATAAATTACGCTTAATACGATCTATTGCCAAATTTCTTGAGCCCAAATCGCGCAATATTTTGATTCATTCACTAGTAATAGCTAAAATGGATTATTGTAATTCTTTACTACTTAATATTACCCAAAAAGAAAAACGACGTCTACAAATTATCCAAAATACTGCTATTAAATTGATCTATAACGCTAGAAAATATGATCATGTTACACCATTATTTATTGACGCCCACTGGCTCCCTATTAGCCATCGCATATGGCTTAAGGTTATGTTGCTTATATTTAAAACTTTAGCTTACAACGAACCCCAGTTTATATCAAGAATGCTAATTCCCCACAGCTCTACGCGTGCACTCAGATCATCTTCTCAAAATTTATTAGTTGTTCCTTCTCTAAAAATAATAGGTACACGAAGATCAGACATGTTTTCTGTAATCGGTCCCCAATGGTGGAACTCTTTGCCTCAACACATCAAAAACGAAAAAGATATCCCTTCTTTTAAAAAAAATCCTTGAAAACACACCTTTTTAAAGATGCTTTTAACATTTAAACCATTTTGACTTCTATGATATTTTTTTTTTATTTTTAACTACCCAATTTCCTTTTGTTTTCTCCCTTATTTGTCTTTCTTGATATAACAGATGTACCTTTTACCCTCCTTCCCTTCCAACTGATGTTTGTCCTGTCTTAATCTTAATGTTCATGTATTTTGTATTTTTTTTTAACTCTATCCTATTTTATTATTATGTACATCGCTTTGTAAAGAGATTCAGCGATTCATCAAATATTTAATAAACCTTGAAACCTTATCATGGATGCTGTAGGCGATTGCTTCCTGGAACAACCTGTCAAGGAAAATACGAAAAGGGTGGGACCAGCTCCCAGGCAACGCCTTGGGTTTACGATCCTGAACACTGGCCACAAGGTCATCCAGACCCTGGCCGAACAGGAGCTAACCGTCAAAGGGAAACCTGCTCAACGGAGCCTGAGAAGAGGAATCCCCAGCCCACTGCTGGATCCAGAGCATTCTGCGAGCTGAAAGAATAGGCGCCCAGCTTGGCGCAAACTTTCAAGATGTCATACAAGGCATCAGCAATAGCAGCAGAAAAAAACAATCACCTTAGATCGTTAGGTTATAACCCGTTCAAAGACCTCAGCGGTGCAAACTGTGTGACAGTTTTCATACATAGATTTGCTAGCACAAAATCTTCTATGGTCTATATTTTTTTATTTTTTTAACTTTGTTTTCATTTTCATTTATCAGTATTAATATTCAAATACTCATCTCTTTATGAAGCATAGCATAGCAGGGGTTATAACCTAACGATCTAAGGTGATTGTGTTTTTCTGCTGCTATTGCTGATGAATAAACCTTAGGAAAATAGACACTATCGCATGCCGACTATACTTGTGTATTGATACAAGGCATTAGCCATGCAATCCACTCTGGAGATGAGAAATCCAAATCAAGAAGCATCACAGTGTCAGATCATGGCGCAGGAGGCTGTTGCTACTTATACACCAGCTGCGGCTGAAACAAATAGATGCTGAAGAATGAAATCCATGTATCTGTCCTGGATATCCTTCAGGACCACCACCCCCCATCGCTGGGGAGATGTGCGCTTGGTGACCTGCGCCACTGAAGAATTCACCATCATGGAAATAGAGAGTTTGGTAAAGACATCCACCATGGGATAAAGCCGCGCCATAGCTCGAGCACATATCAAGAGACCCACTGGATTATCCCAGAAATCAGTAAGAATCCGAACAAAATCAGGATTATCCAGAAAAGAGGCAGATTATGGCTTCTGGACATTCATGAGGGAACATTCAGCAGTGACTGGCTGTTCCATCTGCAGCTTCAATTCCTGAAGAGATTCAGATATTAAATCCACAGGGTGCATGGGCTCAAAGAATTTGCGTACTGTGGGGTTCACCCGAAAACACGGGCTCCACACAGGTCCGGAGCCTGAATATCCACCTGATTCGCCAAATCCATGGCCACCGTAGTGCCACCTGGCGAAAGCAGAGGAATGGAAAGTGGCTGGTGTAACTGTGGGCACAGCCAGCATATTCCCTGGTACCTCTGCAGGGAGGCAAGAAGATAGACCCTGGAGCAGGGATCCCTGTGACCAGAACTGAGGCCGGTGGAAGGGAAACAGGCAAGAGACTTTTTAACTAAGTTTGCTTGATAAAGCATATTCACAAATTCAGGGAGAAAACCATCCTCCTCAGCGGAAGCCGACTTCTGCACCTTAGATTTGGAATGCTTAGAAGATATATGAGGTTTATCGCTGGAGCCAAACTTGCAGTTTGCCAAAACGCTACCAGCATACTCCCCAGGGCCCCCAATACCAATTTTGTGGGGGCTTAAGGCACTTGAAGATCCTCCCCCGAGTTCAAAGACACTGTATTCGAGCAAAACTCCCCCCCCCCAGTGGGCCGCAGCACATGTGGAACATGGCTTTGCAACTAAAAGCCATCCATTGCAAATGAGGCATGAATCCATCCCATCTTGTCCTGGGGAGGTCATCTATGTGGTTTTCTTTTAAAAATGAAGAAAGCAAGTATGAAAAATAACTTTAAAATCAAATCTGGAAAAATCTGAAATGGCCTCTGAGACCCTGTTCTGACTAAAAATAATAGCCTGGGAAAACCACAGAGAACCCTCAAAACCAGAGATTTTTGGATTTTAAGTGTGGGAGATGTAGGAAATGCAGGGAAACTACCTAAAAACCCATTTTTAAAGACTCCCTAAAATTTCTGATTCAAGCTGTTAGCTGGTTCTCACAAACATGTGCTGATAGGACATTGCAACATTTACTCACAGTGCTGAAACTGAAGGCAAAGCTGAACACAGCTTATAGGGAAATCCTTTGCCTCAGTGAACTGGAAATCTGGATTTCAAGTCTTATGACTGCCTCACCAGCTTAACCACCACGGCTGGAGACCTCCACCACCATGAACACATCACACAAATGCCTGGTGGAGGAACGCAGTCTGGCTCCAATCCTGGTTGCGCCTCCATGGAACCACTCAACCTACGCTACACCCAACTAGCAGACAAACCTGGGTGAGCCCCAATGTGATGTGCAGGCTGTCCAGGGGGCTTTCTGCTGAGCAGGAAACCCCCAAGAAGCAAAAGTTCTCCAACCGTCTGCGATCTTCCACAGTCAAGGAACCTCCATAGCACAAGCGCGAAACCACGACCGAAAATTACTGAAAAATCACTAAAAGAAACACGAGCAGAAAAGATAAGTTCCTACAGACTGGCCTGTAAGAAGTTAAGACTGGGAGCTGCAGGGGCATGTTCAGTGGTAAGCTGTTAGGGGGAGGGGTGAAAGCTTGAAGTGTTTGAGGCTTCCTAAAGTCCCTGGCAGATGAAGGTAAACAACCCACTGGGTCCCAGAATAAAATGGGATTGTCCAAGAAGGGTAAGGTTTGCCTTCTTGCAGATGATATCAAGATTTGCAACAGAGTGGACACCTCGGAGGAAGTGGAAAACATGAAAAAGGATCTGCAAAAGTTAGAAAAATGGTCTAATATAGGTCTGCACAACTCAAAAATGATCCGGGGCCGAAACGAGGTCATATAATGTAGCGAGGGCAACAGGTAGTGACCATGGCTTGAGGCACCTGGAAGTGCGCAGACGTTGCCGTGATGACATCACACGCATGTGTGACATCATCATGTTGACATCTGTGCATGTGCAGAGGCCTTCCAGACGGGCCCTGAGATGCCAGTAAGGGTTGCCAGCAGGGAAGATGACAGGAGAGAAGGAGAGGCACTGGCAGCAGCTGATTGCCTACAGCAGTGTTTCTCAACTACTTCAAGCTAAGTACCTCTAACCACAGACCTCCCAAGCTCCGCCCTAAACCCACCAAAGCTCTGCCCCAGATCCTGCCTCCTTTACTAATTGTAATGCAATTTTTTCCTTTCATTTTTCATATACACACAGCAGATATAAATTCTCAAAACTGACACATTTCAATCATTTTCTCTACCTTTGTTGTCTGGTGACATTATTTTTCTGTGCTTTTAACTATGTTTCCAGGGCCTTCCAGTGGCGTACCAAGGGGGGGGGGGGGGGGGCGGGGGGGGCAGTGCGCCCCGGGTGCCAGCCCTAAGGGGGTGCTCCCGGCCTTGCCGTTCAGTCCCCTCCAACCCCCGAAGGACCGCTCGCCCCACTGACCTTCCTGCACCACCTGTGAAGCAGCCCGCATCAGGATCGCGAAGTCAGCGTCAGCGATCCCTGCGCTGCTTCCTGCGCCGCGATCCCGCCCCTCCTCTGACGTCAGAGGAGGGGCGGGACCGTGGCGCAGGAAGCAGCGCAGGGATCGCTGATGCTGACTTCGCGATCCTGCTGCGGCTGCTTCATAGGTGGTGCGGGGAGGCCAGGGGGGCGAGCGGTCCTTCGGGGTGGGTCAGGGCATCAGGCCTTCAGGGTGGGGCGGGCGGGCAGGCAGGCAGGCAGGCTTTCAAGGGTGGACAGGCCTTCGGGGGGGGGTGCAGACCTTCAAGGGGTGCAGGCCTACAAGGGGGGGCAGGCAGGCCTTCGGGGGGAGTGTAGGCCTTTGGGGGGGTGCAGGCCTTCAAGGGGGGGACAGGCCTTCAAGGGGGGAAAGGCAGGCAGGCCTTCAAGGGGGGGACAGGCCTACAAGGGGGTGGGACAGGCCTTCAAGGGGGGGACAGGCCTTCGGGGGGGGTGCAGACCTTCAAGGGAGTGCAGGCCTTCAAGGGGGGGTGCAGGCCTTCAAGGGGGGGTGCAGGCCTTCAAGGGGGAGACAGGCCTTCAAGGGGGGGAAAGGCAGGCAGGCAGGCCTTCAAGGGGGGACAGGCCTACAAGGGGGGGACAGGCCTACAAGGGGGTGGGACAGGCCTTCAAGGGGGGGACAGGCCTTCGGGGGGGTGCAGACCTTCAAGGGAGTGCAGGCCTTCGGGGGGGGGGTGCAGGCCTTCAAGGGGGTGCAGGCCTTCAAGGGGGGACAGGCCTTCAAGGGGGGGAAAGGCAGGCAGGCAGACCTTCAAGGGGGGACAGGCCTACAAGGGGGGGAAGAAGCTACAAGGGGGTGGGACAGGCCTTCAAGTGGGGGACAGGCCTTCGGGGGGGTGCAGATCTTCAAGGGGGGGACAGGCAGGCAGGCCTTCAAGGGGGAGACAGGCCTACAAGGGGATGGGACAGGCCTTCAAGGGGGGTGCAGGCCTTCAAGGGGGACAGGCAGACCTTTAATGGGGGACAGGCCTTTGGGGGGGACCATGATTTAGAAGTAAACGGAGGGAAGGGGGTGTTCAAAGAGACGTGCATATGCCAAACTTTGGGGGGGGGAAATAATGGGTCTGAAAATAGAGGAGAGGGAGAGAGATGATGGACCATGGGATTTAGGGAGGGAAGGAACAGAAAGGGAGAGAAATTGGACACAAGGGATGGTGTGGAGGAGGGATAGAGATACTGGATAGGAGGGTAATTAGGAAAAGAAAGGGAGAGATGGTGGACCCTGGGGTGGTGGGGAAGGAGAGAAAGATGCCGGATGAAAGGGTATTTAAGAAAAGGTGGATCTGTGGAGGGAGATGAAAAAAAGGAAAGATACCAGACTTCCTGGGAAGGGAAGGGAAATGGAAAGGGAGGACAGAGTTGGCAGATGGATGGTTAGCATGCAGAAAGAAGGAGACTCTGGCAAGCAAGTTATCAGAAGAAAACCAGAGCCTTGGACCAACAAGATTTGAAATATAACCAGACAACAAAAGGTAGAAAAATTAATTTTATTTTCTGTTTTGTGATTATAATATGTCAGATTTGAAATGTGTATCCTGCCAGAGCTGGTGTTGGACTGCAAACGTGAGCTAGGATTTAACAGAGAGAGGAAAAGTCCTTTTTGTTTCTTTATTTTATTTACACCACAGCGCCAATGTGGTTAGGAGAAGCCAAAGGGGGTGAAAAAGCTATAAAACCCACCAGGAGTTTTGAAAAAAATCACCCAACTGGGCAGGAAAATCGAATTGAAAAACCAATTCAATAGGGCTGAATCGAATCAAAAATTTTTTTCCTGTATCTGGCAGCATTAGTTTGCGCTACTGTCTTAGACTTTAGGACCTGGGATTGGGGAGAGATGGCATCCTCAGTACTTTATAATGCAAGTGAAACGAGGATTTGGTCAGACTTTTGAAGGGTCTGCAGAAAAAAAATATTGTATAGGCCGGGGACATGAGACAGCAGGAAATGGGAACTTTTCTTCCTTCTATTTTTGTGAATGGAAAGGCTGAGGATGTCAGAGAGTTCAGTTAAAATATGTGCTTTATAAGAAAATATAATAATGTGTTTTATAAAGTTTATAGCATAGCTGGCCTACCCAGTGAGGTGTTCCTAGTGGTGATGGTGGCAGCGTGTCAATGTGTTGAGAGGAAGAGGTGGTCTGGGAAATTCTGCTGAGCAAACTCCGGGCCCATTTCCATCCCCCAGTTAGTCCACTCCACTCAACTGGTTCACACACTGAGTGGGTCTTTGGGTATTGTTTTGGGATCTCTTCCAGTGGTTTATCTCCTTCTGGTCCAAGAAAGGAAACTTTGTTATCCTTAGCATTGACCTACAGAATATGTTTGTAACAGCGCTGCTTGTGTGGCATTAGGCTATGTAGTGATCGAAAGAAAAAAACAGACCTTTCCACATTTTTGCACTATATGGTGGGTGTATGAGGAGATTCACATTTCCTGCACAGCTAAGTCCATGTGAAGTTACCTTGTGCTGTATTTGACATCTAGCAAGGTCTCTGTTTGAAAGGAAAGATCTAAACTTAAAAATGAAGTGGCCAGAAGTTATGGTAAAAAGCAGATAGTGTAGCTGGTTTTAAGAAAGATTTGGACAAATTCCTGGAGGAAAAGTCCATAATCTGTTATTAAGACATGGGGGAAGTGTCTGCTTGCCCTGGATCGGTAGCATGGAATGTTGCTACTCTTTGGGTTTTGACCAGGTATTAGTGTCCTGGATTGGCTGCCATGAGTCTGACCCAGTTGGTCTGACCCAGTTAGGCTATTCTTATGTTATGTTCTCATCTGTAGGGGCCTTTGTTTTCACTTCTTATTTTAATGTATTTTTTTTCTGGGAACTTATCAGTGTTTTTTAAAATGGAAGAGAATTAATGTGTGTGGAATGGGGGGGTAACTAATTTCTTCAGCTAAATAATTCAATCCACTTCAAACAGACATAGGAGAACTTGTGCACCATTCACACACCCTCCAACCAAAAACGTCAAAAGAAAAAAACTGTTCGACAACCTCCTAGCCATTCGAGCTGCAACACTCGACCCCCAACTCTACAACCAATTGACATCGACCACAGACTGCAAAACCTTCAAAAAGAAATAAAAACCCTTCTATTCAAAAAACACATAAAACTGAACTAACACAATTAGAACTGTCCCAAGCATCACCTGCAACTACTCCATATGTACTTCTGATGTCATGACAATTCAGACATAATTTATGTTATGTTATGTTTGAAATATAAGAAAATTTTCACTGCCTGTTTCTATTCTGACCATTTATTCTGTTTCATGGTCATTACAAAAAAATATTTTTTTATATAGGGGGGGGGTGTCAAAAAATGATGGGCCCCGGGTGCCACATACCCTAGGTACGCCACTGGGGCCTTCTTGTCCATTGACTGTTTTTCTCTCCGTCTTCACTTGCTGCCTTGCATCCATCTTTGGCTTCCTAACATTCAATTTTTCTGTTTTCTTCTCAAAATCTACTTTTCCATGTTTTACCTTCCCTTCCTATCTCTCTCTCCTTCCCTCCCCATTTCCATGGTCTGACATCTCTCTCCTTCCCCCCCAGTAGTCCGACATCGCTCTCCTTTCTTTCCCCACTTCTCAGTCTGGCATCTCTCTCCTCTCCTTCCCATAATCTGGCCTCTCTCTCTCTACTACCACTACTATTATTTCTATAGCACTACCAGACTCCCCTCCTTTCCTGGTCTGGTATCTCTCCCTTCCTTTTGCATCTCTCTGCCCCCTCCCCCCCAGTGTAACATTTCTCTCTCCCTTCCTTTCCACCCCCTGCAGTTCATCCTCCTTCCCGCAGTTCATCTTCATCTTTCTGGCACCTCTCTCAGTCCAACATTTCTCCCTCCTTTCTACCAGTTTAACATTTCTTTCTCTCTTCCTCCTACATGCTATAGCACTACCTACATGCTATATCACTACATGCTATAGCACTACTAGACTCCCCTCCTTCCCTGGTCTGGTATCTCTCCCTTCCTTTTGCCATCTCTCTGAGCCCCCCACCCCATGTAACATTTCTCTCTCCCTTTGTTTCCACCCCCTGCAGTTCATCTTCATCTTTCTGGCACCTCTCTCAGTCCAATATTTCTCCCTCCTTTCCACCAGTCCAACATTTCTTTCTCTCTTCCTCCTACATGCTTCTCCTCCTGTCCTCCCCTAACCAACATCTCTCTCTTTCTCTCCATGCTCTGGCACCTTCTCTCCCTCTGATCTGGCATTTGTCTCCTAAGTTTCCTTTCTCTCCCCCATGCCCTGGCATCTCTCTCCTCTCCCTCCAACTCCCCCTCCCCTTCCATTATCTGGCATCTCTTCTCCTTCCTTTTCCCTGGTCTGGCATCTGTCTCCTTCCCTCCCCCCATGTTCTGACATCTCTCCCTCCCTCTCCATGGTTGGTCTCTCCTTTCTTTCCTTTTTCTCCCTTCCTCCCTCCCATGGACTTGGCATCTCTCGATCCTATCCTCTCCCTTGTCTTCCTTCTCTCTCCTTCCTTCTGTGAAAACAAGACTTTAGAAGAGGCAGAACCAAAATTAAGGAAGAGACCTCCGAAGATCCTAAAAGAATTAGCACCAGCTTACCAAAAATCGCACGACAGTGGGCACTAGCTGCCACCAGAATGAACAAAGTCAAGGAAATAAAATGGAACAACTCTCGCCCTGACGTTGGCAATTTTAGATGCCAGAAGATAAGCGCAGGAGTCGGTGCCATTGGAACAAGCAATAATGGGCAAATGGGAAGCGATCACTTTCTGGCCACCTACGGCCACTACTTCCGAGACAGAAGGGCTGGACAGTAGGTGGGAAATGTTCGCTGGCGGCGGCGGAGGAAGAGGTTGCGCAGGTGCTGAGCGTCATAAAGGTGGCGGAGGTGGTGGTGCCGTTACTGCAGCTGGCACGGCTGTGGACCTGGGCAGCCTGCTGCGACCCGTGAACCTGTAAGGCCGGCGGGCGCCCGGCATGCACACGCCGCACAATACCACCCAGTTCCTCATGCGCCAAGTATACCAGGATATGGAGCGGTGCAAGTTGGAGGAGCGTGGGGTGTGTGCCCCGTCCTCCGCAACCGTGTAATTGCAAGATGGCGTCCTGCGCATGCGGTACATTGGGGTGGCTGAATGCTGGGTGTGCTGGCTACAAACTAAACACTCGCCGGAGGGAGGCACAGAAGAGAGAAACCTACAACCTGGCGCGAGCTGCAAAGAGCCCTATTGGGCCACATGTTGTGCAGGGCTCATCTAATATATTTGGCAACTAAAATTCAATGCAAAGAAGTGCACAATGATGCACGGGGAGTAGAAATCTGAGGGAACCATATGAGAGATTAATATGCACAGATGGGGAGTGGGGCCTTGGGGTGTAGAGAATGACACAGTGGCTGTTACCTGTGGCTAGCCGCAGGTAACCCATCGAAATGGGGAGAGTAAAAAGTGGTCACCGCGGGTACAGGGACAAGGCCATTCACCACCCCATAGAGCGAAGTGAGGGAACATGCCCAGTCACCGATTGAGCGGTCCAGCAGCCTCCTCCCTCCTTCCTCCCGATCGCTGCCATCCAGGCATCTCGCTTCCTCCCTTCCCCTCACCTTCGTGGTGATTTTCATTTTTCTTGTCTCCCAGCGGCACACGCCTTTTAACAAATCGTGTGTGGCTGCTTGAATTTTCTCCTCTGACGCAACTTCCTGGGATTATTCTTATTGTCACACACAGCCATTGTTATTTATTTTTATTTTTTTTAATTTTTATTTATTATCAATTAATTACAGACAAAGAATTAACTTTGAGAAGAAAATTAGAAAAAATACCATCAATATCATTGAAACACAAACTTTCCACAAACTTAATATATAGTCCACAACTGGGAGAACAAAGTAAGTAAATAATCCCTTCCAGGAAAAAGGGGAAAAAAATACAAATGTTTAAAGAATAGAGCAGTTAACCTCAGCTAATATTAACAGACATGAATAAACCTGTACTTCCTAAGGAGCATCGAAAATCCCTTTCCCTTCTAAGAAAAAACGCAGCTGTTCTGGTTCAAAGAAAATATACTTATTTTGTTGGTAATTTATAAGACATTTACAGGGAAACCTCAACTGAAAGGAAGCTCCCAAAGAAGTAACCTTAGATCTATATTGAATAAATTCCTTCCTTCGAATCTGAGTCCATCGTGAAACATCAGGAAAAATATAAATTTTTCCATCCAAATAGAAATTCTGCTTCAAATTAAAATATAATTTCAAAATCATGTCCTTATCTTGAAAAAAACAAAAGATACTATCAAAGTAGCACGACCCAGAATTTCAATTTCAGATGATTCCAGTAGCTCAGAGATTTCTAACTGTGTTTGTTCTTCCTCTTCTTTCTTTTCCATCATAGTTCTTTTAAGGAAATAAAGTTTTTGTATAGGAGGGATATTAGACTCTGGAATTTTCAATATGGAAGTCAAAATTTTTTTAAAGATCTCTCTTGTAGTCATGAGTTTTGATATAGGAAAATTCAGTAGCCTTAAATTCAGGCTCCTATATTGATTTTCAAGATTTTCAATTTTCCGTAGATAAAAAGTTTTATCTGTAACTTGTTGTTTATTAAAAGTCTTGACTTCCAGCATAGTTTGTTCAATCTCCCCAATTTTCTGGTTTTACTGTTGAACCTGAGATTCCAATTGATTAATTTTCAATGGGAGCCCAAGTGTTAGGGAAATAACGTTGCTATATACCAAATGAAGATTTTCAATTGCTGTCCAAAGAGAGTCCATGGTTACCACCGGTGGTCTGAGAAGCGGCTTGAGTTGGGTCAGCTGAGACAGGTCTTGCTCCAGCCGCTGAACTCCATTGCGGCTTATGTCTCCTCCCGACTCACCACCGCTCTCATTCGGTGCTCCTCCCTCAGTCGGCTTCAACAAAGTTGGAATTGTTGAAGAAATCGCCTCCAAACCTGCTAGCTGCAGCAAATCCTCCCTCCCTTCTATTCCCAGGGAGCCCTCTGATCGGTAGATCGACGCAGCCGCGTTTCCAGGCACTGGGGGAGGGTCAGGTCCAGCTGGGCTCAGCGAAAAAACGCTGTCTAAGCTGAGCCTTTCCTGCGGCTCTGCAGCAGATAAGCCCGTCGCCGAGGGGACTGTAAATGAAGTCATTACAGTCTGTCGCAGTGTGGATGTTACAGACAGAGGTAGAGGGTTAATCCTCTGCCTTCCCCTTCTTTTTGGCATTGAAAAAAAGAGTGAAGAAAAAACGTAGTAAGTAAGAAATACACTCGCCAAATCAGGAGCTCACAAAAACGCGTCCTGCTCTGTCGCCATCTTAGTTTGTTCTCCCCCGCCATTGTTATTTATTAATTGAAGTACCTTAAAATCAATGCATAATTTTCAAGCATAAAAATTGGCAAGATATCAGATTTCCAGATTAAATGTAATATTACAAAGTTAAGAAAATAACAAGGCAGATAGACCACTAAATGGAAAAAAAGCATAAAAGCAGACCTTGTGAAGAAAGTCATTAGTTTCTACTTAAAGATCATGCTGTTTTTGAATTTCAATTACCCCCACCAGGTTTCATTTGCATACTTTTATCTGAAGGAATAAGTGGTTCTTTCCATATTTACAGTATGTCATGATGTCAGATAAAGACCTGTACAGTCTATCCAGTCTGCCCAACAAGATAAAGTCATAAGGTATGATATGATATATGATATTACAATAGCTGGCTTAAATTCTTCAAATTCTGGATGGGAGACTCTCAGCCCAGCAAATTCGGGCAGCGTGGGAACCCTGCTCCGCCCCCAAATCCCCTGCGAGTTTCATTGTTTTTTCTTCAGGAGCAGCCCTCTGCCATCGGGTGCTGCTCCTCACATTCAACCTGCGACTCGGGCCGCGTGGGAGCCCTGCTCTGCCCCCGAAAACCCTACAATTTTGCATGACCTCCTCAGGAGCAGCTCCCCTGCCTTCGGGTGCTGCTCCTCACTTTCAGCCTGGCAGCTGCCCATGCCCAACTTTCTAACCGGCAACGTGTACTTTTAACCTGACCCCCCTGGTCGGCAAATCCCACAAAAAAATAAATAAATAAATAATTTTAAAAAATATATATATATTATCCCGATCCCAGGATACACTCCTTGTCTTATCTTTAACTGCACTGCCTGTTTCTTTCAACTCTCTCTTCCCCTTTCCCTCCTCCTGGCAAATTCTCTGACTAACCTTCTCATTGGCCCACCTGACTCCAACCATGAAGCCTTCACTCTGGCCCCTTATCCTCCTTCTCTTCTCCCTCACAAACACTTCCCACTCCCAAAAACCTCTCCCCCCAAACTCTCCCGATGCCACATTCATCAACAACACCTGTCCTTGCCTCAGAATCCTCACGCTAGTACCCACCAGACCCCATCACTTCAAAAAACACCGAGGAGTTAACCTCGCCTCCTTGAAACCTGTTCCCCCAGCAAACCTACCCAACCTTACCTCAGACTCTCTCACCCCAGTCCCTACCCTCTATTGTAACGCCAGATCCGTCAGAAATAAGACCCAAATAATAAGAGATTTACTCGAGGATCGTGATCCGGGTTTTCTGTGCATCTCTGAATCATGGATCGAAAAAGATGACTTACTCACTCAAAATGAACTCTGTCCCCCAGGCTACCATGGTCTTTTCTCCCCTAGAATAAACCGGAAAGGAGGAGGTCTTGCCCTTCTCTACAAATCATTCTTTAATGTTGAGCTTCTTGAAAAGGGCAGCCATCCTTCCTTAGAATTCATGTTAGCTTCAATAAATGACGAACTTCATCCCCACCCATTAGGCATCCTGTTACTTTACCACCCTCCCACCCCCTGGAACAAATCCTCTGAAATTGTTCTTGAGACCATAACAAGGGCCTATCTAAAATTCCAAAGACTACTGATCATTGGCGACATAAACCTTCACCTAGAGGACAACACCAACAAGGACACAACTGATTTCAAAGACTTCCTCATTTCTTTAGGCTTCACCGCCCCACCGCCCACCCCTACCCATGAAAAGGGGCACTCCAGCGACATCATCAGCTTTCTTGACCTGACTGAGCACAAAACCTCCACTGATGAGACCCGTTGGGAACCTGTCCCCTGGTCTGATCACCTCCTAGGCTCTTTTTGCCTCCCTGTCTTCATGTCAGTCCTTGGTACCCCTACCCGAGCCTCAAACTCCATCACCTACCGCAAAAAAATCACTAGTGAACTATTCTGGTCCCAGTTCCTCAACAAACTCCCTCCTCTTCCCAATCACACGGACCCAGACGCAATCTGGCACAACTGGGTGACTCTTTCCGAAACCACGTACTGTGCTCTTGCCCCTCTAGCCACTAAATCCATCTCCTACTCTCACAAGGCCCCCTGGTATCTCCCATACCACAGGGAATTAAAACAGAAATGCTGAGCCCTAGAGCGAAGATGGAAAAAATCGAAATCCCCTTCAGATAGGCAATCCTGGAGAGAAAACATCAAATTCTACAACTCCGTACTAAAAAAAGCTAGGAAGATCTTCTATGGAGATAAAATCTCCAGATCAAAAAACCAAAACAGTACACTCTTCCACATCTGGCGAAACCTAACTTCTAAAAACGACTCCTCCCCCTCCCCCACCCTCCCATCTCCAAATGACTTAGCCAATTTTTTAACGAGAAGATCACTACCATAAAGAGTTCGTTCCCCCCAGCTATCTCTTACAACTCTCTTCCTCTGAAAGACTCCGACCCTATCCCTGCTGACAGATCATGGACTACTTTCGAACCTGTATCCGAGCCCCAGATCTCTAAACTCTGCCTCAAACTTAAATCCTGCAAGTGCATCCTAGATCCTTTCCCATCTTACCTCTATGAAAACATCCCAGCGCAGGCCATCTCTTCCCTTACAAACCTTATAAACAAAGCTTTACTATCGGGCCTGTTCTCCTCAGAAATGGGTCACATTGCCTTATCCCCTCTTCTGAAAAAAGCCGATCTTGACCCTTCCTTACCATCGAACTACCACCCCATAGCTAACATCCCTCTTTTAACAAAACTTCTGGAGACCATAGTCGCTACCCAGTTCTCCTCTTACCTAGAGAGATTCTCCATCCTCCAACACTACCAATTCAGATTTAGGCCCAACTTCAGCACCGAGTCCCTCCTAGTTTCCTTAATCTCAAAGGTGCAACAACTACACGCCCGAAACAAATTTGCTGTTCTCCTACAGTTCGATCTCTCCGCAGCTTTCGACGTCATGCACCACGACATACTAATCTACCAACTTTCTGAGATAGGAATAGACTCCTTTGTCCTAAAGTGGTTCTCAAACTTCCTTCGCGCACGTTCCTACATTGTCAACGCAAACGGCTCCAAATCCGCTTCGTGGACACCATCCTGCGGGGTCCCAGAGGGTTCTCCCCTATCCCCTATTCTCTTCAACATGTATATGACCTCCCTGAAGCTTCTCAAACTATCCCCCCTTGAAACAATATACACATATGCAGACGATATCCTTATCCTCCTCGAATCAGACCAGAACCTTACAAACCTCCAAGAGAACATCACCTCATGCATAATGAGACTTCATGCCTGGTCCCTCTCTGTTCAGATGAAATTAAATGAATCAAAAACAAAACTACTCTGGCTCGGCCCAAAGTTAGTACACCTGCCCACCCTCTTCACTCTACCCACAGGTCCTGCTCTTCACCTTGAGTTCTCAAGCAAGGTCCTCGGCATCATTATCGATTCCTCCCTCTCCCTCAACGATCACCTGAATTCCTTGGCAAAATCATGTTTTTTCAGCCTTCACATGCTGAGGAAAGTTAGATCCTATTTCCACCAAAAACACTTTACCGTCCTGGTACAATCCATCATCTTATCCAAACTCGATTACTGTAATGCCATTTACCTATGCCTAACAAAAAAAAGTCTTCACAGACTCCAGCTCATCCAGAATACTGCGGCCAAACTGATTTTTGCTAAACACAAATTTGCTCATGTCTCCCCCTTACTTACCAATCTTCACTGGCTCCCTGTACTTTCCAGAATTCACTTCAAATGCTCCTGTCTGGCTTTCAAGATAATTCATGGCATCCTTCCGCCACTAATCCCTCTATCCTTCCTCGCCCTAACGCCTGCTACCACCAGATCAGCCCACAGACATAAACTATCCTTCCCCTCTCTACATGGCATCCTCCACGCAGGTAAACTGGGAATATCCCTCCTCTCCAAAATCACGGGCCTTTGGAACGATCTCACTATCCCGCTGCGGAACCTGGGCTCCCTCCAACTGTTCCGAAAACAACTGAAAACCTGGCTTTTCTCTAATATATAACATCTCCTGCTTACTTCCCCTCTTTTCATATGCTCTTGTAAATTCTCTCTCCCCTCTCTTCTTGTATTTTTAAGCTTTGTAAACCGTGTCGAGCTCCACTTCCGTGGAGATGATGCGGTATATAAACTTAAGGCTTAGTTTAGTTTAGTTTAGAGACACCTGCTATCCCCACTTATATGAACATAAGAATTGCCACTGCTGGGTCAAACCAGTGGTCCATCTTGCCAAGCAGTCTGCTCACACGGTGGCCCCCAGGTCAATGACTAATGCTCTAAATGAGTCCACCTGCGTAAGTCTGCAGTCTCACCTGCGTAAGTCCCAGTTTAGCAGGAACTTGTCAAGGTTAGTCTTGAAACCCTGGAGGGTGTTTTCCAGTACAACAGACTCCGGAAGAGTGTTCCAGCTCTCCACCACTCTCTGGGTGAAGAAGAACTTCCTTACTTTTGTACGGAATCTATCCCCTTTCAAATTTAGAGAGTGCCCTCTTGTTCTCCCTATCTCGGAGAGTGTGAACAGTCTGTCTTTGTCTACTAAGTCTATTCCCTTCAGTATTTTGAATGTTTTGATCATGTCTCCTCTCAGTCTCCTCTTTTCAAGGAAGAAGAGGCCCAGTTTCTCCAATCTCTCACTGTACGGCAACTCCTCCAGCCCCTTAACCATTTTAGTCGCTCTTCTCTGGACCCTTTCGACTAGTACCATGTCCTTCTTCATGTACGGCGACCAGCAATAGACGCAGTACTTACTCCAGGTGAGGGCACACCATGGCCCGGTACAGTGGCATAACCATCTCCGATCTGTTCATGATCCCCTTCTTTATCATTCCTAGCATTCTGTTCGCCCTTTTTGACACCACAGCACATTGTGAATCCTTAGAGCATTTACGTATCAATAAAGACTGTGGCCTAGATGTACTAAGAGGATCGGTAAGACCGTGTAAGTCTGCTCCGATCTGCTTTTTTGGTAGATTCAAAAAGAGCTATTGATGCACTAAAAAGTTTGCATGCAGAGGTTCGTTGTAATCCCAGACTCTCCCATCCGATTGATGGCTGTGAGAGCAACTTTCATACAAGTACAGAGCCAGCAGGGGAAGCCCAAACAGCTGAGAGGCAAGGGAAAGCCTCCTGACACTCAGCTCTTTGGAACAGAAAACCTTTTACTTTCTTTCCTTTTTTTTTTTTTAAATGGGCACAGATACTGTGTGTGTTACACATGCATAATATCTGCCCCATTTAAAAAAAGAAAAAAAACATTCCCTCCCCCCTGCTGATGACAGCCCTCCCTGTTGAACCGGTACTGGGAACAGACCCCCACGGCAGCAAAAATGGCAAGATGAATGCCCACTTCCTCCTGCCATGGTGTTTCCCCCTACCTCATGTGAAAGAAAATTGGAAGGAGGGAAGCCTACTTCCTCTTGCCAACGGATCCCCCAAACTATCCCCTACCCTTCCCCCCAAAAAAGGCAGGAGGGATGCCCACACCCTTCTGCCACTGGATGATCTTTCAACCCCCCTCTCCCCCATACCTTTGTCCATTGGAAGAAAGGAAGCACAGTCCCTCCTACTTCAAGGCCCGATGATCCTAAATGATGGACTTTCCCTCCTCGATGCATCATGTGATGCATGGGTAGGGGCCCAAGGCCCTGACTGGCTCAGATGCCTAAGGCCCCTCCCACTTTGGTGGGGTAGCTTCATGGTGCCGGCTTGTCGGGGGAGGGCTGTCATTGGTGGAGGGGGTGTTCTTTTTTTCTTCTTTTTTTTTCTGATGGGGCAGATATTGTGCATGTGTAGTCTTGACCAGTCGCTTTTTGGGGCAGATTTAAATTTTTTGTTCTGTTGAGGAATTTATGAAATTTTCAGGTGCGATAAGGTGTCATAGAAAATTGAGTTGTGAATGAATTAAAACAAGGTGTCTATTAAAAATCTGGGGACTCAGATGAGAAATATGTAGTGACAAAGTCTAAGGTAATTGTAATTAAGGATCACAAGGTTTAAATTGCCAATTCTACATTTTAGCTAATGCTAAGGAAGTTCAAAAGTTTAGGTTGACTTGTGACTTTTAAGACATAAGTAAATTTATATACCATTGTTTAAATACAGTCATGGAATTTAAAGATAAGGATTCCAGAGGAAATTTTGCAGAAAATTTCCAGAGGAAATTTTGTAAAATACAAAAAGGGAAAACAGTATATAGTCGAAATAATAGCAACAATGAACTTGTAGAGTAATTGATAAGAACAAAAATTATCTAATTATGTTCAAAAATCAATAATCAGGGTACAATCAGGGAAAGTAAAAACAGGGCAATAAGACAGGGAAGGAAAGGTAAGAAAATGAAGAAGGGATCATAAGAGGTCAGTGGGCAGGTAAGGGCAAGCTATCCAGGGTAAGAAGAGGAGACAGAGAGGAGATCCCTCAGAGGCCAAGAAGAAGAAAAGAAAGAGAAAGAGAGAGAAAGGTACAACATGGTAGTAGAGAAGTGGCGGCAAGTGCAGCGAAAATAAGAGTTTAAAGAGAATCCAAATAATCTTTGAAAGCGGCCCATTTAATATGAACTTTGGAAGACAGGGGCGTGATAGAAGAGATCACTTCACACTTATGTTGGAGCAGTACTAATTAGAACCAAAAATGTACTGAGAGCGAATCACATGATTTCCAGTTAGAAAGTGTAAGTCGCAGGGCGATGATGATAAGCATATCGAATAATGCGCGCTGAGATTGAGGAATACTAAGATTAGGAGCCTCTGATTTTAGTACAATGATTATAGGGGAAAAATCAGATTGAAATTTGAAAATTAAACGAAAATAGACCATACATCAGTCCAGAAGCTTTGCAGAAGGGGACACTCAGATATCATATGAAGTAAAGTGCCAGGCAGGGACTTACAATTCCAACATTTATTGGAGGGGAGAAGGCCAGCAATATGGTGCTTCTGAGGTGTCCAGGTTGTTCTATGGTGCAAGAAAAACATAGATTGAATCGAATTTGCAGATGGAATGGTTCTAAGGGTTTTGGACCAGATGATTGCCCATTGTCTTTCGTGTATTTGGTGCCCAAGGTCAAGTTCCCAGGATTTACATAGAGAAACATTAGTATTTGTGAGAGGCGAGATTAACAATTTATGTAAGTGTGATGCTACGTGACCACTGGTAAGAAGCTTGGTACAGAGAGGGATCAAAGAAGGGGTTCCTGCAACAATTGTAGGTAAAATCTTTGATTTTGTAATAACACTAGTAAGTTGAATCCAGGGCTGGAGAGGGCTTCAATGGCTGGAAGGGTGTAGATGGGCTGGAGTATGTTTTGACGGAGATTTCGGCAGTTGGAACCCAAGCACAGTAATGGATAGAGCTTTGGATTTTTGCCCAGAAATAGCTAAGAAGAAAAAATTTAAAAAATTTAAATTGAATCAGGTTGGGCAGACTGGATGGACCATTAGGGTCTTTATCTGCCATCATCTACTATGTTACTATGTTGTCTCGCAGATCTGCAAAAGTCAAAAGTTGTAGAGCTGGTGTGCAGACGTCAGCCAGGGACCAGATCCCATGTTGAGCCCAAAGAGACCAAAAAATTGGTTCTTTATCAATTAGAAATTGTGGATTGTGCCAGAGAGACACTAAAGAAGAGGCAGTAATAGAAACATCAAGCAATTTATCTAATTCGAGCAGACACGATACAGATTGGGAGATAATGAGATTAGTCTTGTGTATCGGGGTGTGGGATGTCAACAATGCAACTAGTGAAGGAGAGAAGGTACAGAGAGTGTGTTTCAGACATAGCCAGAGAGAACAATAATCAGAGGCTGAAGAGAACCAATGGCTAGACTGTTGCAGTATAAAAGCCTTATGGTAAGTTAGGAAGTCAGGTAATAACACCCCTACTCTATATTTCAGGGCTTTAAGTTTTTTAAGAGCAACTTTGGGAGGGCTTATGAGACCAAATGAAATTGGTAATATGTTTATCAATTGATTTATAAAACAAAGCTGGGAATAATCGTGGAATCATACTAAGCACAAAATTAATTTTAGGAGCAATAACCATTTAAAAAGTTTCTATTCTGCCCCACCAGGAGAGATGGAGAGGGTGCAATGATTGTAACAAGGATTTAACAAGGTTGATAAGATTGTCGCTGTTGTGGTGGATCGTAGCAGAAAGAGTAGGAGAGAGGTCAATTTCCAGGTATCTTATATGCGTGGGGGACCAGAGAAGATGAAAGGGCTGAACTAGGGCCGGATGGGAGTGGGCGTTTAAAGGCAATACTTCAGTTTTATGCTGATTAATTTTGTAGACTGAAAAGATGGAGAAAGAGTGGATTAAGTCAAATAAGGCTGGGAGAAAGCAAGCAGAGTTAGTAAGGTATAGCAGTACGTCATCTGCATACGCAGATAATTTGTATTCTAAATTGTTATGGACTATACCTGAGATTTTCTCACAAGAGTTGATGGCCAAAAGAAGAGGTTCTAGAGCAGTGGTTCTTAACCTTGTTGGAGGTACTGAACCCCACCAGTTTCATATGCGTGTTCACTGAACCCTTCTTTATTGGAAAAATAAAATATGATTTTTACAAATTCAAAACATAGGTATACAGTGAAGGAAAAAATAATATCAATTTTGTAAACAAAAAAGTTCTCCTATATTTCGAATAATAATAACATAATAATGAAATTTACTGCAAATCAGTGTGACTTCTGCTGTTGCCTCTCAGAGACCAGTTCAGAAATGCGCGGCTTTACCTTGGTAAGTGCCACTCTCATGTCATTTTCGCAACAAAGTCTGTTCCTTTTCTTCGTTTTTATGTCCAGCATCCTCGAAAAGGATTGCTCGCAAAGATATGTTGTAACAAATGGTATGAAAATTTCCAGAGCTTTCTTAGCAATAACAAGGTACGTTACCAATTGTTGACACCAAAACGTTGAGAGCGTTGTTGTTCTGAAGAGTTGCTGTTGAACCTGGCTCTGCTGAATTTCAATGATTTCATCGAGGTATTCATCATTGACATCTGTTGTCTCAACACTAAACGTGAACGGCTGTCTCACCCATGCTGGATATGACTCTCTTGTAGGGAAGTATCCGTCGAGAGACTTTGCAAGCTCATCTAAGTGCGTGGCAATAGTTTGCTTCAGTTCCGCGGGTACAGAAATGTCTCCGATTCCAGATAAATCTTTGATCTTACTTACACAGTTGTCTAGCAGGGGAAAGTTTGCGAAGTTATCGTTTTCTGTTCGTCGTTTCCATAATGGTAGCTTTTTTTAAAAAGCTTTCAGGTTTTCTTCCGCTTCGATGATGTTGACTCCACCACCCTGCATCTGCTTATTGAGATGATTGAGAGCTGCAATGTACGCTAAAATGAGAATGAACTCAGAATTTTTGAAGCAATCTGCATGACAATGTTGCTGCTCTTGCAAAAACAGAGCTAATTCCACACGCATGGCAAAAACACGATTCAGCACCTGTCCCCAGGATAACCACCGAACGTTAGAATGGTACAGAAGTACCTCGAATTCAGATCCCATTTCTTTACACAGCTCCTTGAAGATGTGGTGCTTCAGAGCATTATTTTGCACATAGTTCACGCATTCCACAATTTTTAAAACTTCTGCCAGTTTTGGAGGCAAGGTTTTTGTTGCCAAAGCATGCCTGTGCAGAATGCAATGCGTAACAATGTTGTGTGGTGCATCGGCATTCACTAGCGCACCAAAACCGGACTTTCTTCCGAGCATGGCTGGAGCTCCGTCCGAACAAACTGCAGAAACCATATCCCACGAAAGATTGTTGTCTTTGAAGAAGTCATCCACAAGTTTCTTCACATCAGTTGCCTTAGTTGTTGTTGTAAGAGGCTTACAAAATAAAAAATCTTCCTTTATCAAGTCATCTTTCACATAGCGCACGAATACTGCAAGCTGGCTTAGATTGGAAACATCTGTGGTCTCGTCGAGTTGAAGGCTGAATTTTGCGGGCTTGAAATCAGATCTGCAACTACTTGAGCCAAGATGTCTTTGCTCATGTCCTCTATTCTGTTGCTGATGATGTCATTTGAAAGAGGAATTTCAGATAACTGAACTTCAGCCGCTTTTCCTAACATGATATTCGCCATCTTCAACACAGCTGGTTTTATGAGTATTTCACCAATGGTGTGTGGTTTGCCCTGCTTTGCGATCAGGTAAGCAACTTCGTACGATGCTGTGAGGATCGGTTTGTTGATGGGTACAAAGCCGAGAACAGGCAGAGTAGCCTTTTCATCGAATCTTGCTCTCTTCACCTTGAATTCAGCGAGCGTTGTGTTCTTGTATTTTCCATCTCCATGCAGCTTAAGGAAGTGTTCCCTTAGTTTTGCCGGAGCTAGACTAGAATTACTCAACTTGGCATTGCAAATCATGCAATTAGGACGCTGACTCCCATCACGTTCCGTTATACATGTGAATCCATATTGTACACATTCGTCTGACCACTTTCGTATTTTGCTCGACATAGTTAGTAAGGGATTAAAATATTAAGATAGGTATCACACGACGTACCATCACAACAGTTACAATTCGACTACTGTGCGCATCAAATCCCCTGCAGCACAGATAGGCCAAGCGATGTTGCGTGATCACCTGCAGCCAATTATGGACAAGCGGGGCGTATCATCACGAATCATAAGCGCTTCGGTCACGTTCAATCATCTATCAGTTAAATCACAAATTTTGATCAGGAATTGATCAAAGGCGTTAGTTACAGATTGATAGATCAAGAAACCGAGTACACGATCAGTCTTGATCAAAATCACTGAATAACTGATAGATGATTGAACGTGACCGAATCGCTATATGAGTCGGAGGTGTGTTTTGACCTCCGCCGAACCCGCGAGACTGACTCACCGAACCCCTGGGATTCGGTCGAACCCAGGTTAAGAACCACTGTTCTAGAGCTATGTTTTAGAGATAAGGTGAAAGGGAACATCCTTGTCGAGTACCCCGGTGTAGTAAAAAGGAGGCTGATAATATGTTATTAGTAATTATAGAGGCCCTGGGGGAGGAGTAAAGGATTTTAACATAGTCTATAAATTGATGAGGGAATCCAAACCAATGCATTGTTCGAAACAAATGAGACCATTCAACCCTATCAAATGCTTTTTCAGCGTCTAAGGAGAGGGCTATACATGGGCCTTTGGCAGTGTGCGCTAGAGAAGCGAGATGGAAGAAAAGACGGGAATTATGTTATAAGCCTACCTGGCTTAAAGCCAACTTGATGAGTAGAGATAAGGGTGTTTATAGAGTAGTGGAGAGAATGGTAGCATACATTTTGTAGTCAGCGTTGAGTAGTGAAATTGGTCGATAATTCGAGATTTGATGAGGGTCTTTGCCAAGTTTAGGAATAACTGCAATAACAGCATCTAAGAAGTGACTCTTAGACACCTTCTGTAGAGTTAGGGAGTTAAATAGGGTGGTAAGTGTATGAGAGAGTTTATCTTTGTAAAGTTTATAAAATTCCAGTGTTATACCATCAGCCCCTGGCGACTTTCCAGAAGTGAAGTGTTTTATTGCCAAAAAAGTCTCAGAAGCATCAAGGAGTCATTGGAGTGCCTCTATATCAGGTGTCTTAAGTTTGGGCAACTGCAATGAAACCAGAAATCGATCCGCATCGGACGATTGATGTGCAATGTCAGATGAGTAAAGCTGGGAGTAAAATGTATGGAAGGTGGTGGATATATCAGAGTGTGAAGAAAGGAACTTCCCATCAGAGGTTTTAATAGAGGAGATCTGCACTTTAATTCTCTTCTATTTGAGATAGTTAGCAAGCATTTTGATACTTTTATTCATTTTCATATAATATTTCATGGAAGTAGTGAAAATATCCTGTTGTGCCACCATACTAGCTAATCTATTATAAAAATATTTTAGTCTATAAATTTCAGGTAATAAGGTTTTATCATTGTAATGAAAGAAATCTTGCTCACAAAGTTTAATTTTAAGCTCAAGGTTTTGTTGCTCTAATCTGTCTTGTCTTAATTTATAGGCTTGACATGATATCAGTTCACCTCATAGTAAAACCTTAAAGGCCTCCCAGATGGTCAAAGAATCTAATGAATCAGTGTTGTTGAAAAGAAAAAAATTGTCAATAAACTTGGCAATCCGTCGTTGAATGGTAATCGCCAAAGAGGGGACCTTGTAGTGGACATTGTGGCCCATTTTAGTTCAAGAAATATAGGAGTGTGGTCAGAAATGACAATGGAGTTGATGTTAGAAGAGACTAAGGGCTCCTTTTACAAAGCTGCGCTAGGGCCTTAACACGCGGAATAGCGTGCGCTAAATTGCCGCATGCGCTACCAGCTACCGCCTTGTTAAATCCTTTGGAGCAGGTGGTAGATTTTGGCTAGCATTAAGCTAAGCGTTTTAGCGCACCTTTGTAAAAGGAGCCCTAAGTTAGGTAATAGTGAGGACAATATTAGAAAATAGTCAATCCTCGAGTAGCTCTTATGTGGAGAAGAAAAATAAGTGTAGTCTCTACCGTCTGTAATCTCCAGGGCTCAGTTAGGTCGTAATGTCTAAGTAAAGAGTACAACATAATATTAGCTTTAGAAGGGACAACAAAACTGGAAGAGTGCCTATCCAGCCAGGTATCTAAAGGCAAGTTGAAATCACCGGCCATAATGAGAGGAAAGGCGTCGAATTCAGAAATGGTTTGAAACAATTGGGTAAAGAATTCAGGAGAGTCAATGTTAGGGGCATACACATCAATGAGTAGAACCTCCAGTGAGAAAATGTTTGCTCTAATGATCAACCATCTATCTTCAGTGTCATGTTTTGTGTCCAGAAGTTGGAGAGAGACATTTTTATGAGATAAAATTGCTACACCATAGAAACATAGAGTACAAAGGGATTGAGGGGTACAGATAGGAGTAGAGGTAGGTTATAGGGATAGGAGTAGAGGTAGGTTATAGAAATAGTCAGGGACCACTGCTCAGGCAATAGGCCTGATGGGCCGCCGTGGGAGCGGACCGCTGGGCGAGATGGACCTCTGGTCTGCCTCAGCGGAGGCAACTTCTTATGTTCTTATGACGGCAGAAAAGGCCCGATGGCCCAACAAGTCCACTCAAGATCCCTCCCTCCTCGAGAATCCATCCTTTAAACATTCTTCTGGAGCGACCCCACCAGACGGTCCCATTGTCCCTTGAAGTCGAGCGTGGTACTGGCCTCAACTACCTGACGTGGAAGACCATTCCATCGATCAATTACCCTTTCGGTGAAGAAGTATTTCCTGGTGTCCCAATAAGCTTCCCTCCCTGAGCTTTAGCAGATGCCCTCTTGTCACCGTGGGACCCGAAAGATAAAAGATTTCTTCCTCCACCTCAATGCGGCCCGTGATGTATTTGAATGTTTCTATCATGTCCACCCTTTCCCTGTGCTCTTCGAGAGAATATAAGCGTAGCCTGTTCAGATGTTCTTCATATGGGAGATCTTTGAGTCCTGAGACCATCCTGGTGGCCATTCGCTGAATAGACTCCATTCTCTTCACATCCTTTTGATAATGTGGCCTCCAAAACTGAACACAGTACTCCAGGTGAGGTCTCACCATGGATCTGTATAATGGAAGTATTACTTCAGGCTTTCGGCTGATAAAGCTTCTTCTAATGCATCCCAGCATTTGTTTGGCCTTTGCTGATGCTTTCTCCACCTGATTGGCAACTTTCATATCATCCCGGATGATTACTCCCAAGTCCCGTTCTGCTGCAGCTCTTGTTAGGTTTTCATCATTCAGGGTGTACGTTCTGCATGGATTTCCGTTACCAAGGTGCATTACCTTACATTTTTTGGCATTAAAATTCAATTGCCAAGTATTGGACCATTGTTTTAGTAAAAGTAGGTCCTGTTCCATGGTGTCTGGCATGGTTGCGCCATTAGGTTCTGCTGCGCTGCCCACAACGTTGCATAGTTTAGCGTCATCAGCGAATAATGTAATTTTGCCTCTCAAGTCCATGAAGCAGATCCCTTACAAAGATATTTAATAGTATCAGGCCCAATACCGAGCCCTGCAGTACTCCACTGGTCTCTTACGACGTTTTTGAGAGAGTACCATTTACCATCACCCTTTGAAATCTGCCACTAAGCCAGTCTTTTACCCATGCTGTTAGTGTTTCTCCAAGGCCCATCTTGTTCAGTAACCTCCAGTGTGGGACATGGTGACAGGTCAAAAGCGCGCAAGACAATCGCGCGCCGACAAAATCGCGCAGACAACTCAACGCAAAGACAATTGAGCACAAGACAAGTAAGCGCAAAGACAATCCAGCGTAAGACATTTCAGCACAAGACAATTGAGCGCAGCGACAACTCAGCGCAAGACAATTTAGCGCAAGATAACTCAGCGCAATGACAATTCAGCGCGCCACTAGAGGCCGCTTGCTCATCGAAGGACACGCACAAGTACAGCACGTGAACACGTCATCACGTCAACGCGTGTTGAGTATGATTCCCTTCACTCATTGCGTTTTCAACATAAGTCACGTGAATGCATTTTCGTTACCATGGTTACGTTATCTCATGATATATATTCTCCGAACAGCATTTAAATACAAGTCACGTGAATGCATTTTTGTTACTATGGTTACGTTTCCACATTATATATGTCCTCCGAACAGCCCGCCTTCCTTTCACTGCCTGACCGTGTCCGTTATAGGTAAAGATCTGGTTTTGCTAGTACTTGATCTATAACGAATATTTGTCTTGCGCGGATTTTTCTCGCCTCTGGTGAGAGCAAACGTCCACATTCCTTCATTTACAGGTATGTTTATATTTCCGTTTCACACGCAAGAAAAGGGAGGGTATGATTATAAAACTCAGGGTTGTGTCTTGCGTGCGCGCAATTGTCTATGAACTGACTATGAACTGTTTATATTGGGTATGTTGATATTTATATTTCCGGTTCACGCGCAAGAAAAGCGAGGGTATGATCATAAAACTCAGTGCAATTGATTATGAAGTTTATATAGGGTATGTTGATATTTACATTTCCGGTTCTCAAGCGCGTGCCGACCGTGTTTGTAAATGTCGCTGCTTTTGCAAGCGATACCAGATGCATGCTACACAATTGCAACAAAAGCGAGGATAGAAGTTTAAAAATCAGCCAAATTCACTATGAATTGTTTATATTGGGTATGTTTATATTTTTATGTGGGTATGTTTATATATCATGGAATGCTCATCGCGCATGCGCGCATCAATAGTCATTCTTGCACGGGAAGGGGTAGACAAAATTGCGTGAGACAACGGCGCGCCGACAACTGAGCACGGACAACTGAGCACAAGGTTGACGTCGAGCCGAAGAAAAGCACTATTTTAAAGGGGTCTGTTGGGGGTGGGGAGACATCGCACTGCCGTTGAGTTCGGTTTCAAGTATAATGAGGGGGGTTACAACCCCCAAACCACCCTCATCGGAGCCCTTTAAAATAGTGCTTTTCTTCGGCGCGACGTCAACCTTGCGCTCATTTGTCCGTGATCAGTTGTCGCCGCGCCGTTGTCTCGCGTGATTTTGTCCCGTAACCGTAAAACGCGGACCTCCCAGATCTAAACCCGCAGGTCCTTAAAAATCCGAGGTCCGCGCCACTTTTCAGGTCCCTGCCACTTTTAGTCTCTGGCTCTGACAGAGCTGTATGAGAATTTAACTCTGACGGATCCTAATGCTTTCCCCTCCCCATACTAGGATCCATCAGAGTTAAATTCTCATACAGCTCTGGCACGAACCTCGGATTTTTAAGGACCCGCGGGTTTTGCACCCGTCTTGCGCTTAGTTTTCCCGCATGTTAAAAGAGCGAGAAGGTTCAGTTATGGTATTAAGATTATGTATAATGTGATGATTGATATTAATTGGAAGCATAATTGGATGGAGTTATAGAATTGAAAAGTAATAAAGATGTAAAGAAACATGTTGGCATGAGGTAAAAACTCTTATGCCAGCAACACTAGTATCTGAATATGTTTGAGAGTTGCATTATCTAATGATACAATATTATTTGGTAAGTCCATGAGAAAAAAAAAGTTAAATATCAGCACTGGAGTCACCATTCAACATATAAGTAATAATTTAAAAGATCATAGTAGACTCAAGTATATAGTTTTGGGTGCAATTCATAATGTCACATTATCAAAATGGAAAGAACAGTAACAATAAAAAAGGGAAGTTGTAATAATTTTAATAAAATTTGGGAGCCATTAACATCTTACTGTAATGAATACACACTATTTTCTATTTAAAGATACACCGTCTTATTGTTGGGAGGGGGGGTCGTTATTATACTATTATCATTCATATTGGGAAAAGTAAGAGTGGGGAAGTGGGGTGGGAAGGGAGGTACTTATATCTATTTTGTGATAATATAGACAGATATAGACAGATTGACATGTGATTTATTTCATTTTAATGTTTTGATTCTTGTACACATGATATGTCATTGAAAATGAATAAAGATTAAAAAAAAAATAAGAGTGTGCTCATGGTTTATAGTTTTATAAAGGCATTGGGTACCATTTTCTTTTGCAGGTATCATACATAAGAGGATATTCACATTTACATTTTTTGGTTTTGCTAAATTGGAACAATAGGATAGGATAAGTAGTCTGATGGTAGGGCTTATTGGTGTAAACTTTTAGCCTTGGGTGTGTAGTGAGGGTGATTGTATACCATTGTTGTGGGTCCTTGTTTTGGGCCTCTCTGCCTTCCTTCTGTCTGCGCTTAGGTATAATGACGTTCTTAATCCATGATGGTTGGCAAGCCAGATTTCCACTATTAGAGGTATGATTGCAAAGGTAAGTACAGACATAGTGGGTCCTGTTTGTTATATCTATGTGCTAACCTTATAAATTTTAGTCTTGCAGTCATGTGCTGAGGGATATGAATTTGCTGAAACCCTAGTCTTGTCTAGAAGTTCAATCTTGGAGGCAAGGTAAGTACAGAGGTATAGGGATTTGTATGTCCTATGTATGTAATAACCTTATATAATCTACTATTGAAGGTGACTACAATCAACATAGGGCAATCAAGAGACCACGATCAACAGAGGACAGACATCTTCAGTGTTTTCCTGACAGGGATCGCACCCTTGCAGGTATATGGTGTTGTGCCATAGCACTGAACTTTACATATAGGGATTTGTATGTCATATGTATGTAATAACCTCATATAATCTATTATTGAAGGTGACTACAATCAACAGACTACAATCAAGAGACCACAGTCAACAGAGGACAGACATCTTCAGTGCTTTCCTGACAGGGATCGTACCCTTGCAGGTATATGGTGTTGTGCCATAGTGCTGAACTCTACATATGTATGGCCTAACCTCACCTATTTGACCTTTGCAGGTTTTTTTGTGTGCTGGAGGTTGGTGGGGGTGAACATGAAGTTTACATGCATGTTATAACTCTTGCAGGTACTGGTTCAGGGTCGAAGGTCGACTACAGTTCCTGAGGGTTTCATCGATATACTTCCAGTCTTACAGGTATGATGTTCTTTTGAGTAGTGCATTCATGATATAGGCAATTGTATATCAATTGCAAGTCAAAATAGGATAATGTTATTAATTGTATGGTTTCAGGAGTGATTTGACATAGACATGGAAGTAATAACTTCACAGCGTGGGAGAGAGCACTGGTTCATGAGGGCTATCGATATTGTCGTGACCGAGTGATGGCAGACGGATCCACGTCCTGGAGGTGTGTGCGCCGTGACTGTGTGGGAAGAAGAAAGAGGCTCGTCGATGGATCTTCTGTCGAGATAACGGCGCATGTGCATGCACCCAACAATGCCAGAATTGAAGCTGATCGAATGATGGGAGACATACGTGAAAGAGCTATGGCTATGGTTGAAAGGCCACGACAGATCATTCATGGCACAACAGCTGGTACAAGTTTAGAAGCAGCTACATTATTGCCTGCATACACCTCCATGCAGAGAACAATTAATAGAAAGAGAAATGCAGGACATCTAGCAATGGGTAATCCCAGGTGCATAAGAGAGAGACAAATTCCTGAGCCGCTACAAAGAAGCACACGTGGTGAACAATTACTGTTGTGGGATTCAGGTGAAAATGATGAAAGATGCATTTTCATTTTCACTACACAATCTAATCTTGAGGTGTTGGAGCAACATGGACATTGGTTCATGGATGGGTCATTCAAAGTTGCCCCCCATTTGTTTGTCCAAGTCTTTACCATCCATGCATTTGTAGACAATCGTGCATTTCCCATAGTCTACGTGTTGTTGAACAGTAAAAGGGGAGGAGGACTATGAACGTGTGTTGAGGAAACTGCTGGAAACCAGAAACACGTTGGCACAATTGACAATCTTGATGGACTTTGAGAGAGTAAGTCTGCAAGCTGCCCACACAGTATTTCCCAATGCTACAGTTTTTGGCTGCCTGTTCCATCTGGGTCAATCATTGTGGCGCAGAATTCAACATGAGGGACTGACCGCCAGCTATAGAGATGAGGAGAGAGTAAGATTGTTCACCAAAATGCTGTTAGCATTAAGTTTTGTTCCTGTGGATGATGTTGCTGAGTGTTTCGAGACCTTGGAGGAGAGTCGACCAGATGAACTGACCCCGGTGTATGACTATTGGGAAGACAATTACATCGGGAGATTGCGGCCAAATGGAAGACGTGTCCCACCTTTTCCTATTCCTCTGTGGAATATGCGCTCCCGTGTGGAAGGACTGCCTCGGACCAATAATTCAGTTGAAGGTTGGCACCATGCATTTCAATCCTCTGTTGCATGCCACCATCCAACCATATTTAAACTCCTTGAACATATACAGTGTGAGCAAGATCATACAGAACAGCTGCTTGCTCGATTCCAGGCTGGTAACCGCGCACCACCCAGCAGTAAGTGCACGTACGTGAGAGTGACGCAAAGACTAACAACGCTGCTGCCGACATATGGAGAAAGACCTCTCTTTCAATATCTCCGTGGTATAGCACATAATCTGGAACTTTAGAGTTTGATGTTGAAGTTCAGGTTTTCCTGTTGCTATGCTACAATTGTGTTCACTCAGTGATATGAACTTTGCTTTGACATGTCCATACGATCTTCCCAAGCACATATGCTGCAGGAACAGAAGAGACACTTTGAAATGTCTATGTCCCCCTCTCCTTTTGGTGGCCCGAAAGCTAGAGGCCTGCAAACTGTTGCGCTCAGGATCTCTCCCCCAGGAGTTTCCCTGAAGCCCTCCTCTGGCCCCTACCTATCCTAGTATCCACTGCTCTGACATGTGCCAAGCGTGAAGGTTTTTTATGCCGAGCAAGGTAACCCACTCAAGCATACTGTACTCGCTTTGACATTTTCAAGGTGTTGTGGGTGGTGTTCAAAGGCTTTTTCCTTCACGTAGGGCAGGTCAGATGGTGTCTTGGATGGAGCGGCTTCAGGGATAGCCAGTATTAAGCAAAATTTGAAAAACTTGAAATTGTACATTTCCTCCCTTGTTTTTGGTGGATCAGAAAGTACATAAGCAGGAATGTCAGTCAGGTGCTGTCTCTGAAGCCATGAGATGTAGAAAAAGACGAGGACCCAGAATGGGTTGACAGGGGTGCAAACCTGATGGTGGCAGTCATGTGTTGGCCTTTGCAGGACCCAGAATGGGTTGACAAGGGTGCAAACGTGATGGTGGCAGTCAGGTGTTGGCCTTTCTAGAACCCAGAAGCAGAGTCCCCCAAGCAAGAATGTCTTCCCAAGCACACATGGTGCATGAACAGATGAGACACTTTAAATTGTGTATGTCCTCCTCTCCTTTTGGTGTGCCAGACAGCCAGAGGCTTGCTAACTCTTGCGTCCAGGAGCTATCCCACAGGAGTTTCCCTGAAGCCCTCATCTACTGCTCTGACATGTGCCAAGCGTAAAGGTTTTTTATGCCGAACAAGGTAACCCACTCAAGCATACTGTACTGGCTTTGACATTTTCAAGGTGTTGTGGGTGGTGTTCAAAGGCTTTTTCCTTCACGTAGGGCAGGTCAGATGGTGTCTTGGATGGAGTGGCTTCAGGGATAGCCAGTATTAAGCTCCTTCCCTCTTTATACCCTTTAAATGTTGCTCATTTAATTTGAAGGGTGTGTTGTCTTTTTTTTCAAGGGTCTGCAAGCTAAATGTTTGTTTTCCACACATGGTGCAGGAACAGATGTTGGTTAACTGCCCTGCCAATATCTTTCTCACTCTCTCCCACTACTGTTGGTTAACTGCCCTGCCAACTTTAGCTCTCAGACACACAGATGTTGGTTAACTGCCCTGCCAATATCTTTCTCACTCTCTCCCACTACTGTTGGTTAACTGCCCTACCAACTTTAGCTCTCAGACCCACAGATGTTGGTTAACTGCCCTGCCAATATCTTTCTCACTCTCTCCCACTACTGTTGGTTAACTGCTCTGCCAACTTTAGCTCTCAGACACACAGATGTTGGTTAACTGCCCTGCCAATATCTTTCTCACTCTCTCCCACTACTGTTGGTTAACTGCCCTGCCAACTTTAGCTCTCAGACCCACAGATGTTGGTTAACTGCCCTGCCAATATTTTTCTCACTCTCTCCCACTACTGTTGGTTAACTGCCCTGCCAACTTTAGCTCTCAGACCCACAGATGTTGGTTAACTGCCCTGCCAATATTTTTCTCACTCTCTCCCACTACTGTTGGTTAACTGCCCTGCCAACTTTAGCTCTCAGACCCACAGATGTTGGTTAACTGCCCTGCCAATATCTTTCTCACTCTCTCCCACTACTGTTGGTTAACTGCTCTGCCAACTTTAGCTCTCAGACCCACAGATGTTGGTTAACTGCCCTGCCAATATCTTTCTCACTCTCTCCCACTACTGTTGGTTAACTGCTCTGCCAACTTTAGCTCTCAGACCCACAGATGTTGGTTAACTGCCCTGCCAATATCTTTCTCACTCTCTCCCACTACTGTTGGTTAACTGCTCTGCCAACTTTAGCTCTCAGACCCACAGATGTTAAACTAAACTAAATCTTGGGTTTATATACCGCATCATCTCCGCAGATGGAGCTCGACACGGTTTACAAGATTAGGGAAGGAACGGAACTCCAATGGAATTATATAAGTAAGAGAGAAGAGAGGTTAGGTGCGAGAGTGCCACGAAGGGGACGGGGTTACGTTTTGGAGAAGAGCCAGGTCTTCAGATGCTTACGGAATGGTAGAAAGGGGCTCAAATTGCGGAGAGGGGAAGGGAGACTATTCCAGAGCTGAGCGATTCTGAAAGGGAGGGAAGACCCAAGTTTACCAACAAGGGAGATGCCTTTTAAGGAGGGGTAGGATAGTTTTAATTTTTGCGTGGATCTAGTGGAGATTGGATTTGAGGAATTCCAGGATAGGGGGATAAGAAGAGGAAGGATACCGTGGAGGATCTTGAAGGTTAGGCAGACACACTTAAAGTGGACCCTGGAAATAACGGGAAGCCAGTGGAGCTTGGATAGGAGCGGTGAGACATGGTCAAATTTACTTTTTGAGAAGATAAGTTTGGCCGCGGTGTTCTGGATTAATTGGAGTCTGTGAAGGCTTTTCTTTGTTAAGCTTAGGTAAATGGAATTGCAATAATCCAATCTGGAGAGGATGATGGATTGAACGAGGACGGCGAAGTGTTTTTGGTGGAAGCAGGACCTCACTTTCCTCAGCATGTGAAGGCTGCAAAAGCATTTTTTTATCAGAGAGTTGAGGTGGTCGTTGAAGGATAATGATGAATCTATGGTGATGCCCAGAACTTTGCTAGAGAAATCCAACTGAAGAGAGGAGCCTGTGGGCAGTGGGATGGAAGTGGGTAATTGATCAAGTTTAGGGCCGAGCCATAGTAGTTTGGTTTTGGACTCGTTCAATTTCATTTGTACAGTGTGAGCCCAGGATTGAAGGTTGGTTATGCAAGAAGAGATGTTAGCTGCGAGGTTGGTGAGGTTCGCGTCGGTCTCGAGGAGGACCAGGATATCGTCGGCGTAAGTGTAGAGTGTTTCTAGGGGGGATAGGTGGAGGAGATTCAGGGAGGACATATAAATGTTGAAGAGGATGGGAGATAGGGGGGAGCCTTGTGGGACTCCACATGTCGGTTTCCATGGGGGGGGAAGAGGAACCATGTTTGGTGACGGTGTAAGAGCGAGAACGTAAGAAGTTCGAGAACCAGTCAAGGACTGTAGAGCTAATGCCTATCTCGGAGAGTAGGAAGATTAGAATGTCGTGGTGGACAACGTCAAAAGCAGCAGAGAGGTCGAATTGAAGGAGAACGGCAAATTTTTTGTGAGAATGAAATTGTTGGATCTTCGAGACTAGGGAGGCCAGGAGGGTTTCGGTACTGAAGTTGGGTCTGAAGCCGTATTGATAGGGTAGGAGGACAGAGAATCTTTCCAGGTAGGCTGAGAGTTGGGAGGTGACGATGGACTCAAGCAATTTGGTTAGGAGCGGAATGTTTGCTATTGGGCGATAATTGGATGGGGTGGAGGGGTCTAGGTCAGCTTTCTTCATTAGGGGGGTCAGTGCAATGCGTCCCATTTCAGGGGAGAAGAGGCCCGATAATAGGGCAGAATTTATGAGTATGGTGAGAGAAGAGATGGCCTGTGCGGGTATTTTGTCAAATAGATAGGATGGAAATGGATCCAAGGTGCAGTTACAGGATTTTAGTTTCAGGCAGAGTTTGAGGACCTGCGATTCGGATACTTGCTCAAAGGCAGTCCAGGATCTATTGACTGGGACGGGGGTGGGGACCTTTGTAGTAGGATCGGGGGAGGCAGGCACCAGAGAATTGTAGGAGACTGCGGGAGGAAAGGAGCTTCTCAAGGCGGTGACCTTTCCATTGAAGAAGTTTGCTAGTAGGTCGACTGATGGAGAGGAGGGAAGTATAGAAGGGTTGTTGTTGGGAGTTAAGGAGCGCCAGATATTGAACAGCATACTATTCTGGTTTTTTGATCTGGAGATCTTGTCTCCATAGAAGTTTTTCCTAGCTCTTTTGAGTGTATTGTTGTAAAGTTTAATGTTGCCTCTCCAGATTTGTTTATCTGTGGGGGATTTAGATTTTTTCCAGATGCGTTCCAGGGATCGGCATTTTTGTTTTAGCACCCTGTGTTGTGGGAGGTACCAGGGGGCCTTACGGGAGTAGGAGATGGTTTTGGTGGAAAGCGGGGCGAGAGAGTGGTAGGTGGATTCTGAGAGAGTGATCCAATTGTGCCAGTTGGTTACAGAATCTGATGGCTTAGGCTTGGATGAGAGATTGTCAAGAAATTTGGACCAGAACTGATCACTTGAAATTTTCTTGCGGAAAGTAATGGACTTAGAGGACTGGGGAGAGGTTCCAAGGTGAGACATGAAGATGGGGAGACAGAAGGTTCCTAGGAAGTGGTCGGACCAGGGAACGTGGTCCCAACGGATGTCATCGGTTGAGGTTTTGTAAGCCGTGAGATCGAGGAAGCTGATGAGGTCTAGTGTGTGGCCTTTTTCATGGGTTGGAGAGGAGCAGGGGGGGAGAAACCAAGAGAGATGAGGAAATTATTGAAATCGGATGCATCTTTGCTGGTGGTGTCATCAAGGTGGAGATTGATATCTCCGATGATCAGTAGTCTTTGGAACTTAAGGAAAGCGTTAGATATGGTCTCATAAACAAGTTCAGAGGAATTGCTCCAGGGGGTGGGCGGGCGGTAAAGTAATAAGATACCTAGTGGGTGTAGATGGAGCTCATCATTGATTGAGGCTAGCATATATTCTAGTGAGCGGTGGCTGCCTTTTTCGAGAAGTTCAACATTAAAGAAAGATTTGTAGAGGAGTGCCAGTCCGCCTCCTTTTCGGTTTAATCTAGGAGAAAAGAGGCCTTGGTAGCCCTGGGGGCAAATCTCGTTTTGTGTATAATGGTCGTCTTTAGTGATCCAGGACTCTGTGATGCAGAGGAATCCAGGATCAAAATCTGTGAGGAGGTCTTTCATAATTTGGGTCTTGTTGCATACGGATCTGGCGTTGCAGTAGAGTATCGGGACTGGGGTTAGAGAGTCAGGGGCGTGGTTGGGAAGGTTGGCGGAGGGCACAGGCTTTAAATAGGCGAGGTTGGCTTTGCGGGGTTTATGTTTGTAAGAGTGACTTCTAGTGCGCATCAGTGTGGGGATTTTGAGGCCGGGGCAGGTATTAGTGACATTTGGGGAGTCTAGTAGATTGGGGGAGGGGGGTTTCAAGCAGAGGGTGATCTTAAGAGAAGAGCAGAGAAGGAGAAATAGGAGCCAGAAGGGAGGCTTCATGGTGGAACTTGGGGAGCCTTTTGAGCTGGGAGGCAGGGCTTGTTTGGATCGTGTGTGAAACAGTTTGCTAAGAGTCTTTTTTTTTTGTTGTTGTTTTTTTTTATTTTTTTTTTTGGACAGCACAGGAGGGAATGAGTGGATTAAACCCGAATCCCAGCAGTGGGAACGGATTTATCTCTGAAACTATTTTTCTTTAGAACCTGAGCTAGAGGGAAGCAGGGTGAACAGGGAGGGGGTTCAGGTACTGATCACGGAAGGAATACAGTTTAGTATCTAACAGTTTCCAATAAAATACAGTACAGTTTAGCGTCTAGCAGTTTCCAATAAAATACAGTACAGTTCAGCGTCTAGCAGTTTCCAATAAAATACAATGAGGTACAATGAAATACAACTTTGGTGGCTGAAAGTATAGTGTCTAGTTGCATAACAGAGGGTGCGCTAAGGCAAGAACAGAGGGAAGAATACAGTTCAGTATAGTGGTTAGCTATTACTGTGAAGGGGACGGGCGAGGATCCCAGTAATGGGTGCAATATAGGGACTGAACAGTTTATGTGTAACAAAAATTCAGAGAGGGAGGGGGAGGAGGAACTTAGAGCAATGAGGGGGGGGGGGAACAAGATGGTGGAAAGCTGCCTCTTTCCTCTGGTTTTTTTTTTTTTTTTGTAAAGTCACTGGGGGAGGAGAGACTATTCGGCGGGCCACAAGGGCTGAAGGAAAAGGTCAAGCGCAGTGGCAGGCAGATCCGCCTGAGTCGAACCTATAAAGGCAGGAAGGTTTTCGGCGGTCGCGCAATGGGCTGAAAGGGCGTCTCACGCCTTCGTCGGCACGCCGAACGGCTACACGCCGTTCGGGGCTTGTTTTGAAGATCCGAGTCTCCCGGTGTTCTAAGTGAGGGGCGGAGCAGTGCTCCCACGCGCCTCACCTCGCTGGAGCCTGGAGACTGACTGGAAAAGGGCAGCAAAAAGGCTGCACACCGTTCGGGGCTTGTTTTGAAGATCCGAGTCTCCCGGTGTTCTAAGTGAGGGGCGGAGCAGTGCTCCCACGCACCTCACCTCGCTGGAGCCTGGAGACTGACTGGAAAAGGGCAGCAAAAAGGCTGCATACCGTTCGGGGCTTGTTTTGAAGATCCGAGTCTCCCGGTGTTCTAAGTGAGGGGCGGAGCAGTGCTCCCACGCGCCTCACCTCGCTGGAGCCTGGAGACTGACTGGAAAAGGGCAGCAAAAAGGCTGCACACCGTTCGGGGCTTGTTTTGAAGATCCGAGTCTCCCGGTGTTCTAAGTGAGGGGCGGAGCAGTGCTCCCATGCACCTCACCTCGCTGGAGCCTGGAGACTGATGTTGGTTAACTGCCCTGCCAATATCTTTCTCACTCTCTCCCACTACTGTTGTTAACTGCCCTGCCAACTTTAGCTCTCAGACCCACAGATGTTGGTTAACTGCCCTGCCAATATCTATCTCACTCTCTCCCACTACTGTTGGTTAACTGCCCTGCCAACTTTAGCTCTCAGACCCACAGATGTTGGTTAACTGCCCTGCCAATATCTTTCTCACTCTCTCCCACTACTGTTGGTTAACTGCCCTGCCAACTTTAGCTCTCAGACCCACAGATGTTGGTTAACTGCCCTGCCAATATCTTTCTCACTCTCTCCCACTACTGTTGGTTAACTGCTCTGCCAACGTTAGCATGTTTTACATAATAGAGGTGCAAACCTGATGGTGGCTGTCAGGTGTTGGCTTTTCTAGAACCCAGAAGCAGAGTCCCCCAAGCAGGAATGTCTTCCCAAGCTAGAGGCCTGCAAACTGTTGCGCTCAGGATCTCTCCCCCAGGAGTTTCCCTGAAGCCCTCCTCTGGCCCCTACCTATCCTAGTATCCACTGCTCTGACATGTGCCAAGCGTGAAGGTTTTTTATGCCGAGCACGGTAACCCACTCAAGCATACTGTACTGGCTTTGACATTTTCAAGGTGTTGTGGGTGGTGTTCAAAGGCTTTTTCCTTCACGTAGGGCAGGTCAGATGGTGTCTTGGATGGAGTGGCTTCAGGGATAGCCAGTGTTAAGCTCCTTCCCTCTTTCTACCCTTTAAATGTTGCTCATTTAATTTGAAGGGTGTGTATGGTCTTTCTTTTTCAAGGGTCTGATAGCAAAATGTTTGTTTTCCACACATGGTGCATGAACAGATGAGACACTTTAAATTGTCTATGTCCCCCACTCCTTTTGGTGGGCCAGACAGCCAGAGGCCTGCTAACTGTTGTTTCAACTGTTTCACTTAAACTGTCTGTTAATTTGCTCCTGATGTTGTTTCACTGCTATAACCACATCCTCCTCACTTACTCACTCTCACTGATGTTTAACTGCTGTGCAAACTTTAATGGATATATTATTGCACACTTGTTTATGATTTAAAACGAATAAAGACTTTATAAACAATTCAGCATGTTGTACATAAAAGATCATGAATGGTGAACTGAAAGATTTTGTGTTCTTGACACTGCATTTGAACATATGTGTATTACATGTTTATCACATATGCAATATTTTAATAAACATTTACCAATGGTTAAAACATTTTGTTGTTTTCTTTATGTTAGTATGACATTAATAACCATGCCATTAAATGTAAGTTTTTATTTTACTATCCCACTAAGTAACAAGGACACAATGGAAACAATTAACTGTTAGAAAGAATTGCAAGTGATGCATTTATATTAAAATGTTATATTATTGGAACACTTGGTGTAAGATTAAAAAATGAATAACATTTCTTCAAATCATATTTATTCTGACATCAATAAATATATAATTGGCCAATCTTTCCATTTCATTTTAGGATACATGGAATTACCTCCCTTCCCTCCCATCATTTCAAATGCTAGTTTATCCTAGAATGAATAATAATATATAACTGGTGTCCAAGATGCTCTATGTTAAATAACAACCCACGTTTGTCTCATAGTTGCAAACATTGATCATCTCTTCATCTAACAACAAATTCTTGGCCATTGAGATGCTGAACCTCAATGCTCCAAATATCCCTTTGTAAATCTTCACAGTCCTCTTTAATCCTAGCCCCATTGAATAGCTTGGTGTCATCTACAAATTTTATTACTTTGCTCTAGTTTAAAGTCCAATTGAATGCATCAGAAGGCAGAAAAGGAATATGCTATTTGATGCTTGAAACGTCTAAGTCATTAGCAGAGAATATAAGTTCACAATTCCAATAGAAAAATAAGATTTTTAAATTCCATGATTTATATAGGTTAAATCATCTGTACAATTGATCTGTTGGCATATTATCAGTGCAGAGTGACTTAGATTCATTTTCATGTTAACATTAGGTCAGTCAACCTTAGGACAAAGCTAAGAATTAACGAACGACCCAATACACACCTTAGTGTGATGATACCTATATAAGGTTGTAAAATATACCCCATCCTCTGTAACTGGTTTTTGTCCAGATACTTTAATGCAATTATTTATAAAAGACCAGTTAAAGAAATGCATCCCATAACAGCTGTGCACATCCCATTAAACCTCTATCCATTTATTGACAACAGCGATCATTATGGAAAACATAATGTTTAGTAATCAACATAAGTGTAAATAGAAAAGGCAGCATCTTACTTACTGCATTGAGCAGTAATGTATTTCCTCCGCATCCCTCTTCCCTAAAATATGTGATGTATGACTGTATTAATATATTATGAGTGGAAAATGATGTGTAATCATTAAAATAAATTGCTCATGACTCCCTGATCTTTTTAAAATTAATATAATTTTATAGTTCTTATGTGTTTCCCATATGCAAACACTGTAATAGCTGCGCATGCGCGGATGCGTCAATCTCTCACGCATTTGACTTGCACCCAATCCTTTTGCGTATGCAATAAATAAAAGATTATTGCCAGTATTTGATAAAGCCTTTTCTCATGTACGCTGCACTTTCATATCGGCGCGATTCACATGTGAATATTTAGGATCAATAGGTTAGCACATGCATACATTGAACAACATATGTGCATGCGCAATTAGGCCCCCCACCCGCATTTATAAATGTCACCATTTATTCAGATGTCCCATTAACTCTGTTCGTCCGTGCGGTTTTCACTTGCGCTCATTATACTAAAACCCGTCAATTGCGCGAAAAAATACTATAACTTTAATATGATGACACACGTCATCATTATGCACTAATGGAGACATGCTGATGTCATCACCCGTTTCAACACATATGCGCGCCATGCTAACACTAATTGTGTTTCGATCAAGTAATACAAAACTATATACTATAAAATTCACACATACTCAATTAATATGCGCATTTCATCACTACAGTGAAGTAAAATCTGTTTGACGATTAACCATATAACACGTGTTTTAGATAACCAATAGCAGCGCTGAAAAGGGGAAATCTCACGATATTCACACACCATCGGTCATGTGACTGGTATATAAGCTTTGCAAAAACGTCATAGATTCACAGAGAAGATGGCATCCTATGCAGGTTTCCTTGAGCAGAAGCCCAACTTCTCCAAGCGTGAAGTACTCACATTAACTGAGTACTTCACGCTCAATGCTAAACTGCTTTTCCCCGTTAAGGGGAAAAGAAGAAATATCGGTGAAATGGACAGGGCCTGAGGTAAACTGGCGCACCTGTTCAACGCCCGCACTATAACACCGCGCTCCGTAAGTATTTATCAAATACATGTTGTTCATAGACAATTGCACGCTGACAAATTGGCGCGGAGAAATTTTTATTTTTTTTGCGTGGAAGGCAAAAATGGATACGCATCTCACGAAATCGCGCACTGCGTCATCATGCATCTGCTGAAAAATTGCACAGTTGATAATGGTGTCTCTCATTTACTTATTTGAGTTAAATAGCTGTATTCCAGTCGTGTTTTCAGAATTTACCCAATGAATATGCTTGGAATCTATTTCCATGCACTGCTTTCAATTCATATTCATTGGTGAAATCCTGAAACCCGGATGACTGAAGTTGCCTACCCTTGCTTTAACATATCCCATATATATATCATGGCTCACTCATGTCTCTCCATTATATAATAGGTTGAGGATTTGAAAAAAAGGCCCGAGAGCTCAGGCTACATCACCCTGCATGAATGCGGGCTGTCTGGCGCAATCTGGACAACACCCCAGGTATGTTACAGTAAAATATCAGGTGGGTATAAGGTGTGCAGTCATAATATCTGTGTTGACTACTCATGTATTTTAAACATTAACAGTTTTTCATTTACTTCTGACACTACATGCATTTATGTCTTCAGATGCGAGTGAGGAGGAAGAGGAGGAGGAAAATACCCCTATCCCTGACCGGCCGTTCCTTATCCCCCGCAGACGCCCCACTTCCCAATCCCCTTCCACCTCTGCCGAGTCCCGTCCAACGTCCCAATCCCCTTCCACCTCTGCCCAGTCCCGTCCAACGTCCCAACCCCCTTCCACCTCTGCCCAGTCCCGTCCAATGTCCCAACCCCCTTCCACCTCTGCCCAGTCCCGTCCAACGTCCCAACCCCCTTCCACCTCTGCCCAGTCCCAACCCCCTTCCACCTCTGCCCAGCCCCGTCCAACGTCCCAACCCCCTTCCACCTCCGCCCAGTCTCATCACACTTCCCCCCACCGACGCCTTAGACCACTCTCTAGGATCCCCCTACGAAAACGCCCCAAACCCTGCCCTGCCCCTTCATTCCCAATGCCCAGTTCCCCCTCCCTCCCACCCCCTAAACCCTGGTTCTGCCTTCAACTTTTCCCTGAACATCATCCCTCTGTCATTACCTCTCCCCCAGCCCTCCCATGTACCTCCATGAGTCCTCCCTCAACACCCATCCTGGAGAGATTGTGCGACCTCTCTGTCCATTCCGGTAAGTGTTCCAATATTTTGATTCTGAATTTTCTATTTTAAAATCTTTTATTCATTTTTAAAAAGTACATCAAGTGTACAATTAATAAACACATTTAAGATTTAAGACATCACTTGAATTTTCTTAATATAATATCAAATGCTTAGGTTTATTCATGTGTAACAAAAAGAACCAAGTTTGTCTCATAGATGCTTCCACTGTACACTTTATCTGCCAAGACCATGCTGACTACGTAATTGTCTTTTCAATGTCCACCTGCTTTTCATGCTCTTTTTCATTGCAGATATATTGGCATTCCCCTCCTCTTCCCCGCCTATGTCAACATCCCCCCTCCCATTCAAAGCCCCAACTGTTGTTCCACCTGATTTGCCCCCCTCCGACCCTCCACCAGAGATTGTGGGACCAACCCTGCACCGGCCACCACCCCTGTTGCAGCGACCACTATTGTGGCTCACGCTGCCACAAACACAGATCCTCCGCCCAGTTCTGTAACAGCGGAGGACATTTACACAGCGGTGGTTACCATCTTAGCAAGGGTGGAGCACATGAACGACTGTGCTGAGGAGCCCGTCCGAAACATCCGTGACGTGACAGGGGCACTACAGGTCTTGCTTGAAGCACTTCGTGGTGCCCTTCCCACCCCGCCCATCCCGTGAATGGCTCCCGCTGTTACAGAGGGAGCTGCACCCTCTTGTCACCACTCCTCCCTCCCCTTCTTCCCCCCTGCCTCCCTCCCTCCCCCTCCTGCCCTTAGCCCTCCCAGAAAAAATACAAAAAAATGAAAAAAACAACTCCCTCCCCTTCTTCCCCCCTGCCTCACTCCCTGCCCCTCCTGCTCTTAGCCCTCCCAGAAAAAATACAAAAAAATGAAAAAAACAACTCCCTCCCCTTCTTCCCCCCCTGCCTCACTCCCTCCCCCTCCTGCCCTTAGCCCTCCCAGAAAAAATACAAAAAAATGAAAAAAACAACTCCCTCCCCTTCTTCCCCCCTGCTTCACTCCCTCGCCCTCCCAGAAAAAAATACAAAAAAATGAAAAAAAAAACAACTCCCTCCCCTTTTCTTCCACCCCCCTCCACACTCCCACCCCTTCACATCCGTTCCCAACTTACCCACCCCACTCCACCTACAGTCTCCAGCATCATGACTCGCCTGCCTCCTACCGTCTCGTGGGATCTTCAGTCCTCCTGTGAGTGGCTCTCCCTCCCTCCCCCTCTCTCTCCCTCCCTCCCTCAACCTCCCTCTCTCTCTCCTCCCTGACCAGTGTTTTCTTTGCCCTCCAGCCTCCTGTGTCGCAGCAGTATGACTACAACTTCACAATTGAACTCTCCAGCATCATGACTCGCCTGCCTCCTACCGTCCTTTGGGATCTTCAGTCCTCCTGTGAGTATCTCTCTCTCCCTCCCTCTCTCTCTCACCCTCTCCCTCCCTCTTTCCCTCTCTCCCTGACCACAGTGTTTTCTTTGCCCTGCAGCCTCCTGTGTCGCAGCAGCTGTGACTACAACTTCACAATTGAACTCTCCAGCATCATGACTCGCCTGCCTCCTACCGTCCTTTGGGATCTTCAGTCCTCCTGTGAGTATCTCTCTCTCCCTCCCTCTCTCCCTCACCCTCTCCCTCCCTCTTTCCCTCTCTCCCTGACCACAGTGTTTTCTTTGCCCTGCAGCCTCCTGTGTCGCAGCAGCTGTGACTACAACTTCACAATTGAACTCTCCAGCATCATGACTCGCCTGCCTCCTACCATCTGTGGTATCTTCAGTCCTCCTGTGAGTGTCTCTCTCTCCCTCACCCTCTCCCTCCCTCTCTCTCTCTCCCTGACCACAGTGTTTTCTTTGCCCTGCAGCCTCCTGTGTCGCAGCAGCTGTGACTACAACTTCACAATTGAATTCTCCAGCATCATGACTCGCTTGCCTCCTACCGTCTCGTGGTACCTTCAGTCCTCCTGTGAGTGGCTCTCTCTCCTTCACCCTCTCCCTCCCTCACCCTCTCCCTCCCTCCTTGACCACAGTGTTTTCTTTGCCCTGCAGCAGCTGTGACTACAACTTCACAATTGAATTCTCCAGCATCATGACTCGCCTGCCTCCTACCGTCTCAGCTCCCATGTCTGAACTTGGCTTGCCAGCTCTCCTTTGATGATCAGAAAAATGTGACATCATATCTATGATACTTTTAAAAAGACATTTTAATATACAGATTATTGAAAATAAAGGACAACTGCATACAGGATAAATGCAAAATCTTATCAAACATAAGTGTTAATTTACATGGCTGTGTCAACTAGGTAGAATTTGTAATGCTACAAGATTGACAGCTTATCTTGTTTAGAGATGTTTTTAATAGAGTAGAACACTTATCATTCTTAATCCTTTAAGTATAAATTAGATGAAATGCATAGAGGTGATATGTTAACATCTTTCCTTTCGTGCACACACAATGTGATTGATGTATAAGGTGTACACCTGGCGTAATTTTAGTCACCCATCTCCCTGTATGCCTCTTGTAAGATGCGCATTTAGTTTGTTTTAAATCCAGAACTATTTACCATTAATAAAACAGGGGCACTGGGCTCCTGAAGTAATATCATGTATTTAATACTGTCACAAACCCTCTGCAGCGGCGGGCTGTCGGGTGACAAACACAAGGATTCTGGCGTGTCCCCTCTAACCAGGGGTACCTTCAGGACTTTTCAAGGTAGCACTAGGCAACTGCCCAGGCTTGGGAGAGACAAGGCAAGAAAAGGGCTTCAAAATATCACCAGTCCAAACCAAGTTCTTTAAGAAAGAATAAGATGTTTATTCTGACCCAGAGGTCAAAAAGATGCAGCATAAAACAAAAATCACTTTTGCATTTCATTCAAAAATAAAGTCAATTGTAAAATAAAGATATCACAAAACAGCAAACTCCTGTAGTTGGTTATTCCTGGAATCATGTGCTCTGACTCAGGATTGCTTTACACTGGTGCTCACTCATAATTCAAACTTTCTCTCAGCATTAATATCAAAGGCATGTAACAGCAGATTTCAGCAGCCAAATAAAGTTTGAAATAAACCTTTGCTATAAATCCAAATTAAACCAAACTCTTTAGGCAATATAGCTACAGCACACTCTTGCAACCAGATCAGCTTTTCCCTCAGCTCCCTCGTGCAGGCAAAACACACAGCTGAGAGAGATAAGCTAATTAGCTTCAGGAACAGGAGTCACAGCAGGATTTCCAAAGTTCAAAACCACAAACTTAAATATTCTCTCTTGAGCTTCTTGTTCCCAAACTTGACTTTAAATCACTTCCATAGTTTAAGATTCCGGTAAGTATTATTCTTAAACTCAAAAATACTCATAAAGCCCAAACATATCTCACATTCTTCAGGCTTGGTTTGCAGAGAAGGAAAGCACAGGCAAAAAGGAAGAAAAAACACCAAACCACTAATTGTTTCCCAGTTACTCACTTCCTTCATTCAGTGTCCATACATTCTGTCTGGCTCTCTAGCATAGGGTCAGCTACTTGTACCTCCATGTCTTCCACACAATCTGGACTCTGGAAGTTTGAAGTGGGGAGGATTTCTTCCAAATCCTGCATGGGCCAATCTGGCACGGTTGTCTCTGCTGCTCTGCTCCACAGCTCCTCACCTGCCTTGGGCTGTGGGAGTGACTCGCCCTGGTCACTCGCTCCTCCTCCTCCTCCTCCTGCTGCTTGTCTCAGCCTGCTTTTAAACAGCTCAGAGCCAATCCCCTTCAGCCTGTAGCGGGGGATGGGCTTTGGCTCTAAAGCAGCTTTTCTCTGCCTGGGTTTATCTAATGCAGCTATATTCCTTGTGGCTTCTCTAACTGCCCTAAAGCCCGGAGGCTGCTGTTGCCAGTCTGCCTGCCTCTGCTCCAGATCACTACTGCTCTGGTCATAGGGGCAAGGGAGGTCAGCCTCAAGTTGAGCGCCAGAATCAATCTGATCAGCTCTTCTGCACCCGATCCTATTAGGGACCGAACTAGTGCTGGTGCTGGGTTTGTCACATTCCCCCACCCTTAAAGGATGACCCTCACTTGTACCCTGAGGAGTCCCTATATTCTCAGGAATACGTGACAACCTAAATAAATTCAATGGCGTTTCCTATTTTTGTTTCTTTTATCAGAAGGGCTCGGACTAGGGCTCGTATCATAGAAGTCATCAGGCCACTGTAACACTGGGACTTTGTTTGACTCACAATCATCTAAGCCCCTTGTGCACTCCAACCCCTCCAGACTGAATACCCTGTGGGCTAAGGCCGCTACGGCCTCTGATATTTCTTCCATACCACCCTCCTTTGTCTGTTCCAGTTGAGCCTGTAAGTCACCCAACACCTCTTCCACTCTGTTTAACTGGGATTTATACTGGCCTAACTGGGTTTCAAAGGTTTGACTTTGCTTTACCCATTTACTTGTTTCACCCTCCTTGTCTTTCCATTTTCCTGCCAAACCTTCCATAAGCTTTTTTAACTCTGCTGATTTCCTGCGACTTGCTCTCCCACCTGAGAAAGTTGCTTGGTCAAGTCCGCTAGAGCTTTATTAAAGGACTCTATATTTTGTTGATTTTGCTCTTCAAGTTCCTGTTTTATCTCTTTACCAAGAGCCTCTTTATCTTTTGTCAGGGCTCTTATCTGTTCTTGTAATTTCTCCATATCCTTTCTCCATTCGGCCCCCTCACTGTGTTCCCCCTTGTGTGAGTCTCCTGGAACCGGGAAGGTTGCCGGAGTAGGAGTATCAGAACTCTGTATTTGGATGTTTTCTGTCACCTTACTTCTCACTTGTGGAGGTATATTATCCTGATCACTCAATCCTCCGTGATTACTAGGTTGTGTGTTCCCTGATGACCCAAAGCCTTTCATACCCCTCTTAGTCTCAGGGAAGTGAACCCATCTCTCCAATCTTGCTGCCCATATACGTTCACACACCATCTGGGCAATGCAATCCCCAGGCTGTACCTGGAATGGTACAGACCCGTGATTCACCAATAGGACCGCTACATTACCCCGAAAATCAGGATCAATAACTCCTGCTGCTCCATCTACCGAATCCTTCCATGCTAAACCTGAGCGGGGCGCAATCCTTAAATATGAGCCTGGTGGAGGAGACAACTGTAAATCAGTATTAACAAGGGCTCTTCCATTGGTGGGAATCAGTTGTTCCTGTGCAGCATAAAGATCGTACCCTGCAGCCTTCCCATATGCTCGTGTAGGGGCCTTTGCTTTTTCAGATAAGGGTACCCCCATCTGATTGTGGGCTGCCATTCTTTTCCCCCATTTCTAGCCCGCCAGTCCCCTGCTCTTCTGGCCCTCCTGGATTGGAACTGCTGTTGCTTAGACCATGCTCCCAATATCAGTCTACCCTTAGTCTGGGTCTCTTCCCCCCTCCTATCTCCGGTAGGGATCTTGTAATCACCCCTAACCTTGGTTCTGAGCCAATCCTGACCCAGGATCAAGGAATGAGGTATATTCTGAGCAATGGCTACCTTTAGCTCAATCATTTCTTCCCCAACTCTCAAGTTCACCTGCTGACGGGGATACTCCCTCACATCACCATGCACACACCACACATTCACTGTATCCAACCCTTTATCACTGGAGCTGGCACCCCTAATTTGATGCCATAATTTCTGTGCCATAACGCTTTGTTCTGCCCCCGTATCAATCAGGGCAGACACTGTCCTACCAGCCACTTGTACTTTCTGAAAATATTCTCCGTGGCTAGCTCTCTTTACCCCACATGCAATAGTAAAATCCCTTCTTTCCCTGCACTCCCTTTGACGGTGTCCTTTTCCCCCACACCTAAAGCAATAGATGGGAGCTGGGTTAAAGGGTTTCTTTGCACGATTCTGAGGGTTCCTGGGTGGCATGTTAGTATTAGTAGGAGCCTGAAGTGTAGTGTCCCTCTGGAACTGTGTCTGGGGTCTATAACTTGGGCCTGGTCTCTCAGGAAGCCCCTGGGCATCCAGATAAGCCTCTGCCACAGAGAGTGTCTGTGTCAGATCCTGGCATCCCTGTTTCTGGATCCACCCCTTTATGTTCTGGGGCAGAGCTTCTAGGAATTGTTCCCTGACTAACTCAGCTAACATAGCTCGGGGGTCTGCCAAGAAAGGCTGTAACCACCTCTCTGCAGCTTTCGTTAAGCATTGTAACAGCGCCTTAGGTCTTTCTTTTACTTTTAACTGGAGAGCACAAAAAGTTTGTCTATAATACTCTCTTGTATATCCCAGAAAATCCAGGATATGCGCTTTCACAGCTGAATAACTATTGGCCTCCTCTGCAGCAATGGTCTGGAAAGCCGCAAGGGTCTCTCCAGCCAAACATGGCAGAAGGCATACCGCCCACTGTTCTGGAGGCCAACCTGCTGCAGCAGCAACTCTCTCAAAAGAATTTAAAAAGTCATCTGGAGCATCCTGTGGTGTTATTTTACTCAGATTCAATAAATTTAGAGAGTTTTGTCCTACCGTAGGTAGAGTACCACCAGTCCCCAATACCGGAATAGGTATCTGTCCACCAGACGTAGGCTTCAATAGTTGCGCCATCAATTGAGATTGCTGCTCCATAGCTCGCATAAAGTCACTGTGATGACGTTCGCTAGCCTCCTAGCTTGCCTGCCATAGTCCATGACTAGTTTCAAGAACTTTCTTTAGGTCCTCATTCTGCCGCTGTCGTTCTCCTGCCACCACTGCTAACGCCGCCGGCTCCATGTTGGCTCTGTAGGGAAATCACAAACACAATCCAAGTGCGATACCATTCAGTTTCTTTCCCCCCAGAACTGTCTTCACCAGACCCTCTGTCAAATATGCTTACCAGAGGTACTGATGAATCATCGCCTGCGTGCTCATTACAGGGTGCACCCCCCTTCTTCAGAGACCTCCTGGTCCCCCTTTTGGTTCCTCGCCAGCTCCGGACGATGGCCTCGTCTCCTGGTCTGCTATCCGCACCTCCTGCAGCTGCCAAACTCAGGACACTGGAACCGATATCCTTGCACAGCACTGCTCTGTTTAAGCCGCTTCCATTCAGCAGAATTTGTAATCCCGGTTCCGATGAACCAACCAATGTTTCCAACCAGCACCGGTAAGATGCACTGGCAATCCACTCCAGCAGTTCACAACATGAAACCAAACAGTAGTAGAGAGAAAAAAAAAAAAAAAATTTTCCACCTTTGCACTCCCAAATCTTCACCTGAAGAGGTACCAGATCCGCACTCCTGATACCAAATCTGTCACAAACCCTCTGCAGCGGCGGGCTGTCGGGTGACAAACACAAGGATTCTGGCGTGTCCCCTCTAGCCAGGGGTACCTTCAGGACTTTTCAAGGTAGCACTAGGCAACTGCCCAGGCTTGGGAGAGACAAGGCAAGAAAAGGGCTTCAAAATATCACCAGTCCAAACCAAGTTCTTTAAGAAAGAATAAGATGTTTATTCTGACCCAGAGGTCAAAAAGATGCAGCATAAAACAAAAATCACTTTTGCATTTTATTCAAAAATAAAGTCAATTGTAAAATAAAGATATCACAAAACAGCAAACTCCTGTAGTTGGTTATTCCTGGAATCATGTGCTCTGACTTAGGATTGCTTTACACTGGTGCTCACTCATAATTCAAACTTTCTCTCAGCATTAATATCAAAGGCATGTAACAGCAGATTTCAGCAGCCAAATAAAGTTTGAAATAAACCTTTGCTGTAAATCCAAATTAAACCAAACTCTTTAGGCAATATAGCTACAGCACACTCTTGCAACCAGATCAGCTTTTCCCTCAGCTCCCTCGTGCAGGCAAAACACACAGCTGAAAGAGATAAGCTAATTAGCTTCAGGAACGGGAGTCACAGCAGGATTTCCAAAGTTCAAAACCACAAACTTAAATATTCTCTCTTGAGCTTCTTGTTCCCAAACTTGACTTTAAATCACTTCCATAGTTTAGGATTCCGGTAAGTATTATTCTTAAACTCAAAAATACTTATAAAGCCCAAACATATCTCACATTCTTCAGGCTTGGTTTGCAGAGAAGGAAAGCACAGGCAAAAAGGAAGAAAAAACACCAAACCACTAATTGTTTCCCAGTTACTCACTTCCTTCATTCAGTGTCCATACATTCTGTCTGGCTCTCTAGCATAGGGTCAGCTACTTGTACTTCCATGTCTTCCACACAATCTGGACTCTGGAAGTTTGAAGTGGGGAGGATTTCTTCCAAATCCTGCATGGGCCAATCTGGCACGGTTGTCTCTGCTGCTCTGCTCCACAGCTCCTCACCTGCCTTGGGCTGTGGGAGTGACTCGCCCTGGTCACTTGCTCCTCCTCCTCCTCCTGCTGCTTGTCTCAGCCTGCTTTTAAACAGCTCAGAGCCAATCCCCTTCAGCCTGTAGCGGGAGATGGGCTTTGGCTCTAAAGTAGCTTTTCTCTGCCTGGGCTATATTCCTTGTGGCTTCTCTAACTGCCCTAAAGCCCGGAGGCTGCTGTTGCCAGTCTGCCTGCCTCTGCTCCAGATCACTACTGCTCTGATCATAGGGGCAAGGGAGGTCAGCCTCAAGTTGAGCGCCAGAATCAATCTGATCAGCTCTTCTGCACCCGATCCTATTAGGGACCAAACTGGGTTTGTCACAATACGTACTTCCTGAGTGCAGTGTCAAAGCACTAGCATTGAACAGGTGCGCCAGTTTTCCCCAGGCCCAGTCCATTTCACCTATATTTCTAACTTTCCTTCTTAATGGGGAACAGCAGTTTAGCATTGAGTGACATGTACTCAGTTAATTAGAGTACTTCCCGCTTGGAGAATTTGTGTTTGCGCACACAAAATCCATAATAGGAAGCCATCTTCTCTGTGAATCTATGACATTTTTGCAAAGTACTCAGTTAATCTAAGTACTTCCTGAGTGCAGTGTCAAAGCACTAGCATTGAACAGGTGCGCCAGTTTTCCCTAGGCCCAGTCCATTTCACCTATATTTCTAACTTTCCTCTTGATAGGGAACAGCAGTTTAGCATTGAGCGACATGTACTCAGTTAATCAGAGTACTTCCCGCTTGGAGAATTTGTGTTTGCGCACACAAAATCCATAATAGGAAGCCATCTTCTCTGTGAATCTATGACATTTTTGCAAAGTACTCAGTTAATCTAAGTACCTCACCACCAACCACCCCTGTTTCAGCGACCACTATTGTGGCTCACACTGCACACAGACACACACACACTGACTAAATGAGAGCCAAAGAGTCAGTTTTCTCCATACTATGTCCATTTTTCAAATGTTCCTGTGCTTGATGGGGGAACAATACTTTAGCATTGAACAAGAAGTACTCAATATGTGTATATGGACTAGATTTATGTATGTATCTCTATATATGATCTTTTAAAGTTCATAGCCTTTTACATCCTCCAGTTCAAACACTGAAGCTCAAGGCTTAACTATTTTATAACTAAAGCATACAGAATACTTCTCTTTCTGTGAATTTATGCTTTTGCCCTTATCATCATCCTATTTTTAGACCATGTAATTGTCTTTTCAATTTCAAACTTCTTATAATGATCTTTATCATTCAATGTTATTATTTGCTGTTCACATCATGTTTACTTGTGTTCAATAATACTTACTTTGCATTTAAATTTGCCCTGGGGGACCTATGTTATCCATTCTATATATTCACTGTATTATGCTTTCTTCAATAATACAGTTACCCAGAAATAAAAACATTATAATACAACTATTGATTCCAGAATTTATTTTACACTCACAAACTCCAATGACATTATGAACTTATAATGACTAAGGTTGCCATTTAACAAATTGTTTATTATTATCTTTTAACATATTAAGACACTTCATAAAATCAATAACTAGAAGGCTGCAAACAAATTGTGGACAGTTTTGTTTGGGTTTTATTCAGGGGGGAGTGTAGTGAAGCTTGTCTTTAATCTTTGAAATCTGTTGGGCCTGAAGGCAACTGAGCGTAAAGATGACAGCGTGAAGACACTTGTAAGTTTGAACATGAATAACGATTTAAACAAACAAAGAAAAAGAGATAATTATCGTCATAAACACTTTCAACATATATTCTGTCATGTAAAGATTATTAAGCTAATTCATCTTTACAAAATTTTAACAATTCATACAACAAACATATCATGCAAGACAAACAGAAATAATGAAACTTAGCATTTGACAGATGGATCAGATGAATAGACACTGCAGGCATCAGACTATGGGCATTTCATTATGACCCCAATGCAAACACCCACTATGCCCATTTACCTTCCACTATTACAGGTCTCACAGTCCCCAATGAATGTGTCTGGTAACGGGACAAAAACACCTGGGTCAACAACTGAGAACTATCCCAAAATCTGCAGCCTGGAACTGGGTAACCTGACCACCCTGTTACTTTTATTTATTAAACTCTTTTTCCAATATGAGAATGACACATGGACACATGAACTAAATTTCACCATCCTGTCCCTATGAGTTATGTTGCTGTCCTTGTCCCTCTCCCATTCCTATCATCTCTGCTTTAACAGTGTCAGGTCAAGACCACGCCAGGACAAAGGCCGCGCGCAGACAACTGAGCGCAGCGCAGAGGCACGTGCCTAACAAAATTAATATTTTTAAGGTCTCTGACGGAGGTGTGGAGGGGGGAAACCCCCCACTTTACTTTATATAGATGATGCCACGTTGTGGGGGCATTGTGGGGGGTTTGGGGGAATGTAACTCCACACATTTTACTGAAAACTTCACTTTTTCCCTAAAAAACAGGGAAAGTTAAGTTTCCAATATAATGAGGGAAGTTACAACCTTCCAAACAGCACACAACGCTGCCGCGATATGTATTAAGTAAACTGTGGGGCTTCCCCAACAAAACCCCCTTTTTCTTCGGCACCTGCTTCCGTCTTGCGCTGAGTTGCTGGCGCTGAGTTGTCTTGCGCTGAGTTGCTGGCGCTGAGTTGTCTTGCACTGAGTTGCTGGCGCTGAGTTGTCTTGCACTGAGTTGTCTTGCGCTCAGTTGCTGGCGCTGAGTTGTCTTGCGCTCAATTGTCTTGAGCCGAGTTGTCTTGCGCAGAGTTGTCTTGTGCTCTGTTGCTTGCGCTGAGTTGTCTTGCGCTGAGTTGTCTTGCGCTCAGTTGCTGGTGCTGAGTTGTCTTGCGCTCAGTTGTCTTGCGCTGAGTTGTCTTGCGCTGGTGGTGACGCGTCACCGCCAGCGTCACCACCAGAGCGCCGGACTCCCCCTTAATAGGAGGAGAGCGCGGCGCTACACATCTCATCTTCAGCCGGTGCGGGAGGAAGCAGGCCCGGCGAAGACAGCGGCGGGAGGGAGAGAGGAGAAGCCAGAGCGAAGGAGACAGCGGCAGGCAGCGAGCGGTAGCGTGGGGGAGCGTGAGGAAGCTCCGCCCACCCCCAACACGTCACCGCCAGCGTCACCACCAGAGCGCCGGACTCCCCCTTAACAGGAGGAGAGTCAACGGCGCACAGCCGTTCGGCGCGCGGTGAAGGCGAGCAGTAAAGGCGCTCGCCTTAGCAAGAGCGCCTTTGCAAAGGACCTGCAGAAGGAGCCAGGAAGCTGGGCCGACTAACAGGGAGTCCCAATACGTAAGTTACATTCCGGTTATTGTTCTTTTGTTTACTATTACCTAGCCACACAGCACACACCGAGACAAGCACTCTCTAACAGCACCAACACAACCAAGACCAACGATCAACAGGAGGAGTGCTATCAAGAGGGCAGGACACACACATTTGAGAAGGAGAACAAGACATGAGCGCCCACGGAAGCCAGAAGATGAGCTTCCAGTCTTCTGCACCGGCTGCAGTATGTATGACTACCTCCCCTCGGGGACTAGGGCATATGTTTACAGCCGATGCGAGGAGCTGGACAGCCTGAAACTGCAAGTTCGGCTGCTGGAGGGAACTGTGATGGAACTCAAAGAACTCCTTGCCAGGAAGGAGGAAAACTGCATGCATGAGAAGTTGCTAGGGGAGCCCGATACCAGCGAAGGGATCGTGGAACTAGAAAGATTCATCGAGGAAGCCCACCAGCAACACGTAGAGATCCCAGGGCTGGAGAGCTGTACCCAGGATACCCAGAAAGAAGGCCTGGAAGAGAGGAGAGAAGACACCTATGCAAACACAGAAAAAACCGAAGATGAGGTAGGAGACATCCGCACACCAGGAGGAAGAGATAGAACACAGGAAGATGTCCCCCCATCTGAAGAGCCGAAAACAATTTCAAGAGTAGCACTGGAGGAAGAAGACTGGCCCTATACCATAGACGTAGACTTATGACCCCCAAGAAACCCACGAATAAAGAAGATGGGGATCATCGTAGGTGACTCCATTATACGTCACGTGGACAGCCACACCGCAGGAGGAAGAGAGGACAGAATCGTCACCTGTCTGCCTGGAGCAAGAGTGAAGGATGTGGCCAACAGGATCTCCAGGATCATAGACAGCACAGGGGGAGAGGATACTGCTGTACTCATCCACGTGGAAACAAATGATGTGAGCGGACGGAAGTATGACAGGGAAGAGATGAAGGGCCAGCTCCGCTCACTTGGAAGACAGCTTAAGATCAGGGAGGTGAAGGTGGCCTTCTCCGAGATCCTCCCAGTACCAAGAGCGGATGGAAAGAGACAAGGGGAATTGCAAGCTATTAACGCCTGGATGAGACGATGGTGCGAAGAAGAAGGCTTTGACTTCGTGCGCAACTGGACGGCGTTCTGGGGAAAAAGCAAGTACTACAGAAAGGATGGACTACACCTCAACAAGGAAGGAGCAAGAGTATTGGCAGGCAACATGAAGAAGGCCATCGAGAAGGCTTTAAACTAATAAATAGGGGAAAGCCAACAGTCGACCACCAGTCGATGGCACGGACGACAGGATGCCCCGAAGAAGGAACCATGGGCTACTACTCATACACAGGAGGGGACGACCTCACAGCAAATAAAGAAGACAAGGCAGGAAGGGACAACTCAGACACAGGAGGGGATGACCGCACAGCAAACAAGGGAGACAACACTGGAGCGGTTAAGGATACCGTGAATGAAACAGTAGGGACAGCAAAGAGTAGAAAGGCCAAAAAGGTAACACGAAGAGAACTCAAATGTATGTATATGAATGCTAGAAGTCTAGGAAACAAAATGGGGGAACTAGAGACAATAGCAAGACATGATAAGTTGGAAATCATTGGCATAACAGAAACATGGTGGAATGAAGAAAACAAATGGGACACAGTACTACAGGGATGCAAACTATATAGAAGAGATCGAGTAGGGCAGAAAGGTGGAGGTATTGCCCTATATGTTCAGGAAGGAGTAGAATCTGTTGAAGTGGCTACGACAGAAACGAAAGAGAAGCTAGAGTCCCTCTGGATCAAGATTCCTGGCCAAAACAGCGCAGACACGAAAATTGGCCTTTACTATCGTCCCCCAGGACAGGCGGAGGAAACTGACTCAGAAATGATACAGGAAATCAAACAAGAATGCAAGACGGGCAATGTAATAATATTGGGAGACTTCAATTTCCCGAGGATAGACTGGAAACTAGGAACCTCCAACTGCGGCAAGGAGGCCAAGTTCCTGGAGGCGCTAGGGGATTGCTTCCTGGAACAAATGGTAAAAGAGCCGACAAGAGACAACGCCATCCTGGACTTGGTACTAAATGGCCTCACGGGACCGACAAAAGAAGTAGAAGTTACGGTACCGCTGGGGACGAGCGATCACAATGTGATCAACTTTAAGCTTGACATTGGGAATAGAAAACGTGCCAAAACCTTAACCGAAACCTTAAACTTTAAAAAGGGCAAATACGATCGCATGAGAGCCATGGTGAAACAACGACTCAAGAAAAAGGTGGACAAACTTGAAACGGTAGACCAGGCATGGTCCTTACTGAAAAATACTATCACAGAAGCACAAAATCTCCACATTCCGAGGATCTCCAAAGAAGGGAGAACAAAAGGTAAGGGAGAACCGGCATGGCTTACCAGACAGGTGAGGGAAGCCATAAAAGAAAAGAAGGACTCTTTCAAAAAATGGAAACACATGAAAACAACCGAAGCATGGAAAAAACATAAAGATGATCAGAAGAAATGTCACAAGGTGGTGAGGGATGCCAAAAAGGACTATGAGGAAAAAATAGCGCAAGAGGCCAAAAACTTCAAGCCCTTCTTTAGATACGTGAAAGGGAAAAAACCCGCAAAAGAGGCGGTGGGACCCCTAGATGACCAAGGAAGAAAAGGGTACATCAAGGAAGATAAACAAATTGCAGACAAACTAAATTCCTTCTTTGCATCCGTCTTTACGGAGGAGGATACCGCAAAAATACCAGAAGCAGTGAAAGTGTTTAGTGGAGTAATAGAAGACAGCCTCACCACAGTTGAAGTGGAGTTGGACCAGATATACTACCAGATCGACAAACTTAAAAGTGACAAATCCCCTGGACCGGATGGAATTCACCCGAGAGTCTTAAAGGAATTGAAGGTTGAAATCGGAGAGTTATTGCAAAAACTTGCCAATCTGACAATCAGAACTGGACAGATACCAGATGACTGGAAGATAGCGAACGTCACGCTAATTTTCAAAAAAGGATCGAGAGGTGAACCGGGCAACTACAGACCTGTGAGCCTTACGTCTGTCCCTGGAAAGATGGTTGAAGCACTGATCAAGGATAGCATAGTCCGGCACTTAGATACACACGACTTGCTGAAACCCAGTCAACATGGGTTCAGGAAAGGGAAATCATGTTTAACGAATTTACTTCAATTTTTTGACCGTGAACAAGCAAATTGATAGTGGAATGCCGGTGGACATAATATATTTGGACTTCCAGAAAGCATTCGACAAAGTTCCAGGAAACTACAAAGCCATGGAATAGAGGGAGATATACAAAGGTGGATAGGCAAATGGCTGGAAAACAGAAAGCAGAGTGGGCATAAATGGGAAGTTCTCAGACTGGGAGAAAGTGACTAGTGGTGTGCCCCAGGGCTCGGTACTTGGGCCGATCCTATTTAATATTTATATCAATGACCTGGAAGACGGAATATCCAGTGAGATCATTAAGTTTGCAGACGACACAAAGCTATGCCGGGCAATCAGATCGCAGGAGGATAGCGAGAAACTCCAGAGCGACTTGTATCAGTTAGAGAAATGGGCAGAGCAATGGCAGATGAAGTTCAACGTGAAGAAATGCAAAGTAATGCATTTAGGTAGTAAGAATAAGGAACACGAGTATAGAATGTCAGGCGCAACTCTGGGTAAGAGCGAACAAGAAAAGGACCTGAGTGTACTGATAGATAGGACCCTGAAGCCATCGGCACAATGTGCGGCAGCGGCAAAGAAAGCAAACAGAATGTTAGGCATGATAAAGAAAGGAATCACGAGTAGATCGAAGAAAGTCATAATGCCGCTGTATAGAGCAATGGTCAGACCACACTTGGAATACTGTGTCCAACATTGGTCTCCCAACCTAAAGAAGGATATAAAACTGCTGGAGAGGGTGCAGAGACGAGCAACGAAGCTAATAAGAAGTATGGAGAACTTGGAATATGAGGAACGACTCAAGAAACTGGGACTGTTCTCCCTTGAGAAGAGGAGGCTGCGAGGGGACATGATCGAGACTTTCAAAATACTGAAAGGCATCGATAAAACAGAGCAGGAAAACAAATTATTTACATTGTCCAACGTGACACGGACAAGAGGACATGGTTTGAAGCTAAGGGGGGACAAGTCCAGGACAAATGTCAGGAAGTTCTGCTTCACGCAGCGAGTGGTAGACGCCTGGAATGCTCTCCCAAAGGAGGTTATTAAGGAATCCACTGTGCTAGGATTCAAAGGCAAATTGGATGCACATCTCCTTACGAGAGGCATAGGGGGATATGGGTGACTAAAACTACATCAGGTGTATATACCTGACTGGGCCTCCGCGTGTGCGGATCGCCGGACTCGATGGACCATGGGTCTGATCCGGAGATGGCAGTTCTTATGTTCTTGTCCCGCTCGTGCACATTTCGGAAAATAATTTGTGCTCAATTGTCTTGCGCTCAAATGTCTCACGCTCGGTTGTCTTTGCACTCACTTATCTTAACGCTCAATTGTCTTCCGCTCATTTGTCTTGCGTTCAGTTGTCTCGCGCGCGAGTCTATGAACTGTGGGACACTATCAAAAGCCTTATTGAAGTCCAAATACATGATGTCCAGTGACTCTCTCTTATCCAGTCTTTTTGTCACCCAGTCAAAGAAGTTTATCATAGAAACATAGAAATAGACGGCAGATAAGGGCCACGGCCCACCAAGTCTGCCTACCCCAATAACCCTCCCCTACCTTTCTCTGTGAAGAGATCCTACATGGCGATCCCATTTTGACTTAAAATCAGGCACGCTGATGGCCTCGACCACCTGCCTTCCCTTAGTAAAGCATGCTGGTGGGGATGCCTTAGTCTTTCGTCATCCAAAAACGTGTCCAATCTGTTTTTGATCAATTTTACTATTGATGTGAGACTCACTGGTCTGTTATTTTCGGCCTCTGACCTGCATTAGAGAGTTGCGCAGGGAAAGAAATCCCACCCGTCCCCGCGAGGAATCATCTCCGTTCCCACCCGTCTTCACGAGGAATCCCTCCATCCCCACCCATCCCCGCGAGGAATCCCTTCCATCCCCGCCCATCCCTATAAACTTCAGAAATAGTTATTTCATTTAATTATGCTATTGAATTAAAGGCTCTGGTAGAAACCCATTTACAAATAAGCAAAAAGACTTTATTAATTTGGAAATATTAATTGGGAAGAATACATACTTTGTAAACGGGTTTCTACCAGAGCCTCTAATGTTTATAATTTTTATCAACAAAACTAATATACTACTTGAAAGGAAAGGATAGGTTTTCTGTCTCTGTCTATGAAAGGACACATTTTAAGTTTTCTGTCTCTGTCCATGCTGGAAGTAATCAAATGTAGAATGTTGGGTGTTTACTCTCTTAATGGTTTGAGAAGAGGTCATTTAATTTATGTTAACTAGGTTAGTTGTCTGAGACATGAAGGCTCAACCCCCCACAGCTCTTAACACCTTTAAGATTTAAACAATGAAGTACATATCCTGCTCATTCATCCCCCCCCCCCCCTTTCTGGTGTTGATTACTTCTTTGAAGCCTATGTATCCTGTCACTAGATATGGTCTGTACTTACATCATCTGCTAATACCACTGAAGATATATAAATGAATGCAGACTGATAATAAAACAGGCAAAATCTCTTTAGAATACTGGCTACCTATCTTTCTTTCTAAGGGGAATTGCCTCCAGATGACAGAGTGTTTTGCAGGGCAGTTTCGGGACCAAGAAACGGATCCTGTTAGTTTCAATTTGGGGGCTACGTCCGTGATGGACTTGACATTATCAATATTTTGTGAGTATTTCTGAATTTTTGAATTCTGTTCTTTAATACTCACAGGTATTGGCATCATGTTCCAACCCTTTATTTAAATTGTAGGGTTTTCGGTAAACCCGCCACGGTTACTGTTCTTTTGGCAAGGACAAATATTAATGTGGAGTTTTCGGTAAGCTCCCGCCGCGAAAATAAGCAGCTGCCATTCTTTCGGGAAGAATGAAATTAAGTGAAGAGTTTTGGAAAGTCTCTATTGTGGAGAAACGTCTGCGCATTCTGTCATCTGTGCCATTCTTTGCATGCGCTTTTCTCTTCTATCGCTTAGATAAGATTTTATAGAGTATAAGATTATATTGTATATTATGAATGTACCTCGCTTATAAGGTAAGGTAAGCGAAAATTTCTGCATTGTTATATTGTTTTTTTTATTGAAAAAATTCCTGCATTGTGATATTGTTTTTCTAATGGGTCATAAAGGCACTTAGGATTCTCCACCTCCTAGACAGATGAGACTTTGTTTGCTTCAGTAATAATAATAATAATAATGGTAATAACTTTATTCTTCTATACCGCCACAATCTTGCGACTTCTAGGCGGTTTACATTTAAGAGAGCTGGACATTCAGCGATTTACAATATGTGGAGGGAGTACAGAGTACAGAGACTATTAGGAATCAAAATTACAAAATATAATGTTTGCTAAGAATTTCGGAGCTGACCTGTAAAGAAAAATCACAGCTTTCCTGAAAAAAAAAAAAAAAAGGGAAAAAATTACAATGTACAGTTTGTTTAGAGATTCAGAAACAGCACGAATTAGGATTTCAGAGAGCATTGTGAAAAGAAAGAGTGCTTGGTGAGGTTCTGTTTAGGTGATGTATCTGTCAAACAGGGTAGTTTTTATGAGTTTTCTAAAAGGCATTGTAGGTCAGTTCGGCTTTATTAATGTGACTGTCTAGCCAATATTGTTGTTTGTTTGCTTGGTGCATGAAAGTTCTGTCCAGAAAGGTTTTGTATTTACAATTGGTTATGCTTGGGTATGAGAAAAAAAATAATAAAAAATAGCTGTTTCTGGTTTGTCTTGTTGGGTTGTGGAGTGCGAAGTGTGTTTGTAGATACGTAGGTGCTAGTCCCCAAACTAGCTTGAAACATGCAGGAGAACTTGAATAATATTCTTGCCTCGACTGACAGCCAGTGCAGTGGTTTGTGGTGGGGGTGACATGGTCATTCTTTTTTTAATCCATATATCAAGCGGACAGCTGAGTTCTAAATGATACCCAAATAAACAATATTACAATAGTCCAGGGTAGAAAGCACTAGTGACTGCACTAGTAATCTAAACGATAGTGGGTTGAAGTATTTTTTGATGGTCTTTAATCTCCATAACATCGTGAAACATTTTGTTGCCACTATATTCGTGTGTTCAATCATAGTGAGGTGTGTGTGTCCAATGTGACTCCCAATATTTTTATTGTGTTGGTAATTGGGTAATCATGGTCTTTTATATGTAGCGTTGAATTGGCAATTTTATCCGTTGGGCTTGCAAGGAAGATTTTTGTTTTTTCTGTGTTAAGTTTCAGTTTGAAGTTGCTTGTCCAATGTTCTATTTCAGTCATTATATGAGTAATGTATTTTGAGATTTCATTTGTTATGCTGTTAGGATGGAGATGTCGTCTGCATATATGTATTAGATCAGGTTTGGTTTTTGCAGTGGGTGTCCTAGAGCTGATTCTGTGGCAGTCTTTGGCGGGAAGAGGGGGAGGACAGCCCCTCCTTTTCATCCTCCTTCTCCTTTGTTGTAGTGACAAGCAGGCTGACTAGTTCTCAGCACTGTTTGTGGATAGCATGGAGTATCTGACGGGCCGGCTGAAAACTTTTCAGCAGCTTGTCTTTCCCGTATGTGTTTGCACTGCTTATAGGTTTAAATTTCTGCCGTTTCTTGTGCTGTGTCACCGGAAAAAAAAATAAAAAATAAATTCCGTTTTAGGTTTCAGGTTTGTTTGGGGAACTTACCAAAACAAAATGAAAAAGGGTAGAAATACATTTGTGTAATTATTAAAACAGACAGTCAGAAAGGCATATATTTAAAAACAAAGCAAAACAAATTATAATGAAAAAGAAAGAGAGAAGGATGAAAACAAAAGGGAGGAAACAAAAAATAAATAATCTAGCACTTTGTAGAAAAGATTAAAATGAATAAGAAAAGCAAGGAGCAAAGTCCTATTACAGTCTTTAAAAGGACTATTATACTCCAAATGCGTCTTTAAAAAGAAAGGCCTTCAAGCTAGTTTTAAATTTATCAAGTGATGAACTTTATTAGTATGCACGGTGCCAAGGTGTCTTAAAGAGGGAATGGATAACAGGTTTTGATAAGAAGAATGTAATGTGCGATGCAGGTTGTGGGAGATTAATAACCTGTTGATGAAATCAGGTAGACCGGAAGCTATGGTTTTATGTATCAGTAAATCAATGATCTATGGGAAGCCAATGGGAGTTAATCAAAAGTGGTGTGACATGATCAAATTTTTGAGCTTTTAAGGTGAAATGATTTTAATGGCAGTATTTTGAATAATTTGGAGGCAATTGTCTTAAAGAGGGTCAGGATAAATTAACTTTAATTAATACAGGGGCCAGAATTAGTTTTACAGATAGAGCAAGAAAAATATGGAAATTTGTGAGATTCAAGTTTCAAGTTTATTTTTAACTTATTGAATAGCTTAATTTAATTTGCTAAGCGATTGGCAGGGGGAGGCAAGTTTTTGAAATGCAGAATAAACTTTAACAGAATAAACCTATGCATGGTTTTTAGATGCCCTTCAGTTCCAGTCAATGGATGTACTCCGGTCTGCTTTCTAGTTAGACCCTGAATTGTAAGAAGGAAAGAGAGGCTCAGACACTATTTGGAAGATGTTTTTTTTTCAATGTATAGGTTAACTATCTTAAAAGCCTTTTGTATATGACAGCAGTTCATATACAATGTTCCGAGACATTCAACCATGTAGGAGTGCTGCTTTAAATTTTGGTTAGCTTCAGATGGGGATCTCGTTCATCAGCACATTTTGAATGAAAAAATTGCTGCTGATTTTATTTCTTTCTGTGTTAAAATAATTTACTGAAAACTGGAAATTCTTGAGGTGCTGAGGAAACAATTTTGCTGTTATGCGTGATAACTTACCCCCCCACCCTCTTTTTAAAATTTTTTTACTAAGCTTGACAGCGCGGGCCAGCATGGCAAGTGCTTCGACACCCATAGGAACTGAATGGGCATCGGAGTATTTGCCGCACAGCACTTGAGTGCGTGGTTTAATAAAAGGGGGCCTTGCTTTGATGTCACGCATACGTTGTACAGTCGAGTGCTGTTGGGCTCACGTGTCCCTGCTAGAGGTTAACCTGTGGAGCAAATACTGTAAAAAGCAAGCACTTTGTCTTAATAATCATTTCATGTATGTTATACAGATGTCCAGAAAAATTCCTTCAGAGGTTAACATATTTATTAAGCAAAATATATTCCTCGTATATGTATATGATGCCCACAGGAAAAATTGCTATTAAGGTTACAAATAAAAAACAAAAGGTGTACACAAACAAATGATTTCAGAATGGCCCACTAGTTCTCGTGCATAATTTCAGATTGAAAAAAGGAGCAGTGCGGGGTTTGAACCCCCAAGCCTCAGGTTCCTTAGGCTGTAGCGCTAACCACTATGCAACACTCTCCTACGCTTTGAGATCTCTAAGCCTCGGGAAATCCTGCATTATTAGGGCCAGCTACCTACCTGGGGACCGCGCCTGTCCGCTCCTCGCGGAAGAAGGGGTCATGGGTTTCGTAGGGGGCAGGCCCCTGCCTCCGATCGAGGTGGTAGTAATCCATCTAGAAGTACTGGATGTTTTAATTGCAGAGACCCTGGTCACTGGCTTAATCAATGCCCATCTGGCCGGTGCCCAAAGCCGCCCTTTGGACGGACTTTGGTGCAAAGAGGGGAAACCCTGTATACCAGCTGCCCTTGTTATTGTTGACATGTTCTCCCGATAACCTGAAGTTTTTTCCCACTACAAATGAAACTGCTCAGACTATGGTGAACATTTTACTTCGCAAAATCATCCCTAGGTGGGGATGTCCCACACACATCAACTCAGATAATGGTCCTGCTTTCACTGCCAGAGTATGCAAAGATTTAGCTATCACATTCCGCAATGAGTAGAAATTTCATCTCCCATATCACCCACAGAGTTCCGGTATTGTCGAACGCATGAACAGGACTATTAAAGATAAAATCTGGAAAGCCACAGCTGGCACATTTGTGATTTGGAAAAAAATTCCTTCCTATTGTTTTAGCTGAAATTAGGATGTTGCAAAATTAAAATGTGTTTTTCTTTTCTTTTTCTTAGCAGCGGTTCGGATATATGCATGCCCATCCCAGTTTTGGCACTAGGATATTTCTGGTGTTTTCCAGGGATCCTCTTTGTCACTGCAGAGATAAAGACGATCCAAAGAGACATTAGCTTTTCTAAATATGAGATGGTTATGATATGCATTATTTGTCCATATACTTTACTCATGTGTTCATCTCTGTTTTGTTTTTCTATAACAATGTGTTTATTTCCAGAGATAAGTTCAGCTCTGAACACTTGACCGATGGAAGAATAGTTTGAAGCCTAGAGCTATATGTTTTGTGTCTTGTCTGTGCCATGTGGTCTGTGTTTTGTCTACTTGTTTTGGTTTGAGGGGTACCCCAGGATATATAATATTGGCCATTTCTAGAGCTAGCTCTTTTCCCACTTTTTACTAGCCCAAATGCGCAATGTTCTTTTTTCCCTATAATTTGCATATGCTAAATGTAGCTTAGTTAGGGGTTATATTTTTAAGAAAAGGTTTTATTCTATATCTATACAGTGTTTATTCTATGGTGCTCACTTGATATGAACCATTCAGTACACATTTCTGACTGACATAATTTTTTTTAAATACATTCAGTACAGAATTATGGTCTCTCTGAATTGCCATAATAGTTATATGCGGCACACAAAAACATATCTTTTTGGAATGTCTGATTAAGAACCTTAAGTACTTGAATATTGTCTCTCTTTTGCCATAACTATAACAAGTAAATGTATTAATATTGTCACATGTTGCCACATTCAGTACAGGCAACCTGGTATCTCTCTCTCTCTCTCTACATTCAGTACAGGCAACATGGTTTCTCCTCCATTTTCTATCTCTTATTTGGATCACACTGGAGTACAGCTGCTGAATGATATCGGGACTCTTTTCAAATCCCTCCCTGTATGCACAAACATCATTCCATCTCAAGGGTGAATACCACTAATTTGCAGTGACTGAAAGATCCTGTGCAAACATCATTTCATCCCATTTCACCAGTTTAAAGAGACTGCCGGTTCCTGCTGGACTAATTCATCTTCCTGCACCCTGACTGCAAAGACTTTTCCACACATGCTGTACACAATGTTTCCTGTTCATCGGAGATAGCCACCTTCCTAAGAACGCTTTGCTGTACAATTCCTCCTATTTAACCTATTCTATGGACATTTCAGACTTTATTTCATATGCTGTACATCCACTACCTCTTGGAATGGGGAATGAGACATTCCAAAAGCTGCTGAACTTTACTGAACTCCATACTTACATTGAACAACTTAAGAAAACCTCCAAAGAAGTGAATCATACTATCACTTTTGAAAATGGACAGATTGCACAAACTATAGAAAATTTGCTACGAGACGCTCATGTCTCAGTTTGGGAATTTTTCTTTGGGTATTCGCCCACTGCAAACCATGTATTTAATGTTTTAATTCATCCTTTCTTAACTATTCTACAAATTTTGCTATGTATTGTTATGATTCTCCTTTGCTGTAGAGTGAAACACGTGTACATTTCTTTTCTCACAAAGTTCCTTCTAGCTTTTAAGGCAGTTATACATGAATTTCCAGTATCTTCTCTGACAACTTGCTAATTTGGTTCTAATTTGGTTTTAATTTGGCATGGCCTATTGCATTACCATTACCAGGGTCAGAGATAATATTATCCCATATCCCATACTTACATACTCTCTCTTATGACATCTTGGTACCTTTATACCTGAACCTCCTGAAAAAGCTTCCTACATCCCTTATGCACCGTTCATTCGCTCAACGACGGGTAAGATATAAGCATACTGGGATCCCCGCCCAGATTATGGCCTATACGACCTAAGACAGAGGTTTGAACTCATAATGGGAACTGTTCATCTTCATAGCTTGGAGGCAGTGGCGTACCTAGGGGGGGGCGGGGGGGCGGGCCGCCCCGGGTACCAGCCTTAAGGGGGTGTTCCCGGCCTTGCCGTTCAGTCCCCCGCCACCCCCGAAGGACCGCTCGTCCCACTGACCTTCCTGCACCACCTGTGAAGCAGCCCGCAGCAGGATCGCGAAGTCAGCGTCAGCATCCCTGCGCTGCTTCCTGCGCCGCGATCCCGCCCCTCCTCTGATGTCAGAGGAGGGGCGGGACCGTGGCGCAGGAAGCAGCGCAGGGATCGCTGACGCTGACTTCGCGATCCTGCTGCGGCTGTTCATAGGTGGTGCGGGGAGGCCAGGGGGGCGAGCGGTCCTTCGGGGTGGGTCGGGGCATCAGGCCCTCAGGGTGGGGCGGGCGGGCAGGCAAGCAGGCTTTCAAGGGGGAGGGGGTGACAGGCAGGCAGGCAGGCCTTCAAGGGGGGACAGGCCTTCGGGGGGGGTGCAGACCTTCAAGGGGTGCAGGCCTTCAAGGGGGGCAGGCAGGCCTTCAGGGGGGTGCAGGCCTTCGGGGGGGGTGTAGGCCTTTGGGGGGGTGCAGACCTTCAAGGGGGTGCAGGCCTTCAAGGGAGGGAACAGGCCTTCAAGGGGGGAAAGGCAGGCAGGCCTTCAAGGGGGGGACAGGCCTACAAGGGGGGGGACAGGCCTACAAGGGGGGGGACAGGCCTTCAAGGGGGGGTGCAGGCCTTCAAGGGGGGGAGAAGCTACAAGGGGGTGGTACAAGCCTTCAAGTGGGGGACAGGCCTTCGGGGGGGGGTGCAGACCTTCAAGGGAGTGCAGGCCTTCGAGTGGGGTGGTGCAGGCCTTCAAGGGGGTGCAAACCTTCAAGGGGGGACAGGCCTTCAAGGGGGGAAAGGCAGGCAGGCAGGCCTTCAAGGGGGGACAGGCCTACAAGGGGGGGGAGAAGCTACAAGGGGGTGGGACAGGCCTTCAAGTGGGGGACAGGCCTTCGGGGGGGTGCAGGCCTTCGGGGGGTGCAGACCTTCAAGGGGGGGACAGGCAGGCAGGCCTTCAAGGGGGGGACAGGCCTACAAGGGGAAGGGACAGGCCTTCAAGGGGGGTGCAGGCCTTCAAGGTGGGACAGGCAGACCTTTAAGGGGGGACAGGCCTTTGGGGGGGGACCATGATTTAGAAGTACACGGAGGGAAGGGGGTGTTCAAAGAGACATGCATATGCCAAACTTTGGGGGGGGGGAAGAAATAATGGGTCTGAAAATAGAGGAGAGGGAGAGAGATGATGGACCATGGGATTTAGGGAGGGAAGGAACAGAAAGGGAGAGAAATTGGACACAAGGGATGGTGTGGAGGAGGGATAGAGATACTGGATAGGAGGGTAATTAGGAAAAGAAACGGAGAGATGGTGGATTCTGGGATGGTGGGGAAGGAGGGAGAGATGCCGGATGAAAGGGTATTTAAGAATAGGTGGATCTGTGGAGGGAGATGAAAAAAAGGAAAGATACCAGACTTCCTGGGAAGGGAAGGGAAATGGAAAGGGAGGACAGAGTTGGCAGATGGATGGTTAGCATGCAGAAAGAAGGAGACCCTGGCAAGCAAGTTATCAGAAGAAAACCAGAGCCTTGGACCAACAAGATTTGAAATATAACCAGACAACAAAAGGTAGAAAAATTAATTTTATTTTCTGTTTTGTGATTATAACATGTCAGATTTGAAATGTGTATCCTGCCAGAGCTGGTGTTGGACTGCAAACGTGAGCTAGGATTTAACAGAAAGAGGAAAAGTCCTTTTTGTTTCTTTATTTTATTTACACCACAGCGCCAGTGTGGTTAGGAGAAGCCAAAGGGGGTGAAAAAGCTATAAAACCCACCAGGAGTTTTGAAAAAAATCACCCAACTGGGCAGGAAAATCGAATTGAAAAACCAATTCAATAGGGCTGAATCGAATCAAAATTTTTTTTTCCTGTATCTGGCAGCATTAGTTTGCGCTACTGTCTTAGACTTTAGGACCTGGGATTGGGGAGAGATGGCATCCTCAGTACTTTATAATGCAAGTGAAACGAGGATTTGGTCAGACTTTTGAAGGGTCTGCAGAAAAAAAATATTGTATAGGCCGGGGACATGAGACAGCAGGAAATGGGAACTTTTCTTCCTTCTATTTTTGTGAATGGAAAGGCTGAGGATGTCAGAGAGGTCAGTTAAAATATGTGCTTTATAAGAAAATATAATAATGTGTTTTATAAAGTTTATAGCATAGCTGGCCTACCCAGTGAGGTGTTCCTAGTGGTGATGGTGGCAGCGTGTCAATGTGTTGAGAGGAAGAGGTGGTCTGGGAAATTCTGCTGAGCAAACTCCGGGCCCATTTCCACCCCCCAGTTAGTCCACTCCACTCAACTGATTCACACACTGAGTGGGTCTTTGGGTGTTGTTTTGGGATCTCTTCCAGTGGTTTATCTCCTTCTGGTCCAAGGAAGGAAACTTTGTTATCATTAGCATTGACCTACAGAATATGTTTGTAACAGCGCTGCTTGTGTGGCATTAGGCTATGTAGTGATCGAAAGAAAAAAACAGACCTTTGCACATTTTTGCACTATATGGTGGGTGTATGAGGAGATTCACATTTCCTGCACAGCTAAGTCCATGTGAAGTTACCTTGTGCTGTATTTGACACCTAGCAAGGTCTCTGTTTGAAAGGAAAGATCTAAACTTAAAAATGAAGTGGCCAGAAGTTATGGTAAAAGCAGATAGTGTAGCTGGTTTTAAGAAAGATTTGGACAAATTCCTGGAGGAAAAGTCCATAATCTGTTATTAAGACATGGGGGAAGTGTCTGCTTGCCCTGGATCGGTAGCATGGAATGTTGCTACTCTTTGGGTTTTGACCAGGTATTAGTGTCCTGGATTGGCTACCATGAGAATGGGCTACTGGGCATGATGGACCATTGGTCTGACCCAGTTAGGCTATTCTTATGTTATGTTCTCATCTGTAGGGGCCTTTGTTTTCACTTCTTATTTTAATGTATTTTTTTTCTGGGAACTTATCAGTGTTTTTTAAAATGGAAGAGAATTAATGTGTGTGGAATGGGGGGGTAACTAATTTCTTCAGCTAAATAATTCAATCCACTTCAAACAGACATAGGAGAACTTGTGCACCATTCACACACCCTCCAACCAAAAACGTCAAAAGAAAAAAACTGTTCGACAACCTCCTAGCCATTCGAGCTGCAACACTCGACCCCCAACTCTACAACCAATTGATATCAACCACAGACTGCAAAACCTTCAAAAAGAAATAAAAACCCTTCTATTCAAAAAACACATAAAACCGAACTAACACAATCAGAACTGTCCCAAGCATCACCTGCAACTACTCCATATGTACTTCTAATGTCATGACAATTTAGACATAATTTATGTTATGTTATGTTTGGAATAATGGTTACATATATGAGGTTCAATAAAAGAAAATTTTCACTGCCTGTTTCTATTCTGACCATTTATTCCATTTCATGGTTATTGCAAAAAAAAAAAAAAAAAAAAATTTTTACATGGGGGGGGGGGGGGGTGTCAAAAAATGATGGGCCCCGGGTGCCACATACCCTAGGTACGCCACTGCTTGGAGGACAGCTATGATATACTGTTAGAGATTGGCAAGGCATAAGCGAGGCAAGCTGGCTAAGGGTACCACAAGTTTGCTTTCATTTCAAAGAATATGGAAGATGTCAGCATAGCCGTTGCAGGCGTTCAGCATTTTCGGTTGGCATAGCTGGTGTCACCAAAGGCCTATGGGAAATTGTATCAATCTGACTCTGGCATGGGGATGCAGATAGACCCTGAGGGCAGGAAGACGGTTTCAAGTAGTCCTGATTAAATCATGATTAGCTAAAATGTGTTAATGTATTAATCAGAAACTATTGTCCGAGGCATACTGGAAATTTAACTACAGCCTAGTATTCTTTTTTGGAAATTATAGGTATGCTTCACTGTTGCCGCATTAGATTTTGCTTTAGGTGATATTGGAGACCTCCGGCTCCGTGTTAAACTACTCAGCCAGTAGATAGGCCAGTGCACTTTAGCTATACATAGATCCCAGATGAATTCAAGGCCCGAGACCAGGTTAAGGCTAGGTTTGAGTCCCTTATTACTATCAATAAGAATGTTGAACTTAAACGTAATTCTGGTTTATCTAATCCTTGGGATCTGTATTTTATTTGGATGCAGGGGTGGGTGAAAGACCTTCTTATTGTTATAATCTTTATTATTATCTGCACTCTTGTTGCTTATGTAATTTTTAGACTGTTCCTGCGCTGTTTGACTCGTATTACAGCCCCTAAAACTCCTCCTCAAGAGACATATCTAGAATATCTCTCCCTCCACGCTCATGCTGTGCATTTATGACGTCATTTTCATGACGTAAGAGGGGATTGAAAGGAAAGGATAGGTTTTCTGTCTCTGTCTATGAAAGGACACATTTTAAGTTTTCTGTCTCTGTCCATGCTGGAAGTAATCAAATGTAGAATGTTGGGTGTTTACTCTCTTAATGGTTTGGGAAGAGGTCATTTAATTTATGTTAACTAGGTTAGTTGTCTGAGACATGAAGGCTCAACCCCCCACAGCTCTTAACACCTTTAAGATTTAAACAATGAAGTACATATCCTGCTCATTCATCCCCCCCCCCTTTCTGGTGTTGATTACTTCTTTGAAGCCTATGTATCCTGTCACTAGATATGGTCTGTACTTACGTCATCTGCTAATACCACTGAAGATATATAAATGAATGCAGACTGATAATAAAACAGGCAAAATCTCTTTAGAATACTGGCTACCTATCTTTCTTTCCAAGGGGAATTGCCTCCAGATGACAGAGTGTTTTGCAGGGCAGTTTCGGGACCAAGAAACGGATCCTGTTCGTTTCACTACTTTATCCTGAAGAAAAAAAAAAAAAAAAGAAATAGAATTTTTTTCCTACCTTTGTTGCCTGGCTTCTGCTTTCCTCATGTTCTCATTCAATTCCTTCCATCCACTATCTCTTTTCTCTCTGCATCTTCCATTTGCTCTGTTACTGTGCCTCTCCCTTTCTCCCCCCTTCCAAATTGGTCTGGCACCCATCTTCTTCCCTTCGCTCCCCCCATAGTCTGGCATCTCTGTCTTCTTCACTGCCAGCATCTTCTCCCCACTCTCTCTTCCCCATCCTTTCAGCGTCCTTCTTCCCCCATCTTCCCCAAGTCTTGTCAGTGACCTTCTCCCCCCTCTGTCTTCCCCATGTCCTTTCAGCGTCCTTCTCCCCCCGTCTTCCCCATGTTCTTTCAGCGTCCTTCTGCCCCCGTCTTCCCCATGTCCTTTCAGCGTCCTTCACCCCTGTCTTCCCCATGTCCTTTCAGTGTCCTTCTCCCCCCCGTCTTCCCCATGTCCTTTCAGCGTCCTTCTCCCCCTATGTCTTCCCCATGTCCTTTCAGCGTCCTTCTCCCCCATCTTCCCCATGTCCTTTCAGCGTCCTTCACCCCTCTGTCTTCCCCATGTCCTTTCAGCGTCCTTCTCCCCCCGTCTTCCCCATGTCCTTTCAGCATCCTTCTCCCCCTATGTCTTCCCCATGTCCTTTCAGCGTCCTTCTCCCCCGTCTTCCCCATGTCCTTTCAGCATCTTTCTCCCCCTCTATCTTCCCCATGTCCTTTCAGCGTCCTTCTCCCCCCGTTTTCCCCATGTCTTTTCAGCGTCCTTCACCCCTCTGTCTTCTCCATGTCCTTTCAGCGTCCTTCTCCCCCCGTCTTCCCCATGTCCTTTCAGCATCCTTCTCCCCCTATGTCTTCCCCATGTCCTTTCAGCGTCCTTCTCCCCCGTCTTCCCCATGTCCTTTCAGCATCTTTCTCCCCCATGTCCTTTCAGCGTCCTTCTCCCCCCGTTTTCCCCATGTCCTTTCAGCGTCCTTCACCCCTCTGTTTTCCCCATGTCCTTTTAGCATCCTTCTCCCCGTCTTCCCCATGTCCTTTCAGCGTCCTCCCCCTATGTCTTCCCCATGTCCTTTCAGCATCCTTCTCCCCCTCTGTCTTCCCCATGTCTTTTCAGCGTTCTTCTCCCCCGTCTTCCCCATGTGCTTTCAGTGTCCTTCTCCACCCCTTTGTCTTCCCCATGTGCTTTCAGCGTACTTCTCCACCCCTTTGTCTTCCCCAGTGCTTTCAGCATCCTTCTCCCCCTCTGTCTTCCCCATGTCTTTTCAGCGTTCTTCTCCCCCATCTTCCCCATGTGCTTTCAGTGTCCTTCTCCACCCCTTTGTCTTCCCCATGTGCTTTCAGCGTACTTCTCCACCCCTTTGTCTTCCCCAGTGCTTTCAGCATCGTTCTCCCCCCTCAGTTTTACCCATTTCCCTTAAGCGTCTTTTCCTCTTCACTCCACCTTTCCTCCCTTTCTCTCTCCCTGCCCCTTACCTTCGTGGAGCTTCCCCGCCCGCCCGACAACAGAACAGGCCCGGCCGACAAACCTCCCTGCCCTGTAGCCGCAAATCTAAATTATCTTCTTATAGCAGCTGGAGTATTGAAGCTGCTGTAAGAAGGTAATTTAGATTCGTGGCTACAGGGCAGGGAGGTTTGTCGGACCGACTTCCGATCGGCAGGGCAGGTAGGGAGAAGACGAGCCTCGCGAGTACATCCAACCCCGCAGGAACCCCGCGACCCTAGAGGGCGTCCCCAAGGGATCCCTGCAACCCTAGGTGGCGTCCCCACGGGAACCCCACGGGTCCTGCGGGATTCCCATCGTCCCCGTGCAGCTCTCTAACCTGCATCCTTTTTATGGAGCGGAACAACGTTGGCAGTTTTCCAGTCCAAGGGAACTTTTCCCTTGCATAGGGAAAGATTAAAAAGCTCAGCTAACGGTTCTGCTAGGACATCTCTCAATTCCCGAAGTATTCTGGGGTGTAGATTATCCGGCCTTTGCGATTGTTTGTAGGTTATGAATGCTTTCTTCTTTTGCTTTACTAATTCTGAGATCTCCGCAGAGAACCAATGTGGTCTATTTTTTCTGCACCGTGTGCTCGTGGTTTTTATGTAAATGTTGGTTGCTTCTTGCAGGGTGGATTTCAGAGCTGACCATAGTACCCTCCACACAGTCCGCCGTGCTCTGGTTTTGCAGCGCTTTGTAGACATAGTCCCCCATGCACTGAAAGTTAGTTCCTTTAAAATTTAGGACCTTAGTCAAAGTATTTGTCCTAGTGGTTCCTTTCTTTAGGTGGAACCACACCATGTTGTGGTCGCTGGAGGCCAAAGCTTCTCCCACCGATACCTCGGTGGGAACAGCAGGTCCAGGATCGCCTGATCCCTGGTGGGTTCAAACACCATCTGTTTAAGGTGTGCTCCTCGTATGGAGGACAGTAGCCTCTTGCTGCGGAAAGTTTGTTCCAGTCCACATCAGGCATATTGAAGTCTCCCAACAGCACTGTGTCTCCTCGCAGTGTGATGGACTCAATGTCTTCAATTAGTTCTTGGTCTGCATCTTCCTTTTGTTTTTGTAGTCTGTACACAACACCAAGATACAGGTATTTGTTATTGCCCCTGGCAAAGTTCACCCAGAGGGATTCTCCTGTGTACTTGATGTCTGTGATTTTAGTAACTCTGATGTCCTCTCTAATGTATAGAGCTACTCCTCCTCCTGATTTGCCTTCTCTGTCGTGACGGAGTAGGTTATATCCTGGTATAACCATATCCCATCCGTGGGTCTCCGAGAACCACGTTTCTAATATCGCCACCACATCAAGGTCGGCGTTTCTTATTTCTGTTTCCAGTTCCAGAATTTTATTGCCCAAGCTACGGGCATTAGCGTACATGGCCGTCCATTCTTTCTGTTTGCCTGAAGTGTTTTCTGTCTTAGATAGTTTGCCCCCCTCAATCATGCCTTTGTCATTCTTAGTGTTGCCTGTGTTCCTTTCAGTATCCCCATCAGTACTCGCGCAATTACTTACCTCAGGCTCCAAGATGGAGTTACTTACCCTACTAGTGTGAGAGTGGGTCCCCATGCTTCCTACCAAGCGCCGGGGCCTCAGCAATGGGAGTTAGCCAATCATTGGCACCAATAAAATGAGAGATTAGAGATATGGGTTTCTTGTAAAAAGACAATAGAAGGCTTGAGCTTTTTAAGATGGGTAAGAATTTTTTTCTTCTTCACAGGGTGCTTCAAGTCGTTAATATTCCAAGACACAAAGGAAAGTTGGGAAAGTATATCATTCGAGGCAATAGTAGAAGACTGAAAGAAAGAGAAAATAGAAAGAAAAGGCCTCTTAGGGAAAAAGAGCAGAAAAGGCATAAAAAGCTAGGAGAAGCTCAGCCGGGTTGAAAGGGGAAAAAGCAGCTAGGCAAGAAACACCTGAAAAAAAAAGACATCCTCCAATAATTAGCATATGATATAGAAGAGCCGGAGGCCAAAAACTCAATAGGGAGTAAAGGTAGAGTTTCAGAGACTGTTTCAGAGAAGAGAGTGTGAAGCAAGATGCAGTTCATAATTATTCAGCAAATACAGATTAAAAAAATATCTATTTCATACATATACAAAAAGATCAGTTGGCGAAAGTAAACAGTTCATTCTTATCAAGGATAAATATGTAGAGAAAATAGATAGAGGAATCATCAATCAACATCAGGAAAAAATTGCAATTTAGAGTGGTAATACATATCAATTATGATAAATATGGAGTTCTAAGAAATCATAGAATTCATTGTCCATACATAGTAGAGAAGCAATAATGAAATATATGCAGGGAAAATAAATAGAGATTGATATGAAACAACTAAAGGATTAATTGATTGCTCACAGGAAAAGGAAAGGTCAAATGAGAAAGGAAGAAAAGCAAGAGAGAAAACAAGCAATTTACAATAGCGATTTAAATAGAATAACAAATTAAGTCAAATGCTATATAAAACTACTCCCCTATTTCTAGATAGGCGTGGGTCTGCCTCCTGTATCACATTATGTAGATAATTTCTTGTGCTCATTGCATTGGTGCAGCGTGCATGTTTCTTGCCTTGTTAACATTTATTGTACTTTATTGTACTTAATATACCAAACTCAATAAAAAAAATTTTTGAACTTGAAATAAAACAACAAAAAAACCCCAAACTGGTATAAATAATTGAAATACGTACTAAAATAATCAAGGTCAGTGTTCTAAACAGTAGCAATTAATAATAAAAAAACAAAACAAAACAGAAAAGAGCAGATATGATGGATGAAGGCATGTGTTCTGTAGACAATAATAGTTCATCATGGTGGGTATCTAAAACAGACAATTTTAGCATTTTAGACTGTAATAAATGGTAATACAAAATTGATAAGAACAGGATGTTAGCCAAATTATATATTGGGTGAACAGAGACAAGTCATTATGACTAGAAACTAGAGATCCAAGATGGCTGCCACTATCTTAATGCTGACAGGAGTGTCTTTCTCCTACCTTTGAAGAATGCCGAGAAGAAGGGGCAGAAGCGTTGGTGGTGCCTCCCAGCGATTGGTGCCCATGGTTCCTACAGTTGAAGACATCTTCAGACGCCTTCAAATCGAGCAAGTTTCTTCGGGGAATCGCCCGTTGGGAGTGCCGGCAGAGTGGAGTGCTTCGGCAGAAACCCACGGGCTAGATGTTACTTTGAGCCCCGAAGTCAGGACGCTTCCTCTTCAGCTGCTATCGCTGGGAGCTAGCTCACCACGAGAGGAGAGTACGTCCGACGAGGCAGTATTCTCCTCTCAAGAGGCCAGTATATCGGAGGGCTCGATGCATGGAACAGCCCTGAAGGAATTGGACCTTTTGGAGGAACCAGTGACCGGGACATCTTCAGCCAAGGAGGAACAAGGAATTGGGGAGGTAACCAACCATCTAAGCTATCTCATACTACACCAATAGTTTCCTTTGCTCTAGTTAAACCCCCAGAAGTCACGTTAGACTCGCTCTGGGAATTAGTTTTGGCTTTGGGGAATTCCCTGAATCCTCAAATCAAAAATGTAGATAAAGAATTGAAGAACCAGAAAGAAGAAATTAATACTTTGAAAGAGGATATTGTATTATTGAAATCTAATATTCAAGAAGAAAAGAAGGACGTAAAAATGATTAAAAGTAATCATAATTTACTTGTAAAAGACAATTTGATTATGAGGAGAAAATTGGAAGCACTTGAAAACAATAGTCACATTAATAATTTATGTTTAATTAACTTTCCAAAGGTCTCATCAATCTCCCCAAGAGAAATGATAAAGCGTTACTTTCTGGAAATACTTAAAATTCCTGAGAATCTTTACCACCATTGACAAGAGTGTATTATTTATCTACAAAGACTCAGGATTTACAGAAGAAAGAAGATTTTGGAAAACCTCAGGAAAGTTCTCTAGATGTTTCCGCTTTATTGGAACAATCAGATAGAGAAGTGGCTATTTCAGCCACTCTCTTATTGTCTGTGGCTTTGGCTCCAGATAAAGATTGGAGCCTTAAACTTTTCTTCAAAAATAGATCTAAAGACTTCCTTGGTTTCCATATTCAAATTTTTCCTGATGTCTCTAAAGAGACTCAAAATAGAAAAAGGAAATTTCTAATATTGAAACCAGGTGTGACCCAGATTGGGGGTTTATTTTTTCTTAGATACCCTTGTAAATGTGTAGTAAGGTATCGTACTTTAAAATATGTGTTCTTTGAACTGGCTCATTTGACGGCTTTCGTTTCCATGAAGCGCCTTGAAAATGGAGAAACATCTGTGTCTAAGTAATAATTTAGCTCTATTTCAGTATCAGATAATGTAATTCATTGCTTTTTATTTTATATTTTAATCACTCCTATTCTTTAATCTTGGATCCTAATTTTGAGGACTAGTGTGTGATTAAGTAGAGAGATATTTCCTATTATAGTTTGATTTATTTTCTGGATGGAAAGTAATTTAAACATTATGTTTTCTTAATTGCACTTTCTGTACAAGATGGTATGCTTGTTAAATAATGTGAAAATCTATAAATAAAAAAATGACTAGAAACTAAAATGAGCAATATCAGCATCTTGAAAACAAAAAATAATAAAAGACAATTACTAGAACAGCATGGTAAAAATAGAAATAATAAGTTAAGTCGTGCTTTGTGCAAATTGGTATAATACATCAGGGTACTTAGAACATGAAACAGTAGCATTCCAAAAAGCCGTTAAAAATATAACAAAAGAGTTAAGGACTGAACATTAGATTATTTCATTTGTTGGGCAACAAGTATAGTTCAGTACGGAAGAGGTTAAAAACAAGTAATGTCAGTGTGTAAAGTGGCGACAAGTAACAATACAATGATGTAAAAAAAAGAATATTAGCTTAATTCATGGGTTGTGTAGACAGATATATTTAACTTTGTCAAGAGTGCAATAATAGGGGTATCATGATAAAAAAAGAAAAACGAGAAAATCGGGAAACCGGGTGGAAGCCAGATAAAGGAGATGATAAAAAACCTTAATTAGAGGGCAACACAATTTAGAAGGAATAGCAGTTCATTTGGGATGGCATCATAGCAACGAGAAATATATATAAAACACAGTAGTATTGTAATAATTACAGGAGTAACATAGGTAGAGATGAAATTAATAAGATAGGTAGATTTAATCACAGAACAGGAGTTCCATGTATTAACTGTATAACCAGGGGTCTCAAAGTCCCTCCTCAATGGCCGCAATCTATTCGGGTTTTCAGGATTTCCCCAATGAATATGCATGAAATCTATGTGCATGCACTGCTTTCAATGCATATTTATTGGGGAAATCCCGAAAACCCGACTGGATTGCAGCCCTCGAGGAGGGACTTTGAGACCCCTGCTGTAAACGGTAAAAGGTCAGTATAAAAAGAACTCGTGATAGAGAAATGGTAAAAAGTGCATGGCATGTATTTAAAAGAAACAACAAAGAGCAAATACATTGGAGTTAAAGTGCAGAGAGAATAAGGGAAGATAAGTCTGCAGATAGAACACACCAGTTATATGTTCCGGTACTGGACACGGAGCAACAATTCACAGCATCATTTTGATTGGAGAAAATGTAAAATAAAAGCAAAGGAGAAGAGAAAGAAGGTACACGTAAAAGAACTAGAGAGAAGTCCAGGGAGAAACAAATAGGAGTAAGCTGTGTGATTCATAGATTATAAACTGGCATGACATGCAAAGTACCCAGGATATTAAGTCTTCACGGAGAAAATGGAGTCAGAGCAAGTGTGGGAAAAGACACAGAAGACAAGGAAAAGAAGAAAGCGGGTCAAAATGATGGCAGGAGCACATGGGAGAACTAGAAGTAAACAGCTCTAATAAAAACATCAAAAACACATCGTAATGTGAAAAGGCTAAAAAACTATAAGTCAAGAACATGAACTCGAGAAAAACAGCATAATGTTCAAAAATAGTGAGAAAAAGGTTAGCAGGATACAACAACCTAGCCTCAAGCTAGCACTTCATAAGTTCAAATGGTCAGAGAGAGAACGATCAGATCAGGTTCCCATTTCCTTCAATTGGATTTGATCCAGGTGCTCTTGCAGGAGATCGGGCGAGTCAAACACTTTAGAGGTGTTATTAATGGTAACAATCATGCGCCCCGGATATTGCAAACTGTAATGGGCATTCATTGATTTTAGTCTCGGTCTCAGAGCAAGGAAAGACTTCCGTTTTCTGGAGGTGGCTTGAGCCAGGTCTGGAACTATGAAGATCTTTCTTACATCTATAATGAGGCCGGTGTGTGCTCTAGCGGCAGTAAATATTTGAAGGGCTTGTGGAAAACGCAGGAGCTTGACAACAATTTGGCGCAGGAAGGGCTGGTTCTGCCGCATGTGGGAGGGCACCCAGTGGGAGCGATCAATATCGATACCACAGGCGGGGTCCAGTAAAAGTACTTTGGGTAGCCATTTTTTCAGGCAAGCATTCATATCAGCTCCCTCAATCCCTTCCTTCAAACTGATGATATGTAGATTGTTTCGACGGCTACGATTAGCCAGATCTTCCAAGTCCTGTTCCAACTTTTTAATATGCTTGTCTGTGAGGCTCTGATATCGCGCCACTTCCATGGATGCAGAGTCAGCACGAGACTCAAGCTTCTCTATTCTGAGTTGGAAATTTGATAGTGAGGAATTGATCTCTGCCAGATCATCTTTCAATTCCTTCGTTGTCTCCAAATGCTTTGTTGTTAGTTCCCAGAGGGCTCAAAGCTCATTGAACATCGCTAGCAATTACAGCTTTCTTCTCAGGGGACAATTTTTCCTGTGTTGGTGGGTCTGGTTTAGTTCGTTTCACACCAGCAGTTGAACTGGGTGTCACATCCATCTTACATGGCTTTGATGCCAACATTCTCTGCTATTAGCACAGTTAGAAAAAAATTCTTTATAGCTGAATAAACTGAGTCCGGCTTTCAAAATTAGTGAAAGTAAGAGAGGAGAACAAGATTCAAGCGTCCATCTTGTCTAGAGCTCGGACACGCCCCCCGGAAACAGGAAAACTGTCTTTGTATATAGAATCATGTGAATGCCACTGTTTCTTATAGATTAACACAAAAGTTAATTAAGAGTTTACACAGATGTTAGGAAGTGCTTGGAAAATCTGTCTTTATAAACCAGGAAGCAGGGCTTTTTTACTGACATGATGTATGTTTTCACAGGTTACAAATGTCAGTTATTATATAGAGAAAAGGAGTAACACTGACATCTATTGGATTTGATGAGCAAATACTGGTCTATCTTTTACATTGGAAATTTATCTTTAGTTCAGACTATCAAGGGTTAACTTGGACAATTATTTGGGAAAAATACGTTTTTGTAAATGAACTAGGCTCCACAGGATATACGTGTTTAGGAAGCTTACACTCAGACTATTGTATGCTAATGTCAGAGAAAGGATAAAATGTATAGCTTTGTCTAGATTTTGTTGAAGGAATTTGAACAGGAGAATGTAATGTGAGTTTCTTATTCCTTCCAGTTGAACACATAACTACTTTATAATTTGATATTTACTTTATATTTATTATAATAAATCGTGAAGATTTTGTTCTAAGGTCTTCAGTGTTTTGTGTCCAATTTTTACATATGAGGATGGGAAGCTCTTCTTTTACTGCTTAAGACAGGAATTTTCATCCTGTGGTAAATTGCAGCCCCTGGATAGTTCCTTTCCTTACCACATTGTTCATCCCTTTCCCCAAACTTTTTATTTTTATTGTAATCACCGATTCCCTCTTACCTCATGTTCTCAATTGTTTTCCTTTATGTTTTGTCAAAAGTGACTTTGTGGCTCTGGGAGAGAAAGTTAAGCAGTCAGGTGCACAGATGGTATTCTTGTCCATCCTCCCTGTCAAGGGTAAAGGCCAAGGCAGAGAAGCTTGCATCCTGGAGATGAATGCGTGGCTATGTGGATGGTGTCATCGACAGCATTTTGACTTCTTGACCATGGGATGGTTTTCCAAGGGCTGCTGAGCAGGGATGGTGTGCGTCTATCAAAGAAGGGAAGAAGTGTCTTTGCCGGCAGGCTGGCTAATCTACTGAAGAGGACTTAAAACTAGAAGTGATGGGGCAGGGTGATCAAAGCTCCCGGGTGAGTATAAGCCCTCAAGTAAGTAAATCACTGAACACCTCTACACGGATGGGAAAAGGGGGCAATGCCTGAAATCTAGAAACTGTGATGGAAAAGAGGAGTTGGATATAGTGGCAATCACAGAGACGTGGTTCACGGAAAACCATGACTGAGATGTAGTTATACTGGGCTATAATTTGTTCAGGAAAGACAGGGTAGGAAGAAAAGGAGGGGGGAGTAGTGTTATATTTTAAAGATCATATTAAAGCCACACAATTGCAGGATCCACAGGGCAAGGAAGAGACACTGTTGAACGAGGGAATGGTGAATATATTTACATAGAGTATGGTATACAGGCCTCCTTCACAGACAGAAGAAGTAGATAGAGATATTCAGATATAGTAGATATTCAGAATATATCTAAAAAAGGGGAAGTTTTGCTAACAGGTGATTTTAACATGCCAGATGTCGATTGGGGTATCCCTATTACGGGGTCTTCTAGAAATAAGGATAACTGCTCCAGCAGTTGGTAATAGAACTCACGCGGGATGAGGTCATACTGGACTTAGTGCTTTTAAACGGGGAAAGTGTTTCTGATATTACAGTGGGTGCTCATCTGGCATCCAGTGATCATTGTATGGTACGGTTTAATATTAAGATGGGTATAGAGAGAGCTCATTCAAACAAAGGTGCTAGACCTTAAAATTTAAACTAACTTTGTTCGGATGGGGGTTTATGTCAAGGAATTGTTGTCTGGGTGGGAACGTCTGGAAGGAGTGGAAATGCGGTGGGCAAACTGAAAGGAGCAATTGTAAGAGCAACAAATCTCTTTGTGAGGCAAGTAAGAGGAAAATAAGACCACTTTGGTTCTCAAAAGTAGTAGGTGAGAAGGTAAGGAATAAGAGGTTAGCTTTTATAAACTACAAAAGATCACAGAAAGAGGAAGACAGGCTAAAATATCTAGAGAAATTAAGAGAGGCTGGTCATGTAGTCAGGAAAGCAAAGATGCAAATGGAAGAAAAATTAGCTGACATGGTAAAATGGGGAGACAAGACATTTTTTAGATATATTAGTGATAGGAAGAAGTGCAAAAGTGGCATTGTGAGACTCAAAGTTGAAGGGAAGGAATATATAGAAGCTGATAAAGAAAAGGCCAAATTGCTTAACAAATATTTCTGTTCTATGTTCATGGCTGAAGCACTGGGAGTGGGACCGCAGAATACAAACGTGAATAGGGATGGAGGAGTAATAGACCTTGATCGATTTTCAGAGGGTTCTGTTCATGAGGAGCTAGCTAACATAAAAGTAGATAAAGCAATGGGGCCGGATGGTGTACATCCGAGGGTGCTGAAGAAACTTAGGGAAGTTCAGGTAGCTCCACTGACTGACCTGTTCAATGCGTCTCTAGAGTCAGGAGTGGTACCGGAGGACTGGAGAAGGGTGGATGTGGTCCCTCTCCACAAAAGTGGAAGTAAGGAAGAAGTAGGGAATTACAGGCCAATAAGTTTGTGGTAAGCAAATTGATGGAAATGCTTTTAAAACAGCATGGTCAAGTATCTGGAATCATGTGGATTACAGGACTGGAGGCAACATAGATTCACTAGAGGTAGGTCTTGTCAGACAAATCTGATCAATTTCTTTGTCTGGGTGACCAGAGAATTGGATAGAGAATGTGCGCTAGATGTGGAGTATTTAGATTTTAGGAAAGTCTTTGACAGTGTTCCACACAGACGTCTAATAAATAAACTGAGTGCCTTTGGCATGGGTCCCAAAGTGACGGGTTGGGTCAAGAACAGGTTGAATGGAAAGCAACAGAGGGTAGTGATCAATGGAAATCGCTCTGAGGAAAGGGATGTTACCAGTGGTATGCCTCAAGGTTCTGTTCTTGGGCCTGTTCTTTTTAACATTTTTATAAACGATATAGCTGAATGGTTCTCGGGTAAGATTTGCCTCTTTGTGGATGATACGAAAATCTGCAATAGAGTAGACATGTCGGATGGTGTGAATAACATGAAGACCTGGCGAAGCTTGAAGAATGGTCTGAAATTTGGCAGCTAAAATTTAATGCTAAGAAATGCAAGGTCATGCATTTAGGCTGCAAAAACCTGAGGGAACAGTACAGTTTAGGGAGTGAAAAGCATATGTGCACGACAGAACATTGTGACTTGAGTGTGATTGTATGTGATGATCTTAAGGTGGCCACAAGGGTTGAAAAGGTGACGGTGAAAGCTAAAAGGATGCTAGGTTGCATAGCGAGAGGTATGGCTAGTAGGAAAAAAGAGGTATTGATGCCCCTGTATAAGACTTTGGTGAGACCTCATTTAGAATATTGTGTACAGTTCTGGAGGACACACCTTTAAAAAGATATAAAAAGGATGGAGTCAGTCCAGATGAAGGCTACTAAAATGGAATGTGGTCTTCATCATAAGGCATATGGGGACAGACTTAAAGATCTCAATCTGTATACTTTGGAGGAATGATGGGAGAGGAGAGATATGATAGAGATGTTTAAATACCTACGTATGGTAAATGCGCTTGAGTCGAGTCTTTTTAATTTGAAAGGAAACTCTGCAATGAGAGGGCATAGGATGAAGTTAAGAGGCGACAGGCTCCGGAGTAGTCTAAGGAAATACGTTTTTTACAGAATGGGTGGCAGATACATGGAACAGTCTCCCAGAAGAGGTAGTGGAGACAGAGATTGTGTCTGAATTCAATAGGGCCTGGGATAGACATGGGATCTCTTGGAGAGAGAAAGAGATAATGGTTACTGCAGATGGGCAGACTAGATGGGCCATTTGGCCTTTATCTGCCATCATATTTCTATGTTTAATGCACCCAAGGAATCCTGCTGAAATCTGTGCTATGTAAATTCTCTATATGATAAGTACATACATGCGTACTAAATTATATAAGGAGTTAAAACATTAACATGTAATGCAATTTACTTTCTACAAGCCCAGTTAAACTGAAGACATGAATTATGAATAAATATGTGAATAGCAAATAATTACCTTGTACTATCCTCTGGGTAACGCTGTCCAACTGCTTCTTGGAGCTGAACATTAAGAAATGATGAATTCTGCCAGGTTTCTTTTTCTCTTATTTTATCAAATATAGAAGTGTAAAAATCATACATGGTGTCCCCAGCTTCAAGCAGGAAAAAGTTTCTCATGGCTTGCAGATATTCTACCAGCCTAAAGGGGAAAAAATCATTTGAAAATAATCTATACAACAAGTATTTCACATTTTAATATTAAAGATAAAATACTTGCCTAATGCAACTTTAATAACAATGGAATATGGAAAATGCCAGGTAATCTGGATTTGTTCAGATGGGGGTCATTTCTACCACAAACTTCCACTCAACTATGAAAGGGTAGAGAGGGACAGTGTGAGATTAATACTGCCTTGCTTGTTGCTAGGTTAAGTTTCATATGCTGGGAGATAACCCAGTAGACAATGATGTCCAGGGCTAGATTTAAGGATGCAAGATCAGGATTAGATTGGTTTGTATCATAAACAATTTGTATGCACTCTGGATGAGTACAACTAAAGGAGCTTTAGAGAGTAAAATTAGTGTGAAAACTGTACCTTGAAAGACACCAGGAAGCAGCTGATAGGAGGAAGGGAGCTTATACATAGATAATGCAAAACGTCAAATCAAGTTAAAAAGAAGCAAATTATGTGGGCACCCAAGGGTAAAGAAAGAATACAAGAAACTGGAAGATAGTCAATGTAAAACCAATTTTTTAAAAGATGTTTCTGACCAGTAATCCTGACAGCAGTACTGGTAAAAATGATAAAAACAATTATTTAGAACAAAATGATTGAATATACAGTAAAACAAGGTTCAATAGGAAGAGTCATCATGACTTCAGTCAAGAGAAGTGTTGCCTCGCAAATTTGCTATTTTGAAGGTAAATATATGAATAATCAAATAAAAAATAAGCAAGTTGAAAGTAAAGTTTTACAAAACTTTTAGATTCCTGAAACAATAAGAAAACAATGAGATAGGAGTTAAAATGCTGTAGAATAGGAGCAGAATAAAAGATAAAAAACAGGAAAAAGTTTATGCACTTACCCTGGTAAGCTTTTTTCCAATAGATAGGTTAGGGGAGACATTATAGACCAGCAGTCTTAAACTTGCGGCCCATGGGCGGCCCCCCAAGTCCTATTTTATGGCCCGCAATCTGTACATGATATCGCACAATGGGCAGGAAGAGAGGCCCCTAAGTCAGCTGACTTGAAACTTCCTGCTGCCATCGCGTATGCCAGGACTCCTGCCTTTGCGTATCTGTATGCCAGGACTCCTGCCTTCGTCTTCTCTCCGCACCCCCAGACCAGCAGCGGCAGGCTAGAGAAAGAAGGTAATGAGTCCCAGCAGATACATGAAGGCAGGAGTCCTGGCAGGAAGTTTCAAGTCAGCTGATGCCAGCACCGGAGTCTCTCTTCCTGCTCAGTGTGCGAGATCGCATACAGACCATGGGCCATAAAATAGAGATATTGCTGGGGAGGAAGGAAGGGAGAAGGGGTACTGCAGGACAAAGGGAGCAGGGGAGGAAGAAGGGGTACTGCTGGTCAGGGGAGGAAGGAAAAAAGGGTACTGCTGGAAAAGAGGAGCAGGGAAGAGAGAAGAGGTGCTGCTGGACCTGGCAGAAAGGGAGGGAAAGGAAAGGTGCTACACACTGGAGGGGAGGGTGATATGGTACAAGGGGAGAAAGCATGTTGGGTTGGGGGGATGCCACTGAGGTAAAAGGCAAAGACAGAGAGACAAAGTGTGCAGGATGCAGAAAGTGTAGGACTCATAGAGAGGGCAAGATGGATGGGGAGGATAGAAAGGAGAGAATGAGAAATGTTACACTGGGGAAGAGAGGGAGGGCAGAGAGTGAAAAGGTGGACTCATGGAGAGAGAGAGAGATGTTGTTTGGTTGCGGGAAGGAGGACCAGAGGAGAAGCATGCAGGACGAAGAGAAAAAAAATGTTGGACTGGTGGAAAGGAGGGAGAAATGTTGGACTGGGAGGGGGGCCAGAAAGGAAAGAGAAATGTTACATTGGAGAGGAGAGAGATGTCAGACCAAGGAAATAGGGAGGGAAGGAGAGAGAGATAGGAAGGGAATGTAAGACTTGGAAAAGTAGATTTTGAGAAGAAAGCAGAAAAATTGAATGTTAGGTTAATGCCAAAGATAGATGCAAGGCAGAAAGTGAAGACTGAGAGAAAAACTGTCAATGAACAAGAAGGCCCTGGAAACATAGTTAAAAGCACAGAAAAATAAAGTCACCAGACAACAAAGGTAGGGAAAATGATTTTATTTTCAATATAGTGATTGAAATGTGTCAGTTCTGAGAAAGGAAAGATGTTAAACTTTAATTGTGAGGGCTGCAGGAAAAATAGGGTACTTGGAGGGCCACAGAAAAAATAGTTAAGTTCTTATTAAAGAAATGACAATTTTGCATGATTGTTATTTAAAAAGAACTTAACTATTTTTTTCTGCAGCCCTCCAAGTACCTACAAATCCAAAATGTGGCCTCTCAAAGCGTTTGAGTTTGAGACCACTGTTCTAGGCCATAGGACTATTTCCCTTTACCTGCAGGGACTGCAGAAGAGATCCATTACAGCTTTTTCATTCTGCCTCTAGAGCAGTGGTTCCCAAACCTGTCCTGGAGGACCACCAGCCAGTCGGGTTTTTGGGATAGCCCTAATGAATATACATGAGTGAGATCTGCATATAATGGAAGTGCCAGGCATACAAATCTGCTCCATGCATATTCATTAGGGCTATCCTGAAAACCCGACTGGCCTGGTGGTCCTCCAGGACAGGGTTGAGAACCACTGCTCTAGAGTAGTTCACAAGCTAGCTTAGCTGCTCCCACTCAAGCATAGAAAGGAACTATCATCTGTGAAGTATAGGCACCTGTAACAACAGGCTTAACCATTGTTCTGCTCAAAACAATCAAACAGTAGCATTACCAACATAGGCTTCAAAGGAGCCCAGGAATTACTCCCATAACATGTCGAACATAATTACAAATTCTTCCTAGCCCCAAAGGGCTGACCAGTCTCCCCGAAACTGATTGGAGAAGCATAGGGAGATAGAACTCTGACAGTGAACTCTGAAATCAGGCACAGTAAGGACAGAGCGGGGGGGGGGGGGGGGGGGTAGGGGTCTAGAATGTCTCACCTATCTACTGGAAAAGAGCTCACCAGGGTAAGTACATAATCTCCTTTTCCAGTGCAATAGGTGAGACATTATAGACAAGGGGTCTCAAAGTCCCTCCTTGAGGGCTGCAATCCAGTCGGGTTTTCAGGATTTCCCCAATTAATATGCATTGAAAGCAGTGCATGCACATAGATCTCTTGCATATTCATTGGTGAAATCCTGAAAACCCGACTGGATTGCGGCCCTCAAGGAGGGACTTTGAGACCCCTGTTATAGACCATAGGGACGTACAAAAGCAGTCCCCTAAATAATCAGGGTGGGCTTGCTGCGCTGGCCTGTAAGACTGAGGATACGAAGGCCGAGTCCTATGTGGCAGCAACATCCACTCTGTATAACTTGGCAAACATGTGAATAGACAATCATGTCACCGCTCTGCAAATCTCCTCAGGAGAAAGAGATTTAGCTTTGGCCCAATAAGAAGCCACACTCCTGGTAGAATGTGCCTTAACAGAAACAGGGGACTGTTTCCCCGCAAGAATGTAAGTGGACGAAATAAGAACATAAGCAGTGCCTCTGCTGGGTCAGACCAGAGGTCCATCGTGCCCAGCAGTCCACTCACGTGGCAGCCCAACAGGTCCAGGACCTGTGTAGCAATCATTTGTCTATACCCCTCTATCCCCTTTTCCTTCAGAAAATTATCCAATCCCTTCTTGAACCCCAATACCGTATTCTGTCCTATCACGTCCTCTGGAAGCGCATTCCATGTGTCCACCACCTAGCATTGGTTTTGAATCTGTCCCCTTTCAACTTTTCCGAATGCCCTCTCGTTTTTGTAGTTTTCAAAAGTTTGAAGAATATGTCCCTCTCCACTTTCTCTATGCCCTTCATGATCTTATAGGTCTCAATCATATCCCTCTAAGTCTCCTCTTCTCCAGGGAAAAGAGCCCCAGTTTTTCCAATCTTTCAGTGTATGAAAGGCTTTCCATACCTTTTATCAAATGTGTCACTCTTTTCTGAACCCTCTCGAGTATCGCCATATCCTTCTTAAGGTACGGCGACCAATATTGGATGCAGTACTCCAGATACGGACGCACCATTGCCCGATACAATGGCAGGATAACTTCTTTCATTCTGGTTGTAATACCTTTCTTGATTATACCTAGCAAACTATTCACCTTCTTAGCGGCTGCTGTGCACTGTGCCCATGGCTTCATTGTCTCGTCCACCATTATCCCCAAATCCCTTTCTTGGGTACTCTCACCCATTAACAGCCCTCCCATCGAATAGCTGCATTTCGGGTTTCTGTTTCCTACGTGCAAGACTTTACATTTCTCTACATTAAACTTCATCTGTCATCTCATCGCCCACTCTTCTAGTTTGTTCAGGTCCCTTTGTAAATCTTCGCAGTCCTCTTTAGTCCTAGCCCCACTAAATAGTTTGGTGTCATCTGTGAAGTTTATTATTTTGCACTTCGTCCCTGTTTCTAGATCATTTTTAAATACTTTGAATAGCAGCGGTCCAAGCACCGACCCCTGCGGAACACTACTCGTGACCCTTCTCCAGGAAGGTCGAACATAGATGGATCAGGAATTGGTTGGCGGGTAGGAAGCAGAGGGTAGGGGTGAAGGGCCACTACTCGCCCGAGTAGTGGTCCTTCACTCCTACCCTCTGCTTCCTACCCACCAACCAATTCCTGATCCATCTATGTACGTCTCCTTCCAACCCATGGTTCTTCAGTTTCCAAAGTAGGTGTTCATGGGGTACCTTGTCAAAGGCTTTTTGGAAATCTAAGTATACGATGTCTATGGGCTCCCCTTTGTCCATTCGCTTGTTTATTCCTTCGAAGAAGTGCAATAAGTTCGTTAGGCACAATCTTCCCTTGTAGAAGCCATGTTGGCTTGTTATCAGAAGTTGATTTCTTTCTAGATGCTCATCGATGCTGCCTTTTATCAGTGCTTCCGCCATTTTCCCCGGAACCGAGGTCAGACTTACCGGTCTGCAGTTCCCCAGGTCACCTCTTGATCCCTTTTTAAAGATGGGCGTAACATTGGCTATCTTCCAATCCTCTGGGATCACTCCTGTTTTCAGGGATAGATTACAAACTTGCTGTAGTAATTCCGCTATTTCCTCCTTTAGTTCTTTCAGAACCCTAGGGTGGATTTCGTCAGTTTTTAATTTTTCTATCTGCCTGTGTACGTCTTTGAGGCTTACTTCCATGGATGTTAATTTTTCTGCTTGGTTTCCTTTGAAGATTTGCTCAGGTTCCAGTATGTTGGATGTGTCCTCTTTTGTAAATACAGACGAAAAGAATATGTTTAGTCTTTCCGCCACTTTTTTCTCCTCCTTCACCACTCCCTTCCTGTCTCCGTCATCAGCGGTCCCACCTCCTCCCTAGCCGGCTGCTTCCCTTTAACATATCTGAAGAACGGTTTGAAATTTCGGGCTTCCCTGGCTAGCCTCTCTTCATATTCTCTTTTGGCTTTTCTAACCACAAGGTGCCATTCTTTTTGATACTCCCTGTGCTCTTTCCAGTTCTCCTCAGTTTTGCCCTTTTTCCATTTCCTGAATGAATTTTTCTTATCACTTATCGCTTTCTTCACTTCTTTAGTTATCCACGCCGGGTTTTTTGTTTGACTCTTTTTGCACCCTTTTCTGAATCTGGGGATATACACATTTTTGTGCCTCGCTCACCGTGTCCTTGAATAAAGACCAGGCTTGCTCTACAGTCTGCCATTTCTTTGAGCTGTTCCTAAGTTTCTTCCTTACCATTGCCCTCATTGCTTCGTAGTTTCCTTTCTTGACGTTGTCTTAAAAGTTGTCACTGTGGTTCTCTTTCCCTTCGCTGTTCGTACTTCAACTTTGAACTTGATCATATTATAATCGCTTTTTCCCACTACTTCCAGTTCTAAGGATCCACCTGGAGATTGTGACTTTAGAAGCAGCAACACCCTGCTGAAGAGAATGAAGCAGCACAAACAGATGGTCAGAAAAGCAAAATTCGTTAGTGACCTCCAGATAACGCAGAAGCACCCTGTGCATGTCCAACCTTTTCAGTAGGCGATCCTGAAGATTGAAGCCCGCCAGCTAAAAAATAGGCAAACACACTTCCTGATTGACATGGGCTGCCTGCCTGCCTACCTACCCGCCCGGTCCCATCCCTACCTGCCTGCTTGCCCTGTCCCTGCATGTCCTGTCCCTACCTGCCTGCCAGCCAATAGGCCTGCCTGCCCTGTCCTGGCCTGCCTTGTCCCAGCCTACCACTAGACCACCAGAGGGGGGACAGGGTACAGAGCCTGGCAGGAAGGGGGGACAGGGGACAGAGTTTGGCAAGGAGTGTGGGGTTGGCAGGGAGAATTTGATTCAGAATGGTTTTTTTCTTGTTTTCCTCCTCTAAATATAGGGTGCGTCTTATGGTCAAGTGTGTCTAATGCAGCAAAAAATACGGTATATCTGCTGTGTGTATATGAAAAAATAAAGGAAAAAATTATATTACAATTAGTAAAGGGGCAGGATCTGGGGTAGAGCTTGGGAGGTCTGTGGTTGGGGGTACATAGCTTGAAGTAGTTGAGAAACACTGCTGTAGGCAATCAGCTGCCGCCAGTGCCTCTCCTTCTCTCCTGCCCTCTTCCCTGCTGGCACCTCCTACTAGCATCTCAGGGCCCATCTGGAAGGCCTCTGCACATGCGCAGATATCAATGTGATGATGACACGCATTCATGTGATATCATCACAGCAACATCTGTGCACTTCTGGGTTACCTCGAACCGTGGCCACTACCTGCGGCCCTCGCTACATTTTCCGACTTCGTTTCGTCCCCAGATCATTTTTGAGTTGTGCAAGCCTGGTTTAGAAGAAAGGTATTTATTACACTATTACCAAATACAGAGCTAAAAATGAAAGTTTGAATACTTTAGGAGTCACTGCCCAGGAAAAGAATCTAGGTGTCATTGTTGAGGATACATGGAAACCCTCACCTCAATATGTGGCGGCTCGTAAGAAAGCAAATAGAATGTAAGGAATTATCAGGAAAGGAATGGAAAACAAAGATGGAGATGTTATAATGCTCTTGCGTGATATGATATGGCTGCACCTCAAATATTGGTCACTGTTTCTCAAAAAATGTACAGAGAAGGGAGACAAAAAATGATAAAAGGGATGGTCGACTTCCCTATGAGGAAAGGCTAAAACGGCTAAGGCTCTTCAGCTTAGAGAAGAGACAGCTCAGGGGTGATAGAGGTCTATAAAATACTGTAGAGTGGGAAGGGTAGATGTGAATCACTTGTTTACTCTTTCCAAAAATACTAGGACTAGGGGACATGTGATGAAACTGCTAAGTAGTAGATTTAAAACAAACCAGAGAAAACATTTCTTCACACATGTAATTAAACTCATTCATTACCGGAAAATGTGGTGAAATCAGTTAGCTTATCAAGGTTTAAAACAAGTTTGGATAATTTCCTAAAAGAGAAGTCCATAGGCCATTATTGAGATGGCTTGGGGAAATCCACTGCTTATTCCTAGGATAAGCGGCATAAAATCTGTGAAACTATTTGGGATCTAGCTAGGTACTTGGGACCTGGGTTGGCCACTGCTGAAAATAGGATACTGGGCTTGATGGATCTTCGGTCTGTCCCAGTATGACAATTCTTATATGTGTATATGCAAGATGAGGTGTGCAAGATGCAGTATGTGTGAGATGAAGTATATGCATGTGCATGCAACATGCAGTGTGCACATGTGTGCATGAGATGCAGTGTCTGCATGCATGCGAGACACAGTGCACTAGTGCGATGCAATGTGCGTGTGAGCACTCGATATGCAGTGTGAATATGTGCATTTGAGATACAGTGTGTGTGCAAGATGCAGTGTGCATAAGAGTAATGAAATATGAGTGTGGAAGATGCAGTGTGTGTAAATGTGATGTAGTATGTATAACGCAGTGTGCATGTGTTGTAATGTGAGTGTAAGAACATAAGAATTTGCCACTGCTGGGTCAGACCAGTGGTCCATCGTGCCCAGCAGTCCACTCCCGCAGTGGACCCCAGGTCAACGACCAGTGCCCTGATACCAGCCCTACCTGCATATGTTCCGGTTCAATATGAACCCGTCCAAACTTTGTCTTACATCCGAAAGAGCATTCCAGTTTAACATCACTCTCTGGGTGAAGAAGAACTTCCTTACATTTGTACGGAATCTATCCCCTTTTAAGTTTAGAGAGTGCCCTCTCGTTTTCCCTACCTTGAAGAGGGTGAACAACCCGTCTTTATCTTCTAAGTCTATTCCCTTCAGTATCTTGAATGTTTCTAATCATGTCTAAGGTGACTATTTATTTTTTTCATCAAAAGGGGACATCTATTAATTAATTTATTTATTTATTTGATTTTTTTTTTTTAGCCCATCCTCCCAAAAGAGCCCGGAACGGGTTACAATGAATATATTGGTGCATTAAAATTATAAGTAAGATAGGTACTTAGAAATTCCCTTACTGTCCCGAAGGCTCACAATCTAACTAAAGTACCAGGAAAATGACAATTAGAAGAGTAATAAAGAAAGAAAATAGAGATAGAGGAGAAAAATAAGAAAATAAACATACTAATAAGATTACAATGATCTAAAGGAATTTGAAAGGTTAAATTTTCAGTCCTGCCCCCAATCCCGCCCCAATCCCACCCTAGTCCCACCCCAACCCTGCCCTAGCCCTGCCCCCAATCCCGCCCCCAATTTCTTCCATTCATTTTCATGTACACATAATATCTTCATATTAATTCATAATGGTAACCTTAAAATTAAAAAAACTACAAAGCACACTATACGCAGAGAAAATGTTAATCATCATTTATATTTGGGGGGTTTCAAAGATGTCAAGGCAAATGACTTTAAAATATGCAATGTCACCTCAGTAATTATAGAAAAATAGATAAATATAGTGCAAAATATAGACAACAGATATAAATTCTCAAAACTGACACATTTTGGTAACTAAATTGAAAATAAAATCATTTTTCCTACCTTTGCTGTCTGGTGATTTCATGAGTCTCTTGTTGCGTTTCCTTCTGACTGTGCATCCTTTCTTTCATTTCTTTCTTTCTGTACTCAGACCTAACAATTGTCCCTTTCTATTCCCTCCCTCCTTCCTTCCTATGTCCTCAGTGCCTCCTTTCTATGTCCTTAGTGCCCCCAGTGCCTCCTTCCTATGTCCTTAGTGCCCCTTCCTATGTCCTTAGTGCCCCTTCCTATATCCTTAGTGTTCTCGGTTCCTCCTTCCTATGTCCCCATCACTGCCTTCCAGTCTTTGTCTCCACCCCCTCCCCTATGCTCTGTCATCTCTCTCTTCCACTCCACCCCATGGTCTGGCATCTCTATCTCCTTCCGATCTCTCTCCTCTCCTACTCCATTATCTGGCATCTCTTCTTCCTTTCTCTCCTTCCTTCCTCCTAGTCTGGCATCTGTCTCCTCCCCCTCCCCACATATACCCTGACATCCCTCCCCCCTCCATGGTCTGGAAGCTCCTTTCCTTTCCCTCCCTCCCATGGTCTTGGCATCTAGTAACATAGTAACATAGTAGATGACGGCAGATAAAGACCCGAATAGTCCATCCAGTCTGCCCAACCTGATTCAATTTAATTTTTTTTTTTTCTTCTTAGCTATTTCTGGGCAAGAATCCAAAGCTTTACCCGGTACTGTGCTTGGGTTCCAACTGCCAAAATCTCTGTTAAGACTTACTCCAGCCCATCTACACCCTCCCAGCCATTAAAGCCCTCCCCTGACCATCCTCCACCAAACGGCCATACACAGACACAGACCGTGCAAGTCTGCCCAGTAACTGGCCTAGTTCAATATTTAATATTATTTTCTGATTCTAAATCTTCTGTGTTCATCCCACGCTTCTTTGAACTCAGTCACAGTTTTACTCTCCACCACCTCTCTCGGGAGCGCATTCCAGGCATCCACTACCTTCTCCGTAAAGTAGAATTTCCTAACATTGCCCCTGAATCTACCACCCCTCAACCTCAAATTATGTCCTCTGGTTTTACCATTTTCCTTTCTCTGGAAAAGATTTTGTTCTACGTTAATACCCTTCAAGTATTTGAACATCTGAATCATATCTCCCCTGTCTCTCCTTTCCTCTAGGGTATACATATTCAGGGCTTCCAATCTCTCCTCATACGTCTTCTGGCGCAAGCCTCCTATCATTTTCGTCGCCCTCCTCTGGACCGCCTCAAGTCTTCTTACGTCTTTCGCCAGATACGGTCTCCAAAACTGAACACAATACTCCAAGTGGGGCCTCACCAATGACCTGTACAAGGGCATCAACACCTTCTTCCTTCTATTGACTACGCCTCTCTTTATACAGCCCAGCATCCTTCTGGCAGCAGCCACTGCCTTGTCACACTGTTTTTTCGCCTTTAGATCTTCGGACACTATAACCCCAAGGTCCCTCTCCCCATCCGTGCATATCAGCTTCTCTCCTCCCAGCATATACGGTTCCTTCCTATTATTAATCCCCAAATGCATTACTCTGCATTTCTTTGCATTGAATTTTAGTTGCCAGGCATTAGACCATTCCTCTAACTTTTGCAGATCCTTTTTCATATTTTCCACTCCCTCTTCGGTGTCTACTCTGTTACAAATCTTGGTATCATCTGCAAAAAGGCACACTTTTCCTTCTAACCCTTCATCAATGTCACTCACAAACATATTGAACAGGATTGGCCCCAGCACCGAACCCTGAGGGACTCCACTAGTCACCTTTCCTTCCTTCGAGCGACTTCCATTAACCACCACCCTCTGGCGTCTGTCCAACAGCCAGTTTCTGACCCAGTTCACCACTTTGGGTCCTAACTTCAGCCCTTTAAGTTTGTTCAACAGCCTCCTATGAGGAACTGTATCAAAGGCTTTGCTGAAATCTAAGTAAATGATATCTAGCATATGTCCTCGATCCAGCTCTCTGGTCACCCAATCCACCACATCTTTTCTCCGGACTGTTATATCACTCTTTTTAGCCTCTTGAAGTATAGGGTTAATGCCTCCATAGCTTCCTGCCGCGTATGGATCATAATAAATTTGCTTCAATAAAGATTCTTTCATAGCTCTGCCTTTTTAACAGAGCCCTGTTAGGTGACAGCTGCTTTTTTTTTTTTTTCAGATTGTTAAGACAACAGTAGGGGGCCGGGACTTTTCAGACATGTTTAAACACACCTCCACCTCTCTCCCCCTTGGCTTTATCAGGGGAGGGGGGCTGCAAGGGGCTTATCAGCTGTTACCATGACAATAGGGGAGCTGGCCCATTAACCATTAGCTCAGAATTCCTACTGAAAGTGTGTTAAAAGCAAATGCAACCTTTTCTCAATTGTTTCTGCCCCTGCTCTGTTTTAAAAACAGGAAAGATTTTGTGAATGTCTTTTGTTTTGTGATCTGCTCTATCCATGAGCTCTTAAACCCTGTCTTTTAACTAAAAACTGTTAAAATAAAGACGCTTCTTTTTCTGGCCACATCATTTCCGGGAGGGGTTTTGAATAAGTCTGTTTCCCCTATTTCCACCTACGTGGTCAGAAAAGAGCATTTCCGTCGCTTCATTTACCCTATTTACGCCTACGTCATCAGAAAAGCGCATTTCCGGTAGGGGCAGGCACTCCCATTTCCGGTGATGTCATCAGAAAGCGTATTTCCGGGGTCAAACACGCCCCCATTTCCAGTGATGTCATCAAAAAGTGCATTTCCAGGGCGGGACATGAGGGGGTGGGGCAATGGGAGGAGCAGGGCATGAGGGGCGGGGCCATGGGTGGGGCAGGGCATGGGCAGGGCCACCACCATTCATTCCTATGGGAGGGGCGGGGCATAGGTGAAGAGTGGGGCGGGGCCATGGGCGGGGGCGGGGCCCTGGGCAGGGCTACCACCATTCATTCCTATGGGAGAGGCGGGGCATGGGCAGAGAGTAAGGCAGGACAATGGGCGGGGCTTAACCCGGAAGTGAACGCTGATTGGTTGATCCTTATCTGACAGCTGTCAATCATTTTGACATGAGGTGTACCCATTATACTATCACTGGCATTGAAACAGCAAAATGCATTTATTGCATACTTGTCCTCTGTCGGAAACATTATGGTGGTATATTAGTTGTGTTGATAAAAATTTATAAACAAAGCCCTGCCAGCTGAACATCTCTTTCTCTAGTTCAGCAGCAGGAACTTTGATTTATAAGAACGGAATAAGCTAAATATTAGAGTACTAAGACTTATATGGATGCTGCGGGGACGGTGATGGGGCGGTGAATGGGATGGCAGTGGCGGTGACGGGGCGATGAAAGGGATGGCGGTGATGGTGACGGGACGATGAAGGGAACGGCAGTGACGGGGCGGTGCAGAGGATGGTGGGCCGGGGACGGGGCGGTGACGGGGACAGATTTTTTTTCCCCGTGTCATTCTCTAGTGCATACCTTCATTCTGTTCCTTCTCCTTTGCCCGAGTCTCTTTCTATGAAGGTGCTCCACCATCCATTGCGGAAGGTTTGGCATTGGGTCTCTAAATTTCACGCTCTTTCTGCTTCTATATCTCCTTTTCTACCTATTCACTTTAATAGCTCTTTTCTGCCTGGGTAGATGGACCAAGTTTTGCTCAGTGGGAAACAAGGGGTATTTCTTATGTTTTTCAATTGGTTGATGATGATGGCAAAATTAAGTCCTTTGCACAATTGCGTGACGATTTTGATCTCCCACCCACAGATTATTTTGCTTACCTCCAAATTCAACATTACATTTCTTCTTTACCCCCTTTTTCTTTGCAGGCCTCTTGTCATGAGAGGCTGTCTACGGCTTTTACTATTGGTTCTCAACTTCCTGTTCCCCTTAAATTCCATCATCGCCACTTGAAGGATGAGGCCCCTTGTTTGATCATTCCAAATTGCGAGACGCTTGGGCTCGTGATCTTGCAGTGGAATTGCCTGATGATGTGCTCTTGCAGGCTGTCCGTAGGTTGCCTGCCTTTCAAAAATACACCACCTTTTGGGAGCAACACTACAAGTTGGTTTTCCATTTGTACATTTCTCCTAAGAGGGCTTATCTGTCTGGACTTCGTGAGACTGCTGCTTGTCTTCGCTGCCAGGTCCCAGAAGCGGGATTGGGACATATGTTCTGGACTTGCCCTAATGTTCAAGATTTTTGGAATGCCATATTTGTTTATGTGGAGCGCATTTGGAACATTTCAATTCACCGCTCCCCTTTGTTCTTATTTGGAGCTGTTCTTCATTATTACCCACATATAAGGGGGGCGGCTGCTTTCCTCAAGTGGACTATCCTCATTGCCCTCAAATGTATCTTGTTGAAATGGCTTGAGCCTGAAGCTCCGGAATACTCCCTTTGGCGATACAGGATGGTTACTCTCTTGATGTAGGAAAGGAGAGATGTTACGGACTTTTCCTCTCTCCCAGGCCGTATCTTTCAACAGACTTGGGAACCATCTTGGACTACTATGACTTCTTTGGCTTGCAGCAGTCTACTTAACTGTTGACTCTATATTTTATGTATCCTTGAGTTGCACCTGGTATATCTGTTTTCCTTTGTATTTTCTTTTTGCTACTGATGTACTTGGAAGGAGGACCCAAGGGGAGGGATGCCTTTGGGAGGGTTTGTTGGGGGGTGGATTGGGGTGGTTTGTGGGGCTGCAAATGTGTGGGGTTTGGTTCTTGTACTCTAAATTGTTGAGCTTGATTGTATTCAGTTGTGTTTCTCTGTTTGGAGTTTTTGTTGAGCTCAATAAAATATATTTGATCACAGTCTATAAATGTGAAGCTCTGTGAAGTTGCAGTCCGGTACCATGGGACTGTGTCCTTTCCTTCAACAAGGGACCACTGGGAAGGGGTCTCAAGGCACTGAAGCCACCAAGAAATGAACTTTAAGCAAAAAGTAAGAAATAGAAAAGAAGACTTCTGCATGGACTGCTTGCAGAAAGTGAAACTGAATTTGTTTACCAGTTCACAGGCTAAGGGGGGAGGGGTTGAAGCATTTGCTCAGAAAAGTTCTGGATTTCTGCAATAGCCAAACTGCAGGTTCGGATTGAACACCTAGCGTATGGAATCCAGAAAGAACATAACAGAAATGCTGTTGCAGAACATGGAAATGCAGAAATCTGCGATGCTCTGGAAATATTGAAATATGGAAGAAAGCCTCCATGAGATCCAAGGACGCTAGAACTCCCCAGGAGAGACAGCAGCAATGACTGTGTGCATGGTTTTCATTTGGAAATAAGGAATCTGCAGGAAGCGAGTGACTGACATAAGATCCAGAATGAGCTTCCAGTCCTCCGAGCCATACTTTGGCATGATAAAGTATAAACAGTATCTACCAAAGCCTGATTCATGTTCTGGGATAGGTTCTAGTGCTTGGATGTCCAAGAGACATTACAAAATAGGGCAGACCTTTAACTCCTTTCCCAGCTGAGCTGCCGGCGAGTCCAGAAACAAATCCGGAGGCAGGCAAAAGAAATCTATCTTGTGCACCTCCCAAATGATGTCCGGCACCCATTTATGCGAGGACATGCCAGTCCACTCCTGGTAAAACTGAAAAAGGCAGCCATCTGGAGGGCTGTTCAGGCGCAGTAGCCCACCAAGATCTGGATATGTGAGGACGGCTGGAATTGGAAGTGTTGTCATGGGGATTGTATCCATGGGAATATCTCTAGGAGGAAGAGCCTGAAAATCTGCTATAAATGGCAGGATGAAAATTATTATCATTCCTTCCCAAAGTCCGGCGAGACTTGTTCACAGGGAGAGACTTAGGGTGGCAATCAGCAACACTGGCCATGTCATCCTGACCTGTCACAAAAAGAAGCTGACCCTTGAAAGGAAGTTTGCTTAAAGTGGCCTTAGAAGCAGCATCCCCAGCCAAAAGACAGATTCAAAAAGGTTGGCAAGCAGACACTTCATAAGCGGTAAGAACTTGAAGCAACTTGCTCTACTCTTCAATTCCTCTGGAAATGGCCAGATAACTTATTTTGTAATCTGCCTTGAACCGCAAGGTATTGGCGGAATAGAAATCACTAATGGAATGTAATATAATCCACACCATCCAGCACTAGCTGAGGACATCCACTTCTGCTGCCGCCGCTTTGATGCCTGAAGAAGCCAGTTTAAAAAGTTGGTTTTTAAAAAAAATATAATATCTTGGGATAGGGTCATGGGAGTCCTTAAACACTACTCCTCCATCACTATGGAGGTCCGTATGCCGGGTATCCTGCGCCATGACAAAATCCACCTTAGGTTGCTCAAAACAATAGAGAAAACTTAGAGAGCCAGAAAGAGCAGTCTGGGTATCCTATTGCTCTGTAACCAGACCAAGAAGCTGTGGATATTATGGAAAAAGGAGGGCAGCACATTAGAATGGTCTATGACCCAACATTGTGATATGGAAAGAGGAGAGTCCAATTTTTTGCTCTTTCAGAACCCTAGCAATAAAATGATGGCCAAAGCCATGCTTAAATGGTCTGCTGATGGAGGGGTCCTCATCCAGATCTGGACACTCAGGGCAATCATGTTGACTAGTCCCAGGAAATAGGACACTGTGCTACATTGAGACACTGTACTACTGGGATACAAGCTATATAGCAGGGACAGAGTAGGACAAAAAGGTGGGGGTATTACCCTATACATAAAAGACAGAATTCAGTCTACAGGATAGAACATGCCAGAAATGAACAATAAGGTAGAGTCTCTATGGGTCAAAATACCGGGAACAAATGAAACTGATATGAAGATCAGCATCTACTACCGACCTTCAGGGAAGTCCGAAGAGACTGATAGAGAAATGATGGACGAGATTAAACACAAATGCAAGGAAGGCAACACAGTTATCATGGGCGACTTCAACTATCCGGGGATATAATGGAACTTCGGCACCTCCGGCTGTGCTAGAGAAACCAAGTTCATGGAAATTGTAGGCGATTGCTTCCTGGAACAACTTGTCAAGGAAAACACGAGAGGAAATGCAATTCTGGACTTAATTCTAAATAGGCTGCGAGGACCAGCACAGCATGTAGAAGTAGAAGGGACACTGGGAAACAGCGATTATAATATGATCTGCTTCAACCTGGAAACAGGGGCGACACATCAGTTCAGAACGACGGCCACGGCGCTAAACTTCAGAAAAGGGAATTATGAAGGGATGAGACGCATGGTGGGGAAGAAGATTAAGAAGAGGATAAACACTGTAAATACACTAGAGCAAGCATGGTCTCTTTTTAAGAATACGGTCACCGAGGCACAAAATCTATATATATCACGTATCAACAAGGGATCAAACAAGAAAAAGAATATAGAACTGGCATGGCTTACTGTAGAGGTTAAGGAAGCGATCAGAGACAAAAAACCTCATTTAAGGAATGGAAAAGATCAAAAACGGACGAAAACTGGAATAAGCACAAACAACATCAATGCAGGTGCCATAAGGCAGTAAAAGGGGCCAAAAAAGACTACAATAAAAAAATAGCCAAGGAGGCAAAATATTTTAAGCCGTTTTTTCAACATATTAAGGGGAAACGGCCCATGATGGAAGCAGTGGGGCCGTTAGATGACCATGGAATAAAGGGAGTACTAAAGGAGGACAAAGCCATCGCCGACAAACTGAACACATTTTTTGTATCTGCATTTACTGAAGCCGACAGGTTATACACTGAAAATGAAGAATGGAAACTGACAGGGTAGCTGGTCAGTCTAGAAGAGGTATGCAGACACGGCAGTGGTAATCCATATGGGGACGAACAACATGAGCAACAGGAACTACAACAGAGAAGTACTGAAGGACTGATTTTGGACGCTAAGAAGGAAGCTGAAGACCAGAACACAGAGGATAGCATTCTCGGAGATCCTGCCGGTACCCAGAGCAGATGAGTAGAGACAGATGAAGCTGCAAGCAGTCAACGCGTGGATGCGGCACTGGTGTGAGGAAGGATTCTACTTCGTGCGTAACTGGACGACGTTCTGGGGAAAGAGCAAGCTATACAGAAAGGACGGACTACACCTCAGCAGAGACGGAATGAGGCTACTTGCGAACAATATAAAGAGAGAAGTTGAGAATCTTTTAAACTAGAAGAAGGGGAAAATTCGATAGTTGATCGAGAGTTGATGATTCGGGAACCGGTCTACCCGGAGGATACCATGCAGGAAAATGGAGGGGGATCACCAGATCACAGAAAAGACAGATCGAAAGGGACACAAGAGGGAAGGACACGCAAGAAGGGACCAGGCTGCAAACTCCAGTGTATGTACACGAATGCAAGGAGCCTTAGAAATAAGATGGGTGAATTAGAAGCTGTGGCGCAAAAGGATAACGCTGACATCATCGGCATCATGGAAACATGGTGGACTGATGAAAATGTCTGGGACACGGTGCTATCGGGATACATACTATACCACAGAGACAGAGTGACACAAAAAGGAGGAGGCATTGCCATATACGTCAAAGAGGGAATTGAATCTACTGGAGAGAACATGCTACAACAGACGGATAAGTTAGAGTCTCTATGAGTCAAAATTCCAGGAACAAATGGACTGGAAATTAGGATAGGCATCTACTACCGATCCCCAGGGCAGTACGAAGAAATTGATGGAGAAATGCCGAATGAGATTAAACACAACTGCAAGGAAGGCAACGCAGTTATCATGGGTGACTTCAACTATCCGGGGATAGAATGGAACCTTGGCACCTCTGGCTGTGCTAGAGAGACCAAGTTCCTGGAAACTGTAGGCAATTGCTTCCTGGAACAACTTGTCAAAGAAAACATAAGAGGAAAAGCAATTCTGGATTTAATCCTAAATGGGCTGCGAGGACCGGCACAGGATGTAGAAGTAGAAAGGACGCTGGGAAACAGCGATCACAATATAATCTGCTTCAACCTGGACAACGCAAACAAAAAAGAAGAACCAAAAGGGTCTGCAGTAAAAAGGTCGGAGACAAAACAAGGAAAACTGCTGGGAAACAGCGACCACAATATGATCCGCTTCAACCTGGAAACAGGGGCGAAACATCGGTCCAGAACGACAGCCATGGTGCTAAACTTCCGAAACTTCTTAATCTTCTTCCCCACTCTCTAAAGTTGAAAGGGGATAGATTTTGTAGAAATGTAAGGAAGTTCTTCTTCACCCAGAGAGTGGTAGAAAACTGGAATGCTCTTCCAAAGTCTGTCATAGGGGAAAATACCCTCCAGGGATTCAAGACAAAGTTAGACGAGTTTCTGCTGAACAAGGACGTACGCTGATAGGGCTAGTGTTGGTTAGGGTGCTGGTCTTTCACCAGAGGGCTGCCGTGTAAGCAGACTGCTGTGCATGATGGACCACTGGTCTGACCCAGCAGCGGCAAATTTTATGTTCTTAAGGTATCAGCCTGATCCAAAATAAAAGCAGTGTCAGAAGACAAAAGTGACATAATATCCATATGGCATAATGCAATTGAGCATGACACCTGAAAAGGGACCTCTGCCACTGGCACAACTGTTTTAGAAGAAACAGATGAGCCAACTGGCTGTGTCCAATGAGCACACTTTCCAGAGGAGCCCCATAAAATGTCCGGTGAAAATTCACACCTTGTTCACTGCAGGGCCCTGCTTAGATGTTTGCACCGACCAAAAGAGTCCCTAGACTTGGAACACCCTGGCACTTGGCACCAAACTCGAAAATGACCTCTGGGCAAGATATTTTTTCTGAAATTATGGACCCAGGCCTGTTCCCCAGCCCTGGAGGACCTAAAGGAGGCAAAGCCCGAAGTTCCCTGCCCCTCCCCCAGTGCACTCCGGCATGCGGTATACAGTCGCTGATCCTAGGGGCTGGGGAGTCCATCCCAAATGATTTTTAATTGAATCAAGGGGTTTTGAGGCAGAGAAAAAACTTTAAAAAAAAGATCGATAAAAATCCAAGATAGCCACTGAGGTGGAAGACCTGAACCCTACCTTCAGAAACTCTCAAAAATGAGTTTAACAGAGTTTCATAGACTACCCCCAAAGTTCCCATAGGAAATAATGGAGGTGTACTTACAGTGTCTGCCTACTATCAGCTCTTTTCACTGCAGATGAATGAAACCTTAAATGTTTCCTCTTTAAAGATGCATATGAATACTAAATGATCTCTTGCTCTACCTTAGTCAATATATGTATTGATCCCATTCAACTTTTAATGTGATTTCCCTCACTGCCCTCTTGTGTTTAACCTTAGTTGTACTCTTTTCTTTTTAAATTGTATTTTCCCAACTCTCCTCTTGTTTTTATGTATATTTGTCTTGTTATTAACAAGTATGTTAATTGTTCCTCATTTTAATTTTTAATTGTTAAAATGCTTAGAATTTATGATTAGTGTTTCATCAAATTTTAATAAACTTGAACAAAAGGATTTTCTGTCTTAGAATAGCTCCAAAATAACCAGATTTGAAGATCTTCAGACTGCCAGTCAGAACGACACCGACTGTAACCTCCGCCCCTACAGATCCTCTCCACGCAATCGGGGGCGGGAAACACAGCCTCAGCCCTGAAACCTGGAAGAGTTTTCTGAGTGCCCCCTTGTACTTGTGGTCCCCCATAATTTGAAAAATCTGTCCCTGTCTACTTTTTCTATGCCCTTCATGATCTTGAAGGTTTCTATCATGTCTCCTCTAAGTCTCCGCTTCTCCAGGGAGAACAGCCCCAGCTCTTTCAGCCTGTCAGTATATGAGAGGTTTTCCATACCCTTTATTAGTTTTGTTGCTCTTCTCTGGACTCCCTCCAGCACTGCCATGTCCTTCTTGAGGTACGGCGACCACTACTGGACACAGTATTCCAGATGCGGGCGCACCATAGCACGATACAGTGGCAGGATGACTTCCTTCGTCCTGGTCGTGATACCTTTCTTAATGATGCCCATTTTGTTTGCTTTCCTTGAGGCTGTGGCACACTGCGTCGACGCCTTCAATGTTGTGTCTACCATCACTCCCAGGTCTCTTTCCAGGTTACTTACCCCTAGCGGTGATCCCCCCATTTTGTAAGTGAACATCGGGTTCTTTTTCCCTACATGCATGACCTTGCATGACCTTGCATTTCCCTATGTTGAAGCTCATCTGCCACTTTTTGGCCCATTCTTCCAGCGTCGTCAGATCCTTTTGGAGATCTTCGCAGTCTTCCGTGGTGTCATCCGCAAATTTAATGACCTCACATTTTGTTCCCGCCTCCATGTCGTTAATAAATATATTGAACAGGAACGGTCCCAGCACCGATCCCTGTGGAACTCCGCTCGTGACCCATGGCAGTCTGAGTAATGGCCCTTTACTCCAACCCTCTGTTTCCTGTCTGCCAGCCAGTTTTTGATCCATCGGTAGACCTCCCCTTGCACCCCGTGGTTCCATAGCTTCTTAAGCAGTCTTTCGTGTGGTACCTTGTCGAAGGCTTTTTGGAAGTCAAGGTAAATGATGTCTATGGATTCCCCTTTATCCACCTGGCTGTTTACCCCCTCAAAGAAGTGCAATAAGTTTGTGAGGCATGACCTTCCCTTGCAGAAGCCATGCTGGCTCGACTTTAGCTGTCCATTGTTTTCGATGTGCTCATCATATAGCCAATAGAAAAGCAAGTATGTAACTGTATCTTGGGCTACTGAGCTAAAGTGTATAAATGTTATGCTGGCTGGCATAACGGGGGGAGGAGAAGAGATGAATCCTAGGACAGAAGCCTGCTACATTGTATGTATATTATCCTTATCTTCCCTGAGTGCTGCATTCCAGAGTATGTAGCTGACTTTCATTTATTGCTAATAAATATATTTCATACCAGTAACCAAGGAGTGCGAGGTCTATTTCTGTGATGCGATCAGCAGCTGTCGCTCTCACTCTGTGAGAATGTGTCCTTTCCTTCGACAAGAGAACCACTGCAAAGGAGTCTCAAGGCACTCAAGCCAATGAAAATATGAACTTTAAGCGAAAAAATAAGAAAAAGATGCAGAACAAATGACAAATTCAAAGATTCTTCAATCTCTTTGAACGGACAAGACTTTCCAATTGTCAATTCCATAAAAATTCTGGGAGTGACTCTGGACCGTTACCTTACTCTAGATGCACACACGGAATTATTGGTTAAAAAAGGCTTTTCAACATTATGGAAACTAAGAACCATCAGAAAGTACTTTGACACAACTTCATTCCGTCTACTGGTGAAATCCTCCATTCTAAGCATGCTCGACTACTGCAACATTATTTAGTTGGGGTCTTTCAAGAAAACCATTCAAAGACTCCAAATTATTCAAAACTCAGCAGTACGATTGATTTTCGGTATAAAAAAATGGGATCACATTACCCCTTATTATCATGAACTTCATTGGCTGCCCCTGGAGGCAAGAGTTCTGTTCAAATTTGCCTGTCTTTTCTTCAAATCCATTCTTGGTTTGGCCCTTATGTACTTGCTTTCTCATTTCAACTTGGATTGTTCCATTAGGCCTACACGCAGAGTCCATATGTTTATCCATCCATCTATAAAGGCCTACCAATATAAAAGATACTTGGACAGAACACTCGCATTCCAAGAAGGTCATCTGAACAATTGGCATGGTAACATTATTACACACTCCTCATCCTATCTAAGTTTTAGAAAACTAGTAAAAACAAACTTGTACAACAAATTTGTAACCTAAGATCTCTTAAAGCCTGTTCCCGTTATACTCTAACCGATTTATAACCTAGATCTCTCAAGCCTTCTTAGTACTCTGCTTACATGTACTTGACAACTTCACAGTGTGCCTATTTTCACTGATTGTGTGCTGATTGTCCCAGCTCCTCTTATCTCTGTATTCTGCTCACTTGTATTCAATCGACTTTTCATTGTGCCTATCATCGCTGATTGTCCAGCTCTTCTTATTGTAAACCGCCTCGGACTATTATGGCTTTGGCAGTATATAAGAATAAAATTATTATTATTATTCAAATGACTTTTGCACAGATTGCTTGCAGAAATTGAAACTACAGGGGGCTCTAACTCTCTCTGAGGTGGAAGGAGCATGTGCTCAAAAAAGTGCTTAGATTTTCTGCAACTCCTGGATTGCGGAAAGGGATTGAATACCTAACGTACTGAATCCGGAAAGGACGTAACAGAAAGTGTGAATGTGCATGTGAGATGCATTGTGCATGTCTGATGGGAGTGGCTTTAGGTATCTGGCCAATCAGAGCCTTAGGCCACTCACAGTGCATCCCAGAATGCACTGGGAAGAAGGCCTAAGACTCCAGTTGGCCCAGGAACCTAAAGCTCCTCCTACGGGAAAGGCCTTAAGCCCCTCCCCAGTGCATCCCAGGATGCACCGGGAAGGCCCGCCATTCTGAAGAGGCAGGCCTGCTGGCTGGAAGGAGTAGGCATCCCTCCAGCTGGCCTTCCTGTTAAAGGTGCGGGACAGGGGTGCTCGCAGGAGGGAGTGGGCATCTTGTTGTTGGGGGAGTGCCGGCAAGAGGGACATAAATTTCAAACTGACCACAATCAGTGCCTGGCTTCATCAAAATATGCTTGCATTGAATGGCACTGAAACAAAATGAATACGCTTTCCTGCCTCTGATAAAGAAGCTCTTTCTATGCCTATCAGCATAGATTCAGCTCCAATTCAAATGGATACAAAAGTTAAAATATTAGGGAGAATCTTAGATCAAAACTTAACCTTCCAGGAACAAATCATCTCAGTAATTCAGAAGTGTTTCTATAAATTAAAACTTATCCATTCGATTACCTCACTTCTCGACCCCCCCCCCCAACTATAAACATTCTCATTCATTCTTTAGTAATCTCTCATATCGACTACTGCAACTTATTATACCAAGGTATAACTCAGAAATAAATCTGACGATTGCAAATCTTGCAAAATACAGCAGTTAAATTCATCTACAACGCAAAGAAATCTGACCATGTCACTCCCCTCCTTCACAGCACCCACTAGCTTCCTTTTTCGCACCACCAAAAGTCCAACAGGACACAATCTTACAGGTACCAAATAGCAAAGAAAACAGTGAGAAAGGACAATGAGCACTTCACAAGAGCTAGCGGTATGAAGTAAAATCTTGTTTATTTCAGTCTGGGACATACAGTAACATGGACCCGACATAGCATTGTGTTTTGGCGGACATAAGCGTCTGCATCAGGGGTCACCAAGTCGGCAAAGCACTGGATACCATACGTCCAAAAGCAACCGTCATTGATAAACATCTGATCCCCAGATCTTCAACCAGAACACTGCGCTCTAACAATCAGAATCTGTTAGTGATTCCTTCTAATTGCAAAATATTCTACGATTCCACCCGAAAGGCCATTTTCTCAGTCAGTGCCCCTACACTTTGGAATGCCCTTTCCATTCATATTAAGCTAGAACACTCTCTAGAAAAATTAAGGTCCAAAATTTAAACTTTCCTCTTTAAAGGCACCTTTGATACCTGAATCCTTCTCTTCTTTCCAAAGAAGGACTTCCTTTCAGGATAGGAAAACAAATGCTTCTCTGAAACGACCCCCCTCCCTCTTGTACTTTCCCTTTTACATTTATTTTTATCTCGATGCATTTTTTTACACCCTTATGTCCTTTTCCTCTTATCTAGTGAGCTGTCAGTCTTGTAATCTCCTCCTCATACAAAATTTTAATAGTCATTATTTTATTTTATTTTAATCTGTATGATTTTTACACAATATTTATTATAAACCATTTAGCAGTCACGTAATGTGCTGAGCGGAGCGAGACGTATCTTGCTCCATCTCCGGGACCCCGGGTCCTTTCCCTCCTATTTTAGCCTTTAAATGCATCTATATCCTTTGTATCGAGGTGGGAGAAATGTATAGACAGATTTGTCCACCAGCTCAGCCAAGCTATGAGTGGGAGAGCTACACGAAAAGAAAAGGGAAAGGACACGAAATTGCAGAAGACGGACCCGGAGATAGCTTCGGTGGAATCGGGCCCCGCGCTTCCCTTATCTAAGGCACACATAAAGGCGCTTTCCGCGTCAGTGGTGCATGCCCTGGACTCCGATTTGACCATCTGTCAGGGCAGCTTTCTTCTTTGGCGTCTCTCCTCACCGAGACAACCAGGCGCACTGGGAAGCTGGAGGCATGGGTGGCGTTGGTTGAAAATGTGCACACCTCTTCCGCGGCTGACCTGCTTTCCCTCCAGGAGCAACTGCGGCGGCAGTTGGACAAACTTGAAGATCTCGAGAACCGCTCCCAGAGGGACAACCTTCGTCTAGTGGGCCTGCCGGAAGCGGTCTCTGACTCCCGACTCTTGCCCGCTCTGGAGTCCTGGCTCCAGACAGAACTTCCACTGCTGTCTGGCGTGCACACTGCCTGGGTCGGAGAACAGAGGACTGCACCCGCGCTCGGGTGGTCATACTTAAAATCCATAATTATGCCCTTAAAGCCGAATTAATGCGGCAGTACAAACTAAAGTAGAATACCATATACTATGACAGGGAACCGATCCGTCTATTCCAGGATTATTCTCCGGCTTTACAAGAGCATTGTTGGAGTTTTTCCAGGGTGTGTACAGCGCTCTATGATCAAAAGCAACGTTTTATGCTGCTCTACCCGGCACTCCTGCAGATCTGGATGGGCACCGGGTGGAAGACCTATCAAACCATGGAATATTTGGATGCCTTGCCTTCGGAGCCTGGACCCTCAACTACATCTTGAGCTGGCGGGTGGTGACTCTGGATTCCTGGAGCCTGTCTGGGCCTTCATTGGTCTTGAGGGTGCCCTTGCCCCTTTTTGGACCTTCCCTCTTCCGCACACTGCGGCCCCAGATGGCTAGTTTTACTGGGTGCATTAGAAGGGATCTTTGTGTGTGTGGGGCTAGCTATGTTTGAGATTTGTGTGTATGGGGCATGGATTTTTCCTGGTTGTTTGCTTGTGGGGGAGGGGGGCTTGTCTGATTGAGTTCTTGTTGGGGGGCCCTAGTTCTCTAGTGCTGGGTCCAATTTAAAGGAGCCCAATTTTGTTTTATTCCTGGAACACTGCTTCTGCTTTATGGAGCCCTGGAGCCGGAGGCTGGAGTTTGTGTCTCCCCCACCGACAGCCTATCATTATATTCTCTCAGGGTAGTACTTGAGGCTCGGTATTTCGGGCAGTATTCTGGCTTGGTGGGGGTGGTGAATGTGTGAGTGCCATGGGCAGGGTAAGTTTGTGTGAGTGTGTGGGGTTTGTGTCTGAAGTGTGTCATTTGGGCTATTTTTGGAGTTATCTGAATGGGGAGAGGGCTTGGGGCCTGCACACATCTAGTGCGACTCCGTCGTTCTGGCCTGTTTAGATGGGGAGGAACGAGAGTAGCAGGTTGGGTAGGGCGCGGGGAGGGGGGTTGATTGGGAGGGGGTTGGGTTATGGTTTGGGAGGGGTGGGGGTATGGGGGGTGGGACAGTTCTCCTTCTGTTGTTCTGGTGTCTGGTTTATGGATACTATGGTACTTGTTGCCCTGGGGGAGGCTGGGCTCCCTATGTGCTCTTTCTCTGCTTTGTGATATCTTTCCTTGCTTACCTCATAGATGAGTATCCCGTTTAGGTTTACTTCTTGGAATGTTGGAAGCATAACGTCGCCGATTAAGCGCTCCAAATCTTGAATGCTTTACAACCATATCGCTCGGATATAGCTTGTTTACAGGAAACTCGCCTGATGGATGCTGAACATCTTAAGTTGCGTCGGTCCTGGGTGGGGGATGTTTATTTTGCGTCCTCGTCAGGATGGCATGGGGGTATAGCAGTGCTGGTCCGTAAGTCTTCGCCCTTAGGCGTCCAAGTCTTGGAAAAGTCCTTAGATAGTCGTTATCTCTTCTTACATCTTACATTGGGGGATCGGAGGCTGTGATTGAACAGAACACAATACAGGGATTCAAAGTGGATTTGGATAAATTCCTGAAGGATAAGGGGATTAAGGGGTACAGATAGAAGTAGTGATAGGTTATAGGATGAGTTCAGGGACCACTGACAGGTCATGGACCTGATGGGCCGCCGCGGGTACGGACTGCTGGGCGCGATGGACCTCTGGTCTGACCCAGCGGAGGCAACTTCTTATGTTCTTCCTATGTTCTTATGGTAGTCTATGGCCCGAATTCATCAGAATCTTCATTCCTACAACAGTTGGTTCATCTTCATTCCCGCCATTCGGGTGATCTGCTCTTTGTGATAGGTGATTTTAATTTAGTCAGTGACCCTGATTGTGCTAAGTCTGGTTTGCAGTCTACTCCACTGGGGGTTAAAGGACGCCTTCTTACTGATTTCTGTGATACTCTATCAGTGGTGGATCCTTGGCGTCTTTTACATCCTGAGGTCAGTGATTTTACTCACCTCTCTCGTGCCCACAACACTTGGTCGTGGATCAACTATATTTTTGTGTCTCCAGTTCTGTTTTCCTCTGTAGTATTGGTGGAGATAGGTCCCTTGAGTATATCTGATCATACCCCGATTTGGCTAGACATTAATTTGGATGCAGCGTACCTACGTTTTCCGTCTTGGCGATTTCCCTTTTATTTTGCGCATGATGTTGAGTTTCGGCGATTTTTGCAATCCCAGTGGGATGACTACTTGACAAATAATGCCCAACATCAAGAACATAAGAACATAAGCAGTGCCTCCGCCGGGTCAGACCATAGGTCCATCCTGCCCGGCAGTCCGCTCCCGCAGCGGCCCAAACAGGTCACGACCTGTCTGAATCACCAGAAGGGGCTCCCTTGCCACCTTGGTTTCTCATTGAAGTCCTATCTTCCCATCGAAGTCCTAACCCTCCGGTCTTGCACATGCACGACCTGTTGGGTTTCTATACTTATTACCTGGTTAGCTTTCTATACTTGTGTTACATCCCAGCTCCTCCCTCAGTATCCCACGATCCCTTTATCCCTCAGGAATCCGTCCAATCCCTGTTTGAATCCCTGTACCGTACTCTGCCTGATCACTTCCTCCGGTAGCGCATTCCAAGTGTCCACGACCCTTTGGGTGAAAGGGTCGTGGACACTTGGAAGATTCCGTTCTATTCTGGGAAGCAGTCAAGTCGGTGCTTTGGGGTCAGGTGATTTCCTTTCTTTGTGCCTGAAATAAATGTATTCATCACAGCATCCTCACTTTGGAATGGGCCTTATGGGCTGCTAAGAAGGCTTTCTCCACTGCTCCTTCAGAGATCACTAGGGAGTGCTATTTGACTGCTCAGGGAGCTCTCAATTCTCTGCTTCACTTCCGCTATCAGCGGTGGGCCGCTTATCATAAACATTGTTTTGAAAGATTTGGCAGCAAACCAGGGCACTAGTTGGCGCACTTGGTCAACACTACCGCGGCTCGGAAACTCATTTTGACGCTTCAGACTCTGGGAGGGTTGTGTGTCTCGCACCTCAGAGGTGTCTGCGCTCCTCTCTGACTTTTTCAAGCGCTTGTATGCAAGCTCCAGATGACGCTTCCCTGGGTTGCTGCCCCTTTCTGAGGAGGTAGTGACTTTGCTTAATAATCCGTTCCAAGCACTTGAATTGCAATCTGCTATTAAGACCTTACGCTTGGGGAAGACCCCGGGGCCGGATGGATTCCCTGGTGAGTTTTATAAATTTATTTCTCTGCAATTATGTGGCCCTTTGTTGGCTTATTATAACGCTGCTGTGGATCGTGGCTCCTTTCCCCGTTTTGCTAATGAGGCGCTTATCACGCTGTTGTTAAAGCCTGGAAAAAGGGTGGAGGATCCTGGTTCCTATCGCCCGATCTCTCTGATTAACGTTGACCTTCAGCTTTTTTCCCGTATGCTAGCCAATCGCTTAGCCCCTCAGCTTCCATCTGTGATCCACGAAGATCAAGTTGGATTTGTTCGCGGCCGGCAGTCGGTTTGCAATGTACGGAAGGTCCTTTTTGCGCTAGCTCATTGCCAACACCATCAGATTCCAGCTTTATTTGTTAGCTTGGATGCCTCTAAGGCTTTTGACAGTGTTCATTGGTCCTTTTTATTTCACACCCCGAGTATGTTGGGCTTACGGGGTTCTTCCTTCACGCCATTCATTCCTTATATTCTAATCCTCGGGCATCCTTGTTGGTCAATGGTACCCGCACGGAATCCTTTCCTATTCTCCGGGGCACCAGGGAGGGATGCCCCCTCTCTCCTCTACTTTTTCTCCTTGCTCCTTTTGAACCACTGCTCTGCACTCTACGTACTTTTGAGGAGGTGCAGGGTCTGAGGGTGGCGAGTGTGGTTGTAAAAGCTTGGCATTTGCAGATGATATGTTCTTGATTCTTACTCGCCTGGAAGTTTCGTTACCATCTGCACTGGACCTTATCTCTGAGTATGGTTTCCACTCTGGTCTCTTAATCTGGATAAGTCGTTTGCCCTTCCCTCTTGTCCTACAGTTCATATGGCGTGGAGGGGTTCCTTTCCCTTACGCTGGGTGGAGTCTGCAGTGAAATACTTGGGGGTTCTTATTCCACTTGACCTTTCCTGCTTATATTATCTGAATGTGGAGCCCCTATTTCAGGCTCTTGTCCCTCGTCTGCAATTATAGAGGGGCCTTCCGCTATCGACTATGGGCAGAGTGAGTTTATATAATATGCTTATTGTCCCTAGTTGGTTGTACGTTTTTCAAGTCCTCCCTCTTTATTTAACTTCTAAAGATGAAAAACGCTTGGAGCGTGTGGTTCAGAGGTTTCTTTGGGCGGGTAAGCAGGCTCGCTTACCTTATTGGCAGGCGGCTTCTCCCTGGTGTAAGGGCGGTCTGGGCTTGCTGAATATTCGCTTTCTAACGATCAGCTGTGGTATGTGTCATATTAATGATTTCTTTCGGGGTACTACTATTTTTACTAATACATCCCTTGAACTCTCTTGCTTTTCTAAGACTCACTTTAGTGCCTATTTTCATTCTGTTCCTTCAACTCCCCCTGAGCCTCTCCCTCTTACGGTTTTACATTGCCCCTTGAGGAAGGTTTGGCGATGGGTCTTTAAATTCCACTCTATCAGTTCTACTATTTCCCCTTTTTTGCCTCTGCATTTCAATGGGAATTTTCTGCCTGGGATGGATGGGGCCAGTTTCGCTCAATGGTCAGCAAGGGGGATTCATTACTTGTTTCAATTGGTGGAGGATGATGGGAAGATCAAATCCTTTGATCAGTTGTGTGCAGAATTTGATTTCCCTCGTACTGATGGCTTTGCTTATATACAACTTCACCATTATATTGGTTCCTTGCCCTCTTGCCATCTAATGGCTGATTGCCAAGAACTGTTATCCACAGCCTTCACTATTGGCTCCCAGCTCTTTATTCCTCTCAAATTTCATCATAGGCATTTGAAGGATGAGTCTCCCCCAAAAAGAACTTCGACGGCTGCAACTCATTCAAAATACCGCTATCAAACTCATTTACAGAATTGGTAAGTTCGAACACGTCACTCCTCTTCTTAAAGAGGCTCATTGGCTCCCAGTCACTCATCGGATAATTTATAAAATCATACTGCTTACTTTCAAAATTAAACATTCTCACCTGCCCCTATTTCTAGATAAACTATTAATCCCCCAAAGTTCTTCTCGTTCCTTAAGATCAACTGATCAAAAACTGCTTTTCATTCCTTCTTTAAAAGAATCCTTCTACACTAGGAATACTAACTTTGCTATAACTGCCCCCACATTATGGAACTCTCTCCCTCAATTTCTTCGGGATGAAATCCAATTACCAAAATTTAAGACTAATCTTAAAACTTATCTATTTAAAGATGCCTATACCAAATCTTAATCTTTTCTTTGTCCACTTGTTGATCTCTTTTTCAAATCTAATTTTTTCTTCAGCGCATATCTCTCATACCATGCACCCCTACCCCTTGTGTTATATCCCTTCCCTCTATCTCACTTCTTCTTAGATTATGTAACTTTTTCCCATCCTCCCCACTCATCCTCACTGTCAGGTTTGTCCATATGTTTTTATTTTTCATACTAATCTTTCTAAAACACCATTAAATATTTCTTTCTTTCCTATTTAAATTTTATTGTTAACCGGTCAGATATTTGTTTTATGATCGGGATATTAAAAACCAATAAACTTGAAACTTGAAACTTTGCTTGATCACATCCGATTGCAGGACGCCTGGGCTCGTGATCTCTCTATACAGTTGCCCGATGATGTTATTACCAGTGCTGTCAAAAAGTTACCAGTTTTTTTGTAAATATACTACCTTTTGGGAACAACATTATAAATTGGTTTTAAGACTGCATATCTCCCCTAAAAGGGCTCACCTTTCTGGGTTTAGAGCAACTGCGGCCTGTCTCCGCTGTGATGCTCCTGAGGGCTGAGACATATGTTCTGGTCCTGTCCTGCCATTTAGTCTTTTTGGGAAGCTATTTTTCTTTTTCGTGGAGCGGATCTGGTGGATACATCTCCAACGTTCCCCTTTGCTCTTATTTGGAGTGCCTCTTCACTTTTCTCCTCGATGACCCGGAACTGCTGCTTTCCTCCGTTGGGCAGTAACGATAGCCCTAAAGTGCATTTTGCTTAAATGGAGAGTCCCGATTATTCTCTTTGGCGCTGTCACCTGATCACCCTGTTGCAGTGGGAACGCAGAGACCGTGCAGGACTTTTCTTCACCACTTGGGCGCACGTTTCAACGGACATGGGAGCCTTTTTGAAACACTTTGACCCCAATGGCTAGTAGTTGATTATTGAACTGTTGATCAGCTGCTATGTTGCTTAGGACTGCTGCCTCCATTTGTTGCTTTCTCTGGGATTTTCTGCATTTTAATCCTGTTTGGTATCTTGGGGTAGACTTGAAGGAGGACTGGGGGTGGGGGGTGTTTGGGAGGTGGGTATCGGGGGAAGGGGTTGGTTTGTATTTGCCTTAATTATGAGCTTGTCTTCTCTGTTTCACTGTTTTCTATTTCCTTGTTCCTGGCCTGCTCCTTTGTGGTACCTGGTTTTGGGACTTTTTCAAGAAATTTGGGGTGGGGTATGAGATATGAGGGTGAACTGGTGGGGGGATGCTTCTCTGACATTTAAAATGCAAGCTTGTTCTGTACTTTGTTGTACTTCTGTTTTTCTACTTGTTGAGCTCAATAAAATACATTTGACTATAAACTATTTAGCTATTTCTTGATAGACTATATATCAGTGTTCTCCCTAGGGCCGCCCGGCTATCATCCGCTTGTGAATTCTGCTGCTGCTGCCGCTGCTCAACATTAAAAAAAACAAAAACAAAAAAACGGCTTGGAGATTTCACGCCTTAGCCCGTAGCGAACTTATGCTCCGGGGCTCTAGTGTGCATGCCGGCTTCACTTCTCTTCCTTCCAATATCGGAAGTTATGTCCGGGGGGGGGGGGAAGAGAAGAGAAGGGAAGCCGGCATACACATGTTAGAGCCCCGAACCATGCGTTCGTCATGGGCTAAGGAGGGAGACAGGTCAGTGAAGCTTACAATTTGCTGTTCTTGCTGCCGGATCCTGCCTACTTTCTGTTTCCGCGAAGGCAGGACCCGGCAGCATTTTTCCCAATAGGTCGATCGCGATCTTGGGCTGATCAGCCTTCCTCTCCCCGACATCAATTCTGCCGTTGGAGAGGAAGTTCTGCCAGCCAATCACTGCCTAACTGTGCCGGAACTTCCTCTCCGATGGCAGAATTGAAGTCGGGGAGAGGAATGCTGGTCTGTCCAAAGCAGGGAGAGCTTGGGGCAGCGGCAGCTTTGGGGCCTGTTATCCAATGGCGGTGGCAGCTTGGGGGCCTGTTCCCCGATGGCAGCGGCAGTGGCTTGGGGGAGGGCAGGGAGAAAGAAAGAAAGAGGGCAGGCAGGGAGACAGAAGGAAAGAAGAGAAACAGAAAAAAAGAAAGGGGGCATGAAAGAGAAAGAAAGAAAGGTCATGGAGAGAGGAACAAAAAGTTGGGGGAGGGAATGAGGTCTGGAGAAGAAGAAGCATACAGGCTGAAAGAAGGGAAGAAAGATTGGATACACAGTCAGAAGAAGAAAGTGCAACCAGAGACTCATGAAATCACCAGACAACAAGGTAGGAAAAATTATTTTATTTTAAATTTAGTGATCAAAATGTGTCTGAATTTATATCTGCAGTCTATATTTTACACTATAGTCCCCTTTTATTAAACTGCAATAGAGGTTTTTAGCACAGGGAGCCTATGAGCGTCGAGAGCAGCACTGGGCATTTAGCGCAGCTCCCTGCCATTGGACCAGACAATTTGCACCCAAGAGTGCTCAGAGAATTGAGCGATGTCCTGGCGAAACCGTTGGCTGAGCTATTCAATCTCTCCCTAAGTAAGGGGAAAGTTCCCCTGGACTGGAAATTAGCTAATGTCGTTCCTCTGCATAAAAAGGGTTGCAGGGCAGAGGCTGCGAATTATAGACCGGTGAGTTTCACATCAATAGTGTGCAAACTCATGAAACCACTAATTTAAAGCAAATTGGACACGATCTTGAATGAAGGGAATCTTCGGGATCCCAGTCAGCATGGATTCACCAAGAGTAGGTCCTGCCAATCCAATCTCATCAGCTTCTTTGACTGGGTAACAAGAAAGTTGGACTTGGGAGAGTCTTTGGACGTCGTGTACCTGGACTTCAGTAAAGCTTTTGACAGTGTCCCACACCGCAGGCTGCTAAGCAAGATTGAATCGATGGGGTTAGGAGAGACACTAACTGCATGGGTCAATGATTGGCTGAGTGGCAGACTTCAGAGGGTGGTGGTTAATGGTACCCTCTCTAAAACATCGGAGGTGACCAGTGGAGTGCCGCAGGGTTCGGTCCTGGGTCCACTCCTTTTCAACATATTCATAGGGGATCTGACTCAAGGGCTTCAAGGTAAAATAACACTATTCGCCGATGACGCCAAACTATGTAATATAGTAAGTGAATGCAGTTTACAGAATTATATGGCACAGGACCTGCTTACATTGGAAAGTTGGTCCTCAACCTGGCAGCTAGACTTCAATGCTAAGAAATGTAAGGTCATGCACCTCGGAAGCGGAAATCCATGCAGGACGTACTTCTTGAACGGAGAAACTTTAACTAGGACTTCAGCAGAACGAGATTTAGGAGTAATCATCAGTGCAGACATGAAAACTGCCAATCAAGTGGAGAAGGCTTCATCTAAGGCAAGGCAGATATTGGGTTGTATCAATAGAAGTTTCGTCAGCCGAAAGCCTGAAGTCATAATGCTGTTGTACAGGGCCATGGTGAGACCTCATCTGGAGTACTGTGTGCAATTCTGGAGGCCACATTACAGTAAAGATGTGCGCAGAATTGAATCGGTTCAGCGGACGGCCACCAGGATGATCTCGGGACTCAAGGGTCTCTCGTATGAAGAGAGACTGAACAAATTGCAGCTCTACAGAAAACCAAACAGTTGATCAAGCATGGTCTTGCTGAAAAACACCATCACAGAAGCACAGAAGCACAGAATCTTCACATACCGAAGATATCTAAAGGAAGGCAAAAAAAGAACAAAGGAGAACCAGCGTGGTTATCAAAAGAGGTGAAAGATGCAGTGAGGGAGAAGAGGAACTTGTTTAAAAAATAGAAACAAGAAAAAACGACAGAGGCCTGGAACTGTCACAAAATCAACCAGAAAAAGTGTCATAAAGTGGTAAGAGACGCCAAAAAAGTCTATGAAGAAAAGATAGCACAGGAAGCCAAAAACTTCAAGCCCTTTTTTAGATATATAAAAGGTAAGAAACCAGCAAGAGAGGCAGTGGGCCCTCTCGACGACCAAGGAAAGAAAGGGTCAATTAAAGAGGACAAGCCGATAAGTTAAATTCATTCTTTGCCTCTGTCTTCACAAATGAGGACATTTCAACAGTGCCAGACACAGGGAAGTTATTCACCGGAGGCATAGAAGAAAGCCTCGCAACAGTAAATGTGACGTTGGACATGATATACTTTCAGATTGACAAACTGAAAAGCGACAAATCCCCTGGACCGGATGGAATTCACCTGAGAGTATTAAAGGAACTTAAGGTGGAAATTGGCAAATTATTACAATCCGTAGCTAATATGTCAATTAGAACCGGGCAAATACCAGAAGACTGGAGGATAGCAAATGTCATCCCAATTTTCAAAAAAGGATCAAAAGGTGATCCAGGAAACTATAGACCTGTGAGCCTCACATCGGTTCCTGGGAAGATAATTGAAACACTGATTAAAGACAACATTGTACAACATTTGGAGGATCACAACCTAATAAGGGCTAGTCAACACGGCTTCAGGAAAGGGAAGTCATGTTTGACAAATTTACTACAATTCTTTGAGAAAGTGAACAAACAAGTGGATAGTGGAGATTCAGTGGACATAGTTTACTTGGACTTCCAGAAAGCGTTTGACAAGGTTCCACATGCAAGGCTTATGAAGAAACTACTAAGCCATGGAATAGGAGGAGAAGTGCATAGATGGATCGGCAAGTGGTTGGAGAACAGAATGCAGAGGGTTAGCATAAATGGGAAATTCTCGGACTGGGAGAGGGTGACTAGCGGCGTGCCCCAGGGCTCGGTTCTTGGGCCTATCTTGTTCAATATTTTTATAAACGATCTGGAAGAGGAAACAACATGCAATATAATAAAGTTTGCAGACGATACAAAACTATGTCGGGCGGTTGGCTCTCAAAGGGACTGTGAGGAACTCCAGAAGGATCTGAACAAGCTAGAAGCATGGGCAACAAAGTGACAGATTAATTTTAACTTAAACAAATGCAAGATGATGTATCTAGGAAAGAAAAACAAAGAACACGAGTATAGGATGTTGGGGACGACATTAGCAAAATGCGAACAAGAAAGGGATTTGGGGGTAATGGTTGACAGAATCCTAAAGCCTTCGGCACAATGTGCGGAGGAGGAGAAGAAATCAAACAGGATGTTGGGCATGATTAAGAAGGGGATCACGAGTAGATCAGAAGATGTATTAATGCCACTTTATAGAGCAATGGTCAGACCGCAATTGGAATACTGTGTCCAACACTGGTCTCCATACCTCAAGAAATATATAACTTTGCTGGAGAGGGTACAGAGGAGAGCCACGGAACCTGTCAAGGGATTGGAGAATTTGAGCTACAAAGAACGCCTCAGGAAACTGGGACTGTTTACCCTCGAGCAGAGAAGGCTGAGAGGGGATTTAATAGAGACTTTTAAAATAATAAAAGGATTTGATAAAATAGACCAAGAAGCGGCATTACTAACATTTTCAGATGTGACACGGACAAGAGGTCATAGACTGAAATTGTGTGGCAGCAGGTTCAGGATGAATATCAGGAAGTTCTTTTTCACACAGCGCGTGGTGGGAATTTGGAATGCTCTCCCGGAGGATGTTGTGGCGGAGATTACTGTTCTGGGATTCAAACGCAAGTTGGATGCACACCTTCTTGCAAATCATATTGAGGGCTACGGTATATCTGGGTCTACAATAAGGAGTACCTAAACGGGGCCGTCGCGTGTGCGGATCACCGGACTAGATGGACCTCGGTCTGATCCGGTGAAGGCTTTTCTTATGTTTTTACACTCTTGAGGAACGTAGGGAGAGGGGAGACATGATCGAAACATTTAAGTACCTCACGGGACGTGTTGAAGTGGAAGATGATATTTTCTTTCTCAAGGGACCCTCGGTCACAAGAGGGAACCCGCTCAAACTCAGGGGCGGAAAATTTCATGGCGACACCAGAAAGTATTTCTTCACAGAGAGAGTGGTTGATCATTGGAACAAGCTTCCAGTACAGGTGATCGAGGCAGACAGTGTGCCAGACTTTAAGAATAAATGGGATACCCATGTGGGATCCCTACCAGGGTCAAGATAAGAAAATTGGGTCATTAGGGCATGGACAGGAGGTGGGTAAGCAGAGTGGGCAGACTTGATGGGCTGTAGCCCTTTTCTGCCGTCATCTTCTATGTTTCTATGTTTCTAGTTTAGTAAAAAGGAAGGGGGTATATTTGTCTATTTTTGTATGGTTGTAAATGAGGTGACAGTGCATATAGTCATCTGCTTTGACCTCTTTGAAAAAAACCCAGAATAGGAATGATAATTAACATTTTCTATGCATACAGTGTGTTTTGTGTTTTTTTTTAAATTTTATTGTTGGTAGATCATTTTGACTTGGTCATTTTAAAAGTAGCTCGCAAGCCCAAAAAGTGTGGGCACGCCTGCTCTAGAACATGCTCCTTAGTTTTATCAAGTGGTGCAGTGAGGGGCCAGCACTTTACATCTTATCACCTCATTCTTTCTTTTTTTCTCCTCATGTACAGCACGGTTCTTTATTCTAAGCAGCTCTGGCACTAACAGTACTACGGGCCTTATGCTACTTTCACTACCACTTGCAGTCAGGTTCGGCATTTTATCATGGTTTTGGTTTTTTATTTAGTTTTTCACCAGTATTTTCATTTATTTATTAAAGTAGCATTTTTTTAACAGCCCGATGCCCCTCCACTATCAGTGTGCATTCAATCCACTGTTGATACTTTTTTGGCGCCTCTTTCAACGGATCAAATATCATAGCCCCACTGTCGCGTGTTCACATTTATTCTGCGTACGAGTTTATCTCATCAGTGCAGAGACCTTTTCGGTAAGTCCATTTTACTCTCCCTTTTTTACTTTCCCGAGTGCTGTGGTTTTCTTCTTTGGTTTTAATAGAAGCTCATTTGAACAATAATTTAGATCTTTCCCAGGTTTCACTTTTCATCTACCCGGTCGGCTTGTCTTTGAGCTACTATCGGCTTATGTTTTCAAGATACACTCTGTATTATCAGCTGTTCATTTCCCATATATTTACTTTTGCCCTGTTTAGGTCTATATAGTCTAGGCATACTATTTGTAACCAGCCATCATTTTAAGTATGTATATGCCCTATTTTTTTTTTTTTTTTGGGGGGGGGGGTTAAGTTCTTTTAGCATGTTATTTCATTAATTCTGAGTTCGGTGTTACAATATGTTGTTATTGGTTTTTAGTTTACACATTATTTATTCTTTTCTATGACATGTTCGCATCGCAATTTTACTCAAAAGTATAAATAGGTATCCATATTTCCATTCAAGTTTCATCACGGTGCTTTGGTTTGGCTCTAATATTTATCACTTCCGTCCACCAGGTCTGGCTATCCGTTACCATCTCATATTTTAAATACTCACTCGTTATAATTAGTGGTGATCCACACGTCTCTTCATAATGGACATGTCCGATTTTAGCATTTGGATCTTAGTACTATGGGTTTGGTCTTTTCTGATTTCTTTTCTATAGTCTGCTTTTCGTCTGTCTTTTGAGTTTAGAATTATATTTTATGACATATTTTTGTGGTTATAATTGTATGACATGTCTAAATCGGTCAAGTTATCCATTCTTTTATTATTTTTTTGTCCCCTCATACAGTGGCAGACCGCTCCAGGTGCCAGCCCTAGGGGGTACACAGCCGGATGGATCCAGAACCTTCCGAGCTGCTCTAAATGGCACCTGCACCTCAGCGCGGCTGCCATACTTATTCCGAAGCAGAGTTGGCAGCCGCACAGAAGAGTAGGAAGGTCCCGCGATGACTGCATTTGCCGCCTCTGCCTCCAGAAGACGTAAGTGACGTTGGAAGGGGTGGACTGGCAGCTGCAGTCATTGCGGAACCTTGCCGCAACTCCCTGCGTCTGCCGGCCCACACCCCTCCAACGTCACTTACATCTTCCAGAGGCAGAGGCAACAGAAGCAGTCACTATGGGACCTTTCTGGTTTGGAGGGAGAGAGGAGCATAGAAGGGTGGTGGAGGGAGAAAAAGGGGGTCAGGGTGGTGGAGGGAGAGAAAGGGGGCAGATGCTGATGGAATTGGTGTGCAGGGGAAGGAGAGAGAGATACTGGATGGAATTGGGTTTAAGGGAAAGAAAGGGGGCAGATGCTGATGGAAGTGGGGGGAAAGGGGAGGAGAGAGTGAAATGCCAGACCATGGGGGTGTGGAAGAGGGAAGGGAAGAAGAGGAGAGAGATGCCAGTCTATTGGAGGAGGGAAGGGAAGAAGATGGATGCCAGAATAATAGGGGTGAAGGGAGAGATGGAAGGGGAATACAAGGAGAGAAGATGCCATATAGAAGGGGCAGAGAGAAGGTACACAGTGGATGAAAGGAAGAGAGTGACAAGACTATGAGGAAAGCAGAAACCAGAGAAGACAATGTGGAAAAAAATATATTTATTTGTTTTTTTTTTTGCTTTAGGGGAGATGCATCGCTGTTTCTGTGGTGTTCCATTGTATGCAGAGTTCAGCTTCTTGGTGGTTCAATTTAACCTTTGTCTACGTTTTTCTATTTTATCCCTCCTTTTACAAAACTGTAGAGCATTTTTTTAGCACCGGCCATGGTGGTAATTGCTCAGAATTATATGAGAGTTTGAACTGTTACCACCATGGCTAAAAACCACATTACAGTTTTGTAAAAGGGAGAGGGGTTAGTTTGTGATTACATATTCCATACTAGGCGAAGGTGTTTTCTGTGTTCTGTGTGTTTGAAAGACATGGTTTTCAGTTAGGATTGACTGTTTTGGATTGATCTGTACTAGTCTGGCTTGTTTAGTTTTACAATGGGTGTATTGATGTACTGCTCACTGCAGTATGTAAGATGCTGCCTTTTCCTAGGTAAACTCTTTTGTGATGTGTAGATTGTTACTAAAAATCATGTTTTTCATACAGATGGAGGGGTGTCAAAAAATGATGGGCCTCGGGTGTCACATATGCTAGGTACACCACTGCATAGTTTATATCTAATCCACAAGCCTGCTTTTAGGATCTACAGGGTATGTATCCCTCTGATTCATGACAATTTCACTTCTCACGTTATCTTATCTATTATTTTTATTATACAACTGCCCAGATAAGCATCATTCTTTGACGTGATTGAACCTTGAAAACTAACAGCAACAGTGTTCTCCCCAGAAAATTTTTCCAGCCATGAAAAACATTTGCTGCATTTAGTGTTCGACAAAAAACATTTGCTCTGTTTAGTGTGCCGGAGTTAAAAAAGTTTGAGAGATGCTGCTCTATACCATTTGAAAGAGGGCAAATATCTAATTATTCCCTTCTAGAATTGGATACGTAAATTTAATAAAAAATTATAGAACAAGTGTCAAACCTTAAGAAAGGCAGTCATATTGAGCATTGGAAAATAACTAATAATAATTAACTAATACAAATAGTACATATTTAGGGCTCCTTTTATTAAACTGCGATAGCGGTTTTACCGCATACTTAGCTCTTGCAGAATTACCGCACGTGCTAGACGCTAACGCCAGCATTGAGCTGGCGTTAGTTCTAGCCATTTAGCACGGCAATTCTGCACGCGCTAAAAACGCTATTGCAGCTTAGTAAAAGGAGCCCTTAATTTTTCCCACCACCAAATTTCCCCGTCCCGCTCAACCCGGCTACTTTTTCATGCCTCCCGGCTGGAAAAAAATTCTGGGGAGAACACTGTAATATCAAATACAAATAAACTTGGAGTGGGCATCCCTCCTGCTGAGGATTTTTTACGGTTTGCAGCAGGAGGGATTGGGCATCCCTCTTGTCAGGATGTAGGGGGGTGCCGTCAGCAGTGAGAGAACATCCCCCCTGAAGGGGATGTTGGGGGGTTACTGGCAGGAGGGAGTAGGCATCCCTCCTGCTGGCTGACTTGCGGTGGGGTTCGGGGGTTCCCTGCCGCTGCCACTCAGCTGATCACGGCAGGGCGATTCCCTTGCCGTGATCAGCTCAGCGGCAAAGCGATTCTCTAAATGGCGTCTGTGACATGGACACTGGTTAGAGAATCGGGATGGCAATTCTGTATAGAACGCCCATGTGCCATTCTCAAAAGCTACTTAGGTGGCTGCTGAGAGTGGACATTAGGCCCTTATTGTTCAACTATTGTATGATTTATAGGGGAACTTGGCTGCTGTATATGCTTATTGGGTTGGGGGTTATTACATTATATTGTATTGTACTATGATATAATAAAAAAAAAGATATAGTGGAATTACAAAGGGTTTAAAGAAGAGTAACCAGAATGGTGGAGGGGATAGAACTCCTCTTATGTGAGGGAAGACTAAGGAGGTTGGGGCTCTTCAGCTTGGAAGAGAGTTAGGGTGGGATGCGATTGATGACTGCAGGATCCTGAGTTGTGTGTAGCGGGTAAGAGTGAATCGATTTGTCACCCTTTCCAAAAGTACAAAAACCAAGGCACACTCAATTAAATTACATGGGAATACTTTTAAAACAAATAGGAGGAATTATTTTTTACTCAAAGAATGGTTAAGCTCTGGAACTCATTGACAGAAGAGGTGGTTACAACAGTTAGCGTAGCAGGGTTTGAGAAGGGTTTGGAACAAACAAACCAAAACTGCAGATAGGTACAACGACGTAGGCAAATTTTATTGTGACAATCAAAATATATATTAAAACCTTTTTACCAAACAGGGGACCCAACACGGTCCGTGTTTTGGACAACCTTCATCAGGGGTCCTATTAGGTACAGACATAAAGCACAGTTACTTACCGTAACAGGTGTTATCCAGGGACAGCAGGCAGATATTCTTGACTGATGGGTGACGGCACCGACGGAGCCCCGGTACGGACAATTTTAGAGTGATTGCACTCTAAGAACTTGGAAAGTTCTGGCATGCCGCACCGCGCACGCGCGAGTGCCTTCCCGCCCGACAGAGGCGCGCGGTCCCCAGTTATGATAAGCCAGCTAAGAAGCCAACCCGGGGAGGTGGGAGGGACGCAAGAATATCTGCCTGCTGTCCCTGGATAACACCTGTTACGGTAAGTAACTGTGCTTTATCCCAGGACAAGCAGGCAGCTATTCTTGACTGATGGGTGACCTCCAAGCTAACAAAAAGAGGGATGGAGGGAAGGTTGGCCATTATGAAAACAAATTTTGCAAAACAGATTGGCCGAAGAGTCCATCCCGTCTGGAGAAAGCATCCAGACAATAATGAGATGTAAAAGTATGAACTGAGGACCAAGTAGCAGCCTTGCAGATTTCCTCAATAGGAGTGGAACGGAGGAAAGCTACAGATGCTGCCATAGCTCGGACTTTATGGGCCGTGACAGAACCTTCCAGTGTCAGTCCGGTCTGAGCATAACAAAATGAAATGCACGCTGCCAGCCAATTAGACAACGTACGTTTAGAAACAGGACGTCCCAATTTATTTGGATCAAAGGACAGAAAGAGTTGGGGAACTGATCTGTGGGGTTTCGTACGCTCTAGATAGTAAGCTAGAGCCCTCTTACAATCCAAAGTATGCAGCGCTTGTTCCCCAGAATGAGAATGAGGTTTTGGAAAGAAAACAGGCAGAACAATGGATTGGTTGAGATGGAATTCAGAGACAACCTTAGGGAGAAACTTTGGATGCGTACGCAGAACCACCTTGTCATGGTGAAAGACCGTAAAAGGTGGATCTGCAACCAGTGCATGAAGCTCACTGACCCTCCTGGCAGAGGTAAGAGCAATAAGGAAAAGTACCTTCCAAGTGAGAAACTTGAAAGAAGCGGTAGCCAAAGGTTCAAATGGAGGCTTCATCAAGGCGGAAAGAACCACATTGAGATCCCAGATAACAGGAGGGGCTTTAAGAGGTGGTTTCACATTGAAAAGACCCCGCATGAACCTGGACACCAGGGGATGAGCTGATAGAAGTTTTCCATGGATCGGCTCATGAAAAGCAGCAATGGCACTGAGGTGGACTCTGATGGAAGTAGACTTAAGGCCAGAGTCGGACAAAGAAAGAAGATAATCCAACAAGGTCTCCACTGCAAGAGAAGTGGGATTATGATGATGGAGAAGACACCAGGAAGAAAAACGTGTCCACTTCTGACGGTAACATTGCAGAGTGGCTGGCTTCCTGGAGGCATCTAGAATGGAACGAACAGGCTGAGACAAAAGTGTATCATGAGAAGTCAGCCCGAGAGATACTAAGCCGTCAGGTGCAGAGACTGAAGGTTGGGATGTAGAAGGGTCTCCTGATGCTGTGTAAGCAGAGAAGGATACAGTGGAAGAAGAAAAGGTTCCCTGGAACTGAGTTGAAGTAGAAGGGAGAACCAATGTTGCCTGGGCCACCTCGGAGCAATCAGAATCATGGTGGCTCGTTCCCTCTTGAGCTTGAATAAGGTTCTCAACATGAGAGGCAGAGGAGGGAAAGCGTACAGGAACAGATTTGACCAATCGAGGAGAAATGCATCTGCTGCCAGACGGAGAGGGGAGTAGAGTCTGGAGCAGAATAGGGGCAGCTGGTGATTGTGAGGAGCTGCAAAGAGGTCTATCTGAGGAGTGCCCCATTGAGCGAAGATAGACTGTAGAGTTACAGGATCGAGTGTCCACTCGTGAGGCTGGAGAATTCTGCTGAGCTTGTCCGCTAAGGAATTCTGTTCTCCCTGAATGTAGATAGCTTTCATAATAATAATAATAATAATAACTTTATTTTTCTATACCGCCATAGTCAGGCGACTTCTAGGCGGTTTACATTGTAAGAAGGCTGGACATTCAGCGAATAACAAGTACAGTACAATACTAATACAATACAGTAAATCCACATATAATACAGTAGAGTGAGTCCAAATTCAAAACATACAATAAGTTTAAATACAGTACCGAATAAAGAGTCTAGATGCAGTACAATAGTCTAAATGGTAACTTACATATTAATTGGAGATCTAAGGGTAATGAGTGTCTGAAAGATTTAGAACATCCGTGAGAGGGGTCTTAGTGGGGAGGGGACCGTTTTAGCCAATGAATTTAGCGAATAGGGTGGTTTTGATCGATTTGCGGAAAGTATTATAAGTCATGTTTGGTTCGTTTATGTGGTTTTTTCAGCCAGGTTTGCTGTCTGTTCGCTTGGAACTGGAAGGTTCTGTCCAAGAAGGATTTGTATCTGCAGCCTGTAATCTTTGGGTATGCAAAGATGTTTTTGTTTCTGGTCGTTCTTGTGGGGTTGTATAGGGTGAAGTGAGTTTGTAGGTATGAAGGTGCTAGTCCCCAGGCTTGTTTGAAACAGGTGCAAGCGAATTTGAATAGAATTCGCGCTTCTATTGGAAGCCAGTGTAGTTTTTTGTAGTAGGGGCTGATGTGATCGTTTTTTTCTTAGTCCAAAAATTAGGCGAACGGCGGTGTTTTGTATTAGTCTCAGTTTTATTATTGTTTTTTGTGGGATGCCTAGGTAGATGATGTTGCAGTAGTCAAGGAGGGATAGGATCAGTGCCTGTACCAGCAACCTGAATGAAGAAGGGTCAAAGTATTTTTTTATGGTTCTTAGTTTCCATAGTGTGTAAAAGCATTTTTTCACTAGTGAGTTTGTGTGGTCGGTCATAGTAAGGTGAGTGTCAAGAGTGATGCCCAGTATTTTTATGTTTTTGGAAATTGCGTATTCGTGATTATTTATTTTTATTGATGTTCTCGTAATTTTGTCATTGGGACTAGCCAGAAAGACTTTTGTTTTTTCTGCGTTTAGTTTTAGTTTGAAATTAGTGGTCCATTTATCGATTTCGGTCATTGTGTTTGAGAGATTATCTACAATTTCTTTTGTGATGTCGTTTAAGGGTATGAGGATGGATATGTCATCCGCATAAATGTAGTATATTAAATTTAGTTTTTGTAGTAGGTGACCTAAGGAGGCGATATAGATATTGAAAAGTGTGGGGGATAGGGGGGAACCTTGAGGTACGCCTGAAGGGTTTTTCCATGGTTTAGAGTAGTTTCCATTGCTGATTACTCGGTAGGATCTATTTGTTAGGAACTCTTGGAACCATTTCTTTGCATTTCCCGAGATTCCCATTGCTTCAAGGCACAGTAGCATGATTTTGTGGTCTACCAGGTCGAACGCGCTGCTGAGATCTAGTTGTAGGATCAGTGCGCTGTTGCCCTTGCTAAAGAGATCATAAAGGTGGTTCAGCAAGGAGGCTAGGACAGTTTCTGTGTTGTATCCTTTTCTGAATCCTGATTGGTGATCGTTAAGGAGGTTAAATTTGTCTAGGTAATGACTAGTTGAAGGTTGACCAATCCTTCCTGTATCTTTGTGAAGAGGGGGAATGCTTGCTATGGGTCTGAAATTGGGTGTCAGTGCTGGGGAGGCTTTCTGATCTTTGGGGATTGGAGTGATTAGTATATGTCCCATTTTTTTGTTTAGTGTTCCGTTTGCAAGGGCGGATGTTAGCCATGCAAAAAGTTCCTTTTTAAATTCTAGGGGGGCAGTTGTCATGATTTTAGAGGGACATGTATCAAGTAGGCAGTTAGATTTGGTGTACTTGTTAAATAAATTTAGGAATTGCTGCCAGTTAGGGTATTCGAGGTGGTCCCATAACATGTCTACTCTGGTGTCTTGGTCATGGGATCCAGGAATTGGAGAGCATTTGATGTGGATGTGGGTAGAGTTGCTCTTAATTCGGTGATTTTGTTTTGAAAGAAGTTGGCTAGGGTTTGTGCTGATGGAGTTTGCTCAGTGTCCTTTTTCAGTATTTGTGTTGTATCGGTTATAGTTTTTACTAGTTTGAATAATTCTTTGCTGTTTATTTTTGATGTACCGATTTTATTTGCATAATGCTTAGTGCGTTTTTCTTTGATCAGATTTTTGTATATTTTCATTTTTTGTTTCCAGTTTGTCTTGTCTGAGGCATTGTTTGTTTTTTGCCAGATTCTCTCCAATTTTCTTAGTTCCTGTTTGGTGGTTAGAAGTTCACAGTCAAACCATTCGTTTGGTGGTCTATTTTTCTTTTTGTATGTTTTATATGGTGCTATTAGGTCTAAGAGTTCTTTGCTGTAGATTTCCCATGATGCGGGGAAGTCTTGAATTTCATTGTTTATGGGTTGTAACTCGTAATGGGTCCAGAATTCGGTTGGGTTAATAATGCCACGGGTGGTTACTGTGTTCGAATTTGCGTTTTTGTGTTTTTGATGTGTATTCTGTTTCTGCCAATGTAGATTGAACTTGCCAATGAAATGGTCTGACCAGATACATTTTTCCCAGGGACCTGAGTGGTATTGTATTTTGGGGGTTAGTATTTCTTTGTGGGAGAAGGTGATTAGGTCTAGTTTGTGTCCTTTTTCGTGGGTTATTTCTGTGTCTGGGTATGGAAAGTCCAGTGACATAAGGAGGTTGGCGATTTCAGTTATTTCTGGTTTTGTCTTTTGTTCTAGGTGAGTGTTTATGTCACCCAGAAGCAGGTTGTATGAGCCTTTTAGGTTAGATAAGGTAAGGAATTCGGCGAATTCCTCTTTCGCGCTTGACCATTTTTTGGGTGGGATGTAGAATAGAGTTGTGGTTAATGATTCTTCTAACTGTGCGTTAGTGATTATGCAAGTTAGTATTTCGAGGTTATCTGAAGATTTGGAGTCGGTCATGGTGTAATTGTAGTGATCTTTTAGAATGATCGCTAGTCCTCCTCCTTTTTTCCAGTTTCTTGATAGTGGGATAATTTTATATCCCTGAGGTAGAAATTCTCTCATGATAGTGTCGGTGTCAGAGATCATCCATGTTTCTGTCAGAAACAGGAGATCGGGTTTTGTTTGAAGTATCCAATCATTTATTATGTGGGCTTTGTTTCTCACGGAACGGGTGTTTAGGTAATATCCCTTAATGTTTTCGTAACTGTTAGCTGTAGGGATTTCCGAAAATGTTATCTTTTTTATGTTTCTGTTGCAGAGCTTGTTCTTGTGTGGTTTGCGGTGTTTGCGGGTGGTGTTTAGTACTGTGATTTGATGAAGGTCTTGTTTTGGCTGGTTTTGTAGGAGTTGGGGAGGGTTGGAGGGCTTAGTTAGTTCGATTGGTCTGAGCCAGGAGATGGGGTAGGTGTGCATAGGTTGGGGGAGGTTGTCTTCATTGCCCCAGCATTTAGAGCTTAATAGGCATAGGTATAGAATCCCTAAGAGTAGTTGTTGTTTGTTGCAGCTTGCCATGTTGTGTGGTAAGGTGAGTGGTTCGGGTTGTGATAGGTGAGGACTATTGCCTGGCTGGGTGTGGCTGGGTCAGCAGATACTAGAGAGGTAGTGGTGGAGTGAAACTGGTTTTGTAGACGAGTAAGTTGGGTGAGGGGACTGAGTTGAATTGTGAGAGCGGGTTGGGTATGGGAGGGACTTACGGTGAGGGGTAGCGAGATCTTAACTATGAATAGAAGGATAATCATACAGTAGAGTCTGTGGGGAAGACAGTTGTGGCTGGTTGTGCCTGTAGTACCGGTCATGCAGTAACATATAGTAATTATTCATGCATTAATTGGACAGGTCATGCACTAACAGGTTGTACATATGGTTGTAGGCTGTTCATGCATTAGTTGGTTATACGTGCGGTTAAATAATATTATGTTTATTAAGCAAGCAGTTGTGTATACGATTACATAATGTTATGCCTATTGAACATGCAGTATCAGTCTGTGCATGTTGACTACTCGTACTGGTCCAGTAATAAACATGCAGTATACAATTGTACATGCAGTGTAAGCATGCAGATTCTAATTTTAATGTGTACTTATCCTTGTTCTGGAGTGGTGCTTTTCGCTCAGGCGCTTCGCAAAGGTGCGTGCTAAGGTGCACGCGCCTTTGCCGTGCGCCTTAGCCGGCGCGCCGAACGGCTGTGCGCCGTTCTCGCAGGCAAGAAAAGGTATCCGCCGAGGGGGGGCGGAGCTGGCTCACACGCCCGGATGGGAGGGGGGCGGTTTCACTGGAGGCTCCGTGGAGGAGCCGGCCCCGAGATGGAAATGTGCTGCCGATTGCAGCTGAGGGTGTCCGACGAGGGTCTGCGGCAAAAACGGCCCGAAAACAAGCCGAGGCACGCTCTGCCGATTGCAGGCTCAGGAAGAGATGGTGATCTATGGCCCAAGTCCAGATCTTCTGTGCTTCCTGGCACAAGAGGCGAGAGCCTGTCCCCCCTTGCTTGTTGATGTAGTACATGGCCACTTGATTGTCCGTGCACAGAAGAAGGACCTGAGGAAAGAGAAGATGTTGGAAGGCTTTGAGGGCATAAAACATCGCTCTGAGTTCCAGGAAATTGATGTGATGCTTCTTTTCCTGGGCTGTCCAAAGACCTTGAGTCTGGAACTCGTTCAAATGAGCTCCCCATGCATAAGGGGAGGCGTCGGTGGTGATGACTAGTTGATGAGGAGGCTGATGGAACAGAAGACCTCTGGATAGATTTGAGGATACCAACCACCATTGTAGAGAATGACGAAGAGATGATGTCACAGAGATGTGTCGTGAGCAAGGATCCGTCGCTTGGGACCACTGAGTAGCAAGGGTCCATTGAGGAGTTCGCAGGTGAAGACGTACGAGGGGTGCGACGTGAAACTGTGGATGCCATGTGACCCAAGAGTATCATCATTTGTTTGGCAGAGATGGAATGTTGTGGAAGTACCTGCTGACCATAGAGACTGAAGAGTCTGAAGACGGTTGGATGGAAGAAATGCTCTCATGAGGAGTGTGTCCATATCGCTCCAATGAATTGGAGGTCTTTGAGTGGGAATGAGATGAGACTTGGGTAGATTGATCTCGAATCCCAATATTTGTAGAAACTGGATGGTTTGGTTGGTGGCCAGGAGAACTGCTGGAGCGGATGTGGCCTTGATTAACCAGTCGTCCAGGTAAGGAAATACCTGAAGGTGGTGAGAGCGCAGAAAAGCAGCTACCACGATGAGACATTTGGTGAACACCCTTGGAGAGGAAGCAAGACCGAAGGGCAGCACCTTGTACTGGTAATGACACTGATTGATCATGAAACGGAGATACTGTCTTGAGGTTACATTGATTGGTATGTGAGTGTATGCTTCTTTGAGATCGAGGGAGCATAGCCAGTCGTCTTGGTTGAGAAGAGGATAAAGAATGGCTAAGGAAAGCATCTTGAATTTTTCCTTTACCAGATGTTTGTTGAGATCGCGAAGATCTAGAATTGGTCTGAGATCTCCTGTTTTTTTGGGAACTAGAAAATAACGGGAGTAAAATCCCTGACCCTTTTGATCTAGAGGAACTTCTTCTATAGCGTTTAGAAGAAGGAGGGATTGAACTTCCTGAATAAGGAGGGCAGATTGAGGACTGTTCAAAGCAGACTCTTTTGGCAGGTTTTGGGATGGAAGAGTCTGAAAGTTGAGAGAGTAGCCGTGGCGGATGATGTTGAGGACCCATTGGTCCGAAGTGATAACTTCCCACCGGCTGAGGAATAGAGAGAGACGACCTCCTATAGGTTGAGGCAGGAGAGCAGATATAGGAGTACTGGCTATACTTTGGAGAAGTAAGTCAAAAGGGCTGCGTCTTCTGCTGTGGAGTTGGCTTTACAGGCTGCTGTTGCTGCTGTTGCCTGGGAGGCTGACGCTGTTGCTGCCGTTGACGCCTGGGTTGCTGAGCAGTTGTTGGCAATGGTCGAGCTGTGAAACGGCGTTGATAGGCTGACTGTTGTCTAAAAGGCCTTGTTGGGGGAGGCTTTTTCTTATTTTTAAGAAGGGTATCCTAACGTGTTTCATGAGCCGACAGCTTTTGAGTAGTCGAATCCATGGATTCCCCAAAAAGCTCATCCCCTAGGCATGGGGTGTTGGCTAACCGATCTTGATGATTAACATCAAGTTCAGATACCCGAAGCCAGGCCAGGCGACGCATTGCCACAGACATTGCTGTCGCTCTGGATGTAAGTTCGAAGGTGTCATAAATGGATCTAACCATGAACTTACGCAACTGAAACAGAGAAGACAAGCAATGGTGGAAAGATTGTTGTTTCCGTTGAGGAAGGTATTTCTCAAAGGAAGCCATGGTGGTAAGGAGATGTTTCAGATAGAAAGAAAAATGAAAGCCATAATTTCCAGCTCTATTTGCCAACATTGCATTTTGGTAGAGCCTCTTACCAAATTTGTCCATGGCTTTACCCTCTCTGCCAGGAGGAACAGAAGCATATACACTGGCTCCTGCAGATTTTTTAAGGGTGGATTCGACAAGTAAAGATTCATGAGGAAGTTGTGGTTTGTCGAACCCAGGAATGGGAATTACTTTGTACAGAGAGTCTAACTTACGTGGGGCCCCTGGAACCGTTAAGGGAGTCTCTAAATTCTTGTAAAAAGTCTCCCTCAAGATGTCATGAAGAGGGAGCTTCAAATATTCCTTTGGAGGTTGGTCAAAGTCCAGGGCGTCCAAAAAAGCTTTAGACTTTTTGGACTCAGCCTCCAAAGGAATAGACAGAGAATCACACATATCTTTCAGGAAACTGGAGAAAGATGAAGTGTCATGCTTAGAGGACGGGTCATGTACAGCAGACTCCTCCTCATCTGAGGAACATTCTCCTTCAGAGAGAAAAGGCTCTTCTGAATCTCCCCACAGATCAGGATCCCTGACATGGGGAGAACGATCCCGAGACTCAGGGGTAGCTGAGTCTACATGCCGGGTCTTGCGCACCGACTTACCCGATCTCATCGACATCGACCCCGGCGATGTAATCGGTTGTACCGGAGCCGAAGTCTGCACCGATTGATGCTGAGCTCTCGGCTCCGGCGCAAGAACTGGCATCGATGCCGATGAGGTGGAGTGAATCGGTACCGAGGGAGTGGATACCGACAATACAGGTTGCTCCACTATCGGTACCGGCTCAGTGCGGACCGGCACCGGAAGGTTCGGTGCCAGGATAGTTGGAAGGAGCTGTTGCAATTGCTGCTTGAGCTGTGCCTGGGAGAATGGCCGTAATACGGTCATCAAGGGATGGCACCGGTACCGCTTTTTTTCTTCTGCGGTACCTGCGGTGCCGCTCGACGCCCCGGAGATGAGGAGCCCGATGTCGAGGGGACTCACCTCAATAGGGGCGGAGCGCTTCCGCTGGCGCCTCACAGTCGGCAGGATTGGACTCACTGCACTTGAGACCGGAGGACGTTCCAGCGGGGAAGGCTTCTTAGCCGGCTTACCTGCATGTTGGGATGCCGGCGCGGAATCTCGCGGCGTCGAAGAAGAGGGTGCCGACTGAACCGGTGCCGAAGTCGGAGTCGATGGAACGGGATCGGACATCTCGGCGCCGAACAGTAATCGCTGTTGTATTTGGCGATTTTTTAATGTTCTCTTTTTTAGTGTGGCACAGCGGGTGCAGGAGGAGGCCTGATGCTCAGGACCCAAACACTGTAAGCACCAGTTGTGTGGGTCCGTGAGAGATATGGGCCGAGCACACCGCTGGCACTTTTTAAAACCTGGCTGAGGGGGCATGAACGTGAACACCGCTTCAGCCAAATCGAAGGCCGAGGCTTCGATGGTGGCAGAAGGCCCCGCAGGGGAAAAGCCAAATTGAATGAAAAAACCAAAGATTTTTTTTTTTTTTTTTACAAAAAATGAAAGAAAAAGAAAGAGGCAAAAGCCAAAAGGGTTTACGCGAGCGGGAAGGCAAGTTCAAAAAATTTTCAACAGTCGTTGAAAAAACGCGTCTTCTTAGCTCCGCGGAAACTAAGAAACTGGGGACCGCGCGCCTCTGTCGGGCGGGAAGGCACTCGCGCGTGCGCGGTGCGGCATGCCAGAACTTTCCAAGTTCTTAGAGTGCAATCACTCTAAAATTGTCCGTACCGGGGCTCCGTCGGTGCCGTCACCCATCAGTCAAGAATAGCTGCCTGCTTGTCCTGGGATAACATAAAATACAATATTAAAAGCATATAAAAACAATGTAATAATAAAAGGTAACTCATAATGAGAACAGAACGACAAGATGATCTTAAACTCAGATGTTAATTACTAAAAAAATATTTAAATAACATCTTGAATTCAGATGTTAATTTGTAAAAAAATTATATATATATATATATATATATATATATATATATATATATATATAAGGACAAGTGTGTGTTTTTTTAACAAAGGTAGGTGTGCATGCACTAACAAAAAATTGCATGCAAAAAAGATAGCAACCAGTCAGAAATTTGATAATAAATGACTGTTGGTATTCAGTTTTAAAAAGACTGTGACAAAACATAAGCCATTATAGTAGTGCAAAGAGAAAGAAAGAAGAAAAAAGAAAAGAGATCAGTGAGATGATAATACATAAATAATAGCATTAAGCTAGAATAATGAAGGAAAATATGAAAGAAAGGAAATAGAGAAAAATATTTATACATACCATGGTAAAAAAAGGAAAAAAATGTATGTCACAAAAAAATGTAGGAAAAAACAATAGAAACAAACTATCATGGAGCAAAAAAGGGAAAGAAAAAAGAAAACAGATCAGTGAGATGATAATACATAAATAATAGCATTAAGCTAGAATAATGAAGGAAAATATGAAAGAAAGGAAATAGAGAAAAATATTTATACATACCATGGTAAAAAAAGGAAAAAATGTATGTCACAAAAAAATGTAGGAAAAAACAATAGAAACAAACTATCATGGAGCAAAAAAGGGAAAGAAAAAAGAAAACAATTAATATATAGAGTTAGAAGCAATTGTAACATGCACTGAGTCAAAAAGAACAAGTGTTATAGACATATAGAATCATCACATATGTAACTCTTGAAATAACTCCACAGAGATACCGTATATTATCTACTATTGTATGAACATAAATATATATGTATAAAACAAACCATCACACTTAAAGGACATTGATATATCCTCAATAAATACATGTAAAAATCTCTTGTGTGGCCCATAGGCATATCAAAACATATTTATATTGCATCAGCATATATAAAAACATTAAATCTATGAAATAAAAAAAATAAAAAAATCATAACAGGGTATCATGAATTGACCCCATAAAAGTATCATATATGGCCCAATGTGACATATGATAAAATCACAAACATATGTATATTAAATAATCAGACATAAAAACATTTTCCTATATCATTCATAAAAATTATTAAGTATTAGACATATTCAGTCGTCAAATATAGGGGAACCTTCTAAGAGAATCAACTATAGTGTGTCATGACTTAACCCTATGAGGATACCATATGTTACCCAATATGATATATAATAAGAGCACAAACATCCATGTATGAGATCATCACATATAAAAGTCTACAGTCTGCTATTGAGACAGACAGTGGCGTAGAAAGGGTATGTGTGGGGTGGGGGGGAGCAATCCGCCCCAGGCACAGTCTTTCTAAGAGCGCAGTCTCTGCGGCACCCCTTCTCCTTTATGTCCCCCTGCTCCTCTCCATGCCTCAAGCATGTGCCCCTTGCTTTCCCTCGTACCATCGGCATTGGTGCTTTCTCTGGCATCACTTCCGGAACCCGCACCTAGGAAGTGACATCAAAGGGTGAGCGGACACCGACGTGGGTATGCTGCTCATGCCAGAGAAGTTAAAAAGGTACGGGGAAAGAGTAGGGGTCGCGTGCATGGCAGGGAGAGGAGGGGAGGGGCACCATTGCCCCAGGCTCCGCTCACCCTTACTATGCCACTGAAAAGACAAACATAGGGACAGCCACTGTTTGCCCTGGATTGATAACATGGAATGTTGCTACTATTTGGGTTTCTGATAGGTACTATAACTTGGACTGGCCACTGTTGGAAATGGGAGACTGGGTTGGATGAACCATTGGTTTGACCCAGTATGGAGGTTCTTATGTACTGATTGTGGGGAAGTGAGGCTACTGCTAGGGGTGGGGATATGACCCAAGGTTTCTGCTGGAATAGTCAGATAGGTGATGAGAGGCTTTTGGCTGCTGCTGCTGGGAGTAGATGAATGAGCAATGGGGAGAGGTTAAAACCTGTAGCTGCTGGGGGCCAGTGGGCAATGGAGAGGACTAACATAGCAGCTTCTGGGGTTAGGTAGGTGGGGGCACACCCACCCCCAGCAGCTACAGCTTTAGCCTCTCTCTTATTGCTTCAGCAACCTCAACCTAAAGTCCCCCTCCATTGCCAGATATGCTGCGGCTGGGTGGGCAATAGAGAAGAGCAGTAGCCTCTTAACCACTCCTTTCCCGCTCCTGTAATAAATAGCAAGATATACATCACATTGAGCACATTATAAAAGTATAATGTATAAATGTGCGGAAAAAATTCCAGTTGTTTCAGTTTGACTCCTAAATGTTTGGGCTCGCTCCTAGTCCTAAAGCAAATCTGTTGAGGCCTGCTATAATAGAAACAGAGAAAATGACAGTTCATAAATATATGGTAAAATAATTTTCTCTTACCTATAATCCTTCTTTAATGTATGCATCAGACTTCCACAGCACTGAATATATTGGTGGTCAATTTGGGGATAAAGACAGGACCTCAAAGTCAGTTCAAAAGTCTGGCATGTCATAGATTCAGAGGATCTATCCACACTTGTATCACCACAGGTAAAATTCTCCAGAAAATCACTCTGCTCCAAATATAACCTTGAAAAAGTTCCAATTAATGCTTTAATACAATTTTATTAGTACAAATAATTATTCAATACATTTGTCTAGTGCTTTGAAGTACCACATCATTTCAGAACATATTAGTGAATAAATATTCCCATATGTAGAAGGACTGTCCAGGTGCTAGAGGGCTATCCAAAACCCGGCAGTTTGTGTGGGAGGGCCTCTGTGCATGCGCGGATGTTGTAATGACATCACTTGCATGAGTGCTTGCATATGACTTCATTGAGTTGATGTCCACACATACGCAGAAGCCTTCCAGACATGGCCTGAAGCTCAGGAGATATGAGATTCGTTTGGGGCGGGGCTGGGGGGGGTAGAGCTGGGACAGGGCCAAAGAGAAAATCTGATAACCCTACCAATAAGCCTCAGCGTATTATGCCATTATTGATCCTAATCAGTCTGTTATTACTTACTTAGCCCTTTTGCCTCCAAGGTCTTTTTTTTGCTTTTACTAAATTTTGACACGGTTTTCTACCATTTTCTTTTGAGAGAATATTTTGAGCCTCTCATTCTTCAATTGCTTTACTTTTAGCTTCTCATGCCTATCTTATTACAGGGTTTGATATCGTTTGCCTCTCCGTGGAGGATACCAAAATCTGTGATAGGGTAGGGAGTGGAAGAGTAGCCTAATAGTTAATGCAGAGAACCAGGGATGCTGGGTTTGAATCCCAAGGCAGCCGGCTTGGGACTCTGGGCAAGACACATAATCCTCCATTGCCCCAGGTGCAAAAACTAAGATTATGAATCCATCAGGGAGAGAGAATATAGCTGTACATAATGGACTAAATTCTATAAAAGATGTCTTAAGAAACGTGTGTGGATTTCTATGACATGATTTAATAAAGGGTAATGCTTGTTTTGTGCCCTTTATTGAATACCACCATAAATAATCATGCCTAACTAGTGTTTTTCCTAGTTTCCATACAATTGTTTATTGCTGATTTTTCTGCATGGATTTTTCCGTGCTGATGTCAGCATGTAATGTGTGATGACATCGTGTGTGGGGACAGTGTACAAAATGGCATCCGGATCAAGTCAAATTTCTTAGAGGCAGATATGTTCTTACTTCCCAGGTCATAATGGCCAGGAAGAAAAAAATATTAAATCATCTCAGGGCAGAGGAGAAGAAGCTAGAACAATTATAGGAGGACCTGGCAGAGATTTACTGCCTTTTATAATGAGCAAGCCTCCTTCGCTAGGGAGGTCAGTGATGAAATCAGGAGCTTTATCCTGTCTCCTGTCTGGATTTTGCTGTCAACTGCCACCCAAGTCTCACCATTACCCTTTTCCATCAACCCTTCAAAAGCCACTTCCCCCATCCCAAGTCTGTCCATGCAGTGTTGATCCCTATTAGGCAACTGTCATTCAGCCAGCCCAGTAATACAAATAGAAATCAGGTAGATTTATTATACCTTCCAAGAACAAACTCCTACCAGATAAAAGTAGATAACATTTTATTCAGGAATCACAAATATGCTCTGGGGAGGTTAGCGGGTAGCACCAGGAAAAGGTATAATTGCCTGAGTAGCCAATTCATTTGCTCTACATATCCAGCTAATCAGAACCTTTTCCTAAACCTAGTTTTAATTCTTAAACACCATTACCACTGGCTCATAATTTAACGAACTCCCAAAAAATATGGGAGCCTTATCCCTAGGTATATCATTTTTTTTATTATTATTAGTGTACTTTAAAGGATATTGGCTTCCTCTTTCTAAGCCTACTGTTATGGTTTATTAATCTTTACATACCACCTTTTACAAATAGTAGCAAAGCGGTTTATAAACCATAAATTGGGAAAGTAGAAAGTAACTACAAATTATGCATAGGAAAGCAACAGTATAGTTATTATCTATAATTAGATTTGCTTTATGCAGTGTTATTCATTCTATTCCCACTTTTTTTGAATAGATCAACCTTAGTTACTTTAATATCATTATCAGATTTGACTACTGTAATGTTTTTCCCTACTTGCAACTTCATAATCTTTACTCACTGTTTCTTTTTAATATATTTTAAAGTATTTATTTATTCAATTTCCTTTACAGTTTACATGAATTTATTTAGGTACACAAGCATTTTCCCTGTCTATCCCGGTGGGCTCACAATCTATCTAATGTACCTGGGGCAATGGGAGGATTAAGTGACTTGCCCAGGGTCATAAGGAGCAGCGTGGGTTTTAACCTCAACCCCAGGGTGCTAAGGCTGTAGCTTTAACCACTGAGTCAGGCATCAGCATATATAAATTTATATATGCTGGTGAATTGTGGTTTGTCTCTCCTTTCTGGTATCATCTTCTCTTAAGAATATTTCAAAGATAGCTCATTGTATCAAATTGGCCCCCTTTTACTAAGCCACAGTAGAGGTTTCTACCATGGCCTGGAGCGCTAAATGCTCTGATGCCCGACTCTGCACAGGACAGGAGCGTAAGAAGATCGCCCCTGCACTGCTTCACTGCTAGACAACCAGGGGAGGTGGGTGTGGGTCAGAGTTGGCCCTAAGTAATAATAATAATAATAATAACTTTATTCTTCTATACCGCCACAATCTTGCGACTTCTAGGCGGTTTACAGTCAAGAGAGCTGGACATTCAGCGAGTAACAATATGCAGATAGTCAGAGGAAATACAGAGTACAGAAACTAAGAAAGCGAAAAATAAAATAAACAGTTTGTTAAGAAAATTTCCGAGAGGACCTGTTTGAGAGATGTCGTGAATTACAAAGAATACAGCGAATGTTACAAAAATACAGCGAATTACAAAAAATACAGCAAATATTACAATATACAGTTTGTTAAGAATTTTCAGAGGGGACTTTTTAGATGAAAGGTCCAGAAATTACAAAATATAGTTTGATTAGGATTTCAGTGGGGGCATATTGGGAAGACGAGAAAGAAAAAGAGTTCGGTGCAGCTTCTGTTTAGGTGATATATCTATCGAATAAGGCAGTTTTTATGAGTTTTCTAAAAGCGTTGTAGGTCAGTCTAGCTTTATTAATGTAGTTGTCTAGCCAATGTTGTTGTTTGTTTGCTTGGTACGCGAAGGTTCTATCCAGAAAGGTTTTGTATTTACAATTGGTAATGTACAGCCGAGTTATCCCCGAGCTTGTGGGACCCACTCGTTCTTGATCATGAAGATCTGCTAGATTAGTTACATCAGCGGACGCTGCCGAGGAAACCTGTGACAACAGTGGAATGGAAACTGAAGCTGAAGCAATGGCGGGAATCAACTGCTTTCACTCCGGAATCCCAGCGAGGGAACATAGCAACATGCCGGAATCCAGTGGCTGGGAAGATCCCATACGTTGAACTGGATTCTGAGTTAAAGAAACAGGCATGGTCTTTTTAACCAAAAACACCTGATACATCAGCTTAACTAATTCCGGAGCCACTCTAGTGCTTAGGTGACTTATGGGACTTATCCCCAGAACTGTGCTTGCTTTTCATCGAAGCGTCAGTCTTACCCTTTATCAGGTCACCGGACGTGCACTTTGTCTCTGGTAGTATAAGAAGCGGGGGGAGGGGGGCTCTCTAGAGGAGGAAAGAGTGGATTTCACACATACCTCGACCCCCTCGCATGCCGAGGAGCGCATAGAAACCGGCTGCGAATCCAACAGTCATCAGCCGCAAATGAGGCATGAATTCATGCCAACATGTCCTGAGGAAGCCATCTGAGAAATTTGGAGCAAAAATGAAGCTAAGTACAAAAAAATATACTTTAAAAAAGGTTAAAGAAATCCAAGATGGCCGCCGCGGGTGCCGATTTTGCCCTAAAACAGCCCAGAAAAAACACAGGGAACCCAGGAAAACAACGATTATACATTTTTAGAGGTGGGGGGGGGGGGTAGGGCATGCAGGGAAACCACCCAAAACTTCCTTTTTAAGACCCCCCCAAATTTCCAAACCAAGCATGCATACAGCAACTCACCCTGGTCTATGCTGCAAGAAAAAATGGCAGGCAAGCTGAAACAACGAGCATGGAAACCTATTACTTCAGGAAGCTGGAAAAACTGGATGTTTTACTTCTTCTGACTGCCTCACCTGCCCGGTCATCCCTGTCAGTGACTATCCGGACCTCCAGAACAATCAGGGTTACTTTAGATGCAGCCACTATACTTAATTGCGGCAAAGGATCTCGCAGCTGCGATTAGTATAGCAGCCACGGCTGCCAGTCTCCCCTCTCCCTAAATGAGCGAGGCAGGAGGGATGCCTAATTCCTCCTGCTGAAAGACACCCCCCCCCCCGGATGATCATGGCAGGAGGGTGCCCAACCCGTCCTGCCAGTAGGCCCCCCTTCCCAAAGATTGCCGGCAGGAGGGTGCCCAACCCCTCCTGCCGGTCCTCCCTCCAATGAACCCCATCCCCCAAAACCCCCCAATGAAATGCTCCAACCCCCACCGGACCCTCCAAAGAAACACCCCACCCCGTAACACCCACCATGGGCTCACCAGCAAGTTGGCCAGCTGGCCGGGTTCTCACACTGGCCAGCTGGCAGGCTTGCCTCCGTCCAAATGAGGCGGGCCCACCCTTTCTCTGGCCAACCCACAGGAGCCTAGGGCCTGATTGGCCCAGGCGCCTCTAAGGCCCCTCCTACCAGCCGGCCAGTGCGAGGACCCGTCCATCCAACTTGCTAGTGAGTCCAGGAGGAGGGGTGTTCTGGGGCACTTCATTGGGAAGGGTCTGTGGATGGGGGGATTCATTGGGGTGGTCCGGCAGGAGGGGTTGGGCACACTCCTGCCAGTGATCTTCAGGAAACAGTAGGGGGGCCTACCGGCAGTAGGCACCCTCCTGCCGGCGATCTTCGGGGGTGGGTGGGTGGTCTTTCGGCAGGAGGGATTGGGCATCCCTCCTGCCTCGTTCATTTAGGGGTTCGTTTACGCCTCCCGAAATGCCCCGTTTAGCTTTGGACGTTGAGCGGCACTATGAAGGCCTAGATCGTTTAGAAATACGTCCAAAACCCGGTTTTATTATCGGCGTTTGGACGTTTTTGAGAAATGTTTGTCCAAGTGCCGACTTAGGCCGGTTTTTGGACATTTTTCTATTTCGATTATGAGCTCCATAGTGCACAACAGCTATTTATACATATAATGTTACAACAAAAGCACTTTTAATTAATAGATGTACCTAACAATACTTTAACCCCCCACCCCTAAATTAATAATCCATTACACATAATCAGGTTAGAATTATCCTGTGAATCCCCCCTACCCCCTGGATGTGTATAATGAAATGACCAAAAATAAAATCAGTCCTTACAATAACTTATCAATGGTTCCCAAATCTCATTATCAAAAGAAGTTTATTGTTATGAGAGGAAATTTGACTTTTAGCTCTTAACATTGTACCAAATAACACCATGTCATATGTTAAAGCTACAGGATTCTCCAATAATTTGTTTATTTAATCCCAAATTAATTTTTGTATCAGTGGACAGTAAAACAGCAAATGATTCAATGTCCCTGCTTCAAGATGATTACATTACATTTGAGATTTCTATTCCGCCTGTGCCTTGCGGGTCTAGGCGGATTACAATTTAGAAGATATCTGGGCATTTCTAGTAGAATTACATTACAGGAGAAGAGTAAATTACAGGTAACAGTAAAGAATTACAATACATTCAATATCACAGAAGGTAGTGCCAACATCCAACTTATGTAACTGAACAGGGGTCCATACTGCTCTATGCAACAAGAAAAAACAAGATTGTCTCATAGATGCTGACACCGTACATTTCATCCTCCAAGTCCAAATTTGTGGCCAATGAGACGCATTAATCTGATGCTTTATCTCGAAACTCGAAATGTCACGAAGACCATTCTTTGATATTTTATTTAAAAGGTCAGATATTAATTTATACCACTGCGCGGCCTGATGACCCAAGAAATCTACCTGAAAGCATAAGACCTGCAATGGCCTGCTTCAACTGCAGCCACCTATAATTTTTAGATTTAGCAATACCAAATTTGTGCTGTGGTTGTAAAAAGTCAAGCAGCTTTCCATCTAATACCACATCATCCAACATACGAATGCCCGCCTTCATCCAATGCTTCCAGATGATTTTAAATCTGCCAATTTGAATCTTGGATTTAGGATTTTAGGCTGCCGCGGGGGTTAGCGCATGATGAAAACGTCTGATGAGTTAACCCCTGTAGCACACCTTGATAAAAGGAGCCCTTAGTTTTCCAAGTGTCACATAAAATTCTATTGTCCTTATATAATCTTGGAATCTTGACACTCAAGACATGACACAACCTCAGTGGAGACAGGAGTTGCCATTCCAATCATAACCAATCTGGAAGACTTTCCATGAGATCCGGGAGGATCCAATACATAGCCTGGCGCATAATATAGGCTTGATGGTACCTATAAAAATTTGGAAAATTTACCCCTCTCTCCGCAATTGATTTTTGTAAGGTTACTAAAGTAATTCTCGCAGTTTTCCCCAGCCAAATAAATTTAGTAAGAATACTATTCAATTTCTTGTAAAAGGACCCCTGAAAAAAGAAAGGTAACATGCCCATTTGGTAGCTCAAAGAGGTTTGGTAACTAAAAGTAAGTTAAATCCCTTTATATATTTTCATTACTAAGTAAATTCTAATATCAATTTACAACATAGTGCTCACGGAGGTATATTGTTTCAAATTATACTAGGCAGATTTAGAACTGTTAAAAAGCTGATAATTGTGGAGTTTTTTGATTAATCATAGCCTTTAAAAAGGTCTCAGGAGCTAAAACAATAGTGTAGTTAGTTAAATAATACACAGTTATGTTAGATTTAAAAGATAGAACTTGAGGAATAATAGTGTTTTAATATCAATTGTTAATTCCTTTGCGTATTGCATTTTCATTCATTATATCATTTATGTATCAATAGCGACCCCCTGGTGGCACAATAATGAATTGCTATTAGATAAGTTTTTATAACAATGATCTTTTCATCCTTAATAGGGTCTAAAAATGAAATAGATTAAAAGTATAATTTTGAATTTATATTACTTATGAACTTTATGATCAATTAGTTTAATATTTAAAGTTAAAATTTAACAGTTTAGATTCATAATTGGAAATTTAAAGTATATATGTAATACATTTGATAAATTTATGATTAAATAATTTATGAATGAAATAATTATTTTAATATTAAGCTAATTCTGTTAGGCTGTCACTTTATATTAAATTAAATTATTTATTAAGGGATTCATGTTTTTTTCTGTAGATGATGGTGCTTGTAACTAAGGAGGCATAGCCCCTGACAAAACTAGAAGTGAAATGGTTGGGCAGCCATCGGGTGCAAAGATAAGTGCCTTTTCTTTGCAGCACTATAGAGCACTTTTACAGCACTGTATGCACTTTATAATTTATGCAGAGCCTGTTGAAAATTAACAAAAATATTTATTGCACATGCTCTTTGCCAAGATCAATGATGAAAACACCACCCCAGTAAGGGCATGAATAGAATTAGAAGTAGTAGTGCCTTGGGTGTTTGAGGTCTAGCAAGAAATCCACTTATTGTAGATTTGTCCTCACTATCTGGTATTTATATCAATTGGACATTTCTTTAAGTTTCCTTATCTAGTTGATTTGTACAACCTCAATGGAGACAGGAGTTGCCATTCCAACCATAACCAATCTGGAAGACTTTCCATGAGATCCAGGAGGATCCAATACATAGCCTGGCGCATAATATAGGCTTGATGGTACCTATAAAAATTTGGAAAATTTACTCCTCCCACTGCAATTGATTTTTGTAAGGTTACTAAAGCAATTCTCGCAGTTTTCCCCAGCCAAATAAATTTGGTAAGAATACTATTTAATTTATTATACAAGGACCCCTGAAAAAACACAGGTAACATGCCCATTTGATAGCAAACCACAGGCAAAATCATCATCTTTACTATCTGAACTCTCCCCCACCAAGACAGATGTAATGGGTTCCATTGCACACACATTTCCGAGTCTTTAAGCAATAAAGATTTTTTATTTACTTTCATCGTTTCCTCCAACATTCTCTGAATCCAAATACCTAGATATTTTATACCCTCCTCTTTCCAGAGAAAAGGGAACGTGTCAAATAAACCTTTTGGCCAGTGGATGTTTAACGGAAGAACATCTGATTTACTCCAATTAATTTTATAACCAGAAAATTTTCCAAATATTTCAATGAAATCTAATAAACGTGGAATGGTAGTTTCAGGATTCCTCAAATGAAGCAAAATATCATCTGCATAAGCAGAGACTTTATATTCCCAACCTGCATAAGGAATACCCTGTATCTCCTTTGTCTGTTGACAGAAAAGCAAGGGTTCCAGAACAATATCAAACAACAAAGGAGATAGTGGACATCTCTCCAGACAAAAACATTCTGAAAAAGCATTATTAATATATAATCTATACGAGGTTTGAATCATTTGTATGAATCCGGATCCAATACCAAACCAATCCATTGCTTGATATATGATGGTCCATTCTACCCAATCAAAGGCCTTCTCTGCATCTAAAGATTCAGAGAAGGCCGGATCATCCATGGCTTTTCTTAAATTCAACATGTGGAAAGCAAGTCTGGAGTTATTAGAAGAATGTCTTTGAGCAACGAACCCAGTTTGGTGCATACCAATAATATAAGAGTGTGAGCGAAGGAGAAGCAAGGGGGAGCGAAGGAGAAGCGAGAAAGAGAGAAGAAGAGGCAGGGGAGAGCCAAGGAAGCAAGAGCAGGTGAAAATACTGTCGGGGCAGCTGCGAGAGTAGCTCCGCCCACCCCCACCGCATCATCGAAGATCGACCGGGCTCCTCCATAACAGGAGTTGAGTCAGCGGCAGAGAGCAGGGGGAGCGAAGGAGAAGCAAGGGGGAGCGAAGGAGAAGCGAGAAAGAGAGAAGGAGAGGCAGGGGAGAGCCAAGGAAGCAGGAGCAGGTGAAAATATTGTCGGGGAAGCGGCGAGAGTAGCTCCGCCCACCCCCACCGCGTCATCGAAGATCGACCGGGCTCCTCCATAACAGGAGTTGAGTCAGCGGCAGAGAGCAGTGTGAGCGAAGGAGAAGCAAGGGGGAGCGAAGGAGAAGCGAGAAAGAGAGAAGGAGAGGCAGGGGAGAGCCAAGAAAGCAGGAGCAGGTGAAAATACTGTCGGGGCAGCAGCGAGAGTAGCTCCGCCCACCCCCACCCCGTCATCGAAGATCGACCGGGCTCCTCCATAAGAGGAGTCGAGCCAACGGCGCACAGCCGTTCGGCGCGCGGCGAAGGCGAGCGGCAAAGGCGCTCGCCTTAGCGAGAGCACCTTTGCGAAGGGCCTCAAGAAGGGCCAAGTCTTTCACACAAGGTTACTGAGGAGGCGTCAAGCAGGCAGAGAGAGAGAGGGGACTCCAGCAGCAGGCAGAGAGAGCAAGAGAAGACACCAGCAGCAAGCAGAGAGAGAGAGAGACAGAGGACACCAGCAGCAGGCAGAGAGAGAGAGGACACCAGCAACAGGTAGAGAGAGAGAGGACACCAATGGAAGCAGAGGGAAACCAGAAGATGAGCTTTCCAGTGTTCTGCACGGACTGTCAAATGTATGACTACCTCCCCTCGGGGAGACAATCATATGTATGCGGTCGGTGTCAGGAGCTGAAAAGCTTGAAGAAGGAAGTCAAGCGACTGGAGGACAAGATACAGGAACTAGAAGGACTTTACACCACGGAGGACCCAATCAAGACAGCTGAAGTCTTCACAGCTGAAGTCTTCACGAGAGAGAGACACATTGAGGAGGAAGTCAGGGAACTCGAGAAATTCATTGAGGAAGCATACAGGAAGAGGGTGGAAGAGAACGAACTTCGTATGAAAGAAGAAGTCACCCCGACACCAACATGGAAGGGAGAACAAGAAGCAGATGACTTCAACGAAGACATCCACAGAGGGATACCGCATGAAGGGGAGAAATTGGCTAGTCGAAGCCCAGAAGAAGAAAGAGGGAAGCACACCAAGGACATCGACCTGAGACCGAAGTGAAAATTGAAGAAGGGAAAATCAGTGATCCTAGTGGGAGACTCGATCCTGAGGCATGTGGACAGCCACATAGCAGGAGGGAGAGAGGATCGACTGGTGACCTGCCTCCCAGGAGCAAGAACCAAGGACATCGTGGACAACATTGGAAAGATCCTGGACGGAGAGGAGACGGAAGAGACCACAGTAATGATCCACATCGGGACGAACAATGTCAGCAGGAGAGACTACAGAAGAAGCACGCTGATAGAACAGTTCAAGATTCTGGGAAGGAAGCTGAAGATGAGGAACCAGAAGATAGCATTTTCAGAGATCCTACCAGTACCGAGGGCAGATGTGAAAAGGCAGGAAGAACTACAATCAATAAATGCGTGGATGAGGAAATGGTGTGAGGAAGAAGGATTCCACTTCGTGAGAAACTGGACAAAGTTCTGGGGCAAGAGCAAGCTCTACAGGAGAGATGGACTGCACCTGAGCACGGCAGGAACTAGACTTCTAGCAAACAACGTCAGGAGAGTAATAGAACAGGCTTTAAACTAACAAGAAGGGGACAGTCGACCAAGCGTCGACGATTCGGAAGAAGGTATCCCGTGAAGATACTGAGGGGAAAAAAGGCCGGGAAGAAGCAAGGGACAAATCGCAAGAGGAGGTTAGAAAGATTGTAGCAAAAGAGAAGAAAATAAAGACCGAAGCACAGGGAATGGAAATGAAGACAACAAAATACCAGGATCTAAATTGCATATTGTCACAAACCCGAGCCCAATGCTGGTCTTGTGCCAGTTAAACCCCAGAGAAAACATCCCCTGAAACTAGTCCGGGCTAATCACTGTGTCCCTGATAGGCAGGAACAAGACCGGGAAGCACAGGCTGTGTTCAGACCTGCTGCAGAACACAGCCTGGTGAAAACTGGCAGGGCCCCTTTAAATCCTCCATTTTGTGAGAAGCTGGCTAAGCAGAGGAGAAGAGGCAGCCTCAGCTGAAGAAAGTTGAGCCCCTGAGTAGGGCTGGGTGTGGTACAGCAGCTTTGCACCATTTGGAGAGCTGGCTGACCAGGAGGAAGGGAGACAGAGGAGAAGCTCTCAGGTGGAATGAGCCTCCAAGTCCCCCAGAGCCAAAGGACATTGAAATGCTGGACTCTGAACCAGAAGGAACAACCCTGGTAAACCCAGATGATGAAGCAATGGATTGCAGCACTTTACCAGAGGTGGGACTATTTGAGGAAATGGATATCAATTAGTTTGGAATTGCTTTTTGAGTTAATTTTTGAATGTTTCCATTTCTGCTGGGCATAAGGATTTTCCTTGAGCCTGCTAGCTAAAGGAATGTATGCTAGCAAAGTGTTTGCTTGTTTGAGAAGTTTTTTTTTGTTTGCCAAGATGGCTGCTGTGAAAAGAACTTCAGCAATTTCTTTTCATAAGAGGTGAATATCCTGAAAGCTAGGGCAGGATTTGCCTTGCACCTTGGTGAATAGTTTGCGGGTTATTTTGCTCTTGGTAACAAGGAGCCCCTTTGACAAATCCGCCAGCCTTGCTGCCATTACTTTTGAAAGGGCAGCGCTGCACAGGGCAGTGTGACACAATTTATTTGTCAATTAACAAATAAGACTCTGGGAGAGTCAAGGACTGTCAGAGACTCTGTTATACCTGGGACATTGATGAAAGAACTTTGGGAAAGTTATCCAGACCAGGCTGGTTACCAACATAATATTTTGTTTTCATGATTATGACCAAGACCTTTTGGAGTACATTTTCTTTTGATGCATTTTTGCTTGGACCTGTTCAGTTGAACAATAAATTTGATTTCTTGATTTCATTACTTACCTGTGTGAGGCCATTCTGTTTTATGCACATAGGCAGTGGCGTACCTAGGGTATGTGGCACCCGGGGCCCATCATTTTTTGACACCCCCCCCCCCCCCCAATGTAAAAAAATATTTTTTTGTAATGACCATGAAACGGAATAAATGGTCAGAATAGAAACAGGCAGTGAAAATTTTCTTATATTCCAAACATAACATAACATAAATTATGTCTGAATTGTCATGACATCAGAAGTACATATGGAGTAGTTGCAGGTGATGCTTGGGACAGTTCTGATTGTGTTAGTTCGGTTTTATGTGTTTTTTGAATAGAAGGGTTTTTATTTCTTTTTGAAGGTTTTGCAGTCTGTGGTCGATGTCAATTGGTTGTAGAGTTGGGGATCGAGTGTTGCAGCTCGAATGGCTAGGAGGTTGTCGAACAGTTTTTTTCTTTTGACGTTTTTGGTTGGAGGGTGTGTGAATGGTGCGTGAGTTCTCCTATTATTATATTTTCTTATAAAGCACATATTTTAACTGAACTCTCTGACATCCTCAGCCTTTCCATTCACAAAAATAGAAGGAAGAAAAGTTCCCATTTCCTGCTGTCTCATGTCCCCGGCCTATACAATATTTTTTTTCTGCAGACCCTTCAAAAGTCTGACCAAATCCTCGTTTCACTTGCATTATAAAGTACTGAGGATGCCATCTCTCCCCAATCCCAGGTCCTAAAGTCTAAGACAGTAGCACAAACTAATGCTGCCAGATTCAGGAAAAAAAATTTTGATTCGATTCAGCCTATTGAATTGGTTTTTCAATTCGATTTTCCTGCCCAGTTGGGTGATTTTTTTCAAAACTCCTGGGGTTTTATAGCTTTTTCACCCCCTTTGGCTTCTCCTAATCACACTGGCGCTGTGGTGTAAATAAAATAATGAAACAAAAAGGACTTTTCCTCTCTCTGTTAAATCCTAGCTCACGTTTGCAGTCCAACACCAGCTCTGTCAGGATACACATTTCAAATCTGACATATTATAATCACAAAACAGAAAATAAAATTAATTTTTCTACCTTTTGTTGTCTGGTTATATTTCAAATCTTGTTGGTCCAAGGCTCTGGTTTTCTTCTGATAACTTGGGGTCTCCTTCTTTCTTCTTTCTGCATGCTAACCATCCATCTGCCAACTCTGTCCTCCCTTTCCATTTCCCTTCCCTCCACAGATCCACCTTTTCTTAACTACCCTTTCATCCGGCATCTCTCCCTCCTTCCCCACCACCCGAATCCACAATCTCTCCCTTTCTTTTCCCAATTACCCTCCTATCCAGTATCTCTATCCCTCCTCCACACCATCCCTTGTATCCAATTTCTCTCCCTTTCTGTTCCTTCCCTCCCTAAATCCCATGGTCCATCATCTCTCTCCCTCTCCTCTATTTTCAGACCCATTATTTCTTCCTCCCCCCCAAAGTTTGGCATATGCACGTCTCTTTGAACACCCCCTTCCCTCCGTGTACTTCTAAACCAGGGTCCCCCCTTGAAGGCCTGCACCCCCCTTGAAGGCCTGTCCCACCTCCTTGAAGGCCTGTCCCCCCCTTGAAGGCCTGCCTGCCTGTCCCCCCCTTGAAGGCCTGTCCCCCCCTTGAAGGTCTGCACTTCCCCCCGAAGGCCTGCACCCCCCCGAAGGCCTGCACCCCCCCGAAGGCCTGTCCTCCCCCCCTTGTAGGCCTGCCTTCCTGTCCCCCCCTTGAAGGCCTGTCCCCCCCCTGAAGGCCTGCACCCCCCCGAAGGCCTGCACCCCCCTGAAGGCCTGTCCCCCCTTGAAGGCCTGCACCCCCTTGAAGGTCTGCACCCCCCCCGAAGGCCTGCACCCCCCTTGAAGGCCTGTCCCCCCCCCTTGTAGGCCTGCACCCCCCCCGAAGGCCTGTTCCCCCCTTGAAGGCCTGTCCCACCCCCTTGTAGACCTGTCCCCCCCTTGAAGGCCTGCCTGCCCCCCCTTGAAGGCCTGTCCCTCCCCCTTGAAGGTCTGCACACACCCCCAAAGGCCTGTCCCCCCCCTTGAAGGCCTTCCTGTCCCCCCCCTTGAAGGCCTGTCCCCCCTTGAAGGCCTTCCTACCTGTCTGTCACCCCCCTCCTCCTTGAAAGCCTGCCTGCCTGCCCGCCCGCCCCACCCCGAAGGACCGCTCGCCCCCTGGCCTCCCCGCACCACTATGAAGCAGCACTACCTATGCTCCCGGCCTTGCCGTTCAGTCCCCCCATCACCACCCCCGAAGGACTGCTCGCCTCACTGACCTTCCTGCACCACCTATGAAGCAGCCGCAGCAGGATCCCGACGTCAGCGATCTCTGCGCTGCTTAGGCGCTGCTTCCTGCGCCGCACCCCCTCATGGCTGGCACCCGGGGCGGACCGCCCCTCCCGCCCCCCCCCTTAGTACGCCACTGCACATAGGATAAGTTTATTCACAACAGGGCCTTCCTCCCTCTTGGGGAAGCACGCTGGGAGAATCTTTTAAGCGTGGGCCGGTTACCGCAAGCCTCGAGGGCCGGCCACGCTACAATATATACCAATGCAAGGAGTCTGAGAAACAAAATGGGGGAACTAGAAGCCATGGCCAATGCAGAAGACATAGACATCATTGGAATCTCTGAAACATGGTGGAATGAGGAAAACAAATGGGATACAGCATTGTCGGGGTACAAGCTCTATCGCCAGGACAGATCAGGACAGAAGGGAGGTGGAGTAGCCCTATACATAAAAGAAAGCATACAATCGACAAAAATGGACACAGCAGAGATGGCCAACAAGCTAGAATAGCTATGGGTTAAAATACCAGGAAGGAAAGGTCCTGAAATAAAGATAGGCCTATAATATCGTCCACCTGGACAAACCGGAGATATCGATGAAGAAATGGAAGCCGAGATGAAGCAAGAATGCAAAAGCGGTAACACAGTTATTATGGGAGACTTCAACTACCCTGGGATAGACTGGAGTCTTGGAAGCTCAAAATGCGCTAGAGAGACAGAATTCCTGGAAGCTACACAGGATTGCTTCATGGAGCAGCTTGTTAGAGAACCGACGAGAGGAAATGCCACTCTGGATCTAATCCTAAATGGGTTAAGGGGACCTGCAAAGGAAGTAGAAGTAGTGGGACCGTTGGGAAACAGAGATCATAATATGATCAAGTTCAAGGTTGAGGTAGGAATACCGAAAGGGAAGAGAACCATAGTGACAACTTTTAACTTCAGGAAAGGAAACTACGAGGTAATGAGGGAAATGGTAAGGAAGAAACTTAGGAACACTTCCAAAAAATGGCAAACGGTACAACATGCCTGGTCTTTTTTCAAGGGCATGGTGAGCGAGGCGCAAAATATATATATCCCCAGGTTCAGAAAGGGGTGCACAAAGAGTCGAACAAAAGACCCGGCGTGGATAACCAAAATAGTGAAGGAAGCAATAGGCAATAAGAAAAATTCATTCAGGAAGTGGAAAAAGGACAAAACTGAGGGGAACTGGAAAGAGCACAGGAAAAATCAAAAAGAATGTCACCGAGTGGTTCGAAAAGCCAAAAGAGAGTACGAAGAGAGGCTAGCCAGGGAAGCACGAAACTTCAAACCGTTCTTTAAATATGTTAAAGGGTAGGAGCCGGCTAGGGAGGAGGTAGGACCACTGGACGACGGAGACAGGAAGGGAGTGGTGAAGGAGGAGAAAGAAGTGGCAGAAAGGCTTAACATGTTCTTTTCGTCTGTATTTACAAATGAGGACACATCAAACATACCGGAACCTGAGCAATTCTTTCATGGAAGTCAAGCAGAAAAATTAACATCCATAGAAGTGAGCCTTGAAGACGTACGCAGGCAGATAGAAAAACTAAAAAACTGACAAATCCCCGGGTCCGGACGGAATACATCCAAGGGTTCTGAAGAAATTAAAGGAGGAGATTGCGGAACTACTACAGCAAATTTGCAACCTATCCCTAAAAACAGGAGTGATCCCGGAGGATTGGAAGATAGCCAACGTTACGCCCATCTTTAAAAAGGGATCAAGAGGTGACCCTGGAAACTACAGACCAATGAGTCTGACCTCGGTTCCAGGAAAAATGGCGGAAGCTCTGACAAAAGAAAACATCGATGAACATTTCGAAAGGAACAAACTTCTGATAACCAGCCAACATGGTTTCTGCAAGGGGAGATCGTGCCTAACGAACTTATTGCACTTCTTCGAGGGAGTTAACAAACAAATGGACAGAGGAGACCCCATAGACATCATATATCTAGATTTCCAAAAAGCCTTTGATAAGGTGCCCCATGAACGTCTACTCCGGAAACTGAAGAACCATGGGGTGGAAGGAGATGTACATAGATGAATCAGAAACTGGTTGGAAGGTAGAAAGCAAAGGGTAGGAGTGAAAGGCCACTACTCGGACTTGAGGAGGGTCACGAGTGGTGTACCGCAGGGCTCGGTGCTTGGGCCGCTGCTATTTAATATATTCATAAATGATCTAGAAACAGGGACAAAGTATGAGATAATAAAATTTGCAGACAACACCAAACTATTTAGTGGTGCTTGGACTATAGAGGACTGCGAAGAATTGCAAAGGGACTTGAACAAGCTAGGGGAATGGGCGACGAGGTGGCAGATGAAGTTCAACGTTGAGAAATGCAAAGTATTACATATGGGAAGCAGAAATTTGAGGTACAACTATACGATGGGAGGGATATTATTGAATGAGAGTACACAGGAAAGGGACTTGGGGGTAATGGTGGACATGACAATGAAGCCGATGGCACAGTGCACAGCGGCCGCTAAGAGAGCGAATAGAATGCTTGGTATAATCAAGAAGGGCATTGCGACCAGAACGAAATAAGTTATTCTGCCATTGTATCGGGCGATGGTGCGTCCGCATCTGGAATACTGCGTCCAATTTTGGTCGCCGTATCTTAAGAAGGATATGGCGTTACTCGAAAGGGTCCAGAGGAGAGCGACACATCTGATAAAAGGTATGGAAAACCTTTCATACGCTGAGAGATTGGAGAAATTGGGTCTCTTTTCTCTGGAGAAGAGGAGACTTAGAGGAGATATGATAGAAACTTACAAGATCATGAAGGGCATAGAGAAAGTGGAGAGAGACAGATTCTTCAAACTTTCAAAAAATAAAAGAACAAGAGGGCACTCGGAAAAGTTGAAAGGGGACAGATTCAAAATGAATGCTAGGAAGTTCTTCTTTACCCAACGTGTGGTGGACATCTGGAATGCGCTTCTAGAGGACGTAATAGGGCAGAGTACGGTAATGGGGTTTAAGAAAAGATTGGATAATTATCTACTGGAAAAGGGGATAGAGGGGTATAGATAGAGGATTACTGCACAGGTCCTGGACCTGATGGGCCGCCGTGAGAGCGGACTGCTGGGCACGATGGACCTCGGGTCTGACCCAGCAGAGGCATTGCTTATGTTCTTATGTTCTTAAGAGAGAGCCTTAGCCAAGCGTAAAGCCAATAACTTGGCCAGCAGTTTCCCATCTACATTAATCAAAGATATAGGCCTGTAATTTGAAACTAACGTGGGATCTTTATTTGGCTTTGGCAAAACAATTGTTAAAGATTCTGCCATAGTACCTGTAATGCAACCTTTAGACAGTCGAGCCTGATATAGATTTAATAGATGATGTAATAGGGTAATTTGAAATGATTTATAAAACTCTACAGCAGGGGTGTCCAACCTTTTGGCTTCCCTGGGCTGCATTGGCCAAAAAAAATATTTCTGGGGCCGCACAAACGTTGCAGCAAGAAAAAGGAGCGAGCCGGCAAGACGGTAAATACCTGGGGGCATCAGAGAAAAACACTGCATCGCCCTCGACCGGGGCCACACAAAATACTTCACTGGGCGGTAGGTTGGACACCCCTGCTCTACAGTGAAACCATCACCACCTGGAGCAGATCCAACTCTAAGGGACTTCAATGCTGTTTCTAATTCTCTCATTGATAGAGGAGCCTCCAGATTTTCTTTTATATACTCGGGAATTTTAGGCCTCTTAATCAAGTTTAAAAACTCCAAGCGTTCAAGTTCTTTATTAAAATAAAGCTTAGAAGAATACAAAGCTTTGTAAAAGTCCAAAAATTGTTTTAAAATACTTCCAATTTGAGAATGAGTATCACCTTTCTCATCTTTAATTGCAATAATCTTAACTTTTCTATTTTTAGCTTTAAGATAATTAGCTAATATTCTTCCCGCTTTATTTGAGGTTCCATAATACAATGCCTGCTGAGAAAATAATTATTTTCTAGCCACTTGCGAGGAAATCTCATTATACTTATATTTAGCTTTTAGAAGGGCCTGTAAAGTATAATGTTCCCATTTCCTGACCAATTGTGACTCCAAATCTTTAATTTTGTGTTCAAGAGTAATAAATTCCAATTTCATCTGCTTCCTAATATATGTAGAATATGATAGGATATGCCCCCTCATGGTAGCTTTGAAAGCATCCCATAATGTTTCTAATGAGATTTCCTCCGAAGTATTAATTTGGAAATAATCATTCACTTTAATTTGAAATTCATCAAGAAAATTTGGATCCTGAAGCAATGTATTATTAAATCTCCATACAGGTCTACTATATTCTTGCTCATCAAACTTAAACTCAATCCAAACTCCTTCATGATCTGGTAAAATGATTGGTTCTACAACCGCTTTTGTTACCTGTTGTACTATATTATCTGAAACAAAAATATAATCTATTCTTGAAAATGAATTATGGACATGTGAACATTATAATGAAGGATCCTCCATATATCTTTTAGACCAGTGTTTTTCAACCGCTGTTCCGCGGCACACTAGTGTTGCCTGGTGTGCCGCAGGGCCGCCATCAGGGCAGTATTACCAGTCCTGCATTCAGGGGCCCGGAGCTGACAGGGGGCCCGAGGCAGGGGCGCCAGTAGCTCGCCAAGGCAAAGTGAGTCGATCACCCAGGACTCACTTTGTCTTGGCGATCTAATCTATCGAGCCGATAAGTCTTCTTCTCCCCGACGTCAATTCTGCAGTCGGAGAGGAAGTTCGGGCCAGCCAATCGCTGCCTGGCTGGGCGGAACTTCCTCTCCGATTGCAGAATTGACGTCAGGGAGAGCATGCGTCGGCGTCGGCTTTGGGGCCTGTTATCCATTGGTGGGTCCTGTTCCCCAATGGCAGCGGCAGTGGCAGTGGCTTGGGGAACGGCAGGGAGAAAGAAAGAAAGGGGGCAGGCAGGGAAACAGAAGGAAAGAAGAGAAACAGAAAAAAAGAAAGGTCAGGGAGAGAGGAAGAAAAAGTTGGGGGAGGGAATGAGGTGTGGAGGAGAGAAAGCATATAGGCTGATAGAAGGGAAGAAAGATTGGATGCACAGTCAGAAGAAGAAAGTGCAACCAGAAATCACCAGACAAGGTAGGAAAAATGATTTTATTTTAAATTTAGCAAAGTGGAGGCAGTATTACCACAGTTTTCAAAGGAATTTGCCCAAATAACTTAATAGTTAACTGGGTAAATTCCCAGAGATGAAAACTTCCCTTCACTTACTATGCACAGTTCTGAATTTATATCTGCTGTCTATATTTTACAATATGGTCACCTTTTACTAAACCGCAATAGTGGTTTTTAGCGCAGGGAGCCTATGAGCGTCAAGAGCAGCGCTGGGCATTCAGCGCAGCTCCCTGCGCTAAAAACTGCTATTGTGGTTTAATAAAAAGGATGGAGGGTATATTTGTCTATTTTTGTATGCTATAAAAACCAAATACAGAGAGAGACTGAGAGCTGTTGACGAAGAGCTACGTGTGTGTCTTTCTTCGATTCCAGCCAGAATATCAGCTTTGTGTTCAGCCAAACAGGCCCAGGTTTCGCACTGAATAAAGTATTTTATAATTTTTCACTATTCTGTTTACTTAATATTTCATAATAAAGTAATTATAAAATACTTTCTTTGTGTTTATTTGATTCCTATTCAAGAGAATTACTTTATATATAGTCAATATAAGCACAGAGTTAAATTTTTTAACATTTTCTAATGGTGGTGTGCCTCGTGATTTTTTTCATGAAACAAGTGTGCCTTTGCCCAAAAAAGGTTGAAAAACAGTGTTTTAGACCACACGATTGTACCAAATTATCTAAACCCATAGATTTTTGTAACCTGGGTTGTTTATCTATCAATGGGTCCATAACTGCATTAAAGTCCCCGCTACTATTAATTTAGAAGCCAGTGATAAAATCATCTGTTGGAGAGTTTTGAAAACTGCAGCCCGATTCACATTAGGAGCATAAACATTAAGAAGCGCTAGACTATTTTCCCCGGATTTCATGTCAATTTTAAGCCATCTTCCCATAGGATCCGCCATAACAGACCCAAACGTTGCTATACACTTTTTATCCACAAGGATAGCTACTACAAGCTTTTTTACCCACTGCAGGGGCACAAAAACTGTTTTACCTAACCACCTTCTAATTTATCTACTTCCATTTTCGACAAGTGAGTTTCTTGAATAAAAAAACATTGGCCTCCTGTTTCTTCAAAAAATTAAGTATTTTCCTTCTTTTAATTGGGTGATTGAGACCACTGACATTCAGAGAAAACAATTTCATATCCATTTTAACACTATGATATTCATGAACTGTGACTATAAATCAAATTAGAACCAATCTGTAATTTCATTTTTATACACATCCAGAACCTATAAAAATATCCCCCCTTATATCCCTCCCTCCACCCTCCCCATAAAAACACTGGATTGCTTGGAAGCACCCATATAGACAGCCTTCGAAAGCCCCATCCAGGTTACCTTATAATTCATAATCAACATAAAATTATCATATATTCACCAAAGATAAAAACCCCAAAACAAAAAAAACACATGTATTATTATATCTTCTCTCATATCCCACCCTTTAAAACCAAATAAAAATTAACAAACCTATTAAAGATAACATTTGACATCTTTGTCATCTTATATCTATCCCCCTTTCAATTAAACACATTAAATTACTATATTACCAACTCATACTTAACCAGATCTCTATCATAAACCTATCCCATAATTTATATCCAGATATTAAATAATATTCTCATAATTTTCATACCATCTTTCATTTTAGCCCATAATTATAAATTAATTGTAAGCATCAATATATTTTATGTCCTTTCCCTCAGCCAAACAAGTACATATAATACCTTATAATATAGCAAATGAAATGCATTCATATATTAATATAATATAACTTAAATATATACTCCTAAATAAAATTTTACACCCTTACCATCTATACCTGAAATCCAAGTAAAAACATTAAAATTACTATATTGCCAGCTCATGTCTGACAATTCTCTAACTTAAACCTATCCCAGAATTTATATCTAATTACAAAATTAAACTCATATCAATTCCTTTAATTATATATGAACCTCAATCAATGTGACACCCTCTAAACAATATTGTTTGAATTAAGTTACTCACAATACTTACTTTTGCATTTATATCCACCCTTTATCTTATCAAATAGAACAGAATACAATAGGTATCAATACATTTTCTAATCTGGGCCAGAGCTAAACTATTCATATAATATAATATTTATTATCAACGGAGAATTGAATATGAACTCCTAAATAACAGTAAACCTATTAATTTTGACCCATAAAATACCATCAACCTCTAAGTAAACATTTTATACAGAAATTCAACTTAACATAAAAATTGAAGAATATGCCTGTTTTAAAAACTACGTAGCAGGCAAATCCTCAGCATTTAACTTAGTCCTTAGTATTGAGAAATGTGTATCTTGTTGGATTACAGGACATTACTTACAACTGAATTTGGAAATTGAAATTTTTGGAAAGAAAATTCCATTGGTAGAAAGCTATTTTATTCAATAAAGGATTTTATTCATTAAGAGCTTTAAGGATTATAAGAGGGCTATTTCAACAGAAATATCTACAGAGTCTAGATAAACCCCCAAATCTGACCAACCAATGCCACAGAACAGCCTGTTCTGGAGAACTCCCTCTCCCCTACCAAAGTTCCAGCTCCAAACGCAGCACAAGCTGAAGGGACTGTTAATGGTTACCATGGAAAGCTAAAAATTGTAGAAATCCATGCATAGGGTTACAAGATTTTCCGTTCCGATTTCCCTAGACCCGCACCCAGGCCCCGTCTAGTTCCACCCATTCCAGTCCCATTACGCCCCAGTGCATGTGCAGTCATTGCATCATATCCATACATGTGTGGATGTGCTCTTGCTCAAGCTTGATTTGTTCCAAACTTTTCAAAACCCAGACAAAGTGCTGGGTTTTGAAAAGCCATCTGGACCCCTGGACATGTCCTCAAAAGGAGGACATATCCGGGGAAATCCGGACATCTGGCAACCTATCCATGCACTCTCTCTCAGAGGTGCCCATCACTGGAAAATATTCACATTTATATATTTCAAAGCAGCAGAGAGGAAACACAACTAACCACAGCCTAATGTGCTGTGTCTCTAAGCTGCTTGAAATCTGAAGACACTAGAACTCCAGGCACCTGCTCACAGGTGCCAAACACAGCCAAGTTAAATACTAGTATTGAAGGAGTCTGGGATTGTTTTTACTGAGTCTTCAACTAAGTTTTCTCCTTAATAAAAATGCTGAATTATGTTTAATTGCAGACCTGACTTATCTCATATTCTAGCCTGCCTGCACTGGGTGTTGTAACTGGGCGTTTTAACTTCTTATGGTTATCTCAGCATATACAATATTGTATTCCGCCCTCCTGGACATGTAACAGAAAGACTACAGGGCTTAGATAAGTGACCTGCTCCCTATAGGACTATAAGGTTAACCCAATAACAAATACGAGCTTAGGACCAATGATTGTTAAGAAAATATAGCAAAAGTAACAATTGAGAAGTTCTACAGAACCTGATACCTGTCTGAGTCTGGGTGGCCACTGAAACTGGTAAGTCCAGAAATTGATCTATTCTGTCCTGTCTCTCTTCCTCTGCCTAGTAATGCTACTTGATTTGTCGCTGAAGTCGTGGGGAGGGATTCTAGGATTGGGTAACTGAACTGAAGTCAGTCGTGCTTTGTGTGTCTGAGAGTGTCTGAGACGTCCTTGTGGATGAAGTGAGTGTGGACCTGTTACTACTACGTTTCCCTAGTCTGGAGACGGGTAGGGCCAGGAATACAGGGAAGTGTTTTTGTCCTCCATTGCACAATGGGGGGATGCCAGTCTACCTATGGGGACCCTTTGATACAATGTTAGTCAATTTTTAAAAGGGATTTGGCTCTGATTATGGGACTACACTTAAAAGATCAACCCTTATTCGTCTGTGCCAGTTAAAATGGCTGATGTTTGGTGTGGGCTGGCCCCCGTCTGGCTTCATGGATGAGGAAGCCAGACCCCGTCAGGTTTTTATTGTAGTAACCCACCCTAAGACTAGCCATTCCCCTATATAGATAGTTAGTTAAACTTAGTCCGCAGCAAGCCTTCTTGGCATTTCCCTCCTGTACCCAAAAAACTCCAGTCCTAAGTCCTCGCCCTCAGGAAGACTGTCAATGAGTGCTATCATCCTACTCATGTCTTTGAGTCTGACCTTTCAACTGACATACTTGAAATACCCACCGCTCCGCCTTCCTACTCTGCAACGCCATAGCCCATACCCAATCCCAGTTCTGTCTCCCTTGCTCAGCCCTCTGTTTTGCAGCCTGTACAACTCCCTGCCCAACTTCCAGTCTCCCCTTCTCGAGCCCTGGCCGATAGCTCAGCTCATGAAATCCTGTATTCCACAGTCCTTTATCCACCTCTGGATTCTCTCTCTCTCTCTTTCTGATGATTCTCCTATCTGTAAGAAGGATTCTCCTATCAGCCATCGCTTGAGACCTGATCCTCCTCAAATAGTTCCCATGAGAAGACAAATGAAACAGGAGACTTCGGAGGCTACAAATCTGGCCATGCTCCTTCGCCAGGTTCCTGTCGCCAACCCACCGGATGCCGACGGGCATCCTAGACCACCCACTATTAGTCTCGTATATCAGCCCTTCACCACCACTGATTTATACAACTGGAAATCCCATTGTCCCCCTTACTCTGAGCGGCCACAGGCAACTATTGACCTTATTATGTTCATCATTCGCACACACCGCCCCACGTAGTCAGATTGCCAGGAACTACTTCTCTGTCTCCTAAATACCGAAGAACGTAAACGGGTTCTGCAAGAATCTCTTACAAAGGCCCAGGCAGATGCAGGTGACCCCAATGGATTTCCCTTCTCAGGACCCTAATTGGGACCCAAAGACGCCACTCATAATACTTTCCTTGTGCGGTACCGCCAGTATATCCTTGAGGGTCTCCGGTTGGCTTCTCGGAAACCCACCAACATTTCCAAAGTATCTGAGGTCCTCCAAAAGACTGATGAATCCCCAGCCACATTCTATGAACGTCTCTGTGACGCCTACTGTACCTTTAGTGCCTTTGACCCAGAAAAACCTGAAAACCTCCGTATGGTTAATACCTCGTTTGTGAGCCAGACACAACCTGATATCTGTAGGAAACTCCAGAATCAGGACAGGTTCGCCGGCATGAACACCATCCAGCTCCTTGAGATTGCCCAGTGTGTTTTCATGAACCGGGATAGCGCCAATCGGTGAGAGGCTGATAAGCTTCTCTGGCTTCTCTGACTTCATTGGTGTAGCCCTCCAAAATACTTTCTCAAGTAACCGGCCCCCTGCCCGAAACTCTGAGCCCTGCTCCTCCAAGCACCCCCCCCCCCTATTCTTCTGGCCCCTCAAAACCTACTGGGTCCCGGCCTGATAGGACAGGACCCCGTAAGGACTATTGAAAGGAGATGGGTCATTGGAAGAATGAGTGTCCAAGCAAGCCCCGTACCTGCCAGGCTAAAACCACAGACCAACCTACTCTTGGTTTGGCATCCTTTCACTTTGACTCTTAAACGGAATACTGAGACAGACCGGCTCGCAGTGAGTACCAAGGACTTTCTGGATTGTTCCCAACTTATTTGCTCGGTTCCCATGAGGCCTTGGTCAATGTTTGCATAGGGAACTACTCCATCTCTATGCTGGTCGATATTGGCGCCCAGCACTCAGTTCTCACCTTTCAGTAAGCGTTCTTCCAAATCTATCTCCATTATGGGTGCAACTGGCTCTTCTGATTCTGTCCCTATCCTTGAACCTGTTTCGGTCTGCATTGGCGGCCATTCCATACCACATTTCTTTGCCTACATGCCCTCTTGTCCTGTCCCCTTGCTTGGTCGGGACCTTCTCCAGCGCTTGGGAGCCACTATTCATCTGTCCTCTCATGGTCTGACTATGGACCTCCCTTCTGCAAACCTCACCCCCATTCCTGACCGCTCTGCTGCCCCCTCACCAAGCCTCCTCTGTTCCCTATTGTTGGGACCCATGGCAAGTAAACCCCCACTTTCCGTATCTGATTTTCTTGAGGGCCTTGAATCAACTGTTTGGGCTGAGTCTGGGTCCCCCCAGATTAGCACGTAACATCCTAACCTTTGTCGTTATCCTTGTCACACCCGTGCTTTATGTGGACACCCTGAGCAGCCAGGTAGTGATATGTTGTTTGCTTCTGGCGTTGTCCCTTTAGAATTAGGGTCTCCTTTCAAGTTGGCCGCCACTAGGCAACTGACCAACCAAGCTTACTTCCAAGGACTTTAAAGGAAAACACGGTTGTCAGAATGGCCTTGGTTCAAAACATAAACTTTTATTCGGCCACTGGCCGTAGGATCATTGTGCAATCCAGGTTTCCCTGGTAGCATGAAAATAATACAAACAAAAAGGAAAAAGTTTCATTTCATTCACCAAACTCAGTAATCAGCTCTGGGCTTGCTTGACAAATCATATACAGTCCTTTAGCTTTCAATATTAGTGGTTAAGAGACAGTCTAAGCTTTTCCCACAGTCCAAAGAAACGGAGCAGGTTTTACTCTCAGAGTCTTAATCTCTGTTCCTAAGAGGCATGCAGGTTAATTACATTACACAGTTGCTATGGCAATCAATTCTCAGCTGGGCTCTTGCACGGAGTCCTGAAACCAGGGAGCTTTAGGTTTTATCAGGCTGAAACTACAGCCTAGCGTTTGGCTCAGCTGCTCACATTTCATGTGTAGAGGAGAATACTGTCCCTTTTTTAAAGTCCAGCAAACTATCATATGGAAACACTGCAGTTCAGGATTACATTCTTCTGATAACCCAAACAGCCAGTCTCTCCCCGAAAGAAACAAAAAAAGCCAGCCAGAAAACAAAACACCTTTTCACAGACTCACAGTTGACTCAGCTATCTCCATTTCCTCTGGCCAGCTCTCAACCATGGCACTATTATCTTCCACCACCATCGGCTCTGGGGGAAATAATTCTGGAGACAAGTTACCAGCCTGCTCTTCAGTCATCTCCCGGTCAGTGCTGTTGAACTGCCCTGCAGGGTCTGAAGCAAGCTCAGCCCTGTTCTGCACTTCCTGCCTCTGCTCTCGTCCTGCTGTTTCTGCCAAGGCTCTCTCTCCTCCCCCTTGCTCTCTGATGAGCCTTGCTCTAAGCTGAGGGAAAGAACCACTCCCCCTTGGCCTCTGATGGGGGAAGGGCATTCCTTCCTCAGCCTGTGCCATTTCTCTTAAGGGAAACTGTGAGCTTTCTGCCTTACAGGCACTGGATAATAGAAAGGCAGATTCTTCTTGCCTGGCTTTGGGACTGCTCTAGGTAAGTCAAAGCTTTTCTGTTCTATTTCCATTTCTTCATCACTCACAGGGTATTCAGCTAACTTATTGTCTTGGGCACTGACCTGGTCAGCCTTTCTGCACTGGGGTTTGTATACTTTCTTATACTTCCCTGTGACAAACCTCAGGAATGCAGTAGGTTTGTCACACCCTCAAGGCTTCCACCAACCCGGTCTCTATCAAGCAGTATCGCATACCTCAGTTGGCCCTCCAGGGAATACACATCCACTTGTCTCGTTTGCTAAATTGTGAGTTTTTGGTCCCTTGCAAATCACCCTGGAATACCCCCCTCCTTCAAGTTTTAAAACCCAATGACCCCCCCGATTACCACCCCATCCAGGACCTCTATGCTGTCAACATCTTGTAGAGGACATTCATCCTACTGTCCCCAATCCTTACACCCTGTTGGAATTGGTTCCCCCTGGAGCTACCCACTTTACTGTTTTAGATCTTAAGGATGTATTCTTTTGCTGTCAGTTAGCCCTTTCCAGTCAGCCAATTTTTGCATTCCAATGGGAAAACCCTTCCACTGGACAAACCTCCCAAGTAGCCTGTACCCGTCTACCCCAGGGCTTTAAAAATAGTCCCACTGTATTCAGCACCGCCCTTGCTTCAGACCTTGCCAATTTCTCCCCTTCATCTGTTTCCCAAGTCTTGCAGTACGTTGATGATCTTCTCCTCTGCTCTCTATCTACCTCTGCCTGTCAGGAGAACACTCGCTCTCTCCTCCAGTTTCTTCTCCATTACGGTTACCGTGTGTCTCTCTGGAAGGCTCAGTTGTGCCTTCCTCATGTCACCTATCTTGGGTTTCATATTTCCCAGGGTACCAGGTCCCTTTCCCAGACCTGTGTCCAGGCTGTCTGTAGTCTCCCTGTTCCCGACAATCGCAAAGCCCTGCACGCCTTCCTTGGTATCGCCGGATACTACCGCAAATGCATCCCTGATTTCTCTACCATTGGCTGCCCCCTGTATGATTCCACCAAAGGCGCTGACTCAGCCCCTTTTGTCTGGACCCAACTCCAGGAGCGGTCTTTCCGCTGCTTCCAAAAATTTCTGACTCAGGCTCCTGCCCTTGGCCTTCCTGACCCTTCCATACCTTTCCAGCTCTATGTTCATGAAAAATCTGGTATTGCAGCTGGGGTCCTTACCCAGTTCCTTGGCTCCTGGCGTAGGCCCATCGCCTATCTCTCTCGACAATTGGATCCTATTGCTGCCGGGTGGCCTCTCTGCCTTTGGGCCATTGCCGCGATCTCAGATCTCTTACAGCACGCTAACAAACTCACTTTCGGCCAGCATGTTGACCTCTTTGTCCTGCACTGTGTAATGAGCGCCTCCTTAAATACCAAGCCCTTCTTTGCGAAAACCCTCAGGTCTCTCTTGTTGTTTCTTCACTCCTTGACCCCTCCACTCTCCTCCCTGTCTCCTCCCAGCCAGTCGTGCACAATTGCCTTGAAACCGTTGACTTAGTGTATTCTTCCCGTCCTGATCTCACTGACATCCCACTCCGGGACCCTGATCTCACACTTTTCACAGATGGCAGCTCGTCTGTCACACCTTCTGGTACCCAGATCGCTGGCTACGCAGTAGTCTCTGCCACTTCCCCTTTACTTATGGATCCCCTGCCCTCTGGCACTTCCGCCCATGAAGCTGAGCTGTATGCCCTCACTTTTGCCCTGTGCCACTCTGCCTCTCAGCCTTGTGACATATACACTGGCTCCAAATATGCTTTCATTACCTTGCATGCCCATGGGGCCATCTGGAAACATCGAGGTTTCATTACAGCCTCCGGCCGCCTGATCCATCATGCTCTCCTCATTCTTGACCTCCTCGAGGCAGAAATAATTTCCGTCCCGTGTTGCGGTTATGCACTGTCGAGCCCGTCGTGTCACTGATCTCATCTCCAGCGGCAATGCCCTTGCCAATCGCACAGCCCGAGCTGCCAGCCTCTGCCCCCCTCCTTCAGCTCCTCTGTACACAATCATTCCTTTCCTGGACACCCTTACACCCCAGTACACTTCTCAGGAACAGACTTGGGCCTGCACTTTCGGGCCAGTCTGTCCTGAAAGGGGGGTGGATACAAATATGCACCAATTCAAGTGCCAATCCTGACCTACACACTGATACTTCAAACGTGAGCACAGCGGGTACCCTCATATTTATTCCTCAACACTTGGCCCTCACAATTGTCAAAAGATGCCATGACCTGGCGCTCTGCAGAACCCGCTATGAAAATGACCCTCAAGAGACATTTCTTTATCAATCACCTTGACCAGCTAGTCCGGAATACGGTCCGACGGTGTGTTGTCTGTTCTAGAACAAATCCCCCAACCAGACTGCCACCTCCTGGACATCAACCCATTGGAACATATCCGATGCAGGTCCTGTCTGTAGACTTCACCCACATGCCCACTTCCCGTTCCCTCAGTCACCTCCTAGTCTTCACAGACAACCTGACTAGATGGGTTGAAGCCTTCCCTACTCACATTGAACGCACCAGGGAAGTAACCAAACACCAATTGAACAACATAATTCCGCGCTTTGGTCTCCCCGTTTCTCTAAGCAGCGACAACGGCCCCGCCTTTATTGCCAAAGTCATTCAACAAACTGCTCAGGCCCTCCAAATTGAATGGAAGTTACATGCTGCTTACCATCCTGATAGCTCTGGTCAGGTCGAAAGAATGAACAGAACTCATAAGACCCTTCTCACAAAAGGAATTAAAGAAACCAATCTGTCCTGGTCTGTCCTACTGCCCTCTGTTGTATTTCAGATTATATGCACCCCATCTAAACCCACTAGATTGTCCCCGTTTGAGCTCATGTTCGGCCAACCACCACCCATTATGAACCCAGATTCTGGTTCCTTTGCTACTCTAGGATCGGATATCCTCCAAAGTTAGGTCTAATCCTTAGCTAAGGCCCTCCAAGAGTTCCACAAATGGGTCCTGGAAAGGGTCCCACTACCGATAGCTACACAAGTCCATGGATACATCCTTACGGATACGGTATGGCTGAAAACTTGGAAGTAAGATCCCCTGAAACCTAGATGGATAGGCCTTTTCACTGTCCTCATTTCTTCCCCCCACAGCTGTCAAGGTGTCCGAACATGAAACCTGGTTTCACTACAGCAGTCAAGCCAGCTGCCGTGTGGCAAGCCACCCCAGGCAAAATATACCTCCAGCTGAAGATCTCTAAAACCTCAAAATTGCTTTGAACATTTACCACTGTACTTAGCAGGTGTCCTGAATATAACCTTTTCACAAGTGTTTGAGTTTAACCGACTGCCTGTGGTTCAACCACTGCCTCAATCAAACAGTCGCCTTTATCGCCTCGATCGTTTTCAATCGCCTCGAGCGTTTTCTACCGCCTCTGGCCGTGCTTACCTGCTGGCATCTTCAGCCCACCCTACCGTGACAGAGAGCCTTCGGGCGCCGCAGTAGAGAGCTGCCATCAGATACTGAGGCAGGGACGCGGCGGAGAGCTGAAGCCAGGACACCGCGAAAACCCCCAAAGTCACTCTCCGCCTGACATCAGCCTGCCGACATCCACCCGACCTTCTGCCCACCTGGTCCGCGTGTTGTGGCTGAGAACGTCCGAGTGCCGCAATAGATAGCTGCACTCCGCGGTAAAAAACTGAAGCAAGGGTGCGGCAGAGAACCAGGATCAGGACCGAGGCCACCGAGCGAGACCTGCAACGGTGCCGTTCTCCATCGTGCCCGGACGTGGTGGTGGAGCAGAGAGACACGATCTGAGGCTGAGAGGAGTGACCGTGTTCCCAGGCGCTGCGTTGAGGAGCCTAACGGGGAACACTGCGGAGGACGCCGCTGCCTTCGATGGCATTGATCTTCATTGTGGAGCCATCGTGGTAGAGGAGAAGGAAAACGGGAGCCCGATTCTGTGAGCAAACGATCCGTCCCTCCCCTGTACAAGCGGGGAAACCCCTCAAAAAACAATAAAAAAAACAGCACTGATAGCGGAGGGCAGAAGAGTGAAGTAGGAGCCCGATCCTGCAGGCAAACAAATTGACTCGCCCATCCCTCGAACCAGCGGGGAATCCTAAAAATCAGCACCGATATCAGTGGGCAGGAGATAGATGCAGGAGCCTGATCCTGCAGGCAGGCGATCTGCCCCCCCCCCTCCCCGAACCAGCAGGGATACTTAAAGTCAGCATCGATACTAGCGGGCACAAGAGTGAAGTAGGAGCTCGATCCTGCAGGCAAGCGAATTGACCCGCCAGTAAGACAAGAAGGAGTCAGTTTAACCTACCAGTAAGACAAGAAGGAGTCAGTTTAACCTACAAACATGCATCTCCTATTGCTCCTACTAATCTATTTAATATGCAATAACATTAAGAATGTTAAGTCACTCTATCCACTGCTACACTTAACCCATTACCCCGCCTTACCCATTAGGTTTATAATCGACCAAAAGGAAGACAGAACAAATCCTATCAAGATAATCTCAAGCAACGGAAGATATCAACGAACCCTGAAAAATAAAAGGATAAGGGAAGTAAAATCTATTAGAACCACTACACCCACCAAACCTATCACATCTGCTTCCGTCCCCTGTGCATATCTTAACACCAGATCTGTTAGGAACAAAGCATTCTTAATTAAAGATTGGATCATCAACAAGCAAATAGCCTGTCTCTTTCTAACTGAAACGTGGCTTCTGTCCGAAACTGACCCAATAATAAATGATCTCATACCAGATAATTTTAAAATCCTCACACTGAAGGAAGAAGAGGGGAAGGATTAGCAATTGTCTCCAAGGAAGGATTTGTAGTTGAATTTTTGGATTCCAAAATGACCAATTAGAAATATTAGCCGGTAAAATTAGCACCAAGGAACTAAAGACTCCCTTTCTTGTATACTATTCTATGTTCCGCCGAAAAGCTTGCCTAAAGAAAGAGAGGATTTCTGCGAATTTGTCCTACACAACTCAATCACTTCATCACATAATCTAATTGCAGGAGACATAAACTTACATCTAGATGAAACTGACAATCCAGAAGTGAAAGAATTTAAAAACTTTCTTTCTTTACTCAGTTACAATCTCCCTTCACTCACTCAAACGCATGAAAAAGGCCATCATCTAGATTTGGTAGCGATGTCTATAAAGGAAATCATAAATCCTCCTATCTCCCTTTCAAACGGTACTTAGTGTTATGATATCTGGTCCGACCATTTCACTTATTACTTCAATCTAACCTGGACCCGGTTAAAATCTAAGACAAGCCCACGGACAAACAGAGAACACCTCACAAGGGGCCATATCAATCCAGAGGAATATTGGTCACAATATGATTCACAAGCGAAGATCGAATAAGAAGAAGGAGTTGATTTTCATGCTTACTGGATGAAAACTAAAAAAATCGCCCCTATACGAAAGAGCAAAAGCTGCTCAAACAAATATAACAAATGGTTTGACGTCGAACTCCTAACAATAAAACAATCAGTAAGACGATTAGAAAGAATCTGGAAAAACGGGATAACTGTCAGACTGAAACAACTGGAGATCCAACACAAAACTCTATAAACAACAGATAAAAGAAAAACGCAAAACTTTTTACTCATCCAAAATTAACTCAGCTAATACTAACTCAAAAGGAACCAACACAAAAGAACTGTTCAACATAGTTACAAACTTATTCGACACCACACGCCACATTCAACCCATGCATAATACCAAACTACCCTCAGCAAATGAACTAGCACATTTCGACTCAAAAATCAAAAACCTAAGAAATAACTACTCAACAATTGATGCATACGAACATCAATCAATTGTCATACCAAGAAATGAAATACCAGCGGACATGATCTGGAGTTCCTTCCACAATTCAGATTGGAATAACTACATCAAATTATATAACAAATACTCTAAATCACAGTTCTTCAACCGCCGGACCGCACAGGGCCGGCAAGATTGACTCACTTCAACTTACTGCCGGTCCGCGCAGGGCCGGCAAGAACAACATCTGAAGTCTGCGCTGGGCTGGAGAGATCTTGGGGAGCCTCCGACAGTGGCTTTCTCCCCTCTCTGCAGCTCTCCTTTTCTTCCCAGCGCAGCGATTATCAAAGGCAGCCTCGGGGCTTTTGCTGAGTCGCTGCTGCCTCTGATGATGCAACTTCCTCTTTCCTCAGAGGCGGCGCGACCCAATAAAGGACCCGAGGCTGCCTTCCTGAATCGCTGCGCTGGGAAGTAAGAAGAGCTGCTGGGAGGGGAGAAAGCCACTATCAGAAGCTGCTGGGCAAGGGAAAAAAAGGGACAGCTGCTACTGGAGAGGGAGAAGGAGAAGGAGAGATGCTTCTGGGAGGGGAGGAGGGAAAGGAATCTGGGAAGCTGCTGGGCAAGGAAAAAAAAGGGACAGCTGCTACTGGAGAAGGAGAGATGCTTCTAGGAGGGGAGGAGGGAATGAATCTGGGAAGCTGCTGGGCAAGGAAAAAAGGGACAACTGCTACTGGAGAGGGAAAAGGAGAGATTCTGCTGGGAGGGGAGGAAGGGAAGAGCGTTACTGCTAGACAGGAGGAGGAGGGAAGGAAGAATGAAAAAAGGAAGGAAACAGCTGGCAGAGAGATTAGAGGAGGGGAAGGGGAGACACAGGCATGAGAAAGTAGAGATTGATGATAGGAAGCAGAAAAATAAGCAGAGAGGGACAACGATGATAGATCTGGTGTAGGAGAGATAAAAATGAAGAGAGCAGTAAAGCTGGAATGAATCATGTAAAAAGGATAGAGGGGCACAAGCTGGATGGAAAGGGGAGAGGGGCATAGAAAGAAGACAGATACCATATGGAAGGGGGAGAGGACAGACAGTGGATGGAAAGGGCAGATGCTGGATTGAAGAGACAGAGAGGGCACACGCTGAAAGGAAGAGAGTGAAAAGAAGATTGAAAGCAGAAACCAGAGACGACAAAAGGTAGAAAAAATAATTTTATTTCTATTTTGTGATTAGAATATATCAGATTTGAAATATATATCCTGCTAGAGCTGGTGTTAGACATAACTGGGGACTGCAAAACCCAGGCAGTGCTTCTTTAGCTTCCAGCTGGCTTAGGGCGCTCTCTGACCAGGGGGCAGTTGCCCTAGTTGCACTCCCCTAAAACTATTCCTGTCATGTGTGACTGCAGTGTTCTGTTAGCATGATATTTCTGTGTAGCATTCTGTAATAATTTGGCTTGTTCAGTTTTCTTGATAGTACAGGGGATATATGTGAAGGGGAGGGGAGGCAGGGGTTTTGTTGATCCTTGCTCTGAATTATTTGTATTTATAAAATGACAATTGTACAGAATATTGTTTCTTTTTATACTTTAATAAAATACATTCAATATAAAATCATAACCGAGGCTTGTGTGGATGGGATCAGATGATTTGTGGGGACCGAGCACGCGGAGATGGGGCGGAAACGGGGATTTTAAATTTTAGTCCTAGTAGTTTGCCGGTCCACAAAATAATTCTTTTTTTTCTGCCGGTCCACGGGTGTAAAAAGGTTGAAGAACACTGCTCTAAATCACACTGTGTCCTGGACTCATGTCCCCCAGAGATTATGAAAGCAGCTCCACTAGGCTTTAAATTATCCCTATTGAATTATTTAACCAATAACCTAAACAATGGAAAATTCCTCACCGACAATGGTCATATTATAATAACCCCAATCCCCAAAAATTGTATAGAACCAGCAACATCAATCACCAACTATAGACCAGTAGCATCTATTCCATTTATGGTAAAAATCATGGAAGGATTGGTACACACCCAACTAATGGAATATCTTGACCAATTCTCTCTTCTGCAAAAAACTCAATCTGGTTTTAGGCCTCTATTTAGCACTGAAACAGTAATTGCAGCCTTTCTGGACAATTTGTGTTACTTATTCAGTAAGGGCCTCAATGCCCTAATCATGCAATTTGACATGAGTTCTGCCTTTGATCTGGTGGACCATGGAAAACTGCTACAATGCCTAGATGCAATCAGAATCAGAGGAGAAGTACTGTGAACTGGTTCCGAGATTTCCTTATTTTATGCACCTACCAAGCCGGCTTTAATCACGATCTCTCAAACACATGGAGCAATCCATCTGGCGTGCCACAAGGATCACCGCTATCCCCTCTGCTCTTCAATGTCTACATGTCCTCGGGTGCACAACTGTCCCAACTAGGGATAAAACTATTTAGCTATGCTGATGACTTTACGATAATTATCCCATTCACCAACTCTGTCCCAGAAGTCACCCCCAAAGCAACAGAAGTACTAAATCGGATGGAGCAATGGATGACTGAATTCAGACTAAAACTAAACCTAGAGAAAACAAAATTTTTCATAGCATCGCCATACCCACTTGACACTAAAGCACCAATGTGCATCAATAACCTTAGTTATCCCATTCAACCCACTATGAAGATATTGGGAGTAACTGACCATGAAAAACTAGGTAGACTCCTTGATCAGAAAACTCTTTCACACCCTTTGGAAGCTTCGGTCCATCAGAGCTTACTTCGATGGCTCATCATTCCGAATTCTGATACAATCCCTTATACTGAGTCAACTAGATTATTGTAACATCGCCTACTTGGCACTCCCCCAGAAGTATACGCGGCGATTGCAACTAGTTTAAAATGCAGCGATCAGACTACTCTGTGGACTGAAAAAGTTTGATCACGTGACACCTTCCTATCGACTTTTACACTGGCTGCCGATGGAGGCAGGCGTGAAATTCAAGTTTGATTGTTTCTGCTTCAAGATACTTTACAGCCTAACCCCTAAATACATAACAGACCTTTTCTCTTTCACAACCAACAGACACAAACAAAGCTCACATCCGAACTTTGTCTCTCCACCAGCCAGAGGTTGTAAATTTAAAAGTCATCATCAACATCTTCTCGCACATCAAGCTGCATTATGGGGTAAAGACCTTGAACAATTGCTTGTGCCCACTACCTATGGGGAATTCAGGAAACGCCTAAAAACACATCTGTTCCTGAAATACTTAGGAAACCAACCTATACAATCTCAGTCCTCAACAAATGATCGCTAGAACTATCAATAACAAAGTCTGTACTTTGTTTATTCCATTTAATCTGTAACATTTCTAATCTGTAACATTTCTAATAATTGCAAAACGCATAGAACTTCACGGTCCTGCGGTATATAAACTGTTATTATTATTATTATTCTATCAAGTGCCTTGAGTATAACTGTTTTAGGTTTTCTAAGTTGTTACTGACAAAATGAGCTTCTTGTGCCAGCATTGTTGGCGCCTTTTGTGTTATATATCTGACTTTTATTTTGCCCTCACTGTCTTATGTTTCTTTCTTCTGTATTTGTTCCCTATTGTACTAGGGGGACCCCCAGCCAGTCAGGTTTTCATGATATCCCTAATGAATATGCATGAGAGAGATTTGCATATAATGGAAGTGACAGGTATGCAAATCTCTCTCATGTATATTCATTAGGGATATCTTGAAAACCTGACTGGCTGGGGGTCCCCCAGGACAGGTTTGGGAACCACTGTACTAGAGGATCAGTCACAATCCCTTACCCTCTGTAAACTGTGCCTTTCTCAGGTCCGTAATGGAGATAAGAAATAAATGGCCCTCCTATACCGTACCCAATTTAAGTGCCCCTTGGCCCCTTTGCCTGATGTTTGTTTGAATGACAGAGTTAAGTATAGAAAGTGTCAAACATCAGAGGGTATTATCTGTTTCCAACCTACTGGTGATGAGGTTGAAAAGTGGATGAAGATCCGCATTGATAATGTTGAGGGTCCACTTATAAACCATACTCTTATTGTAGACCCACTCGCCCGGTGTCTTTGTATTTTGATGCATGCATGTTATTTGATGTTGCCCAGGATCATGGTATTGCCCCAATACAGTCCTATGTGGCTCCCTATCAAGGCAGCGCTATTACACCTCATGTGCTAAGTATGCATGCATGTACAACCTAATGCCCTTTAAGAAATGCCCCTATGAGGAAATTTTCACTAATGGTGGAGCCTGTCCTGAGTGGGAATGTGTCTCGTGGGCCACCTACAAGAACCCTCATAAATACCCAGCCAATACCCCCTCTGCCACTCTCGCAGTAGGCCCTAACCCCAGTCCCACGTGTACTGCAAGTCACTGTAATCCCATGGTTTTCACTATCACTAACCCTCACACCTGGAATACCAATGCCCAGGTCCGGTATGCTAAAAACCGAATGGAATTCTACATTGATGGTAAAGGACTAGACATAGGCACTGTTGTATATGTCCATATTGTGTCCCACCCTCGAGCTCCTGTTTATCACTCTGTGGTGTTTCCCCAGTTTTATGAAAATATGAAATTAGATATTGATAGTCCTGTAATCACTAGAAATCTGTTTATACAGTTTGCTGAAACTATAGGCCAGACTCTTAATGTTAGCAATTGTTTTGTATGTGGAGGGACTGGTATGGGAGAACAGTGGCCATGGGAGGCAAAGCAGCTGGACATGTTAAACCTGACTTTCACGTCAGGTCCACGACCTCCACGATGGGCCTTACGAACCTCCATTTTTGCTTCCCACTGCCTTCAGCGAATCAGGCGTCCCTTCAATGTCCAGGTTGGACACCTCAAGTGTTCATCTCTCTGGTCTTTTAACACCTCCACTATTACCTGGGACCCCTGGCCTGCCAATAACACCTCCAATTTGCCAGGTCAACCCCTTCAGACACTGCTCAATGAAAATTCCTATGAACGATGGCAAGCTCCTGATGGTCGATATTGGCTTTGTGGTCTGTTTGCTTACTCTAGGTTGCCTGCTAACTGGACTGGTACATGTGTACTTGGCATGATCTGTCCCAGCTTCTTCCTATTATCGCTGGCCGATGGTGAACGCCTGGGAGCCCCTGTATTCCACACCAGGGGGTCGCCAAAAGTGGTCTACTTCCACTAATTCCCTTAAAATAGGTGAATGGGGTGATGACTGGCCTGCAGAATGGATCATCGCTGCTTATGGACCTGCTACTTGGGCTGAAGATGGCTGCTATGGTTATTGGACCCTATCTATATGCTTAACCGCATCATTCGCTTGCAGGCTGTTCTTGAACTCATTACCAATGAAACAGCTCGTGCATTGGCTACTATTGGCAAGGCCAATGCTAAAATGCGCACTGCTATCTATCAGAATCGCCTAGCTCTAGACTACTTGCTGGCGACAGAAGGTGGTGTCTGTGGCAAATTCAAACTCTCCAACTGCTGCCTTGAACTTGATGACGATGGTAAAGTGATCGAGGGAGTTGTGGATCGTATCACCAAACTGGCTCATGTTCCTGTCCAGACCTGGCGTGGCCTCACTGCAGACTGGCTCTCTGGCACCTTCAGCTCCTGGTTGCCCTCTGGCTCAGCAATGAAGACCATCTTGCTGGTTGCCACCCTGTCTTCTCTGCTCCTTTGTTGCCTGCCCTGTGTGGTCCCCATAGCCATAAAGCTGCTCAACCGAACTGTTGACTCTGCTGTTGACCGTTCCACTGCAGCTATGGACCTTGTGCTCCCCCAGTATCGACCAGTCCCTACAAATGATCCTGACCTTCCTCCTTCTTGAACTTTATCAAGCTCATCTCCTTCCTCCTTCATTCGACTAGCCTGAAAGGGGGGACTGAAGGAGTCTGGGACTGGTTTTCCTGAGTGTTGGACTAAGTTTTCTCCTTAATAAAATGCTGAATTATGTTTAATTGCAGACCTAACTTATCTCATGTTCTAGCCTGCCTGCACTGGGTGTTGTAACTGGGCGTTTTAACTTCTTATGGTTATCTCAGCATATATAATATTGCATTCCGCCCTCCTGGACATGTACCAGAAAGACTGCAGGGCTTAGATAAGTGACCTGCTAGTGAGAGCTTAGGACCATTGATTGTTAAGAAAAGTAACACATGAAAAGTTTTTCTAGTATAGCCAGAAGAATGTATAAATATCTCTAACTTCCTGGTTTTGGGACTTCTGAAGCCAGCTTGGGGCTCAGGGATCCGCATATGTTGAATAAAACATCTTTGCTTTCTTCAAGTCTCTAAGTTTTGTGGCCAAAATGACCTTTCAATAGAACATGACATAAGTATGAATACACAATAAATGAAAAACACATGATGAATATGAATGAAAAAGCATATAAGAAAGACTACACAATATGATATGATATAAGAAATGTATAAATTCTAACTCTGTATTTAAACCTGCTGGTGAAATCGTGTTTATATCAAAAATAGCTGTTTGTTCAGATTGTAGTAATAAGCGATCAATGTTGCCACCTCTCCAGCTTTATTGAAAAGTCCTGTAGATGAAAAATTTCAACTCCTTGGTGGTGTGGCCAAATTCATGCAAGTTTGTCACTAATGGTGCTGATGTGTCATTCCTTAAAATGCAACTTCTATGTTTAATAATGTGGTTTTTTACTTTCCTTTTGGTTTTGCCCACGTACAAAAGATTACATGGGCATTTTATAATGTAAATGACTTGTTCTGTATTATAGTCACTGTCAAAATTTAAGAATTTTTGTTTACCTGTCCTGGGATGTATGAAGACCTGCATGTGCATGGAATGTTGACATACAGAGCACTTTCCACATGGGTGATGTCCGTGATATGCTGTTGGCTTAGTTTTAATCTGTGGAAGTGTGGAAGGTACTAGTTTATCCCGCATATTTCTATTCCTAGTGAATGCAACAATTGGCTTGATGGTCTTGAAGCATTTATGTAGAGACAGAATGTGCCAGTGTTTGAATATAATATTACTAGTCTTTAAGCCCGTTACATTAACGGGTGCTAGAATAGATGTGTCTGTCTGTCTGTGTTTCTTTATCTCTCTCTCCTTGGCCGCTGTCTGTATCCTTCTGTCTCCCCCTCCCCCCCGAGCAAAGCTGTCTGCCCCCAGCACCCACCTCCCCCCCAAATGTCTCTCCATGGCCCTCTTCTGTCTCTCCCCCCAGAGCAAAGCTGTCTGTCCCCTTTCCCTATCTCTCCATGGCCCCTTCTGTTTCCCCCCAGCACACCCCTCTCCCCAAAGCAGCCCCCTTTCCCTCTCCCGCTGACTCTCTCTCTGGCCCCCTTTCTCTGTCTGTCTTTCTGTCCCTCTCCCTGCCCCTGTGTCTTTCTTTCTTTCTGTCTCCCTCCCTCCCGCTGTCTGTCTGTCATTTTTCCCCATTTCCCTGTGCAGCAGCATTTCCATCCCACTTCCCTATGCAGCAGCAACAGCATTTCCCTCCTATCCCCCCCCTTTCCTGTGTAGAAGCAGTAGCAGCATTTGACCCCACTCCCCCTTTCCCTTTTCTTCCCTGCTCCGTTCGGCCCCTCCCCCTTCTTTTACTTTCGTTGTCAATCCGGCCTGCTCCTGACCCTCCCACCGCCGACAAACCTCGGGACTCCAGCCACGTAGGCAGCACTTTAAACACGCTGCTTCGCGGCCTTCTACTGGTGATTTCCTCTGCCGCGTCTGTCTCCGATGATGTCATCAGAGACGCGGCAGAGGAAATCGGCAGAGAAGGGCGCAAAGCAGCGTGTTTATAGTGCTGTCTACGCTGCTGGAGCCGGGAGGCGACGGAGAGGGCAGGGGGTGCTAGCGGCCGGCAGCGGTGGAGAGCAGGGAAGGGCGCGCATGCCACTTGTCTTGCCTCGCGTGAGTCCAGACCGTAAGCCGCGCATGCGCACTTTCTATGTGTGCTACAGCTCACGGAAAATGGACGCACGCATAGGAAGTGCACATGTGCGGCTTACCGTTTTATTATATTAGATGAATTTCTCTAGAATGATGGGAAAACTGCATAGTACATACCAGATCTGGAGATTTCTTGATTTTATTCCTGGTATCTAGTAAGTCTTCACGATGAGATAATTTAGATCTCTGATGAATTGTCCTGGATGGGTAACCCTTTTGTGTGAAACGATTCGCTAGTATAATTAACTGTTTTTCAAAATCTGAAGGTTCAGAACATAAACGTTTCAATCACAGCAAAACCCCCCGCAGGGATTCCAACCATACCAAATTAATCCCTGTCCGAGGTTTTCTCCACCGCGGAAGAATCAAGCATGCCAATGCCCTATGCGGAGCCAACCAGGAATCAATCAGGCCCGCAGGGGCAAAGAGCGAATAAGAGCAGTGTTCTCCCTAGGGCCTTTCAGCCAGGCGGTCCACCCGGGTAATTTAGATGACCGCCCAGCTAAATTCTGCTGCTGCCGCTCAACATAAAAAAAAAAAGCCGGCTTGGAGATTTCACCTTAGCCCGTAGCGAACTTACGCTCCGGGGCTTTACATGTGCATGCCGGCTTCCCTTCTCTTTCCTCCGAAACCGGAAGTTATGAACGGGGGGGAGGGGGGAGAGAATGGAAGCCGGCACGCACATGCTAGAGCCCTGAAGCATGCGTTCGCTATGGGCTAAGGCGGGAGACAGGTCAGTGAAGCTTTCAATTTGCTCTTCTTGCTGCTGGATCCTGCCTACTTTCAGTTTCCACGAAGGCAGGACCTGGCAGCATTTCCCCCAATCGATCAGCCTTCTTCTCCGACGGCAGAATTGACATCGGGGAGAGGAATGCTGGTCGGCCCGAAGTAAGGAGAGCTTGGGGCGGTGGCGGCGGCTTTGCGGCCTGTTCCCCGATGGCAGCAGCATTGGAAGTGGCTTGGGGAGGGCAAGGAGAAAGAAAGAAAGAGGGCAGGCAGGGAGACAGAAGGAAAGAAGAGAAACAGAAAAAAAGAAAGGGGGCATGAAGAGAGAAAGAAAGGCCAGGAAGAGAGGAAGAAAAAGTTGAGGGGAGGGGAATGAGGTCAGGAGGAAAGGAAGCATACAAGATGAAAGAAGGGAAGAAAGATTGGATGCACAGTCAGAAGAAGAAAGTGCAACCAGAGACTCATGAAATCACCAGACAACAAGGTAGGAAAAATGATTTTATTTTAAATTTAGTGATCAAAATGTGTCTGAATTTATATCTGCAGTCTATATTTTACACTATTTTACTAAACCGCAATAGCGGTTTTTAGCGCAGGGAGCCTATGAGCGTCGAGAGCAGCGCTGGGCATTCAGTGCAGCTCCCTGCGCTAAAAACTGCTATCGTAGTTTAGTAAAAAGGGAGGGGGTATATTTGTCTATTTTTGTATGGTTGTTACTGAGGTGACAGTGCATAGTCATCTGCTTTGACCTCTTTGAAAAAACCCCGGAATAGGAATGATTATTAACATTTTCTCTGCGTACAGTGTGCTTTGTGGATTTTTTTAAAATTTTATTGTTGGTAGATCATTTTGACTTGGTCATTTTAAAAGTAGCTCGCAAGCCCAAAAAGTGTGGGCACCCCTGCTCTAGAACATCGCTTCTTAGTTTTATCAAGTGGTGCAGTGAGGGGCCAACACTTTACATCTTATCACCACATTCTTTCTTTTTTCTCCTCATATACAAAACAGTTCTTTATTCTAAGCAGCTCTGGCACTAACAGTATTATGGGTACCTTATGCTATTTTCACTACGACTTGCAGTCAGGTTCGGCATTTTATCATGGTTGCCCCTCCCCTATCAGTGTGTATTCAATCCACTGCCGACACTTTTTTGGCGCCTCTTTCAACGGATCAAATATCATAGCCCCATTGTCGCGTGTTCACATTTATTCTGCGAACGAGTTTATCTCATCAGTGCAGAGACCTTTTTGGTAAGTCCATTTTACTCTCCCTTTTTTACTTTCCCAAGTGCTGTGGTTTTATTCTTTGGTTTTAATAATTTAGATCTTTCCCAGGTTCACTTTTCATCTACCCGGTCGGCTTGTCTTTGAGCTACTATCGGCTTATGTTTGCAAGATACACTCTGTATTATCAGCTGTTCATTTCCCAATCGTTTACTTTTGCCCTGTTTAGATCTATATTGTCTAGGCATACTGTTTGTAATCAGCCATCATTTAAGTATGTACATGCCCTATTTTAGGGGGGGGAGGTTAACTTATTTTAGCATGTTGTTTCATTAATTCTGAGTTCGGTGTTACAATATGTTGTTCTTGGTTTTTAGTTTACACATTATTTATTCTTTTCTATAACATGTTCGCATCGCAATTTTACTCAAAAGTATAAATAGGTATCCATATTCAAGTTTCATTACGGTACTCTGGTTTTGGCTCCAGTATTTGTCACTTCCGTCCACAAGGTCTGGCTATCCGTTACCATCTCATATTTAAAGATTCACTTGTTATAATTAGCAGTGATCCACACGTCTCTTCATAATGGACATGTCCGATTTTAGCATTTGGATCTTAGTACTATGGGTTTGGTCTTTTCTGGTTTCCTTTCTATAGTCTGCTTTTCGTCTGGAGAATTTTGAGTTTAGAATTACATTTTATGACATATTTTTGTGGTTATAATTGTATGACATGGCTAAATCGGTCAAGTTATCCATTCTTTTTATTATTTTTTGTCCCCCTCATTCAGTGGCAGACCGCCCCGGGTGCCAGCCCTAGGGGGTACACAGCCAGATGGATCCAGAACCTTCCAAGCTGCTCTAAATGGAACCTGCATGGCTGCCTTACTTATTCTGAAACAGAGTCGGCAGCCGCACTGAAGTGCAGGAAGGTCCCGCAATGACTGAATTTGCCGCCTCTGCCTCCAGAATACGTAAGTGACATCGGAAGGGTGGTCCGGCAGCTGCAGTCATTGCACAACCTTGCTGCAACTCCCTGCGTCTGCCGGCCCACCCCCTCCCACATCACTTACATCTTCCAGAGACAGAGGCAACAGAAGCAGTCATCATGGGACCTTGCTGGTTTGGAGGGAGAGCGGAGTATAGAAGCGTGGTGGAGGAAGAAAAAGGAGGTCAGGGTGGTATGGAAGGGTGGTGGAGGGAGGGAAAGGGGGCAGATGCTGATGGAATTGGTGTGCAGGGAAAGCAGAGAGAGACATAAGGGGGAAGGATACTGAATGGAATTGGGTTGGAGGGAAAGAAAGGGGGCAGATGCTGATGGAAGTGATGGGAAGGGAGAGGAGAGAGTGAAATGCCAGACCATGGGGGTGTGGGAGAGGGAAGGGAAGAAGAGGAGAGAGATGCCAGACCATTGAAGGAGGGAAGGGAAGAAGATGGATGCCAGAATAATAGGGGTGAAGGGAGAGATGGAAAGGGAATACAAGGAGAGAAGATGCCATATATAGAAGGGGCAGAGAGAGAGTAGACAGTGGATGAAAGGAAGAGAGTGACAAGACTATGAGGAAAGCAGAAATCAGAGAAGACAATGTAGAAAAAAATTATATTTATTTATTTTTTGCTTTAGATTTTTTGCTTTAGATTTTTCGCTGTTTCTGTGGTGTTGCATTGTATGCAGAGTCCAGCTTCTTGGTGGTTCAATTTAACCTTTGTCTATGTTTTTCTATTTTATCCCCCCTTTTACAAAACTGTAGAGCATTTTTTTAGCACCGGCCATGGTGGTAATTGCTCAGAATTCTATGAGAGTCTGAACTGTTACCACCATGGCTAAAAACCACATTACAGTTTTGTAAAAGGGAGAGGGGTTAGTTTGTGATTATATATTCCATACTAGGCGAAGGTGTTTTCTGTGTTCTGTGTGTTCGAAAGACATGGTTTACAGTTAGGATTGACTATCTGTACTATTCTGGCTTGTTTAGTTTTACAATGGGTGTATTGATGTACTGCTCACTGCAATATGTAAGATGCTGCCTTTTCCTAGGTACACTCTTGTGTGATGTGTGGATTGTTACTAAATATCATGTTTTTCATACAGATGGGGGGTGTCAAAATACGATGGGCCTCGGGTGTTACATATGCTAGGTACGCCACTGCCTTCATAGTTTATATCTAATCCACAAGCCTGCTTTTAGGACCTACAGGGTATGTATCCCTCTGATTCATGACAATTTCACTTCTCATGTTATCTTATCCATTCTTTTTATTATACAACTGCACAGATAAGCATCATTCTTTGACATGATTGGACCTTGAAAACTAACGGCAACAGTGTTCTCCCCAGAAAGTTTATCCAGCCATGAAAAACATTTGCTGCATTTAATGTTCCACAAAAAACATTTGCTCTGTTTAGTGTGCCGGAGTTAAAAAAGTTTGAGAGACGCTGCTCTATACCATTTGAAAGAGGGCAAATATCTAATTATTCACTTCTAGAATTGGATACTTCTTAAATTTAATATAAATATTATGGAACAAGTGTCAAACCTTAAGAAAGGCAGTCATATTGAGCATTGGAAAATAACTAATAATAATTAACTAATACAAAGAGTACACATTTAGGGCTCCTTTTACTAAGCTGCGATAGCGATTTTACCGTGAGCTTAGCTCATGCAGAATTGCCGCACATGCTAGACGCTAACGCCAACATTGAGCTGGTGTTAGTTCTAGCCATGTAGTGCGGCAATTCTGCACGCGCTAAAAACGCTATTGCAGCTTAGTAAAAGGAGCCCTTAATTTTCCACACCACCAAATTTCCCCGTCCCGCCCCACCCGGCTACTTTTCATGCCACCCAGCTGGAAAAAATTTCTGGGGAGAACACTGAAGAGGTAAAGAGCTCATGAACCCACCGCAGCAAGGCTGCCACGTTATATAACCTGAGGTCCAGTGGAGCCAGCCCCCCCACCTGCTTTGTGTAAGTTTCCAAAAGCCTATACACGCATGACGGTTATGCCAAAGAAATTAACCAATAAAAGATTTATAAGCCTGTTCATCCGCGCCCTTGAGCCATAGGGGAAGCATTTGCAGTGGGTAAAGAATTTTGGGTAGCAGAACCATTTTAACCAGTTTCCTGCAGGAAGGCCAGTGAGACTTTCTCCTTCTTCAGGAAAGACAAAACCTTTTCCCTATTTATAGGGGTATTAATACCAGCCACATTTAATGTAATATAGGTGAAATCAGCCATAGCCATGTGAGATACAAAAAGTAAATGGTCAAAGTGACCAATCCACTAAGCAGCCCAAGGAGGCCTCCCAGCTAGACCCCCAAGGATCAGCAACCTGGACCCAGTCAATCATCCCCTGCATCCCAATTGCCCCCCCTCTCCTCCCACAAGTTCGGTCTCCAACCCAGTCAAACCCCCCATACATAACCCAGCTTGCCACATCATAAACGCCATATAACCCCCCTACACTCCCCCAACCCCCCTCTCCAACACCCAACTACCTCATAAAATAGAATAACAGAGCCCCCTCCTAGACCTTCCCCCACCCAGAATGTAGGTAGAAAGAATTACCCGCGCCCTTCACTTTCCATACCTTTTATCAGACTTGTCGCTCTCCTTTGCTCCCTCTTGAGTATCTCCATATCCTTCTTAAGGTACGGTGACCAATATTGTACGCAGTACTTCAGATGCGGACGCACCGTCGTCCGGTACAATGGCAGTATAACTTACTTCGTTCTGCTTGATTATAACTAGCATTCTATTCGCTTTCTTGGCGGCCGCTGCGCATTGTGCCATCGGCTTCATTGACTTGTCCCTTTCTTGGGTACTCTCATTCAATAACATCCCTCCCATCATAAAGCTGTACCTAGGGTTTCTGCTTCCTACATGTAATACTTTACATTTCTCTACATTGAACTTCATCTGCCATTCCTCTAGTTTGTTCAAATCCCTTTGCAATTCTTTGCAGTCCTCTTTAGTCCGAGCACCACTAAATAGTTTGGTGTCGTCTGCGAATTTTATTATTTCGCACTTCGTCCCTTTTTCTAGATCATTTATAAATATATTAAATAGCAGCGGTCCGAGCACCGACCCCTGTGGAACACCACTCGTGACCTTCCTCCAATCCGAGTAGTGGCCCTTCACTCCTACCCTCTGTTTCCTACCCGCCAACCAATTTTTGTTAGGTGGGGCAGAATCATAGAGGAAATCAGGTATGATATACATCAGTGGTTCCCAGACTTTCTGTCTGTTCTTTGTTCTTTCTGAATCTTCCCGCCTTGAGTCGCATGACCTCTCAGTCTGGCTTGTGGAAAATATAGGGTTTCATATGTTGTGTGGATCTATGGATGGAAGGGGCCCCGAATGTGAATGATATGTGGTATGATTGATATAAGATATAAGAAACTAAAAGGGAGCCTAAGAGGCAACATCTGGAAATGGTTAAGTTAGAGTCAGAGACACTGTACCAGTCTTAGAGAGGCCACCAGCATAGGAAGGGGTCTGGGGTTTCTGAGTCTGTGTGTCAGTGAAATTTGAAACTGTAAGTTTTCCAAAGCAAGTGTGTCATCTGACACAGACAAGGGGTTTGATTTCACCTTTTTGAGAATGACAAAAAAGTATTGGGTATGTTATATGTAATAATGTTTTAGGCATATGTAGAAATTAATGTAAACAAAAATATGATTTTAAAAACTTTTGTCTTTGAGTTTGAAAAACTTGTTCCTATGTAAAGGAAGTTCTTTGTTCAAACCTAAGGACAGCCTCTATTAGTCAATTGGCTGACAAGTGTGATGTCAGACTGGACATAAAATATATACTGGTCAACAAATTATGGATTGGGATTCTTTGCCAGAAATGCCAGTGTTTGGCGTCTGTAAAGGCCCCCGATGACGCAAATAATCTTTTGATGGATGTTATGGAAATAAATAAAATTAATACTTTTTTTTGGAACCTTTTGCGTCATGTGCCATTACTCATGTACACTTTACATACTGTCACCCCCCCGGTACTAGGTTGTCAGAATGGCTACCGGGCAGTGTGCAAAATAATAGTCCCGAGAGTGCCTTCTTAAGGTAGAAGGGTCCTGCTGGCATTAATAGTAGGGTAATAAAACATTCCCCAAGAACAAAAGAATATCAAACCAGAAGTTCTGTATGAGAGCAAGCTTAAATCAGGCAGCACTCTGGAATTGGCAGTGCTGTCAGTGTAGGTACTGTTTCTCAAAACAGGCTTGCATAGAAAATCAAAAATAAGAGGCCTTAACAAAACTCACAGGCCTCTACCTTTCCATAGGTAAGTATCCCGGTCTGGCTTCCAGGAATAAATTCACAGTCCATAGCAGAACTATAGCAATCCAGAAAAGCCAGCTTGCATAGTCTTTAAGTGTAACTTATTCAAAAGTTCCTCTATCACAGTCCAAAGTACTGCACTCGCCTTTGAAACAACAGGCTTTCCACCTCAGCTTACTAAGCCGGTGGGGGAGGGGTGTAGCTGAGTCCACACAATTAACATTTGCCAAACTGGCCCCACAAACCCAAACCAAAGATCTTTGGGGACTCACCCCATACTACCCCCAGTTAGTTTTCAAGTCCCCTGTGAGCAGTAGCAAAAAGAGAGAAACACAACTGTTCCAAAAAGTTTCAAAAACAAAAACGCTGAGCTTCAGCAACAAGCCCAGCACTGCTCACCAATTGTCAGCAGCAATTCCAAACAGGCAAGAGAGGAAAAAAACCCACTTAACTCTCGTCCATAAGTTCCTCAGCAGGTTCCATAGAAGTGTCCATATCTTCTGTAGAATGAAGGCTGGATAATTGGCTTGCTCCAGGGAAGGCTTCTAGTTCTTCCATCTCAATCTCATTCTCCAGGTGAGAGGGAGGAGAACTGGCTCTGAAGACCTCTTCTTCCCCTGGCTCAGGAGCTACTAATTTAAGCTTCCTGGATTCTGGTATTTTAGACCTGCACAGCCCAAGCCTGCGGGAAACAACAGAGGCCCATATCCCCAAGCCTCGCCAGCTACAGAGAGTCACCACCAGGCAGGTAGAATGGAATCACAGCTGGTAAGATAGCAGTACCGCCATGGCAGAGCAGCTAGGGTGCCGGGACCAGAGGGGCCAAGCTCCGGACATATTCTTTGATGTCTTCCAGGTTGTTGCACATCTTCGGCCCCCCAAAACCCATGAACTGGACCACAAACCGCAGGCCCCAGTTGCAAAGTTTTTAATTATTTATTTCTTCTATTTGTGCGTCCCACATACCTATACAAGCTCTAGCGACATTACAGAGGAAGGGGTTAGAAGAGGGTAGGGAGGACTATGGAGGGTAGGAAGGAGGGGAGAGAAGCATGTAGAATATTTCGTAGAAATTTGTAATTTGACAGATAGGAGCACCATACATGTAAATGATATCTAAATGAATTAAAGTAATATGTAAAAAGGAATAGAAGGGAGGAACTGTTAAACAATAGAATTCAGGGAAATGCAATTAATAAAATAAAAACAATAGGGGTAAAAACAACAGAATAAAATTTAAAATAATTCATAAACTGCCACTTCGGCAGAATAATCGTTCAACAAAAGAACCTTGGTGCCAAGGTAATCCAGCGATCCCTTCTTGCAGTACAATTATATCAATTGGGCCTTGTCAGCAAAATTTAGGATCCTAGCTATAACAGGACGCGGTCGCCCTTCGCCCTCTCTGCGGGTGAATGTGAGCTGAAGGCAAAAAGCCAACAGCCTCTGAGAGCCACTTTTCCACAAAGGCTCATAGGTCCTCCTCTTTAATCGTCTCTGCCAGCCCCACTATACGGATATTGTTTCTTCTGCCCTTCTCTTGATCCTCGAGTCAGGCGTGCTGGGTATTGCATCGAGTTTCCAGGTCCCTCCATGGTGGAGGTCTAGTCCTCGTGGTCGGCAATCCTGACCTCAGCTGTGTGTAGCCTCTGCCCATGCCGCTCCAAGCTATCATGAATGTCCTCTACTGTAGCTTGTAATTTGGACATGCGGTCGTCAATCACAGCTGAGATATTCTTGGTGAGTTCTTTCACCGCGTCTTCCTGCAGAAGCACTTTTGGCGGGGTGGAAGGCGCAGATGCCATATTGCCTGCTCCGTGCTGTTTCTGTGCTTTGATCAGTCGAGGTGTTTTAACTGGCATACCGCAACCACGCACCAGGAAAGAGTCTTAGATTGTCCCTCCGGCATGCAGGAACTGTAAGACATGTCCCATGTATATTTATAGAGTTCATGGGTAATTTTAAATGGCAATAAAGCACGATATTAGGCGCAGGAAGGTTGGAGTTAAGGCAGGGAGCCTCCGTTTAGCATTGCATCTTCATGTGACCCCCCCCTCCTCTTCTTTTAAAATATCTGGTTCTTCTTTGGCTTCAGTTTCCAATTAAATTTCCCCAATGTTATCCTCATTGCCTTGTATGTATAAATTTTCCATATATTCTTCCCATCTCTTTTCAGTGCTTTCTGGATCATTCAATATCATTCCATTGGCATCTTTAAGTATCCACAGTTGAGGCTGGAATTTCTGCCGCAATCCCTTAATCTCCTGATATGCTAATCTGTTTTTTTTTTCTATTTACATGTTCTGATTCAATTTTCTGACAAATATTCTTGAGATATTGTTCTGTCTTATCAAACTTGACTTTGAAACACTCAGTTCATTTGTGATACTTTTTCTCTATCACCGGATAGTTTAGCTTGTCTTCTTTCTTCTGCTACTTTTCTGGTTTCTTCTGAAATCCAAGGTGATATCTTGGTTTTCTTTTTCTTCTGGAGTGTTTTTTTACCTTCATCACTAATTACAGTTTTGATGTCATTCCATAACTTTTTTGACTCTGTGTGCAATTCTGGTCACTGCATCTCATAAAAGATGTAGTGGAATTAGAAAAGGTATAGAGAAGGGTGCTGAAAATGATAAAAGGGATGGGATGACTTCCCTATGAGGAAAGGCTAAAGTGGCTAGGGCTCTTCAGCTTAGAGAAGAGATGGCTCAGGAGTGATATGCTAGAGGTCTATAAAATACTGAGTGGAGTGACAAGGGTAGATGTGACTCACTTGTCTACTCTTTCCAAAAATACTAGGACTAGGGGGCATGTGATAAAGCTACTAAGTAGTAGATTTAAAACAAACAGGAGAACATTTTTCTTCACACAAAGTGCAGTTAAACTCTGGAATTCATTGCTGGAGAATGTAGTGAAATCAGTTAGCTTAGCCGGGTTTAAAAGAAGGCATAAAAGCTGTTTTAATACTTGGGATCTAGCTAGGTACTTGGGACCTGAGTTAGCCACTGTTGGAAACAGGATGCTGTGCTTGATGGACCTTCGATCTGTCCCAGTATGGCAATTCTTATGTTCATCTTACCCAACCATATGATGATGGGTTCACCCTGATTCTAGGCGACAGCATTATAGGCAAAAACTATAGCACTAAAGCTTAATGTGTCTCTTGATAGGCAGAATCAGAGGAACATTCAGAAGACCCAGGAAGTAAGTCACAGTGGGCTCAGTGCATGACCTAAGAAGCTGGACCAAGAAAGAAACATACATTGTGGTGGTCAGTTCACAGATCTTGGGTCAGTTCCTTAATCAGCACTGTAACATCAGAAAGCAGGCATCAGAAAAGGCATAAAGGGCCTGATTCTATAAATGGTACCTAAATTGATAAACATGTAGGACAATGGCATTTACTGCTTTCAGTGTCAGTGTTGGTGATTGTAAAGGTAATTGAGGAACTGCTAAATGTAATTGAGGCACTGCTCAAGGAAAGGATAGTGAATTTCCTGGCATCCAATGGGTTGCAAGATCCAAGGAAACATGGTTTACAACCATGCCACACAAATCTGATAGACTGGACTATGAACATGCGCTAGATGTAGTCTACTTAGTGGTGCCTGACTCGAATTATGTGCTGGTATATTAGGCAAGGGTTTTCTTCGCCTAATACTAAAACTCAATTCACACACAAACTCCTCTCCTAACCACCCCTTCTTTTTGGGTAGGTACCTCATAGATGCCTACATTGCACCTAGTGGAAAATTAATATTTTTTAATTGTTGTTTTTTTATGGCACTGTTCAATTAACAGTGTCTATTGAACCAATTAAAAAATTAAGTTAGGTGCTAGATTGGCTAGGTGCGCTGATCGAGGTGCTTAATGGTAGGCACTCTTTATAGAATCAGCGCCAAAATAGTTGCAGACAGTCCTGGGTAAAGAAAAAGTTCTGCTTTTAAAACCATTCTTAAGATGAATTTCTATGGATGTGAGAATCTGTGTGAATTTATGTTCTCCTGTACAGTATAGAGTCTATAAAAACAAATATTAAAGAAACAGTCCTCAAAATAAAAGTATGTAGTTTAAATAGAAAGATAGGAGTTATAAGGAACTTGTTTCTCTTCACAAAACCATGGGGAGCATTTCCTACACAATGCCCGTGGCTGACCTGGAAACCTTCACTCTGAGAATAGAGTAGTGGAAAATGTTTTTCCCCTCCCAAACTCTGATTCTGGTATTCTTCCCACCTTCTCCACCTTGAGGCCCCTCTTGCTTCCCTCTCCATCGTCCTACTGTTCCCTCTCCATCAACACATACAAAATGTTTCCCTCTCATCCTCATGCATCTCTACCTCACTCCTCTCCTACCACCATGTCCAATAATTCTCTCTCTCCCTATGCCCAACAATTCTTTCTTCATTTCCCCATGTGCACCATCTCTTTCCCTCTCACTCAGACACTCATGTCCAACAATTCTCATTTTCTATTCCCTCCTCCACCTCAGCATCTCTTTCCCTCACTCCCTCCATTCTTCCATCCTATGTCCCAAATTCATGCCCCCACCTTCCTTCCTTCATCCAAAGTTTGTGCTCCCTCCCTTCCTTGTGTCCCATCGCGCCCCTCCCTCCATTCTATGTCCCAAGTTTGTGCCTCCTTCTTGCAGGTGTTTACCTGTTCTGGACGGCTCCCTCCTCCTCCTTCCAGCCGTAATTATTTCTCTTCACAAAGCCGTGGGCAGTGACTTCTACATGTAGTTGACCCAGAAGCCTTACCTCTGACTTCATAAAAAAGCTCCCTTCGACATCAGAAGAAAGGCTTCTGGGTCAGCCATGTGTAAAAGCCACTGCCCGCGGCTTTGTGAAGAGAAACAAGTGCAGCTGGAAGGAGGAGGAGGAGGAGGGAGCCAGCCAGAAAAGGCAAACACCCATGGGAGGCATAAACTTGGGACACAGGAGGGAAGGAGAAAGAGGGGCATGTTATGACATGAAGAGAGGCACGTTGGGACACAGAAGGGAGAAGCAGGACCCCTGTTCGTAACTATGAGTCTGACTAAGAAGAACGTTCGTAAGCTGGGGACTGCCTGTACTTGTGGCCTGCACATGACCTGCAAGTGCAGCAGCAGCTGCAGCTGAGAGTAATGTGAAGATTAAGGGATCTCTTTCACGACTTTTCTGCTACCTGCTCTCTAAATCAAAGATAAAGCTAGTCAACCACTTAAACAATGAGGGGAAAAAAAGACACAGGCAGTTTCACACCAACAGGGTTGGAGATTCACTAAATCCCTTGAAAGCCATGACCTCATACAACTGTGGCATGAAAATGGACATAGTTAAAGCATAAACAATGGGGGCAAAGGAGAAAGTATGGAGCAAATGGAGAGAGATGGGGGAATGTTACGTTTGTGTTCATTTTGCTACGGCACTTCTTGTTTTATGTAATTCCCTGAAATTTAAAATTTCAGTAAAGAAAAGCTTCTAAAAATAATTTTCTGAACAAGCAAAATATTTAATATTTTATTTCATCCTTTCCTGAGGAAAACTAACAGTGTGAGAGGTCTTAGATTTTGGTTGTTCTGGAATATACAGTTTGACATTACCTAGGTCCTCGAGAGCCACAGGCGGGTCAGGCTTTCAGGATATCCACAATGAATATGTGCAAGATGGATTTGCATTCCCTGCCTCCTTGAGATGCAAATCTATCTCATACATATTTATTGTGGATATCCTGAAAACCTGACCTGCCAGTGGCTCTCGAGGACCAGAATTGCCTACCCTTGACCTAGGTAAATATAATTTGCAGGTTAAGGAATGGAGTTTTAACTTAATATATACCACATTCATCACTAAAGGTCTACATTTTGCTACCAGGACTGCATGGCAGAAAATAATTAAACACAATACTACAAGGATGTCATACTTAAGTTATTCTGCTCTTCAGTGCTCCATTATATTACCTTGCAAAGTTAATAGTCAATTGTGGGTCGTGTACATCATGTAGTTCCAGGTGTCTTGCCACTACAGTGTGCATTTTTATCAGACTCTGTTTGGTTTCCTGCTGATTGGTTATGTCCAGAGCAAAATTCTTTCCTTGGCATAGACGGGACTGCACTGATTCCAGAAATAAAGTGTACAAACTCTTTCTTTCTGCATCTAAATCATATAATTAAATAATTAAAAACATTAGCACAAAATATAACTCAAACACAATCAAAACCAATATATACTGGGCAAAGATGCCATGAGAGCCTTCATTTGCAACTACTCTGGGGTTTTTTTATCATATTTTTGCACACCCACCCCAGCTGATTCTAATGATCGCAGTGAAAATTATCAGAAATAAGTCAGAATACATAGATCTTCTGAAATCTGGTTAATGTGGACTCATTCTAACTATTAAGAAGTTAAGTTTATAAATTATTTTTATGCCTAAAGGAAAAATTTGGACATCTGCTAATTTAGTCCAATCAGACCAGTCCAAAACCAGTGGGTGATGCCTGTCAGTCAGCAGATGGAGACAGAGACCAATAATTTTCCAAAAGAAAAGCCCATAAACCATTAAGATGGGGAAATTCACTGCATATATCTAAAACAAGCAGCATAAAATCTGTTTTACAGATTTGGGATCTTGCCAGGTACTTGTACTACAGACTTTCCGGACCCTGGAGGATGTCCTCTGTTCTGGGCAAGTGCTCATCAGTCTGGAAGTCTGGGCTTGAGGTAGTCAGCCCAAAAAGTGGACAGTGAAAAACATCCTGGGTCTGTCAGCCAGCAGTTGTTTCCTAGGGAATGAAACTAGGCAATTACTGAAAAGGAAGCCCTAGCATTCTAGTATTCGCAAAAAGCAAATTCGATCATGTTTCCCCGCTTCTGTCAAAACTTCACTGGCTTCTGGTGATTTCTAGAATTCACTTTAAATGTACCTGCCTAATTTTCAAGATCCTTCCTCCCCTAATCCCACTATCTTGGAATTCTTTGAGACCTGACACTACCAGATTCGCCCACATACTCAAACTATCTTTCCCCTCGTTAAAAGGCGTCATGTATGCAGGTAAATTAGGGAAACCCCTTTTCTTCAAATTCACTGAGCTTTGGAATAACCTCCTTGCCCTGCTGCGGAACCTAGGCTCATTCCAATTATTCCGAAAGCATCTGAAAACCTGGCTTTTCTCCAAAACATAAAGCTATATATTTAAAATGTAAAGCTAGCTATCTTCTTCATAACCTCTAATTTCTTATTATGTCTTTCCCTCATTATTATGTCATTCCCTGTAAACCATGCCGAGCTCTATCTTTATGGAGATGATGCGGTATACAAACTTAAGGTTTAGTTTAGTTTATCCCCTGAGCCAATATTTCTCCATGGACCCCTCAAGTAGATGGCTCACCACAAGGAGTCAAATGTACACATCATTTGGTGGCTCCTCAGCCTCCAACCCTTCAGTTCTGAAGAGTGACATTGGGCAGGCATGATCATGCAAATGCTGACTTTTTGTCTTTGCAGATGGATCCTGACTGCCCTCACTAAGGTCTACAGTGACTTGTTCATGGCCAGATCTAAGGGCTTTTACTTTATCCTTTTCTTTCTTGACCTGTCTGCTGCCTTTGATACTGTAAATCATAGCTTACACCTTGATATGCTGTCCTCGTTTGAGAGGATCCTGGAGGGAGCCGAGACGGAGGAGATAGTAGTAGTAATCCACATTGGAACCAACGACGTCAGCAGGAGGAATAGGACTACACTAACTGACCAGTTCAGGATCCTGGGGAGGAAACTGAAACTGAGGACAAGGAAGATAGCCTTCTCAGAGATCCTGCCAGTACCGAGAGCGGACGCAAGGAGGCAGAGCGAACTACAAGCAATAAACGGTTGGCTGAGGAGATGGTGTGAAGAGGACGGTTTCCACTTTGTTCGGAACTGGACAACTTTCTTGGGGAAGAACAGGCTCTACAGGAGAGACGGACTGCACCTGAGCACGGCTGGGACGAGGATGCTGGCACACAACGTCCAGAGCGTCATAGACTTGGCTTTAAACTGAGGAGAAGGGGAAAGCCGATACTCGATCTGACCTCGACACATTGGACAATAGTATCAAAAAAGGATACTGAGCAAGGACATTGTAAAAGACTGAGTGGGACTGAGTGGGAATTTTTGGAAAAAGGACTCGGGACTGAGTGGGAATTTTTGGAAAAAGGACCTAAGGATGCAATGCAGGGGCCCAGGGCACAAATGAAACTAGCAAGCAGGATCAACAGAGAACAACGGGAGCCAGAGGGGCAACCAAAAATGGGGAAACAGGCTGAGGACGAAACAGACACACCACCGCAGGAGGAGGATGACCGAGACGAGGCTCGGGGACTTGCAACCCATGAGGGGGTTGGCAGGAGTGCCAAACCACGAGGAAAACCAGCAGAGAGGGCAAACAACCGGGACTTACATTGCCTATACACTAATGCTAGGAGCCTAAGGGCCAAAATGGGAGAGCTGGAAGTCATAGCCAGCAAGAAGGACCTAGACATAATTGGAGTCACAGAAACGTGGTGGACTGATGACAATAAATGGGATGTGGCCATACCAGGGTACAAACTCTACAGGAGAGACAGGACACACAAAAAGGGTGGAGGAATAGCGCTATATATAAAAGACTCCATACCCTCAACCAGGATGGAAACACAGTAAGGGTGGATGGCTTGGAATCACTACTAGTTAAGCTACCGGGAGGAACTGGAGCAGACATAAAATTGGGTTTGTACTATCGCCCACCTGGACAACCGGAAGAAATCGACCAGGACCTGGAGGCTGAACTGAGGCAGGTATGCAAAAGCGGAAGTGTGGTGGTGATGGGGGACTTCAACTACCCTGGGATAGACTGGAATATCGGGCACTCAAACTGCACGAGGGAGACCAAATTCCTGGAGGTCACGAGGGACTGTTTCATGGAACAGCTGGTCACGGAACCAACACGGGGAGATGCCACTCTTGACCTAATCTTCAACGGACTAGGGGGACCCGCAAAGGAGGTGGCGGTACTAGCCCCACTAGGAAACAGCGATCACAACACAATCCAGTGCAGGCTAGAAATTGGATCATCAAAGGTGAAAAGAACCACAACGACGGCACTCAACTTCAAAAAAGGGAATTATGATGCCATGAGGAAAATGGTGGGAAAGAAACTCAACGGCAACACAAGGAAGATGGAGTCCATAGAAAAAGCCTGGACCCTACTCAAGGGCACTGTGCACGAAGCACAGAACCTGTGCGTCCCCAAGTTCAGGAAAGGGTGCAAAAAAAATAGAACAAAAAACCCAGTGTGGATAACAAATGCAGTGAAAAAGGCGATAAGTGACAAGAAAGCATCGTTCAAAAAATGGAAAAAGAACCAAACAAAGGACAACCAAAAGGAGCACAAAGAACACCAAAGGGAGTGTCACCGAGTGGTTAGGAAAGCAAAAAGAGAATATGAAGAGAGACTGACGGGGGAAGCAGCAAACTTCAAATCATTCTTCAGGTACGTTAAGGGGAAGCAACCAGCAAGGGAGGAAGTGGGACTCTTGGATGATGGAGACAGAAAGGGAGTGGTTAAAGAGGAAAAAGAGATAGCTGACAAGTTAAATGAGTTCTTCACGTCAGTCTTCACGAGGGAAGACACAACCAACATTCCGGAACCCGAAGAGATCGTAAATGGAGATCAGGATGATAAGCTGGTCCAACTAGAGGTAAGCCAAGAGAATGTCCTCAGGCAGATAGACAGGCTAAAGAGCGACAAATCGCCAGGTCCAGATGGCATTCACCCAAGGGTACTCAAGGAACTAAGGAACAAAATAGCAGAGCCACTGCGACAAATATGCAACCTATCGTTAAAAACTGGAGAGATCTCGGAGGACTGGAAAATAGCAAATGTTACGCCCATCTTCAAGAAAGGTTCAAGGGGTGACCCAGGAAACTACAGGCCGGTGAGCTTGACCTCGGTCCCGGGAAAGATGATGGAAGCGCTGATTAAGGACAGCATCTGTGAACACATCGAAAACAATGGACAGCTAAAGTCGAGTCAGCATGGCTTCTGCAAGGGTAGGTCATGCCTCACAAACTTATTGTACTTCTTTGAGGGGGTAAACAGCCAGGTGGATAAAGGGGAATCCATAGACATCATTTACCTTGACTTCCAAAAAGCCTTCAACAAGATACCACATGAAAGACTGCTTAAGAAGCTATGGAACCACAGGGTGCAAGGGGAGGTCCACCGATGGATCAAAAACTGGCTGGCAGACAGGAAACAGAGGGTTGGAGTAAAGGGCCATTACTCAGACTGGCAATGGGTCACGAGTGGAGTTCCGCAGGGGTCGGTGCTGGGACCGCTCCTGTTCAATATATTCATTAACGACCTGGAGGCGGGAACAAAATATGAGGTCAATAAATTTGCGGATGACACCAAACTATACAGCAGGGTTAAAACCACGGCAGACTGCGAAGATCTCCAAAAGGATCTGACGACACTGGAAGAGTAGGCCAAAAAGTGGCAAATGAGCTTCAACATAGGGAAATGCAAGGTCATGCATGTAGGGAAAAAGAACCCTATGTTCACTTACAAAATGGGGGTTCACTGCTAGGGGTAAGTAACCTTGAAAGAGACCTGGGAGTGATGGTAGACACAACATTGAAGGCGTCGGCACAGTGCGCCACAGCCTCAAGGAAAGCAAACAAAATGTTGGGTATCATTAAAAAGGGTATCACAACCAGGACGAAGGAAGTCATCCTGCCACTGTATCGTGCAATGGTGTGCCCGCATCTGGGAATACTGTGTCCAGTACTGGTCGCCGTACCTCAAGAAGGACATGGCAGTACTTGAGGGAGTCCAGAGAAGAGCAACTTCTTTAGATACGTGAAAGGGAAAAAACCTGCAAAAGAGGCAGTGGGACCCCTGGACGACCAGGGAAGAAAAGGGTACATCAAGGAAGATAAACAAATCACAGACAAACTAAATTCCTTCTTTGCGTCCGTCTTTACGAAGGAGGACACCTCAACAATACCTGAAGCGGAGAAAGTGTTTGCAGGAGAAATAGAAGACAGCCTCACCACAGTTGAAGTGGACTTAGACCAGATATACTATCAGATCGACAAACTTAAAAGTGACAAATCCCCTGGACCGGATGGAATTCACCCGAGAGTCTTAAAGGAATTGAAGGTTGAAATCGGAGAGTTATTGCAAAAACTTGCAAACCTGACAATCAGAACTGGACAGATACCGGATGACTGGAGGATAGCGAACGTCACGCCAATTTTCAAAAAAGGATCGAGAGGGGAACCGGGCAACTATAGGCCTGTGAGTCTTACGTCGGTCCCCGGCAAGATGGTTGAAGCACTGATCAAGGATAGCATAGTCCGGCACTTGGACGCACACGACTTGATGAAACCCAGTCAACATGGATTCAGGAAAGGGAAATCATGTTTGACGAATTTACTCCAATTTTTTGAGATCGTGAACGAGCAAATTGATAGTGGGAAGCCGGTGGACATAATATACTTGGACTTCCAGAAAGCGTTCGACAAAGTTCCACACGAAAGACTTCTCAGGAAACTACAAAGCCATGGCATAGAGGGAGATATACAAAGATGGATAGGCAAATGGCTGGAAAACCGAAAGCAGAGAGTGGGCATAAATGGGAAGTTCTCCGACTGGGAGAAAGTGACTAGTGGTGTACCCCAGGGTTCGGTACTTGGGCCGATCCTTTTTAATATTTATATCAATGACCTGGAAGAAGGAACATCCAGTGAGATCATCAAGTTTGCAGACGATACAAAACTATGCCGGGCAATCAGATCGCAGGGGGATACAGAGGAACTCCAGAGCGACTTGTGTCGGTTAGAAACATGGGCGGAGAAATGGCAGATGAAGTTCAATGTGGAGAAATGCAAGGTAATGCATTTAGGCAATAAGAATAAGGAATACGAGTATACAATGTCAGGTGCAACTCTGGGGAAGAGTGAACAAGAAAAGGACCTGGGTGTACTGATAGATAGGACCCTGAAGCCGTCGGCACAATGCGCGGCAGCGGCAAAGAAGGCAAATAGAATGTTGGGCATGATAAAGAAAGGAATCTCGAGTAGATCGGAGAAAGTTATAATGCCGCTTTATAGGGCAATGGTCAGACCACACTTGGAATACTGCGTCCAACATTGGTCTCCCTACCTAAAGAAGGATATAAAACTGCTGGAGAGGGTGCAGAGACGAGCAACAAAACTGGTGAAGGGTATGGAGAAACTGGAATACGAGGATAGACTTATAACACTAGGATTGTTCTCCCTTGAGAAAAGGAGACTGCGTGGGGATATGATCGAGACCTTCAAAATACTGAAAGGAATCGACAAAATAGAGCAGAGAAGATTATTTACATTGTCCAATTTGACACGGACTAGAGGACATGTAATGAAGCTAAGGGGGGACAGGTTCAGGACTAATGTCAGGAAGTTCTGCTTCACTCAGAGAGTGGTTGACGCCTGGAATGCCCTCCCAGAGGAGATTATTGCGGAATCGACCATCCTAGGCTTCAAGAGCAAACTAGATGCATATCTCCTTAAGAGAGGCATATAAAGATATGGTGGACTATAAATTACGCCAGGTGTACACCTGGCAGGGCCTCCGCGTGTGCGGATCGCCGGACTTGATGGACCGAAGGTCTGATCCGGAGATGGCAGTTCTTATGTTCTTAACTAAGCTGATAAAGGGTATGGAAAATCTCTCATATACTGACAGAATAAAAAAGTTGGGGCTGTTCTTCCTGGAGAAGCGGAGACTTAGAGGACAGATTTTTCAAATTATGGGGAACCACAAGTACAAGGGGGGCACTCAGAGAAATTGAAAGGGGACAGGTTTAGAACAAACGCTAGGAAGTTCTTTTTCACCCAGAGAGTAGTGGATACATGTAACGCGCTTCCGGAGGCTGTGGTAGGCAGGAGCACGTTACAGGGCTTCAAAGAAGGTTTGGATAGGTTCCTAGAGGACAAAGGGATTGAGGGGTACAGATAGGAGTAGAGGTAGGTTATAGTGATAGGAGTAGAGGTAGGTTATAGAAATAGTCAGGGACCACTGCTCAGGCAATAGGCCTGATGGGCTGCCGCGGGAGCGGACTGCTGGGCGAGATGGATCTCTGGTCTGCCTCAGCGGAGGCAACTTCTTATGTTCTTATGTCCTCTCCTGGTTTGCCTCCTACCTTTTCCAATACACCTTTAGTGTATGTGTTGGTGGGTCCTCTTCTGCTGCTACCCTGCTAGGGGTTAGTATACCCCAGGGTTCAGTCTTATAACATCTTCTCTTCTCTCTCTACACCTCTTCCCTCGGTGTCCTAATCTCCTCACATGGCTTCCAGTATCACCTATATGCTGATGACTCCCAAATCGACCTCTCTACACCTCAAATTTTATCTAAAGTCTGAGAAAAAGTCTATGCTTATTTGGCTGACATTGCTGCTTGGATGTCCTGCCATCATCTCAAACTAAATATGCCCAGGACTGAGCTGCTCCTCTTTCCTCCTTTCTCCATCTCTGTAAATAACACTGCAATTGTTCCAGTCTCCTCTGCTCACAACCTTGGAATGGGCTCCGATTCTGACCTCTCATTTTCTACGTATATCCAACAAGCTGCTAAGACCTGTCGCTCCTCTCTTCAATATCACCATAATTTGCCCCTTTCTCTCTGACCCAGACCCTTGTCCAAGCTCTCGTAACCTCATGCTTAGATTACTGCAATCTACTCCTAACTGGTATCCCTCAGTGTCACTTTTCCCCCTTGCAATCTGTGCAAAACTCTGCTGCGCGACTCATCTTCTACCAACCTTGCTACGCTCATGTTACCCCTCTCCTTAAGTCACTTCACTGGCTCCCTAACTGCCATCACATACAGTTCAAGATCTTATTGCTGACCTACAAGTGTGTTCATTCTGCTGCCCCTTAATATCTCTTCTCGCTTCTCTCTCCTTTACTTCCCAGAGAACTCCGTTCCTCAGATAAGTCCCTCTTAGCGTTACCCTTCTCCTCCACTGCCAATTCCAGACTTTGTTCCTGTCATCTAGCTGCTCCCTATGCCTGAAATAAATTACCCGAGTTTGTCCGTCAAGCCCCTTCCCTTGTTTAAAAGCAGAGTGAAAATCCATATTTTTAATATAGCTTTCAATCCTTAACCCTACTCCTCTGCCATCCAACCCAGCCTGCTGATTAACCATTCCCCTTAATTGTATCCATGACATACTGTTTGTCTGTCTTGCCTGCTTAGATTGTAAGCTCTTTCGAGCAGGGACTATTTTCTTACCCTTTGTGACTCTGTGCAGTGGTGCTTGTGTCTGGTAATGCTATAGAAATAATTAATAGTAGTAGTAGAAGTAGACATGGCAGGTGACTGACCAGGAGAGGGTACGTGAGGGAAGCTATAGGATGTTGCCACTTTCCCTTAAGGATACTTCCTGACAGTGTAAAAAACCACCTTAAAATCATAGTCCTGCCTAACAGATAAGGACATAGGAGGGGTAGGACCAGAAGGACATGGTCCAGAAAGTATAAAAGCTTAGGGCACAACTAAATTAAGGAGGCCCAGAGGAAACCAACAACACCTGACTGCATATGCCTCTTCCACGAATCTGTGAACTGTAACCATGAACAGTCAGATAGGCCAAGTTCAACTTGGAACCTTATAACCTGATATCTTTGAAACACCTAAATGCAGACTGGCCTAGGTTGATTGCTAAACATAGTAAATGATGGCACATAAAAACCTGAACGGTCCATTCAGTCTGCTCAAAGAGTCATACACATTATTAATTTGTGATTAAATTGTCCTCCTTTGACATTTCTGGGACATATACTGTAGAAGACCACCCAGTACTGTCCTTAGATTTAACTACTGGAGTATTCCGGGGAACCAGACTAAAGTCCAACTGTTTTGTTGACAGACAGCAGTGCTCACCACAGGATATTCTAGTTCAGAGCAGATTAGGGCACAGATAGCCGTTGAGGAAAGTCTTTGTTTAGTATTTAATTTCCACTCATCCTCCCCAGCTCCCACCCATAGAGATTAGCTAATTACTTTTTTAGCCTTCTAATTGATTCAAGAGGATTCTGGAAAATTGCAAGAGGACCTTGTGAGATTGGGAGACTGGGTGTCAAAATGGCAGATAACGTTTAATGTGAGCAAGTGCAAAGTGATGCATGTGGGAAAGAGGAACTCGAACAACAGCTACGTGATGCAGGTTTCCACATTAGAAATCACTGCCCAAGAAAAGGATCTAGGTGTCATTGGCGATAAGTTGAAACCCTCAGCTCAATGTGTGGTATCGGCAGCTAAGAAAGCAAATAGAATGTTAGGAATTATCAAGAATGTTATGATGCCTTGTATCACTCTATGGTACAGCCACATCTCAAATACTGTGTGCAATTTTGGTCACTGTATCTCAAAAAGATATAGCGCAATTAGAAATGGTACAGAGAAGGGCAACAAAAATTATAAAAAGGATGGGATGACTTCCTTGTGAAGAAAGACTAAATAGGACTCTTCTGGATGGAGAAGAGACAGTTCAGGGGTGATATGATCAGAGGTCTGTAAAATACTGAGTGGAGTGGAAAGGATAGATGTGAATTGCTGGTTTACTCTTTCCAAAAAAACACTAGGACCAGGAGGCATGCGATGAAACTACTAAGTGATAGATTTAAAACAAACCAGAGAAAATATTTCTTCACACATGTAGTTAAACTCTGGAATTTATTGCAGGAGAATGTGATGACATCAGTTAGATTAGCAGGGTTTAAAAAAGGTTTGGACAATTTCCTAAAAGAGAAGTCCATAGGTCAATATTGAAATGACGGGGAAATCCACAGCTTACTCCTAGGATAAGCTGCATAAAAAGCACAGTTACTTACTGTAACAGGTGTTATCCAGGGACAGCAGGCAGATATTCTCACTGATGGGTGACTTCACCGACGGAGCCCCGGTACGAACACTTTAAGTACTTGGAAAGTTCTCGATGGCCCACACCGCGCATGCGCGAGTGCCTTCCCGCCCAACATAGGTGCCCTCAGTTAAGATAATCCAGCTAAGAAGCCAACAAGGGGAGGTGGGTGGGATGTAAGAATATCTGCCTGCTGTCCCTGGATAACACCTGTTATAGTAAGTAACTGTGCTTTATCCCAGGACAAGCAGGCAGCATATTCTCACGGGTGACCTCCAAGCTAACAGAATGGGATGGTGGGAGAATTGGCCTTCAAGAAAATAAATTTTGTAATACAGATTGGCTGAAGTGCCCATCCCTTCTGGAGAATGACTCCAGACAACAGTGAGAAGTGAAAGTATGAACTGAGGACCAGGTGGCAGCTTTATAGATTTTCTCAATAGGAGTAGATTTGAGAAAAGCAACATAGTTGAAAAGTTGCCATAGCTCTAACTTTATGGGCTGTGACACGGCTCTCCAGTGCCAGTCTGGTCTGAGCATAGAACGATGCAGGCAGCAAGCCAGATGGAAATCATTTGTTTAGAAACAGGACACCCCAACTTGTTTGGATCGAAAGAGATGAAGAGTTGGGGAGAAGACTTTGTGGAATCTAGGTAGTACGCCAAAGCTCGTTTACAGTCCAAAGTATGCAAGGTCACTTCTCCCGCATGAGAATGAGGCCTAGGAAAAAAGACTGGTAGAACAATCAATTGATTGAGATGAAAGTCAGAGACAACTTTTGGAAGAAACTTTGGATGTGTGCGCAGAACCATCTTATCATGATGAAAAACAGTGAAAGGTGGGTCCACCACTAGTGCTTGTAATTCACTGACCCTCCTGGTAGAGGTGAGAGCAATAAGAAAGACCACTTTCCAGGTAAGAAATTTAAGATGAGCTGTGGCCATTGGTTCAAAAGGTGGCTTCATCAAACTGGAAAGTACCACATTAAGGTCCCAGACAACATGAGGAGGCTTGAGAGGTGGTTTCACATTAAAAAGGCTCTTCATGAATCTGGAGACCAAAGGATGAGCAGTAAGAGGTTTTCCCTGTACTGGTTCATGAAAAGCGGTAATAGCATTGAGATGGACTCTAATGGATGTAGATTTAAGTCCAGAGTCAGACAACAAAAGTAGATAATCCAACACCAACTCCACTGCCAAGGAAGGTGGATCATGATGATGAAGAAGACACCAGGAAGAAAACCGAGTCCACTTTTGTTGGTAACATTGCTGTGTGGCAGGTTTTCTGGAGGCATAAATAATCTGACGGACAGACTGAGAAGAACTCATCCCGAGAGGAACCAAGCTGTCAGGTATAGAGACTGCAGGTTGGGATGTAGAAGCAATTTCTGATTCTGTGTAAGTAGAGTAGTGTAGTAATATTCTGAACCAGGGCAAGGTCCACACACAGGCAAGGTCAGCACACTGATCTGAGGCCCTGTGTAAGGATCTGAGGCCCTGTGAAAGAAGATTCCCTTCTCATTCCCTTTCCCCTCCTGCCACGTAGGCATTCTAAACAATGCTAGCACCTTGTGACAGAATGCTGAGGCATTCCCAGACCCGTCACATATTACCCTTATCTTATTTAAGCTGTCCTTATTTGGAAATGACATCAGCTGACAGGCGTTGAGGACGTGCAAAGACTCAGGTTCTGTCCACGTGATAATCAGGCCCTTGTCTAAGTGCTGAGTTGGAGGGTGATCACAAGGTAAAAGCACAAGGTAAAGGGAGGGTGATCACGAGGTAAAAGCATGTACCTTTCTTTGTACCCACCAATCATTAGGCGTGTAAATGAGGGAGTTACTATGATGTCATTAGCTTAGAAGCATAATAAAAGGGTCTCGGAGCTAGCCCCTGGCAGCGCCTCCATCCCAACTCTAAGACTGCATGTGTGTGTTTCCTGTGTGACATCCCCACAGAGTAGGAAAAACAGGAAGAAGTATGGGCTCCCTGGAGCTGAGTTGAAGAAGAAGGGAGAACCAATGTTGGCTGGGCCACCATGGAGCAATGAGAATCATGGTAGCCGCTTCTTTCTGGAGCTTGAACAGAGTTCTCAACATGAGAGGAAGTGGAGGGAAGGCAATCCGACTCGTCCAATCCAGAAGAAAAGCATCCGCTGCCAGACGGAGAGGAGAATAAAGTCTTGATCAAAACTGGGGAAACTGGTGATTGTGAGGGGCTGCGAATAAGTCCACCTGTGGAGTGCCCCACTGAGCAAATACAGACTGGAGAGTTACAGAGTTGAGAGTCCATTTGTGAGGCTGAAGAATTGTGCTGAGATTGTCTGCTAGGGAATTCTTCTCCCCTTGAATGTAGATAGCCTTCAAGAACAGATTGCGAGCTGTTGCCCAAGGGCAGATTTTCTGGGCTTCCTGACACCTTGCTTGTTTATGTAGTACATTGCTACTTGATTGTCCATGCTAAGGAGGACAACTTGAGGGCAGAGAACATGGTGAAAAGCCTTGAGGACATAAAACACTCTGAGTTCTAGGAAATTGATGTGAAATTTCTGCTCCCTGGCGATCCAAAGAACTTGAGTCTGCAGATCGTCCATGTAAGCACCCCAAGCATAAGGGGACGCAACTGTGGTGATAATCTTGTGATGAGGAGGCAAGTGAAAAAGGAGACTTCTGGAAAGATTTGAGGAGGTCAACCACCGATGATGTCACAGATATGTGCTGTGAAAGATGATCTGTTGCCTGAGACCACTGGGAGGCCAGAGTCCACTGAGGAGTGCGTAATTGAAGTCTTGCCAGTGGTGTGACATGGACAGTTGAAGCCATGTGACCCAGAAGAACCATCATGTGTCTGGCAGAGATTGTTTGAAGCAGAAGCAATTGCTGACAGAGACGGATGAAGGTCAGCAGTCGATCTGGTGGAAGGAACGCCCTCATCAGAGTGGTGTCCAGGATTGCCCTAATAAACTGGAGACACTGAGTTGGAACGAGATGGGATTTGGGGAAGTTGACTTCGAATCCCAGAGACTGAAGAAAATAAATGGTCTGGGACGTTGCTTGGACCACGGCCTTGATCAACCAGTCGTATAAGTAAGGAAATACTTGAAGGCCGTGAGAGCGGAGAGCCAGCAGCCACTATAATGAGGCATTTCATGAATACTCTGGTAATTACTCTGGCAATGGCAATGATTTATTTGAAACCTGAGGTACTTCCTGGAAGCCAGATGAATGGGAATATGCGTGTAGGCTTCCTTGAGATCCAGGGAGCATAGCCAGTCATTCTGATTGAGTAGAAGATAAAGGAGTGCAAGAGACAACATCCTGAACTTCTCCTTCACCAGAAATTTGTTGAGAGCTCTGAGATCCAGAATGGGTCTGAGTCCTCCGGTCTTCTTGGGTACTAAGAAGTAATGGGAGTAGAATCCCCGGCCCTGCTGATCGAGAGGAACTACCTCGATGGCATTCAGCAGAAGAGATTGCACCTCCTGTAGAAGGGAAAACTGAGCAGGGTCCAAAACAGACTCTCTTGGTGGACTGTCTGGTGGAAGAGTCAGGAAATTGAGAGTAACCCTGATGAATGATGTTGAGGACCCAACAGTCTGAGGTTACGAGTTCCCAATGATTGATGAACAATTGAAGATGGCCTCCGATGGGCTAAGGCAAGAGATGGGAAATGATGAGACTGGCTAAGCTCCATAGAAACATGTCAAAAAGGCTGAGCAGCTTTGGGCTGTGCAGCCTGCTGCTTTTATTGCTGCTGCTGGCATGGTTGTTGCTGCTGCTGCTGTTTTTGCCTGCGAGGATGAGTCTTAGGTGGTTGTAGAGGCCGAGCAGTGAAACGTCTTTGATAGGAAGACTGTTGCCTGAAAGGGCGAGCAGGTGGAGGTTTCTTCTTGGTTTTAATCAAGGTATCCCACCTGGTTTCATGAGCAGATCATTTTTGGGTAGTAGTATCCAAAGACTCCCCATAAGGTTCATCACCAAAACAAGGAGCATTGGCTAGGTGATCCTGGTGGTTAACATCCAACTCAGATACCCTAAGCCAAGCTAAATGCCTCATGGCCACAGACATGGCGGTTGCTCGAGATGTAAGCTCAAAAGTATCATCAATTGAGCAGACTACAAACCTCCACAATTGCAACAAACTGGAAGTATACTGTTGTAAAAGAGGTACCTTGCATTCAGGTAAATACTTATGAAGGGCAGACACCTGGTGAATTAAGTGTTTAAGATAAAAAGTGTAATGAAAAGTAAAATTACCAGACCTGCTGGCAAGCATGGCATTCTGGAACAGACACTTACCAAAATGGTCCATAGCCTTTCCCTCTCTGCCAGGAGGAACAGAAGCATAAACACTGGCACCTGCAGACTTCTTTAGAGTGGACTCTACCAGAAGAGACTCATGAGGAAGCTGAGGTTTGTCAAAGCCGGGAACAGAAATCACCCTATATAGGGCATCAAGTTTACGAGGGGCCCCAGGAATGGTTAAAGGAGTATCAAGATTTTTATAAAAAGTTTCCTTTAAAATATCATGAAGGGGAAGCTTAAGAAACTCCTTAGGTGGCTGATCAAAATCCTTTAGATTTTTTTGAATCAGCCTCCAGAGGGATAGAAAGTGCCTGTTACATTTCCCTCAAAAATTTAAAGAAAGATGTCTGCTCTGGTTTTGTAACAGACTCTTGAGAGGCAGAAACTTAATCAAAACGGCCTCATCATCTGTTAAGACAGGGTCTTCAGAGTCCCACACCGGTGGTAATCTGCCCCGGGAACCCGGTGTCGAGGGCTCAATATGCTTAGACTTCTGTACTGATTTCCCCGATCTGACCGACATCACGGCAGGGGAGGTAGGGGTAGAAGGAAGCGGTACCAAAGAGTGCTGCGAAGGCGCTACTACAATAGGCACCGGTACCGCAGAAGTCTGTGCCAATGGAGGCTTGAACCGCACTGGTACCACAAGAGCTGGTGTCGGCAATCCGGTGTCAGAAGGCATGGGAGCCACCAGGGTCAATGCCGATAGCCGGACCGGCACAGCCGGTGTCGTCCTAACCGGCGGAGCCAGTGTTGCTAGAGTAAGAGTTGTAACGCCACCCTCAATTGGACTCGCATGATGGTTGCGATTTTGTCCTCAAGAGATTACACCGGTACAGTTTGCTTTTTTGCCGGTACCTTTGGTGCTGCTCTACACTCTGGAGATGAGGAGGTCGATGATGAGGCACTCACCTCAATTGGAGCCGAGAGTTTCTTAGGACGCCTTGAGGTCGGCAGGACTTGGCTCACTGCAGAAGTGACCTGAGGGCCCTGCAGGGGTGGGGGAAGGCTTCTTAGCCAGCTTACCTCTGATTGCGACACAGAAGTGGACTCCTGCGGTATCGAGGAAAGTGCTGGAATTGGAGCCGGTATCGAATCCCCCTCTATACCGGACCCGAAAAGAAACTTTTGCTGAATTTGATGATTCTTGAGGGTCCTCTTCTGAAGTGTAGAACAACGGGTGCATGATTCAGCCCTGTGATCCGGTCCCAAACACTGGAGGCACCAGCAATGTGGATCCGTGAGAGAAATAGGGCGAGCACAGTGTGCACACTTTTTGAACCCCGATTGTGGATGGGACATGAAGGGAAATGCGGCCTCGGCAAAATCGAAGGTCGAGGCTTGAATCATGGCAACAGGCCCCGCCAGGCTGTGCCACAATGGAAAAATAAATAAAATATATTTTTATGAACTGTAGTGAAAAGAAAAAAGAAAGCAAACTATGACAAAAAACAAGAAGAAACAGCTGTGTGAGCGGGAAGGCAGCGAAAAATTTTCTATGACGAAAACGTAACTTAGCTCCGTGGAAACTAAGAAACCGAGGAGCCTACGTCGGGCAGGAAGTCACTCGCGCATGCGCGGTGTGGGCCATCGAGAACTTTCCAAGTTCTTAAAGTGTCCGTACCGGGGCTCCGTCGGTGACATCACCCATCAATGAGAATATGCTGCTTGCTTGTCCTGGGATAATCTGTTTTACTACTTGGGATCTAGCTAGGTATTTGGGACCTGGGTTGGCCACTGTTGGAAACAAGATGATGGGCTTGATGGACCATTGGTCTGTCCCAGTATGGCAATTCTTATGTTCATATGTTTTGTGATTACTTTTATTCCCCCACTTGTAAATTTAATAGGACCCCTACTTGACATCTTAAATTATTTTGGTCACCTTTACCCACTGTGTGGCTCTGGTTTATCCTCGATCCAGGGCCTGCTCTCATTCACGCTACCACAGATACATCTAAATCAAATCTGATCACTTTTGTTCTCATTCCTCTATAAAAACATAAGAATAGCCTTACTGGGCCAAACCAATGGTCCATCAGCCCTGTAGTCTGTTCTGACAGAGGCCAATCTAGGTTACTAGTACCTGGCCAAAACCCAAGGTGTAGCAATATTCCATTCTACAAATACAAAGCATGCAGTGGCTCTCCTCGTGTCTTTCTCACTATGGACTTTTCCACCAGAAACTTGTCCAAACCTTTCTTAAAACCAGCTACGCTATCCACTCTTACCATATCCTCTGGCAATGTGTTCCAGAGCTTAACTATTCTCTGAGTGAAAAAATAAATGTACATCAATTGGTTTTAAAAGTATTTCCCTGTAATTTCATCGACTGTCCCCTAGTCTTGTAATTTTTGATGGAGTGAAGAATCAATCCACTTCTACCCGTTCTGCTCCACTCAGGATTTTGTAGACTTCAATCATATCTCCCCTCAGCCGTCTCTTTTCCAAACTGAAGAGCCCTACGCATTTTAGTCTTTCCTCATACGAGAGGAGTTTCGTCCTTTTTACCATCTTGGCCTCTCTTCTTTGAACATTTTCTAGCACCACTAAATCTTTTTTGAGATAAGGAGACCAGAATTGAACAAAATACTCCAAATGAGGTCGCACCATGGAGCGATGCAGGGGCATTATAACATTCTTAGTCTTGTTAACCATCCATTTTTAAATAATTCCTAGCATCCTATTTGCTTTTTTGGCCGCCGCCACACATTGAATGGAAGATTTCATCGTATTGTCTACGATGACACCTTTTCTTGTGAGCTAATCCCCAAGGTAAGGTCCGCCTGCAATTTTTCACAATCCACATGCGTTTTAACAACTTTGAACAGTTTAATGTCATCTGTAAATTGAATCATCTCACTCGTCGTTCCAATTTCCAGTTCATTTATAAATAAGTTAAATAGTACTGGTCCCAGTACAGACCCCTGCGGCACTCTACTGTTTACTCTCCTCCATTGAGAAAAATGACCATTTAACCCTACCCTCTGTTTTCTATCCGATAACCAATTCCTAATCCACAACTGAACTTTGCCACCTATCCCATGACACTTTAATTTTCTCAGGAGACTCTTGTGAGGAACTTTATTAAAAGCTTTCTGAAAATCTATATATACTATATCAACTGGCTCACCTTTATCCACATATTTATTCATACCTTCAAAGAAGTCAAGCAAATTTGTGAAGCAAGATCTCCCTTGGCTGAACCCATGCTGACTCCGTCTCATTAAATCATTCTTGTCTACGTGTTCCATAATTTTATTTTTTAAAATCATTTCTACCATTTTGCCCGGCACTGAAGTGAGGCTTACCGGTCTGTATTTTCCTGGATCTCCCCTAGAGCACTTTTTAAAAATCAGCGTAACATTGGCCACCCTCCAATCTTCAGGTACTACAGACTTCTAGTTTCATTCTCACTGTTTTAGCTTCTTCTGAAAGCGGTTCTCCTGTTTTTGGCTCTTTGAGATAGTAATCCATTTCATCTAGGCCAGGGGTGTCCAATGTCGGTCCTCGAGGGCCGCAATCCAGTCAGGTTTTCCGGATTTCCCCAATGAATATGCATGAGATCTATTAGCATACAATGAAAGCAGTGCATGCAAATAGACCTCATGTATATTCATTGGGGAAATCCTGAAAATCCGACTGGACTGCGGCTCTCGAGGACCGACATTGGACACCCCTGATCTAGACAATGGGTCTCAAACTCGCAGCCCGCCAGGTACTATTTTGAGGACCTCTGCAGTGTTCTCCCTAGGGCCTTTTAGCTGGGCGCTCCGCCCAGCTAATTTAGATGACCGCCCCGGGTAATTCTACTGCTGCTGCCGTTGCTCAACATAAAAAAAACAAACAAAAAAAAAACGGCTTGGAGATTTCACGCCTTAGCCCGTAGCGAATTTATGCTCCGGGGCTCTAGTGTGCGTGCCGGCTTCCCTTCTCTTCCTTCAAATATATCAGAAGTTATGTCCGGGGGGGAGAGGGAAGAGAAGAGAAGGGAAGCCGGCACGCACATGTTAGGGCTCCGAACCATGCGTTCGCTACGGGCTAAAGCAGGAGACAGGTCAGTGAAGCTTACAATTTGCTCTTCTTGCTGCCGGGTCCTGCCTACTTTCTGCTTCCACGAAGGCAGGACCCGGCAGCATTTCTCTAGAACAGGGGTGCTATCTTGGGCTGATCAGCCTTCCTCTCCCCGATGTCAATTCTGCTGTCGGAGAGGAAGTTCTGGCCAGCCAATCGCTGTCTGGCTGTGCCGGAACTTCCTCTCCGACCGCAGAATTGATGTTGGGGAGAGGAATGCTTGTCGGCCCAAAGCAGGGAGAGCTTGGGGTGGCGGCGGCTTTGGGGCCTGTTATCCGATGGCGGCGGCGGCTTGGGAGACAGAAGGAAAGAAGAGAAACAGAAAAAAAGAAAGTGGGGCATGAAGAGAGAAATAAAGAAAGGTCATGGAGAGAGGAAGAAAAAGTTGGGGGAGGGAATGAGGTCTGGAGGAGAGGAAGCATACAGACTGAAAGAAGGGAAGAAAGACTGGATGCACAGTCAGAAGAAGAAAGTGCAACCAGAGACTCATGAAATCACCAAACAAGGTAGGAAAAATGATTTTATTTTAAATTTAATGATTAAAATGTGTCTGGATTTATATCTGCAGTCTATATTTTACACTATGGTCTCCTTTTACTAAACCGCAATAGAGGTTTTTAGCGCAGGGAGTCTATGAGCGTCGAGAGCAGCGCTGGGCATTTAGCGCAGCTCCCTGCGCTAAAAACTGCTATCGTGGTTTAGTAAAAAGGGAGGGGGTATATTTGTCTATTTTTGTATTGTTGTTACTGAGGTGACTGTCACTGTGCACAGAGTCATCTGCTTTGAATAAACCCCGGAATAGGAATGATAATTAACATTTTCTATGCGTACAGTGTGCTTTGTGGATTTTTAACATTTTATTGTTGTAAGATCATTTTGACTTGGTCATTTTAAAAGTAGCTCACAAGCCCAAAAAGTGTGGGTACCCCTGCTCTAGAACATCGCTCCTTAGTTTTATCAAGTGGTGCAGTGAGGGGCCAGCACTTTACATATTATCACCTCATTCTTTCTTTTTTTCCTCATGTACAGCACGGTTCTTTATTCTAAGCAGCTCTGACACTAACAATACTACAAATGCCTTATGCTACTTTCACTACCACTTGCAATCAGGTTCGGCATTTTATCATGGTTTTGGTTTTTTGTTTAGTTTTTCACCAGTATTTTCATTTATTTATTAAAGCAGCCTTTTTTAACAGTCTGATGCCCCTCACCTATCAGTGTGCATTCAATCCTCTGCCGAGACTTTTTTGGCACCTCTTTCAACGGATCAAATATCATAGCCCCACTGTCACGTGTTCACATTTATTCTGCGTACGTGTTAATCTCATCAGTGCAGAGACCTTTTTGGTAAGTCGATTTTACTCTCCCTTTTTTACTTTCGCGAGTGCTGTGGCTTTATTCTTTGGTTTTAATAGAAGCTCATTTGAAAAATAATTTAGATCTTTCCCAGGTTTCACTTTTCATCTACCCGGTCGGCTTGTCTTTGAGCTACTATCGGCTTATGTTTTCAAGATACACTCTGTATTATCAGCTGTTCATTTCCCATACGTTTACTTTTGCCCTGTTTAGGTCTATATAGTCTAGGCATACTGTTTGTAACCAGCCATCAATTTAAGTATGAATATGCCCTATTTTAGGAGGGGGGGTTAAGTTCTTTTAGCATGTTATTTCATTAATTCTGAGTTCGGTGTTACAATATATTGTTCTTGGTTTTAATTCTTTTCTATTACATGTTCGCATCGCAATTTTACTCAAAAGTATAAATAGGTATCCATATTTCCATTCAAGTTTCATCACGGTGCTCTGGTTTTGGCTCCAGTATTTATTACTTCCATCCATCAGGTCTGGCTATCCGTTACCGTCTCATCTTTTAAAGACTCACTCATGAAATGGATTACATAAATTCAATGCCTGACAACATGATGCACGACCTACTACTACTGGAGCGCTGGTCTAGGTCCTGGCAACTCAGCTTCAATGCCAAAAAATGCAAAGTCATGCACCTGGGCAGCCAAAATCCATGCAAGACTTACACCCTTAATGGTGAGATCCTAACAAGAACTGAAGCAGAACGAAACTTAGGGGTGATCGTCAGTGAGAACATGAAGACTGCCAATCAAGTGGAGCAAGCTTCATCAAAGGCAAGGAAAATCATAGGTTGCATACGCAGGAGTTTCGTCAGCCGTAAGCCTGAAGTCATTATGCCATTGTGGTGAGGCCCCACCTGGAGTACTGTGCGCAATTCTGGAGGCCGCCATTACTGTAAGGATGTGCTGAGACTTGAGTCGGTCCAGAGAATGGCCACCAGGATGGTCTCGGGACTCAAGGATCTCCCGTACGAGGAACGGCTGGATAAATTAAAGCTATACTCACTCGAGGAACGCAGAGAGAGGGGTGACATGATCGAGACATTCAAGTATCTCACGGGCCGCATCGAGGTGGAAGATATCTTCTTTTTCAAGGGTCCAGCGGCAACAAGGGGGCATCCGTGGAAAATCAGGAGCAGGAAACTGCACGGGGACACAGGAAATTCTTTTTCACTGAAAGGGTGGTTGATCGCTGGAATAGTCTTCCACTTCAGGTTATTGAGGCCAGCAGCGTGCCTGATTTTAAGGCCAAATGGGACAGACACATGGGATCTATTCACAGAGAAAGGTAGGGGAGGGTCTTTGGGGTGGGCAGACTAGATGGGCCGTGCCCCTTATCTGCCGTCTATTTCTATGTTTCTATATAATTAGCGATGATCCACACGTCTCTTCATAATGGACATGTCCGATTTTAGCATTTGAATCTTAGTACAATGGGTTTGGCCTTTTCTGGTTTCCTTTCTATAGCCTGCTTTTTATCTGGAGTCTTTTGAGTTTAGAATTACATTTTATGACATATTTTTGTGGTTATAATTGTATGACATGTTGAAATCGGTCAAGTTATCCATTCTTTTTATTATTTTTTGTCCCCTCATACAATGGCAGACTGCCCCGGGTGCCAGCCCTAGGGTGGTACACAGCTGGCTGCATCCAGAACCTTCTGAGCTGCTCTAAATGGCACCTGCACCTCAGTGCAGCTGCCGTACATATTCCGAGCAGAATCAGCAGCCGCACTGAAGTGCAGGAAGGTCCCGTGATGACTGCATTTGCCACCTCTGCCTCCGGAAGATGTAAGTGATGTCGGAAGGGGTGGACCGGCAGCTGCAGTTATTGCAGAACCTTGCCGCAACTCCCTGCGTCTGCTGGCCCACCCTCTCTAACATCACTTACTTCTTGCAAGGCAACAGAAGCAGTCATCATGGGACCTTGCTGGTTTGGAGGGAGAGAGGAGCATAGAAGGGTAGTGGAGGGAGAAAAATGGGGTCATGGTGGTATGGAAGGGTGGTGGAGGGAGAGAAAGGAGGCAGATGCTGATGGAATTGGTGTGCAGGAAAAGGAGAGAGAGACATAAGAGGGAAGGATACTGTATGGAATTGGGTTGGAGGGAAAGAAAGGTGGCAGATGCTGATGGAAGTGGGGGGAAGGGAGAGGAGAGAGTGAAATTCCAAACCATGGGGGTGTGGGAGAGGGAAGGGAAGAAGAAGAGAGAGATGCCAGACCATTGGAAGAGGGAAGGGAAGAAGATGGATGCCAGAATAATAGGGAGAGAAGGGAAGGGAAGGATGGAAGGGGAATACAAGGAGAGAAGATGTCATATAGAAGGGGCAGAGAGAGGGTAGACAGTGGATGAAAGGAAAAGTGACAAGACTATGAAGAAAGCAGAAACCAGAGAAGACAATGTAGAAAAAAATTATATTTATTTATTTATTTGTTTTAGGGGAGATGCATTGCTGTTTCTGTGGTGTATGCAGAGTCCAGCTTCTTGGTGGTTCAATTTAACCTTTGTCTATGTTTTTATATTTTATCTCCCCCTTTTACAAAACTGTAGAGCATTTTTTAGCACCGGCCATGGTGGTAATTGCTCAGAATTCTATGAGAGTCTGAACCGTTACCACCATGGCTAAAAACCACATTACAGTTTTGTAAAAGGGAGAGGGGTTAGTTTGTGATTACATATTTCATACTAGGTGAAGGTGTTTTCTGTGTTCTGTGTGTTCAAAAGACATGGTTTTCAGTTAGGATTGACTGTGTAGGGTTGATCTGTACTAGTATGGCTTCTTAGTTTGACAATGGGTGTATTGATGTACTGCTCACTCGAGTATGTAAGATGTTGCATTTTCCTAGGTACACTCTTATGTGATGTGTGGATTATTACTAAAAATCATGTTTTTCATACAGAAGAGGGGATGTCAAAAAATGATGGGCCTCGGGTGTCACATATGCTAGATACACCACTGCCTTCATAGTTTATATCTAATCCACAAGCCTGCTTTTAGGACCAACAGGGTATGTAATCCTCTGATTCATGACAATTTCACTTCTCATGTTATCTTATCCATTCTTTTTATTATACAACTGCCCAGATAAGCATCATTCTTTGACATGATTGGACCTTGAAAACTAATGGCAACAGTGTTCTCCCCAGAAATTTTTTCCAGCCATAAAAAACATTTGCTGCATTTAGTGTGCCACAAGAAACATTTGCTCCGTTTAGTGTGCCGGAGTTAAAAAAGCTTGAGAGACACTGCTCTATACCATTTGAAAGAGGGCAAATATCTAATTATTCACTTTTAGAATTGGATACTTCTTAAATTTAATAAAAATATTATCGAACAAGTGTCAAACCTTAGAAAGGCAGTCATATTGAGCATTGGAAAATAACTAATAATAATTAACTAATATAAATAGTACACATTTGGGGCTCCTTTTACTAAGCTGCGATAGCGGTTTTACCGTGCGCTTAGCTTGCGCAGAATTGGCGCACGTGCTAGACGCTAACGCCAGCATTGAGCTGGCATTAGTTCTAGCCATGTAGCACAGCAATTCTGCACATGCTAAAAACGCTATTTAAGCTTAGTAAGAGGAGCCCTTAATTTTCCCCACCACCAAATTTCCACGTCCCGCCCCAACCAGCTACTTTTCATGCCACCCAGCTGGGAAAAATTTCTGGAGAGAACACTGTTACCATTGTTCTGGAATGTTGCCTGTCTCACTGCTGTAACCTCCTTTCCTTCATCTGTACACGATTGTGAGGTGGAGAGGACAATCGGTGTCCAGTGCTGGAGGAGGTGAAAGCTGAAGGCGGTTGCGGACATGACCACCGGACATTTAGGCCTAGATTCTGTAAACTGCGCCTAACTTTAGACGTGGTTTAGACGTCCGATTTAAGTGGATAATGAGCTATTTAAGGGTCTTAACAAGCGTTAATTGGGACTTAGACGGAGGTAGGCATCAGATAGGCGTTCTAAGAATGTAGACGCGGGATAGACGCGAGTCTAGGTAAAACTCACGTCTAAGTTTGTACACATGGGCATAACATGGGTGTGCTTAAGGATAGGCATTACATAGACGCTACTTAAGCGGCAGACGGCATCTAAAATATAGGCGAAGGAAAAGCTGGTCTAAGTTTAGTTTTTGCTTCATTTCAATGCAGTTTCAGCTTTCGTAGCGGGAGACTTCCTATAGACGCAAGTTAGGCGTGCTTTCTGCTTCCGCAACTATATTTCCTAAAGTGAATTTGAATATGTTTTTTTTTCTTCTTTCTCCCTCCTAATAGATTTAATAAGCCACCATATCAATAGAGCACATCAATATAAACATATTGCATGCAAAACATAGTACTTTTCTGTCCAAACAGTAATATGATTTATTCATTACACCACCTTTGGCTTTCCTGCTTAAAAAGAACCCCCTTTTTTCTCAACAAACAGTGCTGCAATCAGCTCTTTCTTGAGAGCAAAGAAAGAACATGAAAAACATATCATTATTGCACACATTACTTCATTTCTCAGCGCTTAAAAAGAGAAAAACCAGATGCAGACCTTAACATGCATTTTCCCTCATTCCAAAATGGAGCTCTTCAGCTTCAGAAAGCTGACCTCATAGTAAGATCATCAAGCTGCACCTTCAAGGTAGGATGCCACAATTATAAGATGCGCTGGGTTTTGAACTCACAACTTCTGTATGATAGCACAGAACTTTAACCCATAGAGCTACATTAGCTTCTACTCAGGTAGATCTCACTGCCCTTTCATATCATAGTTGACTGACCTGCCTATGTATCGTCTGATTAGCTATCATATCACAATCACAACAAAGAAAGCATTTGTGGCTCATCAGGTTAATGCGACTTGTTTATTTTCTCAAGTACCCCAGTTCAAATCCCACCTTCACTCATTTTAACAGCTTCCTATTAGCTGTCATAAAAGGGTCTAGATGGTGGACGTTGCTGTTTTTATCAGCACATTTCCCTTTCCAGGCAAACTTATTTTCTCCTTCCCATGGCTAGGAAATCCTAAGTGTCATGGGAGGAAACTTCTCTTCTGACAGAAAGATGCCATTTGTAGCTTACCAGGTTAATGCACCTTATTCATCTTCTGAAGTTCCCTGGTTCAAATCCCACACTCACCTTCACTTATTTTAACAGCATCCTAACAGCTCTCATAAGTGGTGGACTTTGCTGTTTTTTATTAGCATTCTGCAGTTTGCAGGCACAGGTGCATCAGATACATACATCTTCTCTCTGCTACAAGCCATTGTGGTAGGAATGGATTTCCTTCTATGCAATATCTGCACAGGGCAACAGATAGAAGAGTTTACTAAAACTTCAGAGGGCTTGGACAGGTATTGAAGGAAGGTACATGTTTTTGAGATATACCCTAGAGACATTCCTGTTGGTATATTCAGCTTGGCTGGTTGTGGTTTCATGCTTGAGGAGTGTGTATTGGGGTGGGGGAGGGGGTTTAGGATGAGAGAGAACAGGCTGCTTTAGACATCTGAGAATTGTTGCAGATCATTTTAAACATCAACTCAAATATGTTTAAGCAAAGGAATAGCCAAAGAGTTTGAAGGTTTTCTGGTAGAAAAATGAATATCAAATATTTGCTAACCGCACTCAAGAATTGAACCCCTGACCTCTGGAAGATAAAAGCAGCACCTTAAGGCATAGAGCTATAGAGGGAACTTTGTTTAGAATTTGGTAACAGACTAAGCAGAAGACAAATGGCTTCTAGTAAAAGCTTTGAGAAGTGAAAGAATTGATTAAAAGTCAGTACAGGTATGTTTGCCCAAACCACACCTAAAGCACGCCCAATCAGATTTGAAAGTTTTCTGGCGGTAAGTCCAAACGGTGCCTATGATGTCAGACGCTACTTAGGCATCCTTAGTATAAGAAGGTCCATCAGAGCAGTGTTTTCTCTTTTATGACTCCTATTCTGTGTTATTACTTATGCTGATTTCTGAGACCTTACCTTTCTTAATTATCTTTTTACCTTTTCTTTCCTATATCTGCCACAACTCTCCATTTCATAGACTATTAGCAGCTATAGTAATTTGCAATTTTGATGTTTGTCTAACCTTTTTCATCTTTCCAGGAACAAATCTAGGTGAGAATGATATATTGCTAGTTACTTAGCTGTCTTTATTAGACAAAAGCTCGGGCAGAACTGATTTGTTCTTTTGGACTCCCATTCTGCTTATGGTGATTCCATGTCAAGTGATCAAGGGCTCCCTGCATGACCATCACGGATTTTGATAAAACTTTATGCACAAAGTCCCACATGTATCAAATGAACTTTGGTAAAGTTTTAGTTTCGCCTGTGGAATATTCGTGGAGATATAGCCATTTGTTTGACCCCATACTGCAATGACATACAGTACGACAGTGACATTCTGACAACTTTGAGACACAATATCTCACGAGCTATGTTTCCAAAAAAACAGAAACTTAGCTACCCTGCACAACTTTTGGAGCTCTATTCAGTGCTACCAATAATAATTTTTTGTCGAGCACTGAGTGAATGGCTGAATTACAGTAAACTTGGCCGAAAAAATTAGTGCTCCAAAAAAAGTCAAAGTTTGACATTACTTAGCTCCCACAATAATTGAGTAATAAATGCGAAATTTGGCGCATACTGTCTCAGTACAACGTTGTTTTCAAAAGTACAATTTCAACCTCCAAGCTCTTTCCATTAGTTTACAAATTAAGTGTAAAGTTGCTAATTTGTGTAAAAAGGCCAAAAATAGGGTATTTTCAGCCTGCTTTTACAGAAAAATACCTTTCAGAAACTCTTTCAAATCAGTCTCATTAGAAAGAGCATATTTCAAACCCCCTAGAAAGTGGGCTTCATTTTTCAACGCAGGTTAACAATGCCCGAAAAAGGGGGACAAAGTTGGGAGATGTCACCATGGCAACGGCCTACGTTTCAACTTACAATTATGTCACTTTTCACACTGTTTTTCCCTGTTTATTTTTACTCAAGCTTTGGGTACAATTATAGTGTTCTTAATTAATGATTATTCCTAACTAGAAATTGAGGTGATAATTTTGTTGCATGCAGATCACAAATTACAACTTGTTTTCTTTTTCAGATCCACATTATTATTAATTCAGTTTAAAATGGATGCCAACGAATCAACTAATAATAATCCTTTTCTGCCAGACTGTGCCATTGGGCAAAAATTGTTGTCAAAGTGTCATGACGGCCCATTTTATTCTAAAAAATGTGGGCTCATTTTTTTACATAATTTGTCAACCGATGAAAAATTGCTTATCACTCAGCGCTCTGAAGTTGAACTGATGGATAAAGACCAAATCTGCCTCCACCACAAAGCAAAGTATCTCGACAAATACGAATTAAAGCAAACATCGTGTTGTAATCCATTTGAAAAGAAAAATCACATTGTTCAAAGTGGATTGTTAAAAGTCGATCTTGCCATTTCTAATGATTTTAGAAAAGTGGCAAAAATATCAAGCCAGGTCAGAAACTTTGCAGTAGGTGCAAAGCCCAATACGTTTCAATGAGTGAAGCTACTGCAGCATCTTCATCTTCAGACGATTTTGATATCAGCATCTCCGATGCAGTTGATCAAAGCTTGACTGCTTTAGGAACCTCTCCATTGAAAATTTGAAGGTTAGCTAGTAGAGATAAAACCGGCTATGTGATACGAAAAATTGAACGTGTGCAGAATGTGATAGCCAAGAAGATTACATCTGCTGCTGGAGTTTCAGCTGAAGAAGTTGGGCCGTCTCGTCAGTCTGTAGAATGCAAGTTATGTGAAGATTACACTGACCTCATTGAAGAAATGAAAACGAAAATTGCAATATCCAACAGGTCAATGAAAGTTCAATTATTGACGATGGCCCCAAAAAGTTGGTCAATAAAGGAAACAGCAATGAAGTTTGGCGTTTCAGAGCGCATGGTCAGAACAGCCCAAAAAGTAAAGACAGAGAAAGGCATTTGTTCTATACCTGATGCAAAAATTGGCAAGTCCCTTCCAAAAGAAATTGCAAATAGAGTTCAAGATTTTTACGAAGACGATGAATTCAGCAGAATATGTCCTGGCAAAAAAGATTGCATTTCAGTCCGCCTCAATGGTTTAAAAGTACAAAAGCAAAAGCGGCTGCTGTTGTGTAATTTAAAAGAGCTGTACGTGGCGTACTGTAACAAATACGGAACTGAAATTGGTTTTTCCAAATTCTGTGAGCTCAGGCCAAAGTGGTGTGTAACCGTTGGTGCATCAGGTGCACACTCCGTGTGTGTCTGCACGATACATCAAAATGTAAAGCTCATGCTACAAGGCGCCAATGTCAAAGAGAACTACTAAGTTCTTATGGAAAAAACTGTGTGCGACCTAAATGTCAAGGACTGTATGCTACAATGATGTCAAAACTGCCCTGGTGAAGAAGCACTAACAGCATACCTGGAAGAAATATTCAAGGATTTAGATCCAGAAGAATCAATAGAATTTAAGCAATGGGTTCATGCTGACCGTGAAACATTAGAAACAAGCGTACTAACCATGGACAACTTTATTGAAAGACTTGCAAGCAAGATTTGGAAGTTGACAAGCCACCATTTCATTTCAAAACATCAAAGTGAATATTTGAAGATGTTGAAGACAGGCTTAAAAGAAACGGAAATGATCATTTTGATGGATTTCGCTGAAAATTACTCATTTGTTGTACAGGATGCTGCCCAAGGCTTTCACTGGGAAAATTCACAAGCTACGGTACATCCTTTTGTTGCATATTACCTCAATGAAGTGGGCACATTGCAAGCTGTAAACTGTTGCATTATTTCTGATCATATGCAACATGATACGATATCTGTACACGTGTTTATTCAAAAGTTGATCGAATTTTTGGTAACTCAAACAAACATTACCAAAATATACTACTTCAGTGACGGCTCAGCTGCACAATATAAAAACTACAAGAACTTTGTGAATTTGTGCAATCACAGAAATGATTTCAACTTTGAGGCTGAATGGAATTTTTTTGGAACTAGCCACGGAAAATCACCCTGCGATGGAGTTGGTGGAACAACTAAACGACTGGCTGCCCGGGCTAGCCTCCAAAGACCATCAACGGATCAAATATTGACGCCAAAGGATCTATTTAACTTTTGTGACCAAAATATACACGGAGTTAAATACATTTATGTTCCAAAAGAAGAAATTGAAGAAAGCAAAAAGTTTCAAGAAGAAAGATGGCATGAAAGCAGCACAGTAGCCGGTACCAGAGAGCACCACCAATTTGTACCAGTCGACTCAAACTCGGTTCGTGTCAGCAAAGTTTCAAATGACACAATAAATTTTGTTGCCAAAATTTCTGATACTGCCATTCCAAATTTGAAAGTGTCCGAAATCTTTCCTGGTTGCTACGTTGCCTGTACTTACGATAATCAATGGTGGATAGGCAACGTTGTTGAAGTCTCAATTGAACAAAATGATGCATTGATAAAATTTATGCATCCTCACGGTCCAGCTCATTCGTTTTATTGGCCAGAAAGGCAAGACGTTTGTTGGGTTCCAGAGCAACACCTCATCTGCATGCTTTGTGCCCCTTCAGTTACATCATCCGGCCGCCAATATCAATTTCCAGAAACTGCATTGAAGAAAGTGGCTCAAAAATTTAACAGAATGTTATAAAGATTGCTGGCAGTTAAAATCAAAGTGGACTTCACTTCGGCTTGGGAACCATATAAGATACCCAATTTAGGCTTGGGAACCTAGGATAAGACACCCTAATCATTGGCTTTGGAACCAGAAAGATACCAACAAAAGGCTTTGGAACCTTGACAAAGAAACCAAATGCGAGGCTTGGGAATCTGGACGAAGTGGCCCACCCGTGGCTGGTATTGCACAGCTATCGGGCGTGACCCCTATGGTGATGGGGTTGCCAGTTCAAACTCTTGAACTGGTAGTGACAATGTCACCATGGACCAACGCAATAGAGTAGTAGTAATACTACGTCAATACAAAACTGTAACTTAAAAAATGACAGAACTATGTTGAAATAGAGGTTGTTGCCGTGGCAACGTCTCCCAACTTTGTCCCCCTTTTTCAGCCATTGTTAACCTGCGTTGAAAAATGAAGTCCACTTTTCTAGGGGGTTTGAAATATGCTCTTTCTAATGAGACTGATTTTAAAGAGTTTCTAAAAGGTATTTTTCTGTAAAAGCAGGCTGAAAATACCCTATTTTTGGCCTTTTTACACAAATTAGCAACTTTACACTTAATTTGTAAACTAATGGAAAGAGCTTGGAGGTTGAAATTGTACATTTGAAAACAACGTTGTACTGAGACAGTATGCGCCAAATTTCGCATTTATTACTCAATTATTGTGGGAGCTAAGTAATGTCAAACTTTGACTTTTTTTGGAGCACTAATTTTTTCGGCCAAGTTTACTGTAATTCAGCCATTCACTCAGTGCTCGACAAAAAATTATTATTGGTAGCACTGAATAGAGCTCCAAAAGTTGTGCAGGGTAGCTAAGTTTCTGTTTTTTTGGAAACATAGCTCGTGAGATATTGTGTCTCAAAGTTGTCAGAATGTCATTGTCGTACTGTATTTCATTGTGGTATGGGGTCAAACAAATGGCTATATCTCCACAAATATTCCACATGCGAAACTAAAACTTTACCAAAGTTCTTTTGAGACATGGTGGACTCTGCATATGAAGTTTCATCAAAATCCGTGATGGTCATGCAGGGCACTTTCCAAGAATCTGATCACTTGACATGGAATGACCCTCCATTAACTTTTTCTTCACCTGAAATCTGCCACAATTCTCTCCATTCCACAGGGTCATTAGCAGGTCTGAGAATGTGATAATAAAATTTGGTTCCAGGAGTCTTGGATGAAAAAAAACCCATGCTGTTTTATAGCAAAAAGGATATGCTGTTTTACAGCAAAAAGGATATGTGGAACCCATAGCAGAGCTTTTCGTCATAGAGCTAAAGATAAATCTTTTAAGAGTCCTAATTGTTAGATATCCTTATAAAAAAGGAACAGTGTGTTTTTTTGCTTCTGTTCATTCTAGCTTTTATTTTGAGACTGTGGTATGACATATTCTCCCAAGGCTTCTGTTTATTTTTGTCTTAACTTTTTCCCCCTTTATCTCCTGATTTCAGGCCAGAGCAGGTCTGTTCAAACTGGGTTCAGCACAGCTTGCACCTGGACAAAGCTCAAATCCCAAAACAGAAAGAATAGGTGAGAATGATGTACTGCAACCTCTCTTTGCCCTTGTGATGAATTATCTACATTTTCAGAATACTAACATGTTTCACACTTTTTTTTTCCTTCAGAAGGGTGTACTTATAGTAGATTTTCAGAGAAAACAGTCAATAGGATAACATGCACGTGCTAAGTTTTACCACACGCTCAAGCTGCACCGTTTAGGCGCCATAACTGTGTGCTAAAGGTTAACGCCTGCCTTCTCCTACCAGGAGCAGATTCTGGGACCTTACCAATTCTACCACAATAACAACTTGAGCCTACGACTGCCTTATTCTGCATACCTGTCATCCATCTCATCAAACTGCAGTTGCCTGATATTACACTTGCATGCTGCTTTCCTGGACTGTGCAATAAAAATCTTATACCATTTTTCACCTTGTGCTTATTTATATTGCGTAGCAGCCAGGTATTAGTGTTTCCTTAATAAACACCACTTCAGCTACTTGGTCACATTGACCTTTGTCTTATCTAGTGTTCCATGAGGCCCAGGCTGCAAAGGTGGTGGTGGTGGTGGGGGGGGGGGGGTAGCTGGTATGTCTCCTGCCTCACAACCTGCAACCAGCATAATATTTGAGAACATGAGATTAGATGAGAGGTGGAAAGGATGAACTAGGTGCCTTAACTTGGGTGGCTTCTTTCAGTCAGTTTCCTACCCTGACAGCTTGAGATATGCTGAATTGCAGCCAATTTGGCATGCTTCGGGTGCTCTGTTACGGAGCTGCAAGCACGCCGATGCTATAGCCCAAAGGACGCCTAAACAGCACAGTGTAATCCAATTAGAATTGCTATGATTTTATGGCTGATTCTGTAGCACAGCGGTTAGAATGAAGATTGGGGTGTGAGCCTGGTCTGGGTTTGACTCCCTCATGTCTTTCAGCTGACAAAATACTCATTTTAATAAAAATTACAAGCTGCACACCAATCACATCTAATTTTCATCTCAAACAGCACAACATTAGCAATACTAGAAACAATCTATTCCAAAAGTTCAGTTTGCATTTAATAAAAACAGCAGTATTTGAATCCATGTCACATTTATTGAATCCGACTTGAGATTCTGGCTGTTGGGAAAATGAAAGTAATGCTTTAAGACATTGAACTACCAGTCTTTTCCTAGGCTAACTGTGAGATGATAGCTAAGCAGATTTTACCTTAGCAGATCACTAAGTGAAATATGACAGGGGAGTCAGAGCAACTGGAGTAGAAGATGTTGTAGCTCAATGAGTAAAAGCGCTGTACTGATCTTCCAGAGGTTGTGAGTTCAACTCCCGGCCTGTCTTTTACTTGTAGCATTCTACTTTGTTGATGCACATTGTTGATGTCACAATGAGGTCATCATTGTGCAGCAGCATACCTTCATTTCCAATGAACTAGAAGCCACATTCAGGTCTGTTCTGTGTTTTATTCTGTTTTTAAGCTTGGCCAATTGAAGTTATGGGCTTTCTGTTTGCTTTGAGGAATGAGCTGATTGTAGCAATGTTTCATGACAAGAAAGTGTTATATAGAGCAAGGAATCGCTTCTAAAAACCTCTCTCAAATAACGTCTGTGGGATGCCCAGAGAAAGTTCATTGGATGACCTAAATAGTATGTATCCTGCTAAAGCCTTTCTGGAGCTTAAACCACATCTATCTGAAGCCTATATGGAGCTCAAAGTCCTATCTTTTACACTTCTCATAGGAGCTTATATTGCTATACAAGTTTCTGTGTAGCACAGGAGTGAAGCTTCCCCCCTTCCATGCTGATGTTCCCAGATCAACTCCCACTGAAACTAATAAATTATAAATATCCTTTTAAACATGGTATACTGTGTTTTTATTATCCTTTTAATGATGGTATACTTTGGGTTAATTGTCTTAAAGCTTACAGTCCTGAAATAATGATCAGTAAAATCAGTAAAAAACCACCTTTTTATATATAACTGTGGGGACATCTATATGAGGTTTTAGGAACCCGCGTCTAATACACGCAGAACAGACATCTATACGATGCCTAAGTAGCGCCTGATTGCCACTTGCACTAAACCACGCCTAAAGTTAGGCGCACCTTACAGAATCTAGGCCTTAAGGCACAAGTTTTCCAGGCACAAGTTGGATATTAATTCTACCCCCTACAAAAAAGCCTAGAGGACTACACCAAAATCTTGTCTCTTGCAGTTGATACTTTAGATTAGAATCTAAATCACAATTCTGCATGAGGTAAAACTCTTTTTTATAAATCTTTCCTTAATTGCTTCTGATAATTTCAGCTATACACAGCTGAAAGCAGTACAACAAGCAGAAAGTTAAGTTTAGATAGTTTTCACTTTCTGCATGCTACACTGCTTTCAGCTGTGTATAGCTGAAATTATCAGAAGCAATTAAGGAAAGATTTATAAACTAATGAGTTTTACCTCTTGCAAAGCTGTCATTTCTTTAATAAGACATTAACTATTTTTTCTGTGCCATCCAAGTACCTACAAATCCAAAATGTGGCCCTGCAAAGGGTTTGAGTTTGAGACCGCTGATCCTGACCAAGGATTCCTTACTATAATCCATTTCATCTAGACCAGGGGTGGGCAACTCCGGTCCTCGAGGGCTGGAATCCAGTCAGGTTTTCAGGATTTCCCCAATGAATATGCACTGAAAGCAATGCATGCAAATAGATCTCATACATATTCATTGAGGAAATCCTGAAAACCCGAATGGATTCCAGCCCTCGAGGACCAGAGTTACCCACCCCTGATCTAGACCAAGGATTCTTTACTATAATGAATTGATCTCTTTTGAATTTCTTAAACTTTATCTTTTTAGATTCTTTATTAAAACTAAAGTTTTATTATAATCTTCCGCGGTAATGCCACCCCGCTGATGGCAGCCTAGACGATCAGCTCCCAATCCCTGAAGCTTAATTTGTACAGCTATATCAGCAAATACCCTGATATTTCAGACCAATTCAAAAACCTTCCTAAGGAAAATATCAATCTCACAAACAAAAAATCCAAAAGAATATTGTTAATTTCACTGGGGATACACCAGAATCAGTGTGTAACACAATCACATTAAATTTTTATATAATATATGTGTATCCTCAGTGTGTATTGATAAGCTATTAGAACACTAAGCCCTGGAACGGCAATGCAAAACTGCTTTCAATGCTTGCAAATCCCAAAGATTTAATAAATACCTCGACACACACTGATGATGGAGCAAAAGTAGAAGTCTTTGCAGATATTTCTGCTATCACGTTGCGTAAAAGGTGTGAAATGCAATTCATAACAAAAACCGTCACATCCCACAATATCAAGTATTGTTAGGCCTTCCCATTAGGTTTGCTATTTATTCTGGATAAGGTATGCTGTCCTGGACGTGGCGGAGATGAGAGCATCCCAAGGAGAGGAACGATCAAAGCTTGAGATCCCAAAAATTACTGGATCCTTGACCACTAGGAGGCGTAAAATAGTGGCAGTTGGCGAGTCCTTCTAAGGTGTACAGAAGCGTCCATCTGCAGACCAGACATGATGTCACGCGAGGTATGATATCTACCTGGTGCCAAAATCCAAGATGCTATGGAGAGCTTGCCGAGATTCATCAAGCCTGATGACTACTATCCGATACTGCTCATCCACATTGGCACTAATGATACTGCTAGGTACCCCTGCGAACATGTCAAAAGTGACTTTGTGGCTCTGGGAGAGAAGGTGAAGCAGTCAGGTGTGCAGGTGGTATTCTCGTCCATCCTCCCTATCAAGGGTAAAGGTCAGGGCAGAGAAGTTCGCATCCTTGAGATGAATGCATGGCTACGTGCATGGTGTCGTTGAGAGCGTTTTGGCTTCCTGGACCATGGGATGATTTTCCAAGGGCTGCTGAATAGGGATGGTGTGCATCTATCAAAGAAGGGAAGAAGTGTCTTTGCCAGCAGGCTGGCTAATCTACTGAAGAGGGCTTTAAACTAGAAGTGATGGGGCAGGGTGATCAAAGCACCTGGGTGAGTATAAGCCCTCAGGTAAGTAAATCACTGAATACCTCTACACGGATGGGAAAAGGAAGCAATGCCTGGAAAGCAATATATACTAATGCTCGAAGTATGGGAAAGAAGATTCTGGATCTAGAAGATGTGATGGAAGAAGAGGGGTTGGATATTGTGGCGATCACGGAGACATGGTTCACGGAGAACCATGACTGGGATGTAGTTATACTAGGCTATAATCTGTTCAAGAAAGACAGGGTAGGAAGAAAAAGAGGGGGAGTAGAATTATATGTTAAAGATCATATTAAAGCCACAACAACTACAGGATCTGCAGGGCAAGGAAAAGGCACTGTGGATCAATTTGGAAAGAGGGAATGGTGAATATATTTACATTAGTGTGATATACAAGCCTCCTTCATAGAAGGAAGAAGTAGATAGAGAATAAATAGTAGACATTCAGAATATATCTTAAAAATAGGTGATTTTAACGTGCCAGATGTTGATTGGGGTATTCCCTATTGTGGGTCTTCTAGAAATAGGGAGATTCTGGATTCTCTACAAGGAGAACTGTTCCAGCAGTTGACAATGGAACCCACGTGGGATGGAGGTCATACTGGACTTAGTGCTTACAAACGGGGAAAGTATTTCTGTTGTTACAGTGGGTGATCATCTGGCATCCAGTGATCACTGCATAGTACGGTTTAATATTAAGATGGGTATAGAGAGTGCTCACTCAAAAGCAAAGGTTCTAGACTTTAAAATTTAAACTCACTTTGTTCTGATGGGGGTTTACTTCAAGGAATTGTTGTCTGGGTGGGAATGTCTGGAAGGAGTAGAAATGCGGTGGGCAAAACTGAAAAGAGCAATTGTAAGGGCAACAAACCTTTTTGTGAGGCAAGTAAGTAAAAGTAAGAGGAAAATAAGGCCACTTTGATTCTCAAAAGTAGTAGCTGAGAAGGTAAGGAATAAGAGTTTAGCTTTCATAAACTACAAAAGATTGCAGAAAGAGGAAGAGGAAGACGCAAAAATATCTGGCTTGACACAAATAGATTAGCCCTTAACATTGAAAAAACAAACATTATGCTCTTTCCTTGGAAAGACAGTCTTAAACTTTCTTCCCCAATTACCATTAAGGGCATTTCCTTGAATTTAGTTCATAAAATCAGGATCTTGGGAATAATTTTTGATGATAAATTATCTTATCACAACCATATTAGTCATGTAGTCAAAACCACTTTTTATAGGTTACGTCAAATTCGTTCTATATCTAAATTCTTATGTTCAAAATCTCTAAATATTCTAGTTCACTCACTAGTCATTTCTAAAATTGACTACTGTAATGCTCTGTTTAAAGGGTTTTCTCAAAAGGAAATTAGACGTCTGCAAATTATTCAGAATGCCTCAATTAAACTCATTACGAAAGCCAAAAAATTCGATCACGTCTCTCCCTTACTTGAGAAAGCTCATTGGCTTTCTGTCACTCACCGCATTATGTATAAATTATGCCTTCTCACTTTTAAATCTCTGGCATCTAAAACCCCAGGCTTTATTTATAGGGTTTTAATTCCGTACACATCGCCTAGACTCCTGAGGTCAAGTGACCAAAATTTGTTGGTCATTCCCTCTCTTAAAGTAATTAATACAAGGCGGCAGACTATTTTTTCTGTCATGGCTCCTCAATCTTGGAATTCTCTTCCAATTCACCTAAGAGATGAAAAGAATCTTGGAATATTTAAGAGTAAATTAAAGAGTCTTCTTTTTCAAGATGCATTCAATGTTTAATTGAACTGCTTTTGGCTCTGAAACTTTTTTTCTTTTACTACTTCTATCATTTTTTATTCCCCATCCTATTGTTTTTACCTTAATTGTTCTACTTTTATATCTAAATTGTATTTCATCCCGAGTTTTCCTCTTGTTTCTTTTTTTTTATTTTTTATCAATGTATGTCTTTCTTAATTTATTATGTATTAGTAGCTACGAAACTTGTTGTTTATATTTATAATTTTAATCATTATTATGTATCAGTAGCTATGATACACTTCTTTTAAGTTTGTCTCCCCTTATTTTGTACTTTTGTAATTTTATTACTTTGTACATCGCTTAGAATTCGGTATAAGCGATTAATCAAATATTATAATAAACTTGAAACTTAAACTTGAAAAGACGTTGGTTGTGTAGTTAGGAAAGTAAAGATGCAAATGGAAGAAAAAAATAGCAGGCACAGTAAAATGGGGAGACAAGACTTTTTTAGATATATTAGTGATAGGAAGTGCAAAAGTGGTTGCTGTGAGTTCCCATAGTCTCTCGAGACTACAGCGGGAGCTCACAGCAGCCATTTCCTATTGGTGATCTGCATGGGGCAGGAGCTTAGGAAAATCACTCCTGCCCCGAAAGCCTGCTAGACCACCAGGTGAGCCCGAGATGCTGGGGGAAGGCTAAAATATGGGTTTTTTTTTTCTTTTTTCCCCTCCCCCAAAAATCGCGAATATGTGAAATCGCAATTGCCGAAACCGTGAATTTGGAGGGGGAAGTGTACATCCGAGGGTGCTGAAGGAACTTAGGGAAGTTCTGGTAGCTCCGCAGACTAACCTTTTCAACGCGTCTCTAGATTTGAGAGTGGTACCGGAGAACTGGAAAAGGGCGGATGTGGTCCTTCTCCACATAAGTGGAAGAAAGGAAGAAGTAGGGAATTACTAGCCAGTAAGTCTGAATCCTATGGTAAGCAAATTAATGGAAATGCTTTTAAAACAGAGAATGATCAAGTTTCTGGAATCCTGTGGATTACAGGACTAGAGGCAACATGGATTCAGTAGAGGTAGGTCTTGTCAGACAAATTTGATCAATTTCTTTGACTGGGTGACCAGAGAATTGGATAGAGGATGTGCGCTAGATGTGATGTATTTAGATTTTAGCAAAGCCTTTGACAGTGTTCCACATAGTCTGATAAATAAACTGAGTGCCCTTGGGATGGGTCTCAAAGTGACAGGCTGGGTCAGGAACTGGTTGAGTGGAAGATGACAGAGGGTAGTGATCAATGGAGATTGCTCTGAGGAAAAGGATGTTACCAGTGGTGTGCCTCAAGGTTCTGTTCTTGGGCCTGTTCTTTTTAACATTTTTATAAATGATAGAGCTGAATGGCTGTTGGGTAAGATTTGCCTCTTTGCAGATGATACCAAAATCTGCAATAGAGTAGACACGCTGGATAGTGTGAATAACATGAAGACCTGGCGAAGCTTGAAGAATGGTCTGAAATTTGGCAAGGTCATGCATTTGGGCTGCAAAAACCTGAGGAAACGCTACAGTTTAGGGGGGTGAAGAACTTATGTGCACGACGGAAGAGCGGGACTTGGGTATGATTGTATGTGATGATGTTAAGGTGGCCAAACAGGTTGAAAAGGTGATGGTGAAAACTAGAAAGATGCTGGGTTGCTTAGGGAAAGGTATGGCCAGTAGGAAAAAGGATGTATTGATGCCTCTGTATAAGACTCTGGTGAGACCTCATTTAGAATACTGTGTACAATTCTGGATGCCGCATCTTCAAAAAGATATAAAAAGGATGGAGTTGGTCCAGAGGAAGAGCTTGATGTTCAAACCCAGCTATCTGTATCATCAAAGTCCACCAGTGCATCAGGGTTGGGGGTCTGGGGCAACAACCAACAATGTAGTATGGCCTTAATGCCCATAAGTATTGATTTTTGCACAAAAGTCGCGCTACCCTTTCACACTGGGAACAAGGACAGTTTCAAAGTAAAGAGAAGGGTACCAATGGGCCTCCAGGAATAGTTCAACATCAAGGCGATCTGATTGCCAATAGGCCTTAATGCCCGGACAGGACCAAAACATGTGTCCCAAAGTAGCTCGGAGCGACCCACATTGAGGACAACAGTTTGTAGAGCATAGGCGTGCCCGATACACTCGAGTTGGTACAAAGAAGGCCCGCAACACAAACTTGTAGTAATGCTCTGATTCTGCTGCAGATTGCAGTGCTCGAGGGCCCAGTTTCAGACTTCGCTTTATAACCTCCGCTGATATAGGGAACTGCAAATCTATGGTCCAGTGAGCTGCCACCGCTGCACAGTCCAGTTCTCCTGCCAATTCCTGCAAAAACCGATGATGAAAATGGAGCGGAATAGGTACCTGGGCAGTCAAACATAGAGATTCCAATAGTTTCTCCTGTGTCTCTTCCAGCAAAGCAGTGCAAGGCAGAGAAAAGACATAGTGATGTAATTGTCTATAAATATACCAGTCCTGGAATCCTAAATGAAAGGACTCCCACAGCTGTTCAAACTCGCCATTGGACTGTAACACCTGGGACAAATACAGTATACCTTTGTGAGTCCAAGCCGAGAATGACCCTGGGCCCATGCCTGGTAGAAAATCACCATTACCCCTTATGGGCAAGCACGGAGTCACATACGGGCTAAGCTGTAACAATTTACAAAGACATTTCCAAGTTTTTCGTGCTGGGAACAGAAATAAATCTCCAAAGGAAGGAGAACGCTCCGGCAATTTTTTAACATGAAGTAAATAGCTAAAATGATAGGGAGAGAAGGCCATACATTCCACAGTTGCCGCAGAAATGAGTAGTCATACAAAACCAGTCATTCAGATGTCTAAATTGGCAAGCCAAATTAAACCTTTTCAAATGTAATAAACCCAGACCCCCCCCCCCCGATCCCTGGATAAAAACAATGTGTTCAAGGGAATACGAGAATGTTTGCCTCCCCACAAGAAATTGGCTAAAGACCTCTGCAATAAGAACAGATGACCCCCGTCGCAACAGCAAGGGCAGCGTTTGAAGTATATAAACCCATTGGGGAATCACCAGCATATTATAAAGCGCTATCTAGCCCTTGTACGTGTCATTAAGGGTATCACATTGATAGAGTAAAGTTGGGTATAATCTTGCAGTATGAATATACCCAAGTATCTCAGGCAGTTACATGCCCATTCCAGAGGGAAGGGTCCCACCAGCCATCCTGGACAGACCCTTGCAACGGAAGCACCAAAGATTTTTGTCGATTCAAGGTCAACCCAGAGTATACATTAAATTTGTCAAACGTCAGAGCTTGTGACAGCAAATTCCGAGGTTGTGCCAAGGTCAAAAGTAAATCATCAGCGATTGCTAGTACTTGGAGTTGGGAGGAGCCCTCAGGTAGCCCTACCAGCTCATCATCCTTCTTAATGGTGCGAAGAAGCGGTTCTAAATAAAGTAAAATCAATAAAGGGGACAATAGGCATCCCTGATGTGTCCCTCTACCCACCCCAAAGACTGCCACTGATCAAAATTTTAGCTGTGGGAGCAGAGTATAAAGCCTTTAAAGCATTCATGAACCACCCCCCAATTCCAACATATTCCACTGTTTGAAACAAGTAGTGCCATTGCACTTGATCAAAAGCTTTAGCTGTGTCTAAGCCCACTAATATGCCCTGTATGTTCATAGATTGGGCTCTAGGTAAAGCCAGCAAAGCTCTTCGTACATTCAAAACGGAATGTCTACCATGTACAAAACCCATCTGTTCTTCGAAAATAAGGCTTGGCAACAAAGGGGTCAAACGATTGGTCAGTAGACAGGCTAAGATTTTCAGGTCCACATTTATTTAAAAAATGGGGCGATAGGATTCTATCTCCTCCCTTGGTTTATTTGGTTTCGGAATCAATGTAATGGTAGCCTCATTCATGTAGGAAGGAAACATACCATCGTCCAGGGCCCTGGCATAATAACAAAAAAGAGGTTCACATAATTGCGGTGCTAACATTTTATAAAATTCAGGGGAAAACCCATCAGGGCCTGGGGCAGCGCAGACGCGTAATTGCTGTATCGCTTTCTGAATCTCCAGGCCCTGGATGGGTTTATTTAAAACTTCACGTTGCAGGGCCGTAAACTGAGGTATACCCGCATCTTCTAAATAGTCCAGAATATCCAGACCCTGGTAAGGACCCGAGGTAGCGTAACACTGCAAAAAATGTTGGTAAATGTCATGGAGCCTGGTCGAATAAGAGTCAGTCCCCCTCCTAATCTTAGCTCTATACCTGTCCTCCCGCAAATAGGACAGAAATCTCCACCGTAAAGTTCCCATGGGGAGAACCCCAAGGGATACATCAATCCAGATGGAACAATGGTCCAAAATCTCAAGGGGGCCAATTGTCGCGGCCGCAACCTGGGAAAAAATGGTGTCAGACACTAACAGGTAGTCTATGTGAGAGAAAGATCCTTGAGCACGAGACTGGTGTGTGTAATCGTGCTCAAAGGGATGAAGCAGTCGCCAAGGGTCTATTAACCCTAGGGATTTACAAAGAAAAGGAATACCTTTAGCAATATTGCAAGCAAGTGCAGGAGACACATGAGTTCTGTCTAACGTAGCATCCAACACATGATTAAGGTCACCCGCCACTATGAGAGGTACTGAAGAATCCCCCAGGCCAAGGTTCACCAAGGTTTGGAAATAGTCATGGAATAATTGTTAGGGCCATAAGATATAAGCAAGCAAAATATAGAACCCTGCAGAGAAACATGCAACAGCAGATATCTAGCCATGGGGGTTAAGCTGTAAAACAGATATCTCACAATTTAAGCCCTTACGGACCAGGAGACATAACCCAGCCCTTTTTCCTGGAGAGGATGCACTAAACACTGTACCCACCCAATCTCATTGTAATTTTTTCTGTTCCTCCACAGTCAACCGGGTCTCTTGCAAGCATGCTAAATCTGCTATGTGATGTCTTAAAATCTTGATACGTTTTACTGGAGATGTTATGCCAGAAACATTCCAAGATATCAAGCGCAACGGTCTATCACCCATGATCATCAAAAAGAATAATCAAATATCCAACCAATTGGAGTCTATGTACCTGGCGCCCAGCCTCGCCCCAGCACACTCACACAGATACACAAGCACACCAAAGAGAAAGGGCAAACTACTTACCCCCAAACTCCCCCCTTTCCACAGTAAACCTCACAATGCCCAACACAGAACACAGATCAGTAGGTGCAGTTCCCTGCCAGATAACCCTCCCCAACCTCTACCCCCATCTTCTCCACAGAACATTCCCCGCAATGGGGAACTGCACCAGGCCTGCAAGGGACGCCTGATGGGACGCCACCCTCCCTAATACAACAACATTTAACAGTGTCAATGCTCCTAACCAGCAGTTACCACCAGGTCACCCAGCCAGTGCTAAAATGCTAAACCAGTGCAAACAGACAAAATAAAAGAAACAAAGTCTGAATGAGATCAGGTGGCCTCAGCAGATAGTCCAAAGGTGATGTTAAAGTAGTCTGCGGCTTCTTGGGCTGTCACAAATGAACACCAGGCTCCATTCTGTTGGATTTTAAGTAGTGCCGGGTACAAATACATAAAATGAGCTTAATGTTCCACAAGCTTCATACACAGCGGGTAAAAGCCTTTCCTGCGATCAGTAAGTGCTGCTGAATAATCCTGGCTGATCCGGATTTTTGCTCCCTGGAATTGCAAGACGTCTCGTTTGGCCCGGTACTATTTAAGGATCTACATTTTATGTTGATAGTTCAAACATTTTACAATGACCACTCTGGGCTGCGAGTCCCAATCTGTGCGCACTCCGATACACTGAGCACGTTCCAGGCATATGGGTCCCAGCGATGAAGAACTTGGGAACTCCATTTCCAACCAGCTTTCCAATTCAAGTAACAAGCGAGGATCTGAAATGACCTCCGGAATTCCAAGGAAACGCAAATTGCTGGGTCGGGACCTATTTTCCAAATCTGCGAGTTTATTAGCCTGCTTGCGTAACTGTTCCTGCAAGGCCGATATGTCCATTTCATGGGAGTTCACTGTATCCTCCACCGTAGAGACCCGCTGTTCCAAATCAGTAGTCCGGGACGAATTGTCCGATAAAAGTTGTTCAAGTCAGGTCATCTGGGTTGTGAGATGTTCCATTTGGGGAGCCAAGACTTGCGCGACTGCCGCTTTGATTTCGTTAAGCGCCATCTCTGTGAACTGCCATTTTGGGCTCAGCCGGTTTAGCGCAATCCCAATCTTTCCGCACTGATTTCATGGCCTCTGCTTCCTGAGATCGAGAGAGATATTTTTCAATACGTTCTGCCACTAGTACCGGTAAGAAGCACTGCCGCAGAGCTGGCCAGGAGAATTATAATGCAAAGTAGGAGAGCAGGGTCCTGGAGCTGGCTGAGAACGCGTCCTCACCCTCTCATAGTGTCACGTGACCATATGAAAATACATTTTTACGGAAAGGGTGGTAGATGTTTGGAACAGTCTCCCAGAAGAGGTGGTGGAAACAGAGACTGTGCCTTGTTTAGTTTGTCTTACATAGCAGTGTGAGCCAAGGGCTGAATGTTTTACCCTGTTGGGAGGGGCTCCTTAATAGATAGAGAGGACCATAGCAGAAGCTTAGGTTTGGCTTTTTGTATTGGGACAACTATTTGGGGGGGGGTTCTCTCTCTGAAAATCCTGTAAGGGTTTTTTTTTTCTAGTGAAGAAAGCATAAGTCAGAGTTGCCTGACCTTGTTGCCCTGAACCCTAGCTGGGGGAGAAGACTGGGAAACGGCTGGGCTGTACTAAATGAAATCCCAGCTTTGCAGTTTGTTGGGTGGGCTAGAAAAAGTGAATTGGGACAGCCGACCCAGCCAGGTTAGTGGTGCACAAGCCTGGGTGCCAAATAGCAGTGCAAGGGCCAAGTGTTTGGCAAAGAAGGAACTGCAAAAATTGGTTAGGGTTTTTTTTTTTCCTGTGTGCTTAAAAGAAGTAAAGACACCTATTGAAAACATAAGAGAAACTTTTGCCACCGGTGTGGTGGGAGAAGGGATAAGAAGCCTTCTGAATCCTGATCTTTCAGTGGAGGGATACTTTTAGGGCCAGTCCGGTCCATGTGGATTACAAAAGGGTGGTGTTTTTTGTTTTTGTTTTTCTTAAACTGTGTTTGGACATTATCCTGAGCCTTGTAATCCTGACAAGCTTGACTATTTTGAGGGTGAATGAAACCCAGAAAAATAAAGCAGGAGTTTTTCATTAAAATACTGAGACTATGGCCCTGTGAACTTCTAAAAGCTAAGGGCTCCTTTTATCAAGGTGCGGTAGGCGATTTACACGCAGAATACCGCACGTTCAACCACATGCCGCGCTAATCGCTAACACCTCCATTGCCGAGGCGTTAGTTTTTTGGCTTGCCGCAGGGGTTCGTGCTAACCCCCGTAGCGCATCTTGATAAAAGGAGCCCTAAGTTACTCAGAATTTCATATTCTGCTCTTTTCATTGTTTTTCAGCATTATATCTGCTTAATTTCTCTTCTCCTCCTCCCTATTTTTTACTTAAAAATTTCTTACTTAAAAAAAAAAAAAAATAAACCCTTTTCTTTCTCTGTTAAATCTTATTTCCTCTTCCTCTTCATAGGAATAAGGGTAAGACTTATATTAACTCTAATTAAATCCTGGTGCTTGTGGCACAAGGTGACTAAAGTAGGGGAAATCCTGTTATAAATCCTGTGTTTTAGGGTAGCAGTGTTCTCCCCAGAAATTTTTTCTAGCCGGGTGGCACGAAAAAATAGCCGGGTGGGACAGGACGGGGAAATATGTTGGTGCAAATTTGATGCTATGCAAATTAACCCTCCCAGCTTACAGTGAAGGAGTAGGAGTGGGGAAGAGGGTTGGCCCACGACCTGGAACGCTATGAAAGTTACCCCTCCCTGCTCACGATGAAGGAGTAGGGTAGGGGTGTCCAACCTTTTGGCTTCCCTGGGACACATTGGACAAAAAAATTTTCTGGGGCTGATGAGCAAAAAAAAAGGCTGAGCAGGTCCCAAATTTGCAATCACTAATATAGAAGATGTACGTATCTAATAATAACCCTTCATTAAAGGGACACTGTGGAGAGGAATCCAAAAAAGCAGTAATTCTTACCCTGACTGAGTGATCCTCCACGTACACCGCTGACAGTGGGAGCAGCCACAGGCTTCTGCATCCCCACTCTGATGAGTAGGGATGCGCGTTCCTGGTTCTCCCATTCACTTCTATTACAGCTATGGTGAGCCTCTTCAGAGGTGAGCCTCATCAGAGCGGGGATGCTGAATCAGCTGTCAGCAGCGCACGTGGAGGATCGTTTAATCAGGGTAAATATTACTGCTTTTTTGGGCCTCTTCCCTGCCCCCCCCCTTGGTTTTCATGTATGCATGAAAGCAGGGGCAGCTTGAGGATATTGCCTTTGGCTGCAAAGCTTGGAGATTTTGAGTTGCCAGACTGGAGGAAGATGTCTTCAGTTGGCAGGGCTTGGGAATCTCCACTAGCTTAAGTATTTTTAAATTGCACTCAGGCAAGAAGAAACTTTGGTGCCCCTCCACTAATTTTGGGCTCCAGTCCTTCCCCCAAATCAGCTGTATATGACTACGCCACTGAATACAAAAATAATTGTGATGCACATATCCCAAAGCTAACATATTCCAGTTAATAAATTCATAATAAAACAATTTTTTCTACCTTATTGACTGGATGTTTTGTTTTTCCATCATCTTGGTCCCAGTTTCTCTTTCTGCTTTTTGTCGATCTTCTACCAATTCTCTTTCCAATGTCTGCTGTCCAGTTTTTCTCCTCTTCTCAGTACTGTTCCATTCTTTCCTTAAGCCTGTCTCCAACGTATTGATTTTTCCCTTTCAGCCTTCTTAACTTTTTCTCTTTTTTGCCTCTGTCCACTCAAATCTTGCCTTCTTTCTCACCCTTCTTCTTTATAAATGTTCAGCTACCTCTCAATTCTCCATCTTCTCTCAGTCCCTAGCTCTCCCATTTCCCATCTCACTCCTTTCACAGCCTCCTATTTCCTTCCATCTACTCCCCATTACCACATTTCTACCACTGTACTCACTCCTCTCTCACTCATCTTGTCATCTCCCTTTTGATCTCATCCACATGGCTCACCACTTTCAGAATCCCCCTCCCTCTCTCCACTGGTCAGGTTGTAACTCCCTGTCCCTTTCTTTCCATCTCCCGCCTAACATCTTCTTATCCCAGCTCTCTTCCCTCCTGCCCTCCCATGGGTCCATCTCTCTTCCTCTATCTCCATGGTCCAACATTTTGCTCCCTCTTTTTTCTGAACAATGAAATGGAGGGGGGAAAAATAGAGATGTTGCATCTCTGCCTTCCATCCACATACCTAACATTTCTCCCTCCTTCCCATCCCAAGATCCAACTTCTCTCCCCAACTGACCCCATCCCATCTCTCCCCCTGCCTGCCTGCCTCCCTTCCCCAGGTCCACCATTTCTTCCTTTCTCTTCCCAACAGTTCTCCCTTTAAATATCTCTTTCCCTCTTCCTCCACATCAATGCTATAAATTCTGTGCAGGGTATCATGATTATGCAGGTAAGATGAACTAGACCATTTCTAGAATGCTTTTGAAGAGTTATCAAATGTATCTACAATTGATCTGGATCTCTACAGCAGCGTTCCTCAACCTTTTGACACCTATGGACCGGCGGAAATAAAATAATTATTTGTGGACCGGCACCAGTCCACGGACCGGCAGTTGAAGAACACTGGGCTAAGTCATGCCCATCTCCACTCAATCTCTGCCCCAAACCCTGCCCCCATAATAGTACTAATTGTAACACCATTTGTTCCATTATTTTTCATATAAACACATAATATAATTGTATTAACAACACATAATGCTTAACCACAAAATTAAAATACACAAAGCACACCCTATGCTTTTTAACATTCATTCCTAAAACAGATAACCCCATGCAAATGCAGGACCAAAAACTAAAAGTACTAATATTTACAAACAAACCCTAAGATGCAAGACTCTGCAAGCAATACAACCCCAGACGAAAAGAAACAAATGCATTTCTTCATGAACAGACAAATCAATAATTAAATTTTAAAAAACCAGATAAATCAATCACTAAATAAAAAAAATAAAAGCATTTCCTCTACCGTTGTTGTCTCTCTCCCTCCATGTGCCTTGCCTTCTGGCCTGCCCCCCCGGTGTTATCATTTGGGCTGGTCAATGCAGCATCTTCGGGCCGGCTCCCTGAGTGCTGCATTGTACAAAGCTATGGGCATCAGCTCCTCGCATGCATCCCTTGCTTCATCTGGAAGCCTTCCCTCTGACGTTGCGATGTCAGAGAGAAGGCTTCCGGTTCAAGCGCAGGCCGCATGGAGGAGCCTTTTCCCATGGCTTTGTGCACTGCAGCACTCAGGCAGCTGGCCCGAAGACGCTGTGTTGATCGCACAGTGGACTGGCGGCTGAAGAACGCTGTCTTGGGCCCGATGTACGTGCCGGCCCTGTGAACCGGCAGAAAATTTCTGCAGACTAGCACCGGTCCACGGACTGGCGGTTGAAGAACACTGCTCTAGAGCACCTTGTTTTGGGCATTTCCACCAGCTGTGTGCAGTGAACTTTTATCCCTCTACATGAGGAACTATTCTCTGGGAATAATTTTTAGTCTTCTTCCTTTTGGATAGAGTGATTGTCATTCAAACAGTCATAGCTGCCAGTGCAGAAATTAGAAATAAATGTAAAGAAATGGGTCAAGTTATTTTGGTCTGTTCCCATTTTAATAATAATAATAATAATTTTATTTCTTATATACCGCTATACCCTAAGTTCGAAGCGGTTTACAGTGAAAGTCGTGTCTAGAGAGAGTACAGTGTTAACAATAGGATACAGGATAATACAAAGTGAGTAGGTACTGGGGTGTTTACAATAAGGTACAAGATATTAACAAGAGAACAGTTACAGGATGTTTACAATAAGGTACAGGATGTTATACTAAGTTATAGGATGATACAATATGAACAGTTACAAGAGATCAATGCTGTTTACAGCTAGATATCTATAATGTGCGTAAGAGAGGTGTACAGCATTAAGCGTTGGGGGAAGGGAAAAGGAAGGGGGAGAACTTTCGAGGAGGATTATAACTGGTAGGGGGGGAGAGTTTAGGTGGTGTTGAAGAGACGGGTCTTCAGAGATTTTCTGAAGTCAGCGTATGATGTGGCTTCGAGTATTGGTTCTGCTAGCCATGTGTTCAGTTGGGCTGCCTCGAAAGAAAGCATTCTGTTTAGGTACTTCTTGTAGTGACATGATTTCAGGGATGGGTAAGTAAAGAGATTTGTTCTGCGGGAGGTCTTTTTTGGGCAGTAGGTGAGGAATTGGGAAGCTAGGTAAGTTGGTAGCATCCCAAAGATCGCTTTGAAGCTGATACAGGCAAACTTGAAAAGTATTCTGGATTCTACTGGTAACCAGTAGAGTATTTGGAGATATGGAGAGATATGTTCCCATTTCTTGAGTCCAAAGATGAGATGGACGGCAGTGTTTTGGATTAATCTTAGCTTGTGGAGGGACTTTTTGTATGTTCCCAAAAATATGATGTTGCAGTAGTCCAGAGTACTCAAGATGGAGGCTTGTACTAGTAGACAAAAGGATGATTCGTCGAAGAATTTTTTGATGGTGCGAAGTTTCCAAAGGGTAGAGATACATTTTTTGAACATTAGATCAGTGTGTTTTTCTAGTGTTAGGTGTCTGTCAAGGGTAACCCCTAGTATTTTAATAGATTGATCAATTTCGTAGTCTTTGCCATTCACGTGAATCTTGTTGTCTTTTATCTGCTCGTTGGGAGAGGCTAGGAAAAATTTGGTTTTTTCTGTGTTCAGTTTGAGTTTGTAGGCCTTCATCCAAAGTTCTATTTGGTTTAGGATATTGGATAGGTGAATGATGAAATTCGACGAAATACCAGATAATGGAAGTACGACGGTGATATCGTCAGCGTAAATGTGGAAGGTGAGGTTTAAGCTCTGTAATAGGTGTCCCAATGAGACGAGGTAGATATTGAAGAGGGTCGGTGAGAGCGGGGAGCCTTGGGGGAGTCCACAGTTACTGTTCCAACTGAAGGACAGATTATCATCTTTGAGTACTTGATAAGACCTGAATTCGAGAAATCCCTGGAACCAGGTAAGGGTGTTTCCTGAGATGCCTATTGACTCCAAACAGTTCAGCATGATGGAGTTTTCAACTAGGTCAAAGGCGCTGCTTAGATCCAGTTGGAGGATCAAAGCGTTGGAGCCTTGACTGAGAAGGGAGTGTAGGAAATTTAGAAGGGAGGCCATTATAGTTTTGGTGCTGAAGCCGGGTCTGAAACCAGATTGGTTGGTATGCAGTAAGTTGAATTTGTCTAAGTAGTTGTTTAGGTCAGCATTTACCAGGCCTTCCATTAATTTGGCAGCCAGAGGGATATTTACGACGGGTCTGTAGTTGGAGATGTTGTTGGTTGCTTCTTTTTTGTTCTTTTTTATAGGGATAATAATAATTTGGCCTAGGTCTTCTGGGAATTTCCCAACAGATAATTGTAGATTGATCCAGATTAGAAGGTTGGTTTTGAAGCTAACAGGGGCAGATTTCATCACGTTAGGGGGGCAGGGGTCTAATTTGCAGTAAGATTTTGTATATTTATTGTAGTACTTGATGAATGTTCCTTGAAGTTGGACCAGCTCATGTCAGCTTTATAAGAGGAGTCAGGGTCCTGGAGGATGGTGTAGTTCCAGTGGGAGTCTTGTGTGTTTGGGAGGGCAAGTCTTGATTTAGATATTTTTGAGTTGAAGAAATCGGCCAGGTCGTGTGCTGTGATCATGGAATCTTCTACTGGGTTTGTGTAGGGGTGGGTGTCAAACAGGCCTTTGACTAGTTTGAATAGTTTGCTACTGTTTAAGGAGGTGTTGCCTATAATGTTGGCGTAGAAGGTTTTTTTCTTTTTAGAGATGGTGTTTTTGTAGTTAGCTAGCTCTTGGCGCCAGGGCTAAGCTGGTGTTTACTAATCCAGAGGGGTCAGATTGGCCTGAAGTTTTATGTTTCACTAAAACAATATTGCAATGCATTGCAAGTACCTGGACAAAGTAAACCAGGAGTATGAAAATAAAATACAGCTTTATTTTTCTGGCATGCTGGGCAGTGTGTGGTTTTCTTTTTCCTTTTGCCTGATTTACCTGAGAACCTTGAACCTACTGTTTTACCTTAGGTGGTTGCCTAAGAAGGCCTGAAGGATTCCCTTGTTAAAGGGTTCACGCTGGGGAACAGTTAAAGTCACGTGGACCACAGCTCGCTGCAGTGATCAGGAACTCGTGGGTTGTGACAGCTTCCAGTTCCCCCATTTTGTTTCTCAAACTTCTGGCATTCGTGTACATACCTTTGAGCTCACTTTGTACTACCTTCTTAGACTTTTTAATCTTCACAACCCTTTTTGTATCTATTTGCGCTCTTTCTCTGTCACTTTCGATTGCAACATGCTCATCCCCTTTATCTGAGCAGTTGTTTGTAGATCCTTCTTTGGGATCTCCTGATGCCTGGCCCATCGACTGGTTGTCGACTGTCGGCTCTTCCCTGTTCCTTAGTTTAAAGCCTTCTCAATGGTCTTCTTCATGTTTTCAGCCAAAGCTCTTGCTCCTTGCTTGGTGAGGTGTAGTATCTGCTTCTTCCCTAGAATGCTGTCCAGTTGCGCACAAAGTCAAAACCCTACTCGTTGCACCATCGTCTCATCCTGGAGTTGATTTCTCGCAGCTCATCCTGTCTCTTTCCATCCGCTCTCGGTACCGGGAGTATTTCAGAGAAGGCCACTTTCACCTCCCTGACCTTCAGTTTTCTTCCGAGTGATCGGAGTTGGCCCTTCATTTCTTCCCTGTTGTACTTCCGTCCGCTCACATCGTTGGTTCCCACGTGGATAATCACAGTAGCGTCCTCTCTTCCTGCGCTGTCTATGATCCTGGTGATCCTGCTGGCCACATCCTTCACTCTTGCACCCGGCAGGCAGATGACCAGTCTATCTTCCCTTCTTCCTGCGATGTGGCTGTCCACGTTACGTATGATGGCATTTCCAACGATGAACCCTGTCTTCTTTATTCGGGGGTTCTTAGGGGGTCGCAAGTCTGTATCCATGGTGTAGGACATGTCCTCTCTCTTCTGTGGTGCATCCCCAGACGGGCTCTCATTTCTGCTGAATGTGTGGTCATCCTTGACCTCCGCTTCAGCCTCTTCTTCAATTGTAGTGGTGCCTCCTTCCATATCGCCTGGGCCCTCTTCCATGGTTGGTGTTCGGGTACTGATCTTCAGCCCTGGGTCCTCCACATGTTGCTGATGGGCTTCCTCGATTAATCTCTCCAATTTCTCGATCACTTCGCTTGTACTGGACTCCCCTAGCAACTTCTGCTTGCGGTTTTCTTCTTTCCTGGCAAGGAGTTCCCTCCAGCAGTCGGATTTGCTGTTGCAGGCTATCCAGTTCCCTGCATCGGCTGCAAACGTATGCCCTAGTCCCCGAGGAGAGGTAGTCATACATAGTGCAGCCGGTGCAGAAGACTGGAAAGCTCATCTTCTGGCTTCCATGGAGGATCATATCCTGTTCCCCTTCTGAGATGTCTGTGGTCTATGTGAACCTTCTGTCCCAGCCGGCTGTGTGTCCTGACCTCCTGTTAGCTGTCCTCATGTTGGTTGTTGGATGCGAGTTGTGCTGGTGCTGCTGAGCTCTCTGAGAGTATCTTACGTTTTGGGGCTCTCTGTTAGTCGGCTTAGCTTCCTGGCTCCTCCCAAAGGCTCGGCTGTGCGCCGTTGGCTCTCCTCCTTTTAAGGGGGAGATAGGGCGTGCTGGTGGTGATGCTGGTGATGGCACATTGGGGGATGGGTGTAGCTCCCTCTCGCCGCTACCCCAAGCTGCCTGCCTGCTTCCCTTCTCTCTTCCGCTGCTCCTCTCTCCCTCCGGCTGCTATCTTCAACGGTGCCTGCTGCCTCCCGCAGAGGCTGAAGCTCTTTAGATGTTCAAAGTCTTATTTACGAGCCTGGAGAGCATCTCTCTAAGTGCCCACCACACTGGCCCCCATAAAATCTCACGATATGGTAGGAAGTAGGGCGCAACAATCTCTGGTTTATGACAGGTTGGGCTTAAAAACACAAATTGATCTCGGCTCCCTCTTTCCAGCTGAGGTCTCCATAATGAAAACCCAGAAAATCCACTGTTTTTTTTCTATGATAAGTGGCATAAAGTTCTCTTAAACTTTTTGGATCTTGCCAGGTACTTGTGACCTGGATTGGTCACTGTTGGAAACAGGATACTAGGCTAGATGGACCTTTAGTCTGTCCTAGTGAGGTTAAGCTTAGCTTATGTAGTTATATATGGACTTATGCTTTAGTGTTCATTAGCCCCCCCCCAAAAAAAAAAAAAACCAACAACAAAAAGAGAATGGGTCTACTATCATTGTTTTAAGTTTGCATTGAGGCTGAAGGGGTTATTGTGTAAATAATGCTGTACAACCACAGCCAACACTGTGGTGTAGGGGCAAAATTGTGAGGTGCTGCAGGGCAGGACTGAAGTGCAAAAAAATGCATTAGTTTCTAGAACTATGTTCCAAGCCTCTCGCAATTCTGCTTGCCACAATACACCGAAGTGGCTCAACCCGTAAACACCACATTCTGGGCCGTCAGAATGCTCCTGCATATGGAAAGGGAGAGCAAAGAGTAAAAATACACAGAGGACTTTAATCGGTGTCTCAAAGCCTGGTGTCATCAAGAAGGCTTTAGGTACATAGGAGGATGGGGAAATGCATGCAAGGACAAGAAGCTATATTGCACTGATGGGCTACATATTACTACAGCAGGAATAAAACCTTGTGGAGAAATTTAGACAATATGTTTCTAGGCATTTAAACTAGAAGGTGGGGGTGGTGTATGTATGAAGGGCAATTATAGAGACCACCCCCAGCAAAAGAAAAGATGTGATAGTAGTAAAGATTGCAATATAAAAAAATATCAGCAACTTATTTCTTAGCATTGCAACAGAAAGTGAAACGAAACAAAAATCTATACGAAAAAGGAGATTATCGCTGAAAAATTGCTGGAAAGTGATGACCACATATGTTCGCAGTCTAAGCAACAAAGTTCATGATCTGCAAGCCCTGATGTTAGAGGCAAATCTAGATATTGTCGCTATCACAGAGACATGGTTCAGTGAATCACATGGATGGGATACAAACATACCGGGATATAATCTTTTTAGGAAGGACAGAGATGGTCAAAAAGGTAAAGATCAATATCCAAGCGACTGAAATGCAAGGGACCTGGGGAGAGGAAGAAGCGATATGGATCGCTCTGAAAAGAGAAGATGGAACTTCTATCTACATGGGTGTAGTCTACAGACCTCCGACTCAATCGCAGCAAATTGATAAGGATCTGATTGTGGATATCCAAAAGTTTGGAAGGAAAGAGGAGATGCTGCTGTTGGGAGATTTCAACCTGCTGGATGCGGACTGGAATGTTCGGTCTGCGGAATCAGAAAGAAGTAGGGAGATGGTGGATGCCTTTCAAGAGGCTCTGCTCAGACAAATGGTGACGGAACCCACGAGGGAAAAAGCGATATTGGATCTGGTCCTCACAAATAGAGAGAGTATCTCTAATGTTCGAGTGAGTGCTCACCTGGGAAGTAGCGATCATCAAATGGATTGGTTTGATATAACGACTAAAGTGGAGAGCGGCCGCACGTTACTTAAAGTCCTAGATTTCAAACGTACGGACTTTAATGAAATGGGAGAGTACCTGAAGAGAGAGCTGTTAGGATGGAAGGACATAAGAGAAGTGGAAAGACAGTGGTCTAAACTGAAAGGAGCGATAAAAATTGCTAAGGACCTTTATGTGAAGAAAATAAATAAAACCAAAAGAAAAAGGAAGCCGATATAGTTCTCTAAACTAGTGGCAGAGAAAATAAAGGCAAAAGAGTTGGTGTTCGTGAAATATAATAAAACTCAAGAAGAGGAGTGCAGAAAGGAATAAAGGGTGAAAATGAAAGAAGCCAAGAGAGAGATACGTCTGGCAAAAGCACAGGCGGAAGAACAAATGGCTAAAAATGTAAAAAAGGGAGACAAAATTTTTTTCAGATATATTAGTGAAAGGAGGAAGATGAAAAATGGAATTGCTAAACTAAAAGATGCTGGGAACCGATATGTGGAGAGTGATGAGGAAAAAGCAAATGTGCTAAACAAATACTTCTGTTCTGTGTTCACAGAAGAAAATCCTGGAGAAGGACCGAGATTGTCTGGCAAACTTACATGAGAAAATGAAGTAGATTCTGCGCTGTTCACGGAGAGTGTTTATGAGCAACTTGAAAAACTGAAGGTAGACAAAGCGATGGGATCAGAGGGGATTCATCCCAGGATACTAAGGGAGCTCAGAGAAATTCTGGCAAGTCCTATTAAAGACTTGTTCAACAAATCTCTGGAGACAGGAGTGGTTCCTGGCGATTGGAGGAGAGCGGATGTGGTCCCTATTGAGAGGGAACCGAGGATGAGACGAAGAAGAAGTCCTGGTGAGATACAGGTGAAGCAAAACAAGTCCTTTGGATAAAGGTGAAGTAACCAGACCTCATAAGAGAAAAACCCCCTCCCCTCCCTCTTGCTCTAATAAATCAGTATATGAACTGTAAAAGATATTTCATAACCCACTTGCCAGCTGGCCTATAGTGATTGAGAAATGTTCTGTTTCTGAGTTAGCTATGGTAAGCAAAAACTTGTAAGAAACAAGACTTAAATTCCGATGCATGGCACCTGGCCGGATATTATGCAAAGAGGAACACAGCTCATGGTCAGAAAAACAGAGTACTCAAGAACATTATTTAGCAAGATATATCATGTGTTACCACAGCAGAGAAGGAATTTTGGACTCGGAATTGCATATATGGTAAAGGGAAAAGGGCATTTGCAGGAAAGGGTTAGGCCTTACGGCAAACTGAACAGACGTATAAGATGACACAAATAGATAAGCCAATAAATGAATCTACTTATGTATTGACATATAAGAAAAACAACCAATAAAGATGTATCATGTGATTTAGGCTAACGTGGTATTGACCACCAAAAAATGTATAAAATCAGGCCTATAAGCAGAAGTAAGGTAAACAGACATCAGAGGACCCTCAGGCCTGAGGATCACATCTGTTCCATTATATGCTGAATGATTTGAAATTGTAAGCTGTTACTGATTTGTTAATAAATGTATATCTATTGAAACCAGTATATAGTGTGTGGAGTCTCCATTACGAGGTAGGCCTAGACAGCGGCCTACTTCACTATTCACAAAAGTGGTCACATGGATGAAGCAGGAAACTACAGGCTGGTCAGCTTCACTTCGGTTGTTGGAAAAATAATGGAAGTGTTGCTGAAAGAAAGGATAGTGTACTTCCTTGAATCTAATGGGTTACAGCAGTGTTCTTCAACCACCGGTCCGTGAACTGGTGCCGGTCCACAGAAATTTCCTGCTGGTCCACAGGGCCAGCACCTGCATCATGCCCAAAACAGTGTTCTTCAACCGCCGGTCCACGGTGTGATTGATGCGACGTTATCTTTGAGTCAGCTCCCTCTTCCTGACTGATTCAGTGCACAAAGCCACGGGCAGTGGCTCCTATGCATGTCCTGCGCCTGAACCGGAAGCCTTCTCTCTGACGTTGCAACAGCAGAGGGAAGGCTTCCACATGAGGCACGGGACACGCAAGCAGCTGCTGCCTGCAGCTTTGTGCACTTCATCAGTAAGGAAGAGGGAGCAGGCCTGAAGATAAAACCGGGGGCGGCATAAAATGGCCAGGCGGCAGCAGGCCAGAAGGTAAAGCATATCATGGAGGGAGGGAGACAACAAAAGTAGGGGGGGGGAATGATTTTATTTTTGAATTTTGTGATTGAATTATGTCAACTTTGAGAATTTACATCTGCTGTCAGTGTACTTTGTGTAGTTTAATTTAGTGATTAACCATTAAGTGTTGTTAATAAGATTATATTGTGCATCTGTGAAAAATGAATGGAAAAAATAGTGTTACAATTAGTAATATTATATGGGCGGGGTCTGGGGTGGAGATTGGGTGGAGATCTTCTCAAAACGCAAGTCTGACCATGCCTCCCCACTTCTTGCCAAACTTCATTGGCTCCCAATAATCTCCAGAATCCATTTCAAATGTTCCTGCCTGGCTTTCAAGATCATTCACGGAATCCTGCCTCCTCTTATCCCACTGTCTTTCAACTCCTCCAGTCCCGACTCCTCCAGAACTGCCCAAAGGCTTAAACTAGCCTTCCCCTCTCCACGCGGCATCCACTATGCAGGCAAACTAGGACAATCCCTTCTCTTCAAAATCACAGGTCTTTGGAACGAACTCACCACTCCGCTTCGGAACCTGAGCTCCCTTCAGTTATTCCACAAACAACTGAAAACCTGGCTTTTCAGCAAATTGTAGCTCTATCCTTCCCCCCTTTCTTTCCCCCCTTCTACACATAAATTCATGTAATCCTTTTTCTTCTTCTCTACCCACTATTTTAAGTTCTTGTAAATCGTGTCGAGCTCCATACTCATGGAGATGATGCGGTATATAAACTTAAGGTTTAGATTAGATTAGATTAGATTAGATGGGTGGGGTCTGGCCCACGACTTAGCCCACTGTTCTTCAACCACCAGTCCGCGGACTGATGCCGGTCCACAAAATAATTCTTTTATTTCTGCCGGTCCATAGGTGTAAAAAGGTTGAAGAACACTGGGTTACAGGACTCGAGACAACATGGCTTTACAAAAGGTAATTCGTGCCAAACAAACCTGATTGAATTTTTTGATTGGGTGACCAGAGCTGGACTGAGGACAGTAGTATAATGGGTACACCTCATATCAAAATGATTGACAGCTGTCAGAGATAAGGATCGACCAATCAGCATTCACTTCCGGGTTAAGACCCACCCACTCTACACCCGTACCACGCCCACTCTCCGCACATGCCCTACCCACTTTTCCCTTAGCCCCGCCCATGCCCAAACATGCCCCGCCCACTCTCTGCCCATGCCCCGGCCCTCCCATAGGAATGAATGGTGGTAGCCCCGCCCAAGCCCCACTCCCTCCCATGCCCATGCCCCTCATGCACCGCCCCTGCCCATGGCCCCGTCCCCTCATGCCCTGCCACGGAAATGCACTTTCTGATGACATCACCGGAAATGGGGGCGTGTTTGACCCCGGAAATAAGCTTTCTGATGACATCACCGGAAATGGGAGTGCCTGCCCTACCGGAAGTGCACATTCTGATGACGTAGGCGGAAATAGAGTAAATGAAGCGTCGGAAGTGCGCTTTTCTGACCACGTAGGCGGAAATAGGGGAAACAGACTTAGTCAAAACTCCCGGAAATGATGTGGCCAGAAAAAGAAGTGTCTTTATATTAACAGTTTTTTAGTTAAAACACAGGTTTTAAGAGCTCATGGATAGAGCAGATCACAAAAGACATTCACAAAATCTTTCCTGTTTTTTTAAAACAGACCAGGGCAGAAACAACTGAGAAAAAGCTGCATTTCTTTATTTTTTTCTTTTCTGGTTTTAACACACTTTCAGTAGGAATTCTGAGCTAATGGTTAATGGGCCAGCTCCCCTATTGTCATGGTAACAGCTGATAAGCCCCTTGCAGCCCCCCTGATAAAGCCAAGTGGGGGAGAGGTGGAGGTGTGTTTAAACATGTCTGAACATGTCCCGGCCCCCTACTGTTGTCTTAACAATCTGAAAAAAAAACAAAAGTCACCTAAAAAGGCAGAGTTTTAAGACCAATTTTTTTTTTTTAATTTAGAGTTAAGCTGTCAGAGCAGAATGGAACATGAAAGAATCTTTATTGAAGCAAATTTATTATGATCCATACGCAGCAGGAAGCTATGGAGGCATTAACCCTCTATTTCAAGCGGCTAAAAAGAGCGATATTACAGTCCGGAGAAAAGACGTAGTGGACTGGTTCACCGGTCAAAACGCATACAATTTACACAGACCTGCTAGAATCCATTTTAAAAGAAATAAAACAATAGTGTCAGAAGTTGACAGCCAGTGGCAAAGTGACTTAGTTGACATGTCAGCCTTTGCCCGTTATAACAACGGTTACAAATACATCTTAACGGTAATAGATATCCTGTCAAAATATGCATGGGTCGAGAGTTTAAAAACAAAAACCGGTCACGAAGTTACCAAAGCCTTTGAAACAATATTTTAGAGCGTACACATGAATAACTTCAAACAGACAAGGGTAAAGAATTTTTATATAAGTCTTTGAAGAATTTATTAAAACAAAAAGATGTTAGCCATTTTGTGACCCATAATGATGTTAAAGCAGCTGTAGTGGAACAGGACTTTAAAATTCAAAATGTGGAGATATTTTACAGATCATTGGTTCATCCTTCTTGCAGCCTCCCTGATAAAGTCAAGGGGAGAGGGGGAGGTGTGTTTAAACCTGTCTGAACATGTCCCAGCCCCCTAGTGTTGTCATAGTGACGTATGTCTTAGATCTTTAACAGCTGTTAACATCAGAAATAAAAGTTCTCACAGCTGTTATCAACAGAAATAAAGGTTCTCAAGCCGTCAAACAAAATGACTGTCACAAAGGCTCGTAGATTGAGTTACTTTCTTAAAGATTTGATGTAGAAAAAGAGGGTTACCTGGTAACAGAAAAACTGTACGAATCAGACAAAGAAAACATGGACCCCTTTAACATACAGGTAACTGAAAAAAGGCCTACCAAGAAGTCTCGTAACTTTCTTAAAGACTGTAATGCGGAGAAAGAGGGTTAACCACCGGCTGAAAAACCGATTGACACGACGGCAGATATCGGGGAGCATACGTACAAATTAACAGATTCTGAAATACAAGAGATTCCAAATGCTCAAAAGCTATATGATTTGGACACAGAAAATGAAGATGTAGGCTATGAACTACCAGAGGATATTTCAGATGGTAAAATTATGTTCTCACCTGTTAATTTTCTTTCCTTTAGAAGCAGCAGATGAATCCAGACAAGTGGGAATAGCTCACATCGACCAGCAGGTGGAGATAGAGAAACTGATTAACCGTTGGCCTTATAGCCCGGTATTCTCTCTGTCCATTCAGTTATGCTCCTTGCCCAAGCATCCCGAGATAGGAGAATGAGCCTCTTAAAAAACTTCTTTCCAGTATCAAATGCAACAATGAAACATTACTGAATACAACTACCAACAATAACCCAATTGGAAAATAAACAAAGACTGCCCCCGAACACCTATATAGATATTGAAGTTAAAGGGTGGGGCTCTGGATTCATCTGCTGCTTCTAAAGGAAAGAAAATTAACAGGTGAGAACATAATTTTACCTTCCTTAGCAAAGCAGCAGATGAATCCAGACAAGTGGGATGTAGCAAAGCAAAACTCAAATTGGGTGGGAAGTTAATGCCGCCTCCGCAATCACAGAAGCGCCAAAACTAACCTCCTCACTGGCTGCCACATCCAACCGGTAATGCTTTGAAAATGTATTACCCGACGACCAAGTAGCCGCCCTGCAAATCTCCTCTAAGGAAAGACCCCCGGACTCCGCCCATGACGTAGCTAAAGCCCGAGTTGAATGAGCACGAAGTTGCTCTGGCACTTGCTTCCCTGTCAACAAATAAGCCGAAGCAATCGTCTCCCTGACCCAACGCGCAATGGAAGCTTTCGACGCGGCCATTCCCTTGTTTTTCCCCGCGAACAAAACAAAGAGGTGATCCGACCGGCGAAAGTCGTTAGTCACCCCCAAATAATGTAGAATCATCCGTCGCACATCCAGGAGACGTAACAACGAGTACTGCTTCCCCCAATCTTCCTTCCGAAAGGCCGGGAGGAATAAACACTGGTTCATATGAAAGGAAGACATCACTTTCGGCAAGAAGGACGGTACCGTTCGAACCGATACACCAGCATCCGAAATCCGCAAAAAAGGATCCCTACAAGATAGCGCCTGCAATTCAGACACCCGTCTTGCCGAAGCCATAGCCACCAAAAACACTGTTTTCAAAGTGACATCTTTTAGCGTAGCCATGGATAAAGGCTCAAAAGGCACCATTCGTAACCTCCCAAGGACCAGCTTAAGACTCCATGAGGGACACGGTCTCTTCATAGGAGGTCTGATATGGTGAACTCCTTTTAAAAATTGGACTACGTCGGGCTGTGATGCCAGCGACAAACGAGAAATCCGGCCCCTGTAACAAGCAATGGCCGCTACCTGAACCTTCAGAGAATTATAGGCCAACCCTTTAGCTACGCCCTCTTGCAGAAAGGAAAGAATAGCCGATAAAGACGCCCGAAAGGGCGAAATCCCGTGCCTCCCACACCACGAGTCAAACACTTTCCAGACTCTAGCATAGGAGGTAGACGTGGAAAGTTTCTTTGCTTGAAGAAGCGTGGCAATCACCTGCTCAGAATAACCTCTATTCCTTAGCCGTGACCGTTCAATAGCCAGGCCGTAAGACCAAAGTGGTACGGATCTTCTATGGAGATTGGACCCTGAGTTAGTAAGTCCCGAGTCACTTGAAATTTCAAACGATCGCCCGCATATAGTTGCATCAGATCTGCGTACCACGGACGACGCGGCCAATCTGGAGCTACCAGGATCACCTGTCCCTGGAAGAGAGCGATGCGTTGTAACACCCGACTTATCATTGGCCAAGGAGGAAATATGTATAGGAGGGAATTTGGAGGCCAAGGAAGGGTTAACGCGTCTACCCCCTCCGAGTTCGGTTCCTTGCGTCTGCTGAAGAACCGAGGCAGCTTTGCATTGCGAGACGAGGCCATGAGATCTATCTCCGGGAGCCCCCACCTTAGGACTAGCATATTGAACGCCTGAGCGGACAGCTCCCACTCCCCTGGATCGAGACGATTTCTGCTGAGGAAGTCTGCCTGAATATTTTCGTGCCCCGCAATGTATGCCGCCGAGAGGAGAGGAACATGCGTCTCTGCCCATTGAAACAGCAGTCTTGCCTCTTCGGCTAACTGAGGACTCCTGGTACCCCCCTGCCGATTGATATACGCCACTGCTGTGACGCTGTCCGAAAAGATCCTGGTTGGACGATCCTGAATCCTGGACTGAAATGCCAGAAGCGCCAGCCTGATAGCCCTCAACTCCAGCATATTGATCGACCACTGGGCCTCTACCGAGGACCAAACCCCCTGGATCGATGCTTGTAGGCACTGAGCCCCCCAGCCCCGAAGACTGGCATCTGTCGTGATTACGACCCAATCCGGCGTCGCCAACGGCATGCCCCGAAAAAGATTGAACTCGTTGAGCCACCACTGCATGCTGGAAGCCGCTCGAGGAGTCCACTGGAGACGCAGATCGTAATCCTGGGACGCCGGGGACCACCGTGAAAGAAGAGACCTTTGCAACGGCCTCATGTGGAACCGAGCCCAGGGTACCACCTCTATAGCCGCCACCATCGAGCCTAGAACTTGCACATAATCCCAAACCCGAGGTCTCGGGGATTCGAGAAGTAGACGAACCTGAGACTGTAACTTCTCTCCCCGCTCTCGGGGTAGAAACACCTTTCCCTGACAAGTATCGAACATCACTCCTAGATGCACTAAGGATTGAGACGGGGACAGCGAACTCTTGGGAAAGTTGATGATCCACCCCAAAGACTGAAGGAGAGATATCACGCTCTGAGTCACCGACAAACTTTCCTGCCTTGAAGAGGCGCGAATCAACCAATCGTCTAAGTAAGGGTGAACTCGAATCCCCTCCTTGCGGAGACATGCTGCCACAACCACCATCACCTTTGAAAAAGTGCGAGGAGCTGTTGCCAGACCAAAGGGCATCGCCCGAAATTGATAATGCTGGCCCAGGATCGCAAACCGCAGAAACCTCTGATGCGGGGGCCAAATCGGAATGTGGAGGTACGCCTCCTTGAGATCGAGAGAAGTGAGGAACTCCCCCGGCCTCACTGCCGCAATGACAGACCGAACTGTCTCCATCCGAAAATGACGGATACTGAGAAATTCGTTGACTCGTTTGAGATCCAGCACCGGTCTGAACGACCCCCCTTTCTTTGGCACAATGAAGTAAATGGAATATCTGCCGAGTCCCACTTCTTCCTGTGGCACCGGCACCACCGCCCCCAGATCCAGAAGCACCTGAAGAGTCAATCGTACCGAGTCCCTTTTGGTCACCCCATTGCATGGGGATACCAAGAAAGAATCGGCGACGGGAGAGGCGAACTCTAACTTGTAACCGTCTCGAATAATTTCTAGCACCCACTGATCCGACGTGATATTGGCCCACTCCGCTACAAAAGCCGACAGCCTTCCCCCTAAGGGAATAGCGGAGGGAGCCAAGACCCCGTCATTGTGAGGACCGATTTGCTGGGGCACGGGCTGACTGAGCTGAAGGAGGTTTTGCTGCACGAAAGGAACCTTTCTGCGGAAACCTAGGCCTTGAAGCAGGGAAGGAACCATACGTGGACCTCAAACCCGGTTTACCTGTCCGATATCGGAAACGCTGTCTCGAGGTGGAGGATTTCAACGGGGGTCTAGGTCTATCTTCCGGCAACCTTTGGGTTTTGGTATCCCCAAAATCCTTGATTAATTTATCCAAATCTTCCCCAAAAAGCAAACGGCCTTTAAAAGGGAGCTTTATGAGCCGGAGCTTAGACGCTGCATCTGCTGCCCAATTACGGAGCCATAAAGACCTACGAGAAACCACCGCCAGAGACATTTGTTTTGAGGAAGCCCGAATAATATCATATAAAGCATCTGCTAAATATGCCAGACCTGATTCCAAATCAGCCAGTTCTACTGGAACCGAACCTCCCGACTCCATTAAATTATCAGTCATTAACTGAGACCACTGCAGACACGCTCGTGCCGCGTATGAACTACAAATTGCAGCCTGTAGAGTGACCGCAGCTACCTCGAAGGACATTTTCAAAGAAGATTCAATCTTCCTGTCCTGAGTATCCTTTAAGGCAACTCCCCCTTCAACCGGCAAGGTAGTCTTTTTTGTAACTGCGGCCACCAACGCGTCAACCCTGGGTAATTGAAATCTTTCAAGTTCCTTCTGAGCCACCGGGTACAATAGCCGCATGGCCTTTGCTACCCTCAGACTTGCCTCCGGCGTGTCCCACTGCGCCGTGATAAGTTCCTGCATAGCCTCATGCACTGGGAAGGACCTGGGTGGCTTTCGCGTCCCTGTCATAAGGGGATTGGTGGAACCAGAATTAGCCGCATCATCTTGCGAGATGTTTAAGCCTTGCAACGCTTTAGAAATTAATGAAGAAAGTTCTTCCCTATGAAAAAGACGTAGAGCGGACGGATCATCTACTTCCCTCCCCGGGGGATCTTCCAAGTCCAATACCTCACCCTCTTCAAGGGAGTCCGGAAGAGATAACGGGGAGACTGGAACAATATCACCCTCGTCCGCGGCTGCGAGTCTGCGCTTTTTTGCTACCCGTGAATCTCCGGGAGATACCGCAAGAACCGCAGCCGCACACAAAGGTTTGCTAGCAAAACCCGAAGTGGAAGTAGATGGAACCGGACGCTCTGACATACTCATAGGCACCGGCTGAGCAGGCTGAGAGCCCTGTAACAGAAAAGCTCGGTGCATTAACATCACAAACTCTGGCGAAAATGAAGTTGGCCCAAATCCAGCCAACCCAGTCTGATCCGAACAGAGGAGCGGACCCGCGGCTCCTCCCAGCGTCCCTGACGCCACTGCCTCCGCTGGCTTCCCCTCCTCCGTCCCAGTAGTTTGGTGTTTGGCCGACTCAACCGCAAGGGAAGGGGAAATCCCATGCGCTTCCCCAACGCGGGACTGAGCCACTTCTGCTGCCTGAGAAGCCTCAGCCGGTGTATCTGAACACCCGGCTGAGCACAGACCTAGCAGTGTCCTTCGCTTACCACAGCGAGAACACCGCTTTGCAGCTTCTGCCGCCATTTCTTTCTGCTCGCTCAGAAACCCGCCCTCAACTCGCGACCCCGACCCGCCCTCGGTCGACGTCGCAACTCGTGTCGGATGGTCGGAACGCGGAGCGGGGAAACAAAAATCAGCAGAAGTACTCACCCCCAAAACGCGACGTTTACAACGCGAAGTTATGGCTGGCAGTTGTAAGTATAGCTGACCAAACAGGAACAGCACAGCACTAACAGGCTCTGTCTCCTTTTTTTTTTTTTTTTTTTTTTATACTGGAAAGAAGACCGCAGAGCCCAATGAATCCCTCAATCCTCCGGAGGGTAGGGTGGAGAAGGGACCTGGGAGGGCCCAGGTGTTCACCTAAAGCCGGCACCGCTCAGCCAGGCACCCCTGTCTAGCAGAAGAGAGCTAGTCTCAACAGCAGACTCAAGTCACTCAGAAAGCACCCGGTACAGCCAAAATCCAGGAGCTAGAGGACTAGCTCACATTCCTGCTGGGAGATAGAGCAAACTGAATGGACAGAGAGAATACCGGGCTATAAGGCCAACGGTTAATCAGTTTCTCTATCTCCACCTGCTGGTCGATGTGAGCTATTCCCACTTGTCTGGATTCATCTGCTGCTTTGCTAAGGAAATTGAATTTTATGAAGCAGCCGCTGACGCCGAAGCAACAGACATGTTGGAAAAGCCAGGATCTTCCACGGTAAGAGAGAGACACACACACACACTTTTTATTATCAGGGGTCATTGAAGGGTTTATGAAGCTGAATGTGTTTGTGTGTTTTAAAAAGGAAAATTTATTTCTGTATGTTTTTTTTTTTTAGGGAAGTGGCGGATCTTCACGATCACAGAAACCTGTGGACAATGTGTACATACCGATGATAAATCTATCCTGTTTGTGTTTTTTCTGCTCGTTTCAAAGAGAACCAGCAGTGAATGAACGTAAACTTGAAGATTCTTGTGATTATGGTCTGTGGACCGGCATAGGCCTTTCCAAAACACCAACAGAACTTAAATCAGTTATAAAGGTAGCTGTATACTGCATTCTAAATAAATGTCTGCAAGGCGTGAAGGATGAAGATTGTGGAGCCTGCTTAATACATGCTGGGGGGCAAAAACACCACGACTGCTTGATATGGGGACAAAAGGAAATACAAGAGAAACTCAGGAAAACTTGTGACATGCTGTGCCTAGAACGTGTGGTAAATGTAGTCACTTTTATAGACTATAAAATGAAAATACTGATGCTTTGTAATGAAAGCATTAATATAATCATTGATTTAATCAGAGATATTAAGACCTCTACAAACGGGCCACGACTACTCAATAGATTGGTCAATTTCATGAGAGATGGTGAATATGTAGAGATTGTAAATGATTTAATCCGTGACACCGATTATAAATCATTCTTCAAAAGAAATGCTTTTTAAAACATGTTTTTTATTCTTGGGATTGTGGGAAATACAGTATGTAACTGCATGTTTGTTTGTATAAAAGTTTAAACATTTTATTGTTGTAAAATAAAGATTTTTTTTAAAAATTACAAAATGTGTGGTGTGTTTTAGGAATGGCTAGCCACGTGAATTATCAGCCCAAACTAAAACAATAGAAGGTGTGACAGGTTATAAGGAACTAGGCTCTAGGCACGTAGGGGTCATTTTGATATCTAAAATGATTAACCAAGACAAACAAGTTCTAACAGAGGCCTTAGACATACAATAAAGCCTTTGTGAATGGATAACTTCTACAGAGAGTTGTAAGTGTATAAAAATAAGCTGTGACAAGACCAGCAAGCGTTCTGGTTTTTGTGGATATTACACCGGACCCCGGATACATCAACCGCTAACACGGTAAGTAGAAAAGGGGCTTTTATTTTTGGTTTTAGGGATATCATTTTTTCTGTCTCTGAATCTATCATTGCATTTAAAAAACAGGAACGGGGATCTGGTGGTAGAAAAAAACTCTCTTACCAGAAAAAGACAACAGATATTAAACAGTAAGTGATAAATGTATTATCTGGCACATATGTTGGTTTTTAAAAACAGCATCTACAAAACATTCTTTTTTTAACGTTATGATTAGACCAAGAAACGGCTGGAGAACCGACTCCTTCTACATCGACAAGTTCTAATCATCAACCGTCTCTTTACCGGAAGCCAAAAGATAAACAAAATAGTAGGTATCCTGGTTTTGTAAGGAGACTAGGGTTAAAAGAAAATGTCATTATTTTTATAATGGTAATCAAGAAAATATTAGGCAGTCAGATCCTCAAAGGTGGGGAAAAAGTATTAACGGTTATGCTATGTTATAAATTGTAGATCGGGAAAATGTTAGAAAGTCGCAAGTAGATACCGTGAAACCGACAGAAAAGTCTAACAGGAAAAGATTGCATAGTGAAAGCTTCTTAGACGGGGAACCAGAGCCCAAAGGTGCTTACAGGAAACCAAAAGATAAACGAAATATTCTGATTTTGTAAGGAGACTAATGTAAAAGAAAATGTCATTACTTTTATAATAGTTGATGAAGAAAATGTTAAGCAGTCAGATCCTCAAAGGGGAAAAAGTATTAACGGTTATGTTATGTTATAAATTGTAGATCAAGAAAATGTTAGAAAGTCGCAAACAGATACCGTGAAGCCGACAGAAAAGTCTAACAGGAAAAAGACACACAGCGAAAACGTCTCAGAGCCGGACAGCACAGAAGAAGGAGAATGTTATGAAGTTGATAATTATTCTGATAGCAACAAGGTGTCAGAGGATGGGTCAAATAAGGGTGCATTAGGTCCTTCTGAAGATTCAGAACTAATCAGCTTTGTCCAGTTTGTGAAAAGTTGGGATAGTAAACTGGACAAGTTTCATGGTGTACTTTATTAAGAAGAATTTCGTTTCATTAATTTAGACAGGATAATATCATTACATGAAGCTCAAAATGCTATACGCCAAGGCATTCAACATATCCTGGACAATGTTAGCAATAGAGTATCGCCCGGTGACTATGTACAAGTGCATCTGCATTCATCACTTTTTCACAACTCCTTGTTTTCTGTTAAATTAAATCCCGAATCGCTAGATGCTGATGATTTCTTAGACCAGGTTGCTAAACTCCTTCAAAGTCACAGAGAAATACAGGTCTGTGATTTATTTCGTGTTGTTGTACTTGTAATAAGAAACAAGGGTGGTGGGGGTCGTAGGGTGTTAAAATCTATACTGTTTAGCCAGATTTTGCAGAAAAAAGAATGTATTTAATAGATTTGAATAACACAGGCAATAACCTGTGTTTTGCCGGTAGCCTTACAGCACTTATGTCCCCCGTAAAACTCACAGATGCTGAACTTTTAATAGGTGCTGAAAAGCTACATAATGATTTGGGGTGGTCGGTACATAAAAAAGTCATGTTCGATGATGTAGCAACCATAGGACAACATTTAAAGATAAATATATGAGTTGTGTTTTATACAAACTCATAGTGTTGCTTTAAAACATCAGATCAACCCGTGTATCCAAAAACGGTTTTCTTATTGCTACATGACGATCATTTCTACGGCATAACCGATGTCAAAAATTCTACAGGGAGCGTAATTTCTTTATTTTTACCAGAAACCCTATAGTCACGACCACTCCTGTACGTAATGGTGCCGTCTTGTTCAAACAGACGTGTTTGAACAATGACGGTATACAGCAGAGGTGTCCTAATTGCAAGATGTGTTGTCGCTCTAAAGACTGTTTAGATAGACATATGCAGCTGGCGCAGAAAAAAGAAGTGGAATGTTTATCTAAAACACTGGGTCTGAAATGTGAGTCCTATGTGAACGAAAAACATAAATGTAAGGGTAGGATGTGTAAGCTATGCCATGAATCCTTAAGCGGTGATGACATACACTTATGTTTTATGACACCCATCGATAAACTCAAAACATCTGAAAAGTATATTATTTACGATTGCAAATGTATACAGGAAACGGGTTGGCACATTCTTAATTACATATATGCCGAGGAATTGTACGAAACAAGAAAATGGGAATTCAAGGGTCTTGAGTGAATTTTTGCGTTTATACAGATTTTTTGTGACAAAAAATTTAAAGACTATACCTTCATAGCCCATAATGCCAAAGGCTATGACGGGTATTTTGTTCTTAGCCAACTGTTAAAGGAAAAGTTGGACACACATCTGTTGGTTCAAGGTGGCAAGCTTTTACAAATCACAGTAGAACCTTTAGCTATTTGTTTAATAGACTTTCTAAATTTCCTACCTATAGAAACTTAGCAAACTTCCAAAGGCCTTAGGTTTTCCAGGCTGAAAGGGTTATTTCCCGCATTTTTTTAATTCTCAGGAAAATCAAATCTATGTGGGGCGTATGCCGGATATGGAGCATTATGGTGTGGGAAACATGATGCCTGAAGAAAAAGAGGAATTTTTAAAATGGTACAAGGACAACCAGCACAAGACGTTTGATTTGCAAAAAGAGCTGGCTTATTACTGTCAACAGGATGTGGCTATTTTGTGACAGGCATGTGTTCTCTACAGAGCAGAAATCATGAAAATGACACAGAAAGATGTGGTTGTAGAACGTGAGGGTACTTCAGAAATTCTAATGAATTGTTTAGACCCTTTCCAATATATAACCCTATATAACTCTATATAACCCTATATAACTCTGTATGTATGGCCATGTTCAGATTTATGTTTTTAGAACCCGAGACAGTGGCGCTCATCCCCCCCAGATAACTATCACAGACACAAAAAGAGATATTCATCCCCCTCTATTCAATGGTTGCTGTATCAAGAGGCTTCACAAAATATACAGATCATGCATGCTCTAAACGGGGGTGAAAGAAAGGTGGGGTCTTATTTTCTTGACGGTTACGCTGTTATTGATGGGGTAGAAACAGCTTTTGAATTTAATGGTTGCTTTTATCACGGCTGTCCGGTCTGTTATAATGATAAAGACCAGAATCCTGTAGCAGCCATGACCTATGGCTTTCTTTATTACAAAAAGCAGCTAAAGACAGCCTACCTGGAAAGCCTGGGCTTCGAGATCGTAAGTCTGTGGGAGCATGAGTGGAAGCAGATGGTCAAAGAAAATGATAGGGGCTGTGCAGACTTCCTGGCTAACGCTGCATTACTGTAACCCTTGGTCCCACAAGATGCCCTCTTTGGGGGTAGAACAAATGATGTTTCTCTATACTACAAAACAAAACCTGGGGAAAAAATATACTATTACGATTTTACCAGCCTATACCCTTTTGTCAATAAAACAAAGGAATATCCAACAGGCCATCCGCAAATCATTTATGACAACTTTGGTCCACCCACAAATTACTTTGGTTTTATAAAAGCAAAAGTATATCCTCCAAGAAAGCTCTTTTTCCCGGTGTTACCCATCAGGGTGGGCGGTAAGCTTATGTTTCCTTTGTGCCATACGTGCGCTGATGCACGGCAACAGGAAACGTGTGCCCATATGGATGAGGAGAGAGCTTTCGTGGGGACTTGGTGCACGGTGGAGATGGATGTTGCCATTGCAAAAGATTATGTGGTTGTTGAAATCTATGAAATCTGGCATTTCGAGCAAAAATCTGACAATCTCTTTTCTGAATACATCAAAATACACCTCCGTCAAAAACAAGAGGCTTCTGACTACCCCCGGTGGTGCAATGATACAGAAAAACAAAACATGTACATCTCTGATTTCTATAGAAAAGAAGGTGTACTTTTGCGGCAGACCATATTCAGCTAAACCCTGCTAAACACCAAATAGCAAAACTTTTCTTAAATTCTCTGTGGGGGAAATTTGGTCAAAGGACAAACCTGCCTACCATTAGCATTGTCAGAGAGCCCGATGATCTCTTTAAATATCTGTTTTCCCCTGAATTTGAGGTTTCATCGTGTGACTTTATCGATGATGAAATGGCCTGCGTGTCTTGGAAGCACTCAAAAGACCACTCTACTTTGCCCGATAACACTAATGTTTTCACAGCCTGTTTTACAACAGCCTATGCGTGTTTAGAGTTGTACAAACTTCTAGACAGTCTAAAAGAACGTTGTCTGTACCACGATACAGATTCTGTGATATTTGTGAGCCGCGAGGGTGACTGGAACCCCCCCTCTGGGTGATTATTTAGGGGAGCTCACCAGTGAGATACCTGCCGATGAACATATAACTGAGTATGTATTAGCGGGTCCTAAAACATACGGTTACAAACTGACAAGTGGAAAGACCTGTATGAAAGTGAAAGGGATAACGTTAAATGTAGAAAACAGCCAGAAAATCAATTTTACTAGTTTAAAAGATCTAGTTTTTGACTACAAACTGGGGGCAGAGGGTTTACCCCAGAAAAAGATAGGGGTGCAACAAATCAGTATTATAAGAAATAAAAAGAGGTGGGCTATAGAGACCGGTATGATTAAAAAACACAGCAAGTTGTGTATGAAAAAAGAGTGAAGGAGGAGGATGGGTTCAGCACACTACCCTACGGATACTAGCACAGTGGATGCCCACTGGTCGCACCCTTTCTCTTGTATATTAGCAGGACCGTCCAATTCAGGCAAGAGCTTCTTTGTTAAAAAACTGTTAGAACACCCTGGCCGTGTATTGTCTGTCATACCTGACAATATTGTTTGGTGTTATAGTTGTTGGCAACCTTTGTATAAAGAAATGTTAAATAAATATCCTTTTATTACTTTTACGGACATTTTGCCTGATACTTTTAACGATGACAGAATGTTTCCAACCCATAAAGTAAACTTGGTTATTATACATGATCTAATGGATTCTGCCTGTAAAAGCGGTGAAATAGAGAATGCCTTTACTAAGTACATACATCACAGAAACCTGAGCATCATATATATAGTTCAGAATGATTTCTGCCAGGGTAAAACAAGCCGGATATAACTTTAAACACCAAATACATGGTTCTCTTTAAGAATCCTAGAGATAAGTTACAGATAGCCATTTTGGCTAGGCAGATGTACCCTGGAAAATCACAATTCATTTTAGAGGCCTTCGAGGATGCCACCAGAAAGCCGTACGGCTATACCACAACGCCTGAGGCTTACAGATTGAGAACGGATATTTTCCCGCCAGACTGGACAACGGTATATTGTGTAAAACTACAATCAACCCGTAAAAGGCTGTGAATACATAACCAGATCCCTTCATATACGCTGGGGTGTGTCTCAGGTAACATGTCTAGCCATGTAAAGAGAAACCTGCCCCTTTAAAACTTTTAGTCCAAGCCTCGCCGCAGCACAGAAAAGCCATCCTGAATACAGCTTCTGATGATTTGGTGGCTGCTATAGCTGAAATCACTCTCAACACCCTAAAAGGTAACATCCCGCTTTCATAAAACCAGATAAAGGTTTTAAAAGGGAAGCGTCAGGCTATAAAAAGATTATGTGATAAAAGATTAACCCTTAAGAAAAAAAAGAAGCAGTTGGTGAAACAAACGGGCGGATTTATAGGGCCCTTGTTAAGTTTTGCTATACCGTTGATAATGGGCCTGCTGACAAACCGCTGATGCATCACGCTGAAAAAATGTACCTAGTCCCTAGTCAACAACTTGAGCGCTTGAGAAACCCCATAGATCAGGAAGAAAATATTAGAACCTCAACCATACATAGGTTAGAAGAGGAAATGAAAAACATACTGCAGAGCCCTGGTATGTCTGACCATGAAAAAGTTAAACGTTACTCAGAAGTGTTACAACGTTATCTCGTGTTGAACAGACAAAGGGATATGGAAAAAGAAAAGCTAAATGTGTATCTACAGGGACCGGTTGATGCTTCAACAAACCCCTCTCCAGAAAATAGTATACCTCCCGACTCTGTGGTTCAAGAAGTGTTAAACAGCATCAATACGGGGGGGGCGCTAGAGAGCCCAAGCAAGATGGAGGCTTGAGTCGCGAGCTCCCGCCACCAACTCTGCTATTTCAGGCATATCACTAACTACATCTCCAAAATATACGAAATTTTTGAGCTAAAACGATGCCTCTCTCTAAGCAAGGCAAGATCGAGGCTGCTTTTGCGGGCACTTCGGGCGCCAAGCGTCAGAAGCAAGATCCCCCGACACCCACGAAGAGTGAGTCGGGCAGGCCACGTGTGGATCCCGAGCAAACTATAGCCGATCACCTACAGCAGATCTCGAGCATGATGTCGGAGAGTAAAGATGATATCAAAGACATCAAACACGAGATAATGAACTTGACTGAAAAGATTTCAGCGATGGATGCTAAAATGCTAACATTAGAACGGAAAACTTTACTTATTGATGACGTAGCTACCAACCAAAAAATGGATCGGAGAGCCATACGTGCCCTGGAAATACAACTTGAGGATCAGGGTAATCGAGGACGTCGTCAGAACCTCCGTATCAGCGGCCTAAATGAAGGCATCGAGGGAACTGACGCATGTACATTTTTCGAAGAATGGCTCCCTAAGGTGCTATCGCTCACATTTACCAGGCCTCTAGAGGTGGAGAGAGCCCACAGGGTACCAACGAAATCCCACCACGCTTCTCAGAAGTCGAGACCGATCGTGATGAAACTGCTTCGCTTCCCCCATGTGGCGGCGATCCTGGAAAAGATGCGCACACTGCATAAAATCGAATGGCAGGGTCAAACCATATACATCTCAGCAGATTACACCAAAGCCACGGCTGACAAGCGGCGCCGTTTTCTCGCGTTACGTCCTCGACTGCGGGCACTGGAAGCTCGTTTTGGTCTCCTCTCCCCGGCTCGCTTCAAGATCACCTATCAAAATAAAACCAAAACATATACCGAGCCGGATGAGGTGGAGAACTTTCTCAAGGAACAAGAAGCATTACTTCCCATGGAAACGTGACTTTCTACAGTTACTCATTCCTCTATTGAGGTTTACTTTATTAATGAGATATAATATCAGTTATGTGTGATATGTTTATTACGATGCATTTTCTGTGTTATCAACAAGATTTTTCAGCGGGGTTGGTGGGGGAGTGAGACGATTCGAGACCTCCATGTTGTGGTGTCTCCTCCCCTCCGCAGGCCCATGGGGCGCCGTTTGGGCGGGTTGATTGCAAGGTTTTTGTCTTGCGGGAAGGGGGGATTTTGGATGAATGACGGGGGGGTGGGGAGGGGTCTGTTTGTGAGTGTGTGTGGGGTTTGTTTATTTTTTGAGCAGAGCGCAGCAGTTGTTTCATGGCTTCTTAACTACAGTGCAGGCTATAGCGTATACTTGTCTGATTTAATGGTATCTATCATCATTGCTTCCCTGATAGTTTCTGATGGCTTCATGTAACGTATTATCTTTAAACATTAAAGGTCTCAATCATCCTATCAAACGAAAAAAAGTATTACTGTATTGCAAACACCATTCAGCACAGATAGTCTTTCTGCAAGAAACTAAATTGAATTTAATTGAATCAACTAAATTGAAGCGTGATTGGGTCTCTCAGTGTTTTTTCTCTCCTGCAGTAAAATCTAAAGGTGGGGTAGCTATATTATTGTCCAAACGTCTTAACTACACTGTACTACATTCATCTCATGATTCACAGGGACGCTGGGTTACAGCTACATTAGCAATTGATGCTGTCCGATATACTTTCTTCACTGTATATGGTCCCAATACCCCAGATTCTGACTTTTTCAAATCCCTGGCTAAAGAACTAGCCACAATATCCACTGATCACTATATTATGGGAGGGGATTGGAATATTGTACTTGATGCACATCTGGATAGAAGATCCCAATCTACTTACCGTCCGCCTCATACGGTTCCTCTTCTCAAACATATCATTCATTCATATGGGCTAAAGGATGTATGGCGTCTTTATCATCCAAAAGACCTTGAATTTACTTTTTGGTCTGCACCTCACGCATCTGCCATGAGACTAGATTATTACCTTATCTCTCAATCTCTATTGGATAATGTACAATCCACTTCCATCGTTTCATGCCCACTATCTGACCATTCTGGTATTCTTGTCTCTTTTTCTTTGAATCCTTCTTCACCACCTAAACCGGTCTGGCGACTCAATACAGCCTTACTATCAGATTCCGATTTTCTATCCCAGATTGACAACTGGACGTCAGAATACTTTGCTCACAATGATACTCAAGAGTTGTCATTTCAAATTGTATGGGATGCTTATAAAGCGTATCTGAGAGGTCGAATTATAGGATATTCAGCGCATATAAACAAAAAGAGGAAAAGTGAACTCTCAACTCTAGACACGCAAATAAAACAACTAGAAACAGATTTCCATGTGTCTCCCTCTGCCCCAGCTTTGCTTCAGTTACGCAAGCTTAAATTTCAGTATAACTCCATATTGTCGGAGCGAGCTGGTGTGATACTGGTGACAGAGGGAGCCCTCTACTATGAGCACCGTAACAAAGCGGGGGCACTGTTGGCCAATTACCTTAAGCAGAAGAAAAGAGCGGGCCGCATCAAAGCTCTTAAACCGGATACATCTATTATTACAGATCCTCATGCAATAACTAATTCTTTTAGATCATTTTATGAGCATTTATATAAGTCGGGAGTAGATCCCTCTGAGGCTGATTTCACTGATTTTTTCAAAGGTATGTCCCCTCCTGAGCTACCATCTTTGATGCTGGAAAAGTTAAACACTCAGATAACTGAAAAGGAGATTGGAGAGGCCATAGATGGTCTAAAATCTGGCAAGGCGCCGGGAGGAGATGGACTCTCATTGGGATTTTATAAAGTCTTTCGAAAGATTGTTATTCCTAAACTATCAACACTATATTCTACCTTTTTGAATAACAAGTCTGGCGATGGAACTTTTGTTGAAGCAGATATAGTAGTGTTTCCCAAACCTGGGCGTGACCCTATGCTCCCAAAAAATTATAGACCCATATCACTACTCAATTATGATTGTAAAATCTATGCTAAACTTCTTGCAGACAGACTTGCTACGGCCCTCCCTTTGCTTATACATCCTACTCAATGTGGTTTTGTTAAAGGTAGACTGACTGCGGATAACTCTAGAGTCTTCTGTCATATACTACAGGCTGCACGCAATGTTACCATTCCAACTTGCGTGATGTCTTTGGACGCAGAAAAAGCTTTTGATTATGTGGAATGGAAATACCTATTTTATACTTTAAGATGGTTCCAACTGGGACAAGATTTCATAGATATGATTCATATACTTTATACCAATCCTAGGGCCAGATTGAATGTGGATGGTTATTTTTCTTCCTATTTCTCCCTCTTTAGAGGAACTAGGCAAGGGTGCCCTTTGTCCCCACTCCTATTCAATCTGGCCCTGGAACCCTTGTTGCGCAGGCTGGATTCAGACCCAGCCTTTACTGGTATAAAGATAGGATCCAATGAGGTGCGTTTGTCTGCCTTTGCAGACGACGTACTATTATATGTATCCAACCCTACTGTGTCTTTGCCGGCGATACTTAATCTTCTCTCCAGTTTTGGGCGTCTCTCAGGATATACCATTAACTGGGATAAGACTGAAGTGCTGCCTCTGAACATATACTGTACGCAAGCTATGATTGCACCATATGGACTTACGTGGTGTTCCACAACTCTTAAATATCTAGGAATACAATTTTGTAATACCTGGCAAGATACGGTTGATCATAATGTCAAACTCTTGATTTCCAAAATTCACACCCTATGTCATCAGTGGTCTCCCTTGCACTTGACTTGGTGGGGCAGATTGGAGACCATACGAATGATGGTGACCCCCCAAATACTATATGTGCTGCAAATGCTACCGTTGCCATTGCCATCTTCTTTATTTAAACAAATCGACCGTATCTTGACTAAATTTCTATGGTCTGGAAAGCCTTCCCGTATAGCTTTATCCACTCTCAAGAAACCATACTCTATGGGAGGAGTTAATTTCCCTCAATATAGCCGATATGCTACCGCAGCAATCTTAAGAGGTGCTAGCATATGGACTATATCACCTACCAGCGTTTTTGTACCTTACTGGTACAGGCTAGAAAGAGACCTAGTACTACCTTATACCTTACATGAAGCCATCTACTCCAAAACTGTTACATGCTTTCCCAAGTGGGAGGTATTACATACCACCCAAAAGGCAGTCTTGACTTTGGGTAGCACTCTCAAACACCCGGTTTATACCACTGTCTCATCTAATATTTGGGGTAACCCTAACATCACTATTGGTTCAAATATGGTGCATTGGACGTCTTGGATTAAGGCGGGTATATGGCATATACGAGACATTCTGACCAATCATGCCTTAATGCCTTTTGCCCTACTGCAATTCAAATATAACCTGCCTTCTCATCAGACTTATAGATACCTCCAATTGCGTCACAGTATATATGCGGCTTATGGATCTAAGTTAGAGCGTCTGCTGCGGAGCTCCTTCCCTACAACCAATCTATTATCTACATGGAGTACTAAGCCTCATTTGATGTCTAGGATATACGATTTACTACAAACTGTCGATTTAGATGCTTCCCTACCGATTCAGCGTCAGTGGTCTCAAGATCTCAAATTTCCTGTATCCGACCAACGATGGCTACAGGTATGGAGTTACTGTAATAGACCGCTTCATTCGGCGTCTCTTAGACAATCTTTATTCTTTGTTCTTCATAAGTCGCTCTGGACTCCTGTCAAACAACACCGAGCTTCTCCAACTTCTTCCAGCAATTGTTGGCGATGCAAGACTCATCTGGGAACCTTCCAGCATATGCTATTCGATTGCCATTTTGCCTTCACATTTTGGGCTGAGGTGGGAGTTGTTATTGGTCAAATTTTTTCCTTGTCTCCGAATATGACATATAATCAGGTAATTTTAAGATCTGCCATACTGGAGCCTCCACTCTCTCGCCCATGTTCTGCCCTTTATGACATTCTCATGGGTCTAGCCATTAAGACAGTACTTCTTCACTGGAAATGTACCTCATCAATACCTATGGCTCAGTGGTGGAATATGGTTCTTTTGTGCTATAAATACGAACTACGATTGGCTGAGTGTAGAGGCTCCCAGAAATCTTTTCATGTTACCTGGTCTTCTCTGCAACATTACTGTGACTCTGGTACTTAATTTACGTGCGATTCATGATATCCCAAAGCAAATACACTACACGGTACTGTTAAGAAATGTAACATCTTATATGCTATGTTGTCTGCTGCTGCTCATGTTTACTGATTGTTTATTTTGTTGTATTTTTATGTTAGTCTTTCTTTTTTCTCTTCAATAAAAAGATTTGACTTTAAAAACAGCATCAATACGCGCTATAGGAAAAATGCCGAAGTCCTGCTTAACAAACTATCAAAAAACAAAAGTGTTGCATCCTGGGAAGGAAATGGTACATTTGTATACTAAGGAAAACCTATCAGTGGTTCTAACCTGCTCGACCTCGTTCGCAGTGTTACGCAGACTCATGCTCTTTCTTTCAGAGCAAAGAAGGCCCCTAGGCTGGGGGGAGTTCATGCAAACCTTAGCTGAATTAAATATGCCTTCCTCGGTTGTGGGTAACGCAGCCAACAGAGATTTACTGTTACGCCTCAAGGAGAACCCAGCTATGAAGGTTCCTGAATTATATACAAAACCTGCCAAGACCAAAGAACTATTTCCTCATAAAAGACGTAAATTATTACCGAGTTATCGGTGGCTGAGTGTATAAAAACATATCTTCAATAAAATAATGCTTTTTAAAAATGAAAATAAAAGACTGCAGACATTTTGATTTTAAGGTTTACTTTTTTTTATATATAGAAACAGCATGACATTCATGGTAGGAAACACAGCCCTGAGGTGTATGAAACGGGTTTTGAAAAGGTCTACACAAGACTTGTTTTTTATTTTTTACAAATTTTGCATTAAATCTTCAGAATACATTTCTAAAATATTTTCAAAAGGTTACTCTTTACAGCGATGATGTAAAAAAAACACACAGCGATAGCCACAGGCCTCAGACAGCGGGTGCTATAACTGTCTGTTATGATATAATACGGCCTTACAGTGTTTAATGAAAAAGTTCATAATCTAATCTAATCTAATCTAAACCTTAAGTTTATATACCGCATCATCTCCATGAGTATGGAGCTCGACACGATTTACAAGAACTTAAAATAGTGGGTAGAGAAGAAGAAAAAGGATTACATGAATTTATGTGTAGAAGGGGGGAAAGAAAGGGGGGAAGGATAGAGCTACAATTTGCTGAAAAGCCAGGTTTTCAGTTGTTTGTGGAATAACTGAAGGGAGCTCAGGTTCCGAAGCGGAGTGGTGAGTTCGTTCCAAAGACCTGTGATTTTGAAGAGAAGGGATTGTCCTAGTTTGCCTGCATAGTGGATGCCGCGTGGAGAGGGGAAGGCTAGTTTAAGCCTTTGGGCAGTTCTGGAGGAGTCGGGACTGGAGGAGTTGAAAGACAGTGGGATAAGAGGAGGCAGGATTCCGTGAATGATCTTGAAAGCCAGGCAGGAACATTTGAAATGGATTCTGGAGATTATTGGGAGCCAGAATGCTGTTAGGAAAGAATAAACTATCCGGTGGTTGTCTGTAAGAATCAAAAAATTCTCCTGTCCCGTTCCCGGTCACATAGAGGGCCAACCAGTGTTCACCTGGTAGGTTGTGTGGGTGTGTGTTCACGACAATTCCCACGGGTTTCCTTGGTATTTCTAATCCTGTTAACCAGTCACTGGGCAGTACATCTAAAAAAGATTCTGCAACCCAGGAGTCCTTCTTTAAAACATGGAAGATCTGTATGGTGTTCATATTCAAGAATGGTCAAAAAGAACATTCCTTCTACGATTAACTTCTATCACGTTGTCGAAAACCCCATACACAATTATGTTCACAATGTGAGGTAAAGCTCTGGCAAAACGTATTTCAGCCCGCAGGTTACCGGTTTTGATCAGCGCACTCCGGTAGTGGTTAGCGCACTCCTGGTCCAGCGATAGGTCAAAAGCTAGCAGCATATAACCTTTGTAAAACTCCCGACGATCAACCAGGAGGGTGTTGTCTTTCAGGTGTTTACCGGTCGCTTGAATAGGTTGCATATATTCTCTCACACAATTTCCATTTTCAAAGTCGAGTTGTAGAGGTTTTCCGGGTACTTGTTCACCATCTACATACAGAGCTGCAAAATTAATATCGTAATGTTTAAAATTGAAAGGGTTTTTTAGCATAATTACCACTGAAAGCGCCGTTATCCACAAAGCCCAACACGATGAGCTTTGGTAACTGCCTCCAAAATAGATTTTCCTGATTAATCACACAGGCGCCAGCCAGTATGCTAAACACCTTCAACCCCACATGGTCTACCGCTTACTTGGCGTTAGCTTTCAGTAGAGCTTCAGCATGTCCCAAGCGCACTCCAGGGGCCACTTTAACTCTCTTTACAAAGAGGGCTGCGTTTAGAATAAGGATTTTATAATTTTGGTCAGCATTACCGCTCATTAAACAGAAAGAGTTTTTGTTACGAGACACTTTTATTTTAAGATCTACGCCGTTAATGAGTAGCTTTTCTTGAAAAAATAGATCGCTGTGTAAATGTCCCAACAGTTCCACCTTGTGGCTAGATGCTGTAAAGTGAGCCCTTTCGGTAAAACCGACACATTACGTGCACCTATATCTCTAAAGTCGTGATGTTCGGCTGTATCCTTATAAAATAGGCCGCTTATGAACTGTGATTTGAGGGCTCCTTCACCATAATTGAGGATCAGCTCTATGAGGGCTCTGTAGGGGTAACAGTTATTACTCTGACTAATCAGCTGGTCTCCCAGGGTAACATCCAATTGGCTAAAAGTAGATGCAATCGGGTAGTTTACCAGAGCTACTTTGGCGGCTGCATCAATGTCTGAACCGTCTTCTTTCACAATTTTACAGGTCAGATGCAGGAGAGTGTTGTTTAAATCAATGTAGTCTTCACCGTGCCCCGCTATGTAGAAGTCCAAAGGTGCTGTTTCCGATAAAGCTGATAATGGTGGTATTTCCACATAGATGCTTTTTTCGATACTGGTTTGGGTTGGGGATAGCTCAAACAGATCTAGTTCTGATTTAACGCTTTCTTCAGAGCCGTTGTGTACAAAAGCCATGGTTTTTTTTAGAATATATCACATTTCGTAGAACGGGTCCTTCTCTTCTTGGATCCGCTGGATAGCTTCTGTGATTTGTTACCTTGGGGTTTCTTTCTTTTAAAAGGTTTTGGAGGTCCTTGCAGAATCTCTTGAGGATGGGTCCTCTTTCTTTTAACAGCACGTCTAACCACAGCCAGTACTGACCCCGCCTGCTCTGCGGAATGGTTTATTTTATTTAGAACGGTTGTTGCGACATGGCCCATGACATCTTTAGCTATGTTTTTTGCGGCTCCTTTCACATGTGGTTTAATAATTTCAAAACCCCTTCTCAAAAGCGGTATTACTTTTCTAAAGAGACTACCAAATACGCCACAGGGGCCCCGTGATATCCTGAAAGTCCATAACCGGCTTGTGCTGTGTAATAAATTTTGTATGCTTTGGGGTCTCCGTAATCTTTAGACACCAACATTTTAAAACACAATAGTCTTCCTGGGTCGCAGGTGAAGCTTAAGGATCACCTTCCCGTAACGAAATGAGACATCCCTGTTCTGATCCGTCTTTATTTCAAATGTGATGGTGTCGAAGTGCTGTTTGTTCATAGGTACATAGTGCGGTTTATCGTACGTGAGGGTGATAAACTTATCCGCTGGCCCTAGAGCTGGAACATAGCGCAACAGTTGTACAAAATGGTCTGCTACTAACTGGTGCTCTACAATATCGGTGTACACGTAGAGGGTATTAAAGCTGGCCTCGATATTTGCTGGGAAATGAGAATGCCTTATATTAACGTTAGCCTTTACCCCCAAAATGGTTGCCAAATCACCCCCTGCAGAAACATGGCATGGGTGGAGCTACCACCATTTATTCCTATGGGAGGGGCAGGGCATGGGTGGAGAGTGGGCGGGGCATGGTTGGGTGGGGGTGAGGTGTGGCTATGGGAAAAGTGGGTGTGGTGTAGGTGGGGCCTGGGTGGGGCTGAGGGAAAGTGGGCGGGGCATGGGCAGGGTTTGGGTAAAAGTAGACGGGGTTTGGGCGGAGAGTGGACAGGGCTTAACCCAGAAGTGACCGCTGATTGGTCAATCCTTATCTCTGACAGCTGTCAATCATTTTGACATGAGGTGTACCCATTATACTACTGAGGTCATATGCTAGATGTAACTTACTTAGATTTCAGCCTTAGATTTTAGCCTTTGATACGGTTCCTCATAGGAGGCTGTTGAACAGACTTGAACGGCTGAAGTTAGGACCCAAAGTGGTGAACTGGGTTAGAAACTGGTTGTCGGACAGACACCAGAAGGTGGTGGTTAATGGAAGTCGCTCGGAGGAAGGAAAGGTGAGTAGTGGAGTCCCTCAGGGTTCGGTGCTGGTGCTGATCCTGTTCAATATGTTGTGACAAACCCAGCACCAGTACTAGTTCGGTCCCTAATAGGATCGGGTGCAGAAGAGCTGATCAGATTGATTCTGGCGCTCAACTTGAGGCTGACCTCCCTTGCCCCTATGATCAGAGCAGTAGTGATCTGGAGCAGAGGCAGGCAGACTGGCAACATCAGCCTCCGGGCTTTAGGGCAGTTAGAGAAGCCACAAGGAATATAGCTGCATTAGATAAACCCAGGCAGAGAAAAGCTGCTTTAGAGCCAAAGCCCATCCCCCGCTACAGGCTGACGGGGATTGGCTCTGAGCTGTTTAAAAGCAGGCTAAGACAAGCAGGAGGAGGAGGAGCGAGTGACCAGGGTGAGTCACTCCCACAGCCTAAGGCAGGTGAGGAGCTGTGGAGCAGAGCAGCAGAGACAACCGTGCCAGATTGGCCCATGCAGGATTTGGAAGAAATCCTCCCCACTTCAAACTTCCAGATTCCAGATGGTGTGGAAAGCATGGAGGTACAAGTAGCTGGCTCTATGCTAGAGAGCCAGACAGAATGTATGGACACTGAATGAAGGGAGTGAGTAATTGGGAAAAATTGTGTTTTTTTCCCCCTTTTGCCTATGTTTTTCCTGCTGTGCAAACCAAGCCTGAAGAATGTGTTATATGTTTGGGCTTTATGAGTATTTTTGAGTTTAAGAATAATACTTACCTGAATCCTAAACTATAGGATTGGTTTAGAGTCAAGTTTGGGAACAAGAAGCTCAAGATAGAACCTTTAAGTTGGTGTTTTGAACTTTGGAAAATCCTGCCGTGGCTCCCGTTCCTGAGGAGCTAATTAGCTTATCTCTCTCAGCTGTGTGTTTTGCCTGCACGAGGGAGCTGAGGGAAAAGCTGAACTGTTGCAAGAGTGTGCTGTAGCTATATTGCCTAAAGAGTTTGGTTTAATTTGGATTTACAGCAAAGGTTTATTTCAAACTTTATTTGGCTGCTGAAATCTGCTGTTACATGCCTTTGATATTAATGCTGAGAGAAAGTTTGAATTATGAGTGAGCACCAGTGTAAAGCAATCCTGAGTCAGAGCACATGATTCCAGGAATAACCAACTACAGGAGTTTGCTGTTTTGTGATATCTTTATTTTACAATTGACTTTATTTTTGAATGAAATGCAAAAGTGATTTTTGTTTTATGCTGCATCTTTTTGACCTCTGGGTCAGAATAAACATCTTATTCTTTCTTAAAGAACTTGGTTTGGACTGGTGATATTTTGAAGCCCTTTGCTTGCCTTGTCTCTCCCAAGCCTGGGCAGTTGCCTAGTGCTACCTTGAAAAGTCCTGAAGGTACCCCTGGTTAGAGGGGACACGCCAGAATCCTTGTGTTTGTCACACGACAACCCGCCGCTGCAGAGGGTTTGTGACAATGTTTGTGAGTGACATTGCTGAAGGGTTAGAAGGAAAAGTGCCTTTTTGCAGATGATACCAAGATTTGTAACAGAGTAGACACCGAAGAGGGAGTGGAAAATATGAAAAAGGATCTGCAAAAGTTAGAGGAATGGTCTAATGCCTGGGAACTAAAATTCAATGCAAAGAAATGCAGAGTAATGCATTTGGGGTTTAATAATCAGAAGGCACCGTATATGCTGGGAGGTGAGAAGCTGATATGCACGGACGGGGAGAGGGACCTTGGGGTGATAGTGTCCGAAAATCTAAAGGCGAAAAAACAATGTGACAAGGCGGTGGCTGCTGCCAGAAGGATGCTGGGCTTTATAAAGAGAGGCGTAGCCAGTCGAAGGAAGAAGATGTTGATGCCCCAGTACAGGTCATTGGTGAGGCCCCACTTGGAGTAATGTGTTCAGTTTTGAAGAGCGTATCTGGCAAAGTACGTAAGAAAACTTGAAGCGGTCCAGAGGAGGGTGACAAAAATGACAGGAGGCTTGCGCAAGAAGACGTATGAGGAGAGACTGGAAGCCCTGAATATGTATACCCTAGAGGAAAGGAGAGACAGGGGAGATATGATTCAGACGTTCAAATACTTGAAGAATATTAACATAAAACAAAATCTTTTCCAGAGAAAGGAAAATGGTAAAACCAGAGGACATAATTTGAGGTTGAGGGGTGGTAGATTCAAGAGAAATGTTAGGAAATTCTACTTTACAGAGAGGGTGGTAGATGCCTAGAATGTGCTCCCGAGAGAGGTGGTGAAGAGGAAAATGGTGACTGAGTTCAAAGAAGCGTGGGATGAACACAGAGAATCTAGAATCAGAAAATAATATTAAATATTGAACTAAGGCCAGTACTGGGCAGACTTGCGCAGTCTGTATATGGCCGTTTGGGGGATGATGGGCTGGAGAGGGCTTCAATGGCTGGGAGGGTTTAGATGGGCTGGAGTTGGTTTTAATGGAGATTTTGGTAGTTGGAACCCAAGCACAGTACCGGGTAGAGCTTTGGATTCTTGCCCAGAAATAGCAAAGAAAAAAAAATTTAATTTAATCCAGCTATGCAGATTGGATGGACCATTCGGGTCTTTATCTGCCATCATCTACTATGTTACTATGCTTGAAGTTTTCTTTTGTTTTGAAAGTCTGCTGTTAAAACATAGTCCAATATATAACTGGACTAGTGTAGAAAGATTCATTATCGCTCATGAGTAAGCCTCAGTCCCACCACTCCACCGCTGTTCTATCTCATGACTGCGGGGAGAATTATGTGGCACTTCATCACTGGCTGCTCGTACCGATTGTATTTAACATTTTTAATCAATTTATGAGTTTTTCTAAAAAGATGCTACAATGCTGTCTTTATTATTAAAGTAATGTATATACTTAGTTTATCAGCCAACGCCTGGGAATCTAACCCTACCCAGCCAACGCCTGGGAATCTAACCCTACAGCCAGTGATGAAGTGCCACATAATTCTCCCCGCAGTCATGAGATAGAACAGCGGTGGAGTGGTGGGACTGAGGCTTACTCATGAGCGATAACGAATCTTTCTACACTAGTCCAGTTATATATTGGATACACTAACATTGTGGACTGGTAAAGCAAATTACTATTACTGCCATATTTCTGGAGGTTAAAACATAGTCCAGCAGTGTGCATGGGAGGCACTGGAAGGGACAGCTATCATAGTCACACATTGAAGTGCTCGGTCAGGTGGGAACGCAGTGAGCCGAAAAAGGGTCAGCTGGAAATCCCTGCCACAATATATATATATATATATATATATATATATATATATATATATATATATATATATATATATATATATATATATCTCGTATAGATTTGTCCTGTATATTTATTTATTTATTCAGTGCCTAGCCTCATCCTGCATATATATTTATTCATCGTATAGATTTGTCCTGCTTATTTATTTATTTATTTATTCATTCAGCGCATAGCCCTGTCCTGCATATGTATATATATATATATATATATATATAGCACAGTTACTTACCGTAACAGGTGTTATCAAGGGACAGCAGGCAGATATTCTCAACATGTGGGTGACGTCACCGATGAAGCCCCCTAGCTGACGTTTTCGCAAGCAGACTTGCTTGAAGACCTTCAAGCTTGTGATTGGACCGTGCATGCGTGAGTGCCCCTCCCGCCCGGTCTAGGGCATGCGTCTCCTCAGTGTGTCCTCAGTTCAGATAGCTAGAAAAGAAGCCAACCCCGGGGAGGTGGGTGGGTTGTGAGAATATCTGCCTGTGGCCCTGGATAACACCTGTTACGGTAAGTAACTGTGCTTTATCCCCGGACAAGCAGGCAGCATATTCTCAACATGTGGGTGACCTCCAAGCTAACCAGGATGGGATGGAGGGAGAGTTGGCAACATAGAACAGATTCTGCAAAACTGACTGGCCAAAATGGCCATCACACTTGGAGAAAGCATCCAGATAATAGTGAGAGGTGAATGTATGTACCGAGGACCAAGTGGCAGCCTTACAGATTTCCTCAATGGGAGTCGAGCGGAGGAAAGCAATAGACGCCGCCATCGCTCTGACCTTGTGGCCTGTGACTTGACCCGGCAGGGAGAGACCAGCCTGAGATACAAGCAGCCAATCAGTTAGAAATGGTACGCTTAGAAACAGAGCGACCCAAGCGATTATGATCGAAAGAGATGAACAGCCGGGGAGCAGTACGATGAGGAGTGGTGCGCTTCAAGTAGAAGGCCAGCGCCCGTTTACAATCAAGAGAATGCAGACCACTTCTCCAGGGTGAGAATGGGGCTTCGGAAAAAACACAGGAAGAACAATGGATTGGTTGATGTGAAACTCAGAAACCACCTTAGGCAAGAACTTAGGATGGATACGGAGGACCACCTTATCATGATGGAAGACAGTGAAAGGTGGGTCTGCCACCAAGGCCTGAAGCTCAATGACTCAATGGGCAGAAGTGAGAGTAATAAGAAACACAACCTTCCAAGTGAGAAACTTCAAGTGAGTCCGCGCCAGTGGCTCAAACGGGGGTTTCATCAAATGAGCAAGAATCACGTTAAGATCCCAAACCACAGGAGGGGGCTTGAGGGGAGGATGTACGTGGAACAGACCCTTCATGAAGCGGGAAACCACAGGATGAACAGAGATAGGCTTCCCGTTAAGCGGTTGATGAAAAGCAGCAATGGCACTGAGGTGGACTCGAATCGACGAGGACTGGAGCCCCGCACCCGACAAGTGCAACAGGTAATCCAGGACAGACTACAGGGAGGCGATTGCGGCTCCTGTTGCTGTGTAGCACACCAGGAAGAAAAACATGTCCACTTCTGAAGGTAACACTGACGAGTGGACGCCTTCCGAGATGCCTCCAGGACATCCAGCACAGGCTGAGAGAACTGGAAGGAAGGCATCAAGTCTCGAGGAACCAAGCTGTTAAGTGCAGAGACTGTAGGTTGGAATGAAGCAGAGATCCCCGACTCTGCATAAGCAGAGAAGGAAAAACAGGAAGAAGCAGAGGCTCCCTGTAACCGAGTTGCAACAGAAGGGAGAACCACAGCTGCCGGGGCCACCGAGGAGCTATCGGGATCATGGTGGCATGCGTGGACTTGAGCCTGACGAGAGTCCGCAGAATGAGAGGGAATGAAGGAAACGCATACAGAAAAAGGTTCGTTCAATCCAGAAGAAAGGCATTCTCCTCAATCCTGAGGGGGGTGTAAACCCTGGAGCAGAAGCGGGGGAGTTTGTGATTGAGGGGGGACGCGAACAGATCGACGTCTGGGTTCCCTCAATGAGCAAACACTTGACGTAGGGTCGAGGAAAGGAGAGTCCATTTGTGAGGCTGAAGCAAATGTCTCAACTTGTCCGCCAGGCAATTTTTGTGGCCCTGAATGTAGACTGCTCGAACGAATATGTTGCGGTGAATGGCCCAATCCCAGAGTCGCATCGCTTCCTGGCACAGGGACAGGGACCCCGTGCCGTCCTGTTTGTTGACATAATACATAGCGACCTGGTAGTCCGTGCGAACCAGCACCACCTGGTCATGAAGCAGGTTAGAAAAAGATTTCAGAGCGAGGAAAATCGCTCGAAGTTCCAGCAGATTGATGTGACAGAGTCGGTCGGCACTGGACCAAATGCCCTGAGTGCGAAGACCGTCCAGATGAGCTCCCCAAGCATAGGTCCAGGAGTCCGTCGTGAGGACCTTCTGTGGAGAGGAGCATGAAACAGAAAATCTCTGGAAAGATTGGAAGAGAGTATCCACCAGCGGAGAGACTTCTTCAATAAAGGAGTCACGACCACGAGGAGAGAAACAGGGTCTCAATCCTGGTTCCATTGAGACGCCAGAGTCCACTGAGGTATGCGCAGGTGAAGTCTGGAAAAAGGAGTCACGTGAACCGTGGAGGCCATGTGGCCGAGCAGGACCATCAGGAGCCGAGCAGGGGCTGAGGGCAGACTGGCCACCCCTTGGCACAAGCGAACAAGGGCTTCCTGACGAGGCAGAGGCAGGAAGGAGTGGAGGTGAACCGTGTCTAGAATCGCCCCTATGAACTCGAGGGACTGAGACGGACACAGCTGAGACTTGGGAAAGTACACCTTGAAACCCAGACTCTGAAGGAGCAAAATAGTCTGATTCGTAGCTCTCAGAACCTCCTGTCGAGACGATGTCTTGACCAGCCAGGCGTCGAGGTAGGGAAAAACCTGAAGGCCCGGAGACGCAAGGCTGCAGCCACCACTACCAGACATTTTGTGAAGACCCTCAGAGAGGCAGTCAGGCTGAAGGGCTGAAGATAATATTGGAGGAGGAGATCCTCCACTCGGAATCTCAGAAAACGGTGGGAGGCCAGATGAACCGGTATGTGCTTGTAAGCCTCCTTGAGGTCCAGGGAGCATATCCAGTCCCCCTCGTCCAACAGTGGATACAAGAGAGGAAGAGTGAGCATTCTGAACTTCTCCTTGACCAGAAACTTGTTCAGCACCCTGAGGTCCAAGATCGAACGCAGATCTCCCGTCTTCTTGGGGACCAGAAAATATCAGGAATAGAAGCCCGGAGCTGAAGGAGGGCTCGAGCTTCCTGCAGAAAAAGAGGTAACTGAGACCTGACAGAAGGAAACTCTATTGGTGGAAGGTCCGGGGGTACGCGACGGAAGTGAAGAGAGTACCCCTCTCGGACAATGGAAAGTACCCAACTGTCTGTTGTAAGACTTTCTCACTGAGGATAGAAATGATGGAGGTGACCCCCAATGGGAAGAGGGGAGGGCTACAGAACAAAGGGAGCCGGTAGGCTCTGACTGAAATAGTTAAAAAGACTGCCCAGGCTTCGCCGGAGCCAGCGGCTGGGTCTTAGCAGGACGCTGCTGCTGCTACTGTGGCCGCTTCGGAGGTAGTCAGGAAAACGCAGGAGTAGATTTCTGCGGGTAACACCATGGAGGGATCTTGGATGGCCGAGCAGGAGGAGTCTACGACTTAAGTCTCACCAGAGAGGCGAAAGACCTTTCATGTTCCGAGAGGCGCTTAATGGCCACCTCGATGGAATCATCAAAGAGTTCATTCCCCACGCAAGGGAGATTGACCAGACGGTCTTGAAGGTTGAGGTCCATATCGACAATCCTGAGCCAGGCGAGGCGAAGGCAGTGAAGGCGGTGACCCTCGAGGACAACTCAAAGGCGTCGTTAGCCACCTGAAACATATAGAGGTGTAGCTGCAAGAGGGTATCCTCGAGAAAACGGAACTCCGGACGGCGGGAGGCCAGCAAGTCTGCCTGAAACAAGTGGAGGGCGTCCACATAGTACCTGAGGTAGGACGTGAAGGTAAAAGTATAGTTGAGGACCCAGTTCGCCATCATAGAATTTTGATAGAGACGGCGCCCAAACTTATCCATGGTACGCCCTTCTCGGCCCGGAGGGACCGCAACGTACACCTTGGATGGATGCAACTTCTTCAAGGAAGACTCCACCACCAAGGACTGGTGGGAAAGCTGAGCATGTTCAAAACCCTTGACCGGGACCGTCCGGTAACAGGACTCCATTTTGGAGGGAATGGCAGTAACGGGATAAGGTGTCTCCAGATTCCGGAGAAAAGTCTGCCGAAGAACCTGGTGAAGAGGCCTCGCGAGGTGGATGAGTAACTCCCATCTCCGCCAAGTATTCCTGGGTATAACGGGACTCAGCTTGTAGATCCAGTTGCAAGACCTTACCCATATCAGAGACAAACCGAGTGAAGGAGGATTGTCGAGAGCAAGACTAGTCCTCCAAAGGCGACCCAGAGCCTGATCTGGGGGCAGCCGAGAAAGAGGGGTAAACCTCCCTCGAATAATAAGCAGGAGTCTCGGAGTCTCGAGAGTGAGAGACTGAGGAGGCTCTGCTAAAGTGCCTCGCAGGCGAATAAGAATGGCCCCGAGGAAGATGATTTGGGGAAGACCCAGGAGTCCGGGCACGAGTGTATGCAGCCTCGGAGAGGATGGAGGAAACGACAAATCCCCTTCACGACTCGAGGCCATTATCCGAGAGACATCCAACCGGCATTCCGGGGAAAGCGGCGAGGACGAAGGTAAGCCCGCCTCCAAGGTCGAGGTCAGCAGGGGCCCCGCGGGCCGTGAGGTCGGAGACCAGCCTCGAAGGGGCGGCGGAGACTTCAGTTTCTTAAAAGGAGCGAGCCTCGCTGAGGCAGAAGGCGAGGAGCGAGCCCCTTTTCGGGATCCTCGAAAGGCCATATGCCCCGAGTCAGAAGAGGAAGAGTCACTTGAGGGCAAGTGGCGAGACTTGCGAGCCCGGCTCCGAGAGACCAGGGAAGAACGCCCAGGCTGATCAGACCGGGGCTGGGTCGAGGCCGAGGCCATCTGAGTCGAGGCCGGGACCAATTGGCTCACCACCGAGGAAAGCTGGGTAGTTAGAATAGCCTTCAGCACGTCCTCGAACATCGGCACCGAGACCAGATGTTGGTCGGGTGGTGCAGCAGTGCGCTCCTTCGGAGGCGACCTCGAAGAAAAGTATTCCCTACAAGAGGATGCACGCTTAGTATGGTGTCTCGAAGAGGCCGACGATGTGGCACTCACATGAGACTCAGAGGGAGGCTTCTTTGCCGGAGCACCAGAGGCAAGAGGAGACTTACCCGAGGCCGAGGCAATCAGACGAGCCTAGACCGGAGTCTTCGAGGTCGAGGGGGACTTCGAGGCCGAGGACTTCGAGGCCAAGGCACCCAACGACGGGGCCGAGCTTGAGGTCTGTCCCGCAGACTCCATGGGGCCAAACAGTTGAAGAATTTTGGCCACTCTCTGACGAAGCGCCCGCGGTTGCAAAGTCGCACAATACAGGCAAGACTCTGCACGGTGCTCAGCCCCGAGACACTCCACGCACCAGCGATGGGGGTCAGTGATGGAGATCACGCGGTTGCACCTGGTGCGATGTTTGAACCCGGTACGATGTTTGAACCCGGTACGAGGCCGAGACATAAGAAAAAGAAGGGCCGCGGCCCTGCGAGGCCAGGTGGCCAAATGAAGACAGGAGAACTGGTCAAAAGACACGAAGTGACAAAACGAGAAAAAAATAAAGACGCGAGCACAACAACTCACCTGAAAATAAAAAAAAGCAAGCCGCGGTGCAAAGAGGCACAGTGAATTCGCGCAAAGCAAGGGAGCAGGGCTTCTGGCTCCATGGAAACTTTAGAACTGAGGACACGCTGAGGAGACGCATGCCCTAGACCAGGCAGGAGGGGCACTTGCGCATGCTCGGTCAAATCGCAAGCTTGAAGGTCTTCAAGCAAGTCTGCTTGCGAAAATGTCCGCTAGGGGGCTCCGTCGGTGACGTCACCCACATGTTGAGAATATGCTGCCTGCTTGTCCTGGGATAAATATATATATATCTAATATAATAAACCCCTAAGCGCGCATGCGCACTCTTACCTGCGTGTTCCGTTTTCCGTGAACCTGTAGGTCCCCGCCGGCAAGAGTGCGCATACACGCTTCTACTCCTTCCCTCGTCGTCTTCGGCCCCCCCTCCCCGCCACACTCAACCCCCCATTGAACCTCCCATCTACCCTGAAACACCAAAAAACCTTCCAGAACAAGTAGCGTCCCCAGCACTTTAAAGACACTGCTTCGTGACCTTCTACGGGAAATCCGGGTCTCCAACAAGGAGCACCTAAATGGGCCTCCGCGTGTGCGGATCGCCGGACTAGATGGACCTTGGTCTGTTCCGGTGAAGGCGTTTCTTATGTTCTTATGTTCTAATGCCGATTTCCTCTGCCAAGTCCCTGATGACATCATCAGAGACAGAGACGCGGCAGAGGAAATCGGCATTAGAAGGTTGCGAAGCACCATCTTTAAAGTGCTGGTTCCGGAAGGTTTGTAGGTTGTCTCGCAGTGGGAGGGGCGGATGGGAGGGTCAATGGGGTCGGCTGCACGGTGGCAGGGGGGTGAAGATGGAAACAGGCTGATCACCGGTTCTTCTGCACAGGGGGGATGGGAGGAAGGGAAATAAAAATGCCGGGTTCTACTGTACAGGGAGAATGGGGGGGTAGAGGGGGATGGAAGGCAGGCAGGTAGGCAGGCTTTGGGGGTGGGGTTGGGTCAAAATCTTGAAGGCAGTGAGGGGGACATAGGAAGGAGGCACTGGGGGGCACTAAGGACATAGGAAGGGGCACTGAGGGCACTAAGGAAACGGGAAGGAGGCACTGGGGGCATTAAGGACACAGGACGGATGTACTGGGGTCATTAAGGACATGGGAAGGAGGCACGGGGGTTCTATGGACACAGGATGGAGGCACTGGGGGCACTTAGGACATGGGAAGGAGGCACTGAGGGCACTAAGGACATAGGAAGGAAGCACTGAGGGCACTAAGGACATAGGATGGGACACTATGGACATAGGAAGGAGGCCACTGAGAGACAGACAGGCATGGCGCAACAGAGAAATAGAGGGGGCCAGGGAGACAGAGACATAAAGAAAGATAGACAGACAAGAGGCCAGGGAGAGACACAGACAGAAAGAATGACAGACAGCGTCCAAGGAGAAAGAGACAAAGAAAAAAAATCCCCAAAATAGACATCTACTCTAGCACCCGTTAATGTAACGGGCTAAAACACTAGTATATATATATTTATTCAGCGCAACCTACTTCGTTGTGACAGAGAGGGTAAGTTAGGAGGAGGAGTAGCACTGTACACTAAGGAAAACATCAAAACTACCAGAATCACAGATGTGAGATACACCGGGGAATCCCTCTGGGTGAACCTGGCCAGAGGGAATGAAAAATGCCTATACTTTGGTGTGATATACAGACCTCCCAGACAACAGGAAGACAAAGACATGGAATTAATCGAGGACATAGAAAACATCACTCTGCGCATGGACACAGTGATGTTAGGGGACTTCAACATGCCCGATGCAAAATGGAACACACTCTCCGCGAATACATGTGGCAGCAAAAGAATTTTAACCTCCATAAAGGGTGCACATCTCAAGCAAATGGTATTAGAGCCCATTAGGGACCAGGCGATACTAGACCTGGTACTCACCAACGGAGATAGCATCTCGGAAGTCTCAGTAGGAGATACACTGGCCTCCAGCGACCATAACATGGTATGGCTTTTAACCTCAAGAAAGGTTTCTCTAGATCAAACACAGCGACAAGGGTCCTCCACTTTAGAGGCACAGACTTTGACCGCATGGGAGATTTTGTCCATCAAGAGCTACATAACCAAGCAAAAACTGACAATGTTGAAGATATGTGGTCGACTCTGAAGTCCACCCTACATGAAGCAACAAACTGCTACATAAGAACAGTAAGCAAGCGCAGGAGAAACAAACGACCCCAGTGGTTCAGTACAGAAATTTCGGACCTCGTTAAAAAGAAAAAAGAAGCATTTATCGCCTACAAACATTTAGGAAAACGGGAGGCGAAAGAAGACTATCTGGACAGATCTAAAGCTGTCAAAAAAGCAGTCAGAGAGGCCAAACTCCAAATGGAAGAGGATCTAGCACGGAACATTAAGAAAGGGGATAAATCCTTCTTTAGCTATATTAGTGACAGGAAAAGAAACAAAGATGGGATAAAACGCCTGAAGCTATTAGACGGTAACTTTGCTGAATCAGATTCTGCCAAGGCAGAACTACTAAACGAATACTTCTGCTCAGTCTTCACCTGTGAAGCACTGGGAGCAGGTCCGCAGCTTCAGACGGGTGACAGCCATAAAGACCCGTTTCAAGATTTCGAGTTTACACCCAGTAGCGTCTATTACGAACTATCAAGACTCAAAGTAAACAAAGCCATGGGACCGGACAACCTACACCCCAGGGTGCTCAGAGAGTTGACTGAAGTCCTGGCGGAACCATTATCTGTGCTTTTCAATCTTTCCCTACGCACAGGAAGAGTCCCCTTGGACTGGAAAACTGCTAACGTTATCCCACTCCACAAAAAGGGCTGCAGGACAGAGACAGCAAACTACAGACCAGTGAGTCTCACGTCTATAGTGAGCAAGCTCATGGAAATACTGATCAAACGGAATCTTGACACAATCCTAGACGAGGAAAACCTACATGATCCCCACCAACACGGATTCACCCAGGGCAGATCCTGCCAATCTAATCTAATTAGCTTTTTTGACTGGGTTACTAGACAACTGGATGCCGGAGAGTCACTGGACGTAGTATATTTGGACTTCAGCAAAGCTTTTGATAGCATCCCACACCGAAGGTTATTGAATAAGCTGAACTCAATAGGATTAGGGGACATTCTAACCACATGGGTTGGGGATTGGCTGAGTGGTAGACTTCAGACGTGATCAGTGGAGTGCCGCAGGGATCGGTCTTGGGCCCGATTCTATTCAACTTATTCATAAGAGATTTGACCCAAGGATTTCAAGTTCAAGTTTCAAGTTTATTAATATTTGATGAATCGCTAAATCAGATTGCAAAGCGATGTACAAAATATAAAAGAAAGTAAAATCATAAGAAGACAAGTCCTATACAGTAATTTTAAAAACAAGACAAACTAGAATTGGGGGGGAAGGAGGGGAAAAGTTACAGCTCTTTTTTGTGGAAAAACAAAGATGGGAAAAAACATAGGGAAACGGGATAGTTAAAAATTTGTAAATATTAAGCAAGTCTAAGGTTAAGTGTTAAAAGCATCTTTAAAAAGGAAAGGTATCACTGTTCGCCGACGATGCCAAACTTTGCAACATAGTAGTAAAAGCATTTTGCCTGATAATGTGACGCAAGACCTACTGCTGCTGGAACGGTGGTCATCAACTTGGCAGCTAAACTTCAATGCTAAAAAGTGTAAGGTAATGCACCTGGGTAAGAGAAACCCGCGCAGAACTTACGTACTAAATGGTGAGACCTTGGCCAGGACCACGACGGAATGTGATCTAGGGGTGATCATTAGTGATGACATGAAGGCTGCCAATCAAGTGGAGAAGGCCTCTTCCAGGGCAAGGCAAATGATGGGTTGTATCTGTAGAGGTTTTGTCAGCAGGAGACATGAAGTCATGATGCCACTATACAGGTCCATGGTGAGGCCTCATTTGGAGTATTGTGTTCAATTTTGGAGACCACACTACCGGAAGGATGTGCTGAGAATCGAGTCGGTTCAGCGAATGGCCACTAGGATGGTTTTGGGGCTCAAGGATCTCACGTATGAAGAAAGGCTGAATAAATTGCAGCTGTACTCACTTGAGGAACGAAGAGAGAGGGGAGACATGATTGAAACGTTTAAGTACATCACAGGCTGTATCGAGTCGGAAGATGGTATCTTCTATCTCATGGGACCATCGACCACCAGAGGGCATCCGCTGAAAATCAGGGGAGGGAAGTTTCATAGCGACTACAGAAAGTACTTCTTCACCGAAAGAGTGGTGGATCATTGGAACAAACTCCCACTGCAGGTGATTGAGGCCAGCAGCTTGTCAGATTTTAAGAGAAAATGGGATATTCACATGGGATCTCTAAGGGAGTAAAGTCAGGGGGCGGGTATTTGGAATGGGCAGACTTGATGGGCTATAGCCCTTTTCTGCCATCATTTTCTATGTTTTTATAATCCCGTCCTGTAGTCCTTCCTGATGACTTACACAGATTCTTAGAGTCTGGGGAAGTTGTTTGGATGGTTGGGATCTGGGGACAGAGCATATTGTTTGTGGCTCTGACTTTCTGATACCTATTTTAGGAACCATAATAGTTGTGTTATTTAGGAGATTTGAAGGTATTGGGATGGGGAGTGGGTGGAGAGGGAAGGGTTTGAGATTAGGCTGGTTTCCTAGGGCTGTGTATATTGGGGTATGGTCTTTTTATTCTTTTGTAACACTGTATATGAATACCTTCTGTATTTCTTACCTACTAATTTGTATTCCTGCTGTGCTTTTAGGTCGTTCCTTTTTATTTAATGTGCTTATTCTGACTGCAAAACTGTTTTACACCTGTGGTGAAGGCTGGGCACCCGGGTGTTGTTTTATTATTTCTTTACTTTTTGTATCTTATTTGCCCTGGTATGATTTGGGTTAAATTTCTTTCCTCGTTGCCAGTTGCAGCATGGAATGTGTCTGGGGTAAATTCTCCCATTAAAGAGCTAAATTGCTTTCTTATCTATGCTGCCAGGAGGTAGTTTACAAGAGACTAAATTGTTTGATGTTGAGCATATGAAACTCAAAACTGGTTGGATAGAAGTCTATTGTTACTCTACTAACTGTAAAAAAAGGTGGAGTAGTGATATTTATTAGTAAACGTTTACAATGTCAACATACACTACTTGCTACAGATAATTATGGTCGTTTTGTGATGTTGCAGGTGACCCTGAGCACATTTTGCTTTAATCTTTTAGTGGTGTATGCCCCAACTCCTTATGAACACACTTTTTTCTAATACCTGGTTCATTAACAATTGCTTGACTATTTTGAATTGGGTTTTACTATTGGCAAACCCGACTGCTGCAGACCTGTCAGTGACTGAGTTACTGACAGGTCTGCAAGTTTTTTGACAGGCCTGCCTGTCTTTTTTTTTCCCATGGCACAGATATTTTGCCCCATAAAAAAAAAAGAAAAGGCTTGTCAAAAAAAGGCTTGTCAAAAAAACGGCTGAGGCCCCCCCCTGGCAACCCACTCCCTCCTGAAACCACCCAACGCTGCCCTCCCACGGGCTCCCTGTCCGACAAAAAAGTTTTTAAAAAAAGTTGCAATACCCCCCCCGCTCCAATGCCTCCCGTGATGACTCTCAAGCCTTAAACCCTGCCCCAGCGGATCATGTGATGCACGGGAGGGGTAGGAAGTCCCCTATTGGCTCTTGCTTTGACCAATCAGGGACTTCCTTAGGCTCAGTCCTAAGTAAGTCCTTGATTGGCTCAGGCTCCCCAGGCCCCTCCCAAGGTGGGAACCTGAGGCCTCAGAGTTGTCGCGGGAGGCATTGGAGCAGGAGGGGTTCAACACTCCTCCAACTCCGTTAAAGATAGAGGGTGGGGGTGGTGGAAAGGGGGCCTGGAATGGGTCAGGGGTTCCGGGGGGGTGGCAGGAGGGAGTTGGCAGCCCTCCTTCAGTTTGTTTCTCAGTGGGTGGGCCCGGCCTAGTCAGCCGGACTAGATTTTGCAACAGGGAGAGAGGTGGGCCAGGTTGGGCCCAGCCAGGCCAGGAGGGGTTTAACATGGCAGGAAGGAGTTGGCATTCCTCCTGCCTTTTGTGGGGCATAGGCGGGGGGGGGGGCATCACGGGGGGGGCATCACAACTTATTTTCTTTCCTTTTTTCACTTTTTGTAGGTCAGGGAGCCCATGGTTTTAACCCGTGGATTAAAACCACAGGCTCCCAGTGTGGGAAGGGCAGGAGAGATTTGGGGCAAGAGCGGGGTGGCAGGAGAGATTCGGGGCGAGAGCAGGGTGGCAGGAGAGATTCGGGGCAAGAGCGGGAGAGTCTGGGCAGGCAGATTCTGGGCACAGCTTTGAGGCAGCAGAGAGCAGGCTGCGGGGCAAATTTTTTTGTGGGGTTTGGGGCACTTGTTGGGAGGGGGGGGTTAATTTTTTTTTTTAATCGGGCAGATATTTTGTATGTGTAAAACATGCAAAATATCTGCCCAATTAAAAAAAAAAAAATTTAAAAGCCGGCAGAAGCCCTGACAGCAGTGACAGGAGGCTGTTTCTCCTGTCACAGCTTTAGCAATCATGCAGTTGGCTGGGGGCGTGCCAACGATTGTCTTCATTTGCATGCAGAACTTTAGTGAATTTGTCGGCCTGCATGCAAACGGAAACAAATCGCACACGGATCGGAGGGTTAGTGAATCTAGCCCCAAGGGACCTGACACAGTCTGTTTTGGTTAACACACCTTCATCAGGGGTCCCTAGTTAACAAGGTATCAAATTAAACCACAAACGAAAATAAGCATAAGCCTGTGTAGTTCGAAGGTAATCGCTGACCAGGGGTCTTGGTATAAATTTGCTAGTCAGCAATTACCTTCACACTATATAGGCTTATGTTTATTTTTGTTTGTAGTTTAATTTGATACCTTGTCAGCTAGGGACCCCTGATGAAGGCATGTTAACTGAAACACGGACCATTCCGGGTCTCTTGGTTTGTAAAAAAGTGGTAACATTAACTGCAATTAACAATTGATAAAATAAATATAGCCTGCATCTTGTACGCTCATCTGCAGTTTCTTTTGTTTTTGTTAGGACTGTTTTGAGACATGATGACATCATCCTGGTCTTGGCGGGGGATTTAAACCAAGTACTTGATCCCTCTCTTGATAGATCTTTCCCTGGACAGCAGCCTTTCATTCCTCACAGGGGAATTCCATATTTGTGCTCTACTCCAGACTTAGTAGATTGTTACATCCCACTGAAAGAGACTACATGCATCTCTCACGTTCTCATTCTACTTGGTCTCGTATCGACTATGTTCTTGTCACCCAATCATTGCTTCCTCAAGTGCTATCCTCAGTTATTGGACCTCTGGCTATTTCAGATCATGTTATGGTACTGATAGGCTTGGAGGTTGGGAATCGTGGAGGTGTTAAGTTGGCATTTTCTTTCATACCTATATTATGACCCTCATTTTCAGCAGTATTTAGTGCAGCAGTAGGCAGATTATGCACATTTTAATTCTGAACACACTGGGGTTCTGTATTGGGAAGCCTCAAAAACAATCCTTTGTGGAGAAGTTGTAGCTTATGTCGTTGCGTGGAATCGTTGCATTGCTGCCAAAGTTATTTCTCTTCAGCGGCAATTTCAACGAGCTAAGAAAACTTATCTTCATCGCCCAACATTAGCTCATAAAGAAAGTATGTTGGCTACACAGGTGGCTTTGAATACATTATTGCATGAGCAAAGTAAGCTCTATCATAAATTTAGATTTTTCTGATTTGGAAATTGTCCTGGCCGCTTTCTTGCCGGTCTCACCAAATCATGAAGTGGTCGCAGGTTGGTTGTCCATTCGTTTATCAGATGGGACTCTTACCAATGCAACTGATAAGATTTTTTATGCATTTTGCAAATATTTTCCCTGTCTTTATACAGCTGATACCTCTTCCGAACCTTCTCTGGTTCAGGCGTATTTGGAAGATGCCTCTCTATTTTGCTTAACTCCACAGATGCATGAATCTTTGAATGCGCCTTTGTGGGCGGTAGAAGTTCAAAAGGTTAAGTCTTTGTCCACCTGCAAAGCACCTGGACCTGATGGGTTCATGGAGGAATATTATAAATTGCTTGTATATCACCTACTGGGCGCGATGGTTCATTATTTTGATACTTGTATAGATAATGCTTCTTTTCCTTCTGGAGCCATAGACGCTTTAATAACTTTGATCCTGAAACCAGGGAAAGACCCTCAATATGTGGAATCTTATTGCTGCATTTCCTTATCTTAAGATATTTGCGAGGGAGTTAGTGAATAGGTTAGCTTCTTACTTACCTATGTTTATTGGAGAGGAACAAGTAGGTTTTTTACGCAGCCATCATCTGTACTTCATGTACATAAAATTTTGGCTGCTTTGGTGACAGGTCAGATGAAAGTTGTATCAGGACTGTAGAAACAGACAAGGCCTTTGACTGGGTAGAGTGGTCCTTTCTTTTTTCTGCTTTGTCTCACATGGGTATCACTGGTTGGTTCTTAGACTGTTTACAGACTTTATATGCGGACCCGCAATCATCTATTTTGATTAATGGGACTCGATCTTCCCCCTTTGTTGTATAGTGAGGAACTTGTCAAGGATGCCCCCTTTCTCCGTTATTATTCCTTTTATCATTGGAACCTTTATTGCGAACTTTGAAATGGGATGTTCATATTACTGGTCTTTCGATCGCAGGCCACAATTTGAAAATCTTGGCATTTGCAGAAGATTTGATGCTTATTTTAACAAATCCAGAACATTCTTTGCCACACTTGCTTGATGCATTGGTTGAATATGGATTTCAATCTGGCTTTCTGCTGAATTTTTGAAAATCTGTAGCTCTTCCGTTCCACCCGAGTTTACCTGCTCATTGGTCTGGTTCTTTTTCCCTTACCTGGGCGCCTGGGAAAGCAGTTTATTTGGGGAAAGACTAAATTGCATATATTTCTTTAATGGGACGTATTGCCCTATACAACATGATGGTACTTCCTCAATGGCTGTATGTTTACCAAATGTTTTCCTTGTCTCTTTCTCAGATGGTGGAATGTCAATTAGATACATTGATACGTGGCTTTCTTTGGGTGGGGGGACATCCTCGCCTTCCTCTTTGTAAAGTGTCTTTACCAATTGATTGGGGTGGCCTGGGATTGTTGTCTTTGTGCCGTTTCATAGAGATGTGTCATATGAGGCATATTAATGATTGGTTCCTTTCTAGATCATACTTCTTTTAGACTTTGGTGGAGTTGCAGTATAGAGTTAAAAACACAGAGGACTTCAATAGGCTCAAGGCCTGTTGTAATCAGGAAGGCTTTAGGTATATAGGAGGATGGGGAAATACAAGAGACTATATGGTAATGATGGGCTACATCTTACTACAGTCAAACCTTGGTTTGTGAGTAACGTGGTTTGCGAGTGTTTTGCAAGACGAGCAAAACATTCTCGCAAATCGTGACTCGCAAACCGAGTGTTGACTCGATTTGCGAGGACCCCCCCCCACACTCGAACCGGCAATTGCTCACCCTGCCGGTTAACGTCCTCTCCCTGAGAACCGGCATCGCACCCCCCCCCCATACTCGAAATGGCATCACTCCTGCCCACGAACGCCCCCCGTGCTGGAAGCGGCATCCCCTGCCCGCCCAAACAAACCTCTTACCCCATCTGGCACGAAGCACCAACCCACAGGATGTGCCAGTCAACGAAGATCCCGCCTCTTGCCTGGGCTGGGCCTTGAGCATCTGTGCATGCTCAAGGCCTTCTGGCTCTTGTTCTCTCTAAACTAACTGCAATGAGAAGAAACCAAATATCCACTTTTCAAAAAATATGGTCTGAATATAAAATCTGGGAAGAATCTGCTATATTAGAATAGATCACAATGGTTTGAATTTATAGCGCTTTTGTCACCTCCTGGCCTTAGGGGAGGGGGTGGTTTGGGGAGAGCTTATGAGGGGTGTTGGGTTTTAATGATTTGGATAATTATAATAGGTAAGAATATGGTTTTGATGAGGAGCGTTATCTGTTATTTTTTCTTTAATGTTAGTTATAATAGTGAAAGGCTGGGGGATAATTTGGAAGGAAATAAAATGCTGTTATTATTATTATTGTGATGTATATGGCTGCTATGATGTATGATTTTGAAGCTTTTTATTTTGAAATACTTTAATAAAAAATAAAAAAAGAAGTGGTGGTAGTAAAGATAGCGACATAAACAATATTAGCAACTCAATTCTTAACAATGCAACAGGAAGTGAAACTAAACAAAAAACTATACAAAAAATTAGTTTACTACTGAATGATAGCTGGAAAGCAATGACCACAAATGCTTGCAGTCTAAGCAACAAAGTTCATGATCTGTCTGCCCTGATGTTAGCAGAAGACCTGGATATTGTTGCTATCACAGAGACATAGTTCAGTGAATGCAAAAAAACAAGGATATAAACTTTTTAGGAAGGACAGAGATGGTCAAAAAGTGGAGGGGTAGCGCTCTATGTATATTTAAATCATGTTTATTAAATATTTTCAAAAGTACAAACATTCAAGCAAATTTAAGTTCAAAGTTATAATATCCCTATATCCCAATCCCTCCATCCCCCCCTCCCAAGGCTGCATAAAACAATATCATAAGAAATAAAAATCAAGGCCTATTAATTAAAACACAACTTTGTGCAGTAGGGGGTTAAAGTATCTAAAAAAGGCTGCCAAATAGTTATCAACACTTGTCCCTGCCGGGTATACCAATCAGATAATGACATGCTTTCCATAATTAAAAGATGAATCATGCGTGAACGCCAGTGGCAATAAGTAGGACGTAAAGTCCTATCCAAAAAGAAAGAATAACCTTTAAGCCAGAAAGCATCACTCTTCTCAAAAAACCCTGAAATCCACTGGGGATAGGATGTTGAAGGTCAAAGAGCCAAAACAAGCTATAACTATTACAGTGCCATTTGACATTCCACATACAACCAACTTTGGAAAAAATGATAGACCAAAATGTCCAAAACATATGGAACAAAGTAGCTTTAGAATGACCACATTTAGGGCAAGACCCCTCGGAGACGAGTATGCGTGATAAGTGCACCAAGGTGCAATATAGAATCTACATATAAATTTATATCCCATTTCAAAATAAGAAATGTCTGGAAATATACCATGTAACAATTTTAAAAAATGGTGAAGGATCACGTGATGCACTGAGCTGAGGCAGACACATGCTGCCTGAGCTCCCGGGCCCCGAGTCCCGAACCGCCCTATTATTAGCCGCCAGAGGAGTGCCGGAGGTTAGCGATTTGCAGCGCTAAGAGCACCCGCTGCATGGACAGATTTCTGTCCTCTCCCGCGCCGCCAATGTCTACCCGTCTGCATAAAAAAGATCGTGATCGTTCGCAGGTCGGTGGAGACAAAATGGCGCCGGGCTCCCCTACTCAGGCAATCCAACAAATAGCGCCGGAGGCACTGACCCAGGCGGTAACAGCTGCCATGCAGCCCAGCATTAACAAATTGTCAGAACAACTGTTAAAATTGGAGAATTTGCTCACAGAAACGATTGGATGAAAAACTGCACTGGAGAACAGAGTTTCAGGCACAGATGACTTACAGACCACCCAAGCCACTGTACTACAGGAACTACAGGCCTTGACCCAAAAGCAAGCAGAGAGGTTGGAGGACCAGGAAAATTGCTCACGTAGGTCCAACTTACGCTTTTTGGGTATCCCAGAAACGGTGGCGGGTCCGAAGCTCCTACAAGCCCTAGAGGTATGGCTGACAAACACCTTTTCATTGCCCGAGGGCTTGGGACCTATCCGCCTCGAACGGGCGCACCGCTTGGGCAGGGAACAGGCCCGGGAGGCGAGCCAAACTCTTAAATTATAATCACAAAGTTGAAATCCTGCGCAAATATAAACAACTACGGGAGACCTTAACATTTGACGAGTCGGAGGTCCGTATCTTCCAGGATTACTCAGCAGCCCTGACCGAGCGCAGGAAGCAACTTTACCCGATTTGTTCTTCCCTGGCTGAAAAAAAAATACATTTCCTTTTTTTATATCCAGCAATTCTACGTATACAATATCAGGGACAATGGCATGTTTTTGATGCAGCAGCGGAGGCGGCCCTTTATGTGAACACCCAGGTGCTCCCTCAGTTGGACCATACCTGACTGAGAGGGGAGCTTAAGACTTCTTTTGCCTCTGACTGCGGACTTTGGAATCTGAGGTTCTCGAGCCCCCTAGAACTCCTGAGTTGGGGGATATGTGACTTTCACCAGCATACTCCAGATTTGGCTCTATGGTCTGAGTGGGCATAAATTTACCGGTTTAATATGTACTGTTTATATGATAGCATACAGTGGATGGATTACCTCCTAAGTAATCTCTTTGTCATAGGCATACATTCTAGAAATAGAAACTTTCCTTTTGGGTGACTCGGGGCCTGGAGTGGCATTATTTTGTGATCTTTCACACCTCTGGGACTGCCTTGGGGCGGACCTTTAGTTGTGACCACAAACCATGCAAAAGGGGGGAAGGCTGGGATGGGAGGGTGGGGAGGGTTGGGGTTGGATGGGGCGGAGTTCTTTGCAATTGTGGATGTATGTGAGTATATTTGGGATATTAAAGAGTGCGGGTCTGGAAGTTGAAATTAGATTTCTGCAAGCTGTTCTGTATATTGCACTGCGGGTACTCGGGCAGGCCCTGAGTGCCATAAGTCTGTCCTGGGTGGGGCTGGGCACCTGGGGCGGGCTATTGTACTGCACTGTACATTCTCTGCATTTAATCTCCCTTCCTCTGAAAATAGTATCATGGAATGTATCGGGCATCTCCTCCCCCATAAAAAGAACAAAAATTTTAACACAGTTAAAACGTCACAAAGTTGATATAGCATGTCTGCAGGAAACACGCCTGACGGATATAGGACACCAGAAATTGAAGAGGTCATGGGTGGCTGCAGTTTATGCAGCCTCTTCTACACAAAAGCGAGCGGGGATAGCGATTTTAATTCGTAAGACCTTACCGCACACAACACGAGTGGTAGACACTGACCCTCAGGGTAGATATATTCTGATACAGGTGACAATAAGAACATATTCCTTCTATCTTATGAATGTCTATGCACCTAATACTTACGATCATGCTTTCTTTGAAGGTATAACACATTTACTCTTGGAGCGGGTCGCGGATCCGGTCTTTTTGGCGGGAGACTTTAATCAAGTCATGGACCCGAGTTGTGATTGCTCTTTGCCAGGACACAATGCTAGTCAGTCCCCAAATAGAGGCCTACCATATCTTTGTGCAACTCTAGATTTAGTCGATCCCTGGAGACTATTACACACTACAGAACGAGATTATACACATCGCTCCAGAGCACATAATACACAATCTAGAATAGATTACATTCTTAAGTAAGAATGTAATCTATTCTAGATTGTGTATTATGTGCTCTGGAGCGATGCGTATAATCTCGTAGTACTACGAGTAGAGCGTTCCTGAATGTAGATGCAGTGGTCATAGGACCGGCGGTAATTTCTGACCATGCGATGATTTGGATTGATGTGAATGTAGGTTTGGGAATACGGGGCCCAGTGCACTGGTGCTTTCCGAGTTACCTATTTTCTGATGACCACTTCAAAACATATTTAACATCTAAGTGGGAAGAATTCCTGGATTTTAATGGTCAGCATTGTAATAACCCGACACTATTTTGGAATACCGCAAAAGTAGTGCTCAGAGGTGATTGTATAGCTTATGTTATAGCGCGCAACCGCCGTTTATCACGGGGCATCCTCAGGTTGGAGAGGGAATTAGCAACCGCCAAACGCCACTATACACAATACCCGACCCGAACCTCCAGGGAGCACCTGATATCCGTGGAGACGACCCTTAATTCTTATATACACGAGTGCATGGTCCAAATGCTATTATATCAAAAATTCCGCTATCATCGTTATGGAAACCGAGCAGGGAAGTTATTAGCCCGGTTGACAACACAGGCCAGGAGTCACCGTTATGTCATGGGCTTGAGGGATGATTTGGGACGTCAGCAGCATTCCACTGCACACATTGCGCAGATTTTCAAGTCTCATTTTTAGAAGATATATGGGCGTCAGGACTCGGTGGATGAACCCCTTATTAGGGACTACCTAACAGATTCTGGTTTATTGCCGCTCTCTGAACCAGATGTAGTGTTTCTCAATGCAACCATTACCACTAAAGAATTACAAAAAGCAATCCAGCAACAGAGAAATTTTTCTGCCCCAGGGCCGGATGGCTTTACGGCAGAATTTTATAAGCTTTTATCGTTGCAGCTTGGTCCCTTCCTTTGGGACTATTATTCTCAAGTAATATAAGATGAACACTTTCCCACTGAGGCGAATGAGGCTTTAATTACTCTGATATTGAAACCTGGTAAAGACAGCCCTGCTCCCGAGTCCTATCGTCCAATCTCCCTTTTGAATGTAGATATTAAAATTCTTTCTAAAATATTGGCTGATAGATTGGCAACTCTACTCCCGAATATTATTGCTTCGACACAGGTGGGTTTTATAAAGGGAAGGCAGGCGGTGCATAATGTTCGCAAGGCATTACTATCGTTGGCACACACGCAATATCATAATACCCCGATGCTACTGCTTAGCTTAGACGCGGCGCAAGCATTTGACCAAGTTGACTGGACATATCTCTTTGAGGTGCTGACCTTCATGGGAATCTCGGGTTGGTTTGCCACCGCATTACGCATGCTCTATACAACACCGAGGGCGAGACTCCTGGTTAACGACATTATTACGGATCCAATTTTAATTGAAAGAGGTACCCGACAGGGGTGTCCCTTGTCCCCCCTTTATTCTTGTTATACTTGGAACCCAAGCACAGTATTGGGTAAAGCTTTGGATTCTTGCCCAGAAATAGCTAAGAAGAAAAAATTAAAAAAAAAAAAATTTAATTGAATAATAATAATAATAACAGCTTATATACCGCAATACCGTGAAGTTCTATGCAGTTTACAAAAGATTAAGCAAAGGTACAAATTGACTGACTTCAAGAGGGGAAGAGGAAAGAGAAGTAATTAGACAGGAAATTCATTGTTGAGGAGAAAAGTGATCAAAAGGACAGTAGGTCGCTATTGAGAGGAAAGAGATAAGTGGATCAGTTGTCAAGATGTTTTAGGAACAGGTGTGTTTTTAGACGTTTCCTAAATTCCTCATAAGTAGAGGGCGAAAGTAATTGTTCTAGGTCTTTACCCCATGATGCTGCTTGGTGTGAGAGAAGGAATTCATGGTGTTTTTTCAGTTTGCAACCTCTCACTGGGGGGGAAACGAAGTTGGAATGTGAACTTCTCTTGTGTCTGTTGGTTGAGAAGGAGAAAAGGTCAGTAATGTATTTGGGGGCAAGTCCGTGTAATGCTTTAAAGCAGAAACAGGCAAATTTGAACTTTACGCGTGCCTTCATCGGCAGCCAACGTAGCTGCCGGTAGTAGGGTGTCACATGGTCAAATTTTTTTAGTCCAAAGATTAGTCTGACTGCCGCATTCTGCAACAGTTGTAGGCGTCGCATATTTTTTGGGGAAATTGACAAATAGGCGATGTTACAGTAGTCAAGCAGGCTTAGTACGAGGGATTGGACTAGGATTCTAAAAACCGATGTAACAAAATAAGCTTTAAGGGATCTGAGTTTCCAGAGAGTGAAAAATCCCTTTCTGATTAAGGAATCTACTTGGTCTTTCATGGTTAGGCATTGATCCAGACTTACACCTAGTATCTTTATGGAGGGCTGGATAGGGTAACTAAGGTTATTGATACAGAGGGGTGATTTAATGTCAAGTGGATGTGGTGAAGCAATGAAAAAAGTCATTTTATCTGAATTAAGTTTGAGCCTAAAGTTTGTCATCCATTGTTCCATCATGTTTATAGCTTCTGAAGCTTTGGGAATAGTTTCGGATACAGAATTGGTGAATGGGATGATAATCGTAAAATCATCTGCATAACTAAATAGTTTTATCCCCAGTTGGGTTAGCTTCGTGCCCAGTGAGGACATGTAGACGTTGAAGAGCAATGGGGATAGTGGAGAGCCTTGGGCAGACTGGATGGACCATTCGGGTCTTTATCTGCCGTCATCTACTATGTTACTATGTTACCCTTTCTGTGTACAGTATCCCGAGACCCTGACATTGTAGGAGTGGACTTAGGGGACCATTCACTAAAAGTGCTAGCTTTTGCTGATGATTTATTATTTATGCTTACCAATCCCGCTCACTCCATTGACCATCTACTGCAGGCACTTAATGAATTTAAATTTTATTCGGGTTTTACTCTGAACTATCAGAAATCTGTAGCTTTAGCTAGCCCGCTGACACTGCAATAGACCTGGAGAGGTTAATTTCCCTTTACTTGGGCGGCAACCTCGATTCGGTACCTGGGTGTCTGGATTCCTAGAGACCTCAAGACCCTTTATGTTAGTAATATCTCCCCACTTCTACATGACACTTTGCAAAACTTACAAAACTGGACCACTTTCCCCCTTTCTGTAGCGAGACGGGTAGCTCTCTTTAATATGGTGCTCTTTCCCAAATGGTTGTATTGTTTTCAGGTCCTACCGCTATTATTATCTTATACTCACAATGCACGTCTTATCAAGGGTCTCCAATGTTTTCTATGGTGGGGCAAGCGACCACGAATGCAATTTCTTAGGATGTGTTTGCCCAGGGATAGGGGGGGATATGGATTGTTAAATGTACGTTGGTACCCTATGGCTTGTCAGATGAGACATATCAATGATTGGTTTAGGGGGACATCTGATTTCTCTGCCACACCACTGGAATTATCTCTGTTGGCTCCGTATCATGTAAGTTATTTTTTGCATGTGGCGGATCCACATATACGTCCTCTGATGTCCCACTATCCGATATTTACGCCAGCACGGCGCACATGGAAGTGGGCATGTAAAACTGCCAAGTTATCTTCTGCGGTCTCCTTATATTTACCCATTCAGGGTAATAGGGCCTTTCAGCCTGGATTACAAAACACCACCTTTCAGAGATGGAATGTGCAGGACTTCAATATCTTTTCCACCTGTTTTTGGAGGAGCGGAAGATAGCAACCTTTGCAGAATTACATCAGACTTTTGATTTACAGCCTAATGACTTGTTTGCTTATTACCAGATCCACAAAAGAGGTTAATCAGAAGAGCAAAAAGTCATCAAAATAAATGACCTGCATAACTAAATCAACATGAAGGAAAAAGATCTCAGAGTTGCCACTCCTGCGGATTATAGTGTTATAGCCCACATGTGGAATTGTGGCATAGTTGTCTTTCATCGATCTAAAAAAGCCTTCATGTAACATAGTAACATAGTAACATAGTAACATAGTAGATGACGGCAGATAAAGACCCGAATGGTCCATCCAGTCTGCCCAACCTGATTCAATTAAAAATTTTTTTTTTTTTTTTTTTTCTTCTTAGCTATTTCTGGGCGAGAATCCAAAGCTTTACCCGGTACTGTGCTTGGGTTCCAACTGCCGAAATCTCTGTTAAGACTTACTCCAGCCCATCTACACCCTCCCAGCCATTGAAGCCCTCCCCTGCCCATCCTCCTCCAAACGGCCATACACAGACACAGACCGTACAAGTCTGCCCAGTAACTGGCCTAGTTCAATCTTTAATATTATTTTCTGATTCTAAATCTTCTGTGTTCATCCCACGCTTCTTTGAACTCAGTCACAGTTTTACTCTCCACCACCTCTCTCGGGAGCGCATTCCAGGCATCCACCACCCTCTCCGTAAAGTAGAATTTCCTAACATTGCCCCTGAATCTACCACCCCTCAACCTCAAATTATGTCCTCTGGTTTTACCATTTTCCTTTCTCTGGAAAAGATTTTGTTCTACGTTAATACCCTTTAAGTATTTGAACGTCTGAATCATATCTCCCCTGTCTCTCCTTTCCTCTAGGGTATACATATTCAGGGCTTCCAGTCTCTCCTCATATGTCTTCTGGTGCAAGCCTCCTATCATTTTCGTCGCCCTCCTCTGGACCGCCTCAAGTCTTCTTACGTCTTTCGCCAGATACGGTCTCCAAAACTGAACACAATACTCCAAGTGGGGCCTCACCAATGACCTGTACAGGGGCATCAACACCTTCTTTCTTCTACTGACTACGCCTCTCTTTATACAGCCCAGAATCCTTCTGGCAGCAGCCACTGCCTTGTCACACTGTTTTTTCGCCTTTAGATCTTCGGACACTATCACCCCAAGGTCCCTCTCCCCGTCCGTGCATATCAGCTTCTCTCCTCCCAGCATATACGGTTCCTTCCTATTATTAATCCCCAAATGCATTACTCTGCATTTCTTTGCATTGAATTTTAGTTGCCAGGCATTAGACCATTCCTCTAACTTTTGCAGATCCTTTTTCATATTTTCCTCTCCCTCTTCGGTGTCTACTCTGTTACAAATCTTGGTATCATCTGCAAAAAGGCACACTTTTCCTTCTAACCCTTCAGCAATGTCACTTACATACATATTGAACAGGATTGGCCCCAGCACCGAACCCTGAGGGACTCCACTAGTCACCTTTCCTTCCTTCGAGCGACTTCCATTAACCACCACCCTCTGGCGTCTGTCCGACAGCCAGTTTCTGACCCAGTTCACCACTTTGGGTCCTAACTTCAGCCCTTCAAGTTTGTTCAACAGCCTCCTATGAGGAACTGTATCAAAGGCTTTGCTGAAATCCAAATAAATTACATCTAGCATATGTCCTCGATCCAGCTCTCTGGTCACCCAATCAAAAAATTCAATCAGGTTCGTTTGGCACGATTTACCTTTTGTAAAGCCATGTTGCCTCGGATCCTGTAACCCATTAGATTCAAGGAAATACACTATCCTTTCTTTCAGCAACACTTCCATTATTTTTCCAACAACTGAAGTGAGGCTCACCGGCCTGTAGTTTCCTGCTTCATCCCTGTGACCACTTTTATGAATAGGGACCACATCCGCTCTCCTCCAATCCCCAGGAATCACTCCCGTCTCCAGAGATTTGTTGAACAAGTCTTTAATAGGACTCGCCAGAACCTCTCTGAGTTCCCTTAGTATCCTGGGATGGATCCCGTCTGGTCCCATCGCTTTGTCCACCTTCAGTTTTTCAAGTTGCTCATAAACACCCCACTACCCTTCATGATGAGTGTATGACTTAATTCGTCAAAAATTTAAATATATCACTTCACTACTCTATCCTATATTTTTATAGTTTAATTTAAATAATTTTTTTAAATTTTTCTTTTCTTTTTACTATATAAAGACTGTGCAAATTTGCAAAAATATAAAATGACAACTGCCTAACAGTAACTTGGAATGTGCAAGTAAGCAATGATTTTACTGTGCAGATGAGCAACAATTAAACTGTGCGAATATGTAAGGCACAGAAAATAGCAGCAAATTATAAGCAAATTACAGCAAATTTGCACCAGTTTTGCTGCTATTTTCTGTGCCTTACATATTCGCACAGTTTAATTGTTGCTCATCTGCACAGTAAAATCATTGCTTACTTGCACATTCCAAGTTACTGTTAGGCAGTTGTCATTTTATATTTTTGCAAATTTGCACAGTCTTTATATAGTAAAGGTATCTCCTAATATCACCCACTGGGAAATGCAATTGAAACTTGTTCTGAGACTCTATATCCCACCAGAACGAGCAGCCCGGATGGGGATTACGCAGTCTCATTTATGCCCGAAATGTGCTCATGCTCATGCTTCCTTGGGTCACATGCTTTGGGCCTGCCCTAAAATTTACCAGTTTTGGAGTCACCTGGGACAATATGTTACGCTGCTTTGGGGGAGGCGTTGGCTTCCGCAACCGAGAGCATTATTTGGGTATTACAATATAGCCACGCCTAAACCCAAGGGAATGTCCGCATTTCTAACCAGAGTACTCCTGATGGGGAAGAAAGCTATTCTCACCAACTGGCTATCTACTACTCCCCTGACTTATGCCCAATGGAGATCCCTGATGATAATCCACGCAACGCTGGAGCGGAGACTGGTGGGAGATCTGGATCGTGGTCCGGGTCGTAGATTTCGTCAGACTTGGGAATGTTTCTGGCAGGATCTCAATCCACATGCCCGTAGCAGACTCTTGAATATTTAGGAAGATCTTGGACTCTCAGTTTTTGTTATGGCACTGGACTCCGGGGGTGGGGTGAGTTGGGGGGGGGATTGTTGCATTGTTCTTTACTGGACTAAGTTACTACTTGTATTGTTTGTTTTCTGTTGGAACAATAAAAATCATTTGAACATAAAAAATGGTGAATGTGAGATCCCTGCAACGTAATCTTCAACTCCACACTCCAAGCCTGGGCCACCTGGGCATAGACTAAGAAAGGAGAGAGTTTCAAGAGAGAATGTCAGAAGTATCTTAAGGGTACTATCAATTGAGCATCCAGCCAATATACTTCCGACAAGAGTTCATATACAGTAAGCATTAACGCCAAGGTAGACAGAGAGGTTACATAATGTTTGAGTTGTAAATAAGAAAAAACATCTAGATTTGACCAACCAGAAGTAGCACGCAATTGAGAAAGACTTGGAAGAGTACCTGAGTCAGTGAGAAGTTGATAAAGATAAGAAATATTACTCCTTTTGGCCATCTGAAAACCAACAGATGTCATTCCTGCAACTGAGCACAAATCCGTCGCCAGGTGGATCTCAAAGGAGCAAGGAAAAAATAATGATTCCCCAGAACAGCAGTCACCACACAAGGGGTATGAACAAGATAACTGAAATGATAGGGTTTCCATTCCTCTCCTTTTCCATAAGTAGGCAGTACTTCTGAAAAAGCTATAGTCTTTACAAAATGTTTTAAACCTTCCCCTAGCTCCCGAAAAGCTTTGTGCGCACCAGCAAGTGGGGAGTTGTTGGCCAGGTCATTTGCTCCCAAATGGATAACAACATCAACTTTAGAATTCTTAGTTTCTTCCCTAATTATAGACAGTATTTGTTTGGTACTCATGGTAGCTGAGGATCCTGGGAGATACTTCATTATTTTAGGTTGTGTTCCAAGGTTAATTCTTCTAATGATGGAATCCCCTAAAAACAATAATTTTCTGGACTGAGGTTTCTTACTTTTCTTTTGTAGGTGCTTTTCTTCATGAGTTATCTTCATTGGTTCCGGTTCCAACTCGATTCTTTCTTGAGCACTGCAGTGCTCTAATGGAGCAAAGGAATTTTGTGAGGGTGGATTTTTCTGTGTCACATGTCACAGTCCACCTGACCCTACTGTGATCCATTTATTCCTTGATTGAATTACACTTTGAGGCAGTGGTGGTAATATGGTATGACTCTGCGGAGTGATGGAAGCTGCTTTCATGACATCCAATTCCTGCTTAAGATTACAGAGCTCTTCCTTAATACAGTACTAGAAAGCTAAAGACAGATGGGGCAAGCCCTAATTCTCCAGATAGTATGCCTTTGAACTAAAGCACCACAATGATTGCACTGAATAAAAGTCATCCTGATTGGTTGGTATGGGAACTGATTGATATATAGACAACCCAATAATCAAGAATACTTATAAGTAGCAAACCCAGAGGTAGGTGGGACAATAAGCTCTTAATTCAGCAGAGAACCAAACAGATGAGAATTAGGTATACAGTATAGGTAGTGTAAGCATAGGGATGGTTGGGGTGAGGGATAGTTAGGGTGAGGGTGGGTGGGAGGAAGAGCCTAGACAACCAGAGATCTGTGAGCTTTGTTAGCTATGAAACCTATCTCCAATGGTATTTTCTATTTAAAAAACTTTTCTATAACTCTGTTTGAAGTAGTAGCCTGCCTCCAGACAAAAGGTGAGGAGAGGAGATTAGCACAAATGCTTTAACATCTCTGGAACATCGCCAGAACTCAAAGACCAAGCAATAATTGATGCCACCATTGATGCCATCAATCTATCTCAATTTTTAAAGCCTTAAACACTAATGGTGAACATGGATTCAAATGGCAGTTAGCAGAACTAACCACATCTATAGCTTGGATTACATCTTCTGTAGAAGCTGTTAAAATTCAGACCAAGTTTCCCTGGCTGCCACATCTATCAGTTCTATCTTTACTGAAGGCATGTTTCTCACAATTTTTTGCTTAGATAAAACAATCTACAAATTGCTCACAAGTTGGAAACTTATTCTTACTTATTTTTGGTGTAATCAAAGAATTTACAATTGAAAACAATTCTTTAGAACCTGATGTGTAGTAGACCTTGACTGTGGTCATGAGGAGCTAGCAAGACAAAGTGATGGGAATAGAGGTTTCTGGAATCAAATGAATTGCAAGATCTGTGACAGCATAGTTTTATTAGATGAAGGTCTTGTCAGACTAATCTGACTAACCTCTTTAAACAAATGATGAAACAGTTGCACTTAGGGGTAGCGCTAGATGTGGTATACTTAGATTTAAGTAAAGTCCTAGACATGGTTCCACAAAGGCAACTGATAAGCGAGTACTCTCAGTCTGAACCATAAAAGGACTGAGTAAGAAACTGATTAAGTGGAAGAAGACAGAGGAGTAGTGGTAATTAATTCTGAGGAAAACGATATCACTTTGGCTTGGCTCTTTTTAACATCTCTGTGAGTGATATTATGGAAGAGTTATTGAGTAAGATTTGCCTCTTTACGAATTATACAAAGCTCTGTAATAGGATAGGCACTCCTGATGATGTGGATAGCATAAGGAAGAATCTAGTGAAGTAATTAGAATGGTCAAAATATTGACAACTTAGAAAAAAAATGCTTTGTCGTTCACTTGGGTTAGAGAAACTCGAGGAAGCAGTACTATTTATGCGGATGACATTACTATAGTCATCCTGTTAACTTGTCTGTCACCAGAGTTCATAAATGATTTAGCGATTATTTTAAGTCAAATTGAACTTTGGATGACTGCTTATAAATTGAAATTAAATGCGGAAAAAACAAAATTTTTTTTAGCAACTCCCAACGATAAGATTAAAGAAACAACAACACACGTGAATGGGTTGGACTATAATATAGAACAATCCATAAAAATATTTGGTGTGATTCTGGATAAACATCTCACATTGGAACAACATACAGATTTATTGTTTAAGAAATGTATCTCTGTGCTTTGGAAGCTTCGTACCATTAAGAAGTATTTTGACAAAACTTCCTTTCATTTACTGGTACAGTCTTCTATCTTAAGCATTCTCAATTACTGTTAACATCTAGGTGCTTACAAGAAAATTTAAAAAAAATTGAGAGTGATTCAGAATATTGCCGTTCGCCTCATTTTTGGTTTAAAAAAATGGGAGCATATCACTCCTTTTTATTTGAAACTCCATTGGTTGCCGATAGAGTTGAGAATTCTGTTCAAATTTTCTTGTATTTGTTATAAATCAGTTTCGGGTTTCTTACCAGATTATCTTGTGTCTCATTTTTCTTTGAGTCATGCCAAAAAGACCACACATAGAGTGCACTTGTTTTCATATCCCTACACAAAATCCTGTCATTATAAGAAGTTCCTTGAGAGAACCCTCTTATTTCAAGCCGCTAAACTTAATGTATTGCTTGGAAAAATTATGTTAGAGGTCTCTTCCTATCTTGATTTTAGAAAATTGTTAAAGACTCAACTCTTTGATAGGCTGGTATCTTAATGCATTCTGCTTCATTTTTTCAATCAAGTTCCTTATATTCAACTTGATGTATTTATCTGTATTACTTGATGTATTTATCTGTATTACCGTATTTTCACGCATATAACGCGCGCATTATACGCGTTTTTACCTACCGCGCATACCCCTCGCGCGTTATACGCGTGAGCGCGGTATACAAAAATTTTTTTACATAGTTCCCACCCCGCCCGACGCCCGATTCACCCCCCCAGCAGGACCGCTCGCATCCCCACCCCGAACGACCGCTCGCACGCGCCCCACCCGCACCCGCATCCACGATCAGAGCAAGAGGGAGCCCAAGCCCTCTTGCCCGGCCGACTCCCCAACTCCCCGACAATATCGGGCCAGGAGGGAGCCCAAACCCTCCTGGCCACGGCGACCCCCTACCCCCACCCCGCACTACATTACGGGCAGGAGGGATCCCAGGCCCTCCTGCCCTCGACGCAAACCCCCCTCCCTCCAACGACCACCCCACCCAAGAACCTCCGACCGCCCCCCCAGCTGACCCGCGACCCCCCTGGCCGACCCCCACGACCCCCCCACCCCCCCTTCCCCGTACCTTTGGTAGTTGGCCGGACAGACGGGAGCCAAACCCGCCTGTCCGGCAGGCAGCCAACGACGGAATGAGGCCGGATTGGCCCATCCGTCCCAAAGCTCCGCCTACTGGTGGGGCCTAAGGCGCGTGGGCCAATCAGAGTAGGCCCTGGAGCCTTAGGTCCCACCTGGGGGCGCGGCCTGAGGCACATGGGCCCAACCCGACCATTACAAATTACAAGGCCAGATAGAGGGGGGCCACAGCCACGTGGTGAAAAGCACACCACCAGAAAAACAGCCTTGGTGAAAACTAAGCGGCAAGCATGCTCAGACCATTGCGCATGCTTACAGAGCTGGGAGCAGGGCAGGGCGGGCGAACGGAGAGTCGGGACAGCGCACGGAGAGGCGGGGCAGTGCACGGAAAGTCAGGGCGGGTGAACGGAGAGTCGGGACAGCGCACGGAGAGTCGGGGCAGTGCACGGAAAGTCAGGGCAGGTGAACGGAGAGTCGGGACAGCGCACGGAGAGGCGGGGCAGTGCACGGAAAGTCAGGGAGGGTGAACGGAGAGTCGGGACAGCGCACGGAGAGTCGGGGCAGTGTACGGAAAGTCAGAGAGGGTGAACGGAGAGTCGGGACAGCGCACGGAGAGGCGGGGCAGTGCACGGAAAGTCAGGGAGGGTGAACGGATAGTCGGGACAGCGCACGGAGAGTCGGGGAGGGCGAAAGGAGAGGCGGGGTGGCCAGAGGAGAGTCGGGGGGGGGCGAAAGGACAGTCGGGCTGCATGCGCAGTATACCCGTGAGCGTGGTATACAAAAGTTTTTGTACATAAAATCGTAGTTTCTGCGCGCTATACCCGTGTGCGCGTTTTACACGGGTGCGCGTTCTCTGCGTGAAAATACGGTACTTCTTTCCCTGCCGTGCCGGTATTTTCTGCATTATATTGTAAATGCTTTCTGTCTTTATCTGTTTTTAAGTCCATTATTCTAATTTGTATTTTATCTGTATCCCAGGTATTAGCTCACCTTGTTGTGAACCGCCTAGAACTTTTTTGGTATGGCGGTATATAAGAATAAAATTATTATTATTATTTAGGGGAGGAAGTATTTCTGTGCTCAAAAGAAGAGTGGGACTTGGGCGTGATCACTTCTGATGATCTTAAGGGCCAGCAGGTAGAAAGGTAAAGTCAAAGCCAGAAGAATGTTTGGGTATAATGCCTCTATATGTTTCTGGCGAGACCCCATTTAGAGTACTGTGGATACTGTGTACAATTCTGCAGACTGTACCTTCAAAAAGATATATAGTGTGTTCTTGCTATTTGCTGGGGTTAGGTTCCTAGAAAACTCTATGAATACCAAAAACACAAATACAGAACCATGGATCCTATGGTTACTGTACATTTTTGCTATCTAACCCCATAAATTGGAAGATTAGGTTCTTATCTTTGTTAATCTTCTTTCTGTTAATTTTCTCTGGAACTTGTATGTATGGTGTTCATTGCAAACCAGATCTTGCAGAAGTGTGATACTCGTAGCTTTCATTACCTCCCACATTGTCAGTGGAGTATAGTGCCCCCTTCAGTTTTGTCCCAAAGCAATCGATCAGCACTGGAATAAAACACAAAGGGATATGGGGAATTTCTCCAACATCATACAGTTCAGCTTATAAGAGAGCAAATGATTAGTAATAAACATGAAAACATGCAAAAAACATAGCAGCAATAATAACCAACCTGCTGTGTGCAACAGGCACTAACATCAAAGGAGTCAGAGGCTGTATAATGCACTTACATATACAGGACATGGCCATCTGGCTGGCAGGAGAAGAATTTCAGACTTAGAAATGATAAATATCCAAGGCAGAAAAGCAGGCATTACTGAGGAAACAGAGGGTGGGTCATACGGACTCCAGAGAAGATTAACAGAAAGAAAATTAACAAAGGTAAGAACCTTTCATTCTGTTACATCTCCTCTGGAGTCCGTACGTATGGTGATATACCACAGCAATGGCAATGTTTATTGTGGGACAGAAAAGCCTGCCCACAATTCTGAAATCCCAAAAGTGGCATCCTCTTGAACTACCAAATCCACTCTGTAAAACCTTGTAAAGGTATGAAGAGAAGACCAAGTAGCTGTAAGGACTGACAGAGACTCAGCCTATGAAGCTGCAACACTCCTGGTTGAGTTTGCCCTAAGAGAAACTGACGGCTGCTTTCCACAGGCGATGTATGTCAACGAGATGGCAATACAAAACCAACTGGAAATAGAGGCTCTGGACACTGGCTTACCACGCCTGGACTGACTAGTTAGTACAAACAGATGGTCAGAAAGATGAAAATCATTGGTATTTTCTAAGTAATGAAGTAAGACTCTTCATATAACTAGTTTCTCTAATATCTTATTCTGTTTATCCTACCCCATGGGATGAAAAGCAGGCAAACAAATCTCCTAGTTGATGTGGAAATTAGAACAACTTTCGAAAGGAAAGGAGAAACAGCATGGAGGGTTACTCCCACCTCAGTGATAGTGAGAAAGGGCTTTCTACACGAGAGAGCTTGCAGCTCTGAAATGCGTCTTGCTGAGATGATCATAACTAAGAACACTGCTTTGACCGTAAGGTCCAAAAGAGATATAAGTATTTGAGCAGCTCAAAAGGGGCCCTTCAAAACAGTGTTAAGGTTCCACTTGGAAAAGGTTGACGCAGTGTTGGCCTTGAACAGAGCACACCTCTTAGAAATCTAGTTACATCCGGATGAACTATAACCAAAACTGAACCACTTTGTGCTCTGAAGCATGAGAGGCCTGTCACTTGTACCTTGAGGGAAGTCATTTCCAGGCCTTTTTCCAGACTGGCTTGCAGAAAGGCAAGGACCACCAGAATAGGAACATGTAGTGTCTCCACCTGGTCTCCGTTACACCAATGTTGAAAAACTTTCCAAGCCTTGGCATAGGCTGCCATAGTAGAGGGCTTTTTAGCTCACAAGAGAGTAGCAATGACTATGTCTGAATATCCTCTTTGAACTAGGGCCTTGTGCTCGAACCATGCCATAAGACCAAAGCGCTGGAGATTCTCAATGGGAACTAGTCCCTGACTGAGAAGGCTGCGATGAAGATGGAGTTTGAGGCCCCTGTCTAACTGAAGATGGATGACATCTGAATGCCATGGATAGCGAGGAGAGATAGAGAGGGGCGGAAGCCGGCAAGGAAGGGCAGAAGGCTGATTGGGTAGCGGCGAGAGCAAGCTCCGCCCACCCCCACAGCGTCGGAGGTAGTCTCGGAGCCCGGGCTCCCCCTTAAAAGCAAGGGAGCCCGAGCACGAGGCAGAACTCGGCGGCGGCTCGAGAGTACATTTTTTACTTTTACCTTGTTTATTTTTACTTTGCTTCTGTTTGTGTCCTGCAGCGCGGACCGGGAAGCTGAGGGGATACAGGCAGGCAGCCGGGCAAAGCGGAGGAGAGATAGAGAGGGGCGGAAGCCGGCAAGGAAGGGCAGAAGGCTGATTGGGTAGCGGTGAGAGCAAGCTCCGCCCACCCCCACAGCGTCGGAGGTAGTCTCGGAGCCCGGGCTCCCCCTTAAAAGCAAGGGAGCCCGAGCACGAGGCAGAACTCGGCGGCGGCTCGAGAGTACATTTTTTACTTTTACCTTGTTTATTTTTACTTTGCTTCTGTTTGTGTCCTGCAGCGCGGACCGGGAAGCTGAGGGGATACAGGCAGGCAGCCGGGCAAAGCGGAGGAGAGATAGAGAGGGGCGGAAGCCGGCAAGGAAGGGCAGAAGGCTGATTGGGTAGCGGCGAGAGCAAGCTCCGCCCACCCCCACAGCTTCGGAGGTAGTCTCGGAGCCCGGGCTCCCCCTTAAAAGCAAGGGAGCACGAGCATGAGGCAGAACTCGGCGGCGGCTCGAGAGTACATTTTTTACTTTTACCTTGTTTATTTTTACTTTGCTTCTGTTTGTGTCCTGCAGCACGGACCGGGAAGCTGAGGGGATACAGGCAGGCAGCCGGGCAAAGCGGAGGAGAGATAGAGAGGGGCGGAAGCCGGCAAGGAAGGGCAGAAGGCTGATTGGGGAGCGGCGAGAGCAAGCTCCGCCCACCCCCACAGCGTCGGAGGTAGTCTCGGAGCCCGGGCTCCCCCTTAAAAGCAAGGGAGCCCGAGCACGAGGCAGAACTCGGCGGCGGCTCGAGAGTACATTTTTTACTTTTACCTTGTTTATTTTTACTTTGCTTCTGTTTGTGTCCTGCAGCGCGGACCGGGAAGCTGAGGGGATACAGGCAGGCAGCCGGGCAAAGCGGAGGAGAGATAGAGAGGGGCGGAAGCCGGCAAGGAAGGGCAGAAGGCTGATTGGGTAGCGGCGAGAGCAAGCTCCGCCCACCCCCACAGCGTCGGAGGTAGTCTCGGAGCCCGGGCTCCCCCTTAAAAGCAAGGGAGCCCGAGCACGAGGCAGAACTCGGCGGCGGCTCGAGAGTACATTTTTTACTTTTACCTTGTTTATTTTTACTTTGCTTCTGTTTGTGTCCTGCAGCGCGGACCGGGAAGCTGAGGGGATACAGGCAGGCAGCCGGGCAAAGCGGAGGAGAGATAGAGAGGGGCGGAAGCCGGCAAGGAAGGGCAGAAGGCTGATTGGGTAGCGGCGAGAGCAAGCTCCGCCCACCCCCACAGCGTCGGAGGTAGTCTCGGAGCCCGGGCTCCCCCTTAAAAGCAAGGGAGCCCGAGCACGAGGCAGAACTCGGCGGCGGCTCGAGAGTACATTTTTTACTTTTACCTTGTTTATTTTTACTTTGCTTCTGTTTGTGTCCTGCAGCGCGGACCGGGAAGCTGAGGGGATACAGGCAGGCAGCTGGGCAAAGCGGAGGAGAGATAGAGAGGGGCGGAAGCCGGCAAGGAAGGGCAGAAGGCTGATTGGGTAGCGGCGAGAGCAAGCTCCGCCCACCCCCACAGCGTCGGAGGTAGTCTCGGAGCCCGGGCTTCCCCTTAAAAGCAAGGGAGCCCGAGCACGAGGCAGAACTCGGCGGCGGCTCGAGAGTACATTTTTTACTTTTACCTTGTTTATTTTTACTTTGCTTCTGTTTGTGTCCTGCAGCGCGGACCGGGAAGCTGAGGGGATACAGGCAGGCAGCCGGGCAAAGCGGAGGAGAGATAGAGAGGGGCGGAAGCCGGCAAGGAAGGGCAGAAGGCTGATTGGGTAGCAGCGAGAGCAAGCTCCGCCCACCCCCACAGCGTCGGAGGTAGTCTCGGAGCCCGGGCTCCCCCTTAAAAGCAAGGGAGCCCAAGCACGAGGCAGAACTCGGCGGCGGCTCGAGAGTACATTTTTTACTTTTACCTTGTTTATTTTTACTTTGCTTCTGTTTGTGTCCTGCAGCGCGGACCGGGAAGCTGAGGGGATACAGGCAGGCAGCCGGGCAAAGCAGAGGAGAGATAGAGAGGGGCGGAAGCCGGCAAGGAAGGGCAGAAGGCTGATTGGGTAGCGGCGAGAGCAAGCTCCGCCCACCCCCACAGCGTCGGAGGTAGTCTCGGAGCCCGGGCTCCCCCTTAAAAGCAAGGGAGCCAACGGCTCGCGGCCGTTCGGCACGCGGCGAAGTCGAGCGGCCAAGGCGCTCGCCTTAGCCAGAGCGCCTTCGCGAAGGAGCCTAGAGAAGGAGCCAGAAGCACAGGCAGCCCAGCAGCAAACTCTAATTCAAACTCTAACTCTAACTCTAACCTAAAAAAAAAAAAAAAAACCTTAAAAAAAAAAAAAAAATTATTTTTTCTGTTCTCATTCTTCTCTTCTCTATCTATTTTTTCAGCTAGCTGCACACCGTGTACCACTCCTACACACCAAGGGACTTCAGATACACGTCGGGCACATTCCAGTGCACCAACTTTAGTCACAAGGAAGGAATAATGGAGGCAGCAGAAGGCCAGCGAAGCTTTCCAGTATACTGCATCGATTGTCACATGTATGTCTACCTCCCTTCCGGGAGGCAGGCCTACATATGCGGTTGATGTCAGGAACTGGCTAGCCTCAAGAAGGAGGTCGGGAGACTGCAGATCAAAGTACAGGAGCTAGAGGGACTCCGCTCCATAGAGGAACCAGGGGAATTTGAACCAACTGAGGACACCACCAGAGAAAACCACTTCAATGAACAGGTCAAAGAGCTCGAAAGATTCATCGAGGAGGCCTGCAGGATGGTAGAGACACAGGATCACCCGCTCTTCAGAAGGGAACAAACGGATGGAGGACAGGACCCGCCAGGAGCCATCAGGACCCATCAGGACCCACCAGGAGCCGAGGGAGAGGAACCTTGCGGAGGAACCAACCAGGAGAAGGAAGGATTGGAGGACCCAATCATCACCGACACAGACCTGAGACCCAGGAGGAAGCTGAGGAGAGGAAAATCTGCTATCGTGGTGGGAGACTCAATCCTGAGAGAGGTGGACAGTCACATAGCAGGAGGCAGAGCGGATCGCCTAGTGACATGTCTCCCAGGGGCGAGGACAAAGGACATCTCCGACAAAATCGAGAGAATCATGGAGGGAGCTGAGACAGAGGACACAGCAGTGATAATCCATGTCGGAACAAATGACGTCAGCAGAAGGAATTTCAACATGACTACACTGACCGAACAGTTTAAGATCCTGGGGAGGAAGCTGAAGCTGAGGACAGGGAAGATAGCCTTTTCTGAGATCCTGCCAGTACCAAGGGCAGATGCGAGAAGGCAGACCGAGCTGCAAGCAACAAATGGATGGCTGAGGCGATGGTGTGACGAGGAGGGCTTCCTCTTTGTACGGAACTGGTCAACCTTCCTGGGGAAAAACAAGCTCTACAGGAGAGATGGTCTGCATTTGAGCACGGCTGGGACAAGGATGCTGGCACGTAACATCCAGACCTGCATAGACATGACTTTAAACTGATAACAAGGGGAAAGCCGATAGTCGATCTGACTTCGACACATCGGACCACAGTATCGAGCAAAGATACTGAGACAGGAACTGGCAATAGAGGACTAGAGACAAAATGGACACTTTATGGACATAAACCCAAAGAAGCAGCACAGGGAACCGAGGGGCATTTAGAGCTAAAGAGCAAAACAAGGAGGAAACAGCCGGAACCAGAGGGCTATCAAAGAACAAAGAAGCGGGCAGAGGACGGAATAGACACACCGCAGGAGGCAACACGCGAGGAGACCAGCAGGAGCAACAAATCAAGAGTAGATCCGAAAGAAAAGGTAACAAACTGGGACTTAAATTGCCTATATACAAATGCTAGAAGCCTAAGAACTAAAATGGGGGAGCTAGAAGTTATAGCCAGAAAAAAGGACATAGACATAATAGGAATCACAGAAACATGGTGGTCAGAGGACAACAAATGGGATGTGGCCCTGCCAGGGTACAAACTCTACAGGAAGGACAGGGCACACAAGAAGGGGGGAGGAATAGCACTGTATATAAAGGACTCCATTGCCTCATCCAGAATCGAAACAACAATAAGGGCAGACAGTCTGGAGTCACTATGGGTTAAGCTGACAGGAGGGGAAGGAGCTGACATCAAATTGGGACTGTACTATCGCCCACCAGGGCAGCCAGAAACAAACGACCTAGACCTGGAGGCCGAACTGAGACAGGTGTGCAAAACAGAAAAGGTGGTGGTTATGGGGGACTTCAACTATCCGGGAATAGACTGGGACATTGGGCACTCAAAGTGCACGCGAGAAACTAAATTCCTAGAGGCAATAAGGGACTGTTTCATGGAGCAGCTGGTCACAGAACCAACGAGAGGGGATGCCACTCTAGACCTAATCCTCAACGGGCTAGAGGGACCCGCAAAGGAAGTGGAGGTACTAGCACCGTTAGGGAACAGCGATCACAACATGATCCAATACAAATTAAACATGGGAACAACCAAGGTGAAAAGAACCACAACGACAGCACTCAACTTCAGAAAAGGAAACTACAAGGACATGAGGAAAATGGTAGGAAAAAAGCTCAGCAGCAGCTCAGGAAAGGTGAAGACCGTAAAGGAAGCCTGGACACTGCTTAAATGCACAGTGCTCGAGGCACAAGACCTGTACGTCCCAAGGTTTAGGAAAGGGTGCAAAAAAAATCGAACTAAAAACCCAGCATGGATAACATCTGCAGTTAAAAAGGCGATAAGCGACAAGAAATCATCCTTCAAGAAATGGAAAAAGGAACCAACAAAGGAAAACCAGGAAGAGCACAAAAGACACCAGAAAGAATGTCATCGAGAGGTCAGGAAAGCAAAGAGAGAATATGAGGAAAGACTGGCAGGAGAAGCAAGAAACTTCAAACCCTTCTTCAGGTATGTGAAAGGGAAACAACCAGCCAGAGAGGAAGTGAGACCACTGGATCACGGAGATAGGAAAGGAGCGATAAAGGAGGAAAAAGAGATAGCTGACAGGTTAAACAAATTCTTCTCGTCAGTCTTCACCAGAGAGGACACAACCAATATTCCGGAACCCGAGGAGATTATAAACGGAGAACAAGATGAAAGGCTGGTAAAACTAGAGGTGAGCAAAGAGGATGTCCTCAGGCAGATAGACAGACTAAAGAGCGACAAATCACCAGGCCCGGACGGCATCCACCCAAGGGTACTAAAAGAACTGAGAAATGAAATAGCAGAGACACTTCACCAAATATGTAACCTCTCCCTAAAAACAGGGAAGATCCCAGAGGACTGGAAAATAGCGAATGTCACGCCTATCTTTAAGAAGGGATCAAGGGGTAACCCGGGAAACTACAGGCCTGTGAGCTTGACCTCGGTTCCAGGGAAGATGATGGAAGCAATGGTAAAGGACACAATATGCGAATACATAGAAAACAATGGACAACTGAAGGCGAGCCAACATGGCTTCTGCAAGGGAAGGTCATGCCTCACGAACTTGCTGTACTTCTTTGAGGGAATAAACAGCCAGATGGATAAGGGGGAATCCATAGACATCATTTACCTTGACTTCCAAAAAGCCTTCGACAAGGTACCTCACGAACGGCTACTTAAAAAGCTGTGGTACCACGGGGTGCAAGGGGATATCTACCGATGGATCAAACACTGGTTGGCGGGCAGGAAGCAGAGGGTTGGAGTAAAAGGCCAATACTCAGACTGGCAATGGGTCACGAGCGGAGTTCCGCAGGGGTCAGTGCTGGGACCTCTACTGTTCAATATATTTATTAACGATCTGGAGGCAGGGACAAAATGTGAGGTTATCAAATTTGCTGATGACACCAAACTCTGCAGCAGGGTTAGAAACACGGAAGACTGTGAAGACCTGCAAAGGGACCTAACGAAACTGGAAGACTGGGCAAAAAAGTGGCAAATGAGTTTTAACGTAGAAAAATGCAAGGTCATGCATGTAGGGAAAAAGAACCCGATGTTCAGCTACAAAATGGGGGGAACACTGCTAGGGGTGAGTAACCTTGAAAGGGACCTGGGGGTGATGGTCGACACATCACTGAAACCATCGGCGCAATGTGCGACAGCCTCAAAGAAAGCAAACAGAATGCTGGGCATCATCAAAAAAGGTATTACAACCAGGACGAAGGAAGTCATCATGCCGCTGTATCGCGCAATGGTGCGCCCGCACCTGGAGTACTGTGTTCAATACTGGTCACCGTACCTCAAGAAGGACATGGCGGTACTCGAGGGAGTGCAGAGGAGGGCAACTAAACTAATAAATGGTATGGAAAATTTTTCATACGCTGACAGGTTAAAAATGCTGGGGCTGTTCTCCCTGGAGAAGAGGAGACTTAGAGGGGACATGATAGAAACCTTCAAAATCCTTAAGGGCATAGAGAGAGTAAATAAGGACAGATTCTTCAAACTGAGGGGAGCCACAAGCACTAGGGGTCACTCGGAGAAATTGAAAGGGGACAGGTTTAGAACAAATGCTAGAAAATTCTTTTTTACGCAGAGGGTGGTGGACACATGGAACGCGCTTCCGGAGGAAGTGATAGGCCAGAACTCTGTACAGGGGTTCAAGAAGGGTTTGGATAGGTTCTTGGAGGATAAAGGGATAGAGGGGTACAGATAGAACTTGAGGTAGGTTATAAAAGTGGTCAGAAACCACTTCACAGGTCGCAGACCTGATGGGCCGCCGCGGGAGCGGACCGCTGGGCGAGATGGACCTCGGTCTGACCCAGTGGAGGCAACTTCTTATGTTCTTAGTTCAGAACCGCTAGAATTATTAAACCTGGATGAGTCGTGATCCTGCATAAAGCAGATGCTGGCTTGGCCAAGGCTGAACTAACATGTCCAGCCCAAGCTTATTAGCTCTACGGTTAGACTGAAGAAGCACGTGACTTTTTAGATCTTGGCAGAAGCCATCAAGTCCATCATTAGTCTGCTACAATGATGCATAATGAGCTGGAATGCATTTTGAGAAAGAGACCATTCCCCTGGGTCTAAGTCTTGTCAACTGAGAAAGTCTGTCTGAACATTTTCTACTCTGGCCATGTAGGCAGTAGAGAGAGTCCAAAGGTGCACTTCTGCCCACTGAAAGAGCACCCACTGCTTCCAGATGCAAGGGAGCACTTCTGGGCCCCCCTGCCAGTTCACATAAGCTACTGCTGTTCCGTTGCCAGAAACACTCATACTGCATTTTCTTCCAGGTTCTTTTCCAGGATTCTTATCACTACCCTGATGGCTCAAAGCTCTAGATGGTTTATGGACCACCCCTTTTAATGGTGAGTCCACTGCTCCAGGATGGCATGGACTCTTCAATGAGTTCCCAGCCAAAAAGGCTGGCATCGGTCATGAGAGTCACCCACTCAGTGTTACGGAGGGGCATGCCCTTCGACAAGGAATCTCCTTGAAGACACCAGCGTAAGCTGCTCTTTGCTATTCCTGTTCATGGGAGCTGCATCTGAAGAGAATGACACTGAGGGGACCACCAAGACAGAAGAGTCTCCTGCAGGAGCTGCATGTGCACCCTGGTCCAGGGAACAACCTAGGGAGGATGCCAGGGAGCCCAACACCTAAAGGTAGTGCCAGGGTCAGAACTACTAAGAGATCCAAGATTTGTTTCTGGATCTTCTGTTTCATGGCTCGGGAAGAAAAACATGGCCCTGGGCCATGTTGAACTATTCCAAATTCTGAATTGGTTAAGAACATACAAATAGCCTTACTGGGTCAGACCAATGGTCCATCAAGCCCAGAAGCCCACTCTCACGGTGGCCAATCCAGGTCACTAGTACCCGGCCAAAACCCAAAGAGTAGCAACATTCCATGCTACTAATCCAGTGCAAGCAGTGGCTTCTCTCATGTCTTTCTCAATACCAGACTATGGACTTTTCCTCCAGAAAATTGTCCAAACGTTTCTTAAAACCTCTGGCAATGCATTCCAAAGCTTAACTATTCTGAGTGAAAAAATATTTCCTCCAATTGGTTTTAAAAGTATTTCCCTGTAACTTCATCAAGTGTCCCCTAGTCTTTGTAATTGTTGGCGGAGTGAAAAATCAATCCATTTGTACCCATTCTACTCCACTCAGGATTTTGTAGACTTCAATCATATCTCCCCTCAGCCGTCTCTTTTCCAAGCTGAAGAGTCCTAACTTTTTTAGTCTTTCTTCATACGAGAGGCGTTTCATCCCCTTTACCATCTTGGTTGTTCTTCTTTGAACCTTTTCTAGTGTCACTATATCTTTCTTGAGATAAGGAGACCCGAATTGAACGCAATATTCCAAATGAGGTCGTACCATGGAGCGATACAGGGGCATTATAACATTCTTAATCTTGTTAACCATCCCTTTTTTAATAAATCCTAGCATCTTAAATGCTTTTTTGGCCTTCATTGCATATTTGGGTGGAAAATTTCATCGTATTGTCTATGATGACACCCAGATCCTTTTCTTGGGCGCTAATCCCCAATGTGGACCCTAGCATCCGGTAACTGTGATTCAGGTTATTCTTCCCAATGTGCATCACTTTGCATTTGTCCACATTAAATTTCATCTGCCATTTGGACGTCCAATCTTCCAATTTCCTAAAGTCCGCCTGAATTTTTCACAATCTGCATGCGTTTGAACAACTTTGAACAGTTTAGTGTCATCTGCAAATTTTATCACTTCACTCGTCATTCCAATTTCCAGATCATTTATAAATAAGTTAAATAGCACCGGTCCCAGTACAGAACCCTGCGGCACTCCACTATTTGCTCTCCTCCATTGAAAAAAATGACCATTTAACCCCACCCTCTGTTTTCTATCCGATAACCAATTCCTAATCCACAACTGAACTTTGCCACCTACCACACTTTAATTTTCTCAGGAGCCTCTCGTGAGGAACTTTATCAAAAGCTTTCTGAAAATCTGTATACACTATATCAGCCGGCTCACATTTATCCACATGTTTATTCACACCTTCAAAGAAGTCAAGCAAATTGATGAGGCAAGATCTCCCTAGGCTGAATCCATGCTGGCTGTCTCATTAAATCATGTTTGTCCACGTGTTCCACAATTTTATTTTTTATAAATCGTTTCTACCATTTTGCCCGGCACCAAAGTGAGGCTTACCGGTCTGTAATTTCCCAGATCTCCCCTGGAGTCCTTTTTAAAAATCGGCGTAACAGATACTATAGATAATTTTAGCGACAGGTTACAGATCACTAACAGCAGGTCAGCAATTTCATTTTTGAGTTCTTTTAATATCCTGGGATGTATACCATCCAGTCCTAGCGATTTATCACTTTTTAACTTGTTGATTTGGCTTAGTACATCTTCTAGATTCACCGAGATTTCTTTCAGTTCCTCTGCATCATCACCCTTGAAAACCATTTCCGGTTCAGGTAGATCTCTTACATCTTCTTCCGTAAAGACCAAAGCAAAGAATGCTTTCAGTCTTTCATTCAGTCTTTCCGCTATAGTCTTATCCTCCCTGGGTGCACTTTTCGCTCCTTGATCATCCAATTGTCCCACAGATTCCCTCACAGGTTTTCTGCTTCTGATGCACCTAAAAAAAAATTGCTATGAGTTTTTGCCTCATTTGCAAGTTTCTCTTCATATTCTTTCTTAGCTGTCTTTATCAATGCTTTGCATCTAACTTGTCAGTGCTAGTGTTTCTTCTTATTTTCTTCATTTGGATCTTTTTTCCATTCTTTAAAGAATGTTTTTTGGGCTCTGATTGCCTCTTTCACTTCACCTTTTAACCAAGCTGGCTCTCGTTTCCTCTTCTTTCCACCTTTGCTGATATATGGAATACGTCTGGTCTGGGCTTCCACGATGGTATTTTTAAATAACATCCATGCCTGGTTTACAGTCCTAACCTTTGCAACCGATCCTTTTAACTTCTTTTTAACTATTTGCCTCATTTTATCATAGTCTCCCTTTTGAAAATTAAACGCCCCTACAGCAGATTTCTTTTGCGACGTTACTCTCGGTATCTGCTCAAATTTGATCACAGTTAAATTCCGTACTATGTCTTCCATTCTACTAGGACCAAATCTAAAACAGCACTCCCCTCTTGTTAGTTCCCGGATCAGTTGCTCCGAGAAGCAGTCATTTATGACATCTAGGAATTTTACCTCCCTAGCACTCCTTGATGTAACATTTAACCAGTCCATGTTGGGGTAATTGAAATCAACTGGTAACAGAGCTCATACTCTATAAACAAATATATCTATAGAACCCTCCTACAATTCCTCGCAGTACTGCCAAATAATCACTCACAAATAGAGAGAAAGTGGAGTTTTCTGAGCTCATGAAGCTGAACTGAGGCTTTTTCTCCACTTTCTTTTTCTTTTCTGGTTCTCTTGTGCTCCTTTTCCCTCTGTTTCTGCTTTGAATTTAGTGTGTAGTGTATGATTGCGGTGGTGTATTTCCTCTATTTGTGAGTGATTATTTGGCAGTACTGAGTGGAATTGTAGGGGGTTCTATAGATATATTTGTTTATAGAGTATGAGCTTTGTTACTTGTTGATTTTACATACTCTTCCCTATTGATTTGGTTAATTGAAATCACCCATTATTATAGTGTTGTCCATTTCTCCAGCTTTCCTAATCTCTGAAAACATTTCTTCATTTGTCTACTTATTTTGTCCAAGGGGATAGTAGTATAACCCTTCCATTCACACATGGAATTTCTATCCATAAGGATTCCACACTGCTATCTATGAAATGCAGAATGTTTATTTTATTTGATTCAATTCCCTCTTTAACATATAGCGCAACCCCCCCCCCCTCCAATTTGATCTACTCTATCCTTGCGATATAATTTGTACCTAGGTAACACAGTGACCATTGATTGTACTCCTTCCACCAGGTCTCCAAGATGCCTATTATATCTATCTCATCATTCAGTGCTATATAACATATTTTTCGCACCATAAGACGTACCTGACCATAAGACACACCCTAGATTTAGAGGAAAAAAACAAGAAAAAAAATTCTGAACCAAATTCTCCCTGCCAGGCTGTGCACCCAACTCTAAACTCCTTGCCAGGCTCTTCACGCTGTCCCCCCTCTGGTGGTCTAGTGGTAGGCCAGGGCAGGCAGGGACAGTGGTCAGGTTCTCATGCCCCTACCCCAGATTCCCCTATAGTACAACATATAAAAAAGGTGGAGGGAAGACAGTTTTAATTTGACCTGCCTTTTTCCCCCAGGTATATTTTTAAGATGAAAAAAAATGAAAGAAAAAATAAAGCACACACTAGAGAAGAGTACTATATGGGGGATCCCAGTGCGTGATAACTAGAACTGAATTGTGGGGTGGAAGGGGTGTGTGGGGTGGAGTGTGCAAGCAGGCCTGTTGGCAGATACTGTTCTTAGTATGACTACTGGCTCACTCTACCTGGAATGAAATGACTCAGCCTTGGTATTACTGGGAACCGTGTCTGGGGAGCCCCCAAAAGCAAAAGGGGGATCATGGAATTCCTGATCTACTTCCTGAGCCTGCCTTGAGTCCCATGGATGCGGTAGTTTTGATGAGACCGGCAAGCATGTTGCCACCATTCTCCCATTTTGCAGAGCACAGTGGGTAGGGCACTTCTTTGGTGGTATGGTAGGGGGAACAGGGCCTTCTAATTCCCTGATTTTGAATGGGGGTGGGGGGGTGGAGGACTCTTACAGGGCCTGAATGGATTGAGGCCTTGGTCCAATATGCCTATCAGGTACCTTCCCTTATGGCTAACGACATGGCTGTGCCAGTTCTCAAAGCTAGCCCCCCCTCCTCCTGTATCTTTTTTTTTAAACCCCGTACCTTTTAAATGTCTTCCATCTCTCCCTCGACGGCAGGACCACCTTTTTAAAACAAACACCCCACTCGCCGCAGCCACCGCCGTCCCTTTTTCAAGCAGCCTGGTGGTCCTGTACTCTTTTAAAAACCCTGTACCTTTTAAAATTCTCTACCTCGATAGCTCTGTACTATTTCAAGGCAGCAAACACACAAGTCAGGAGCGCGGAGGGCAGGACTAAGATTTCCGCGCTCCTGCTTGGGCCTGTGCCGATTTTTTGAATGGCTGCCGGCAGTTCTCACGAGTCCCGCAAGAACTGCCGCCAGCCATTCAAAAAGCGATACGGGCCCAAGCAGGAGCGCGGAAATCTTAGTCCTGACCTCCGCGCTCCAGACACGTGCGTTTGCTGTCTTGAAATAGTACGGAGCCGTCGAGGTAGAGAAGTTTAAAAGGTATGGGGTTTAAAAAAAAGGTACAGGACCACCAGGCTGCTTGAAAAAGGGATAGCGGTGGGGGTTGTGGGTGGGGTGTTTGTTTTAAAAAGGTGGTCCTGCAGCGGCAGCAGGTGGGCGGTGTTCTAAAAGGTGGTGTGGCTGCGGTTGTGCAACTGTATGGGGGGGGTTTACAAATTTTGTATCTTCGCTTCATAAGACGCACCGAGATTTCCACCCACTTTTGGGTGGAAAAAAAGTGCATCTTATGGAGCAAAAAATATGGTACTCTAACTCTCCTATTTTATTTTTTAGGCTTCTAGCATTTGCATAGACACTTCAAATTGTGTTTTTTCCTTGCAGTCTAGAATAACATCCAGATCCTTTTCTTGGGCGCTAATCCCCAAGGTGGAACCTAGCATCCAATAACTGTGATTTGGGTTATTCTTCCCAATGTGCATCACTTTGCATTTTTCCACATTAAATTTCATCTGCCGCTTGGACGCCCAGTCTTCCAATTTCCTAAGGTCTGCCTGCAATTTTTCACAATCCACATGTGTTTTAACAACTTTGAACAGTTTAGTGTCATCTGCAAATTTAATCACCTCACTCATCATTTCAATTTCCAGATCATTTATAAATAAGTTAAATAGCAGGTACACCCTGTGGCACTCCAGTTTACTCTCCTCCTTTGAGAAAAATGACCATTTAACCCTACCCTCTGTTTTCTATCTGATAGCCAATTTCTAATATATACCTGAACTTTGTCACCTATCCCATGATTCTTTAATTTTCTCAGGTGCCTCTCATGAGGAACTTTGTCAAAAGCTTTCTGAAAATCTTGATACACTACATCAGCTGGCTCACTTTTATCCACATGTTTATTCACACCTTCAAAGAAGTCAAACAAATTGGTGAGGCAAGATCTCCCCTCAGTTGAACCCATGCTGACTTTGTCCCATTAAATCATGTCTACGTATTCCACAATTTTATTTTTTTAAATTATATCTACCATTTTGCTCCAGGATCATGACGAAGCTTTGAGTGGCAGGCTCTAGCAACAAAAGACACCACTATAGCTGTTCTCAACCCAGAGATCGCCAAATCAAAGAGCCATTTCAGCACAAAATCAATTATAAGGTCTTTCAGCACAGCCCCTCCCTCACCAAGGAAAGAAGTACATTTGGTGACTTGTGCTACCAAGTTGTCAACCTTTGGTGACAAGTGCTGGTTAAACACCTCAGCCATCGAGCAGAGCTTGGACATAGCCCTCCACTCTCAGAGGACTTTCTGGTGCCTCCCAGCAATATCTGGATATCAGGAAAAGAGGAGGACTGTAGTTTTGTGCTACTCATGAGAGAGCATTCCGCTGCCACAGACAGATTAGTCTCCAGTTTCAACTCCTGGAGGGATTCTGAAATTAACCGAATAACTCGGTGAGCTTTTTAGCTTGATGTTGAACCCATTCTTTCTGAGGATGTGGAAGATTACATTACATTAGTGATTTCTATTCCGCCATTACCTTGCGATTCAAGGCGGATTACAAAATGAGTTATCTGGCCATTCCCAGAGGAATTGAAGAGTAGAGCGGGTTGCTTCAGAGAATTGGGATGAGTCTTGCGGTGTTAGTTTGCTTACAAGAATTTCTTGAATAGCATGGTTTTTATTTATTTTCTGAACGATTTGTAGTCTGGGGTTGTTATCAATAAATTGGAGAGTTGGTAGTCTATTTTGCTGCTTGTGTGGCTAGAAGACCATCGTACAGTTTTTTTCGATAGACGTCTCTGATTGGGGGATGCGTGAACAATTTGTGGGTTCTCCTATGTCTGGTTGAGGTAGTTTGGATTAGGCCGGGGGTCGGCAACCTGCGGCTCCAGAGCCGCATGCGGCTCTTTTCCACCTTTGCTGCGGCTCCGGTAGTGTGTCACGCAGGCATGCAGTTACAAGTCCGGCGTCGCGGCAGGAAATAGCCACGCTGAGTGAGCTCAGCACTACATAGATGAAAGCCTTGCTTGCTGATTGGTCCGGCGGCCCCGTCCCGCCGTGCCGCCGGACCAATCAGCAAGCAAGGCTTTCATCTGTGTACGTGCTGAGCTCACTCAGCATGGCTATTTCCCGCTGCGACGCCGGACTTGTAAGATGCACGCCTGAAAAAGAAATCATCCTGGCCGGGGTCGGTGTCATGCTCCGGAGATCTACAGCCTTCCTATCTCCCTCTCCCTTCTACCTGCTTCCGGCCACATCCCCTGCTCCGCGGCTCTCTTCGGCAACTCAGCAGCAGCGATCGACACAAGCTTCTGACGTCGGGGCCTACCCTCTGCGAGTCCCGCTTGTTTCAACTTCCTTTTTCCACAAAGGCGGGACTCGTGGAGGGAAGGCCTCGATGTCGGCAGCTTGTCTTGATCACTGCTGCTGACGAGTTGCTGAAGAGAGCCGCGGAGCAGGGGGGTGTTGCCAGGTGCAGGTAGAAGGGAGAGGGCCAGATGCAGGACTCGTGGGTGAGGGAGGAGAAGAGAGAGGGGAGGGAAACAAAAGGAAATATTTCATACTGGGCTGGGCCGGAGTGGAGGGAGGGTAGAAAGATTCTGGCTACAGGGTGCATTAACAAAGGAAAAGGAGGGAAAGCTGAAAATGGAGATAGTGACACAAAGAAGAGAAAGGGTAAGCAGGACCTACTGAATAAGGATAGAGATACAGAGGGGACATGAAGAGGAGGTGAAATAGAGACATAGAAGTAATGCTGAAAAAGTGGGGGGGGATAAAGACATTGAAAGGGCAAATGGTGAACATGGGGTAAAGACAAGGACAGAGACAAATGAAGATTCTGAAAAAGTGGTGAGATAGGGATATAGTGAGATGGACACAAAGAAGGGTGATGCTGGAAAATAGGTGGAATGGTAATTCTGACAGACACAGAAGGGAAATGCTGGATCAAGGAGAGATGGGGCTCAGGCTGGATGGAATGAGGAGAAATGCCTTGTTGGCCCGGAACTTCCTCTCCTACGTCAGAATTGACGTCAGGGAGCGGAATGCTGGTCAGCGCAACACTTCTGCAGGGAAAGCTTGGGACGGCGGTGGCTTGGGGGCTGTTCCCCGATTGCGGTGGCAGCAAACCGAGTGGCTTGGGGGAGGGCACGGAGACAGAAAGAAGGGGGAACAGGGAGACAGAAAGAAAAAGTTGGGGGAGAGAATGAGGTCTGGAGGAGAGGAAACATACAGGAGGCTGAAAGAAAGGAAGAAAGATTGGATGCACAGTCAGAAGAAGAAAGTGCAACCAGAGACTCATGAAATCACCAAATAGCAAAGGTAGGAAAAATGATTTTATTTTCAATTTAGTGATCCTGTATATAGCATTAAGATAAGAAACAATATATGCAGTGTTAGATTTGTTTTATAATGGTTTTGCGGCTCCAAGTTTTTTTTTCTTTTCGAAAACGGGTCCAAGTGGCTCTTTATGTCTTAAAGGTTGCAGACCCCTGGATTAGGCGGTTGTTTAGGTAGGCTGGGCTGTCTCTGTTTATTGTTTTAAATAGTAGGGAGTAGAATTTGAATAGTACTCTTGCTTGTATTGGGAGCCAGTGTGAGCTGAGGTATGCCGCTGTGATGTGGTTGTGTTTCCTCAGTGAATAGATAAGTCTTAGTGCTGTGTTTTGAACTGCTTGTAGTTGTTTTATCATGGTTGCGGGGCAGGGGAGATAAAGTATGTTGCAGTAGTCTAAAAGACCTAGGACTACGGACTGGACTAAAGCTGGAACTGTGTTCTGTCGAAGAATTTTCGAACTTGCCTTAAGTTTCTCATGACCGCGAATGATTTTTGTATGTTTTGTTGATTTGTAGTTGCATGATACAGCATCTGTCTATCGGCATTCCTAGAAGTTTTAGAGTGGGTAGTATGGGGTATGTGATTGAGTTTATTACTAGATTTGATATGGTTGGGGTTTTATTATTTTTGAGGAGAATGAATTTTATCTTGTCTGGGTTTAGTTTTATGTTTAAATATGTTTATTGAGAGTTTTCAAGAAAAACAAATAGCGTAAATACAACCACAGTATGCAAAATAAGTACAACTGTCACCCACCCACCCTCCCACCACCCCACCCAAATATCCCACAGTATCAAACAATCCATCCTCCAGAGTACAAACAGAATCATGGGTTTAACAAGTTACTACGAGCTTTATGAGTCAATGTGAGCCAAAAAGGCTCCCAAATAGAACAATACAAACGTCCCTTAAGTGTGTCCAATGATGTCAAAGCGAGATGCTCCATTGAAGCTTGATGAAGCATGAGAGTACGCCAATGAGACAAAGTCAGTGAGTCCGGTACAATCCAGCAATGTAAAATAATTTTTTTCCCCAGCAAGGTGGCACGGTCCAGAAAACCCCAGAATCCCTTCAGGGACACCCAAGGAATATGGTCCAAGGTAAATAGCATCTCAGGTAGCCGTGGTGCCACATGGAAGTGATATGCTGTTGCAACTGGGTCCAGAAGCCCTGGACCAAAGGACAGGCCCAAAATTGATGACCTAAAGTTGCCCTGGGTTGATTACATTTGAGACAGGTATCCGTGAGACTAAGTTTAGCTCGATGAAGGTAAGCTGGGGACCTATAGAGGCGAAGAAGAAATTTGTAGTTCAGTTCAAGCAAGGTCACATGAGATGTAATAGCAAAAATTTTCTTTAATCCAGTCTGAATATGCAAGCCAGTTACCACACAAGATAAGTCCCCAGACCATTGGGCTGCATAAGAGTCATAAGAAATGGTCCCCAGACTCTCACGAAGAAAGCGGATATGAAATTTCAAGGGAATCTGGGTCTGAGCAGATAAACAGAGCGCTTCCGAGAGGGCCTCCTGACTGTGATTAGTGAGTCCTGCTCGAGGAAGAGACCGAACATAAGAGGCCATCTGGGAGTATGCCAGCCAGTCAACAGGAGTCCATTTATAATCAGTCTGCATCACTGCAAAGGAAGGCATATCGCCCTGTGCGGTAACCACCTGAAAAATATATTGCAGATTGGAAGTTCTCCACACCGAGAGAGGAAACTGAGAGGTCCCAGAAGGGAAGTCCTTATTGTCCAGAAAGGGCAAGTAGGCCGTTGCGGTGTGCTGAATATGCAGGGACTTACATAATTGCCTCCGCACCTGACGGAAAGGCTTAAAAAGCAGGTCACCAACTGGTGGGGGTCCACTGTGCATGAAGCAAATAACTGAAATGGTATGGGGTAGAGAGAACAAGTTCCGAGGCAGTCGCCGAAAAATGACGAGTGCCCCGAAACCAATTGTTTAAATGTCGCATTTGACATGCTTGGGAAAACAGTCGAAGACTGTGCAGTCCCAACCCCCCCTGGGTTCTAGGAAGCATCAAAACAGACAAAGCTATTCTAGCCCGTTTTCCGTTCCACAGGTAAGAAGTCAAGTATTTCCCCACCTCTTTATCATGTTTGGTAGACAACAAGATTGGAAGCATTTTAAAAACATAAAGCCAATGGGGCATTAACACCATGTTATACAATGCCATTTTACCCATCAGTGATAAAGGAAAGTCCCTCCAGGTATGCAGTTTTTGTTGAGTAAGAGTCAAGAGTGGCAGGACATTCAGTGAATACAAGCTATTAAGGTCCATGGGTATCTTAATCCCCAAATATGTCAAGTAATTAGAAGCCCAACATAACAGGAAATCCCCCCTCCAATGACGAGGGACATATTGGGACAGGGGTACCACCATCGATTTTTGAAAATTGAGAACCAAACCAGAATACAAACTAAACTCATCTAAAATAGCCAGCGCCCTAGTCAGGGAGGGCTGTGGGTCAGACAAAGTCAACAACATATCATCTGTGAATGCCAAAACACGCAATTGGGAATCCCCCTCCAGAAGGCCCCTCAAATTGTCATTGTCAGTGTACGCAAAAAGGGATCCAGATAAAGCAAAAATAACAAAGGGGAAAGGGGACTACCCTGTCTCGTGCCCCTCGCTATCGGGAAGGACTGAGTTCTCATGCCATTAGCTAAGACACTGGCCGTTGGAACTGCATACAATCGAATCATATCGTAAAACCAAACCGTAATGCTCAAGTAAGAGAGAACAGTAAAAAGGTACTGCCAGTTGACCTGATCAAAGGCCTTAGCCGCATCAAGACTGACCAGAATACAAGCTTCTTTCCATCTGGAGCAGCGTGATTTATTCCCCTATCTACAGGTGAAGGATTATGTTATGCGACTCAAAGCGGGGGACCTCACCGCTTATAAGCGCTCGAGGTTTGAGTTGCTGTTGGGGGAACCAGTGCGTCGGGGCTGCATTTCGCACCTATATCGCATATTGCATGCCGACACTGGTCAGCAGACATCTTATATGCGGGCTTGGGAGGAGGATTTGGGGCTCACCTATACGACAGAGGAATGGGAACAAATAGCAATGCGAATACACCACGTGGCGGTGGCTCCACAACTGGTAGAAAATGCTCTTAAGCTCCTTGTGAGATGGTATGTTACTCCTGTGGTGCTTGCGAAGATGGGTACCTCATGTGCAGGGGAATGCTGGAGAGGGTGTGGTCTGAGGGGTACGTTCTTTCATATGTGGTGGGAATGCCCTATTTTGGACTATTGGACTCGGGTGTTCCATTATGTGGGGTGCCTATTGCAATGTACTTTGCCATATAGAGCGGAAACAGCTTTGTTGGGGGTAATCCCAGGGGAAGTGGAGGACACGCAGGACAAGATGGCACGTCTGGCATTTACAGCTGCTAGACTAGTACTGGCCTCTCTTTGGAAAAGCCCCACGCTACCCACGGTGGCGATGATGAGAGTGAAACTGGGCTGGGTATGTGAGAAATTTCGCCTTTCCGCTCTACTTACCCATCAGAGGCGACAGTTCGAGGACCTGTGGGGTAGGTTCCTGGAGGTGGAGGGAAGTTATGAGTTTCCTGTATTGGAGGCTTAGTTGGCTTATTCCCGTATTGGGACCTCACTTGTTTCTTGGGCTTCTGACCCGCTCCTTATCCTTTAGGGTGCTTAATGGGCAGGGGGGGGGGGATCTTGATGCTACTTGGGGTGGGGTAAATTAGCTGGTTCTTTGGGGGGGGATGGAGGGTGGGGTCTGGGAGGGGGTGGGGGATGGGGGGGCTTGGTTGTGGGGGGGAGGGGTGTTTCATATTGTACACACTGTATTCCTGCTTCTTTTTTTGGTTATGCCATACTGATGTACTTGTTGTAACAGTGGACACAGTGTTTAAATAAAGAATTACAAAAAAAAAAAAAAAAAGACTGACCAGAATGCCAGCAGTGTGTGTAACTTGAGCTCTATGAATAGCTGTCAGCAACCTGCGAACATTTAAAACCGAATGTCGCTGTTGCACAAATCCCACCTGTTCAGGTACTATTAATTGCGGGAGTAAGGCAGCTAACCTATTGGCTAACACCTTATCCAAGATTTTTATATCGACATTTATAAGGGAAATGGGGCGGTAAGATTAAATGTCAGTATCCCGTTTCCCAGGTTTTGGAATTAACGTTATATGGGCATGATTAGAACCCTCCGGAAAAGCGCCCCCCAACCCGCCGCATTATAGTAAGCCTCCAGAGGTCCACAAAGCTGAGAAAACAATAATTTGTAAAACTCCGGGGAGAACCCGTCGGGACCCGGCGCCGTGCGGTTCTTGATCTGTTTAACCGCTAGTTGTAATTCCTTCCCCTGTATCGGCCTATTCAGAGAAGAACGCATTGGAGAAGATAGTCTGGGCATCCCTGCATCCTCTAAATCAGGGGTGCCCACACTTTTTTGACTCGCGAGCTACTTTTAAAATGACCAAGTCAAAATGATCTACGAACAATAAAATTTTAAAAAAACACAATGCACACTGTACGCATAGAAAATGTTAATTATCATTCCTATTCCGGGGTTTTTTCAAAGAGGTCAAAGCAGATGACTCTATGCACTGTCACCTCAGTAACAACCATACAAAAATAGACAAATACCCACCTCCCTCCCTTTTTATTAAACCACAATAGCAGTTTTTAGCGCAGGGAGCTGCGCTGAATGCCCAGCGCTGCACTCGACACTCATAGGCTCCCTGCGCTAAAAAACACTATTGCGGTTTAGTAAAAGAGGTCCATATTGTAAAATATAGACAGCAGATATAAATTCAGACACATTTTCATCACTAAATTTAAAATAAAATCATTTTTCCTACCTTGTCTGGTGATTTCATGAGTCTCTGGTTGCACTTTCTTCTTCTGACTGTGCATCCAATCTTTCTTCCCTTCTTTCAGCCTGTATGCTTCCTCTCCTCCACATCTCATTCCCTCCCCCAACTTTTTCTTCCTCTCTCCCTGACCTTTCTTTCTTTCTCTCTTCATGCCCCCTTTCATTTTTTGTTTCTCTTCTTTCCTTCTGTCTCCCTGCCTGCCCCCTTTCTTTCTTTCTTTCTCCCTGCCCTTCCCCAAGCCACTGCCACTGTCATCGGGGCCAAACCGCCACCAATGGATAACAGGCCCCAAACCCGTCGCCGCCCCAAGCTCTCCCTGCTTCGGGCCGACCAGCATTCCTCTCCTCGATGTCAATTTTGCCATCGGAGAGGAAGTTCCGCCCAGCCAGGCAGTGATTGGCTGGCCCAAACTTCCTCTCCGACGGTAGAATTGACGTCGGGGAGAGGAAGATTGATCGGCCCGATAGATCACCAAGGCAACGTGAGTCCTGGGTGATCGACTCACTTTGCCTTGGCGAGCTACCCGTCGATCGCGATCGACCTATTGGACACCCCTGCTCTAAATAGTCACCAGCCTCAGGACCCCTATCCCCTTCTACAGAAGAATAAAATTGTTCGTAGTGGCGGAAGAAACAATCAGCTATATCCCCAGTACTAGTCACCTTCGTGCCATCAGGCAAAATCAAACAAGGGATTGGGCTGCCGGGGCTTTGTGAGAGTTGCTAGTAACCTACCCGGTTTGTTCCCATGTTTATAATAATGATATTTAGTATGGTAGAAATGACTTTTAGCATGCTCGTGAAGCAGGGTATTGAGGGCAGCCTGGGCAGAAGCCAACAGCTCGCCAGAGCGAGGCGTGGGATGAGCCAAATGTTGTTTTTTAAACACCAAACATTGCCGCTCCAACCGTATAATGCCCTGCACTACGCGCTTCCTATAGGCTACCACGTAGGAGATGATATCAAGTCAAGTTTCAAGTTTATTAGGTGACTTGATTAATCGCTTAATCAAACATTCTAAGCGATGTACACTATAAAATTTACAATTATTAGAGAACAATACAATACATACAAATACTTAAATACCGGTACAGTGGTGCCTCGCATAACGGCCGCCTCGCACAGCGGACGCTGCGCACAACGAACTTTATGTCGTGATCCGTATAACGTACTTCGTTTCACACAACGAAGTCGCCCGAGCTGCATCCTTCCGGGGTTCCTGCGGGGTTGGATCGCAGCGGGGTTGGTCGAGGGTAGTCTCCTTCTCCTTACCTGCCCTGTCGCAGCACACAGCCGAACGGAAATCTTCCCGATGTCAGCGCTGACGTCGGAGGGAGGGCTTAAGCAAAGCCCTCCCTTCCTCCGACGTCAGCGCTGACATCAGGAAGACTTCCGGTCGGCTGTGTGCGGCTGCGGCAGGGCAGGTAGGAAGAAGGCAATGGCGAACGAAAGAGGGGGGAGGGGGCGGTCCGCCCCGAAGAATGTGCACAGCTGGTCAGGTCCCCCGATCGACCGACAACAGGCCCGGCCGACAAACCTCCCTGCCCTGTAGCCGCGAATCTAAATTACCTCTTACAGCAGCTTCAATAATCCAGCTGCTGTAAGAAGGTAATTTAGATTCGCGGCTACAGGACAGGGAGATTTGTCCGACCGGGCCTGTTCTGTTGTCGGTCGGGTGCAAAAGCGCCACAAAGGTGGAGGCAGGGAGGGAGGAAAGGTGGAGTGGAGAAGAAAAGACGCTTAAGGGGGGAGAAGGCCGCTGAAAGCACATGTTGGAGCAGGGGATGAGAGGGAGGGAGAGAAGGGGAAATATTGGACAAGGGCAGAAGGGATGCTAAATCATAGGGTGACAGGCAGAGAGAACAACAGGAAAAAGAGTGGAAGCAATCTTGAACCCTGAGGGTGAGGGCAGAGAGAGGTGGTGAGATGATTGATCATGGGGAGAGGGACAAAAGGGAATAGAGATGGGATAGGAAGATAGTGGAAGTAAAAGGACAGGGAGATGTATGTTTTTAGATGTATCTAAATAAAAATAATAACAAAAAATTTATCTTTTTTATGTCATCTTAGCATATTTTATGCTGCAGAACGAATTATTTTTTTTTACATGTATTCCTATGGGAAAACGCGTTTCACATAACGAACGTTTCACATAACAAACTTGCTCCTGGAACCAATTAAGTTCGTTGTGTGAGGCACCACTGTAAATTACTCTTAATTTTAACATTACTAAACATAAGGTAAGGAGGGATGAAATACAATTCATAAAGTAAAGAAGAAACATTGAGGGAAAATACAAAAGGGAAAAAGGTAACACAGGTATAACAAAAGTAAAATATAATACTCCAATAATAAAATTATGTTGAAAATGCATCTTTAAAAAGGAAGGTTTTTAATTCGGTTTTAAATTTCCCAAACTCTTTCTCCTCCCGTAAAAAAATAGGGAGGGCGTTCCAAGTCTGTGGTGCTGTACATGAAAAAATAAATTGTCTCCTCGTATTAATAATTTTTAATGAAGGAATAGATAGCAGATTTTGTTCACTAGATCTTAGAATTCTCTTTGTAGAATATGGAATAAGTAACCTAAATAAAAATGCAGGGGTCTTATTGTTTAGAGTTTTAAAAATAATTATGCATAACTTATAAGTGATTCTATGAATAACAGGGAGCCAATGCGCCTTTTTGAGGAGAGGTGTTACATGATCAAATTTTTTAGACTTAGTTATTAATTTTATAGCTGTATTTTGTATAATTTGTAGTCGTTTGATTTCATATAGCGCAATTCCTTTGAATAAAGAATTGCAGTAATCAATTTTAGACATCACCAAAGAGTGAATCAATATAGTAAGTGCCTTGGGACAGAGAAATTTAGAGATGGAACGAATTTTACGCAACCTATAAAAGGTAGTTTTCACGATGTTACTAATATGATCATGATAATTGAGTTTATTATCGAAGATTACTCCTAAAATTTTTGCATTTTTAACTAATTGTAGGGGAGTGTTATAAATTGAAATTGGAGAAACAAGAGGAAAACTATCCTTCCAAGGAAATAGCATAACATTGGTTTTTTTGATATTGAGGGCCAGTCTGTTTTTATGTAATGTAATGTAATGTAATGTAATTTATTTCTTATATACCGCTACATCCGTTAGGTTCTAAGCGGTTTACAGAAAATATACATTAAGATTAGAAATAAGAAAGGTACTTGAAAAATTCCCTTACTGTCCCGAAGGCTCACAATCTAACTAAAGTACCTGGAGGGTAATAGAGAAGTGAAAAGTAGAGTTAGAGGAAAAATAAAAATAAAATAAACATTTTAACAAGACAGCATTGATCTAAATACTTTGGAATCTAGCCAATGATGAACTTGATCAAGTTTTCCATTAATGACCGAAATTTCACTTATGTTATTGTTATTTAAGGGGTGCAATAATTGTATATCATCGGCATAGGCAAAAACATGAAATCCTATGGATTGGCATAGTGTCATCAGTGGTGCTAGAAAAATATTAAAAAGCAAAGGTGAAAGAATAGATCCTTGTGGAACCCCATGAGAAATCTGAGAAGGTAGGGATGAAGAATTATTGAAGATAACTGTAGATGTACGATCACTAAAGTAAGATGTGAACCAGGCTAGAACTTCATCTGTAACCCCAATAGATTGAAGTCGAGCGAGGAGTAACTGGTGATCAATCGTATCAAACGCTGCTGAAAGATCCAACGAAATTAACAGCACCGATTGATGATGATCCAAAAAATATTGAATAGAAGTTGTCATACCAATAAGGGAGTGCTCTGTACTATGGTGTTGTCTAAAACCGGTTTGATTTGGATGTAACACATTGGTTTGTTCTATAAACTCTGAAATTTGGTTGAAAACAATTTTTTCTGTTAATTTTGCCAGAAATGTAATATTAGATATTGGTCTATAGTTAGACAGTTCATTGTGATCTACATTTTTTTCTTTAATAATTGGTCGGATATATGATTTTTTCCAATCCAAGGGCACCCCCGGAGGACAGATTTAGCTGCCTCCCAAAATAATAGTGGCGTCTCCCGATGTTGAGCGTTAAATCAAAGATAATCCTCCCATTTCTCAGTAATGTATTTTACAAAATCCGGATTATCAATTAAGTAGGAAGGGAAGCGCCACCCCTCTGGAAAAGGTGAATCCCCCGAGAGTACATCAACCCATATCGGTCAATGATCCGACACAGAAAGAGGACCAATTTCAGATGTTTCAATCATTGAAAAGAAATGGTTGGTAACTAAAATGTAATCTAGTCTAGAATAAGTGTGGTGTGCACGGGATTGGTGTGTAAAATCTTTCTCCCGGGGATGCAACAAGCGCCAAGGGTCAACTAGATCTAAGGCGTCACACAAATAAGGAAGACCTCTATTCGGTGCAGAGCGAAGGGCTGACCCCGGCCCCGTGCAATTTTGTAAGGGGTCCAAGACTTGGTTAAAATCACCCAAGACCACCAAAGGATGTGTCAAATCACATTGACTGAGTCTAACCAAGGTTGTAAAAAATTTATGATCATACTGATTAGGGCCATAAACCCTAATGTTAAATACCCATTCCGACATGGTCACCTGGCATAGAAGAAACCGACCCAAATCATCTGTACGTAATTGTTCCACCCTCCCCGGAAACCCTTTACGCACCAGGAGTGCTACACCCGCATGTTTATTTGGGGAGGAGGCATAGAAAATCTGACCCACCCATCCCTTTTGTAATTTAGCATGTTCCATGCTATTCAGGCGAGTCTCCTGCAAGCAGGCGAGATCCGCCTTATGATGTTTTAATCTACTCAGAATCTTTGTGCGTTTCACAGGAGACGTGATTCCACAAACATTCCAGGATAAGAGTCTGATTGTCCTACCACTCACACAGCCCACAAAAAACCAACCTGCCACAACTGCAATCCCAGTAAATCCCCGGATGCCCAGCCTTCACCCAAGGAACAACCAGACACAGAAAACCCAGCAAACCCATGCAAAAAACCAAGCATACAGTTCCCATTCACTCTGGAGGACAAATCAAGAAAAGCACACTTCCCTACACAAACCCCCTCCCACCTTCCACACAACCCCACCCCACCCCCATACCCCCTGATCCCAAACTTCCCCCCAAAAGCAAAAGGCCATCCAGCAACCCCTTGGATACCGGAAGGCAGAGCACGTCTCTGGTGCCATCGGAACCTGTCCCTCCCTTAAACTCAATTTTGAACAGTGTGAGAACACAGCATAAACTGTGGAGAATCAAGAAAATCCAATCAGCTACAGCAAATCCCTTTGCAGCTAAGCTCAAGGTGGAGGCGACCTAGGAGCCCCCATTCTGTTGATAAAGTCTCCAGCCAAGGTATCCGAGTCAAACACGTGCCATTTACCATCCAATTGAATTTTCAAAATAGCTGGGTATAGAAATAAGAAACAACATTTGAGGTCCGCTAGCTTCTTGCATAGTGGATAAAAGACTTTCCTCTTATCAGTCAAAGCAGCAGAATAATCCTGCCCGATCCGAATTGTAACAGAATCATATTGCAAAGCGTCCCTCTTTAGTCGAAATTCCCTGAGAATCTCCACTTTATGCCTGTAATTGTGAAGCTTACCAATCACCACTCTGGGCCTCTGATCCTTTCCATTGCGAGGCTCCACTCTGTGGACACATTCAAAACGGGCCGGGCCCAGGGAAGCAGGCATGGGCAATTCGCTGGCAAGCCAAGATTCCACCACGGAGAGGAGAACAGAATCAGCAATAGTTTCAGGAAACCCCATAAAGCGCAAATTGCCCCTGCGGGACCTGTTCTCCAGATCCTCCAGTTTGGCCTGCTGTTGGCCGAGCTGCGCTTTCAATTGAGACACTTCAGTAGTCACGGCTCGGGCCTCATCCTTCACCGTAGAGATGCGCTCCTCCAAAGCAGTTACCCTCGTCGACTAATCTTCCATGAGGGATTCCAATTTGGTAAGTTGGGCCGATAACTGCTCCATACTGGGCGTTAAAGCCTGAGCAATAAGTTGTTTAAGTTCCGCTAGTTCTCCGTAGTAAATTGCCTGAGCACACCACACGAGGGCTCAGCCATTTTCTCTTCTACAGGCTTACCCTTCTCCTTATCTTTTTTCGTCAATTTTGACAACATAGTGGGCTGATTTTTGGCTAAGAATTTGTCCATATAGTTTCCCACCAGAGCAGCTGAAAAACCGAAGACAAAGATCGGTGTAATTCCCGTTAGCGACAGAAAGGAAGGGCGAGGTTCCGGAGCTGGCAAGGCTAGCTGTTCACCGACTCACAGCATCACGTGACTCCTGGCTCAGTTTTAGTTTGTGATTTTTTATTCATATTGCTACTGTTTCAAGTGTCCTGTGTAGTGTGTCTGACATGGAGGACATTAGTGGCCAAAAGGAAGCAGAATGGTGATGTCTTCTGCATAGCTATAGGAAGTTAAGCCTAATTTGACCAGGCAGGTGCTGAGAGATGCAATGTAGAGATTGAAGAACATAAACATAAGAACATAAGCAATGCCTCTGCTGGGTCAGACCTGAGGTCCATCATGCCCAGCAGTCCGCTCTCACGGCGGCCCAACAGGTCCAGGACATGTGCAGTAATCCTCTATCTATACCCCTCTATCCCCTTTTCCAGTAGGTAACTGTCCAATCCTTTCTTAAACCCCATTACCGTACTCTGCCCTATTACGTCCTCTGGAAGCGCATTTCAGGTGTCCACCACACGTTAGATAAAGAAGAGCTTCCTAGCATTTGTTTTGAATCTGTCTCCTTTCAACTTTTCCGAGTGCCCTCTTGTTCTTTTATTTTTTTTGAAAGTTTGAAAAATCTGTCTCTCTCCACTTTCTCTATGCCCTTCATGATCTTGTAAGTTTCTATCATATCCCCTCTAAGTCTCCTCTTCTCCAGAGAAAAGAGACCCAATTTCTCCAATCTCTCAGCATATGAAAGGTTTTCCATACCTTTTATCAGACGTGTCGCTCTCCTCTGAACCCTTTTGAGTAACGCCATATCCTTCTTAAGGTACGGCGACCAAAATTGGACACAGTACTCCAGATGCGGACGCACCATCGCCCGATACAACGGCAGGATAACTTCTTTCGTTCTGGTCGCAATACCCTTCTTGATTATATCAAGCATTCTATTCGCTCTCTTAGCGGCCGCTGTGCACTGTGCCATCAGCTTCATTGTCATGTCCACAATTACCCCCAAGTCCCTTTCCTGTGTACTCTCATTCAATAATATCCCTCCCATCGTATAGTTGTAAGAGAGCTGGGGATAGTGGAGATCCTTGGGGTATGCCACAGGGGTTGGACCATGGTTCTGATTTTTCTTTGTTCAACTTTATTCTGTAAGTTCTGGATTGTAGGAATTCTTGAAACCATGTGTGTACCTTATCTATGATTCCTATTGTATCTAGTATTTGTAGTAGGATGTTGTGGTCCATCAGGTCAAATGCTGCAGTGAGATCCAGTTGTATAATCAGCATTTTTCTACCTGTGCTGAGGTTTTATCTAGCTGTGTCCAGGAGGGAACCTAGTAGTGTCTCTGTGCTGTAATTGGTTCTGAAACCAGATTGTGTAGGGTGGAGTATGTTGTGGTCTTCTAGGTAGTTGGTGAGGAGTTTGGCTACTAGGCTTTCCATTAGTTTGACATAAAGTGGTACTAAGGCTATGGGTCTGTAGTTGGATGGTTGATCTGTTGCTCCTTTAGGGTCTTTTAAGATCAGGGTGACGACAATTTCGCTGAGGTCTTGTGGGAAAAGGCCATCTGCGAGCATGGTTTGTATCCATTGTAAAAGAAGAGCATGGAATTTGGTACTGGAGGATTTTAATAGGTATGGAGGGCAGTGGTTGAGGTTGCAGGCTGCATGGCTATATTTTTTGTAGTTTGCTATGGTCGGACCATTGTATAGTGGGGAAGTAGGACCAAGTTCTGTCTGCCGCAGCTGATTCTTTTTCTGTAGAGGGCATTGTGATCTCTTCTAGGTGGGTTTGGGTTCCGGTGAGGGTAGTCCTGGAAGTTATGATTTTGTTTTTAATGTATTCAGCTAAAAGGGTGGCTTGGGGGGGAGGGGTGTTATTGGCTAGATAGGGTTTGGTGTTTGTGAGTTTTTAGTATTTGGAATAGTTTTTTTGTGTCTTGGGTTTCTTTGCCTATTAGGTTGGTGTAGTGTGTCTTTCTTTTTTCTTTTAGTTTTAGCTTGTATTGTTGGATAAGTTTTCTCCATGCTGTTTTCGTGGGTTGTTGGTTATTCTTTCTCCATTTTCTTTCTAGTCGTCTGCATTGTCTTTTGAGTAGGAGTAGTTCGTTATTGAACCATTTGTCTGATCGTCTGCTAATTCTGTTTTTTGTTTGTATTGGGGCTAGCTCGTCTAGGGTAGCTGTGCTTAGCCTGCACCATTGTGAGATGAAGTCTTTGGGGTTGCATTCTTGGATTGTTGCATCTGTTTTAGTTCAGAATTTGGAGGGGTCAATGTATTTACGTGAGTTGTAGGTTGATCTTTGTGGTTTTGGTTTGGTTTTGTCTTTGGCCCAGTTGATGTTGAAGGAGTATGTGTAGTGGTCTGACCTGAGGGATCGAGACCACTTTCCATTTGATGTTTGAATCTCTGGCAGTAAGGGTGGTTGGGTCAAGAAGGCTGCGATGTCTAGTTGGTGACCTTTCTCATAAGCACATAAGCATTGCCTCTGCTGAGTCAGACCATAGGTCCATCACGCCCAGCAGTCCGCTCCCGCGGTGGCCCCCCAGGTCAATGACCTGTAGTGATCTATTACTCTACTACTCTATTACTTTACAGCCTTCTGTACTGTATAGTAACCCTCTAATTGTACCCCTGGATCCCCTTTTCCTTCATGAACTCATCCAATCCCCTTTTGAACCCCAAAGTCATACTCTGCTCTACCACCTCCTCTGGAAGTGTATTCCAGGTGCTCACCACCCTCTGCGTGAAGAAGAACTTCCTAGCATTTGTTCTGAACCTATCTCCCTTCAATTTTTTTGAGTGCCCTCTAGTTTTTGTTGCTCCTGCTAGTCTGAAGAATCTGTCCCTCTCTACCTTCACTATACCCTTCATGATCTTATGAGTTTCTATCATATCCCCTCTAAGTCTCCGCTTTTCCAGGGAAAAGAGCCCCAGCTTCTCCAGCCTCTCAGCATATGAGAGGTTTTCCATGCCCTTTATCATTTTTGTCGCTCTCCTCTGGACCCTCTCGAGAATCACCATATCCTTCTTAAGGTACGGCGACCAGTACTGAACGCAGTACTCCAGATGCGGACGCACCATTGCCCTATACAGCGGGAGGATAACTTCCTTGGTTCTGGTAGTGATACCTTTTTTGATAATGCCCAACATTCTGTTTGCCTTTTTTGAGGGCGCTGAGCACTGTGCCGCCGATTTCATTGTTCTATCTACCAAAACCCCCAAGTCCTTTTCTAGGTTGCCTTCCCCCAGTACCATCCCCCCCCCCATTGTGTAGTTGTACATCGGGTTCCCTTTCCCTATGTGCATAACTTTACATTTCTCTACATTGAAACTCATCTGCCATTTATTTGTCCACTCACTCAGTTTGTTCAGGTCCCTTTGAAGTTCTTTACATTCCTCTAGAGATCTAACCTTACTGGAGAGTTTCGTGTCATCTGCAAATTTAACAACTTCACACTTTGTCCCTGTTTCCAGGTCATTAATAAATATATTGTATAGCAGTGGTCCCAGCACTGACCCTTGTGGGACCCCACTCGTGACCCCTTTCCAGTCAGAATAGTGTCCCTTTACTCCTACCCTCTGCTTCCTGTTCGCCAGACAGTTACCGATCCATCTGTGTATGTCTCCTTCCACCCCGTGGTTCCACAGTTTCCTTAGTAGGCGCTTGTGAGGTACTTTGTCAAAGGCTTTCTGGAAGTCCAGGTATACTATGTCTATGGGGTCACCTTTGTCCAAATGTTCGCTTATCCCTTCGAAGAAGTGCAGCAGGTTCGTTTGGCAAGATCTTCCAGTACAGAAACCATGTTGGCTTGTTCTCATCAGCTTATTTCTTTCTATATGCTCATTGATACTGTCCTTGATTAGCGCTTTGGCCATCTTCCCCGGAACTGAGGTTAAGCTGACCGGTCTAAAATTCCCCGGGTCGCCTCTGGATCCCTTCTTGAAGATAGGTGTAACATTTGCTATCCTCCAGTCCGTTACCTCCGTTTTTAAGGATAAGTTGCAAATTTGCTGCAGTAACTCCGCTATTTCATCTCTAAGTTCTTTTAGTATTCTTGGGTGGATTCCGTCCGGGCCCGGAGATTTGTCAGTTTTTAGCTTGTCTATCTGTTTTAGTACGTCTTCGAGGCTTACCTCCATGCACGATCATTTATCCTCTTGGTCCTCCTTAAAGAATTTTTCCGGTTCTGATGTATTGGATGTGTCCTCCTTTGTGAAGACCGACAAGAAGAACGTGTTTAATCTGTCCGCTACTTCTTTTTCCTCCTTTACTACTCCTTTCCTGTCCCCCTCGTCCATGTGTGGTTTGTGGGTCTAAAATCTTGTATGTTAGGGCTTCGAGGAATGACAGTAGGTTTTCTACTTGTTTGGAGGATTGGTCTTCGAGATGGAGATTTAGGTCTCCTAGGCTTAGGTTGTAAGTTGCCATTAGTGAGTTTCAGTATATAAAATCTTCAAATTCGGGTCTTGCTGTGTTCCAATTCCCTGGTGTTATGTAGCAGAGCATGCAAGTTAGAATCCTTTTAGTGTGGTACATGAAAGTTGGCAGGCTAATAGATCCATGTAAGGGGTGGACATTATGTCTAGTATATTCAGGTTTAGGGAGTTTCTAACTAAGATAGCTAGTCTTCTTCCTCTTTTTTTTCCCCTGCAGATCACTGTTATTTTGTATCCCTTAGGGCAGACTTCCATTATCCTGGGATCTGAGTCTGATGTAAGCCAGGTTTATGTGAGGAAGAGGCAATCAAGATTCTCGTTTTATATCCAGTCTTTTATGTGTTCTATCTTTGGGCCTAGAGCTCTGATGTTTATGTAGGCACATGTAAGTGTGGTATAATCTGTTTGTGCACTGTTTATTGTTTTTGGGTAGATGAGTGGCCTTGGGTGAGGGTGTGGTTTGGTCTTAAGAGGGGTTTGTTGGTCTTCCCCATGTTGGTGTGATGGTGTGGTGTGTATAGGTCTGGCAATTTATATTTCTGTCCACTATGATTCTCCTGGCTGGGTGGTGAATTCTGTTAGTAGTTGAAATAATTGGAATTGGGGAGATCTTGTTTGCTGCTGCCTTCCAGTTGGTTAGGAGCAGGATGATCAGTAGGATAGTTTGTGTTTGTTTTTGTGGTGTAGATTTCATTGTGAAAGATAGGAGGAAGGAGATGGTGGGAGTGCGGTTATAGGTGGTCTTTTGGGGTGGAGAGGTTGGTTTTTCTCATGAAGGTTGCTGGTGGTGGGTGGTTGGGGTTTTTGTGTGCTTGTGTGTGTGATCAGCGTTGCAAGGGCTGTTGGGGGTGGAGCTGGTCTCCCACACATAGCCAACTTCTTCCCTTGTGGCTGCTGCAGTCAGACTTGGGTTGGGGCAGCTCCTGATCCAAGTGGAGCTGCCTTGAGGAGAAAAATCTTTTTTGAAAAGAAGCGACGTAAGGGCCGTTGGGGGTGGAGCTGGTCTCCCACAACCGACCAACTCCTTCCCTTGCGGCTGTTGTAGTCGGGCTGGGCTAGAGCAGCTCCCGATCCAAGATTCCTGACAAAGCCATGGAGGCGAAACAGGGATGACCCTGTTAGATCCCCACATTTGAACTTTGAACTGGAGCGGATTAAAGAAACGCCGCAGGAGATAACCATTACAGTGGGAACGGGGAACAGCTAGCTATCAACAAAAGCTAAGTGACATTTTTGTGAACTAAAAACAATATTTGACACAAGCTCTTTACAGATACAAGTTGGGAGTTTTTTTGACCTGAAGCCTTTTTCTCCCAGTTTTAAGATTGTGATGCTTGGGGTTTCTAGTGTGTCTAGTGTGAGGAGGAATGGCAATATGATGTTCCCGAGAAAGTAAATAGATTCCTGCCTGTTCATATAAGTAAGGATTTTTGAAGAAACTGTAATTGAAATCACCCATTATACTGTTGCCGAATTCTCCAGCTTTCCTAACCTCTGAAAACATTTCTTCATCTGCCAATTCATTCCCGGGGGACAGTAATATAACCCTAACTTTATATTCCTTCCCTTCATACATGGAATTTCTATCCATATGGATTCCACACTGTTATCTATGTCATGCAGAATGTTTATTTGATTTGATTCAATTCCTTCATTAACATATAGCGCAACCTCCCCTCCAATTTGATCTACTCTATCCTTGCAATATAATTTGTACCCAGGTAATACATAGAAACATAGTAGATGATGGCAGATAAAGACCCGAATGGTCCATCCAGTCTGCCCAACCTGATTCAATTTAAGTTTTTAAATTTTTTCTTCTTAGCTATTTCTGGGCAAGAATTCAAAGCTCTACCCGGTACTGTGCTTGGGTTCCTACTGCCGAAATCTCCGTTAAAACCTACTCCAGCCCATCTACACCCTCCCAGTCATTGAAGCCCTCCCCAGCCCATCCTCCACCAAATGGCCATATACAGACACAGACCGTGCAAGTCTGCCCAGTACTGGCCTTAGTTCAATTTTTAATATTATTTTCTGATTCTAGATCCTCTGTGTTCATCCCACGCTTCTTTGAACTCAGACACAGTTTTACTCTCCACCATCTCTCTCGGGAGCTCATTCCAGGCATCCACTACCCTCTCCGTAAAGTAGAATTTCCTAACATTGTCTTTGAATCTACCACCCCTCAACCTCAAATTATGTCCTCTGGTTTTACCATTTTCCTTTCTTTGGAAAAGATTTTGTTCTACATTAATACCCTTCAAGTATTTGAACGTCTGAATCATATCTCCCCTGTCTCTCCTTTTCTCTAGGGTATACATATTCAGGGCTTCCAGTCTCTCCTCATACGTCTTCTGGCGCAAGCCTCCTATCATTTTCGTCGCCCTCCACTGAACCGCTTCAAGTCTTCTTACGTCCTTCGCCAGTTACGGTCTCCAAAACTGAACACAATACTCCAAGTGGGGCCTTACCAATGACCTGTACAGGGGCATCAACACCTTCTTCCTTCTACTGGCTACGCCTCTCTTTATACAGCCTAGCATCCTTCTGGCAGCAGCCACTGCCTTGTCACACTGTTTTTTTGCCTTTAGGTCTTTGGACACTATCACCCCAAGGTCCCTCTCCCCGTCCATGCATATCAGCTTCTCTCCTCCTAGCATGTACTGTTCCTTCCGATTATTAATCCCCAAATGCATTACTCTGCATTTCTTTGCATTGAATTTTAGTTGCCAGGCATTAGATCATTCCTCTAACTTTTGCAGATCCTTTTTTTATATTTTCCACTCCCTCTTTGGTGTCTACTCTGTTACAAATCTTGGTTTCATCTGCAAAAAGGCACACTTTTCCTTCTAACCCTTCAGCAATGTCACTCACAAACTATATCCTATCTGTACAGCATCCCGAATTGTATATCCACTTGAATAGCCCAATCCTCCTTGCCGTATCCCATTCCCTAAACTATACTACACCATTCTTCTTGTAACTCCTCTGGAAATGTTCTTCTTCTTGAAACTCTTCTGGAAAAGTCTAGAAGTATCTTTGTAATCATCCTGGAAATGTCCAGATATCTCTTTTGTAATCTGCCCAGAACTGCAAGGTTGAGGCGGAATAGAAATCAGTACTGTAATGCAATATTGAACAGGATTGGCCCCAGCACCGAACCCTGAGGGACTCCACTACTCACCTTTCCTTCCTCCGAGCGACTTCCATTAACCACCACCTTCTGGCATCTGTCCGACAGTCAGTTTCTAACCCAGTTCACCACTTTGGGTCCTAAATTCAGCCCTTCAAGTTTGTTCAACAGACTTCTATGAGGAACTGTATCAAGGCTTTGCTGAAATCTAAGTAAATTACATCTAGCATATGTCCTCGATCCAGTTCTCTGGTCACCCAATCAAAAAATTAAATCAGGTTTGTTTGGCACGATTTACCTTTGTAAAGCCATGTTGCCTCGGATCCTGTAACCCATTAGATTCAAGGAAGTACACTATCCTTTCTTTCAGCAACACGTCCATTATTTTTCCAACAACTGAAGTAAGGCTTACCGGCCTGTAGTTTCCTGCTTCATCCCTGTGACCACTTTTATGAATAGGGACCACATTCGCTCTCCTCCAATCCCCAGGAATCACTCCCGTCTCCAGAGATTTTTGAACAAGTCTTTAATAGGACTCGCCAGAACCTCTCTGAGCTCCCTTAGTATCCTGGGATGGATCCCGTCTGGTCCCATCGCTTTGTCCACCTTCAGTTTTTCAAGTTGCTCATAAACACTCTCCTCCGTGAACGGCACAGAATCTACTCCATTTTCTCATGTAACTTTGCCAGACAATTTCGGTCCTTCTCCAGGATTTTCTTCTGTGAACACAGAACAGAAGTATTTGTTTAGCACATTTGCTTTTTCCTCATCACTCTCCACATATCGGTTCCCAGCATCTTTTAGTTTAGCAATTCCATTTTCATCTTCCTCCTTTCACTAATATATCTGAAAAAATTTTTGTCTCTCTTTTGTTTACATTTTTAGCCATTTGTTTTCCACCTGTGCTTTCGCCAGACGTATCCCTCTCTTGGCTTCTTTCAGTTTCACCCTGTAGTCCTTTTGCACTCCTCTTCTTGGGGTTTTTATATTTCAAGGACGCCAACTCTTTTGCCTTTATTTTCTCCGCTACTAGTTTGGAGTACCATATCAGTTTTCTTTTTTCTTGTTTTTATTTATTTTCTTCACATAAACGTCCATAACCATTTTTATCGCTCCTTTCAGCTTAGACCACTGTCTTTCCACTTCTCTTATGTCCTCCCATCCTAACAGCTCTTTCTTCAGGTACTCTCCCATTGCATTTAAGTCCGTACGTTTGAAATCTAGGACTTTAAGTAACGTGCGGCCGCCCTCCACTTTAGCTGTTATATCAAACCAAACCGTTTGATGATCGCTACTTCCCAGGTGAGCACCCACTCGAACATTAGAGATATACTCTCCATTTGTGAGGACCAGATCCAATATCACTTTTTCCCTTGTGGGTTCCATCACCATTTGTCTGAGCAGAGCCTCTTGAAAGGCATCCACCATCTCCCTACTTCTTTCTGATTCCGCTGATGGAACATTCCAATCCACTTCTGGCAGGTTGAAATCTCCCAACAGCAGAACCTCATCTTTCCTTTCAAACATTTGGATATCCACAATCAGATCCTTATCAATTTGCTGCGATTGAGTCGGCGGTCTGTAGACTACACCCACGTAGATAGACATTCCATCTTCTCTTTTCAGAGCGATCCATATCGCTTCTTCCTTTCCCCAGGTCCCTTGCATTTCGGTCGCTTAGATATTGATCTTTACATAGAAAGCTACTCCTCCACCTTTTTGACCATCTCTGTCCTTCCTAGAAAGATTATATCCCAGTAAGTTTGCATCCCATCCATACAGTGTCCCAATGATTGTACTCCTTCCACCAGGTCTCTGAGATTCCTATTTTATCTTCCTCGTCATTCAGTACTATATACTCTAACTCTCCTATTTTATTTTTTAGGCTTCCTTCATTTGTATACAGACACTTCAAATTGTGGTTTTTTTCCTTGTAATTACAGGCTGCTGAGACGACAGGGAAAATTTGAGTCTTTTACTCTGCCTTCCTCTTAAACCCTCCTGGCTTTCTTTCACCATTATTGAAACCTCTCTACTCGGACTCCCTAAATATCTTGTGTCAATAGTATCCTTCAAGGATACCTCACACCTAACCTTCTGCTCCTGGGCAAATGTTCCCCCACATCTCAGTTTAAAAGCTGTTCTATCTCCTTTTTAAACGTTAGAACCCAGCAGCCTACAGACCGGTGAGTCTGACCTCAGTTCCAGGTAAAATGGTGGAAGCACTTATAAAAGACAACATTGATGAACATTTTGAAAGAAACAAACTTCTGACAACCAGTCAACATGGTTTCAGCAAGGGGAGATCGTGCCTAATTAACTTATTGCACTTCTTCGAAGGAATTAACAAACGGATGGACAGAGGTGACCCCATAAACATCATATATCTAGACTTCCAAAAAGCCTTTGACAAAGTACCCCACGAACGCCTACTTCGAAAACTGAAGAACCATGGGGTGGAAGGAGATGTACATAGATGGATCAGAAACTGGTTAGCGGGTAGGAAACAGAGGGTGGGAGTGAAGGGCCACTACTCGGACTGGAGGAGGGTCACGAGTGGTGTCCCGCAGGGCTCGGTGCTTAGGCCGTTGCTATTTAATATATTCATAAATGATCTAGAAACAGGGACGAAGTGTGAGATAATAAAATTTGCGGACGACACAAAACTATTTAGTGGAGCTCGGACTAAAGAGGACTGCGAAGAATTGCAAAGAGACTTGAACAAACTAGGGGAATGGGCGATGAGATGGCAGATGAAGTTCAACGTTGAGAAATGTAAAGTACTACATGTGGGTAGCAGAAACCCAAGGTGCAGCTATACGATGGGAGGGATATTATTGAAGGAGAGTACCCAAGAAAGGGACTTGGGGGTAATGGTGGACATGACAATGAAGCCGACGGCACAGTGCGCAGCGGCCGCTAAGAAGGCGAATAGAATGCTAGGCATAATCAAGAAGGGTATTACAACCAGAACAAAAGAAGTTATCCTGCCATTGTATCGGGCGATGGTGCGTCCTCATCTGGAGTACTGCGTCCAATATTGGTCGCCGTACCTTAAGAAAGATATGGCGTTACTCGAGAGGGTTCAGAGAAGAGCGACACGTCTAATAAAAGGGATAGAAAACCTTTCATACGCTGAGAGATTAGAAAAACTGGGACTCTTTTCCCTGGAGAAGAGGAGACTTAGAGGGGATATGATAGAGACTTACAAGATCATGAAGGGCATAGAGAGAGTGGAGAGGGACAGATTCTTCAAACTTTCGAATAATAAAAGAACAAGAGGGCACTCGTAAAAGTTGAAAGGGGACAGATTCAGAACGAATGCTAGGAAGTTCTTCTTTACCCAACGTGTGGTGGACACATGGAATGCGCTTCCAGAGGACGTAATAGGGCAGAGTACGGTACTGGGGTTCAAGAAAGGATTGGACAATTTCCTGTTGGAAAAGGGGATAGAGGGCTATAGATAGAGGATTACAGTTCAGGTCCTGGACCTGTTGGGCCACCGCGTGTGCGGACTGCTGGGCACGATGGACCTCTGGTCTGACCCAGCGGAGGCACTGCTTATGTTCTTATGTTCTTATGCCTGGTTCCATCCTGGTTAAGGTGGAGGCCATCTTTTCGGAACAAGTTCCCCCTTTCCCAGAAGGTTGCAGAGGAGAGCAGTGGATCAGGCAGGAGGAGGCAGAAGGAGAGAGGAGCTTAAGGGGAGACAGAGAAGGACGCTAGGAGCACCGGACCACTTGGGGACATCTTCGGGGTAGCGGCGAGAGAAGCTCCGCCCACCCCCACCGCATCAGCGACTCGCGACCGGGCTCCTCCATTAAAGGAGGCGAGCCAACGGCGCGCAGCCATTCGGTGCACGGCGAAGGCGAGTGGCAAAGGCGCTCGCCTTAGTGAGAGCGCCTTTGTGTAGAGCCTTGGGGAGAGCCTTGAGGAGAGTCTTGAGAGCCAAACTACACTCGACTAGGTTACCTTAGAGCAGCAACCTATCTTTTTACCCTAAACTACCCCTAATCACCCTTTACCCTAAACCACCCCTAATCACACATACTTATCTTACAACTCTCACACTAACTCACATTCAGCCACCCTTCCAGATACCCTCAGCTCTTAACTTCTTTTTCTTTTTCTAATTTACTGACAGGCAGAACTAACTCACAACTTGGAAATGGCAGGAAGGACTAGAAGCGCCAAGGCTACAATCAAATCCAGGATTTCAGCCACCATGGGGATCCAGGAGGAGATCACGGACGGCGTGCGGAGGATTCAGGATGGTGGACAGAGGTCTCCGTGCAGACCGAGTCCATCCCCCGGCACTACACTACAGTCTCCACGCAGACAGAGGAGGCCGCTCAGCTGGATGGAGCCCTCATGCAGGAACTGTGGAGCCTCAGGGAGGAGGTGGTACGCCTGAGAAGCATCCGAGAGGATGAAGCCTACATCGATGGAGTCGTTCAGGAGTTGTCCCAAATCACAGAGCAGGCCCACGACAAGTCCATTCTCGAGACACCCAAATCATCAGCCTTGAAACCAACATTTGGGATACAGGAAATGGCTGGCGGCAATAACACCTGGCAGTTGGTGACCTCTTCCACAGGTAAACATAGGAGATCCCCACCCCCCTTTTTCAATCTCTTCATCCTCTTCTTTTTCTTCCCAACAGGTCAACCCTACGTCAATCCCTCAACTCATCCTGAAGAACAGATTCCAGATTCTTCAGGAAGAAGATGACGACATAGTACAGGAGCAGACACAACACGAAGAACAGGAGCAGGCCCAACACACAGCTCCATCTGTTGACCGACTTCCCCCTCAAATTGGAAGAAGCGCAGAGTTATAGTCATTGGGGACTCCATGCTGAGGGGCACCAAGGGACCAATCTGCAGACCGGATACACACTCAAGGGAGGTTTGCTGTCTGCCTGGAGCCAAGATATGGGACATCACCACCAGCCTGGGTAAACTACTTACACCTCATGACCATTTTCCTATGCTTCTTATCCACATAGGTACGAACGACACTGCCAGAAACACTCCAGAGACCATCACCAGAGACTTCGGAGCCTTGGGTGTGAGGCTGAAGCAAACGGGTGCGCAGGTAGTCTTCTCATCAATCCTCCCAGTCAGAGGCAAGGGAAGAGCCAGAGATGAATGTATCCAGAGAACGAACGAATGGCTACAAGGATGGTGTCGGGATATGAACTTCGGATTCCTGGATCATGGAGAGGCGCTGCAGGGACATCAGGGACCAGACAGACTCCATTTGACCAGCAGAGGTAAGAACATCTTCGGACACCGACTAGCCCGCCTGCTTCGCAGGGCTTTAAACAAGGTAAGTTGGGGGAGGGGACCTACTCATATACTGGTGTGGAAAGGAACTATTCTGATGGGATGAGTCGACACTCTGCTTTAGAGGTAAGGACCCACTTTGCAAACATTTCTCTAGGAGCCACACAGACTCAGACAGGAAACGCCTTACAGGGACTTAGCAAACACAAAGTGTGGAGGGTCATGTATGTTAATGCACACAGTTTAGACAATAAAATTCTAGAACTGGAAACTGAAATAAGAGATGCCAACCTAGACGTGGTGGCGATATCCGAAACTTGGTTCACGGACACACATGGGTGGGATATGACTATACCGGGGTACAATTTACTTCGTCAGGACAGAGAGGGCAGGTTAGGTGGAGGGGTAGCACTATACATTAAAGAGGACATCAAAACCACCAGGATCACAGATGTCAAGTATACTGGGGAGTCCCTCTGGGTAAACCTGGCAAGAGGTGGCAAAAAATGCCTGTATCTTGGTGTAGTATACAGACCTCCAAGACAACTGGAAGACAAGGACGCAGAATTAATTGAAGACATAGAGAATATCACTCTACGGGGCGACACTGTACTGCTAGGGGACTTCAACATGCCTGATGCAGACTGGAACACATTTTCAGCAACAACTAGCAGCAGCAGGAGGCTTTTGACCTCCATAAAAGGAGTACATCTCAGACAGATGGTAACGGAGCCCACTAGGGCCCAGGCGATCCTAGACCTGGTACTCACCAACGGGGAAAGTGTCTCAGAGGTCTCGGTGGGAGATACGCTAGCCTCCAGCGACCATAACATGGTATGGTTCAACCTTGGGAAAGGATTCCCTAAATCAATCACAAAAACAAAGGTACTCAAATTTCGGGGCACCGACTTTGCACGCATGGGAGATTTCATTCATCAGACGCTGCAGGACCAAGCAGAGTAATGTGGAAACTATGTAGTCATACCTAAAATCATCCATACACGAAGCAACTAATCGCTACATAAAATCGGTAGATAAACGGCAAAGAAATAACAAACCCCAATGGTTCACTGAGGAGATCTCGCACCTCATTAAAGAGAAGAAAAAAGCATTTCTTTCGTACAAACGTGCGCAGAGTAGAGAAACTAAAGTAGAATATAAGACCAGATCTGCAGTGGTCAAAACAGCAGTTAGGGAGGCCAAACTTCGAGTGGAAGAAACTTTGGAAAAAACATTAAAAAAGGGGACAAATCCTTCTTTAGGTATATCAGTGATAGGAAAAGGAACACAGACGGTATAGTACGCCTTAGACGACCGGACGGAAACTACGCGGAGGCGGATTCCGAAAAAGCCGAACTACTAAATAAATATTTCTGCTCAGTCTTCACCTGCGAGGCACCGGGACACAGACCACAGTTGAAGGCAAAACAAAACGTGGAAGACCCGTTCAGAATTTTGAGTTCATACCTGGGGACGTCTACAACGAACTGACAAGGCTCAAGGTAAACAAGGCCATGAGACCGGACAATTTACACCCAAGAGTGCTCAGAGAATTGAGAGATGTTCTAGCAGAACCGTTGGCAATGCTCTTCAATCTCTCACTAAGTACGGGGAAAGTTCAGTTGGACTGAAAAACAGCCAACGTCGTTCCTCTGCATATAAAGGGTTGCAAGGCTGAGGCTGAGAACTATAGACCAGTGAGTCTCACCTCAATAGTGTGTAAACTCACGGAAACACTAATTAAGCATAAATTAGATACGATCTTGAACGAGGGAAATCTCCGGGATCCCAGTCAACATGGATTCACCAAGGATAGGTCATGCCAGTCCAATCTTATCAGCTTCTTTGACTGGGTAACAAGAAGGCTGGACTCAGGAGAGTCCTTGGACGTCATATACCTGGACTTCAACAAGGCTTTTGACAGCGTCCCACACCGCAGGCTGCTGAACAAGATGAAATCGATGGGGTTAGGAGAGACTCTAACTGCATGGGTTATAGATTGGCTTAGTGGCAGACTTCAGAAGGTGGTGGTTAACGGTACCCTCTCTAAAATGTCGGAGGTGACAAGTGGAGTGCCTCAGGGTTCAGTCCTGGGCCCACTCCTCTTCAACATATTCATTGGGGATCTGACTCAAGGGCTTCAAGGTAAGGTAACCTTATTCGCTGATGACGCCAAACTATACAATATAGTAAACGGCTACAATCTACAGGATACTATGGAGCAGGACCTGCGTACTTTAGAAAGTTGGTCCTCGATATGGCAGCTGGGCTTCAACGCCAAGAAATGTAAGGTCATGCATCTCGGTAACAGAAATCCATGCAGAACTTACACCCTGAATGGAGAAACTTTAACCATGACTACGGCAGAACGAGACTTAGGAGTAATCATCAGTGCCGACATGAAGGCTGCCACTCAAGTGGAGAAGGCTTCATCTAAAGCACGGCAGATGATAGGTTGTATCAAGAGAAGCTTCGTCAACAGGAAGCCTGAAGTCATGATGCCATTGTACAGAGCCATGGTGAGACCTCATCTGGAATACTGTGTGCAGTTCTGGAGGCCACATTACTGTAAAGATGTGCTCAGAATTGAATCGGTTCAGCGGATGGCCACCAGGATGGTCTCGGGGCTAAAGGGTCTGCAAACTGCAGCTCTACACTCTCGAGGAGCGTAGGGAGAGGGGAGACATGATTGAGACATTTAAGTACATCACGGGACGGGTCAAGGTGGAAGATGATATCTTTCTTCTCAGGGGACCCTCGACCACAAGAGGACATCCGCTCACACTCAGGGGAGGGAAGTTTCGTGGAGACGCCAGGAAGTACTTCTTCATGGAGAGAGTGATTGAGCATTGGAACAAGCTTCCAGTGCAGTTGATCGAGGCACGCAGCATCCCAGACTTCAAGAACAAATGGGATACCTATGTGGGATCCCTACGAGGATCATGCCAAGGGATAGGATCACTAGGGTATAGACTTGAAAGAGAGGGTCAGTAGAGTGGCAGTATAATTACAATTATACTTAAGAGGGTCAGTAGACTTAAAAGGGTGGGTCAATAATGTGGGCAGACTTGATGGGCTGTAGCCCTTATCTGCCGTTATCTTTCTATGTTTCTAACAAATCTAAATCCCTCATCCGTGCACCATTGTCTCAACTACATATTAAGACTTTGGAGCTCTGCCTGCCTCTTGTGTCTTGCACGTGGAACTGAAAGCATTTCTGAAAATACTACCATGGAGGATCTATAGAACTATAAAAGACTATTATTCTATGGAGATTAAGTAAATTTTGCTCTTTTAAGGGAACCTACAATTGAGCTTTTCTCCCCAAACCTATCAAAGCTCAGAGCAAAATAATATATACTTACCTCAATGCATGTCTTCTACTCTTCTTCTCTCAGAAAGAGAATGTGTGTGGCGCAGTGGTTGGATCTACAGCCTCAGCACCCTGGGGTTCTGGGTTCAAACCCCGCGCTGCTCCTTGTGACCCTGGGCAAGTCACTTAATCCTCCATAGCCCCAGGTACGTTAGATAGATTGTGAGCCCACCGGGACAGAGAGGGAAAATGCTTGAGTACCTGATTGTAAAAACCGCTTAGATAATCTTGATGGTAAAATTATGTTCTTACCTGTTAATTTTCTTTCCTTTAGAAGCAGCAGATGAATCCAGAGACCAATGGGAATAGCCCACATCTACCAGCAGGTGGAGATAGAGAAACTGATTAACAGGTGGTTATATTAGCTGGCAATCCTGCTGTCTCATTAGTATAGCTCCTTGCCCAAGCACACGTAACCAGCAATAGGCATCACATGTAAAAAAACTTCTTCCCAGGAGAAAAGGCAAAGATACCGAATACAACCATCAACCACAACAAACCGCGTAAGTTGCTTAAGACAAAACCGATAGACAACTACCAGAAAGGGAGGGGCTCTGGATTCATCTGCTGCTTCTAAAGGAAAGAAAATTAACAGGTAAGAACATAATTTTACCTTCCTTAGCAAAGCAGCAGATGAATCCAGAGATCAATGGGATGTAGCAAAGCAATCCTTAATTTGGGTGGGAAGCAAACGCCGCCTTCGCAACGCCCGAAGCATCAAAAAAACCCCTATCGCATGTGCCCGCACATCCATGCAGAGACGCGGAGAGAAGGTACTCTCGGAAGACCAGTTAGCCGTGAGACAAATCTCCACCAAGGCAAAAAACCTCTGGGCCGAGCCCAAGAAGCAGCCATCGCTCCAGCGGAATGGTCATGAAGTTCAATCGCCACCCGCTCCCCCGCCCGTAGGCAAGCATAAAGAATGTTCTCCTGGACCTAATGAGCGAAGTAGGCATCGGACACCGCCATACGCCTGCGGCGTCCTTTGAATATCAAAAGGCGATATAAACACTAACAGTTGATAGAACCGAGCTCGCGGAGAACTCGACATACGTATCAAAAAATGCAGTGAATAAAAGCACTGCTCCCAAAATCACTTCCCAGGAAGAAGGAAGGAAAAAGCGAGCCTGACGGAAAAGAAAGGATGACACCCTCCTAGAAAGAAATAGTGTTACCAGCCGAACTGATACCCCATATTTTGGAAATCAGAAATAGGAATACCCGTTGAACAAGGCCTGCCACATAGAGGATTGCAGAGCTGAAGCCATGGCCACAAGAACACCCTGTTCAACGGCACAGCCCTTTGGAATCCCCAAAAGACAAGGAGGAAATAAAGCCTTCGGTAAACTGCGAAGAAATACGTGAGGAGTATACTCCAAATCGTACTCTCCATGAGGTGCCTGAACATACCGCACTCTGTTTAGGGACTGAACTACATAAAGCTGAGAAGGAAACGAAGAGCCACCTACCCAGTCCTTGTAACAAGCCAAGAAAGGCTCCAGAAGCGGAAGGGAATTGAACGCTAAGCTCTTGGCAATACACTTGTGTCAAAAAAAGGAACTCTGGAGTGGTTCAAACGATAAGAAGCACCCAAGAAAGGAAACAAACAACCTCCAAAAGGAAGTAGAAGCCACAATAGAAGATGTCCGTAGCACCCAGATAAGCGTAGAAACAACCCGCTTTGCCAAACCAGAACAAGTCGGCCAAGACTTCCAAAAGGCTAGGTCTTAATACTATAGTAGTTCCAATATCCATGATGATTGGACCCCAGGTGAGCAACGACAGAGATACTCGGAAACATCTGTAGCCCAGCTGTCGAAAGACTTAGTAAATCCTTCTAATAAGGATGGGGCCGCTCATCCAGCGAATATACAAATACCGCTCCCAGTAGGCGAGCTCGAGATGGCCAATCCAAGCCATCCTCAGCAAGAGGCCAACACTGAAACAGAGAAGGCGGAGGCGACAAAGGAGCCACGCATCAACCCCCTATCACTGCCCCTCCCTGGGTCCGCCGAATAAGTAAGGAAGCCTAGAATCGAGAGACGAGGCTATGCGGACTAGACCCAGGAGATATCACGTTCGTAAACAGAGCAAGAATGCCTGAGCCACAAATCTCACTATCCAGGATGCAGAAGATAACACTAGTACTAACATGCCCACTCTCCAGAGTGCACCCAGCACTCTGTAACATACAAGAAATGGACCATGCTCAGAAATCACGGAGAGTCTATCTAAACTTAGACCTAGATCTACGAAAGGATCAGCCAACAGAAGATGAAGAAGAGAGAGCACCCAATGGAAGCCGAACAACTTCGCCTGCCAACTGAGTACAACGGCTACTGCCCCAGCTGTAGAGAAATATCCTCATCCAAATACTGATCAAAAGGACCCCCAGCGTCCTTCCTGAAGAAAGAACTGATGCTCTAGCAAAGTAGCCTGACTCTGCTCAAGAGTAGAAGAAAGAACCACTACTGAGCTGCCTCCGAAGACCTGACTCCTGGAGCTGAGGACGGAAGTCACCGAGCCGCCCCAACCCGACAGCCCGGGATGGGCGGTGGGCATAAGTTAGTTCAGTAAAGAGCCAGGCATGTCTCGACAAGAGAAATCGCGCCGAGCCACTAAAACAAACCGAGTGAAGCAGGAGGAGCATACCAAATAATTGGAGCTCTGAGATAGAGAATGACACGGGGAAAAAATCTGTCCCCGTCACCGCCCCGTCATCGGCCCACCATCCTCTGCACCGCCCCGTCACCGCCGTTCCCTTCACCGCCATCCCTTTCACCGCCCCATCACCGCCACTGCCATCCCATTCACCGCCCCGTCACCGTCCCCGCTGCATCCATATAAGCCTTAGTACTGTAATATTTAGCTTATTCCTTTCTTATAAATCAAAGTTCCTGCTGCTGAACTAGAGAAAGAGATGTTCAGCTGGCAGGGCTTTGTTTATAAATTTTTATCAACACAACTAATATACTATTTTATCCTAAAGCAAAAAATAAATAAATAAATATAATTTTTTTTTCTACCTTTGTTGTCTGGTTTCTGCTTTCCACATCTTCTCATTGAATTCCTTCCATCCACTGTGTGTCTTCTCTCTGCGTCTTCCATTTGCTGTTACTGTGCCTCTCCCTTAACCCCCCCCCCCCCCAATTGGTCTAGCACCCATCTTCTTCCCTCCGCTCCCGCATAGTCTGGCATCTGTCTTCTTCCCACTCTGTCTTCCACATTTCCCTTCGGGGTCTGTTCCTGTCCACCCTCCTTCAATGTCTGTCCTATTCCTTTCCACTACCCTTCAGCTCCTCTCACGTGGCTTATCTATCTACCTTCCTCCCTCTTATTTTCATGGCACGTTACAATGTAATTTGTGCAAGCCACTGGAGCCTGCGAGCTCGGTCCCTGTCCCATCCCCACAAACCATCTCGCTTCTGTGCTCTTATTTTCTCCATTTCTAATATCTCCCCTATGTATCTGTCATTGCCCCCCCTGTGTCCATATACCATCCCCATGGCAAATCCCCTTTATGTCTCTGTCCCTATGCCCCATGCACATAATTTCCCCTCTTTCTGTTACCTTCCTGTGTCCAGATTTCCCCTATCTTCCTCTTCCATACCAGTGTGTCTCTTCTTTTCAACCCCATCTAGCTTTTTTCCCTCTTTCTTCCCCCCCCCCCTACTTCTAGCATCTGGCTCACCTGCCAGTCCTTCCCTTTCTTTCCTGCTGTGGGTTTTTCTTTCCAACTTCATCCCCTTGGCCCAGAATCCTTTTCCCTTTCACTCCCGCACGGTCCCCGCAGCTCACACCCGCCTGCCCAATCGATTCTAGTGTTTAGCCAGCTCTCTCCCTTCTCCTCACCTTAGTTTGTAGATTTTCTTTTTCGGCGACCCGCACGCTATCAGAGAGCCGTGCACGCGCGGCTGCTCAGTGTTCAATCTTCTGCTCTGCAACTTCCTATTTCCGGTTGCGTCAGAGCAGAAGATTGAACACTGAGCAGCCGCGCGTGCGCGGCTCTCTGATAGCGTGCGGGTCGCCGAAAAAGAAAATCTACAAACTAAGGTGAGGAGAAGGGAGAGAGCTGGCTAAACACTAGAATCGATTGGGCAGGCGGGTGTGAGCTGCGGGGACCGCGCGATCCTTCATGCCTCACTGTGGGGACAAGACCATTCACCGTCCCGCGGGCGGTGAATGGCCTTGTCCCCGTCGCCGCAGCGACTGCTAGTTTTCTTCCCCGTTTTCGGCGGGTGACCCACGGCTAAAATGCGGTGGCCGCGGGTAAACCGCCACCGTGTCATTCTCTACTCTGAGATACTGGAACTCACCAGAACAACAATCGACTGCTGAAAGAAAGAAGGGAAAAGCAAGCCGAAGTTCCTAGTGTAGTCAGCACTATGGATCCTAGAAACGGTACAGAATCCCTTGCTCATCGTCCTGGAAAGCGAAGAAGAATGCCAATCTGAAACCGAGACCCCACATCTAAGTCTGCGGAAGAAACACCAGTGTTTCCAATATGAATAAAAATCTCATCCTGATATACATATCAATAGTACCGGAGAAAAAAGCGCTGTAAATACCTCATCTGTACGTGTAACGAACTAAGGAAAAGAAAACACCCTTTTCGCATCCGACCAATGTCAGGAAGTCCTCCGAGACTAGAGGCAAACTAGAAGAAATTGGATGAATCGTCTGGTAGCGTCAAAACGGTACCACCGTCCACCTCCACAAGCGATCGTGAAGCCAAAGATAGGTGAAATGGCAAGTGCCAAAACCGAAAGCGCTGCTCCAGGCGAGGCAGGCAACCTAGTGCCGATTCTGAGCTCATAGAGAAAAGGTAAATCGACTCTCAGGTAGTCAGCAGAAAAGTATATAGCTGCCCAATGCCCCCCAGCTTGGCCACCATGTAGGTAGTGGAAACCCAAGCACTACCAGAACCGTCCAGAGGACGCGGAAAGCTTCAAAGAGAAACATAAAACCTGAGGAGGAGGCAAAGGTGCAAGCAACCTGAAAAGTGTACACAGCCCCCTGATGTATCTAGTGGCCTTTGAAAAACAACAGCAACGCAACAGGTATGAGACAAAAGAGTTGTGCACTGCCCTTAGGACAGCTCTTTGTCCACGAGAAAGCTTAAAAAGGTGACAGCAGAAGAAAGGATCCTCACAAAATACAGCCGTGGTCATCAAAACTTAGCTGGAGAAGAAACCGAATTTCAGCAAAGTAGACCAAAACGGAAGACTGAGAATGAATAGAATAAAAAACTGCAGCAGGCTGCAGTAACTGAAACTGCGTGCCAGGAGTTCCAAAAACCAAACGCACCCAAAAGGCAACCTTGATGTGAGGGTAAAAATTTTGTACCTAGGGCAATGAAGTGGTAAGTGGCTTTCCCAGAGTCACAAGGAGCTGCAGTGGGAATCAAACTCACGACGTTAGAGTGCTGAGGCAGCTGCTCTAACCACTAGGCCACTCATGGGCTAGTGGGTTTTTTTTGTTGTTGTTTTTTTTTTTTACATCACAGGGACAGAAAGCCGCTCCGCAGCACTACCATACACACTGCGCTCCCAAACTGCACTCCCAACAGATAAACCGCACTACCAGAAAGAAAGCTAACATGCAACTTCACACACAAAGCACTGCACAGGGAAAAAAGAAAACAGACAAGTATGCACCTGCTCTTTTTAGGAGATCCACAGAGAAAGAAAGAGAAACCCCCACCAAGTGCCGGGAAATCTCAAGCTGCAAATCGCATTTGTGCAGCCAAGGACCTTCCTGCTCCCCCCTGTGTAGAGAAAAGCTGAACTGGGCAGAGAAACTAGAGCTTCCCTCCCATTTACCCCCAGGCCTAAGGTGCATGGTCACCCAGTAACTAGAAGTGTAGCAAATAATACTCATTAAGACCCTAAGCGCTGCATCACCTCTACTGGGGCTGCACTCCCTCCACGTGTAAAATTCAAACAAACAGAGAGGCCTTGTGAAAGAAGAGATCACCCGCTGCAGCGCAGCTGATAACGGAGAGGCGCGGCACCCGTTCAACGCAGTCAGGGAAAACCACCGGCGCCCCGTTGTGGCAATGCCAACCATGGAGGACTCTAAGCGCGGTACACCCAAGCGCGGAAAACGGATTCCCTCAAATGCCGGAAAATTACCTAATCAGCGGTCCTCCACCTCCAGAATATCCCAGAAACCGTGGCGGAGCTTCCCCAGCAGAAGAAAACACGCTTGCGTTGAACTGCCGCTTTTTTTTTTTTCAACCTTCCGAGCCAAAGTAATAGCAGCAGCTGCCGCGACGCTACCGCCCGGGAAACTAACCCACGATCGCGCTTCTGCGAGCGGGAACGGCTCGGACCTAAGTTAGAGGAGCCTCCACCAGCGCCAAGGAAAAAAATGCGTGCTTCTGGCCCGTGGCAAAAGCAAAGCCACTACAACCTCCAGCCACACACCCAGAGGGTCCCGAGGTACTGCCGCTTCCTGGGCCAAACATATCATGGAGGCCACCAGCACTTGAACACAGCTTCACCCCCGCGATAGCTCACAAGCTCCAGCGCGCCTCCAAACCAAAAGAAGCATACTCACATACAGAGGCTAGAGCCCATCAGTGCCGGTATATGCCGGTAAAAGCCGGTTGCTCAGTACCATGAGGCCCGAAGAACCCTTCATAAACTGTGGAGTGTGGAGTCCTGATTTTTTTTTTTTTTTTATAACCATGGGAAGAAGAAAAAATAGGGACTCAATCAAACCCTCTATCATTGGAGGGAGGGTGAGGCAGGGACAAGGGGGGGCCCAAGTGTAACCTCTAAAGCCGGCACCGTTCAGCCGAACACCCCTGTCTCACTGAAGAGAAAATCTCAACAGGAGCAACTGAAATTTCCAGCCAGAATCCAGGAGCTATTGGAATAGCGACTTTCCCCTGCTGGGAGATAGAGCATACTAATGAGACAGCAGGATTGCCAGCCAATATAACCACCTGTTAATCAGTTTCTCTATCTCCACCTGCTGGTAGATGTGGGCTATTCCCATTGGTCTCTGGATTCATCTGCTGCTTTGCTAAGGAAAGGCGGTATGGCGGTATATAAAATCCTAAAAAACTTGAAACTTGAAAGAATGGCTTCTTCCCTATTTTCTCCTCTCAGAAAGAATATAATTATGCTGCTACACTAAATCAGTATTTGCATATTAGTATAGCTAAAGTGAAAATAATATATGTATTTAATTGCAAACAGGCAGTCCCCATTTTATGAACATCAGACTTACACTTATGAACAGGCGTCCTGTTCTACATTCGGTGTCCCAATGTGCCCCTTTCCCTCCCTCCCGAATCCCAACACATCCCTCTCTTTCCCTCCCGTGTTCCAGTACACCCCTCTCTTTCCCTCCATTTTGTGCCCCAAGTATGTGCCTCCCTCCGGCGGGTGTTTACCTTCTGACCAGCTCCCTTCTCCTTCCAGCTGTTGTTTCTCTGCACAAAGCCATGGGTAGCGACTCCTACACACGTCCTGCAGCTGAGCTGGAAGCCTTCCCTCTAACATGGGAGGAGCTTCTTTTGACGTCAAAGGGAAGGCTTCTGGCTCAGCTGTGGGACGCACAGAGGAGCTGCTGCCCAAGACTTTGTGCAGAGAAATGACTGCGGCTGGAAGGAGGAGGGAGTCATGTACTTGGGGCACAGAATGAAGGGAGGGAGAACGAGGGGCGTGTTGGGACATGAGAAGGAGGGAGGGAGCACAAACTTTGGACAAAGGATAGAAGGAAGGAGGGAAGAGAGCATGAGCCATAGGATGAAAGAATGGAGGGAGTGAGGGAAAGAGATGCTGCGGTGGGGGGAGGGAATAGAAAGGGAGAACTGAGTGTCTGAGTGAGAGGGAGAGATGGTACAAATGGGGAGATGAAGAGGAAAATTGTTGGGCATAGGATGGGAGAAAGAATTATTGGACATGGTGGTGGAAAAGGAGGTAGAGATGCATGCAGAAGACAGAGATAAGAGGGAGTAATGTTGGATGTGGTGGTGGAGAGAGAACAATGGGATGGATGGAAAGGGATGCAAGAGGGACCTCAGGAAGTGGAGAAGATGCGAAGAATGCCAAGATCCGAATTACATACAAATTCAACTTAAAAACCGTTTAAAAATTGGGACCCATTCTTAACCTGGGGACTGCCTATATATATGCATACACATGCATCCATCCATCATATATGTTATACCATTGAAAAGATTAAATATCCAATGAAAACAAATTTGAAGAACATACTTAGGGCACAGTGAAATAGTGAGTTTTTACTGCTAATCCAAAACATCTACCAAGGACTCTCACAGTAAATTGATTTGAATTTGTTAAAACAGTTAATTTGCTAAATTTCAAGCAAAAAAAATCCAGAGTAAGAGACGTACTTACGTGCATCTGGATGAATAGACACAGAGATGGTGATGGGTACTTCCAAATGAGAAACACACTTAGAATTATCATATTAGAAGTTGCTATTTATGCATGCACTTAATAGAAAAACTGTTTTTACCTCTACAAAAAGCTTGCTGTAAGGAAAGATCTTTATAATTCAGATTCTTCAATAACTGCATGGACTTTCCAGCCATGATGATCTGCTTCAGCACTGGTTTCAAGAAAGACACCATGGTGTGCTGCCTGCCTGAGGGTGACTGATCACTGCTGGAGCTTGCACTTGTATTATCACTCATTTTGTCTTCATTCTCCATCTTTTCTGACACACTATATAATGTGTAAGTTGCATACCAAAAATCTCGGTGATCTACTGGGACATCTTTATTTCTACAAAGTAAACAATATGGTTACATTTTCAATGTTCACAGATAGGTTAATCATATTCTCTTATTCCAGTAGTCTAAGGCAGTGATTTTCAACCTTTTTCATCTTGTAGCACACTGATAAGTCGCAAAAACTATCAATGCACACCATCAGTTTTTTAAGGATATATTTAATCATTTAACAATAAAAGATTAGGTTCTTACCTTTGTTAATCTTCTTTCTTGTAAATCCACATATAATAGTACATGTGGGTTATGAATCCCTTCTTGCGAGATTTCTTATAGGAAGCCTTATTTACATATTTTAACCCTCCCTTCTTACCTCAGGACTGCCCTCTGACTTCCAGTGAGTCCAAAAGTATATAACCAAACCTGAAGAGAACAAGTACAGGGAAACTCTCTGAGAAACAAGTCTAACCATAAACAATTGAAACAGGTTTGCAAACATCATAAACCTGAAAAGAAACTGTTATAAGGAGACAGCGTACACCAAGGGTAGGCAGTTTCGGTCCTCGAGAGCCAGAGCCAGGACAGATTTTCAGGATCTCCACCATGAATATGTATGAGATGGATCTGCATGCACTGCCTCCTTGAGATGCAAATCTATCTCGTGCATATTTATTGTGGATATCCTGAAAACTTGACCTGGCTCCGGCTCTCAAGGACCGGAATTGCCTACCCCTGGCCTACACTAACAGAGAGGTGCGCCTCAGCTAGGGACTCCCAAGGTGAAGTGCATAACATGTTCGGATGGTACTCTTAAAAAGGCTGGTCAAGGAACCATAAGTCCAACTTATCAGTACTCACTGAGTCAGACAATCAGTGAATCAGCAACTTCCAGAGCAGGTTCCAGGAATAGAGTGTGGATTTACAAGAAAGATTAGCAAAGGTAAGAACCTAATCTTTTGTTCTTGTACAATCCCATTCTATTCCTGGACATGTGGGACATAGAATCGAGGCGCAGTTCCTAACACGAAAGGTAAGGCCGCAAACTGGAAGTGCCATTGTAGGACATGGAACCTTAGATATTTCCTATTTCTGGAAAACTGGGATTATGCAGATAGGCCTCCGTCAAGTCCAAGGAAGCCAGAAATTCCCCTGGAGCTACTGAGATCACAGACCGTACTGTTTCCATCCTGAAGCAGGGAACTTTGAGGGTCACATTGACTGCCTTGAGATCCATAATTGGTCTCCAGTCCTCAGTGCCTCTCTTTGGCATGATGAAGTATATTGAGTATCTGCCCAAATCGGACTCTGGGACAGGTTCTATGGTTGCAAGGTTCAGCAGTGCATGCAAATGAGGGCAACGGCATGCAATGTAGGCAGGGACCCGATTCAAGAAGTAAAACCCTGCAACACTGTCTAGACTTGCCAATCACAAACAAGCAACTGCTGAGGACCAGATGCTGAAGCCCTTTCCGTCGGCCCTGCCTTCTGCCGCCCTGCTCTCTGCCCTGTCAGCCCCGGTTCAGCGCCACGGCTCGATCAGTTAGTAGAGGTATGAAATGCTCTATTTTCAACAGCATTTGTGCAGCTTCTTTCTCCCTATTCGATGGAACTGAAACTCATAGCTGTAAGCCGCCTGCCTGCTATATAAGCCACCTGCATGCCCCAATTGCTTGATTGCCGGCCCCGACTCTCCCACCCTTCCCCTGGGTCCAGCACATGCAATAGTAGTTAATGGAGCTCAGCCCAAGAACCTGTTCGTCCCGATCTTCCAGCCCTGCTTTCAGTCCTGAGCTCTTACTCTCTTCCACCTTCCCTGCAGTGTAAGCCCGCGGGTTTAAAGTGGGGATGCACGCCGCAGTGCAGGGGAGGAGAGCCAGTCCACGTGAAAAATTTTTTGTAAAAAAACAAAAAGTTGCGGCTGGATGGTCTGCGCACGATCCGTGCCTGCAGATGGGGGCATTCCTCCGATCACCCTCATCTACATATTTTGGCTTGAACAACATAACATAAGAACATAAGAACTGCCATCTCCGGATCAGACCTACAGTCCTTCGAGTCCAGTGATTCGCACACGCAGAGGCCCAATCAGGTGTACACCTGGTGTAATTTTAGTAACCCATATCCCTCTATGCCTCTCGTAAGGAGATGTGCATCTAATTTGCTTTTGAATCCTAGAATGGTGGATTCCGCAATAACCTCCTCTGGGAGAGCATTCCAGGTGTCCACCACTCATTGCGTGAAGCAGAACTTCCTGATATTTGTCCTGGACTTGTCCCCCCTTAGCTTCAGTCCATGTCCTCTTATCCTTGTCACGTTGGACATTGTAAATAAATTTTTTTCCTGCTCTACTTTGTCAATTCCTTTCAGTATTTTGAAAGTCTCAATCATATCCCCTCGCAGTCTCCTCTTCTCAAGGGAGAACAGTCCCAGTCTCTTAAGTCGTTCCTCGTATTCCAAGTTCTCCACACCATTTATTAGCTTCGTTGCTCATCTCTGCACTCTCTCCAGCAGTTTTATATCCTTCTTTAGATTGGGAGACCAATGTTAGACACAGTATTCCAAGTGTGGTCTGACCATTGCTCTATAAAGCAGCATTACAACTCTCTCCGATCTACTCGTGATTCCTTTCTTTATCATGCCTAACATTCTATTTGCTTTCTTTGCCGCCGCCACACATTGTGCCAACGGTTTCAGGATCATATATATCAGTATACCCAGATCCTTTTCTTGTTCGCTCTTACCCAGAGTTGCACCTGACATTCTATACTTGTGTTCCTTGTTCTTACTGCCTAAATGCATTACTTTGCACTTTTCCACATTAAACTTCATCTGCCATTTCTCCGCCCATTTCTCTAACTGACACAAGTCACTCTGGAGTTCCACGCTATCCTTCTGCGATCTGATTGCCCAGCATAGCTCTGTGTCGTCTGCAAACTTGATGATCTCACTGGATGTTCCTTCTTCTAGGTCATTGATGAAAATATTAAATAAGATGGGCCCAAGTTCTTATGTTCTTATTAGGGTCACCTGGTCTCTGCTTGCAGAGAGCCAGCAAACACAAAATACAATTCACTCAGACAGCTGGTCTCAGGCTAGGCAAGTTCTCAGCCATCTACATCCTCACTGCTGTGAGGTGGAAGAGAAAGACTCCCCTTACTTTCCTGGTTGCACTCCTGCTCTGCCTTGCTCCCCCCACCTCTCCCTTACTGTGATTCGGGGCTCTGATTTTAAACGTATCATAGTCCCATCCCTCTCTCCTAGGAGGGGGGTTGGCTTGCAATTCCCTAGGACAGTGATGGCTAACCTTTTTGAGCCCGAGTGCCCAAACTGCCGCACAAAACCAAAGAATTTCCTCAAAGTGCCAGCACGCCAATTAAACCTTAATAACAAGATTTTAGTATCTAAAAACTCTTTATAAAGTTGCCTGAACTATGTAACATCATTTTTAAAGGTTGGAATCTTTGTATTGTCAGAGAATCAATTTGATTCACAATCCTTTGGTTTTCATTTCAATTTATTGGCAATTTATAATGTTTTAATGATTTCATTCAATTTAATGAATTTAGGAAGAATTTGATTCAGTTACACAATATATTTTAAATGTATTATTCACATAACATGTCAAATGTATCCTGAGTAAAAAAAAAGATAAACTTCTTAAAACTGTTAACTGTGTCAAGACTCGGTGTGTATATATATATCATATTCCGCATATAAGAAAAAAAAACTTAAAAAACAATTTATAGAATTGGAGCAAGAAATTAAATTACTAGAACATAAATTAATTATAAAATGGGAACACGATACATTACGGAAATTATTAAAAACAAAAGTTAAATATAATGAGATTTCTTCTCAATTTGTAAGAAAAGATATGTTCTATAGACAAGTACAGTATTATGGAAATTCAAATAAGGCTGGAAGATTGTTAGCAAATTTTATTAAAGCAAAAAAAAGAAAAACTAAAATAATTGCAATTAAAGATAAGCAGGGCAATACACACACCAACATTGAAGAAATTATAAAACAATTTCTTGATTTTTATAAGGATTTATATACTTCTAATACTTATGAAAATAAAGAACAAGATGGTTTAGAGTTTTTAAAGTCATTTATTGGACCAAATGTTCCGGATCATATAAAAAGAAGCTTAGAAGAACATATATCTTTAAAAGAAATAGAATCAGCATTGAAGGCTCTTAGAGTTGGATCCGCTCCAGGTGGAGATGGATATACTGTTGAATATTATAAAACATTTCAAAATACTTTATTACCTTATCTATTAAATTTATACCAATATCAAATGAATAATGGAAATATATCAGGAACTATGGCTGATTCTGTTATAATTGTCTTGCCAAAACCAAACAGGGATCCGACATTGATAACAAACTATAGGCCTATATCTTTGATGAATGTAGATGCTAAATTAATTGCTAAAGTGCTAGCTATAAGGCTAGCAAAAGCTCTTCCTTTTATCATTGATGTACATCAAACAGGATTTGTTGCTAAAAGACACTCTTCACATAACACTAGATTAGCATTTCATTCTTTAAATTTAGCAAAAAATTTGAATGATCCAGCTTTTCTAATATCATTAGATGCAGAAAAAGCATTTGATAGAGTAGAATGGAAGTTTATGTATCAAGCTCTAGAATGGTTTGGTGTAGGACCTGGTTTTATTAAAATGATTCAAACATTATATAGCTCCCCTGGAGCAAGATTAAATATAAACAATAACTTATCTGATAAATTTAACTTGCTAAGGGGAGTTAGACAAGGTTGTCCTTTATCTCCCTTACTTTTTGATATCGTTCTGGAACCCTTATTAATTGAAATAAATCAAACTAAGGGAATAAAGGGAATCACATTTTCTAATTGGGAATTTAAATTATCTGCGTATGCAGATGATATTTTATTATGTAATGTAATGTAATGTAATGTAATGTAATGTAATTTATTTCTTATATACCGCTACATCCGTTAGGTTCTAAGCGGTTTACAGAAAATATACATTAAGATTAGAAATAAGAAAGGTACTTGAAAAATTCCCTTACTGTCCCGAAGGCTCACAATCTAACTAAAGTACCTGGAGGGTAATAGAGAAGTGAAAAGTAAAGTTAGAGGAAAAATAAAAATAAAATAAACATTTTAACAAGACAGCATTGATCTAAATATTTTGGAAGGTAGAAGAGAGGAGAGAAAGGAATAGAAGCAGAAGGGGGAGCCGTTGAACAGTAGAATTCTGGAGAAATTTAAATGATAGAAATAGAACAAGACAAAGACAAAAGGCAAAACAATAGATAAGATTAAAGATAAATCATAAGCTGGAAAGAAAAATAAAATAAAACTTTGTCTTCAATCCACGGTTTCAGCGTCAGTGATGAAGTGGAGCAAGTAAGTTTAGGAGGAGCGATTGACGTTTCCAGAAAGGGCTTCTTCAGGGAAGAGACTTGGCAGACAGTCCCAGGATGCCTATGTCTCCTCCCCTGTGATGTTCTCCCATCCATGCATTCCCTCCCAGACACACTGCCCGTGCCCCAGCCGCTCCAAGGAGGCTGCCCCAGATGAGGCCCACGGTGAATGCAGGATTCTCTCCTCTGCGGGAAAGCCGCCCGGAGCCGACAGTCGATCTTCTTAGCGGATTGCATGGGGGGAAGAGTTCACACTCTTGGTAGGATCGGGTCTGTGTGCTCTCGGTGGTTGTGGCTGGTCTCGTTGCTGCTTAGGTGTAAAAGCAGTTGATCTCCACTGCTGCTGATATTTAAAGCAGGTAGATTGATCTCTCCAATGGACTGCAGGGGGAGGAGTTATATTTATATTATATTTAAGAAAACCAGAAGACACCATTCCAGATCTACTTAACTTAATAGAAAAGTTTGGAAAGTTTTCTGGATATAAAATCAATTGGGAAAAATCTGAAGTTCTTCCAATTAATATCCATTGTACCAAAGGATTATTTGATTCATATTCATTTAAATGGAAAGAGGAAGGACTAAAATATTTAGGTATTCTTATAAAAAATACAATTGATGACACAGTAAAAGAGAATGAAAAACTTTTATTAAAGAAAATAACAGAAATGTGCGAGCAATGGAATCCTTTACATCTTTCTTGGTGGGGAAGAGTTCAAACAATTAAAATGATGATTTTACCTGTGGTTTGTTATCAAATGAGTATGATCCCAATATTTTTTCAGGGGTCATTTTATAAAAAGTTAAACAGTATACTAACAAAATTTGTTTGGTTTGGGAAAAGACCCAGAATCGCTTTAGCATCATTACAAAAAACAATTAAGGAGGGAGGGGTAAATTTTCCAAATTTCTATAGGTACCATCAAGCCTATATTTTAAGACAGGGTATGTATTGGATCCTCCCAGATCTCATGGAAAATGTACCTGATTGGTTATATTTAGAATGGCGCCTCATGTTCCCTTTACATCCAGAACATTTCATTAGTATAACAATGCCCAGGAGTTATAAAGATCATAGAATTCTAATAGATACATGGAAAACATTAAGATTTATAAGCAATTTATCAACAAATCCATTGGCTAAATCTTTAAATCAATCTATTTGGGTAAACTCCAGGATCAAAATTGGTGGATTTAAAATAGTATGGAAACAATGGATAATAGCAGGTATACGTACTTTAAAAGATGTAATAATAAATGGATCACTGCTTAGTTTTTCACAATTGCAACAAAAATTTGGATTAGAAAAAACACAATATTTTAAATGGATGCAATTGAAGCAGGCTATTCAGGAAGGGTTCCCTGAATGGAAAAATCTTAATAATCAATATAGTTTGTCAATCCTTTGTTTTCAAGCAGATTTTCTAGGACACCAAGCTGCAAAATGGTATAAGATTATATATGAATTTTCAAACAAAAAAAAGAGAACAGGACTTAGGGACATTTGGAGTATTGAGATAGGACAGACAATTTCTGCATCTCAATGGCAAAAATGTTGGTCCTGGAGAATACATACTACAAGGTCAGCATCTATGAGTCAAACATGGATGTTTTTATTACATAGAGTTTTATGGACCCCTACAAGATTACAGAAATTAGATAGTAGTAGATCTAATAGATGCTGGCATTGTAAGATAGAAGTGGGGACATTAGATCATTTATTATTCTTTTGTCCCTGTATTAATTCCTTTTGGAAATTAATTTGGCCCCAAATTAATAAATTATTAGAAAATCATGTTGGACTATCATATGATACAATATTATTTGGAACAACAATGAGAACACAGAGTCCAATATCAGCTAACAATAATAAACTTTTATTAATTCTAACAGGGGTCGCCATTCAGCAAATTACTCAGAATTGGAAAGATTACACTAAATTAAATTACACTTTCTGGTGGAATTCAATTTGTCATATATATAAAATGGAAAAAGTAATGGCATTACAACAAGGTTATATTAAAAAATTTAATAAAATATGGGGACCATTGACAAATTATTCTACTGATCAGATATCATAACACATGTATAGAATATATAGAGGGGGTAGGGAAGGGAAAAATATTGTAATAATAATATGATATAAAATTTTGATAAAGGGTTTCTTTAATTTACAATGTAAGAACATTTATTGATAATTTCAAGTGTTTCTTCATAATTGAATGTAATACATGTATTTCACTTGATGTAAGAATTTAAAAAAGAATAAAAATTATTTACAAAAAAAAAAAAAGACTCGGTGTGTATTCCCAAAGAATCTATACATGTTTTTTTGTAAAATTTACAATCAAATTAGAAAATAGTTAAATCATTACATTTCTAATAATATGATGTAAAGAAAACAAAAGAGCTTTCAATTAAACCAACCGTTTTTATTGGAAATTCCAGATTGGAATACAACAGGGCCATGTAAAGTCCCTTTTTTAAATAACATCTTTAAATAATATTTAAATAACTTAGAAAGTGTCTTAACTGCAAACTGAAAACACTGCTTCATGTAAACATATGCATTGGGCATGCTCTGAAAAAAATTAATGTGATTTTTGTTGTTGCATGCATGCTGATAACTTGTCAATCCTTGGCTCATAGTGCATTAATTTCAGAGCAACACATGCAGCATTCATGTCATCCGTTAATCTGTTTCTAGCATCAGATTTTATATGATTCAAAGCCGAAAACAGCTGCTCACAAGCATAGAATGACCCAAACAAAGTAAGAAGAGCAATCCCAAGTGCTTTCATGGACTTAAAATTGTCTGGCAGAGAATTCCACGCTTTTAGGATTTCATTTTCAGAACTGCTAGCAGTGATTTCATTTGTCACCCTTTCACACTCAATACGTTCAAGAGCCGCACGCAGGTCATTGAATTTACTTTTCCAGATAGAGCTTTCTTGAAATTCCAGTAGCTCCATTTCCAAATTTTGAATATCCAACCACTGTAAGCAGGAAAGATCAAGATCTTCAAATGTGGACTTTTCTGGGGAAGTTATAAATGAAAGGGTTGTCTCCATCTTACGGAACTGAGAAAATCTTTTACTAAAATTCTCCTTTGCTTCGGCTACAATGGTGGAATATGCTTTGTGGATTTCCTGGTGTTTTTTATGACTGTCCACAAATGTTGTAGAATTATCCAAATGTATTTTTAGGTTGGGAAAATATTTTAGCTGTCCACTCTCAAGGTCTTTTTCAAAAACATGCAATTTTCTCTCAAAAGCTTTGATGTCACTAATCATGCTTTCTGCTGTTTTTCCCATGCCTTGTAATTTTTTGTTTAGTACATTAAAGTGGTTAGTAAAATCTGTAAAGAACATGAGGTTGGTAAGCCAGGCCATGTTGGTGAGTTGAGGATAGTCTTCCCCCTTTTCGTTCATAAATAGCCTAACTTCTTCCAAGCAGGCCACAAATCTCTCTAACACTCATCCTCTGCTCAGCCACCGGACATTATTGTACATCAGTAAAGTGTTATATTGTGCCTGAACCTCATCAAGAAGGGCTTGAAATTGTCGAAAATTAAGAGCACGCGCCATGATGAAGTTCACCATTTTTATTATATCTTTGAGGACATCGTCAAGTTTTTTGCTGCTTTCATTGGCGCAGAGAGCCTCTTGATGTATTATGCAGTGAAATTGAATCAGTGGATGTTTTGCTTCCTTAGCAAAGAAATGAATGAATCCTGATGTTGTCCCCACCATGCTAGGTGCTCCATCGCTAGTAACTGAAACCACTTTTTCTGGACTTATGTCTAGTGATGAAAAAGCCTCCATCACAGCATTGTGGATATCTATCCCTTGTGTTTTTTCAGGCAAAGACAGCAGTTTTACCAGCTCTTCTCTCATGATGTCACCAGTAGCATAACGCAAAATGAGCGCTAGTCTTGCATGGTTAGTAATATCTGTACTTTCATCCAAGCACATGGAGTAGAAGGGTGCTTTTTGTAAGTCGCAAGTAAGCTGTTGACTAACATCAGCAGCCATTCGCAGAACCCTATCTTTTGCAGTATTTCTGCTTAGCGGCATCTCAGAGATGCGCTGCACAATTTTATCTTTGTTTTGGAAATCATGGAAGAGTGAATTACTCCCAGCCAAAATTGCCTTTTTGATAAAATCTCCATCAGAGAGGGGCTTACCATGTTTTGCCATGCACAGTGAAATTTGAAAGCTGGCAACTGTAAGATGATTAGTTTTTGAAAGATAGTTGCTAAAACTAAGAGACTGGGAGTGATATTTCTTTAATTTTCCTACAAGGAACTCTTTTCTTTGAGCTAAACCAAGTTCAGCAACACTGTTATGGTTGGTCTCAAAGTGACGTTTGACACTTGATGTGCGAGACACAACACTTTCATTACACATAATGCACAATGCTTTCCCATGCGTTCAATCACTCCATATGTCTCTGTCAAGGCCTCTTGGAATGGTCTTCCACTATCTGTTTTTGCTTTTTTTGCTGTACTCATTTTCTTTGTTCAAGACTTCAAGTCTACAAAAAGATAAAATTTGTATAATAAAAAAAATCTAATGAAGTGCTGTATACAAATCCGTCCCCATAAAAAAATATGTGATTGGGGAATTTTACTAATTGTAGACATCCGTTTTGGTCAAAAAATATACTGTCCGGGTGAAAACCGGACTTGTGCAACCTGAGTGTATGGGAAAAGGACTTTTATTTTTCATTATTGGAGCCTTTGTTATTTTATTATGATGTTTACAAAAGCACTGTGAAGGGCCACATATACACTTTACTGTTTTTTGCTATATTGAGTTTTCCATAAGGTACAGCACAGAGGATTAGTGTGTTGGTTGTTCACAGAGAGCCTAGCCCTCCTCTCAGCTTACTGAACTTCTCTATGCAATCATCATAAGCAGCTTTTTTATTTCCTCGAATTTAGCATGTCCCCCATGGAAGATACAGAGTTTTTTACAGAAGAGCACATTATTAGACACATTAACATCCCCCCATATCCTCACCTCTCTAGCATGGGAGCACTAGGAACTGTTCCTGATTACAGATGTCACATGTGGAGTCACACTAAAGCCTCACTGAGTTCCTGTGACAGACTCAGTGTGAAGCTTCTCTTCCTCCTCCCACTTCCCCCTCACACACTGCCTGGCTCATAGGATACTAAGGGGAAGACAGGCAGGCTAAACATCCACTCACAGGACTGCAGCCAGAACAGGAGGATGGGCCGCGGCCCACCGGGACAATGCCCGGTCCTCCCAATGGCCAGTTCGGCCCTGTTGCCAGGTGAGCTGCAAAGCAGACACCGGCACACTCGCCTCCCGCCGCACCGCATATCTTAATTGCGGACTAGAGAGTTGCGCGGGGACAGAAATCCCACCCGTCCCCGCCAAAGTCTCACCCGTCCCCACCCGTCCCCGTGAGGAATCCCTCCGTCCCCACCCGTCCCCGCGAGGAATGTCCTCCGTCCCCGCCCGAAATCCCCTCCTTCCCCGCCCATCCCTATAAACGTCAGAAATAGTTATTTCATTTAATTATGCTACTGAATTAAAGGCTCTGGTAGAAACCCATTTACAAATAAGCAAAAAGACTTTATTAATTTGGAAATATTAATTGGGAAGAATACACACTTTGTAAACGGGTTTCTACCAGAGCCTCTTTTGTTTATAAATTTTTATCAACACAACTAATATACTACTTTATCCTGAAGCAAAAAAAAAGAAAAAAAGAAATAGAATTCTTTTCCTACCTTTGTTGCCTGGTTTCTGCTTTCCTCATGTTCTCATTTAGTTCCTTCCATCCACTGTCTCTCTTCCTTCTGTGTCTTCCATTTGCTCTGTTACTGTGCCTCTCCCTTTCTCCCCCCTTCCAAATTGGTCTGGCACCCATCTTCTTCCCTCCACTCCCCCCATAGTCTGGCATCTCTGTCTTCTTCCCTGCCAGCGTCTTCTCCCCACTCTCTCTTCCCCATTTCCTTTCAGCGTCCTTCTCCCTCCCCCCCATCTTCCCCATGTCCTGTCAGCGTCCTTCTCCCCCCTCTGTCTTCCCCATGGCCTTTCAGCGTCCTTCTCCACCCCTTTGTCTTCCCCATGTGCTTTCAGCGTCCTTCCCCACCCCCCCATCTTCCCCATGGCCTTTCAGCGTCCTTCTCCACCCCTTTGTCTTCCCCAGTGCTTTCAGCGTCCTTCTCTCCCCTCCTTCTCTCCCGCCCCGGGTGCAGCACAGCCGGCCAGGTCCCCTTACTTTTATGGCGCTTCCCCGACCGACAGACCAACAACAGCCCTGGTCTGACAAACCTCCCTGCCCTTAACTGCGAATCTAAATTTCCTTCTTACAGCTGCTGTAAGAAGGTAATTTAGATTCGCGGTTAAGGGCAGGGAGGTTTGTCGGACCAGGGCTGTTGTTGGTCGGTCGGGTTAGCGCCACAAAGGTAAGGGGACCTGGCCGGCTGTGCTGCACACGGGGCAGGGCGGGGCGGACCGCCCCCCTCCCTTGGTAGCCACTCGAGCCGCGAGGCTACTCCTCCTTACCTACCCTGCCTGCAGTACAGAGCCGAACGGAAGTCTTCCCGACGTCAGCCCTCCCTCCCTCCGACATCAGCGTTGACGTCGGGAAGACTTCCGTTCGGCTCTGTGCTGCAAGCAGAGCAGGTAGGGAGAAAAGCCACGCGACTTAGTACATCCAGCCCCGCAAAAACCCCGCGACCCTCGGAGGCGTCCCCACAGGATCCCCGCGACCCTAGGGGGCATCCCCATGGGATTCCCATGACCCTAGGGGGCGTCCCTTGCAGCTCTCTATTGAGGACCTTCCCGCGTGCCACAGCTGGCACGCGTGCCATAGGTTCGTCATCGCCGCCCTAGGAAATGGAACCTGATTTCTCCTAGGCTATGGATAGTGAGAATACCTTAACGGGCCAGGTCTCCACTTCTTAGTAAAAGTTCTAACAGGCTTTCTGGTATATTTACTCTGGCCATTTCTATTTCATTACTCCTAACCTGGTCAGCACACCTGATCTGGGATTGTGTTCTGTTCTTATTAATCACAGGGACAAAGCAGGCCATGAGTTTGTCACACTCCCTCACCAAGGAAAGAAGTACGCTTGGTGACCTGTGCCACCAAGGAATCCTACTTTGGTGACAAGCGCTGGTTAAACACCTCAGCCATCGGGTAGAGCTTGGACATAGCCCTCGCCACTCTCAGAGGACCTTCCAGTGCCTCCCAGTGATTCATGAGCATATGTGCAATATCTTATATTAGAAAAAGAGGAGGACTGCAGTTTCAACTCCTGGAGGAATTCTGAAATTAACCGAAGCAAGGTGAAAGGTTTAAAAAGTATCCACATCGTGGGGTCCTCCCCCAGATCCGGATCGTGAACATCTGTAACCGCAGCTACATCCCCAGCAGTGGAGGTGCTTGACTGAGAAAGCAAAGGCCTAGTCAGATCATCTGTATCATCCTCCAGCAGATCGTCCTTTGACTGCCTGGGAACTTTGTACTAGAGGTCTGCATCCTGGAAGGAATGGACTCTCCTCCATTATCATCTGCAACATTTCTTTCTCTCTCCCCATGCACCATCTCTCCCTGTCTTCCACCTTATGTTCAATATTTCTCTTTCTCTCTTCTCCATGCATGTCTCCCTCCCCTCCACCATATGCAAGATTTCTTGCTACCTCTTTGTTGCATTCTCACCCTTCATTTCCTTCATTCCATATCCAACAATTCTTCCTTTCTCCTCCTATCCCCCAATGTGCAGCAGCTTTCCATTCCTCCCTCCCATCCTCCTGTGCAGCACTTCCCAATATAACCTCCCATAGCTGCAGCAGCATTATACAGGCTGCTCGCGGCCTGCCCGCCAGAGTTTCCCTCTGCTGCATCATCAGTGGTGGCAGAGGGAAGGCCCTGGCAAGGCAGGCTAGTAGCAGGCTGTTCAGAGTGATGCCTTTTTCTGCTGCCACTTTAGGAGGTCCGGAGGTAATGTCAGGACTCACTGAATTGGCGAGTTCGATTTTTCCAGCAAACAAATCAATTTGAATCAATCCACTAAAGTGAATTGGTGAAATGATTCGAAATGGGCAGCACTACCATATTGTGTGCAGGGAGCTACAGAATGGAAGCTGAAACAGATTACAGGGAGATCCTCTGCCTCAACAAAACTTGAAGCCTGGACTGCTGGTCTTCTGACTGTCTCTCCAGCCTGATCCTCCAGCCAGAGACCTCTTTTCCACCTGGCAAAACCGAGCCTGCGGACAGGTGTGTCAGCCCAGCCTTACATTGCTAGATGTCAGCATTTTCCGGTGGCCTAACCAATGTCAGAAGAGGCCTATGGGAGATGATATCATTCATATCCAATCTTGGGGCATGTCAGTGCAGATAGACCAACAGCCTCAGGATGCCTAAATTACATCTAAATTAAAAGTTAACAAAAGACCTTGGTACAGACCTGAGGTTCTGAAGATGTGTTAAGAAGTGCTAATGTCTGGTGCTTAAGATGAGCATACAATGATGCAGGCAAAGTTTATTAATAATATGCGGTTAAAAGCAAATGAACTAATGGACCTGACATGGTCCATGTTTCGGAAAACACGCCTTCATCAGGGGTCCTAATAGGTCAAATTAAAACATACATAATAGGATTGTTACAATACATAAGTGAATTATTGAGCATATATAGTAACATAGTAACATAGTAGATGACGGCAGATAAAGACCCGAATGGTCCATCCAGTCTGCCCAACCTGATTCAATTTAAATTTTTAAATTTTTTCTTCTTAGCTATTTCTGGGCAAGAATCCAAAGCTTTACCCTGTACTGTGCTTGGGTTCCAACTGCCAAAATCTCTGTTAAGACTTACTCCAGCCCATCTACACCCTCCCAGCCATTGAAGCCCTCCCCAGCCCATCCTCCACCAAACGGCCATATACAGACACAGACTGTGCAAGTCTGCCCAGTACTGGCCTTAGTTCAATATTTAATCTTATTTTCTGATTCTAGACCTTTTGTGTTCATCCCATGCTTCTTTGAACTCAGTCACAGTTTTACTCTCCACCACCTCTCTCGGGAGCACATTCCAGGCATCCATCACCCTCTCCGTAAAGTAGAATTTCCTAACATTGCTCTTGAATCTACCACCCCTCAACCTCAAATTATGTCCTCTGGTTTTACCATTTTCCTTTCTCTGAAAAAGATTTTGTTCTACATTAATACCCTTCAAGTATTTGAACGTCTGAATCATATCTCCCCTGTCTCTCCTTTCCTCTAGGGTATACATATTCAGGGCTTCCAGTCTCTCCTCATACGTATTCTGGAGCAAACCTCCTATCATTTTTGTCGCCCTCCTCTGGACCGCCTCAAGTCTTCTTACGTCCTTCGCCAGATACGGTCTCCAAAATTGAACACAATACTCCAATATATATATATAATTAAATTAAAAAAGTACACAAATCTAAATTAGAGCCATGAAGTGTAAACCTTAAAACCATAAAAGACACTAACAACCTGGTAAAAAACTTGAAGTGAAATGAGCAACCAAAATACACGGAATTGACAATAGCCACTGAGACATGCAGATGTGTATTATCACCGATAGTGGTCAGGTAAATTATGGTATTGGAGCAAACCAGAAAACAAAATGTAAAGTAGTGTAACATGAAAAGATTCCACCAAAAAGGGGTGTCACCGATAAGTGAAACCAGTAAGGAGAGAAAAATAAAATGAAATAAGAATATGATAAGAGTATATATGACGATGAAATGAAACCTACCCAAATGAAAAGAGAATCAGTTAAAACTGCAAACAATGTGTGGAGATTAAAAACATACAGATAAAAAAGCTTGAGGGAAAATATATGAATGTTATGCTCTAAAAAGTAAAAAAGGGATGTTGATCAATGAGTTAACAGACTATGGAGAGAGGTAAGTGAATCTAGAACTGTTATTAATGGGGCAACTAGGCCTAAACAAATGTGAATGCTAACAAAGGCTAAAAAAGTTTTTTAAAAAGGGGATATGGTCTATAATAGTGAATGGGAACACAAAAACAACATAAATTGCTGACAGAGGATCAAAAAGTTGAGAGAGAAAGATTGGTCTGCATGTCGCTGTGAAGTGAAAACAACTTCTAAAATGTGGGATCTAAAAAAATAAGCCTGTGGTGAAGACACATTAGAGACATTAAATTGAACATGTGAGACCAAAGGATTATATCTAAAAAAGATTATATCTAAAAAAGGGGGGAACCTCGAAAGTAATCGCGATATCGGGCAGCCTATTTAAACCTACAAAATGCATTAAAAAGTAAAACTATAAACCATTATGGATAACCCAAACCAGCGTTGCAGGAAAATGCATAAGATTACATAAAAAACATAGCCCTGATAAAAGGTGAACCACAATGGAGCCAAAAAACATTATAGCTGAAAATACTTACCCTTGCCTGTGTAGAAATAACTACAGAGAAAGCACAGTTACTTACCGTAACAGGTGTTATCCAGGGACAGCAGGCAGCTATTCTCACATATGGGTGACCTCCAAGCTAACCAGAATGGGATGGTGGGAGTGTTGACAATTTAGGAGAATAAATTTTGTAATACTGTTTGGCCAAACTGTCCATCCTGTCTGGAGAAAGTATCCAGACAATAATGAGAAGTGAAGGTATGAACCGAGGACTAAGTAGCAGCCTTGCAAATTTCCTCAATAGGAGTAGATCTGAGGAAAGCTACTGAAGCTGCCATTGCTCTAACTTTATGGGCTGTGACTCTACTGTGTAGGGGTAATCCAGCCTGGGCATAGGAGAATGAGATACAAGCAGTCATCCAGTTGGAGATGGTACGCTTAGAAATAGGATGTCCCAACTTATTTGGATCAAAGGAGACAAAAAGTTGAGGAGCAGTTCTGTGTGGTTTGGTGCGTTCCAAATAGAAGGCCAAAGCACGTTTACAGTCCAGAGTATGAAGAGCTACTTCTCCAGGATGAGAATGAGGCTTTGGAAAGAACACTAGAAGAACAATGGATTGGTTGAGATGAAATTCCGATACCACTTTAGCGAGAAATTTAGGATGAGTACGAAGAACCACCTTGTTATGATGGAACACCGTGAAAGGTGGATCAGCAACTAAAGCTTGCAGCTCACTGACTCATCGAGCAGAAGTGAGGGCTATGAGAAACACCACTTTCCAAGTGAGATACTTCAGATGAGCCTTATCAATTGGTTCAAATGGAGGCTTCATCAGTTGAGCGAGAACAACATTGAGGTCCCAAACCACAGGAGACGGTTTGAGAGGAGGTTTGACATTAAAAAGTCCTTTCATAAATCTGGAAACCACCGGATGAGCAGAGAGGGGTTTCCCTGCAATAGTCTGATGGAAAGCCGTAATTGCACTGAGATGGACTCGGATCGATGTAGACTTGAGGCCAGAATTGGATAAGTGCAAAAGGTAGTCCAAAACAGAAGATAAGGAGGAATGCTGAGGCTCCTTATGATGAGACAAACACCAGGTAGAAAATCTAGTCCATTTTTGGTGATAGCATTGTCTAGTGGCAGGCTTCCTAGAAGCTTCTAAAACGACTCTTACAGATTGAGAAAACTGAAGAGGGGTTATGTTGAGAGGTACCAAGCTGTCAGGTGTAGAGACTGCAGGTTGGGATGAAGCAGAGATCCTGTGTAAGCAGAGAAGGAAAAATTGGTAGAAGGTATGGCTTCCTGCTACTGAGTTGAACTAGAAGGGAGTACCAAGGTTGTCTCGGCCACCGAGGAGCAATTAGAATCATGGTGGCATGATCATTCTTCAACTTGACCAGAGTCTTGCGAATGAGAGGAAATGGAGGGAATGCATATAGGAAGAGATTTGTCCATTCCAGGCGATGAGGAGAGTATATCCTGGAGCAGAACTGAGGCATTGTAGTTGTGGGGAGCTGCAAAGAGGTCTATCTGAGGCGTTCCCCTCTGTGAAAAAATGTGATGAAGAGGCGAGGAATGGAGTGTCCATTCGTGAGGTTGCAGAAGACGACTCAAGTTGTCCGCTAAGCAATTCTTCGCCCCTTGAATGTAGACAGCTTTGAGGACGGTGTTGTGGCGGATTGCCCAGTCCCAAACCTTCAGAGCTTCTTGACAAAGGGAGGCAAATCCCGTCCCTCCCTGTTTGTTGACATAATACATGGCGACTTGGACTACTTGGTCATGAAGAAGATGTTGAAAAGCGTTGAGAGCTTTGAGGATCGCTCTGCGTTCCAACAGATTGATATGACATTGACGATCCGTACTGGTCCAGAGACCTTGAGTACAGAGACCATTGAGATGAGTGCCCCAAGCGTAGGTCGAAGAGTCTGTCGTGAGGACCTTCTGATGGGGGGGGGGGGGGGGCGATTGGAACAGCAAGCCTCTGGAGAGACTGGAAGAGAGCATCCACCAACGGAGAGACTGATTCAATGAAGGAGTGACTTATGTGTCGAGAGTTGCAAACTTGCGTCCATTGAGATGCCAGGGTCCACTGAGGAATTCTGAGGTGAAGTCTGTCAAAAGGAGTCACGTGTACTATGGAGGCCATGTGACCTAAGAGTATCATCATGTCTCGCTGAGATGGAAGAGCGAGAAGACACTGTGTGGCAGAGTCGAAGAGCTTCCAGACGTTGTTGTGGAAGGAACGCTCTGAGTTGGACAGTATCCAGAACAGCTCTGATGAATTGTAGATTATGTGAGGGCTGAAGTTGGGATTTGGGAAAGTTGATTTTGAATCCCAAACTTTGTAGGAACCATGTAGTCCGTTGGGTCGCTACAATAACCACCTGATAAGTTTAATCTTTGATGAGCCAGTCGTCGAGGTAAGGAAATACCTGAAGACCATGGTTCTGTAGAGCTGCTGCCACCACGAGGCACTTGGTGAACACTCTGGGAGATGAAGCCAGGCCGAAAGGCAGCACTCTGTACTGATAATGTAGATTCCCCACCCAAAATCTGAGGTATTGACGGGAGGCTGGATGAATGGGAATATGAGTGTAGGCCTCCTTGAGATCCAGAGAGCATAACCAGTTGTTCTGCTCAAGAAAGAGATAAAGGGATACCAGGGACAACATTCAAAACTTTTTTTTGACCAGAAATTTGTTGAGAGCCCTGAGATCTAGAATGTGCCGCAGATCGCCCATCTTCTTCGGAACAAGAAAGTAACAGGAGTAAAACCTCCTGTTCTGCTGTTCCAAGGGAACTGGTTCGATGGCAAGGAGAAGAAACAGAGCTTGAACTTCCTGAAGAAGAAGGGCGGTTTGGGAAGGATTGGAAGGATACTCTCTTGGAAGAAGCTCTGGTGGAACCTTAGTGAAATGAAGAGTGTCTGTCCCTGATGATGGTGAGCGCCCAGAGGTCGGATGTAATAGTCATCCATCGGTGGTAAAAATGATGGAGACGACCTCCTATAGGGGGAAAAGAAGATAAAGTCAGAACGGTGGAGGTTATGCTCTGTTTTAAACAGTCAAAAAGGCTGAGTAGCCTTAGGTACAGCAGAAGGTTGAGGTTTTTGTTGCTTCTGAGACTGCTGTTTTTTAAGAGGAGGGCGAGTGTAAGGAGCCGTCCTCAGAGCAAAACGCCGTTGATAGATAGGAGCAGGGCATGTAGGTTTGATAGGAGCTGGCTTTGGCTTAGGTCTGACAATAGAAGCAAAGGATTTTTCATGTTCAGACAATTTATTGGTGGCTGCCTCGACAGATTCATCAAAGAGGTCATTGCCCTCACAAGGAATATTAGCTAAGCGGTCTTGAAGATTAGGGTCCATGTCAATGGTACGAAGCCAGGCAAGGCAACGCATAGCTACAGAGCAAGAAGCTGCCCGGGCAGACAACTTGAAGGCATCATAAGATGACTGGAGGAAATGTAATTGGAGTTGAGATAAAGAAGCAAGGACTTCTTGAAATTCAAAGTGCTTTTGAGTATCCAAATAAGTCAAGAACTTTGGTAATAGAGAAATGAGGAACTCAAAATAAGTAATAAAATGAAAATTATAATTGAGGACTTTAGAGGACATCATGGCATTTTGATAGTTGCGACGTCCGAATTTTCCAGGAGGAATGGTGGCATAAACCTTGGAAGGATGGGACCTCTTCAAGGAGGACTTGACAAGCAGGGATTGATGAGATAACTGTGAGTTGTCAAACCCTTTGCGATGTACAGTTTTATACCTAGAGTCCAATTTTCCTGGAACAGTTGGTATGGTAAAAGGTGTCTCCAGGCATCGACCAAAAGTCTGAGACAAAAGCTTGTGAAGAGGAAGCTTAAGTGACTCTGCCGGATGTTGAGGAAGATGCATGACTTCGAGGTACTCCTTAGAGTATTTGGAACCAGCATCTAATTGAGGATCCAAGTACATAGCCATCTGTCGAAGAAAAGATGAAAAAGATAGCTGATCCGCTCATGCTTTGCCTCGAGGACTCGAGGACATCGAGGCAGCCTGGGTCGAAGATGAAGCTTCGGCAGGAAAAAAGGCATCAAAAGAATATGGTGATTTGGACGAGGCAATTGAAACCACTACATCCTCGAAGTTCGGAAGAGGAGACCTCGAACGAGGAGTCGGTGGTCTAGTCGAAGTAGGGGTAGATCGAGGCTTAGTTGAAGAGGGTCATTCTTTAGAAGAAGAACCATGTCTGGAAGTATGCCTCAATGAAGGCTTCGATCGTCGGTGAGATCTGTGCCTGGAAGCAGATCTCGAAGATTGAGGAGACTTCATCTCGGAGACAGAAGCAGTGGATGCTACCAAAGAATGGATAGAACTGGAGGCTGTAGATCAAAACTCCAGAGGTTTTTGGAGGAACCTCGATGCACTCCCAAAGACTCTGCTCCTTGTATAGTGTGAGGATTCTTGCCGAAGCACTTACAAAGATTCTGCTCCTTGCTTCACGTGCTTGGTTGCCAGACCAGACACTCACAGAGACTCTGCTCCTTGCAAAGAGTGTGTAAGCTCAGACTGAGGCAAAGGAAGCGGCTCGACCTCACGGGAGTCTGCTGTATGCCCAGACTGGATGAGATGAAGCAGCTTCAGTCCCATATTAGTAAGGAACTGAATGAATTACTTCTCCAACATGGTCTGGAAGGAAGCCAGCAAGGATGGATCCGCGTCTGAAACCGGACCACCTGCTATGGCTGGAGGTTCCATCGAGGCAGTGGAAATATGCTTCGACTTAGAAGTCTTAGGCACTTTAAGCACTACCGCTGGAACTTTCTGCTGAACTATCTGACCTGAGGAAATAGGGGAAGATACAGCAGGAGTCGTCGAAGAAAGAGCCGCTGCAAACGACGAAGGTCTGATGAGGCTCGAGGTGGAAGCAGTAGAAGCAGGAGGAGTCTCAGTCGAAGGTGAGGCCGAGGACGCCTTCGATGTCGAGGGATCGGAGGAAGAATCCATGCCGAACAGCTTCTCCACCAAAAGATGACGATGTTTAGTATAAATCATGTTTTATTGGCACATCAGCAGTAAATACACAATACAGCACTACAGTACAACAAGGTCGCGAACACCAAACGTACCATCAAACACATTTTCACCCCAACCAAAGAATCCCCCCAATCCCCACCCACTCCAAAGCCCAAACCCCCACCCCAACCCAAACCCACACCATGAGACCCAATCCATACCCAAAACCCCAGCAAGAAAGGATTATGCTGAGCAAGCTGTTTGCTTATGCCGCTCAGCACATATCAAACAAAACAAGAGAACCAAATCCCATCCTCCCACCCACAATGTGTAATCCCACCCTACCCACCGAACTCCACATACTTCCAACCACTCATACCCACCATTCACACTCACCCAAACATCCACCCATCAACCCGGGGAAAACAGCTGAGAGCATAAGGTATCAGCAACAGAGTGAATTTAAGACCAGACTTCTGGCCCTAGGGGAAAGCGAGGAAATGTAGGGGTCCCAGGTCTGCAGGAAAATCTTCGACCGCCTGACAGATAATCGAGCATGGCGCTGCTCCAAGAGCATCAAATTATGAAAACGATTCCTCCAAGCCCAGTAAGCAGGCGCTATGTCTTGCGTCCAAACGCTAAGAATGACCTTCTTTCCTATAACAGCGCCTTTCCGGATCAGCAACCGATGTCTCCGAGCAGGCACTTGCAAAGATTCATATCTATCCAAAAGCAAGCCTACCGGAGACATCGGAATAGCGTGACCAACCAGCCGCTCCAAAAAGCGGAGTATGGCTCTCCAAAAGACTTTCACTCGAGGGCATCCCCAAAATGCATGGAAAAAGGAGTTGCACCCCAGTGTACACTTAGGGCAGATTGGAGAAGAAATGCCCCCAACCTTGTGGACCTGCTCTTGGGAAAAATACGCTCGATAAACCACTCGAAATTGGTATTCCCTCAGTTCTGCACTAATAGAAATAGAAGAGATACGTCCAATAAGGGAAGGAAAGTTCAAGGACTCACCAGGTATGCCCAGATCTCTACCCCAGCGGTTCTCCAAAGCCGTATAAGACTTCTGAGGAGTAAGCCGCCGCAAAGCCCCATGCAACGCAGACACCGTCAAGCCACAAGCATAAAATTGGGCAAAAAATAGACGAAATTGGTTACCCAAGCGAAACCGTAAGCCCGGGCGCGCCAAGGACCTCACATAATGATGAATTTGCTGATACGCAAACAGACCTCCCACACCCAAGGAATGAAGCATGGGAAAGTCTCCCCAAGGTCTTATCGCCCCCTCCTCATCCAATAAATGCTCAAGAAGAAGAAAACCCTCTCCAGTCCATTGCACAAAGACCGAGTTATCACAGCCAGGCAGAAACTGCGGATTCCCCCGTATAGACAACTGATCCGAAACTTGATGGTCCCCCCCCAGCAACCCGACAAGATGACGATGTTTAATGGCTCGAGGTTGAAGAGTAGCACAGCGCTCGCACGACTTTGGTTGATGTTTTGGCCCAAGGCATTTGAGGCAGCGACGGTGTGGGTCCGTAAGGGAAATTGCATGCTGGCACTGGCTACATTTCTTAAAGCCCATGGCAGGCTGGGACATAGGAAGAAAAATAGCCGCCGCAAGATCGAGCGGCCTGCCTAGTAGACAGACGGAAGAATGAAAAATTTTATTTTATTTTTTTTAAACTAGAAATAAAAGAAAGCCGTGAAGAAAAAAATACAAACAGCAGTTCAGAGAAGGCACAAAGTAACGAAGTTAAACACAGAGAGTCAAAGAAGGACTTCTCGGCTCCGCGGAAAAATGAGAACCAAGGAGACGCACCCTGTGCTGGGCGGGAAAGCACTCGCGCATGCTTGGTGCGGGCGACTCGAAACTTCTGGCTTCTTCGAGCAAGTCTGCTTGTGAGGCGTCTGCATCCGGGCTCCGTCGATGACGTCACCCATATGTGAGAATAGCTGCCTGCTGTCCAGGGATAAAAGTCTGTTCATGTCTGACTAAGAAGTTGAAAAGGAATGCCGCGGGGAACTTAAGAAGGTGGAGTTGGAAAAAAAGGCTATCAAAGGATGAAGGGCATGACTTAACAAACCAATGGGAACCTTATAAGGGAAGATTGACATGAGGGAGGGCAAATAGGCAACGTGAAAAATTGTCAGGTAAAAAACATTATGGGTCAATGTTAAGAGGCAGAGTGAAAACTGGAATATGAGGTGACTGTAAATTAAAAGTATAAGGACGGCCCTATTGAAAAACTGAAAAGTGAAACACGAATAAAACAAATAGATCCAGACCCAAGGAAGGATAAAAAAATAACTGAATAAGTAGAATGTGAGAAGTGAAAGGACAGCCAATGTGTGAGATGAAAGAAAAAGAAATAGCACACCAGGTGGAAAAGGAAAGCATACCATGAGGTATTATTACATTATATTACATTAGTGATTTCTATTCCGCCATTACCTGACAACGATACATGGTTTTACACCAAAAAGTATAGACTTATTGTAAATATATATGATGAGGGTAAAACATGAATGAGTGTATAACCATAACAAATGATAAATATACTTAAAAGATCATAACTGAAAAATATAAAATGAAAGGAGCTTATTATATTATAAATAGCAAATTTAAAATAAAGTTTAAAATATGAATTGAGGTAAAAAGGCTAAATAATAGTGTGATTGGAAAAATAAAGATAACATAAAAATTAATAATAATGATAAGGAAGCATTGTAACATAAAATAGAAAAAATGATAAATGTGAATAAAATCTTGTACATAATATAATATATTGAAACTAATAATAAATATGAATAAAAGAATAAATGAATAAAATCGGGAGTTCATATAAACAGTTCTAATTGCAATAATACAATCTGTGTTAAAGCCCAGGGACGGCTACATGTTTATTAGAGATGTTGATTAATAAAAAGGAGGAAACTATAGAAATGGATGATAATCATCCCTTACAAGGGTCCCATTGGTTTGTTAAGTCATGCCCTTCATCCTATGATAGCCTTTTTTTCCAACTCCACCTACTTAAGTTTGTTCCCCGCGGCGTTCCTTTTCAACCTTTTAGTCAGACACAAACAGACTTTTCTCCGTAGTTCTTTCTACACAGGCAAAGGTAAGTCTTTTTAGCTATAATGTTTTTTTGGCTCCATTGTGGTTCATCTTTTATCAGGGCTATGTTTTTTATGTAATCTTATGCATTTTCCTACAACGCTGGTTTGGGTTAGCAATAATGGTTTATAGCAGGGGTCGGGAACCTATGGCTCGCGAGCCAGATATGGCTCTTTTGATATCCACATCTGGCTCGTGGCAGGTCCAGGTCCAGGTCCTCCTGCCCTACTACCCACCCGGGTCCTCCTGCCAGGTCCGGGTTCTCCTGCCCTTCCTTTCCCCCGGTCCGCGCCGCTGCTGCTATTCGCCGCTGACAATGTCTTCTTTCCAACATCAGAATTGACGTCGGAAAGAAGACATTGTCGGCGGCGATTAGCAGCAGCAACAGGGAGGTAATATTGCAGCGGGGCGGATCGTGAGAAAGGAAGGAGAGAGGCGCTTTTTTTTTTCCCGAAGCAGGGAGAGAAGGATGTAGGCAGGCAAGCTGGCTGGCTTTGGGGGTGAACAAAATCTGGAAGGTAGTGGGGGGGACATAAGAAGGAGGCACTGGGGGCACTAAGGATACAGGACGTGGGCACTGGGGGCACTATGAACACAGGACGGAGGTACTGGGGCCACTAAGGACGCAGGACAGGGGCACTGGGGGCACTAAGGACACAGGACGGGGGCACTGGGAGCACTAAGGACATGAGAAGGAGGCACTGGGGGCACTAAGGACACAGGAAGGAGGCACTGGGGGCACTAAGGACATGAGAAGGAGGCACTGGGGGCATTAAGGACACAGGAAGGAGGCACTGGGGGCACTAAGGACATGAGAAGGAGGCACTGGGGGCACTAAGGACAAAGGACGGGGGCACTGGGGGAACTAAGGACATGAGAAGGAGGCACAGGGGCACTAAGGACACAGGACGGAGGCACTGGTGGCAATAAGGATACAGGAAGGAGGCACTGGGGGCACTAAGGACATGGGAAGGAAGGAGAGAGGGAATAGAAAGGGACAATTGTTGGGCCTGAGTGCAGAAAGAAATAAATGAAAGAAAGGACACACAGTCAATTAATAGATGTCCCCTTTTGATTAAAAAAATAAATGGTCACGTTACCTCTGACTTACTTTCTCTGCAGCAGAGTTGGTAGCCACGCTGAGGTGCAGGAACACTCACCTGCCGGCTCTGCTCCGGAAGAAGTAAGTTACGATGGAGGGGGGTGGATCCGGCAGACGCAGTCATTGCGGGACTTTGCCGCAACTCCCAATGCCTGCCGTGTCCACCCCCTCCGACGTAACTTACTTCTTCCGGAGCAGAGCCAGCAGACGAGTCATCGCGGGACTTTGCAGCATGCAGCTGCTGAATCCGCTCCAGAGCAAGTATGTCAGAGTGGGGTGGACTGGCAGCCAGCGGCCACAGTCATCGTGGGACCTTGCTGCATGAAGGTAGAGAAAGGAGCAGGACTGCTGGAATGGAAGAGTAGTGAAGGGAAAGAAAGGGGGCAGGGTGGTATGGAAGGATGGTGCTGATGGAATTGATGTACAGAGAAAGGGGAGAGACATAAGGGGGAAGGATATTGGAGGGAAAGAAAGGGGGCAGATGCTGATTGAAGGGTGGATGGCGAGAGAAAGGGCAGACATTGGATGATAGTGGGAAGCCTATGCTGGATGGAAGTGCAGATGGGAGAGATAAGGGAGCAAATGCAGGAAGGAAATGGGAGGAGAGAAAGAGGGGAACAGACGCTGCTTGGAAATGGACAGAGAAAGGAGAAGGTACTAGATGGAAGGGTTGGAGAAAGAGGGTACATGATGGAAGGAGGGGATAAATAAAAGGAGGGCACATGATGGGGAGAAAAGGATTGAGTTAGGGAAACACTGGAGGGGTGAGGGAAAGAGATGGCAAGCTTTAGGTACACAGATTACTTTCTTACTACCCTCTTGATGAGAGGGTAGTAAGAAAGTAATCTAGACATGCAGAAAATAAATTGAAAAGGAAAATGAGGGAAAAAAGGGAAAGGGATTGCAGAGGAGAGGTGTGGGAGAGGGAAGGAGAGGAGAGAGATGCCAGACCAATGGGGTGAAAGGAGAGATGGAAGGGGGAGGCATACAGTTTCTGTAAGGAGCATAGAAGGAGAGAAGATGCCATATAGGGGAAGAAAGATGGTAGACAGTGGAAGAGAAGTTACAAGAAAACGAGGAAAGCAGAAACCACAGAAGATAAAGGTAGAAAAAAATTTTCTATTTATTTATTGTTTTAGGAGACAGATGTCACTGTTTCTGTGGTGTTGCATTGTATGCAGAGTCCAACTTCTTACTGGTTCAATTTAACCTTTGTCTATGTATTTCTATTTTATCACAGTATCCGGCTTCGGCATCGCAACATTCGCAGGCGATCCATCGCTCTACTTTGCAGCATTCGCGGAAGAACGGGCCACAGGCACAAATTGAAACTTCGGTCTAGCTAAAGTTGGTAGCCCCCACAGCCAATATACAGCCACAAATTGAGGCCCCCACTTCTGCCTAGCTATAGTCAGTGGCCCGCCACAAATTGAGGTCCCCGCTTCGGCCTAGCTACAGTTGTGGCCCCCATAGCATCCGTGGCCGAAAGGGCCTGAAGCCGCATCCACAGGTAGCCACAAATCATGCCACTTTCCACCAGTGGCCGAACATCAAGCCCTCGACTTGAGCCTAACCTGTTTTGACAGCCTGTAAGGGTCCATCCCACCAGCTATACCTGTAATTGGCTACCCTGCCCTTTTATTGAAGAATATGGTTAAAAGAAAAAAAGATGAGGAGTATCGTACTTTCCAGCAGGAATGGACAGAGGAATTTGCCTTTGTGGAGAGAGCAGGTTCTGCAGTGTGTCTAATATGCAATGATAAAATTGCCATTGATGAAACGGTCAAATATAAAGCAGCACTTCGACACACGCCATACTACATTTGCATCGAAATATCCTTTGGGGGACAGCAGGAAGAAAGCATGTCAAGAGCTACTGTACAGAATGAAAGCTAGTCAGCAGCAACTCCGTGTTTGGACCCAACAAGGTGACTGGAATTCGGCTAGCTTTGCTGGTGCTTTAGCAATTGTGAGAAATGGAAAGCCATTCACAGAACATAAGAACATAAGCATTGCCTCTGCTGGGTCAGACCATGGGTCCATCATGCCCAGCAGTCCGCTCCTGCGGCGGCCCCCCTAGGTCCATGACCTGTAAGTGATCTTTTACTTAAAACAGTGATGGCTAATCTTTTTGAGTCCGAGTGCCCTAACTGCCGCACAAAACCAAAGAATTTCCTCAAAGTGCCAGCACGTCAATTAAACCTTAATAACAAGATTTTAGTATCTAAAAACTCTTTATAAAGTTGCCTGAACAATGTAACATCATTTTTAAAGGTTGAAATCTTTGTATTGTCAGAGAATCAATTTGATTCACAATTCTTTGGTTTTCATTTCAATTTATTGGCAATTTATAATGTTTTAATGATTTCATTCAATTTAATGAATTTAGGAAGAATTTGATTCAGTTACACAATATATTTTAAATGTATTATTCACATAACATGTCAAATGTATCCTGAGTAAAAAAAAAGATAAACTTCTTAAAACTGTTAACTGTGTCAAGACTCGGTGTGTATTCCCAAAGAGTCTATACATGTTTTTTTGTAAAATTTACAATCAAATTAGAAAATAGTTAAATCATTACATTTCTAATAATATGATGTAAAGAAAACAAAAGAGCTTTCAATTAAACCAACCGTTTTTATTGGAAATTCCAGATTGGAATACAACAGGGCCATGTAAAGTCCCTTTTTTAAATAACATCTTTAAATAATATTTAAATAACTTAGAAAGTGTCTTAACTGCAAACTGAAAACACTGCTTCATGTAAACATATGCATTGGGCATGCTCTGAAAAAAATTAATGTGATTTTTGTTGTTGCATGCATGCTGATAACTTGTCAATCCTTGGCTCATAGTGCATTAATTTCAGAGCAACACATGCAGCACTCATGTCATCCGTTAATCTATTTCTAGCATCAGATTTTATATGATTCAAAGCCGAAAACAGCTGCTCACAAGCATAGGATGACCCAAACAAAGTAAGAAGAGCAATCCCAAGTGCTTTCATGGACTTAAAATTGTCTGGCAGAGAATTCCACGCTTTTAGGATTTCATTTTCAGAACTGCTAGCAGTGATTTCATTTGTCACCCTTTCACACTCAATACGTTCAAGAGCCGCACGCAGGTCATTAAATTTACTTTTCCAGATAGAGCTTTCTTGAAATTCCAGTAGCTCCATTTCCAAATTTTGAATATCCAACCACTGTAAGCAGGAAAGATCAAGATCTTCAAATGTGGACTTTTCTGGGGAAGTTATAAATGAAAGGGTTGTCTCCATCTTACGGAACTGAGAAAATCTTTTACTAAAATTCTCCTTTGCTTCGGCTACAATGGTGGAATATGCTTTGTGGATTTCCTGGTGTTTTTTATGACTGTCCACAAATGTTGTAGAATTATCCAAATGTATTTTTAGGTTGGGAAAATATTTTAGCTGTCCACTCTCAAGGTCTTTTTCAAAAACATGCAATTTTCTCTCAAAAGCTTTGATGTCACTAATCATGCTTTCTGCTGTTTTTCCCATGCCTTGTAATTTTTTGTTTAGTACATTAAAGTGGTTAGTAAAATCTGTAAAGAACATGAGGTTGGTAAGCCAGGCCATGTTGGTGAGTTGAGGATAGTCTTCCCCCTTTTCGTTCATAAATAGCCTAAATTATTCCAAGCAGGCAACAAATCTCTCTAACACTCGTCCTCTGCTCAGCCACCGGACTTTATTGTACATCAGTAAAGTGTTATATTGTGCTTGAACCTCATCAAGAAGGGCTTGAAATTGTCGAAAATTAAGAGCACGCGCCATGATGAAGTTCACCATTTTTGTTACATCTTTGAGGACATCGTCAAGTGTTTTGCTGCTTTCTTTGGCGCAGAGAGCCTCTTGATGTATTATGCAGTGAAATTGAATCAGTGGATGTTTTGCTTCCTTAGCAAAGAAATGAATGAATCCTGATGTTGTCCCCACCATGCTAGGTGCTCCATCGCTAGTAACTGAAACCACTTTTTCTGGACTTATGTCTAGTGATGAAAAAGCCTCCATCACAGCATTGTGGATATCTATCCCTTATGTTCTTCCAGGCAAAGACAGCAGTTTTACCAGCTCTTCTCTCATGATGTCACCAGTAGCATAATGCAAAATGAGCGCTAGTCTTGCATGGTTAGTAATATCTGTACTTTCATCCAAGCACATGGAGTAGAAGGGTGCTTTTTGTAAGTCGCAAGTAAGCTGTTGACTAACATCAGCAGCCATTCGCAGAACCCTATCTTTTGCAGTATTTCTGCTTAGTGGCATCTCAGAGATGCGCTGCACAATTTTATCCTTGTTTTGGAAATCATGGAAGAGTGAATTACTCCCAGACAAAATTGCCTTTTTGATAAAATCTCCATCAGAGAGGGGCTTACCATGTTTTGCCATGCATAGTGAAATTTGAAAGCTGGCAACTGTAAGATGATTAGTTTTTGAAAGATAGTTGCTAAAACTAAGAGACTGGGAGTGATATTTCTTTAGTTTTCCTACAAGGAACTCTTTTCTTTGAGCTAAACCAAGTTCAGTAACACTGTTATGGTTGGTCTCAAAGTGACGTTTGACACTTGATGTGCGAGACACAACACTTTCATTACACATAATACTCAATGCTTTCCCACTGCGTTCAATCACTCCATATGTCTCTGTCCAGGCCTCTTGGAATGGTCTTCCACTATCTGTTTTTGCTTTTTTTGCTGTACTCATTTTCTTTGTTCAAGACTTCAAGTCTACAAAAAGATAAAATTTGTATAATAAAAAAAATCTAATGAAGTGCTGTATACAAATCCGTCCCCATAAAAAAATATATGATTGGGGAATTTTACTAATTGTAGACATCCGTTTTGGTCAAAAAATATACTGTCCGGGTGAAAACCGGACTTGTGCAACCTGAGTGTATGGGAAAAGGACTTTTATTTTTCATTATTGGAGCCTTTGTTATTTTATTATGATGTTTACAAAAGCACTGTGAAGGGTCACATATACACTTTACTGTTTTTTGCTATATTGAGTTTTCCATAAGGTACAGCACAGAGGATTAGTGTGTTGGTTGTTCACAGAGAGTCCAGCCCTCCTCTCAGCTTACTGAACTTCTCTATGCAATCATCATAAGCAGCTTTTTTTATTTCCTCGAATTTAGCATGTCCCCCATGGAAGATACAGAGGTTTTTACAGAGGAGCACATTATTAGACACATTAACATCCCCCCATATCCTCACCTCTCTAGCATGGGAGCACTAGGAACTGTTCCTGATTACAGATGTCACATGTGGAGTCACACTACAGCCTCACTGAGTTCCTGTGACAGACTCAGTGTGAAGCTTCTCTTCCTCCCCCCACTTCCCCCTCACACACTGCCTGGCTCATAGGATACTAAGGGGAAGACAGGCAGGCTAAACATCCACTCACAGGACTGCAGCCAGCACAGGAGGATGGGCCGCGGCCCACCGGGACAATGCCCGGTCCTCCCAATGGCCAGTCCGGCCCTGTTGCCAGGTGAGCTGCAAAGCAGACACCGGCACACTCGCCTCCCGCCGTGCCGCATATCTTAATTGCGGACCTTCCCATGTGCCAGCTGCAAGGCATTCGCGTGCCATAGGTTCACCATCGCTGACTTAAAACCTGTTATTCTCTAACCGTTAAATATCCTATATAGTAACCCTCTAACTGTACCCTTCAATCCCCTTTTCCTTCAGGAAATCATCTACCGTAATTCCATTTTGAAACCCATAATCATACTCTGACCTACAACCTCCTCTGGAAGCGCATTCCAGGTGTCCACCACCCTCTGAGTGAAGAAGAACTTCCTAGCATTTGTTCTGAATCTGCCTCCTTTCAATTTTTGTGAATGCCCTCTTGTTTTTGTTGCCCCCGCTAGTCTGAATAATCTGTCCCTCTCTACTTTCTCTATACCCTTCATGATCTTATAAGTTTCTATCATGTCCCCTCTAAGTCTCCGATTTTCCAGGGAAAAGAGCCCCAGCTTCTCTAGCCTTTCAGCATATGAAAGGTTTTCCATGCCTATTATCATCCTTGTTGCTCTTCTCTGGACCCTCTCGAGTATCGCCATATCCTTCTTAAGGTACGGCGACCAGTACTGAATGCAGTACTCCAGATGCAGGCGCACTATCGCCCGATACAGTGGCAGGATAACCTCCTTCGTTCTGGTAGTGATACCTTTTTTAATAATACCCAACATTCTGTTCGCCTTCTTTGAGGCTGCTGCGCACTGTGCCTCCGGATTCATTGTTTTATCCACCAGAACCCCCAAGTCCTTTTCTAGTTTGCCTTCTCCCAGTACCATCCCCCCCATCATGTAGTTATACATCGGGTTTCCTTTCCCTATGTGCAAGACTTTGCATTTCTCTACATTGAAGCTCATCTGCCATTTACTTGCCCAGTCACTCAGTTTATTCAGGTCCCTTTGTAGTTCTTTGCATTCCTCCACAAGTTCTAACCCTACTGGTAAGTTTTGGGTCGTCCGCAAATTTTATAACTTTGTACTTCATCCCTGATTTCAGGTCATTTATGAATAAATTGAACAGCAGCGGTCCCAGCACCGACCCCTGTGGGACACCACTCGTGACCCTTTTCCAGTCAGAGTAGTGTCCCTTAACTCCTACCCTTTGTTTCCTGTCTGCCAGCCAATTTCTGATCCACCTGTGCATGTCTCCCTCCACCCCGTTGTTCCACAGTTTCCTTAGTAGGCGCTCATGGGGTACCTTGTCGAACGCTGTTTAGAAGTCCAGATATACAATGTCCATGGGGTCACCTTTGTCCAGTTGTTCGCTTATCCCCTCAAAGAAGTGCAGTAGGTTCATTTGGCATGATCTTTCTTTACAGAAACCATGCTGGCTTGTTCTCATCAGATTATTCCTTTCTATATACTGTCCTTGATCAATGATTCAGCCATTTTCCCTGGAACCAAGGTTAAGCTCACCGGTCTGTAGTACCCCTGGTCGCCTCTTGATCCTTTTTTAAAGATAGGTGTGACATTTGCTATCCTCCAGTCCTCCGGGATTACCCCTGTTTTCAAGGATAGATTGCAGATCTGCTGCAGTAACTTCGCTGTTTCGTCTCTGAGTTCTTTCAGTACTCTCGGGTGAATTCCGTCTGGGCCCGGAGATTTGTCAGTTTTTAATCTATCTATCTGTTTGAGTACATCTTCGAGGCTTACCTGCATGCATGATAACTTTCCCTCTTGCTCCCCCTTGAAGATTTTTTCCGGTTCCAGCACGTTGGATGTGTCCTCTTTTGTGAAGACCGACGAGAAGAATGTTTAATCTTTCTGTCACCTCTTTTTCTTCCTTCACCACTCCTTTCCTGTCTCCCTCATCCAGAGGTCCCACTTCCTCCCTCGCTGGCTACTTTCCTTTTACATATCGGAAGAATGGCTTGAAATTCCGTGTCTCCCTGGCAAGCCTCTCTTCATACTCTTTTTTTGCTTTTTTAACCACGCGGTGACATTCTTTTTGATGCTTCCTGTGCTCTTTCCAAATTTCCTCGGTTTTATCCTTTTTCCACTTCCTGAAAGATTTCTTCTTGTCTCCTATCACATTCTTAACTTCATTGGTTATTCATGCCGGGTCTTTTGTTTGATTCTTTTTGCACCCTTTCCTAAATCTGGGTATATACAGGTTTTGCTCTTCGATTGCCGTGTCTTTGAATAGGGACCAGGCTTGTTCCATCATCTGTGCTTTCCTGGAGCTGTTCCTGAATTTCTTCCTCACCATTTGTCTCATGGCATTATAGTTCCCTTTCTTGAAGTTAAACATTGTTGCAATGGTTCTCTTCCCCGTTGGCATTCCTATTTCCACTTTGAACTGGATCATATTGTGATCACTGTTTCCTAATGGTCCCACTACTTCCACTTCCTTGGCAGGTCCTTTCAGCCCGTTGAGGATCAAGTCCAAGACAACTGTCCCTCTCATTGGTTCCTTGACAAGCTGTTCCAAGAAGCAGTCCCCGTACAGCCTCCAGGAACTCTGTTTCCTTTGTACAATTTGAAACTCCAAGACTCCAGTCTATCCTGGGATAGTTGAAATCTCCCATAACTATTATGTTTGCGTTTTTGTATTCCCTCCTCAATTCGGCTCCCAGTTCTGTATCCTTTGCTTCAGTTTGCCCAGATGGGTGGTAGTACAGTCCCATCTTTATCTCGGCTCCCTTTCTTCCCGGTATTTTAACCCATAGTGACTCCAGTTGGTCATTTGACGATGCTGCGTCCACCCCGGTCGAGTGAATGATGTCCTTTATGTAAAGAGCTACTCCTCCACCCTTCTGATGTGTTCTGTCTCTTCGGTAGAGCTTGTACCCTGGCAGTACTATGTCCCATTTGTTTTCCTCATTCCACCATGTTTCCGTGATCGCTATGATGCCTAGGTTCTCATCTTTGGCCATGACTTCTAGTTCCCCCATTTTATTCTTTAGGCTTCTTGCATTAGTGTACTTGCAGTTCAAGTCTCGGTATTTTTTCCTCCTTGTTATTTTCCCTTGCATTTCATTTTTCTTTCTGTCTCCTTCATGTCTTGCAAACTCCTGGTTATTGCCTCTCTTGTCATCACCTTGTGGTACATTCTTATTGTCCACCTTTTGTCCCTTCCCTTCATCTTACTCCATTTTGTCTTTCCCTTGTAGTACACTTCTCCTATCCTCCTCTTGTTTCGTCTGGCTCCCTTGGTTTTTCAGCTCCTAATTTGTGCCATTTGTGTCTTCCCAGCACTTTCCCCACTCAGTATCTTCTCGGGATACTGCCTTCCGAAATATCGACACCTGGTCGACTGTCGGCTTTCCCCTTCTTCCTAGTTTAAAGCTTGCTCTATTCCTCTCCTGACGTTGTTTGCTAGTAGTCTCATTCCCACCGTGCTCAGGTGCAGTCCATCTCTCCTGAAGAGCTTGTTCTTTCCCCAGAACGTTGTCCAGTTCCTCATGAAGTGAAATCCCTCTTCCTCATACCATCTCCTCATCCACGCATTTATTGATTGTAGCTCTGTCTGTCTCTTCACATCCACCCTCGGTACTGGCAGGATCTCCGAGAATGCTATCCTCTGAGTCCTCATCTTCAGCTTTCTTCCTAAGATCTTGAACTGTTCAGTAAGCGTATTCCTGCTGTAGTCCCTCCTGGTGACATCATTTGTCCCGACGTGGACTATCACTGCCGTCTCTTCCGTCTCAGCTCCTTCCAGGATCTTTTCAATTCTGTCGATGATGTCCTTAGTTCTTGCTCCTGGGAGACAGGTCACCAGCCGATCCTCTCTCCCGCCTGCTATGTGACTGTCCACCTGTCTATGAAAGAGACAACAAGAGGGGAGGATTTATTCAAGTCTTTCATTGAGTTTGTTAAAGAACAAAATCTACCGATGGATAAACTTGTTTCGGTGTGTACTGATGGTGTTCTGTGCATGGCAGGGAAAAACAGAGGATTTGTAGCGTTTCTTCGTGAATATGTAAAGAGACCCATCCTAAGTTTTCACTGCATCCTACATCAGGAGGCGCTTTGTGCTCAGATGTGTGGTGAGCAGCTTGGTGAGGTGATGTCGCTGGTCATTCAGGTGGTCAACTTTATTGTTGCCCGAGTAATGATCGCCAGTTTAAAACACTGCTGGAAGAAGTGGGGAATAATTATCCTAGTCTGCTTCTGCACAGCAATGTTGCCCGAGTAATGATCGCCAGTTTAAAACACTGCTGGAAGAAGTGGGGAATAATTATCCTGGTCTGCTTCTGCACAGCAATGTGCGCTGGTTGTCAAGAGGGAAGGTGCTCAGCCGTTTCGCGGCTTGTCTGAGCAAAATCCGGACTTTTCTTGAAATGAAAAACGTCGAGCATCCTGAGTTAGCTAACACTGAGTGGCTCTTGAAGTTCTACTATCTCATGGACATCACTGAACATCTGAACCAGCTCAATGTGAAAATGCAAGGCGTTGGAAATACAGTCTTATCCCTTCAATAAGCAGTGTTTGTATTTGAAAACAAGCTAGAACTCTTCATCGCCAACATTGAAACAGGTCGTTTACTACACTTTGAAAAACTGGGGGAGTTTAAAGATGCATGCACAGCAAGTGACCCTGCTCAACATCTTGATCTTCAGCAGCTAGCGGGCTTCACATCTAATCTCCTGCAGTCATTCAAAGCGCGCTTTGGAGAATTTCATGAGCACACTCGTCTTTTTAAGTTCATTACCCATCCACACGAGTGGACAGCGCCGACCTGAGTTATATCCCCGGGGTCTCCGTCAGAGATTTTGAGCTACAAGCTGCTGACCTGAAGGCCTCAGACATGTGGGTGAATAAGTTCAAGTCACTGAATGAAGATTTGGAAAGACTTGCATGACAGCAAGCAGAGTTGGCGAGCAAACACAAGTAGGGGAGAAATGAAAAAACTTCAACCGGCAAACCACTGATTGTCAAAACTTGGAACGCACTTCCCGTCACATACCACACACTGCAGCATGTGAGTATTGCTATACTGACAATGTTTGGCTCTACGTATGCATGTGAGCAGTCTTTCTCACATCTAAGGAACATTAAGACCAACCTACGATCACGTTTAACGGATGGAAGTCTCAAAGCCTGCATGAAACTTAACCTCACCACGTATCAACCAGACTACAAAGCCATCAGCAAAACCATTCAGCACCAGAAGTTGCATTAATGGTAAGAAGTACTTTATTTATCATTGGTTAAGAACAGTATAACAGCGTTATTAAAAAGAAATCAGAGACTTATTGTACTTTAAAAGTGTTGGTCTTACCTAAAATGCACACATTTAATTGTATTTAGGTTTAAAATGTAATGACGTGAGAGCCATACAATATGTTTAAACTTTAAACATATTGTATGGCTCTCATGGAATTACATTTCAAAATATGTGGCGTTTATGGCTCTCTCAGCCAAAAAGGTTCCCTACCCCTGGTTTATAGTTTTATTTTTTTAATGCATTTTGTAGGTTTAAATAGGCTGCCCGATATCACGATTACTTTTGAGGTTCCCCCCTTTTTTTAGATATAATCTTTTTTAGATATAATCCTTTGGTCTGACATGTTCAATTTACTGTCTCTAATGTGTCTTCATCCCAGGCTTATTTTTTTAGATCCCACATTTTGGAAGTTGTTTTCATTTCACAGTGACATGCAGACCAATCTTTCTCTCAACTTTTTGATCCTCTGTCAGCAATTTATGTTGTTTTTGTGTTCCCATTCACTATTACAGACCATATCCAATTTTTTAAAAACTTTTTTAGCCTTTGTTTGCAGATGACACAAAGCTATGCCGGGCAATCAGATCGCAGGAGGATATCGAGGAAGTCCAGAGCGACTTGTATCAGTTAGAGAAATGGGCAGAGCAATGGCAGATGAAGTTCAACCTGGAGAAATGCAAAGTAATGCATTTAGGTAATAAGAATAAGGAACATGAGTAAAGAATGTCAGGCGCAACTCTGGGTAAGAGCGAACAAGAAAAGGACCTGGGTGTACTGATAGATAGGACCCTGAAGCCATCGGCACAATGCGCGGCAGCAGCAAAGAAAGCAAATAGGATATTGGGCATGATAAAGAAAGGAATCACGAGTAGATCGAAGAAAGTCATAATGCCGCTTTATAGAGTAATGGTCAGACCACACTTGGAATACTGTGTCCAACATTGGTCCCCCAACCTAAAGAAGGATATAAAACTGCTGGAGAGGGTGCAGAGACGAGCAACGAAGCTAATAAGAGGTATGGAGAACTTGGAATATGAGGAACGACTCAAGAAACTGGGACTGTTCTCCCTTGAGAAGAGGAGGCTGCGAGGGGACATGATCGAGACGTTCAAAATACTGAAAGGCATCGATAAAATAGAGCAGGAAAATAAATTATTTACATTGTCCAACGTGACACGGACAAGAGGACATGGTTTGAAGCTAAGGGGGGACAAGTCCAGGACAAATGTCAGGAAGTTCTGCTTCACGCAGCGAGTGGTGGACGCCTGGAATGCTCTCCCAAAGGAGGTTATTAAGGAATCCACTGTGCTAGGATTCAAAGGCAAATTAGATGCACATCTCCTTACGAGAGGCATAGAGGGTTATGTGTGACTAAAACTACATCAGGTGTATACCTGATGGGGCCTCCGCGTGTGCGGATCGCCGGACTCGATGGACCATGGGTCTGATCCGGAGATGGCAGTTCTTATGTTCTTATGTTCACATTTGTTTAGGCCTAGTTGCCCCATTAATAACAGTTCTAGATTCACATACCTCTCTCCATAGTCTGTTAACTCATTGATCAACATCCCTTTTTTACTTTTTAGAGCATAACATTCATGTACTTTCCCTCAAGCTTTTTTATCTGTATGTTTTTAATCGCCACAGCTTGTTTGCGGTTTTAACTGATTCTCTTTTCATTTGGGTAGGTTTCATTTCATCATCATATTACCTTGCGGTTCAAGGCGGATTACAAAAGAATTATCCAAGATGTATTACAACAAGAACTTACAAAAAAAAAAAAAATTGGTCATTTTCAAAAAGAGTGAGAAATGGGTAAGATTACTTGTTTAGGGTAGTCGGCTTTAGTGAGAGGTGGAGTTTGAAACTTGCGGTATTATTTCTTTTTTCAGAGTTTTCTTGAAGAGTATGGTCTTTATTTCTTTTCTAAAAGTCTTGTAGTCGAGGGATGCCGTCAGTAGATTGGCGATTTGGTTGTCTAGTTTGGCTGCTTGAGTGGCCAGGAGGCCATCATATAGTTTTTTTCCGTTTGACCTCCTTAATTGGGGGGTATGAGAATGGGGTGTGAGTTTTCCTATGTCTGGTTGTGGTGTTGTGGATGAGGCGGTTATTCAGGTAGTTTGGACTGTCTCCGTATAAAGTCTTAAATAGTAGGCAGTAGAATTTAAATTGTATTCTTGCTGGGATCAGAAGCCAGTGCGATTGGAGATATGCTTCTGTAATGTGATCATGTTTCTTTAATGAGTAGATGATTCTTAGTGCTATGTTTTGGATAGTTTGTAGTTGCTTTGTTATGGTTGTAGGGCATGGGAGGTAGAGGATATTACAGTAGTCAAGTAGGCCTAGTATTAAGGACTGAACTATGAGCTGGAATTGAGTTTTCTCGAAGAATTTCTGAACTTGTCTTAAGTTTCTAATGACTAAGAATGACTTTTGTATTGTTTTATTGATTTGCGGTTGCATGGTGCAGCATCTGTCGATAGTTATTCCTAGCAGTTTTAGGGTGGTTTGTATGGGGTTGTTGATTGCGTTGATTTCAATGTTGGTTATGGTTGGTATTTTGTTGTTTTCTAGGAGGATGAATTTCATTTTATCTGGGTTCAATTTCAGTTTGTGATCTTTCATCCAGGTTGCTATTGATTTTAGTGTTTGGTATATTGTATTCGTCATGGAGAGTTCAGGTTGATCGAAGGGTATGAGAATGGTAATGTCATCGGCATAGCTGTAGGAGGTTATGCCTTGTTTGTCCAGGTGAGAGCTGAGGGAGGCTGTAAAGAGATTGAAAAGAGTCGGGGATAGAGGGGATCCTTGGGGAACTCCGCAGGGGTTTGACCAAGGTTCAGATTTTTGTTTGTCTGATTTTACTCTACAGGTTCTTGATTTAAGGAATCCTTCAAACCATGTGTATACTTTATCTGTGATACCTATTGTATCCAGGATTTGTAGTAGAATGTTATGGTCCACCAAGTTGAATGCAGCGGTAAGGTCTAGTTGTATGAGCATCATTTTTTTTCCTGTGCTGAGATGTTGTCTGGCTGTGTCCAAGAGAGATCCTAGTAGTGTTTTTGTGCTGAAGTTGTTTCTGAAGCCGGATTGTGTGGGATGGAGTATGTTATGGTTTTCTAGGTAATTGGAGAGGAATTTAGCAACTAGTCCTTCTATTATTTTGACGTAGAGTGGAATAGAGGCAATGGGTCTGTAGTTGGCTGTTTGGTCTATCGGTCCTTTGGGGTCTTTGATGATCAGGGTGATGATGATTTCGCTGAGGTTGGTAGGTTAGTGGCCGTTTATTAGCGAGATTTGTATCCAGTTTAGAAGAAGAGCGCGGAATTTTGTGCTGGATGTTTTTAGGAGATATGGTGGACAGTTGTTAAGGTCACAGGATGCATGGCTGTATTTTTTGTAATATTTGTTGAATTCGGGCCATTGTATGTTGGGGAATTGAGACCATATTCTATCTGCTGCAGTAGAATCTTTATCTATGGGGAGAATTGTGAATTTGTTAGGATGGGTAGAGGTGTCATTGAGGGTAGCTCTTACATTGGTAATTTTATTTTGGAAGTGTTCTGCTAATAGAGTGGCTGAGGGGGGGTAGTATTGTTAGTGGTCAGGTAGGGTTTGGTGTCGGTTAGGGTTTTTAGAATTTGGAATAGTTTTTTGGTGTCTTGGGTTTCAGTGCCTATTAGGTTGGTGTAGTGTGCTTTTCTCTTGTCCTTTAATTGTGATTTGTATTGTTTGTTGATTTACTCTTATCATATTCTTATTTCATTTTATTTTTCTCTCCTTACTGGTTTCACTTATCGGTGACACCCCTTTTGGTGGAATCTTTTCATGTTACACTACTTTACATTTTGTTTTCTGGTTTGCTCCAATACCATCATTTACCTGACCACTATCGGTGATGACACACATCTGCATGTCTCAGTGGCTATTGTCAATTCCGTGTGCTTTGGTTGCTCATTTCACTTCAAGTTTTTTACCAGGCTGTTAAGTGTCTTTTATGGTTTTAAGGTTTGCACTTCATGGCTCTAACTTAGATTTGTGTACTTTTTTTAATTTAATTATATATGCTCAAGAATTCACTTATGTATTGTAACAATCCTATTATGTATATTTTAATTTGACCTATTAGGACCCTTCATTTGCTTTTATCCACATTTTATTAATAAACTTTGCCTGCATCATTGTACGCTCGTCTGCAGTTTTTCTTGTTTTGGTTTGTCTTCATATTCCTGACTGCAGACTCTTTGGTTCTCCCCTTTTGTTGCCTGGTGCTTAAGATGTACACTAGCCCCAGCTGCGTGGTCTGGCACAGATAGTTAAAGTTTGTTGTTTTCCAAATTTTTTTTATTTTAATAAAGACACATACAAATTAAATACAACAGTCAGATCACATACAAAACGTATTCAAAACTAAAGATAAGATAGTTATCCGCGGGTTTTCTGCACGGAGACTAAAGAACTCAACAAGACAATTCAAAAACCATCTCTATCCCACCCTATACCCTCCCCCCACCCGCCCTCCCCAGCACTCCAGTGTCTAAACGCCCAAAAAATTCAAAAATTCAACAGGGCACTTTGGGCTCCATGAGACAAACTATCCCAAACAGGAGCTCAAATGGCCCAGAACTTTCTTCAATGACCAGGCCCACAATTCTTAACATCCAAATATTCATACCTTAACAGAGTGAACAGTTCATTGTTCTATATAGTAATGGTAGGTACCTCTGCCTTGCGCCACAATCAGAGTATACATTTCTTAGCCAATAACAAAGAATTTCCCTTAGATAATCCCAAGGAAGAGATTTGAGAGAAAAGCAGGACATTTGCCCGCATTGGAACTCGCCTTCACATGATCGTCTGAAGGTGAAGACCAACAAATGACCAAAAGGTTTGCAATCTGTCACAAGACCAGAACATATGAAAAAGACTAGTTGGCGTTTAATGGCACTTGGGACATCTAGCATGAGAGGCAAACCCTGCCACATATGCCCTAAAGGTGAGATACAAGGGCGTAACAGGAATTTATAGTACTGTTCTTGCAGAATCACAGAGTGAGTCAAATGCGGGAGATGTTTCATAAGAAGACGCAAACCATCTCCAGTTATCTGTTCAGAGGAAGTAAGATCCTGATTCCACACCACTGCCACAGCTTCATAGTCCCAAGGAGCACTAAAACTGCCAAACTGACCTCATGAAAGGACAAACTGGTTCTAGACTGTCGAGACAGAGTCAAAGTTTCCTGGACCATATCCGCCATTCCTCATTCAAAGTATTATGGTCCAAAGAGTGTAGGTAATGCGAGACTTGACCATAGAAAAACCAATTTCAAGCCTGCAAAAGTCTCCAAGCCTGGAGATCCTGAAAGGACAAAGGAAATCCGTGCTCCGACCACATCCCGCACATAGCATAAAACAAGGCCTGTCCATTTCTGCAAATACAACTTAGAGGCGTCTGGATCCAAGTCTCGATTCCCCCATAAGGACAACATACTGTAGAGGTGAAAGGCAAATACATACGTTTGCATAACCATTGCCAGCACTGTTGCATAGATTTCAACAGGGGATGGAAACGGGTAGAAAATATCCTATAAGGTCTTTTGGCATGGAGATAATATTAACAAGTGTGTTGGTGCCATAAGCTGCTGTTCAAGTGAAACAGATATTGTTGAGTGTTCTTGATCCAATCAACCAGATGGCGAAGGAGACAGGCAACAGCATAACGTCTCAAATCCAGCAATGCCAAGCCACCACACCCCACTGGCAAAGAGAGTTGCGATAATGACAGTCTAGGCTTCTTGTTGTTCCAAAGAAATATTTGCAAAACTTTTTGATATTGTCCCAAGTAGTATAATGGGTACACCTCATGTCAAAATGATTGACAGCTGTCAGAGATAAGGATCGACCAAGCAGCGTTCACTTCCGGGTTAAGCCTCGCCCAAACCCCGTTGACATTTCCCGTAGCCCTGCCCATGCCCCGCCCACTTTCCCCATAGCCCCACCCATGCCCCGTCCACACCACACTCAGCCCACCCATGCCCCAACCACTCTCCGCCTATGCCCCGCCCCTCCCATAGGAATGAATGGTGGTGGTCCCACCCATGCCCCACCCCCACCCATAACCCCACCCCTTGTGCCCCGCCCCTGCCCATGGCCCCGTCCCCTCAGGCCCGGCCCGGAAATTCACTTTCTGATGACATCACCGGAAATTGGGGTGCGTTTGACCCCGGAAATACGCTTTCTGATGACATCACTGGAAATGGGAGTGCCTGCCCTACCGGAAGTGCACATTCTTATGACATAGGCGGAAATAGGGTAAATGAAGCATTGGAAATGCGCTTTTCTAACCACGTAGGCGGAAATAGGGGAAACAGACTTAGTCAAAACCCCCCGGAAATGATGTGGCCAGAAAAAGAAGCGTCCTTATTTTAACCGTTTTTAGTTAAAAGACAGGTTTTAAGAGCTCATGGATAGAGCAGATCACAAAACAAAAGACATTCACAAAATCTTTCCTGTTTTTTTAAAACAGACCAGGGCAGAAACAATTGGAGAAAGGCTGCATTTATTTATTTTTTTCTTTTCTGGTTTTAACACACTTTCAGTAGGAATGCTGAGCTAATGGTTAATGGGCCAACTCCCCTATTGTCATGGTAACAATTGATAAGCCCCTTGCAACCCCCCTGATAAAGCCAAGGGGGGGAGAGGTGGAGGTGAGTTTAAACATGTCTGAACATGTCCCGGCCCCCTACTGTTGTCTTACCAATCTCAAAAAAACCCAAAAACAACTGTCACCTAACAGGGGTCTGTTAAAAAGGCAGAGTTTTAAGACCTATTTTTTTTTTTTTTTAAATTTAGAGCTAAGCTGTCAGAGCTGAATGGAACATGAAATAATTTTTATTGAAGCAAATTTATTATGATCCCTACGCGACATGAAGCTATGGAGGCATTAACCCTCTACTTCAAGCGGCTAAAAAGAGCGATATTACAGTCCAGAGAAAAGACGTAGTGGACTGGGTCACCGGTCAAAACGCATACAATTTACACAGACTGGCTAGAATCCATTTTAAAAGAAATAAAACAATAGTGTCAGAAGTTGACAGCCAGTGGCAAAGTGACTTAGTTGACATGTCAGCCTTTGCCCGTTATAACAACGGTTACAAATAAATCTTAACGGTAATAGATATCCTGTCAAAATATGCATGGGTCATGAGTTTAAAAACAAAAAACGGTCACGAAGTTACCAAAGTCTTTGAAACAATATTTAATTTAAGCGTACACCTGAAAAACTTCAAACAGATAAGGGTAAAGAATTTTTAAATAAGTCTCTGAAGAATTTATTAAAACAAAAAGGTGTTAGCCATTTTGTGACCCATAATGATGTTAAAGCAGCTGTAGTGGAAAGATTTAACAGGACTTTACAGCTCATTGGTTCATCCTTCTTGCAGCCCCCCTGATAAAGTCAAGGGGGAGGTGTGTTTAAACCTGTATGAACATATCCCGGCTCCCTGGTGTTGTCATAGTGACGTATGTCTTAGATCTTTAACAGCTGTTAACATCAGAAATAAAAGTTCTCACAGCTGTTAGCAACAGAAATAAAGGTTCTCAAGCCGTCAAACAAAATGACTGTCACAAAGGCTCGTAGATTGAGTTACTTTCTTAAAGATCGTGATGTAGAAAAAGAGGGTTACCTGGTGACAGAAAAACTGTATGAATCAGACAAAGAAAACATGGACCCCTTTAACACACAGGTAACTGAAAAAAGGCCTACCAAGAGGTCTCGAAACTTTCTTAAAGACTGTAATGCGGAGAAAGAGAGTTACCCACCAGCTGAAAAACCGATTGACGCGATGGCAGATACCGGGGAGCATACACACGAATTAACAGATTCTGAAATACAAGAGTTTCCAGATGCTCAAAAGCTATATGATTCGGACACAGAAAATGAAGATGTAGGCTATGAACTACCAGAGGATAATACTTCAGATATTGAATTTTATGAAGCAGCCGCTGACGCCGAAGCAACAGACATGTTGGAAAAGCCAGGATCTTCCACGGTAAGAGAGAGAGAGAGAGACACACACTTTTTATTACCAGGGGTCATTGAAGGGTTTATGAAGCTGAATGTGTTCGTGTGTTTTAAAAAGGAAAATTTATTTCTGTATGTTTTTTTTTTTTTTTAGGGAAGTAGCAGATCTACATGATCACAGAAACCTGTGGACAAGGTGTACATACCGATGATAAATCTATCCTGTTTGTGTTTTTTCTGCTCGCTTCAAAGAGAACCAGCAGTGAATGAACATAAACTTGAAGATTCTTGTGATTATGGTCTGTGGACCGGCATAGGCCTTTCCAAAACACCAACAGAACTTAAATCAGTTATAAAGGTAGCTGTATACTGCATTCTAAATAAATGTCTGCAAGGCGTGAAGGATGAAGATTGTGGAGCCTGCTTAATACATGCTGGGGGGCAAAAACACCACGATTGCTTGATATGGGGACAAAAGGAAATACAAGAGAAACTCAGGAAAACTTGTGACATGCTGTGCCTAGAATGTGTGGTAAATGTAGTCACTTTTGTAGGCTATAAAATGAAAATACTGATGCTTTGTAATGAAAGCATTAATATAATCATTGATTTAATCAGAGATATTAAGACCTCTATAAACGGGCCATGACTACTCAATAGATTGGTCAATTTCATGAGAGATGGTGAATTTCTAGAGATTGTAAATGATTTAATCCGTGACACTGATTATAAATCATTCTTCAAAAGAAATGCTTTTTAAAACATGTTTTTTATTCTTGGGATTGTGGGAAATACAGTATGTAACTGCATGTTTGTTTGTATAAAAGTTTAAACATTTTATTGTTGTAAAATAAAGATTTTTTAAAAAATTACAAAATGTGTGGTGTGTTTTAGGAATGGCTAGCCACATGAATTATCAGCCCAAACTAAAACAATAGAAGGAGTGACAGGTTATAAGGAACCTCTAGGCACGTAGGGGTCATTTTGATATCTAAAATGATTAACCAAGACAAACAAGCTCTAGCAGAGGCCTTAGACATACAATAAAGCCTTTGTGAATGGATAACTTCTATAGAAGGTTGTAAGTGTATAAAAATAAGCTGTGACAAGACCAGCAAGCGTTCTGGTTTTTGTGGATGTTACACCGGACCCCGGATACATCAACCGCTAACATGGTAAGTAGAAAAGGGGCTTTTATTTTTGGTTTTAGGGATATCATTTTTTCTGTCTCTGAATCTATCATTGCATTTAAAAAACAGGAACGGGGATCTGGTGGTAGAAAAAAACTCACTCTTACCAGAAAAAGACAATAGATATTAAACAGTAAGTGACAAATGTATTATCTGGCACATATGTTGGTTTTTAAAAACAACATCTACAAAACATTCTTTTTTACATTATGATTAGACCAAGAAACGGCTAACCTGACAGAACCTGACAGAAAAGTCTAACAGGAAAAGATCACATAGTGAAAGCTTCTTAGACAGGGAACCAGAGCCCAAAGATACTTACAAGAAACCAAAAGATAAACAAAATAGTAAGTATTCTGATTTTGTAAGGAGACTAGTGTAAAAGGAAATGTCATTACTTTTATAATGGTTGATGAAGAAAATGTTAAGCACAGTAAGATCCTCAAAGGTGAAAAAGTATTAATGATTATGCTATGTTATAAATTGTAGATCAAGAAAATGTTAGAAAGTCACAAGCAGATGCCGTGAAGTCGACAGAAAAGTCTAACAGGAAAAAGACACACAGCGAAATCGTCTCAGAGCCGGACAGCACAGAAGAAGGAGAATGTTATTAAGTTGATAATTATTCTGATAGCAGCAAAGTGTCAGAGGATGGGTCAAATAAGGGTGCATTGGGTCAGTGTTTTTCAACCTTTTTTGGGCAAAGGCACACTTGTTTCATGAAAAAAATCACGAGACACACCACCATTAGAAAATGTTAAAAAATTTAACTCTGTGCCTATATTGACTATATATAAAGTAATTCTCTTGAATAGGAATCAAATAAACACAAAGAAAGTATTTTATAATTACTTTATTATGAAATATTAAGTAAACAGAATAGTGAAAAATTATAAAATACTTTATTCAGTGCGAAACCTGGGCCTGTTTGGCTGAACACAAAGCTGATATTCTGGCTGGAATCGAAGAAAGACACACACGTAGCTCTTCGTCAACAGCTCTCAGTCTCTCTCTGTATTTGGTTTTTATAGCATACAAAAATAGACAAATATACCCTCCATCCTTTTTATTAAACCACAATAGCAGTTTTTAGCGCAGGGAGCTGCGCTGAATGCCCAGCGCTGCTCTTGACGCTCATAGGCTCCCTGCGCTAAAAACCACTATTGCGGTTTAGTAAAAGGTGACCATATTGTAAAATATAGACAGCAGATATAAATTCAGAACTGTGCATAGTAAGTGAAGGGAAGTTTTCATCTCTGGGAATTTACCCAGTTAACTATTAAGTTATTTGGGCAAATTCCTTTGAAAACTGTGGTAATATTGCTTCCACTTTGCTAAATTTAAAATAAAATCATTTTTCCTACCTTGTCTGGTGATTTCTGGTTGCACTTTCTTCTTCTGACTGTGCATCCAATCTTTCTTCCCTTCTATCAGCCTGTATGCTTTCTCTCCTCCACACCTCATTCCCTCCCTCAACTTTTTCTTCCTCTCTCCCTGACCTTTCTTTCTTTTTTTCTGTTTCTCTTCTTTCCTTCTGTTTCCCTGCCTGACCCCTTTCTTTCTTTCTCCCTGCCGTTCCCCAAGCCACTGCCACTGCCGCTGCCATCGGGGAACAGGACCCACCAATGGATAACAGGCCCCAAAGCCGACGCCGACGCATGCTCTCCCTGACGTCAATTCTGCAATCGGAGAGGAAGTTCCGCCCAGCCAGGCAGCGATTGGCTGGCCCGAACTTCCTCTCCGACTGCAGAATTGACGTCGGGGAGAAGAAGACTTATCGGCTCGATAGATTAGATCGCCAAGACAAAGTGAGTCCTGGGTGATCGACTCACTTTGCCTTGGCGAGCTACTGGCGCCCCTGCCTTGGGCCCCCTGTCAGCTCCGGGCCCCTGAATGCAGGACTGGTAGTACTGCCCTGATGGCGGCCCTGCGGCACACCAGGCAACATCTCGCGGCACACTAGTGTGCCGCGGAACAGCGGTTGAAAAACACTGCATTAGGTCCTTCTGAAGATTCAGAACCAATCAGCTATGTCCAGTTTGTGAAAAGATGGGATCATAAACTGGACAAGTTTCATGGTATACTTTATTCAGAAGAATTTTGTTTCATTAATTTAGACAGGATAACATCATTACGTGAGGCTCAAAATGCTATACGCCAAGGCATTCAACATATCCTGGACAATGTTAGCAACAGAGTATCGCCTGGTGACTACGTACAAGTGCATCTACATTCATCGCTTTTTCACAAGTCCTTGTTTTCTGGTAAATTAAATCCCGAATCACTAGATGCTGATGATATCTTAGACCGGGTTGCTAAACTCCTTCAAAGTCACAGAGAAATACAGGTCTGTGATTTATTCCGTGTTGTTGTACTTGTAATAAAAAACATGGGTGGTGTTAAAATCTATACTGTTTAGCCAGATTTTGCAGAAAAAAAGGATGTATTTAATAGATTTGAATAATACAGACAATAACCTATGTTTTGCCGGTAGCCTTACGGCACTTATGTCGCCAGTAAAACTCACAGATGCTGAGCTGTTAGCAGGTGCTGAAAAGCTACATAATGATTTGGGGTGGTCGGTACATAAAAAAGTCATGCTCAATGATGTAGCAACCATAGAACAACATTTAAAGATAAATGAGTTGTGTTTTATACAAACTCGTGTTGCTTTAAAACATCAGATCAACCCGTGTATCCAAAAACAGTTTTCTTATTGTTACATGACGATCATTTCTACGGCATAACCGATGTCAAAAAATTCTACGGGGAGTGTAATTTCTGTACTTTTTGCCAGAAGCCCTATAGTCACGACCACTCCTGTACGTTATGGTGTCGTCTTTGTTCGACACAGACGTGTTTGAACAATGACGGTATACAGCAGAGGTGTCCTAATTGCAAGATGTGTTGTCGCTCTAAAGACTGTTTAGATAGACATATGCAGCTGGCGCAGAAAAAAAGAAGTGGAGTGTTTATTTAAAACACTGTGTCTGAAATGTGAGTCCTATGTGAATGAAAAACATAAATGTAAGGGTAGGATGTGTAAGCTATGCCGTGAACCCTTAAGCAGTGATGACATACACTTATGTTTTATGACATCCATCGATAAACTCAAAAACATTTGAAAAGTATATTATTTACGATTGTGAATGTATGCAGGAAACGGGCTGGTACATTACATATATGCCGAGGACTTGTACGAAACAAGAAAACGGGAATTCAAGGGTCTTGAGTGTATTTTTGCATTTATACAGATTTTTTGTGACAAAAATTTTAAAGACTATACCTTCATAGTCCATAATGCCAAAGGCTATGACGGGTATTTTGTTCTTAGCCAACTGTTAAAGGAAAAGATGGACACAGATCTGTTGGTTCAAGGTGGCAAGCTTTTACAAATCACAGTAGAACTTTAGCTATTCATTTCATAGACTCTAAATTTCCTACCTATGAAACTTAGCAAACTTCCAAAGGCCTTAGGTTTTCCAGGCTGTAAGGGTTATTTCCCGCATTTTTTTAATACTCAGGAAAATCAAAACTATGTGGGGCATATGCCGGATATGGAGCATTATGGTGTGGGAAACATGATGCCTGAAGAAAAAGAAGAATTTTTTAAATGGTACAAGGACAACCAGCATAAGACGTTTGATTTGCAAAAAGAGCTGGCTTTATTACTGTCAACAGGATGTGGCTATTTTGCAACAGGCATATGTTCTCTACAGAGCAGAAATCATGAAAATGACATAGAAAGATGTGGTTGTAGAACATGAGGGTACTTCAGAAATTCTAATGAATTGTTTTGACCCTTTCCAATATATAACCCTAGCCTCTGTATGTATGGCCATGTTCAGATTTATGTTTTTAGAACCCGAGACAGTGGCGCTATCACAGACACAAAAAGAGATATTCATCCCCCTCTATTCAATGGTTGCTGTATCAAGAGGCTGCACAAAATATACAGATCATGTATGCTCTGAACGGGGGTGAAAGGAAGGTGGGGGTCTTATTTTCTTGACCGTTATGCTGTCATTGATGGGGTAGAAACAGCTTTTGAATTTAATAGTTGCTTTTATCACGGCTGTCCGGTCTGTTATAATGATAAAGACCAGAATCCTGTAGCAGCCACGACCTATGGCTTTCTTTATTACAAAAAGCAGCTAAAGACAGCCTACCTGGAAAGCCTGGGCTTCGAGGTCGTAAGTCTGTGGGAGCATGAGTGGAAGCGGATGGTCAAAGAAAATGATAGGGGCTGTGCAGACTTCCTGGCTAGCGCTGCATTACCGCAACCCTTGGTCCCACGAGATGCCCTCTTTGGGGGTAGAACAAATGCTGTTTCTCTATACTACAAAACAAAACCTGGGGAAAAAATACACTACTACGATTTACCAGCCTATACCCTTTTGTCAATAAAACAAAGAGGCCATCCGCAAATCATTTATGACAACTTTGGTCCACCCACAAATTACTTTGGTTTTATAAAAGCAAAAGTATATCCTCCAAGAAAGCTCTTTTTCCCGGTGTTACCCGTCAGGGTGGGCGGTAAGCTTATGTTTTATTTGTGCCGTATGTGCGCCGACGCATGGCAACAGGAAACGTGTGCCCATACGGATGAGGAGAGAGCAATTGTGGGGACTTGGTACACGGTGGAGATGGATGTTGCCATTACAACAGGTTATGTGGTTGTTGAAATCTATGAAATCTGGCATTTCGAGCAAAAATCTGACAGTCTCTTTTCTGAATACATCAAAATACACCTCCGTCAAAAACAAGAGGCTTCTGACTACCCCCAGTGGTGCAATGATACAGAAAAACAAAACATGTACATCTCTGATTTCTATAGAAAAGAAGGTGTACTTTTGCGGGCAGACCATATACAGCTAAACCCTGCTAAACGCCAAATAGCAAAACTTTTCTTAAATTCTCTATGGGGGAAATTTGGTCAAAGGACAAACCTGCCTACCGTTAGCATTGTCAGAGAGCCCGATGATCTCTTTAAATATCTGTTTTCCCCTGAATTTGAGGTTTCATCGTGTGACTTTATCGATGATGAAACGGCCTGCGTGTCTTGGAAGCACTCAAAAGACCACACTACTATGCGCGTTTAGAGTTGTACAAACTTCTATACAGTCTACAAGAACGTAGTCTGTACCACAATACAGATTATGTGATATTTGTGAGCCGCGAAGGTGACTGGAACCCCCCTCTGGGTGATTATTTAGGGGAGCTCACCAGTGAGATACCTGCCGATTAACATATAACTGAGTATGTATCAGCGGGTCCTAAAACATACGGTTACAAACTGACAAGTGGAAAGACCTGTATGAAAGTGAAAGGGATAACGTTAAATGTAGAAAACAGCCAGAAAATCAATTTTACTAGTTTAACAGATCTAGTTTTGACTACAAACCGGGTGCAGAGGGTTTACCCCAGAAAAAGATAGGGGTGCAACAAACCGGTATTATAAGAAACAAAAAGAGGTGGGCTATAGAGACCGGTGTGATTAAAAAAACACAGCATGTTGTGTATGACAAAAGAGTGAAGGAGGAGGATGGATTCAGCACACTACCCTATGGATACTAGCACAGTGGATGCCCGCTGGTCGCATCTTTCTTTTGTATATTAGCAGGACCGTCCAATTCAGGCAAGAGCTTCTTTGTTAAAAAACTGTTAGAACACGTTGGCCGTGTATTGTCTGTCATACCTGACAATATTGTTTGGTGTTATAGTTGTTGGCAACCTTTGTATAAAGAAATGTTAAATAAATATCCTTTTATTACTTTTACGGACATTTTGCCTGATACTTTTAACGATGACCGAATGTTTCCAATCCATAAAGTAAACTTGGTTATTATAGATGATGTAATGGATTCTGCCTGTAAAAGCAGCGAAATAGAGAATGCCTTTACTAAGTACGTACATCACAGAAACCTGAGCATCATATATATACTTAGGAATGTTTTCTACCAGGGTAAAACAAGTCGGACTATAACTTTAAACACCAAATACATGGTTCTCTTTAAGAATCCTAGAGATAAGTTACAGATAGCCATTCTGGCTAGGCAGATGTACCCTGGAAAATCACAATTCTTTTTAGAGGCCTTCGAGGATGCCACCAGAAAGCCGTACGGCTATCTCTGTGTGGACTTAAATACCACAACGCCTGAGGCTTACAAATTGAGAACGGATATTTTCCCGCCAGACTGGACAACGGTATATTGTGTAAAACCACAATCAACCCGTAAAAGGCTGTGAATACATAACCAGATCCCTTCATATACGCTGGGGCGTGTCTCAGGTAACATGTCTAGCCGTGTAAAGAGAAACTTGCCCCTTTTAAAACTTTTAGTCCAAGCCTCGCTGCAGCACAGAACAGCCATCTGATGATTTGGTGGCTGCTATAGCTGAAATCACTCTCAACACCCTAAAAGGTAACATCCCGCTTTCACAAAACCAGATAAAGGTTTTAAAAGGGAAGAGTCACGCTATAAAAAGACTGTGTGATAAAAGATTAACCCTTAAGAAAAAAAAAAAGCAGTTGTGAAACAATCGGGCGGATTTTTAGGGCCCTTGTTAAGTTTTGCTATACCGTTGATAACTGGTCTTCTGACAAACCGCTGATGCATCACGCTGAAAAAATGTACCTGGTCCCTAGTCAACAACTCGAGTGCTTGAGAAACCCCATAGATCGGGAAGAAAATATTAGAACCTCAATCATACTTAGGTTAGACGAGGAAATGAAAAACATACTGCAGAGCCCTAGTATGTCTGACCATGAAAAGTTAAACGTTACTCAGAAGTGTTACAACGTTATCTCGTGTTGAACAGACAAAGGGATATGGAAAAAGAAAAGCTAAATGTGTATCTACAGGGACCGGTTGATGCTTCAACAAACCCCTCTCCAGAAAATAGTATACCTCCCGACTCTGTGGTTCAAGAAGTGTTAAACAGCATCAATACGCGCTATAGGAAAAATGCCGAAGTCCTGCTTAACAAACTATCAAAAAACAAAAGTATTGCATCCTGGGAAGGAAATGGTACATTTGTATACCAAGGAAAACCTATCAGTGGTTCTTACCTGCTCGACCTCGTTTGCAGTGTTACGCAGACCCATGCTCTTTCAGAGCAAAGAAGGCCCCTAGGCTGGGGGGAGTTCATACAAACCTTAGCTGAATTAAATATGCCTTCCTCGGTTGTGGGTAACGCAGCCAACAGAGATGTACTGTTACGCCTCAAGGAGAACCCAGCTATGAAGGTTCCTGAATTACCAGAAGCCTCGATAGTTATAGTTAATCAGAAACCATTGTTAGACTGATACTGAATTAACAGCAACTCCAGTCTCTAGTCTCTCTGTCCCACACACCTTATTTACCATTGATTCAAACAGTTTACAAAAGATAGGGGTACTTAACAGCAACAGATTCTGTTTTTAGAACAAGTCTCAAACTTATAAATATGAGGTGAAATCCTTTCTTTCTTTCTCTCTGGACTAACCCCTCTCTCTGGAACCTGGACCCTGGCTTACTCTTTCTCCCTGAAGCCTGTATCACCCCTCCCCCTTCTCTCTCTCCTCTAGATTTTGGCTCATCTCCCTGTCTTCTCAGACAGCCTCTCATCTATCCAGACACACATTAATGCAGGTTAACTGTCCTCTCTCACACACATAAGCAGTCTCTGAATCCCTCTGTATTTGTAAAGTTTATTTCTATTTCTTTCTGTACATCTGTAACCCAGCATATGCTTAATATATCTTTCTAAACATTGCCTTTCTATAATATTAAGCTTATTTCTGCACAATATATTCTTTATGCAAACACTCTTGGTTGTCCTTCTCATTAATTTAACTTCCTACTGAACCTTCTATGAGGGTATCGAACCCGGGACTTGGCGAATTGTAAGGCTATCAACATTATAACATTTAGATAGACGGTTTGATCCACTCGTCTTCCGAGCTGGTGGGAGCTATGTGGCTGTTGTCTGCTGTCTGGAGTGCTGACAGTGGCTGGTGAACTGGCTGTCGGTTGATGTTTGTTTTTTTTTCCAGCCTGGTACAGTTCTCTCCCACTCTGAAAACTTTATCTGACTGCTAGTTGAAAATCAGCACAGATACTGATGAGCAGAATAGTGAAGCTGAAGCGTGAACTAGATAGACGCCGGAGCCGCACCGAAGCCAAAGGCAGGCAGCAGAATCAGTGGCTGGGACTTGGAAGCACTGCTCTGCCCCTCCCCCGATCCAGCAGGGGATAGCGGTGAGCACAAGGAGACGCCGGGACCGCACCGAAACCAGTGGCAGACAGCAGAAGCAGCAGTGGGGTACTTAGGAGCACGGCTCCGCCCCTCCCCCAATCCAGTAGGGGATAACGGTGAGCACAAGGAAACGCCAGGGCCGCACCAAAACCAGCGGCAGGCAGCAGAATCAGTAGCAGGGACTTAAGAGCACAGCTCCGCCCCTCCCCCGATCCAGCAGGGGTTAACGGTGAGCACAAGGAGATGCCGGGGCCGCACTGAAGCCAGCGGCAGACAGCAGAAGCAGCGGCGGGGACCTAGGAGCACAGCTCCGCCCCTCCCCCAATCCAGCAGGGTTCTATACCATACAAGATATGTTAGGTACAATGAGCTTCGCATCTTGCACCACCATAAGAACCACACTTTTAAGTTATACACAAGCAATCTTTCTGATATTCCTGCTCCTAACAGACTGGAAAACAACTGTACACAACATATATCCAATACCCATCATAGCATACTCCAGAGGAATTACCCAGCCAAACTGGCATCTCATATTTAACAGAAACACATACTATCAGCCCTTCACATATCAACCCTCCCCAAAATTAACAACTAGAAAACCAACAAATTCATACAATACCACAATACTACCCCACCAAAGATCACTCATATACCTGAAAACCACGAGCAACTCACCAATAGAATACATCCCTCTCAAATGCGCCTATATGAACATCAGAGCTATTGGCCCTAAAACAGAACACATAAAAAACTGGATAGAAGAAGATAACCTTGATTGCCTTTTCCTCACAGAGACCTGGCTCACCTCTGATACAGACCCCAGAATAACTGAAGTCTGTCCTAAAAGCCACAAAATGACACTGGTATGCAGAGAAAATAAGAGAGGAGGAGGAATTGCCATCATAGCCAGAGACACATTAAACATACACCTACTAGACAAAATAACAGACCAATACATGGATTTACTTGCCTGTCAACTCTCAAGCACATCACTTAAAGGAACACTCACATGCATACTATGCTACATAACCCCAAGTAACTGGGGCACAGCCAAGCCAATATTTGAAGAATTTATCTATCGAAACTCCCTAGCAACTACCTACAACCTCCTTCTAGGAGACCTCAACCTTCACCTTGAAAATTATTCCTGCAAAAATGCTGAAACCGTACTAGCATACCTAGAAGCCCTAACACATAAAATCTTAGATCCTCAAACTACACATGAAAAAGGACACCAGCTGGACATCTTAGCATACATGTCCCAACAGACCTCACACCCAGAAATTCAAACCTTAAACGGAAAATGGAACCGTTCCCTTTGGTCTGATCACTACATGTACTCCTTCGAAACCAATTGGTCTTGTAACAAATACACTCCGACTACTCAATAGACTACCTTCCTCTCACGCAAACATATAGATCCCTCAGTATTCTGGACAAAAACAGACACCATAATCCAACACTACACATCTAAAGACTTCATCTCAAAATGGAACCTGCTAAGTAGGACCACACTAGACGAACTAGCCCCAGAAAAACCTAAAACCAAAATCCACAGAAAATCAAACAAATGGTTCGACAATGAACTACTCCAACTCAAAAGACAATGTAAACAACTGGAAAGAAAATGGAGAAAAAGCAACCAAGAATCCACAAAAACAGCATGGATAGCAACAAACCGAAAGTACAATCAAAAACTGTAAGAAAAAAGAAGGGCATACTACTCGAAACAAATTGGAGATGGACCCCCAAGACTCAAAAAAGCTATTCCAGCTACTAAAAGTCCTCACAAACACAACACCATACATAGAGAACAACAATTTGCCCCCACCTACAGCCACCCTCTTAGCTACCTACTTCAAAACCAAAATCGCAAATATCAGAGCCTCTTTCAACGGAACACCCTCAAACATAGAGATATCATTTCCACCAACAGAAAAAGACTCAATCGCAGCAGATAGAACCTGGTCCCATTTCTCACCTATAGAATGGGCAGAGTTCAACAATCTTTATAATAAATACAGCCATGCAGCCTGTGACCTCAACCATTGCCCCCCATACCTACTGAAAAACTCAAGCATATTATTCCGCTCCCTACTTCTACAATGGATATACTCATCACTACTAGAGGGTTATTTCCCACAAGAACTCAGTGAAATCATAATAACTCCGATATTAAAGGACCCTAAAGGAGCAAAAGACCAACCATCCAATTACAGACCCATTGCCTCAATCCCATTGTACATCAAACTGATGGAAGGTCTCGTAGCAAAAAAATTTAGTCTCTTACCTAGAGAATCACAACATACTCCACCCCACACAATCGGGATTCAGAGCCAAATACAGCACGGAGACACTACTAGGAACACTAATGGACACTGCAAGACAACACCTCTGTACAGGCAAGAAAATACTGCTGATACAACTAGACCTTTCTGCAGCCTTCGACTTGGTAGACCACGACATGCTTCTACAAGCTCTCAATTCAATAGGAATCTCAGGCAAAGTACTTGCATGGTTCAAAGGATTCCTACAATCAAGAACTTACAGAGTTAAAACAATGCAAGAAAAATCAGAACCATGGTCCAACCTCTGCAGAGTTCCCCAAGGATCACCCCATCACCTACATTATTCAATATATACATAGCCTCCCTCAGCTACCACCTAGATAATCATGGCATAATTTCATACAGCTACTCAGATGACATCACTATTCTCCTACCCGTCGACCAACCAGAACCCTTCATGACAAGCACAATACACAAAACTCTCGATTCAGTTGCAATTTGGATGACAGAGCACAAATTAAAACTTAACCCTGACAAAACAAATTTCATCCTACTAGAAAACAACAAAACTCCAACATTAACTAATCTTGTAATAAACTCTATCTCATACCCAATACAACCTACACTAAAATTGCTAGGAGTCACAATTGACAGAGGCTGCACCATGCAACCCCAAATTAACAAAATAATAAAGGCATCGTTCATGACCATGAGAAATCTAAGAAAAATCCGAACATTCTTCGAAAAGAAGCAATTTCTACTATTGGTACAATCTCTTATCCTTGGGATTATAGACTACTGCAACATACTATACCTACCTTGTCCTGTGACCATGATGAAGCAATTGCAGAAAATACAGAATACAGCCCTGAGACTTGTCTATTTCCTAAAAAAATATGACCATATCACAGAGGCATACCATGACTTGCACTGGCTTCCAATAGAAGCGAGAGTGCACTTCAAATTCTACTGCTTACTTTACAAGGCTCTCAACGGAGAAAGCCCAATCTACTGGAATAACCGACTAAATCAATTCTCCTCAACCAGACACAGAAGATCCCACTCACTATTCACTCACCCATCATCCAAAGATGTCAAACGAAAAAAACTTTATGATAACCTAATAGCCTCCAATGCAGATAAACTGGACAGACAAATCACCACTCTGTTATCTTCGACTACAGACTACAAAGCCTTCAGGAGAGATATTAAAACCATACTCTTCAAAAAACACATAAAACCTATCCAGCACAACCAATCCCAACCCTCTATTTACCCTTAGATCTCTCTAATACTCTTTTATCTACCAAATGTTATCTAAAACCCATAATTTCACCCTATTCTTATCTCCTAAAGACCTCCACTCCCCTTTGGTAACTCTTTACCCAACATATATTACCTTAAAAATTCTGTGTCATCGCTTATTCTATTCCTTCAAATTTTGAATGTAATTTTTGTTTTAGTTTGAATGTAATCCGCCTTGAACCGCAAGGTAATGGCGGAATAGAAATCACTAATGTAATGTAATTATATCATTGGGGGCTTATCTACTGCCACATTACCCATCCAAAAACTTACATTTTGGATGAGGACCCATCCTTACATTTTGGGGGGTCGTCTTCCTGTTCCCTCAAGAAGATTTTCAGCTGGGTAAGTATAACTTAATTTTTCTTTTATGCACTAGGTATGATTATATGCTGCAAAGACAAAGCGAGAGAGGGTATTTTACATTGAAAAGTCCTAGACAAAGCGAGAGAGGGTATTTTACATTCAAAAGTCCTTGTGCAGTTTTGATTGGTGATTGATTATAGAAAGAGTGAGATAAGAATCAAAAGCCCTTGTGCACCCCCTTAAATTGTGGTTTAGACTGGATGACACACTTGTGAAAAGTTCCAGTAATACCTGTATATTGTGGGTTTTATATTTGGTGAGATTTTACTTATCAAAAGGCTTTGTATTTTTACTTTTACTTGTGCCTGCTTCAAGATGATTTGCATTTTATGATGTGCTATCAGATGATGTTACAGTAAGAAAATTTGGTTTAATATTTGAGCTGCTCTGAAGAAAAAGCTAGAAATCCAGCTGTTTTGGATGTGGTATGAAGGTTAAACAGTCACTCAATTAAGACACACCACATCTGTACTAACAATTTATTTTACTTTGTGCTTTTAACTCTATTTCCCATCATTCTCTGCCCTGGTGAAGGACCAGTTCAGATTGGGCTAGAACTGGCAGCTGGCAACTCTGTTCTTCTAACAAATTTATTTTTTTAATTTATCTGTTTATTCATTTGAAAATAACATCAAGCATTACACTTGTTAAGGAAATACGAACAGAAAATTTTTACATAGAAAAATAGAAACAGTAACAATACATCTTCTTCTTAGACCCCAAATAAGACAATAGGGAGACTTTAAATTTAAACAGCAAGAAACAATAACAATGAAGGCTTTAATGGATATATTCCTCTCATATTATATCACTCATTTAGTCCCTGGTGATCCTTTTCATGTCTAGAAAGCTCCTAAGATGTTCTGGAACAAAAAAGGTATATTTTGTCCCCAAGTATTTAATGAGGCATTTACAAGGGTAAACCAATTGGAAAGTGGCTCCAAGATCTTTCACTTCTTGCCTCATTACTAGAAACAATTTTCTCCTTTCTTGTGTCTCTTTATTAACATCGGGGTAAATCCAAATACGCTGTCCCATAAAAGAAGCTTGAGCTTTATGAAAATAAAGTTTCAATACAGCATTAAGATATTGCTGAAACACAAATGAAATGAGCAAGGTAGCTCTTTCCTCAGTTTTTGTAGTAGATGTTTCCAAGATTTCTGAGCTATTTCCCAATTCAAATGGTTGAGGTAAAAGTCCTTGATTTGCTCCCTAATTTCTTAATGGAACCAGGTAAATAATAAATCTTATTCAAAGGAGGAATAAATTCAGGAGCAAAACCTAAAATTTGAACCAAATAATTCTTTTTTTTAAGTTCAATATTTTTTATTGAGTTTTTTGAAAAAATATAAGAAACAGTTCAAGTACAGGGTATCAAAAAATAAAACAAAACATTTAGTATAACAAATATTCAGTTATATTGTGCAATGTAGAATTGAATCGTTTTAAAAGATCTAAAGTACTAGGACTGTTCATGAAAAGATAATAAAAGAAAAGATAAGAGGAAAGAGAAATTGAAGGAAGAAAGAAAAAGAATAAAATGAGGAAAAAGATGAAGGTAAAGAAAAAGAAGAAGAAGAAGAGAGGAGTGTCTATGAAATAGATTGAACATATGAGTCTAGGAATTTCCAGGGTGATTTACATTGTGTCAAACTTTTGGAAAGTCGAATTATATTTTTCTTTTCATAAGCATACGATTCAAATTTATGATACATGCTCAAAGAATTCCACCAAAAGGTATAGTTTAGTAATGAAGAGGACTTCCAATTTTTCAAGATGTGCATAAGGGCAGTCACAAACATTGCATCAATGAGTTTAGGAGGACAGTTAGACTGTGTAAAACAAGGGTGTTGAGATCGGAGAATTATAATGTCAAAGGAAATTTCTTCTGAACAATTGGTAATAGACTTTATGGTGTCCCAAATGCATGTCCAAAAGGAACGAACTTTAGCACAGTGGAAAAGCATGTGATCAAGAGTCCCAGCTTCTTTCATACAATTCCAACATATAGAGTCTTGTTTTAGGTTAGCTTTCCACATCCGAAAGGGTGTCCATACCGCATTCCACATAATGAAGAACATTGATTGTGAGACTCTGGATGATAAAAGAGGTCGGTTTGTCGATGACCAGAAGAGTTCCCAGTCAACATCAGTAAGTGAGGTTGTCAGCATAGATTCCCAATGTTTCATGGAATGAGAGGAAAATGTGAAAGAGTGATCTCTTAGAATACTATAAAAGAGAGATATCGCTTTACCTTTTGATATAGCCAATGTGGACCAGTGATACAAAGTGTGAATGGATGTCATATAATCAAAGCGTATAGACATAGAAGATAACGTCTTAGTAAGAGAAAGCCACTGTGAGTAAGCAGAAGGAGACAATGAGTAAGTAGAGCAAATTGTGACAAAGGGAACAAACGAAGTGAGAGTGGTTATCTGATGGAGAGACCACAAACCAGCCCGCTGCCACCTTTTCCATGAAAGAGATTTACTATTGATTTGGATTTTGGGGTTATTCCAAATGGACAAGAGTGGACTGTCTTTAATTGAAATCTCTGCGATTACGTCTAGTATATGAAGGGCATGCTGCGTTGCACTCAATAAGGAGTAACCAAATAATTCTTAAACAATTCAACAGAAGAAATTTCTACCATCCTTGGGAAATTTAATAGTCTCAAGTTCAGGCATCTATTGTAATTCTCTAGTTGCTCTATTTTCTTATGTACCAGAAGTTTATCCTTTATCAATTCAGCATTAATAAAAGAGAGAGATTGGGTCGGCGTGGGAGACCAGCTCCGTCTCCCGATGTGCCACCCCCCTCCCTTTGAACCAACTTGAAATAGGAAAAGACAGGGAAATCAACATAACTATAGTAAACATGAATCTCCTAGTGTTTCTATTGATCTATTTAATAAGCACTAACATTAAGGACGTTAACTCACTCTATCCATATAACTTCACTCTGTCCATAACCCTGATATACCCATTAGGCTTCTAATTAACCAACAGGAAGAAAGAGTAAATCATATTAAGGTAATCACAAGTAACGGAAGACAACAACGTACCCTAAAAAAAAGGGTAAGGGGAGAAGTAAAACCTATCCAAACCACCACACTCACCAGACCGATCTCATCCACTTCAGTTCCCAGTGCTTACCTCAATACTAGATTGGTAAGAACAAAGCTTTCTTAATCAAAGATTGGATCATCAGCAAACAAATAGCCTGTCTCTTTCTAACAGAAACATGGCTATTGTCTGAAGGGGCTCGGAGGAGCAGCGGAGAGGCCAGGCAGAGTCGGGCGGAGGCGGGCAGGCAGGCGATCCAGCGGGGGTAGCGGCGAGAGTAAGCTCCGCCCACCCCACCACGTCAGAGGCAGCGTCAGCGCCCGGGCTCCCCCTTAAAAGGGGCGAGCCAACGGCACGCAGCCGTTCGGTGCGCAGCGAGAGCGCCTTTGCGAAGGAGCCTTGCGAGGGAGCCAGAAACGCCAAGTAATCACTTTCTTTTCTCTTTTCTCCTTTCTCTCTCTCCTTCCCACAGCAGGAGTACACCAGCACATTACGAGAGCGATGGAGGACCCAGGATCCCAGAGGTACTTTCCGGTATACTGCACAGAGTGCAATATGTACGACTACCTCCTCTTGGGAAGGCGGGAGTACATATGCAGTCGGTGTCAGGAACTGGAAAGCCTGAGGATGGAGGTCAGCAGATTGAGGGTCAGGGTCCAGGAACTGGAGGGACTGGAGGGACTGCGCACCACAGAGGAGACGAGCTGGTCAACCAAGGACACAGACGGAGCAGGCCCCATTGTGGAACAGGTGAGGGACCTCGAGAGATTCATCGAGGAGGCCTATAGGAAGGTGGAGTAACAGGACCAGCAGCTGCACAGACGGATGTCGGCAGACAAGACCCAGGATCCACAAGGCGACACCGGGGAAGGACCTAGCGGAGGAACCACGCAAGAGGAGGAGACCGTGACTCACCGGGACCCCGAGGGAGAGACACCGCACTACACCATGGACACGGACCTGAGACAGAGGAGGTTGCTGAGGAAAGGGAAGTCTGCTATTGTGGTGGGAGACTCGATCTTGAGAGAGGTAGATAGTCACGTAGCTGGAGGAAGGGAGGACCGGCTAGTGACTTGTCTCCCAGGGGCCAAGACACGAGACATCACTGATAGGATCGAGAGGATCCTGGACGGAGCAGAGACAGAGGAGACTGCGGTGATAATCCACGTCGGAACGAATGATGTGAGCCTGAGGAACTTCAGCATGGCCACACTGACTGACCAGTTCAGGGTCCTGGGACGAAAGCTGAAGCGGAGTACCCGGAGGATAGCATTCTCAGAGATCCTGCCTGTACCGAGAGCAGATGCAAAGAGGCAGGCAGACCTCCAGGCTGTGAATGCATGGTTGAGGAGATGGTGCCAGGAGGAGGGCTTCCACTTTGTGAGGAACTGGACGTCCTTCTGGGGAAAGAGCAAGCTCTACCGGCGGGATGGCCTGCACCTGAGCACAGCGGGAACTAGACTACTGGCAGCCAATGTGAGGAAGGAGATCGAGAGGGCTTTAAACTGAGGAGAGGGGGAAAGCCGACAGCTGATCTGATGTTGACGCTTCGGACAACAGTATCCAGAACAGATGCTGAACAGGCTGACTGCAAGGAGGAAGTAGAGGGACCAGTGGATCTTATGATCAGACAGCGAGGGAAACATCAGGTAAAGGGAGCATGCTGGGAGGAGACTAAGGGGCATGGAGACACAGGGGCGAAAGCTGAGGGCAATATAGGGGTGCCACAAGGCGAGGGGGATCAAACAGAGGTTCAAGGGATGATAGCCCAGGAGGGGGCCGGTAGGGCTAGAAAACCCAGAGGAAAAGCGGGGAAGTGGGGTGGCGGGAATGTGGGGAAGCCGAAAGCTACGAGGGTAAAGGCTGAGGGCAAAGCAGAAGCACAGGGAACAGGAGAACTGCCCGGAATTCAAAGGGAGGCGGCCCAGGTAAATGCGGAGGTGGAGGAAAAACGACGGGACCTGCGGTGCTTATACGCAAATGCAAGAAGCCTCATGGCCAAGATGGGTGAACTAGAAGTCGTGGCCAAGGGGGAGGATCTGGATATAATTGGAATTACAGAAACCTGGTGGACAGAGGAGAATCAATGGGATGTGGCGCTGCCGGGGTACAAGCTCTACAGGAGGGACAGGACCCACAAGAAGGGGGGAGGCATAGCACTATATATAAAGGACTCTATCTACTCGGTCGGGATGGATATGGCAACGAAGGCAGAGGGGCTGGAATCGCTATGGGTCAAATTGCCGGGAAACAAGGGTGCAGGCATAAAACTGGGGCTGTACTATCACCCAAACAGTGTGCAATCCTCACTCAGCAGGATAAACCATTCAAAACAGAACAGACCAACTTGTAACGTTCTTCAATTTTCTTTATTCAAAAACTTTTCTTTTTTCTTATCATTCTTGCTCCAATGCTCAAATGCCCGACGGGACCCGTTTCGCCAAACTGGCTTTATCAAGGGTTCTAGCAAGGAGCACTTAATTTGGCTTCCTCTTGCAGCCGAGGCAGGAGCAATGTTAGGCTGATTTTTGGGTTGAAGAAGTCCGATCACATAACCCCTTCCTACCTACTCCTGCACTGGTTGCCAATGGAGGCACGTGTGAAGTTTAAGTTGGGATGTTTCTGCTTTAAGACACTATACGGTTTAACCCCTAAATATATAACTGACCTCTTCTACTTCTCAACCAACAAACATAAGAGAAGCTCACACCCGAAGTTCGTCTCCCCACCGGTTAGAGGATGTAAATTTAAAAGACAACATCTCTGTTATCAAGCAGCATTATGGGGCAAAGACCTGGAAAAATTACTTAGGCATACAAACCACTATGGTGAATTTAGGAAACACCTAAAAACATATCTGTTCTTGAATTAACTAGGTAGCTGATCTGAACAATCTCTCCCACAACAACTGCTCTCATATACTGTAAGTCATTAATCTCCAACTCTGTAAGTTCTACTCAATTGTAGCATTCACTAGCTGATGCCCCGGCGTTGCAGGGGTATTTAATTATAGCAATAACACTGTAAATGGATTCAAATAAAGATACTTTATAGTGGTGAATGAAATTATTTTTTTACAGCTTTATAAAAAGTACAATATTCAAATTATAATGTGAAATATTTGACAAAATGAATACAATACAACTAACACAAAACTTGATAATAAACAACATTTTTAGTTTCACCTCCAGGAGCAAGAACATATAAATTCTTGGGTGAACCCACCCTTGAGCAAGCAACATAGAGTTGACCATGGGAAAAACAGGGGGGATCTTAAATCCACTCCACAATATGTAATAGTCTGTCCCTGTGATTTGTTGATTGTGATAGAGAATGCAAGTATCACTGGAATTTGCAATCTCTTAAACTGAAAAGGAAGATGTGTTGCAAGTTTCGTTCAAATCGGGCAAGCCGTTTTTGCGTTGGCAGCTTTGTACAATTTTTCCATTGACATGAATGGGTGAAATCTGATTTTCTGTTTGTAGCTCCGCCTACGTATGCAGGAGGGCCGTGAGACCCCCAGAACATATCACCCCAGGTAGTGAGGGATCTGCATACCAAGTTTAGTTCAAATCGGGCAAGCCGGTTTTGCGTTGGCAGCTTTTTACATTTTTGCCATTGACATGAATGGGTGAAATCTGATTTTCTGTTTGTAGCTCCGCCCACGTGTGCAGGAGGGCCGCGAGACCCCCAGAACATATCACCCCAGGTAGTGAGGGATCTGCATACCAAGTTTCGTTCAAATCGGGCAAGCCGTTTTTGCGTTGGCAGCTTTTTACATTTTTGTCATTGACATGAATGGGTGAAATCTGATTTTCAGTTTGTAGCTCCGCCCACGTGTGCAGGTGGGCCGTGAGACCCCCAGAACATATCACCCCAGGTAGTGAGGGATCTGCATACCAAGTTTCGTTCAAATCGGTCAAGCCGTTTTTGCGTGATCGCGGCACATACACACACACACATACATACACACATACATACCTCCGATTTTATATATATAGATTTTAATCATTGTAAACCACATAGAACTTCATGGTCCTGCGATATATAAACTGCTATTATTATTATTATTTAAGAACATTTATTTCTTCATTTACTGCTTGAAACTTAGGGCTCCTTTTATGAAGGTGCGCTAGTGTTTTTAGCGCGTGCTACACTGCCGTATGCGCTAACCCCATGCTACCTAGAAAATACTAACGCCAACTCTATGGAGGTGTTAGCGTCTAGCGCACGCTAAAAATGCTAGCACATCTTTGTAAAAAGAGCCCTTAATTTAATTATCCTTTTTTATATCCTGTACTGTTTTTGCTAAAGAGTCTACCTTTTTCACTAGAGAAGATGTTTCCTCCACCGTTTTTTGTAGTGCTCCGTCCATCCTCTGGATCGCTTTCCAAACTTCTAGCAGGGTCACCTCCGAGGGGGTCGAGATAGTCAAAAGACTGTCTTCCACCAATGGTCGCATTATATTCCCTGCTACTCCTTCCTCCATCTTGCTTCCCTCACTGGAGATAACTCCCGCAGCTGCTCCGGCATCGGGACTTCTTAACTGCATAGATGGGACAGTCACGGGACACGGAGATACTACTGGGCCAGGAGGCGAGAGAGACTTCCGGCTCTGGGGTGGCACCCGTCCCGGGACGCCAACTCCAACGAGCCTCGCGTTCCATCCTGGAGAGGAGTTCTGGCAGTAAAATCCAGCAGAGTCTGTCGCAGGGGCTTAGAAGTTCCGGCTGGTGGGGGAACTGACTGAACTAAGCCCTTCCTTTTGGTATTTTTAAAAATTTTCTTATATTGTTTCCAGCTAAACTTCTGTCTGTGAATTTCAGGTAGTAACCTTTGTTTTAAAGTGGAGGCATAAGAGTGTGGGCGACTCTTACTTAACATGCTTTATCTCCACTTTTCTACCTATTAATAAAGTCTCCCTCAAGTGGGAGCATTTCAGTCTCAAAGGCTACACACAGACAGGGCCATTTAAAAGGCCATATAAATATATGAGCAAGGCCCATGTACCAAGGCAGACTTCTGCAGCCTCAAATATAGACGTTTTTGATTTTTAAGAACTCACAGGAATTGTACAGAAATATTTTGAGAGAAAGGGAGGTCCATATGAAGGTAATTTGCTAAAACACACATGGTACGATATTCAGAAACAAATGGTTAATCATTCTCAGGAGTTTAGAAAGAAACAAATAAACAAAAGTGCCTTTACATCTAAGGCCTATGCAGAGGACTTAATAGCATCAGACAGGAAAATTCTGACTTGAACACTCAGTGCCATCAGTTGTAAGGGGAGCTAGCCCACGCCCAGTGGGAGGCTCCAAAAGCCTACCTCTGAGCTCTGGGAGAGCAAATCCGAATTTTGGGCTTGTCAGATGACGTCACCAATGTGTGGCTGACTGAGACTGCTTGTCCATGGAGAACTTAGAACTCTTTCACCCCTGCCAACTGATACACTAAAGCAGTTTGCATATAGAGTGTGAATAATTGAAGCTGTACTTAAGAGCATGAACACTGGCCCAGTTCAGCAGATTATGGTCAGAGAGAGCATACAGAATTTCTTTTAGAATTATTATCCCCTGAGATTACTAAACACCTTCTATTGTTTTCTTATGACCCTAAAGCAACCCCTTTTGACACTTTACTGCTCAGGATTGGGTCTGTGTGGAAGACCCAGCCAGCTCAAATTATTTCAGTATCAGAAGCCAGGAGGTGGCGTGCTGAGGGATCTCCCCAATACACAAAAAACATAAACACAGGAAATAGAGGACAGGCACCCTGGAGAGGGCATGGCAGAAGTAATTACAGAAATTCCTCCACTTACATTCCTTTTTATGAGCTCAGGGCCCAAAAGGAAGAATTAGAAAAAGAAAAAATTAAATAGGAGCAGGATAGACATACAATGCAGTTAGAACTGGACAAAGTAAAGAGTGATTTGACAGCTAGGAAAAATAGCACTAGCGCATAGGGATGTCCTGAGTCTGTCCAAATACCAAGGTGACACAAGCCTTCACAGCCCTGCCTGACTTCTTTCACTTACCTGTGGACTCATTTCAAGAGACGCGGGATAAGGGAAAGAATTCAGACTCAGAATTCAGCTTGAGGTATGTGGCGCCTTTGATATTGGACACTTGCAGCCACCCCAATGTTAATAGTACCATAGAGCAGTGTTCTTCAATCACCGGTCCGTGGACCAGTGCCGGTCCGCAGAAATTTTCTGCCGGTCCACAGTGCCGGCACCTCCATCGGGCCCAAGAGATTGTTTTGTAGCCACCGGTCCTCAGTACAATCAATGTGGTGTCTTCAGGCTGGCTCCCTGAGTGCTGCAGTGCACAAAGCCGTGGGAAAAGGCTTGCGCCTGACCCGGAAGCCTCTGTGACGTCGCAACATCAGAGGGAAGGCTTCCTGATGAGGCATGGGATGCGAGCGAAGAGCCGCTTCCCACAGCTTTGTGCAATGCAGCACTCAGGGATCTGGCCCAAAGACCCTGCGTTGATCACACCGTGAACTGGCCTGAAGCTAACACCAGGGGGCAGGCCAAAAGGCAAGGCACATGGAGGGAGAGAGACAACAACGGTAGGGGAAATGCTTTTATTTTTTTTATTTAGTGATTTTACATCTGCCCTAATTGTCTGTCTTAACTGTCTGTTCAGGAAGAAATGCATTTGTTTGGTTTTCTCTGGGGGTTGTACTGGTTGCAGAGTCTTGCATCTTAGGATTTGTTTGTGAATATTAGTACTTTTAGTTTTTGGGCCTGCATTTGCAAGGGTTTGTTTGTGAATATTAGCACTTTTAGTTTTTGGTCCTGCATTAATTGCTTGGGGTTATCTGTTTTCTGGTAGGAATGAATGTTGAAAAGCATACAGTGTGTTTTGTGTATTTTAATTTTGTGGTTAACCATTATGTGTTGTTAATACAATTATATTGTATGTGTGTATATATGAAAAATGGATGGAAAAAATTGTTACAATTAGTACTATTATGGGGGCGGGGTCTGGGGTGAAGATTGGGTGGAGATGGACACAACTTAGCCCATTGTTCTTAATCTACCAGTCCGCGGACCGGTGCCGGTCCACAAAATAATTATTTTTTTTCTGCCGATCCATAAGTGTCAAAAGGTTGAAGAACACTGCCATAGAGGGTCAGGATAAATTAGCTTTGATTGATACAGGGGCCAGATTCAGTTTTACAGATAGAGCGCTTCCTACTGGAGATAAGAAAAATGTGGAAATTTGTGAGATTCAGGGTATAAATGACAAAGCTTCAAAGTGTGTGTCTATCCCTGTAGAAAAGGAACAAATGAAGGAAACTACTGCCACCACGAGTGAGAATGCACAGACAGAAATAATGGATGTGGATGGCCTTGCATTGTTCATGAGGTCATTCCCATGCAGTTAGCTACTCAGTTCACTAAGGCAGCTCAACTACATGATCTTAGTGTAATTATCTCAGAGGCTGCAGATGTTTCAGTTTGGGCACAAGAAAAGCTAGATTGTGGGGAAAATGCACACTGAACTTTTGTTAGAGGGTGAGAATCCTTCATCATAAACACAGCACCTAGTACTTCACATAGCAAAAGAAGTGGTGCCTAAGATCGAGGAGAGGGGTCTGAGTGGACCTATTTCTTCAACATGTGGTGCTCCAGCTTGGTCAGTTGCTAAAACAGGGGGCTCCGTTAGGCTCACTATAGACTCTCAGGCCCTAAATAAAGTTTCAAAGTCTGTAGCACCTGTGGTAGCCTCTTACTATGAAGGAATGTTTAAATTTAACCCCAAATGTACATTTTTCTCTGTCTTAGACATGTCTAATGGTTTTTGGGATCTACTCCTTGCCCCTGAATGCCAGGATTAGACAGTGCAGACCAAAGAAGACACATCCAGCCTGGACTGGACCTCTGCACAGCAGTGCCTACTCCTCAGAGTGCAGTGGGAACCAGGTGGCAGAAATGTGGTCTCAGTTGGCCTGAATGGAACATGGACAAATTTTGCTCTACATGACCTTGATGATGTTGATTTAAAATGTTTCTTCTTTTTCTTAGCAGCCAGTTAGAATATATACATAGCTATCCCAGACAAGTTTTGGCACAGAGATATTTTTAATGTGCTCCAAGGATCCTCTTTATCACTGCAGAGATAGAGATGCTCCAAGAAGACATTAGTTTTATGCCTTTTCTTATGAGATGGTTATGCTATGCATTATTTGTACATTTACTTTGCTCATGTGTGCACACAAGTATGTCTAGCGCTATATTTTTATTTATTTTTTGTTGTATAACACTGTTTATTTGCAGATTTAAGTTCAGCCCTGAATCTTTGACAAATGATAGAAAGTTTAAGGTCTACAGGAGCTCTATGTTTGTTTGTCTGTGCCATGTGGTCTCTGTTTTGTTTTAGTTTATGGAGTACCCCAGAAAACATAACATTGGCTATTTCTAGAGCTCTTTTTCCACTTTTTACTAGCCAAATTGTGCAATGTCATTTTAGCTATAGTTTTCATAGCCTAGGTGTAGCTTAATTAGGGGTTATATTATTAAGAAAAGGTTTTATATAGTATTTATTCCATGGTGCTCTCTAGATATGATCAATTCAGCACACATTTCTGACATAATTTTTTTGTTGTTGTTCAATACAATCAGTACATAATTATACCAGGATACACCTGGCGGGGCCTCCGCGTGTGCGGATCACCGGACTTGATGGACCTAGGGTCTGTTCCGGGGATGGCGCTTCTTATGTTCTCTCTGGAGTGCCATAATAGTTGTGTGCGGCACACAAAAACATTTATATATTTTTTTTAAATGTCCTATTAAGTACCTGAATATTCTCTCTCTCTTGCCATATCTATACCAGTTTAAATTGTCACATGTTGCCACACTCAGTACAGGCAACATGGTCTCTCTCTCTCTTTCTATCTATTCTTTGGATCACCTCACTGGGAAAGTCAGCTGCTGGATGATACCTGGACTCCTTTCGAGCTGGTGTATCTCTCCCTGTATGTGCAGTTTAAAGAGCTCCTGTGTAGATACCAGCTCCTGTGTAGATACCATCTCATTCCAAGGGTGAACCTCACCAGTTTAAAGAGACTGACAGCTCCTGCTGGACTAATTCATCCTTCTGCTCCCTGACTGGAAAGCTCTCCTACTCCTCTACTTCCTCACACATGTTGTATTACCTTGGAGCTGGACATTTTTGTTTTCACCTGTTCTTTCCACAAAATGTTTCCCGTTCTTTGGATCCCCGGATTAGTGCTGCCCGATTCAGGCAAAAAAATTTCGATTCAATTCGATTTTCCTGCCAAATTGGGTGGTTTTTTGTTTGTTTTTTTTCAAACATCCTGTTGGGTTTATTTTATAGCCTCTAACCAGTAAAGTGTAGCAAACTCAACACTAAAATCAATGGCCAGTATTAAATGATATGAAATATGAGATAAATCCATATGTTAAAAATATGTAAATACATAATTGAAAACATAAATGTACATGGTGTTAAAAAGGAATCTGAAGTGTATATTGAAAGGACACATTTTAATGGATAAGTTTTCTGTCTCTGTCTAAAAGGATGTATTTTGTTCCTGCCTGTGCTGGAGGTAATCAGATGCAGAATGTTTGTGTTTACTCTCTTAATGGTTTGGGAAGAGGTCATTTAATTTATGTTAACTAGGTTAGTTGTCTGAGACATGAGGGCTCAACCCCCCACACCTTTAAGATTTAAACAATGAAGTACATATCCTGCTCATTCATCCCCCCCCCCTTTCTGGTGTTGATTACTTCTTTGAAGCCTATGTATCCTGTCACTAGATATGATCTGTACTTACGTCATCTGCTAATACCACTGAAGATATATAAATGAATGCAGACTGATAATAAAACAGGCAAAATCTCTTTAGAATACTGGCTACCTATTTTTCTTTCTGAGGGGAATTGCCTCCAGATGACAGAGTGTTTTGCAGGGCAGTTTCGGGACCAAGAAACGGATCCTGTTCGTTTCAATTTGGGGGCTCGTCCGGGATGGACTTGACATTACCAATATTTTGTGAGTATTTCTGAATTTTGAATTCTGTTCTTTAATACTCACAGGTATTGGAGTCATGTTCCAACCCTTTATTTATATTGTAGGGTTTTTGGTAAACCCGCCGCGGTTACTGTTCTTTTGGCAAGGACAAATATTAATGTGGAGTTTTCGGTAAATTCCCGCCGCGAAAATAAGCAGCTGCCATTCTTTCGGGAAGAATGAAATTAAGTGAAGACTTTTGGAAAGTCTCTATTGTGGATTTATAGAAACGTCTGCACATTCTGTCATCTGTACCATTCTTTGCATGCGCTTTTCTCTTCTATCGCTTAGATAAGATTTTATAGAGTATAAGATTATATTGTATATTATTAATGTACCTTGCTTATAAGGTAAGGTAAGCGAAAAAAATTTCTGCATTGTTATATTGTTTTTTTATTGAAAAAATTCCTGCATTGTGATATTGTTTTTCTAATGGGTCATAAAGGCACTTAGGATTCTCCACCTCCTAGACAGATGAGACTTTGATCGCTTCAGTAATATTTAAGAGAGCTGAACATTCAGCGATTTACAATATGTGGAGGGAGTACAGAGTACAGAGACTATTAGGAATCAAAATTACAAAATATAATGTTTGCTAAGAATTTCGGAGCTGACCTGTAAAGAAAAATCGCAGCTTTCCTGAAAAAAGGAAAAAAAAATTACAATGTACAGTTTGTTTAGAGATTCAGAAACAGCAAGAATTAGGATTTCAGAGAGCATTGTGAAAAGAAAAAGTACTTGGTGAGGTTCTGTTTAGGTGATGTATCTGTCGAATAGGGTAGTTTTTATGAGTTTTCTAAAGGCATTGTAGGTCAGTTCAGCTTTATTAATGTGACTGTCTAGCCAATGTTGTTGTTTATTTGCTTGGAGCATGAAGGTTCTGTCCAGAAAGGTTTTGTATTTACAATTGGTTATGCTTGGGTATGCAAAAAAGATAGCTGTTTCTGGTTTGTCTTGTTGGGTTGTGGAGTGCGAAATGGGTTTGTAGATATGTAGGTGCTGGTCCCCAAACTAGCTTGAAACATATGCAGGAGAACTTGAATAATATTCTTGCCTCGACTGACAGCCAGTGCAGTGGTTTGTGATGGGAGATGACATGGTCATTCTTTTTTAATCCATATATCAAGCGGACAGCCGAGTTCTGAATGATACCCAAATAAATGATATTACAATAGTCCAGGGTAGAAAGCACTAGTGATTGCACTAGTAATCTAAACGAAAGTGGGTCAAAGTATTTTTTGATGGTCTTTAATCTCCATAACATCGTGAAACATTTTGTTGCCACTATATTCGTGTGTTCAATCATAGTGAGGTGTGTGTGTCCAATGTGACTCCCAATATTTTTATTGTGTTGGTAATTGGGTAATCATGGTCTTTTATATGTAGCGTTGAATTGGCAATTTTATCCGTTGGGCTTGCAAGGAAGATTTTTGTTTTTTTCTGTGTTAAGTTTCAGTTTGAAGTTGCTTGTCCAATGTTCTATTTCGGTCATTATATGAGTAATGTATTTTGAGATTTCATTTGTTATGCTATTCACTGGGATTACGATGGAGATGTCGTCTGCATATATGTAATAGATCAGGTTTGGTTTTTGCAGTGGGTGTCCTAGAGAGGATATGTAAATGTTGAATAGGGTAGGTGAAAGAGGTTGTGGATGTGTGGTATGGGTGAAGCAGTTGAGTTGGAGTCGGAGATCTGATTCTGATTCTGTGGCAGTCTTTCTCCTTTGTTGTAGTGACAAGCAGGCTGACTAGTTTTCAGCACTGTTTGTAGGCCGGCTGAGAACTTTTCAGCAGCTCGTTTGATACATAGATAAATTGTCTGAAATAAGTTTTTAAGAATGATAAAAGAATATTGGAAATGTTATAAAATGTTAATGTATATTCAGTGGACAGAACGAATATGGTTTCTAAAACTTTTAAACGTAGAAGAGTTCCCTGTAAGTAGGTTTCAGGTTTGTTTGGGGAACTTACCGAAACAAAATGAAAAAGGGTAGAAATACATTTGTGTAATTATTAAAACAGACAGTCAGAAAGGCATATATTTAAAAACAAAGCAAAACAAATTATAATGAAAAAGAAAGAGAGAAGGATGAAAACAAAAGGGAGGAAACAAAAAATAAATAATCTAGCACTTTGTAGAAAAGATTAAAATGAATAAGAAAAGCAAGGAGCAAAGTCCCATTACAGTCATAAGAACATAAGAAGAACATAAGAAGTTGCCTCCACTGGGTGAGACCAGAGGTCCATCTTGCCCAGCGGTCCGCACCCGCGGCGGCCCATCAGGTCCACGACCTGTGAAGTAGTTTATGAACACCTCTACAACCTACCTCAAGTTCTATCTGTACCCCTCTATCCCCTTATCCTCCAGGAACCTATCCAAACCCTCCTTGAACCCTTGTACAGAGTTCTGGCCTATCACATCCTCTGGAAGTGCGTTCCATGTGTCCACCACTCTCTGGGTAAAAAAGAACTTCCTAGCATTTGTTCTAAACCTGTCCCCTTTCAATTTCTTCGAGTGACCCCTAGTGTTTGTGGCTCCCCATAGTTTGAAGAATCTGTCCTTATTTACTTTCTCTATGCCCTTTAGGATTTTGAAAGTTTCTATCATGTCCCCTCTAAGTCTCCTCTTCTCTAGGGAGAACAGACCCAGCATTTTTAACCTTTTATCAGTTTAGTCGCCCTCCTCTGCACTCCCTCGAGTACCGCCATGTCCTTCTTGTGGTACGGCGCTCAGTACTGCACACAGTACTCCAGGTGCGGGCGCACCATTGCGCGATATAGCGGCATAATGACTTCTTCTGTTTGTGATACCCTTTTTGATGATGCCCAGCATTCTGTTTGCTTTCTTTGAGGCTGTCGCACACTGCGCCGATGGTTTCAGTGATGTGTCTACCATCACCCCCAGGTCCCTTTCAAGGTTACTCACCCCTAGCAGTGTTCCCCCCATTTTGTAGCTGAACATCGGGTTCTTTTTCCCTACATGCATGACCTTGCATTTCTGTACGTTAAAACTCATTTGCCACTTGTTTGCCCAGTCTTCCAGTCTTGTTAGGTCCCTTTGCAGGTCTTCACAGTCTTCCGTGTTTCTAACCCTGCTGCAGAGTTTGGTGTCATCGGCAAATTTGATAACCTCACATTTTGTCCCCGTCTCCAGATCGTTTATAAATATATTGAACAGTAGAGGTCCCAGCACCGACCCCTGCGGAACTCCGCTCGTGACCCATTTCCAGTCTGAGTATTGGCCTTTTATTCCAACTCTCTGTTTCCTTAAAAGGACTATTATACTCCAAATGCGTCTTTAAAAAGAAAGGCCTTCAAGCTAGTTTTAAATTTATCAAGTGATGAACTTTATTAGTATGCACGGTGCCAAGGTGTCTTAAAGAGGGAATGGATAACAGGTTTTGATAAGAAGAATGTATTGTGCGATGCAGGTTGTGGGAGATTAATAACCTGTTGATGAAATCAGGTAGACCGGAAGCTATGGTTTTATGTATCAGTAACATTATTTTATAAGTAAATCAATACTCTATGGGAAGCTAATGGGAGTTAATCAAAAGTGGTGTGACATGATCAAATTTTTGAGCTTTTAAGGTGAAATGATTTTAATGGCAGTATTTTGAATAATTTGGAGGCATTATCTTTCTTTCTTATTGATGCCTTTATATAATGCATTGCAACAGGATCGAGATACAATGCAGATAGAATTGGAAAGAGTAAAAAAGTGATTTGACAGCCAGGAAAAAAAAACAGTGTTAGTGCATAGGGATGTCCTGACTTTCTGTATCTAAATACCAAGGTCACTCAAACCTTCACAGCCCTGCCGGACTCCTATCACTTTCCTGTGGACTCAATTTTGGAGACGCAGGATAAGGGAAAGAAGTCAGACCCTGAATTCAGCTTTGATTTTGGGCACTTGTGGCTGCCCCAATGTTAATAAATTAACTTTAATTAATACAGGGGCCAGAATTAGTTTTACAGATAGAGCAAGAAAAATATGGAAATTTGTGAGATTAAAGTTTCAAGTTTATTTTTAACTTATTGAATAGCTTAATTTAATTTGCTAAGCGATTTACAAATAAAAAACAAAAGGTGTACACATATGCTTATTTATAGTAAATTACATGAGTTTGACATATTAACTTACAAACTAACAGATACATAAGGAAAAAAGGGCAGAACTACAATTGTATTAATAAAGCACAAAAGAAGACATGAATGGTGAAAACAATAGGAATAGGGAATAAATAAATTAAAGGCGTCTTTAAAAAGGAAGCTCTTCAGATTGCCTTTAAAATGGTTTAGGTCATTTTCTTCTCTTAAATGCTGAGGTAAGGTGTTCCATAATTGTGGGGCCATTACAGAGAAGATATCATGATGATGAGTTCCGATAACTTTCAGTGATGGAATTATTAAGAGTTTTTGATTAATGGATCTTAAAGAAAGTGATATACTATAGGGAGTAAATAGTTATTAATGAATTGGGGTTCGTTCAAAGACAGTGTTTTAAAAACTAAAAGTAGGATTTTAAAGGTAATGCGATGAGTAACAGGAATCCAATGTGATTCGATCAGGATTGCAGACAGAGCTTGATAGGTGTGGAAGAAGCTTAATGAGTCTTAGTGCCCATGCAAATATGGATTCCCTACTTATTCAGACTTTCCTTTCTAACCTCCGTTCTCCTTTGCAGATTCTGGTCAAACAAATGATTTCAGAATGGCCCACTAGTTCTCATGCATAATTTCAGATTGAAAAAAGGAGCAGTGCGGGGTTTGAACCCCCAAGCCTCAGGTTCCTTAGGCTGTAGCACTAACCACTACGCAACACTCTCCTACGCTTTGAGATCTCTAAGCCTCGGGAAATCCTGCATTATTAGGACCAGCTACCTATCTGGGGACCGCGCCTGTCCGCTCCTCACGGAAGAGGGGGTCACGGGTTTCGTAGCGGGCGGGCCCCTGTCTCCGATTGAGATGGTAATAATCCACCTAGAAGTACTGGATGTTTTAATTGCGGAGACCCTGGTCACTGGCTTAATCAATGCCCATCTGGCCGGTGCCCAAAGCCGCCCTTTGGACGGACTTTGGTGCAAAGAGGGGAAATCCTGTATACCAGCTGCCCTTGTTATTGCTGACATGTTCTCCCGATAACCTGAAGTTTTTTCCCACTACAAATGAAACTGCTCAGACTATAGTGAACATTTTACTTCACGAAATCATCCCTGGGTGGGGATGTCCCACACACATCAACTCAGATAATGGTCCTGCTTTCACTGCCAGAGTATGCAAAGATTTAGCTATCACATTCCGCATTGAGTGGAAATTTCATCTCCCATATCACCCACAGAGTTCCGGTATTGTCGAACGCATGAACAGGACTATTAAAGATAAAATCTGGAAAGCCACAGCTGGCACATTTGTGATTTGGAAAAAAATTCCTTCTTATTGTTTTAGCTGAAATTAGGATGTTGCAAAATTAAAATGTGTTTTTCTTTTCTTTTTCTTAGCAGCGGTTCGGATATATTCATGCCCATCCCAGTTTTGGCACTAGGATATTTCTGGTGTTTTCCAGGGATCCTCTTTGTCACTGCAGAGATAAAGACGATCCAAAGAGACATTAGCTTTTCTAAATATGAGATGGTTATGCTATGCATTATTTGTCCACATACTTTACTCATGTGTTCATCTCTGTTTTGTTTTTCTATAACAATGTGTTTATTTCCAGAGATAAGTTCAGCTCTGAACACTTGACCGATGGAAGAACAGTTTGAAGCCTAGAGCTATGTGTTTTGTGTCTTGTCTGTGCCATGTGGTCTGTGTTTTGTCTACTTGTTTTGGTTTGAGGGGTACCCCAGGATATATAATATTGGCCATTTCTAGAGCTAGCTCTTTTCCCACTTTTTACTAGCCCAAATGCGCAATGTTCTTTTTTCCCTATAATTTGCATATGCTAAATGTCTTAGTTAGGGGTTATATTTTAAGAAAAGGTTTTATTCTATATCTATATTCTATGGTGCTCACTTGATATGAACCATTCAGTACACATTTCTGACATAATTTTTTAAATACATTCAGTACAGAATTATGGTCTCTCTGAATTGCCATAATAGTTATATGCGGCACACAAAAACATATCTTTTTGGAATGTCTGATTAAGAACCTTAAGTACTTGAATATTGTCTCTCTTTTGCCATAACTATACCAAGTAAATGCATTAATATTGTTACATGTTGCCACATTCAGTACAGGCAACCTGGTCTCTCTCTCTCTCTCTACATTCAGTACAGGCAACATGGCTTCTCTTTCGTTTTCTATCTCTTATTTGGATCACACTGAAGTACAGCTGCTGAATGATATAGGGACTCTTTTCAAATCCCTCCCTGTATACACAAACATCATTCCATCTCAAGGTTTAAAGAGACTGCCGGTTCCTGCTGGACTAATTCATCTTCCTGTACCCTGACTGCAAAGACACCACTAATTTCCAGTGATCCTGTGCAAACAACAGATCCTGTGCAAATCCCAAGTGTGCATCTCACCAATTTAAAGAGACTGCCTGTTCCTGCTGGACTAATTCATCTTCCTGCACCCTGACTGCAAAGACTTTTCCACACATGCTGTACACAATGTTTCCTGTTCATCGGAGATAGCCACCTTCCTAAGAACGCTTTGCTGTACAATTCCTCCTATTTAACCTATTCTATGGACATTCCAGACTTTATTTCATATGCTGTACATCCACTACCTCTTGGAATGGGGAATGAGACATTCCAAAAGCTGCTGAACTTTACTGAACTCCATACTTACATTGAACAACTTAAGAAAACCTCCAAAGAAGTGAATCATACTATCACTTTTGAAAATGGACAGATTGCACAAACTATAGAAAATTTGCTACGAGACGCTCATGTCTCAGTTTGGGAACTTTTCTTTGGGTATTCGCCCACTGCAAACCATGTATTTAATGTTTTAATTAATCCTATCTTAACTATTATACAAATTTTGCTATGTATTGTTATGATTCTCCTTTGCTGTAGAGTGAAACACATGTACATTTCTTTTAGCTTTTAAGGCAGTTATACATGAATTTCCAGTATCTTCTCTGACAACTTGCTAATTTGGTTCTAATTTGGTTTTAATTTGGCATGGCCTATTGCATTACCATTACCAGGGTCAGATATAATATTATCCCATATCCCATACTTAGATACTCTCTCTTATGACATCTTGGTACCTTTATACCTGAACCTCCTGAAAAAGCTTCATCCATTATGCACTGTTCATTCGCTCAACGACGGGTAAGATATAGATACGACCTATGCAACCTAAGACAGAGGTTTGAACTCATAATGGGAACTGTTCGTCTTCATAGCTTGGAGGACAGCTATGATATACTGTTAGAGATTGGCAAGGCATAAGCGAGGCAAGCTGGCTAAGGGTACCACAAGTTTGCTTTCATTTCAAAGAATATGGAAGATGTCAGCATAGCCGTTGCAGGCGTTCAGCATTTTCGGTTGGCATAGCTGGTGTCACCGAGGGCCTTTGGGAAATTGTATCAATCTGACTCTGGCATGGGGATGCAGATAGACCCTGAGGGCAGGAAGACGGTTTCAAGTAATCTTGATTAAATCATGATTAGCTAAAATGTGTTAATGTATTAATCAGAAACTATTGTCCGAGGCATACTGGAAATTTAACTACAGCCTAGTATTCTTTTTTGGAAATTATAGGTATGCTTCACTGTTGCCGCATTAGATTTTGCTTTAGGTGATATTTACTGGCTCTGTGGAGACCTCCGGCTCCGTGTTAAACTACCCAGCCAGTAGATAGGCCAGTGCGCTTTAGCTATGAGATAGGGGTCCCAAGAGGGGTCCCAGATGAATTCAAGGCCCGAGACCAGGTTAAGGCTAGGTTTGAGTCCCTTATTACTATCAATAAGAATGTTGATTGGATTAATTACATTTATTATAATCAGCAACGCTTTGTTGGGTGTCTAAAATTCTCCCCAGTACTTTATCCTGTTGCACCTTTATTCCTGACAATGCAGGTCCCAAGGGTAAGGTTACTATGGCCATTAAAAAATTAGAAGACCTCTCTGCTGAACTTAAACGTAATTCTGGTTTATCTAATCCTTGGGATCTGTATTTTAGTTGGATGCAGGGGTGGGTGAAAGACCTTATTGTTATATCTGCACTCTTGTTGCTTATGTAATTTTTAGACTGTTCCTGCGCTGTTTAACTCATATTACAGCCCCTAGAAAACTCCTCCTCAAGAGACATATCTAGAATATCTCTCCCTCCATGCTCATGCTGTGCATTTATGACGTCATTTTCATGACGTAAGAGGGGATTGAAAGGACACATTTTAATGGATAAGTTTTCTGTCTCTGTCTAAAAGGATGTCTTTTGTTCCTGCCTGTGCTGGAGGTAATCAGATGCAGAATGTTTGTGTTTACTCTCTTAATGGTTTGGGAAGAGGTCATTTAATTTATGTTAACTAGGTTAGTTGTCTGAGACATGAGGGCTCAACCCCCCACAGCTCTTAACACCTTTAAGATTTAAACAATGAAGTACATATCCTGCTCATTCATCCCCCCCCCCTTTCTGGTGTTGATTACTTCTTTGAAGCCTATGTATCCTGTCACTAGATATGGTCTGTACTTACGTCATCTGCTAATACCACTGAAGATATATAAATGAATGCAGACTGATAATAAAACAGGCAAAATCTCTTTAGAATACTGGCTACCTATCTTTCTTTCTGAGGGGAATTGCCTCCAGATGACAGAGTGTTTTGCAGGGCAGTTTCGGGACCAAGAAACGGATCCTGTTCGTTTCATATATAACACAAGACAAGATGAAATGTCCATGCAGTCTGTGGAAAACATAATATTAAACGACCAGAGTGGAAACCAGCAGATGAACGAGCCTTACAATACAAACTGTAAAGACAAACATTGTGAGATATGGAATCAATGAACCTGCAGAGCACAACTTGTACAATTATATGTTAAGCGGAAGGAAAGCTAAACAGACCAAATGAAGCAGTGAGTATAATGAAAGAAAGATGGTGCTGTAGTGGTAACGGTGCCAAAAACAAAACCCTAAAAAAACATAACTCGGCCATCGGGAAAAACAAACCAGATAGGACGAGTTAGACTGATTAGAAAATGGTGCCAGTACCGGAACAGATAAAGAATCCCAAGGTAAACCAGAGAAGTTAAAACTATACGCTGGAACATCACAGAAAATATGAATACCTCGGCTGAAAAACACTGTTCAATGAGCTATAATGCAGAAAAGAAAAAAAGTAAGGTAACCAAGCCAAGAAATAAAAGCTGGGAGACCAGTAGATAATACAGGGAAGGCGTCCTTACCTTGAGCAGAGCTGAACCAGCATGTTCGGCTGAGAGCTATGAAAAAGAAAGTGAAAGCAGCGTGATAAAAGAGGGATTTAAATGCTGGAACCAGCACTGGTCACTTGATCAAACACAGGTGGCCGGAACCTTGGGAGTGCTGCAAATGGACGTGTGAACTACAGGCTCCTTCATCTCAGGCTTTTTTCTGTTATTTTATGAAAGATCTTATGATAATTCTTCTTTTATTATGGCTTCTACATCTAAATAAAGTAACATGGATTTGTTTATTTGTAAGCCAAAAAGACAAAAGCAAGAACAAATAATTTCTTCTAAGATCTCTTTACCTAAAGAAATTCCAGACAACGCTGAACTGATGAATGAATTGAGAAGAACTGGATTATTATTAAAAGGAAACTCAGAGAAATTAGCAGAGCTTAGAGAAGATGTTTACAACCTGTCAAGGCAGAATGAAATTGCCAATGATAGAATAGAAAAGATGGAAAAAAGACTGAGCAATATAGAACTTGGACAGATTCAAATTCAAAGTGATCAAAAAAAGATAAGCGTTTTGGAAAGACAGATGGAAGATATGGAGAATCGCTCACGTAGAAATAATGTGAGACTTTTAGGATTAGAGGAAGGGGCAGAAGATAAATATGCTATTTTGTTTCTGGAATCTTTTCTTCAAAAACTTTTCAAGATTACTTCAAAATTTCCGTTGGAAATAGAACGTGCTCATAGAGTCCCTATGAGAAAGGTTAATAACCAAAAATATCCTAAACCTTTGATTTTTCGTATGTTAAGATATCAGCAGGCCATGGAAATATTAAAGCTAGCTAAAGAAAATAGAAATTTGGAATATAAAGGAAAAAAAAATCTTCTTTATTCCTGATTTTGCTAGCTCAACGGCTAATTTAAGAAAACAATTACTATCGTTCATACCTCAATTAAAACAGCGTGGTGCAAGATATGGTCTTTTCTACCTGGCTGTTATGAGAGTCACATATAAAGACAAAACGATTCAATTTAATAATCCAGAAAAGCTAAAATATTTTATTTTTCAACAGGAAGAACCTATGGAATAACTTATTGGAAACAGAATTGAAAAGGAAATTTGCATTGTGTGGGGGGAAAATAACCAGTTAAGTTATTTCATCTTTAATTAATTATACTGCAGGAAAATAATTATTTTCAATTTAAATGACTTTAACAGTTCGTTATTTCTCTGATTCGATTTTTAAAGTTAATGACGTAAATTCATGTTACCTATAGCAATGAGAGTGGTTCAAGATTCCAGGATGGACTTGATGCTTTTCATGATGGATTTTTTCCTGATTCTGTGGTGACATTCTTCGGATCTTAGAGGATGGTGACTTGGCGCGGCTATAGCGCATGCGTCCAAAATGGAATCAGCGTACTTCTATCAACATGGAAAGGTCAAGTGGGGTCATCTACGTCGCTGCGCTGCTATCATCCAACATAGAATCAGCGTCTATTGCTTGTTTTTTATGATGGATCTTTTGCTGATTCCGTGGAGATGTTTTTCAGAACTAAAAGAGTGGTATCGCTTGACGCGTGTATAATGCATACATCCAGAACGGAATCAGTGTTTACTTTGGTATCAACGTGGAAAGGTCAAGTGAGGTCAACTACGTCATTACGCTGGTGGCGTCCAACATAGAATTACCGGTGGCGTAGGGTCTACATGAGTTAATTGGAGACATCTCTCTCTTTGAAAATTAATCTTGGATCAATGGGAAAATGTGGTTCATTGTAAAGAAAGAGATAAATTTGCTGGAAGAGGGATCATCTGCGTCATTGCGCTGGTAGTGTACAATGTGAAATCAGCGTGGGCGTAGCGTCTGCGTTTTTAGGAATTCATCTTCGGTTAGCAAGAAAATGTAATACATTATATGGGAAAATATTAAGGAAGAGACTTCAGAAGGAAAGAAATCTATTCGTAAGGATTATGACTTTATGGATTAAAACGTACCAGTAAACAAAGAATTCATCTTATAGAAATATAAATATTTTTCTTTGGATTAAATTTGAGGTTATTAATTGGGCTTGTTATGATAATTAAATGATATTGATAACAAATGTTAGTGTTAATTAATTAAATGGTTAAAATGCTTTCATATATGTTGAAGGATATAAGAGATTATATTCAATCTGATTTATGTTTTGTTCTATATACGTATTATTTTAATCTGAATAGTAAATATAAGAAATTAAATAATAATTCCTTTGATGTTCTAATGTATTTAAATGAATTAAAAATTTAATTTGTAATTAATCAATTTATGATTATAATAATATATTTTAAATAATATTTTATTTATTTAAATATTGCAAATGGGTAGTTGGAAAAGTATTACCTAGAAAGATAAAATATTAAAGATAGTTAATGTTGAAAATGAATTAAAAATTTAAGATAAGATAATATGAAGAATATGGAGTAAGTTGGGGAGATTGAGATGATTTCAAATTTTATAGGATAAAATAAGGAAGGAAAGTTGATATGAGTTAATATATAAGTGCTTTGTGACATCAAAGGTTATTGTAAGAATTTTATGAATAAGTCTGGGAGAGCTTTATTGTCACTAGTCTAGATAGGTGCTTTCAGATATTCATATGATTTATTTGGATGGGGGAGGGGGGTATAGGGGATTGCTCATAAGAATTTATGGACATGTATTGATTAAAAAGAATGAGGGGTTTAGAAGGGGTTATGGATGTGTACTGATAAAATAAAAAAAATAAGACAATAAATTTGTATAAGGTTTTGTTTTTGAAATCAAAATTAACAATAATTAAAAATGAATCTTAAAATTTTCTCTTTAAATGTCAATGGATTAAATCATCCCATTAAAAGGAAGAAAACACTAAATTTTTTAAAAAGGCAGGCTGCAGATATATATTTTATACAGGAATCACATTTATCTGAAATAGAATCAAAAAAGCTTGAAAAAGATTGGATTAAAAACTGTTTTTAAGCTCCAACGGTGGGGAAAAAATCAGGAGTGGCTATTCTGATTCATAAGAGATGTACGGCTACTTTTACGTTAAAAGATAAAGATCCCTCAGGAAGGTGGGTATTTGTAGAAATGAAGACTGGGAATAAATCAATGGCGCTTTTGAATGTATATGCTCCTAATTCTAATCAATTAGAATTTTTATATCTTTACAGAAACTAGTCTTGCCACTGGCTACTACGAATTTAGTAGTGGCTGGAGACTTTAATGCTGTAATAGACCCATTGATAGATAAAAGTCCTAGTAGATTAATCGAGGCTGCCTGATGAAACCGTGGCTAAACTAATGCTAGTGGCAGCTGTGTGGTGAAATTTAAAGTACACGGCTGCCACTAGGCTAGAGAGTGGAGAGGTATTGCTGGCGAGGGGAGGAGGGAAAAAGAAGGGAGTAGAGTTACTGTGGACAGGGGGAGGAGGGAAGGGAGAAGGGGTACTGCTAGACATGGGGAGCAAGGAAGGGAGAAGGGGAACTGCTGGACATAGGAAGAATGTATGCCGTCAATGTTAAGGGTCGTGACAGTCAAATTAACCATAGCTACAGAGCAGAAACAGCCACCACTGTATCCAAGAGAAAAAGAAGAAAAAAACTAGAGACCAGGCCCCCCAGCTAGACCCATCTCCAGGACAGAACTGCGCTCCCTCAGTCCCTCTAGTTCCCCTTCTGCTAGAACCCTCCCCCCTGCAGTCATACACTCCACCCCACAATCATCCACAACATACTACAAACATATTCCCCATCCCCCCACCCCCTCCCAGAAAGGCCTCCCCCATCCTTACAAGTCTCTGCACCTGAAAAGGGCTGCATACACACAGCCAACCAGCCTCTCTCCCGAACCCTAAGCTAAAAGATATCAGACGAAAAGGGTCCCACCATAGCCCCCAAAACTCTCCCCACCCCGCTCCTAAGTTATGTAAGACTACCTAACCATAGGGAAAAAAGAGACCCTTGCCCATACATAATCAATGACCACCTACTTCTCCGCACCGACCCCCATTTAGACCCCCCCTCCCCCTGCCCAGCAACCCATCTCCCTTCCCTTCCACAGCATCCACATCTGCTCCAATCCCCCAACTAGGTTTGAAAACTCCCTTCTCATGCACCAGGAAGACCCCAAGAAGAACCACCCCCATGACAAAGAGCTAAGTTCCCATTCTTCCTACGGAACCCCAAGAGAGAGGGGGGTTCAGCAAAACAGTGAAAAAATGCACAGACAAGCAGATAAAGTATATGGAATTGTCCAAAAACAGGTTAGCCAGCCCAGGCAAACAGCAGCAAAAATTTGCAATACCCAGAAACTACAATGAACCCCTGGTGGCCTCCATAGTGACAAGGTGAGACCAACCTTTGCAAATAAATAGCCAAACCCCCTCCCACGCCATCCCCCCAACCCCCTCGTCAACCCCCCAATCCCCGCTACAAAACAGAAAAGGGGAAAGAAAAGAAGACAGCAAGAAAAGAGTCTGTGGGATAAACCAAAGGAGCCCCCAATGCGACCTCTGCGAACAACAATGGTCTCCCCTCCAGTGGAAAGGGCCGTTGTGCTATGGAGAGCAATGGTGAGCACAAATCATAGATAATATATCTCAACGACATAATAGCACTCGAGAAAGCGAAAAAGGGAAACAGAGAAAGGAAAGAAAGAACCCAAGACCAGGGAGAAGAAGCAACAGCCAAGAGAGGAGGAAGGCAAGGCAGACTGGCAGAACAGCCCAGAGCAATGTTCCTGCTCATTCAGCATGCTCTCTATCAGGAGCAAGGCCCTGAATGCGGCCATCTCCAGACTGCCAGCTCCTAGTGTAGGTATCTACCTCATAGTCTAAAAAAGAAAAGAAGTGAACCGAATGAGAGATAGAAACAGCAAGGGTCAAGAGCCAAACAGGCTCAACCCGTACCCTGTGGTATGTGCTAGAGTACAGGGGCACAAGGGGCAAGGGAAGGAAGGAAAAGAGCGAAAGAGAAGAAAGGGGCCCCATTCCACGCCTTTGTGGGCGAAGTACTCAACAGTCACAAAAAGGTGCATGTCTAGCAGCTCCGTTCGCCAGAGGGAATGCTAAGACTCCTCCGGGACCCCATGCGCTGCATTCGCGGGTCAGTCAACCCGGTAAGTCCTCCAAAAAGGTACGGATCTCTACAGGAGTGGAGAAATAGAGCACCCGATTGTTATGATGCACCCGAAGCTTAGCTGGATATTGTAGGGCAAAGCGGAGCTGTCTCTGGTGGAGCTGGGTGCAATACGGGGCCATCGCCCGACGCTGCTCCGACACACGTGGAGAATAATCCTGAAACAGCAATAAGTGTTGCCCTTCATAGGAAATGGTACCCTTCAATTTATAGCTGGCCATGAGCAGCTGCTTGTCTGCAAAATTAAGAAGACGGGCAATCACCGGGCGCGGTCTTTGGGCTCCATCTCTGCAGATCCCCAACCTGTGTGCCCGTTCAACCAGCAGGGGAGTTCCTCCGGTGTCCATTCCCAGTTCTTTGGGCAGCCATGTGAAGACCAATGGAAGCAGATCCGCAGCGGCAAGAGACTCTGGCAGACCTACCAATCTGATGTTGTTCCGGCGGCTCCTATTCTCCAGATCCTCCACCCGTTCCTCCAGCCGGCGGCACTTCTCCTCAAGCATTTGAGCCCCGGCTTCCAAAGCCGCAGTGCGGTCCTCGTGCGCCGACATCCAATCCTCCATGTGCTGCAAACCGGCTGCTTGCCGTTCTACCGTATCTTTCATACCATCGACCGTGGTTTGCAGTCAGGTAAGTTTGTCATTGAGAAAAGTCGTTAAATGCTTTTTGAGCTCCTTGATTGCATTGGCTTGCAGGGTAATCATCAGGCTTAGTTGTACTCGAGCTGGAGACTGTGCCGCTGCCATCTTGGCTGGGTTAGAAGGGCCTCGAGGTAGTTTGGTAGCCTTTGAGGTTCTAGTCGGCATAACGGGGCACCTCCACTGAAAATGAGAATAGCAGATAGCCTGCCTGTAGCCCCACCTACTGAGAGAAAGTACAGGGCAGTAGATCTGGAATGAGCCTTTTAAAGCAGAGTTAACAGCTCCAGGATCAGGAGAGATAGCTGGAAACGTCCGTTCAGGCTGAGTGCATCATGTGACCCCCCTGTTGTGGTGTTATATTGGAGGGAGGTTGGTAAGCTATTGGTTATTATACTGCGTAAACATTGCCCACTACTGATGGCCTGTTGTTTGTTGAACGCTCCTGTTCTGGGTTTTACGAAATTGGAACATAGATTTGCTATTTTTCTGTTCTCCGCAGCTTGTTTTGAGCTGGTCGCTTGTTGGAAGCAGAAGCGCTTGCCTGCTATGCGACGCATTTGTAGTCGCTTGGACTATTTGCAGCTGATGTCTAAGTTGACGGCTATTCGTCATCATAATCTGCCCTCTTATCATAAGGTTTGGGATACCTACCTGACTTGGAAATAGTCTGCTTAGGGGCTCAGGGTAGGGGCTTCTGGCTTGACTGGGCCTCCTTAATGGGACTGCATTTTGTTTGTGCCTGAGAGTCCTCCACTTTCTTTTATTTTGGTTGTGTTGTTTAAATTTGAGGGGGGAGGGGGTGTGGGGAAGGTTGGTTTGGAGGGAATTGGGTGGTGGTGAAATCACATGTTTTCTGTGCAGATACTTGGTGATTAGCTGTTTGGTTTGCTGTGTTGTGAATTGGCTACTCTTGAGTTGTACTGTTTTTGAAAAATCTTAATAAAATATATATATAAAAAATTATATATCTACTAGTCATTAAGCCCGTTACATTAACAGGTGCTAGAATACTGTTCACCCTCTATGTTGCCCCTTCCATTCACTGCCCTCTCTTCTCTTTCCATCCAGTGTCCGCCCTCTCTCTCTGTCCCATATGGCCTCTCTCCATCTCCTCCTTCCTTTTGCCTTGGTCTGGCATACCTTCCTCCTTCCCTCCAAGCCATTCTCTCCCCCTCTGCTCCCTTTCCTCATTTAACTACTTCATTGGTCAGCAGCAGCATTCACAATTCATTGCTGTTGCTGGCTTCAGGTCTTTCTCTCTGGCCGGTCCTGTCTTCATGAAAACAGGAAGTAGGCAGGACCGGCCAGAGAGGAAGGCCTGAAGCCAGCAACAGCAGCGAATTGTAAACGCTGCTGCTGCCTGAAGCACCCGAAGCAGACTCATGTACTCTTTAGAATCTCCCCTCCCAGCCCAACCCCCGCTGACTCTGCGACCCTCCCAGCAAGATGACTTTAATATCAAACCTCCCTCCAGCGTTGGCAGCCGCAGCACGCTAAACAGGCTGGTTCGCGGCTTTCTTCTGCCATTGAGTATCTCTGTCTTGTCATTGATGATATCATTAGTGACGTGGCAGAGGGATTCAACTGCAGGAGAAAGTCACGAAGCAGCCTGTTTAACGTGCAGCGACTGCCAACGCTGGAGGGATGTTTGTACCGGTGCAGAAGCGATATGTCTCTCCCCCTCCAGTACCTGTGCAGCACTTTGCTGCGGCGCATCCTCCCATCATGAGTCGGCCACAGCGCTCGAGTCTGTTTCTCCCGCTTTGTCTAGCCGCCGCATACTCACTCTGGTCACGGACCTACGGATCAGGGATTACAGATCACGCAGGTCTGAGTGCGCATGCGCGGCTAGCGTTTTATTATATAGGATATATAGATATAGATATATAGATATATATACTCCAAACTCTAATCAAGGGATATATTTTGATAAATTGAGTGATTTATTAAAATCTCATTCAGAGGATAATTTGATAATAGGAGGAGATTTTAATTTGACTCTTCAACTAGAGAGATACAATTCCTCTCAAATGGCTTTATATGGCAAAAGAGAGAAGAAACATCTGAAAAAGTTTTTGGAAGACTGGGATTTAATTGATATTTGGCGTCTTCAACACCCATTTGACCAAGATTATACATTTTATTCAGAACCTCACAAAACTTTTTCCAGAATAGATTACTGGTTGGTGAATAAGGAACTTATCTCCCAGATGGGTAGATCAAATATTGCAGCTCCAACTTGGTTGGATCATGCCCCTATAGATATTAATGTTCAGATCTTACAAAGGGAATTTGGAGTTAAATATTGGAAATTGGATGATTCTCTATTGTTAGATTCACAAAATATAGAACAAATAGAGAAAGAATTACAAGACTATTTAGAGATTAATACGGATGAGATAACATCTCCGATAACTTTATCGGAAGCATTGAAAGTAGTATTAAGAGGGGAAACTTATTTCATTAAGATCATATAAATATAAGTTAAAAACTCAAAAGAGGAGAGATCTTCTATCTCAGATTTATCAACTGGAACTTGATTATAAGAAAGGGAAAAATAGTAAAAGGAAGATTATAGATCAAAAAGTGGTAGATAAGCTTAAAGAGCTAAGATTAGAGCAACAGGAGATGGATTTAGCTGATATTAGTATAAAATTACAATCATTACAACAAGAATATTTTGAATCAGCTAATAAAATCAGGGAGACTGTTAGCTCATAAATTACGTAAGAAAGCTTTAAGAAATTATATTACTAAAATAACTGATCAAAATGGTAAACAATCTACAATTTCATCTCAAATTCAAGATGCTTTTCTGCATTACTATAAGAAACCATATACTCCTGAATATGAAGAATCTGCTAAGACTCCTTCCAAAATTTTTTGATCATCTTGATAATCCTTCTTTGCTAAAGAGTGAGTCTGAACAATTATCTATGCCAATTGATAAAGAAGAGGTTTTATGGGCCATTAAGGATATGAAAACTGGAAAAGCATCTGGTTTGGTTGGGTTTTATAAAGTATTCAAAAGCTATCTGGTTAAACCATTGGTAGCCTTTTTCAATGGAATAGAAAAGGGTTCTCTATTGCCACATTCATGGAGACTAGCTGGAATTGCTCTAATTTGGAAAAAAGATAAAGATCCAACCAATTGTGGTTCATATCAACCGATATCTCTGTTAGGAGAAGACTATAAGATCTTCACAAAAATTTTGGTAAATAAATTGCAATGATATGTCCCACAACTGGTTAAAGATGATCATGCAGGTAGATGAACCTTTGATAATATCCGGAAGGTTTGCCATTTATTATGGAAAGTTAAACACTCAGGAGAGTCAGCTTTGATTCTAGGAATAGATGCGGAGAAGTCCTTTGATAGGGTCTATTGTCCCTATCTGTTTAAGTTGTTAGAAAAAAATGGGCTTTATGGGAACTTTTATGACCTGGGTACAAGCACTTTATCCGGCTCCTCTTGCTTGTTTAAGGATTAATGGTTCATACTCAAAGTTTTCAATTGAAAAGAGGGACCTGTCAAGGTTGTGCTTTATCTCTGATATTCTTCTCAATGACTATGGAACCATTGGCTCAATTAATTCATCAGCATCCTGATATTAGAGGTATCAATTGTGGGCGGGTGGAATAAAAAATATTGTTGTTTGCTGATGATGTTCTCTTCATCTTGGCTAATCCGGCAGACTCTTTATTGATAGTAATGCAGATATTAGATCTTTTTGCTCAGATATCAGCATCTAAAATCAAAGCAAATAAATCTAAGATACTAGACCTTTCCCTTAATGAGATTGAAAAATCATTTATAAAAGAAAAATTTCCCTTTAAGTGGGCAGACCATCATTTACATTATCCTAGGGATAAATATTACTAGAACTCTGACTAACTTATACTTAGCTAATTTTCCAAATCTATTTAAAAGGATTATGAATGAACTGAATAGATGGAAACATTTAAATGTATCATGGTTAGGTAGAGTTCATTCTATTAAAATTATTGCACTTCCCAAATTACCGTATTTTCACGCATATAACGCGCGCGTTATACGCGTTTTTACCTACCGCGCATACCCCTCGCGCGTTATATGCGTGAGCGCGGTATACGAAAGTTTTCAAACATAGTTCCCACCCCGCCCGACGCCCGATTCACCCCCCCCAGCAGGACCACTCGCACCCCCACCCCGAACGACCACTCGCACGCGCTCCCACCCGCACCCGCATCCACGATCGGAGCAAGAGGGAGCCCAAGCCCTCTTGCCCGGCCGACTCCCCGATGTCCGATACATCCCCCCCCCCGGCAGGACCACTCGCACCCCCACCCCGAAGGACCGCCGACTTCCCGACAATATCGGGCCAGAAGGGAGCCCAAACCCTCCTGGCCACGGCGACCCCCTAACCCCACCCCGCACTACATTACGGGCAGGAGGGATCCCAGGCCCTCCTGCCCTCGACGCAAACCCCCCTCCCTCCAACGATCGCCCCCCCCCAAGAACCTCCGACCGCCCCCCCCAGCCGACCCGCGACCCCCCTGGCGACCCCCACGACCCCCCACCCCCCTTACCTTTGGTAGTTGGGCCAGAAGGGAGCCCAAACCCTCCTGGCCACGGCGACCCCCTAACCCCACCCCGCACTACATTACGGGCAGGAGGGATCCCAGGCCCTCCTGCCCTCGACGCAAACCCCCCTCCCCCCCAACGACCGCCCCCCCCCAAGAACCTCCGACCGCCCCCCAGCCGACCCGCGATCCCCCTGGCGACCCCCACGACCCCCCCACCCCCCTTCCCCGTACCTTTGGTAGTTGGCCGGACAGACGGGAGCCAAACCCGCCTGTCCGGCAGGCAGCCAACGAAGGAATGAGGCCGGATTGGCCCATCCATCCTAAAGCTCCGCCTACTGGTGGGACCTAAGGCGCGTGGGCCAATCAGAATAGGCCCTGGAGCCTTAGGTCCCACCTGGGGGCGCGGCCTGAGGCACATGGGCCCAACCCGACCATGTGCCTCAGGCCGCGCCCCCAGGTGGGACCTAAGGCTCCAGGGCCTATTCTGATTGGCCCACGCGCCTTAGGCCCCACCAGTAGGCGGAGCTTTAGGATGGATGGGCCAATCCGGCCTCATTCTTTCGTTGGCTGCCTGCCGGACAGGCGGGTTTGGCTCCCGTCTGTCCGGCCAACTACCAAAGGTACGGGGAAGGGGGGTGGGGGGGTCGTGGGGGTCGCGGGTCGGCTGGGGGGGCGGTCGGAGGTTCTTGGGGGGGGCGGTCGTTGGGGGGGAGGGGGGTTTGCGTCGAGGGCAGGAGGGCCTGGGATCCCTCCTGCCCGTAATGTAGTGCGGGGTGGGGTTAGGGGGTCGCTGTGGCCAGGAGGGTTTGGGCTCCCTTCTGGCCCAACTACCAAAGGTACGGGGAAGGGGGGTGGGGGGGTCGTGGGGGTCGTCAGGGGGATCGCGGGTCGGCTGGGGGGCGGTCGGAGGTTCTTGGGGGGGGGGGCGGTCGTTGGGGGGAGGGGGGTTTGCGTCGAGGGCAGGAGGGCCTGGGATCCCTCCTGCCCGTAATGTAGTGCGGGGTGGGGTTAGGGGGTCGCCGTGGCCAGAAGGATTTGGGCTCCCTCCTGGCCCGATATTGTTGGGGAGTCGGCGGTCCTTCGGGGGGAGGGATGTATCGGACGTCGGGGGGGGGCATCAGGCTTTCAGGATGGGGACAGACCTTCAAGGGGGGACAGTGCACGGAAGTCAGGGGGGGTGAACGGAGAGTCGGGACAGCGCACGGAAAGTCAGGGCAGTGCACGGAAGTCAGGGGGGGGTGAACGGAGAGTCGGGACAGCGCACGGAAAGTCAGGGCAGTGCACGGAAGTCAGGGGGGGTGAACGGAGAGTCGGGACAGCGCACGGAGAGGCGGGGCAGTGCACGGAAGTCAGGGGGGGTGAACGGAGAGTCGGGCAGCATGCGCGGTATAATCGTGAGCGCGTTATACCAAAGTTTTTGTGCTTATCATCGTGATTTCTGCGCGCTATACACGTGTGCGCGTTTTATACGGGTGCGTGTTATTTGCGTGAAAATACGGTACTCTATTTGTTCTCTGCAATTCCAGTACAAATACCATCTTCCTTTTTTAAGGGACTGGAAAAAAAAAATTATTTGCTTATATTTGGAACAATAGACATCCAAGGGTCCAACGAAATATGTTATACCAACTCAAAAAATTAGGTAGAATGGCGGTCCCTCATTTTCAATCATATTATCAAGCGGCTCAATTGCAATATTTGATTAGTTGGAAGTATGAAGTGGACAAGGGGTGGGTAAATCTAGAGCAAAATTTGGTAGAGGAAATTCCTCTTTAGGTAATCCCATGGCTACCTATTGAATACTTGAGGAAGTTAGCCCTCAATAAGAATCCAATTATACAGCATGTATTGATATTATGGATAAAAATTTGAACCAAATTATTGGAATCCCGAAATTTATTTTATGAGGCAGCTATAAGATATGCCCCCTCCTTTTCTCCTGGGAAAATAAACAAGGCTTTTTACTATTGGGAAAGACATGGTTTGAGAACTTTAGGCCAATTAATTAAATATGTAAATTTAATTTCATTTACTGAAATGAAAGCAGAATATGGATTGGTAAGATCAAGACTTATTTCAATATAGACAAATAAAAGACTTTTATCATAAGAGAGTATTACAAAATTTAGAACAACCACCTACTTTATTAGAAAAAGCATTTATATATGGAACAAGAACAGGAGCTATCACACACCTCTATAGTGCTATTATTCAAACTGTTTTACTTCCTACTAAATATAAAACAACTTGGGAGAAGATCCCTGGGAAAACCTATGAATCAAATATTTGGAATAAGCAAATGAGTCCTCTATTATGTGTATCCACCTCTAGCAATATGGTGGAGAATGCCTATAAAATGCTATATCAATGGTATTATACTTCCGTAAGTTTAAAAGCTATATTTTATAAGGGCACAGATCAATGTTGGAGACTGTGTGGACTTCAAGATTCGTTCATCCATATTTGGTGGAATTTCCCTAAGGCACAAATTTTTTGGGATCAGGTAACAAATTTTGTATTTGAGGTATTGGGGCTCCAGATATATAAGACTAAAGAACTTTGTTAAATATGGTTATAGTAGTAATACCAATATAACAAAGGAAATGGATTGGATTGGTAATGACAGCAGCTGGTATGGTATTAGCTGCATATTGGAAGAAAAAAATATTTACCATTGATTAAGATAGTCCAAGATAAGGTAAAATTTAATATGTCTAAGCTAACTGTTATACGAAGAAATCAGTTACCCATGTTTCAAAAAGTATGGTCTAAATATAAAATATGGGAGGAATCTATCATCTCAGAAATGGATTCAAACTCTCTACTTGTTAAGAAGACATGTCACCTCTTTACCTCTAAGGAGGGAGGGAATTGTGGGTGGTTTAGTGTGTTTTTTTTATTTTAGGATTTGCAGAGATTTGAATATATTTGTAATTTATATACTGGATGATTAAGTTTATATTATGAAAAATTTTCAATAAAGAGTATTAAAAAAAAAGACTGTGGTTTGGGAGCCCTTCCTACTGGGTTTCCTGATGGATGGCTCTCTTGTTTTAACCCTGCTTGTTTTATTCTGCCTAAAACCCTATTCTCTGGCTGCTAAACTGGCTTAGTTCTAGGGATTATGAGTTTTAGAGCAGGGTTTTTCCTCGTGACAGGTGCCTCCCTGTCACAATATGAAAAATGAAACAAAGATAGAACTGTGACCTGTGTAAAATGCATAGCAGGAACAGGTTCAGAGGTATAATCAAAATCTATTGGAATTTTGGTAGTGCACACTGATGTTCAAGTGAGAAACTCTGTTTGATATAAACTGGAGTAATTAAAAAAAACATTCTACAAAGGATGTTCTTCTTCCCCTACAGCCCCTCCCAAACCTCCATGTTCCTTTAGAATAAAAAAGGAGATGGAGTAAAGGGTGTTGTGGATAATGTCCATTAAACAATAGGAAAAACACAAGTAGGGAAAGATACCCAAGGTAATTGAATAAGCATCCTGAAAAGTGCTGTATGTACAGTGATGGTATAATGGGAGGCGTGTTTCAGTAAAAAAACAAAACAAAACTTGGCTGATCCTGCTTTAGAGGATAAAGGAGTAAAACATTCATAGAATATTCCTACTTTCTGATTGATTGGTTGTTTTTACTTCCTAGAAGCAGAAGGTTTAGAAGTATATCGCCTCTGATACAAATAAGAAGGACTAGCAGATTGCTGTGAAGATGATCGCCTATGTTGGGATCAGAAGCAATATCCTCTGAATACAGACCGATATTCTGAAGATGAACGACAATGACTTGAAGAATAGAAGCTGAAATGGAACTGATGTCTTCAGTACCCTTCTGATGAATGCTCTGTCAAGTGAATAAAGTCATCGACACTGGAATCTATGTCCCACACTGATACCTAAGACTGAGCGGGTATCAATGGTGCCCTAGAGATACCCTGCACCAATACCTGAGACTGATCTGATAGCAGTGGTGCCACAGGGTGTTGAGGGTATAACAAACCCACTGCCAGCAGAGGATTGATAAGGGAGGGGGAGGGGGAGAGCGAAAGTCCTGTATATATTTACAGGTGAAGATCTTAAGTCCTCTATGAAACTAGAGGTGAAGACAAAACGCCCCTGAAAATCCTCCCGAATAATAGGCCAATAAACACTACTAAAGGCCTAAGATGGCTGAAAATGCTCTGACTAAAGCTGTCAGCCTTTGCACAATCTATGCTTGCTGAAATCAGCAAGCCAAGCAAAACTTATGCTAAAATGAGCAAGTGAAACGAAACTTATTCTTTTATATGGCAACTCATGTCACATCTGCTGTAGTGCCATAAGAACAGGGAAGTGAACCTAAGAAGGATGAGGACATATCCTGATAAAGAATACATTATTTGTAAAAAATATCCTGGAATGGGCGGAGCCTTACTGGACCCTTTGCTTAAAATTGTTGCGTTGATATTAAAATGAAATTTGACGGGAATAGAAAGTTATTTTAGTACACAGGACACGCGTATGGTATGACACAGATATTATGAATCAATTAATAAACTGATAAATGTAATGACGTTTGTATGTGACCAATAAAAACTAACAATATGATATGTGCCAACGTGGCCTCAGGCTATCAAGAATTGTATAAGAGACAGCCTTTGTGATTATGAAAGGAGGACAGACATCCAAGTATACTCAAGCGCTTGAGGCAAACTATCTGTCAGCTCCATATGCTATAAAGATTTGTTCTTGTAACCTGTTATTGATTGTTAATAAAATATATATTAATTATAACAGCAAATTGAGCTTCCCTGAAGCCAGGTATTGAAGGCCATAAACAGGCGGCTGTTCCTGTGAGGGGTGTGAAGTCTAAGCAGCCCCAGTGCAGAAGAGCTGATCAAGTCACTGACCTGGAACCTTTAGGCGATGACTATCGCTGGGTTAGCCAGCCTGAGACAGAAAGGTACATTCAAGACAGCTTTCATTCCTATAGGGACATGCCCAGCTCTGTCAGAAGTTTATTCCCTAAGTCACCTGCTGTCCGTTTAAGAAAAGAATTGGGAAATCTGACCTCTTGTAAACGTTATGAACTCTGTAAAAGCAAGCCTCTCAGAGAGGAACATGGAGAAGGGAGGGAGAGACATTTGCCCTCTCCCCAGCCAAACGGTGAAGGGCTGAAAAACTGGGAAATGGAGGAAGTTGTTCTGTCCCAGCTATGAAGCAGTTTGATAAAGTGGAGTCAAGATGTACAGAGAAGCCATGGAGATAAATTGCTGCAAATGCGAGTGTGGTGCTTGCTGCAACTGAATGCAGGGTAAAAATCATTGCTGTGTGCTTTGGGTGGTTTTTGTATTTTGCCACTGAAGAAAGTTAGTTCGTTTCTGGAAAATACTTACCTGTGTAGAGCTATGAACATTTTTGGGCAGTTTTCAAAGCCAGCTTCAAGAGAATTTGTTGATTTGCATTTTTTCTGCTTTGTTGGACTGAGTTACTTCTAGAGAATCACACAGGGGGAAACTTTGTCCCCGCCTCCATGAGCTCGTCCCTGTCCCACCCATATGAGCTTAGTCCCCGTGAGCTCGGTCCCCGTCCCTGCCAACCATCTGATCCCATCCACACAAGCCTCAAATAGTTTTATACTGAACTTATTTTATTAAAGTATAAAAAGAAACAATATTCTGTACAATTGTCATTTTATAAATCAAAGTTCTGGCTGCTAAACTAGAGAAAGAGATGCTCAGCTGGCAGGGCTTCGTTTATAAATGTTTATCAACACAACTAATATACTACTTTATCCTAAAGCAAAAAAAAAGAAAATAAATAGAAATTTTTTTTCTACCTTTGTTGTCTGTTTCTGCTTTCCTCATCTTCTCATTCATTTCCTTCCATCCACTTCTCTGTCTCTTCCATATGCTCTTACTGTGCCTCTCCCTTCTATCTCTCCCTCCACACACCCCCAACCCCCAATTGGTCTGGCATCCATCTTCTTCCCTCCGCTACCCCCATAGTCTGGAATCTCTCTCTTCCCCATTTTCTTTAGCGTATTCTCCCCACTCTCTCTTCCCCATTTCCCTTCAGCATCTGTTCCTCTCAACCCCACCTTTCTTCCCTTTCTCCCTCCCTGCCCCTTACTTTCGTGGCGGGCGATTTCTAAATTTCCTTCTTACGAGCAGCCGGAGCGTTGAAGTTGCATGTGGTTGCATCAGAGATGGCCTTTACACAGCTGTGCAAGGAAGCTGACTCTTGAGTGTAAGAACTTAACTGTTTGGTTTTCTTTTACCTATGAACTTTAAAGCACTTGGATGATTGCAGTGCCAGTTGTTCCCTATGCCAGAAAGGTTGATTTACAGCCAGTAAGGTTCCTGACATTGTCTGATATAAAGAAATCCTTTTCCAGGGTGTTTAGAAAAGGAAAAGTTATCCTGTACTCCACAATCCTTTCTGCCAGTCTGTTTAAACAAAGCAAAAGCCCAAGTATTCCAGAGTCAGAAAATGCAGAAGTGTTTCATTTTATCTCAGTGTCTTCATGGACAAGGTTTTATCCATATTTGTTCTCTATTTTTTATACCATTGAGTACAGGCCTGGACCCCTGAAGAAGGCTTTTTGCCAAAAATGGACCATGTAGGATCTGTATTTCATCGTACGTCAGTTATTCATGAAGTGGAGATCATATTATTTTACTTTTGAATTTTGACCTGTCTTAATAAACGCCTTGTCAAGATTATATCAGTCTGTTTAAACATCCTGTCTGTAAAAGCTAATGTCTCTGACCCATCTATACCAGCAACCTAACTCAAGCAAAAGTCTGATGGAAAAAAGCTTTTGAATCAGGAGGCCTGTGAACTGTTACTTCTGATTGTCTGTATGGCAATTTAGAAAGGAAAGCTGAGTTTATGTTTCTAGTGCTGGTGTTTTTTGTGCTGTGCTGCATTGAGCCTAAAGCTCACAGTCTGGCCGGTGGCTAATAATAAAAGCCTAAGAATTTAGCCTTTGTTACAGTCTTCTTCTTTTCTGACAGAGACAGGCACTGGCCTGAGATACCAGTCTGGACATTGAGCACAAAATACTTAGCCTGAAGGGTACCCCAAGTCAAAGGGGACACACCAGTACTGCAAATCGTGCACTCAGCACTGTTGCTCTTACCCCTCATGGTCTAGCGTGGAACAATGATGACACAGGCATTTATCAACTCATGTGGAATTTATTTGGCCGCAGCCATGACAGCACAATTATATCAAACTGTTATCAACTGAACATAATAATCAAGCATGAACAGTGATGAACTGTACACTGTAACCGTACTTCTGAAAATGGCATAACACACAATGTACATCACCAGGCAACATATAACCAACCGATAATCAGGCGCACAGCATATGCCTCTCTATCGCCGCACAATGTGGGGCACCGTACAAGTTTCCCTGGCTCACCGGACCCTCCCGTTCAAGGAGGTGTACCCTCGTCAGCGGTACGTTGCTGTGAAGATCATGGCCTGGCCTCCCTGCCGTCCAAACAAGGCGACGTGCCCCATGTCTTAACCACTGTAAAGATTTATGCCTTCTACCCATATGCTGTGCTTACTTGCCAGACTGGCTGCGACAGTAGTGAAGGGTGGGCGGGAGGGAAGCTGCGTCTGTCTCCCAGGATCACCGTCTGGAAAGGGCGACCTCCCTTCCACTTCCCACTCTTCTCCTAACCCCCCCCCCCCCACGTCCATCGTTGATTGGCCTTTCCTTCTCCTCCCTTCCCCCTCCCATCTTTTCCGCTCCGGCTTCGGCCGATTTGGCTGTGCTCCTCCCTATACGGGATTGGAGCTTGTTCTCAAATCGTGCACTCAGCACTGTTGCTCTTACTCCTCATGGTCTAGCGTGGAACAATGATGACACTCAGGCGTTTATCAACTCATGTGGAATTTATTTGGCCACAGCCATGACAGCACAATTATATCAAACTGTTATCAACTGAACATAATAATCAAGCATGAACAGTGATGAACTGTACACTGTAACCGCACTTCTGAATATGGCATAACACGCAATGTACATCACCAGGCAACATATAACCAACCGATGATCAGGCGCACAGCATATGCCTCTCTATCGCCGCACAATGTAGGGCGCCGTACAAGCTTCTCCGGCTCACCGGACCCTTCCCGTTCAAGGAGGTGTCCCCTCGTCAGCGGTACGTTGCTGTGAAGATCATGGCCTGGCCTCCCTGCCGTCCAAGCAAGGCGACGTGCCCCATGTCTTAACCACTGTAAAGATGTATGCCTCTAACCCATATGCTGTGCTTACCTGCCACTACCCGTGATAGCGAAACCTTGCTTATCGCGGGTTCCCCCCAAGTATCATGGCTGCGGCCCCGCATGCATTAACATAGTCTCTATGCCATCCTGGATAGAACTGGCGAATATATCCAGACCGATGTCGGAGAGGTGTACCCCATCCGGGCGGTACAGACCCGGACAGCTGTCCTCTAGCAAGTCATGTGTTAATGCTAACCCACGGACAGTAGGCATAAATTTTGCCATCCACTTATTGAGTTTCCTGCGAGTTCTCTCCATGGCTGTGTAAGATCTCGCACCTTTCCATACTAACCGAGGTATGATATGGGACCACAATAAGGTAGTGTGGGGAAGCCTGCCGGCTAAGGATAAACAATCGGCCTGCATTTTCTTGACTAACTGTACACTGTTCGTTGATGTGATATCATTGCCGCCCAAATGCAAGATGATAGCGTATGGACGGCACTGGGACCGTAGAGCTCATAGAATCGATGGCATGAGCTGGTCCCATAACATTCCCCTAGTGCCCATCCAAGTGACCACTGCTTTGGTCATTGGGAATCCCAGATTCTCACCCCCCGGTCTCACCAGGGTTCTTCTCTGGGCCCAATGCACAAAGGAGTGGCCGCATATCCAAACGTGCTTCTGAAAACCTGTAACGCACATATGGAAGAGATTAGTAGCTGATAGAGTATTGTGGACCAGAAGAGTTCAGTTGGCCGAGAATGACCATATGTACTTTCAAAATGCGTTGGACTTCCATCTCCCTAGGGTTTTAATTTGATGGTCGGATAAGCCATTCTCGGCGGCAGTAGTGGCTGCTCCAATGCAGAAGGAATGAAAGCGAAAATGTTTGTCCTGCATACCTAACTTGGTGAAGAAGAGGTGTAAAATTCTCCCAAATTGAAAACATGTAAGCAGGGAACCGTTGGAATGCAGTAGGAGAAGACCGGGTCCAACCGGCCTGTGAGACATGTAACACAGAAGATTCTGTATCGGGCAAGCTACGGGTATGGAAGAGGTGGCTAGCGATAGCCAGGCCCCTCTGGCTAACTGGTCAGTTTTAGATCGAGGTATCCTTATGGCTAAGGTGTTCTCCGTGAAGCGAACATTGGCTAGTAACATGCTGCCGAACGCTCCCGGCCGTTTGGAAGCGGGGACCAGTTCTCTGAAGCGTAGTGCGCCATGGAAAGCCAGTGAATAGGCACAGCAGAAGAGGTTAACTTCGTATGCATCGTGGCAGATCATCGGTAATATTTGGAGGAGCATGACTAGATTGTCGAGTGAAATTGGGAGGCGGCGGTCCGGGAGGGATGCTTGCTCACGCTCCCAACCCTTCATCATGCGTCGAACCACACAGGCCTTAGTCGGGTTTGGGGCGCCTGCTGCGTCGGTGAAGAAACTAATGCTGGATAGCGTGGCTGCCACCCTAGTCCTCTTCGCGCCGGCCAGCTTGGATTGCCAGATGAAGTGTACTAGGGAGTGTACCGTGCAATCTCTCCCTGCCACCGTGATGTAGGAGTCGAATAACTGAATATATTTGCGCCGTGTGGATTACGATAACGAATGCAGCATCAGGTTCCAAACGTCGGGGGTCCAAATCGCCATACTTCCTCGGGAATCGGAGTTGGATGTGGGTCTGCTGCTGGGGCCAGCGCCCGGAATGTGGACATCTTAAAACGAGATAAGGAATCTGCGATCACATTTTAGGCCCCAGGTATGTGCTGAGATTTGATAATAACGTTGTAATGTAAGCAGAGGAGAACTATGTGTCTCAACAGATTGATAATGGGTAGGGAGTTGGCGGTCAACCTATTAATGGCTTCGACTACTGCTGCGTTGTCTGACCTAAACATAATGGACTTATGTGCTAGTTGAACACCCCATATGGTTAAGGCTACCATGATGGGAATGTAATGTTCTTGTTGATGCCTGAGCTAAGCCATTGAGTCGGCCATCTGGCTGAGGACCATGATCCTTGAAAGTAGATCCCCAATCCCTCGCTGCCCGCTGCGTCTGTGTATAGCTGTATTGCGTCTGCTGTTTCGATAGATGATTGCCAAAAGGCGAGTCCATTAAAATGTGTGAGGAATGAGTCCCATACTTTGAGGTCGTCCCTAATAGCTCCCGTGATTCTAATGTGATGGTGGGGTTTTAACGAGCCTGCTGTCGCTCTGGCTAGGCGCCTGGCAAATACTCTGCCTATGGGGTTCACCCTGGTTGCGAACCCTAATAAACCCAGAAGTTCTTGGAATTGGCGTAATGTGGCCTTCTTTTGTGTACTCATGTCATGTATTGCCGTGCGTAGTTTACACATTTTTTCAGCAGGGAGGCGGGAAACCTGGTTGATAACGTCTAACTTGATTCCTAAGAATGTGAGTACATTCGCCGGGCCTACTGTTTTGTCTTTAGCTAAAGGAATTCCGAAGTGGATAGCGAGTCAATGGAAGGACACCAGTAAATGGTCGCAGTCCTTCCATTGACTCGCTATAAGAAATCATCTAAATAATGAACTGCTAGACCCTGAGATGTTAACTGGCTGAACACCCAATTGATGAAAGTGCTGAATTGCTCAAAGTAAGCGCAAGAAACTGAACAACCCATGGGTATACATTTATCAAACTAGAACTGACCTTGCCAACGAAAGCCCAATAAGGGAAATGAGTCGGGGTGTACTGGCAAAAGCCTAAACGCAGATTCTATGTCCACTTTTGCTAGCATAGTGCTGGGGCCGGAGTGTTTGATGAATGATATGGCTTGGTCTAATGAGGTGTACTGGACGGAGCATAATGCCGGGTCGATGAAATCGTTAACTGCAGCCCCGGCCGGGTGGGAGAGGTCATGAATGAGCCGGAACTTGCCCGGCTCTTTTTTTGGTATCACGCCGATGGGGGAAATAATGAAACCTGAGAAATGTGGGCAGTCGAAGGGGCCAGCTATCCGACCGAGCTACAACTCTTTTGTGATCTTATCTTGGACTACTTGAGTTTGTGAATGACAGGAGATAGCGTTGTTAAGGGGCCTATGCTCGTGTTTGAGTGGACCTGTGTAAGGAGAGAAACCATTGGTGAAGCCTTTCTCAATGGCTCGTGCGTCCTCCCTCTGTGGGTATAACCGCAACCAGGGGAGTAAAGCGTTAGGCTTGATGGGGAGGGGGCCAGCTCCTTCAATGAGTGGAGGGGCGGGTGGTGTAAACATTCTGCGGTCTCTGCCATTTCTGCAGTGTATGGATGGATGTGTGCCTCCACAGGTGTTGCAGACATGTCTGTATTTACAGTTGGGCCACGTGCAATGGCCGCTATTGAATTTCCTGCAGATATGCCTCCCAGTGTGCTGTCCGGCTTGTCGATGAAAGTGTTGCGGCTGCATTGGTGGTCTTTCTCCCGGCCCTGGGGGCCAGCTGGGGAATCTATCTGGAAATCTATCGGGCTGAAAAGGGCGCAATGCGGACATTTTGTCCATCTATAAATCAAAAACTCTATGCTTCCATGTTATGGACTTGTTCTTGGCCATACTTTTACGGAATTTAATGTCATAATTTAGCCACGCCCATCCCCCATACTTTTTATGTGACCTAATGATTGTGTCCGAATATCTGATTAAGTAAGGACTCATATCCGGCTCCCTTTCAATGACCACACTCATAAATACATGAAATGTGGATATCCAGTTCGCTAAGGATTTATAGATCTTGGGTTTCTTATCTCTCTCTAACTGGATGTATATCCTATCCGTTTTCACATAATAGTCCTCATCTGGCTCTCTCTGTAGTAGGGAGAACATGCAATGGCCGCTATTGAATTTCCTGCAGATATGCCTCCCAGTGTGCTGTCCGGCTTGTCGATGAAAGTGTTGCGGCTGCATTGGTGGTCTTTCTCCCGGCCCTGGGGGCCAGCTGGGGAATCTATCTGGAAATCTATCGGGCTGAAAAGGGCGCAATGCGGACATTTTGTCCATCTATAAATCAAAAACTCTATGCTTCCATGTTATGGACTTGTTCTTGGCCATACTTTTACGGAATTTAATGTCATAATTTAGCCACGCCCATCCCCCATACTTTTTATGTGACCTAATGATTGTGTCCGAATATCTGATTAAGTAAGGACTCATATCCGGCTCCCTTTCAATGACCACACTCATAAATACATGAAATGTGGATATCCAGTTCGCTAAGGATTTATAGATCTTGGGTTTCTTCTCTCTCTCTAACTGGATGTATATCCTATCCGTTTTCACATAATAGTCCTCATCTGGCTCTCTCTGTAGTAGGGAGAACATGTCAACATAATCTCTCCTCCATATTTTTTCTTTGAGTGCCCTAGGGACCGATGACGCGAGAGTGGTTACCCCACATGTAATATCGCCTAGTGCCACTGGGGTCGATATGCCCACCACTTCAGAGGGAGGGGTTGTGTTAGATCTCTCGAAGTTGGCTAGTGCCTCCCGAATAACTTGAGTTAATGCAAGCTAATCCCCTACCAACCCACTAGTGGAGGGGACTGCCTCCCCCGTGAAAGGGGGGCCACTATTATGGTCAGACCTTCCGGAGTCCTTACCCTGTGAGCTGGTATTCCGCGGTGATAGGTGGTCAACCGAAGAAGAGGAAGGATTCGGTGCTCCGGCGGGAGTCGGGTGTGTCGGTTCTGATGTAGCTTGCCGTGTCAGTTCAGGTGTTGCTTGTCGTGTTTGGTCTGGTGTTGCTTGCGGTGGCTCATCTGGGACGGCCGACGTCTCCGCTAATAGGCGTTGGCGCACTGTGTGAACACCATGTAGGCTGTTGCACCTCAGTCATTAAGTCGGCGAGCTTCTGCTGAGGCTGTGCAGCCGTAGAAGCCGCCGCCGCGGTAGTAGGGCGTGTGCTCCTCTTTCTTCGGGTGTTGGCCGCAGGCTTCTTCTGCGCTGGTGGCTTGGATCTTGGCTTGCGTTGAGATGGCATGGCTACAATAAATACTAAGAGAATGAGACTGTAAGTACCGGCATAAGTAGGGTGGAACCCGATCTGGTATAAGCATGTCATGTATAACCTTGTTGCAAATGTGCACGTGGGCACACAACACGTCCACTGGGCCACGTGGGCACACAACACGTCCACCGCGGCAGCCGGAGCCATTCCTGTGGACTCACCGGCATGAGAAGATCAGTAATGTTGGCCGAGGTGGAGCACTAAATCCGGCCGTGTAGCCATGTGGACGCACGATCAAACCCCCGCTCCCCACTACAGATACTGGCGATAATGAGGGATTTCAGTGGCCGTGTGTGCTGCGGCTTAAACCAGACCGCCACCTCCTAGCGCACTTACTGGCTCCTTGAGTGCACACAGGGATGGATTGGGCTGGCGTCTCGACGGGCCTGGAATCTCCGGTAGCTCAGGGGGAGGCCGACGTGATGATGCTGGTCACACAGAGCATGCCTGTAGAAGTCGCTGGAGATGGGCCATGTAGCCGGGTCAGTGGCGGTATGGCGAAGTTGCTGGAGATGGGCCACTGGAAGAAAATTCTTGCAGGTGAGGAAAGCCGTGTCTGTCTCCCAGGATCGCCGTCTAGAAAGGGCAACCTCCCTTCCGCTTCCCACTCTTCTTCTACCCCCCCCCCCCGCGTCCATCGTTGATTGGCCTTTCCTTCTCCTCCCTTCCCCCTCCCCCTTCCCATCTTTTCCGCTCCGGCTTCAGCCGATTTGGCCGCGCTCCTCCATATACGGGATAGGAGCTTGTTCTTTTGTGTCGAAGCCCGGGAGGTCTGCTGCACCCTTCAGAGCCCTGAATTGTGACAAGGGGTAGAAGACCTCAACGAGGATGTATGCCCAAGAGGAAACATATACTACAACAAGTTGATAATAAAGAATCTACCTTAAAGGAGGAAAAGATCTCAGATTCACCACTTAGGGAACATATGCGTTTTCTCCCTATGATTTAGTGGTATATGGTTTCTTTCATCGATCAAAAACCTCCAATATATATAATTTAAATGTGCTAATTTATATTTTTATAGCATTTTTTATCTTTTAATGTTTAACAAAAAATGTAGAATGAAACTTTACTAATAACATTAAGCATTCACTAAAAAGCTTAATAAAGTGCAGGAAAAATTACTTATCTGCCTCTCTGCATCCATGGAAGCATCTGTGAAAGCAGGATTAAGGTGCTTGAGTGCTTCAGATTAAAGTGCTGAGTGCCATAGCTGAAAAAATATTGCACACAAAGAGAAAAATAAAGTGCAAATTCTCAACCAATATTCAAAGAAAAAAGCTGATGAAATTGAATCAAACATGCAAAAACAGCACTTATCTTAAGAGAAAGTAGCAAAATCGAATGCTTGATGATAAAGTGCAACGTGCTGAAGAATCAGTGAAGCAAACAACAATTAAGTTGAAAACAACACTCATATAACACCGATTCACGATGCTTCATTTATTATGCTCAATGGGTCCCGTTTCACCCTAAAGGGGCTTCATCAGGAAACGAGCTAAAATATAGATAAATATAATTTTAAAATAGTCAAGATTCATTCTTATTATAAATACTCAAAAAGTCACAATGAAAACACTATTTAAACTAACTTACTTGGTGCCTGCAGTCAATCTGTTCTGTACACATTTGATACTGGCCAAAATGGCACTTTTAACTGAAAAGAACGCTGGCACATGCGCATTAAATTTTAGAATTTCATGACGTGTATTTAAAGTGATACCACGCAATTCTTAAATGTAAAAGCGTTTCCAAATAATATTGTGACTGTTTTGAGCAAAGGAAATTCTCAATGTAGGACATTAAGGAGAACCATCCAAATTGGATATATGATTAAATGAACATAGACCACTCTACCTTAGTGTTTAAGCCATAAGGATAAACGCTGTTAAGTCTAAAAATCCATCTGGATTCACGTTGTTTGAGACGACCTAGTCTATCTCCAACTCTAACTGACTTGGGTTCAATATCAATTACAAAACAACATAAATCGTTAAAAGAATGATTTTTAGACTGACAATGTTCAACGATAACTTCAGAGCTTCGGCCCAATTTCAAATTTGATTTATGTTCACGCATGCGTGTTCTTAAATCTCGGGACGTCATGCCGACGGGGTCCGTTGAGCATAATAAGTGAAGCATCGTGAATCGGTGTTATACGAGTGTTGTTTTCAACTTAATTGTTGTATGCTTCAGTGATTCTTCAGCACGTTGCACTTTATCATCAAGCATTCGATTTTGCTACTTTCTCTTAAGATAAGTGCTGTTTTTGCATGTTTGATTCAATTTCATCAGCTTTTTTCTTTGAATATTGGTTGAGAATTTGCACTTTATTTTTCTCTTTGTGTGCAATATTTTTTCAGCTATGGCACTCAGCACTTTAATCTGAAGCACTTTAATCTGAAGCACTCAAGCACCTTAATCCTGCTTTCACAGATGCTTCCATAGATGCAGAGAGGAAGATAAGTAATTTTTCCTGCACTTTATTAAGCTTTTTAGTGAATGCTTAATGTTATTAGTAAAGTTTCATTCCACATTTTTTTGTTAAACATTAAAAGATAAAAAATGCAATATAAATATAAATTAGCACATTTAAATTATATATATTGGAGGTTTTTGATCGATGAAAGAAACCATATACCACTAAATCATATGGAGAAAACGCATATAAGAACATAAGAACATAAGCAGTGCCTCCGCCGGGTCAGACCATAAGTCCATCCTGCCCAGCAGTCCGCTCCCGCGGCAGCCCAAACAGGTCACCTGTCTGAATTACCAGAAGGGGCCCCTTGCCACCTTGGTTTCCCATTTAAGTCCTATCTTCCCATCGAAGTCCTAACCCTCCGGTCTTGCACATGCCCGACCTGGTTGGGTTTCTATACTTTTTACCTGGAAACCTCTCTCAGTATCCCACGATCCCTTTATCCCTCAGGAATCCGTCCAATCCCTGTTTGAATCCCTGTACCGTACTCTGCCTGATCACGTCCTCCGGTAGCGCATTCCAAGTGTCCACGACCCTTTGGGTGAAAAAAAACTTCCTTACATTTGTTTTGAACCTATCTCCCTTCAGTTTCTCTGAATGCCCCCTCGTACCTGTTGTCCCCTTCAGTCTGAAGAATCTGTCTCTATCCACCCTCTCTATGCCCCTCATGATCTTGAAGGTCTCTATCATATCTCCCCTAAGCCTCCTTTTTTCCAGAGAGAAGAGCCCCAGCCTATCCAACCTCTCGGCGTATGGGCAGTGTTCCAGCCCTCTTACCAGTTTTGTTGCTCTCCTTTGGACTCTCTCAAGTACTGCCATGTCCTTCTTGAGGTACGGTGACCAATACTGAACACAGTATTCCAGATGTGGACGCACCATCGCTCGATACAATGGCATGATGACTTCCCGCGTCCTGGTTGTTATGCCCCTCTTTATGATGCCCAGCATCCTGTTGGCTTTTTTCGAGGCTGCTGCGCACTGTGCAGATGGCTTCAGTGATGCATCCACCAGCACACCCAAGTCTCTCTCAAGTCTGCTGTCTCCCAACAATGCCCCCCCCAATTTGTAGTTGAACAACGGGTTCTTTTTCCCTATATGCATGACCTTGCATTTTTCCACGTTAAAGCGCATTTGCCATTTGTTTGCCCAGTCTTCCAGCTTGTCCAGGTCCCTTTGCAGGTCCTCACACTCCTCCCTGGACCTAACTCTGCCGCACAGTTTGGTATCGTCTGCAAATTTTATAACCTCGCACTTTGCCTCCTTTTCCAGGTTGTTGATAAATATGTTGAAGAGTAACGGCCCCAGCACCGATCCCTGTGGCACACCGCTCGTGACTCCCCGCCAGTCAGAATATTGGCCCTTTACTCCGACCCTCTGCAGTCTACCCGACAACCAGTGCTTGATCCATCTGTGCACATCCCCTCCCACCCCGTGGTTCCACAGCTTCCTAAGCAGCCTTTCATGTGGCACCTTGTCGAAAGCCTTTTGAAAATCGAGGTAAATGATGTCTATGGGTTCCCCATTGTCCACCCTACTGCTTATTCCCTCAAAGAAGTACAGAAGGTTCGTTAAGCACGACCCTCCCTTACAAAATCCGTGTTGGCTTGTTCTCAGTAGCCCATTTCTCTCGATGTGCTCGCAAATGCCGTCCTTGATCATAGCTTCCACCATCTTCCCTATAATTGAAGTCAGGCTCACCGGCCTGTAGTTCCCGGGGTCACCCCTCGATCCCTTCTTGAAGATAGGTGTGACATTCGCCAATTTCCAGTCCTCTGGTACCTCTCCAGTTTTCAAGGATAGGTTGCAAACATGCTGGATTGTGCCCGCTATTTCTTGTCTTAGTTCCTTCAGAACCCTTGGGTGGATCCCGTCCGGGCCCGGTGATTTGCCGCATTTTAACCTGTCTATCTGTTTGAGGACATCCTCCTTACTTACCTCTATGTGCTCCAATTTTTCGGCCTGTTCCCCACTCATGAGCTCCTCTGAGTCCGGTATATTAGATGTGTCTTCTCTCGTGAAGACCGACGAGAAGAACGTGTTCAACCTCTCAGCTACCTCTTTATCCTCCTTTATCACTCCCTTCCTATCCCCATCGTCCAACGGCCCCACCTCCTCTCTCGCTGGTCGCTTCCCCTTTACGTAACTGAAGAATGCTTTGAAGTTTTTCGCCTCCCTGGCCAGCCCCTCTTCGTATTTCCCTTTTGCTTTTCTAACCTCTCGGTGGCATTCCTTTTGGCATTTCCTGTGCGTCTGGTGATTTTCCTCCGTTGGGTCCTTTTTCCATCTCCGGAAGGATACTTTTTTGTCATTTATTGCCCTCTTTGCTTCAGTTGACATCCAAACCGGGTCCTTTGACCGCTTGTTCTTGCAGCCTTTCCTGAAACTGGGGACGTACATTCTTTGTGCTTCCTGCAGGGTGTCCCTGAATAGGGTCCAGGCGCTTCCTATAGTCTCCATCTTAAAGATGTTTCTGAGCCTCCTCCCCACCATTTCCCTCATAGCAACATAGTTCCCTTTCCTGAAGTTGAGCGCAGTTGTTGCGGTCCTCCTTACTATGGGTGTCCCCCTTTCTAATGTGAATCTGATCGCGTTGTGGTCACTGTTGCCTAGTGGTCCTCCCACTTCTACCCCTCGTGCAGGCCCCCCTAATCCGTTTAGGATGAGGTCAAGAGTAGCACCCCCTCGCGTTGGTTCCGTGACTAGTTGCTCCATGAAGCAGTCCCTCACAGCTTCTACAAATCCTGTTTCCCTAGTGCAGTTTGAGTGACCCGTGCTCCAGTCTATCCCCAGGTAATTGAAGTCCCCCATCACTGTTACACTTCCAGTCCTGCATTCCTGTCTCAGTTCAGCTTCCAAGTCGTGTCCGACTCCTTCTGGCGTACCAGGTGGGCGATAGTACAGCCCCAGTTTTATGCCTGCACCCTTGTTTCCCGGCAATTTGACCTATAGCGATTCCAGCCCCTCTGCCTTTGTTGCCATATCCATCCCGACCGAGTAGATAGAGTCCTTTATATATAGTGCTATGCCTCCCCCTTTCTTGTGGGTCCTGTCCCTCCTGTAGAGCTTGTACCCCGGCAGCGCCATATCCCATTGATTCTCCTCTGTCCACCAGGTTTCTGTAATTCCAATTATATCCAGGTCCTCCCCCTTGGCCACGACTTCTAGTTCACCCATCTTGGCCATGAGGCTTCTTGCATTTGCGTATAAGCACCGCAGGTCCCGTCGTTTTTCCTCCACCTCCGCATTTACCTGGGCCACCTCCCCTTGAATTCCCCTTGTTCCCTAAGTGGTGAATCTGAGATCTTTTCCTCCTTTAAGGTAGATTCTTTTTTATCAACTTGTTGTAGTACGTGTTTTGATACAGTTGATATACATCTTTCACTATCCTGTCAGATAGTTCAAGAGGAAACATAACCTGCATAGGAGACTTCGGTACCTCTCCATAGACGATGTGTCCTGGAGAAGTATTGAAGAAAAACTGCTACATGCAAAGCAATTCTGCAAACAGGTTTGATAATAATTTTATTTAAAAGATTTCTTAACCGCCTATAATTAGGCAGTTATACAAAAAACAATCATATAAAATAAAAAGCATACAACACATATTATACAAATAACAGGTCCTTCATATCAGCCTTATTTTACAGTGTATCAATACAGAGAAATTTATAATCCTGGAAAAAAGCATTTATTGAAATGCTTCTACAAATAATGTAGTTTTCAGAAGTTTCTTAAACTTCTGAAAATCTATAAGAGCTCTTAGCGGTCCAGTCAACTTATTCCACAGTATTACTACTATGAAAGAGATAGCGGAGGACCTAGTACTCTCATACTGCGCTGCTGAGAAACCTGTAAGCGATAAATGTACTGCTCCCTCAGATCGCAATCTTCTGAGTGGCCTATAAAGTGCCATAGCATGTGACAAATAATGTGGAATCCCTTGGTGGATGACCTTAAACACCAACACTATTACCTCGAAAACAATATGTGAAAAATGCTTGAGTACCTGAACAATTTGTAATCCGCATAGAATTGTAGGATATGCAGTATATAAATAAATAAATTAAAATAAATAAATAAATAAAATCATACAGGCAGCCAATGAAATTTTTTTTAACCACTTGGGGTTATATAGTCAAACTTTCTCAGACCACAAATCACTCGTGCAGCAGCGTTTTGAATCATCTGTAGAGCTTTGCAGGCAAAATGACTACTGCCTGCATCACAATGTGAAAATCGAATAACAACATCTCTGGCTTTAGTCTTCTCAGCAGCCGCAGTTGAAAAAAAAATCAGATTTTACTACAGAAAGTATCTGACCCCTGGTATCTTCAATTTTCTCTGTATCACAAATGTCTTATTACATACCCAACCTCTATAGGCAAATGGGGATTGTTTTTTCTTCCAATCAACATAATCTCTGATTCTGCAATATTTAAGACCAATGTATGTCTTACCATCCACTCATTCACCATCCTCATACATTCTGTTAGTCTTTCATTCAGCTAATTTCTCCAATCTTGCATCAGAAAGAAAAATTGGATGTCATCTGCATAAAGACAATATGCTACTTCTATATTCCAAAAGCTCTCACCTAGTGATGACATATACAAATTGAATAGTAGCGCAGAAAGGTAAACCTTTACTGATTGGTTTGACATCAGTAAATTTACCACTACTCTGAATTTTAAAAAAGCGATCCTGGAAATAAGACATAATAAACCATTTGTCCCCAATACCTTTCTCTTTCAAAAATTGCAATAGAATATGAGTATCCATTGTATCAAAGGCAGAGGATACATCCAGTGAGATGAAGCAAATTGTTTTCTTTTCATCCATCCACCTTTTTAATTGACCTACAGTAGTCACTCGTAGAGTCTCAACACTATAGCCTATGTGGAATCCAAACTGATTACAATCAAGAATATTTTCATTTTCCACAAATTCTTCCAAATTTTCTAAAACAATCTTTTCTATGATTTTTCCCAGAAAAGGCAGCACAGAAATAGACCTAAAATTGATGCAATGATATATGAATATGCTACGCTTAACATGGATAAGTACTTTAGCAGATCAGTGTATAAAGAGGAGGCTCTGTACTTCAACCAATAACCTGCACCAATGTTCATCAATGAAGAGAAAGCACCATGACCATGTAACATCAAGTGGTATTGAAAAGTGCCACAGGTGTTGAAGTGTCAGCGCCTGAAAAGGCGATGTGCTTCAGAAATGACAACCTGTATCGCCCAGAAAGTCATGCATTAAATGGACTCGATGCTTAATTGGCAGGGCAGTATCCACTGCGAGGCATCTGTGTTAAAATATCGGTTAAAATATCGGTACCAAAAGGCATGTATCAAAAAGACTAGATGCTAATATGCCACCGATGCACATAGATGGAAGTATCGACGTCACTGCAATACACCTGCATCAACATGATTGAAACATCAGTACAGAAGGCATGCATCAAATAGACTCGATGCTAATATGCCACCGATGAAGGTATGAAATAAACATCAGTACAGAAAGGCATGCATCAACCAGAGTTGATGCAAGTAGATGGAGGTATCAATGTCTACCGGTACCAGCAAGTCCCAGTCACTGGTAGTCTGATCTATATGTCTTTTTTTTAAAATCTTTATTCATTTTCAAAAGCCAACATTAAGTGCAACAGATTAACAAACAAATATTACAATAATCAGCACTCAATACAATCAAATGATATAATAAATATATAACACCCCCCTCCGCACCCTCCCACCCACTCTTCCTGGATGTGCATAACAGAAATAAAAGGAAATATGTATGTTTATTTCATACAAAATTTTGCTAATGGATCCCAAATTGCTTTGAATTTATTATAGTGTCCCAATTTTAACGAATTCATATGTTCAAATTTATAAATTTAACATTAAGTTTCCCACCAAAAACTGTAATTTATATTATCCCAGTTTTTCATGATCAGCTGCATAGCAATTCCTGTCATGATGAGAAGCAGCCTATTCTGATTTGCACTGATTGGACTTTTGGGCATTAATAATGTTCCAAACAACACAACATCAAACGTCAACAATAATGGAACTTCCAGGATCATATTAATTTGACCCAGTGTTCTCCCTAGCGTGTTTTAGCAGGGCGCTGCGCCCAGCTAATTTAGGTGAGCGCCCGGCTGTCATCTTGCAACCGCACCACCAGCATCAAAGCCGCGCTCCAATCCTCTTCCCTGTCCTTACTCCAGGGGTGTCCAACCTGCGGCCCGACAAGAAGTTTTGTGCGGCCCAGCTTCTCTCTCCCTCCGGCGGGTAGTTTTCTGGCCAGCTCACTTCTGCAGTCGGCTGTGGGTGGCGTTGGCTCCTCGCGCGTGATCTGTGGCTGTGTCAGAAGCGTTCCCTCTGACGTCACGACGTCAGAGAGAAGGCTACCGAATCAGCCATGAATCGCGCACGAGGAGCCGACGCCACCCGCAGCCGACTACAGAAGGGAGCCGGCAAGAAAACTACCGCCGGAGGGAGAGAGAAGCTGGGCCGCACAAAACTCCTTGTAGGGCCACGGGTTGGACACCCCTGGAGTAGAGACAGGGAAGAGGATTGGTGCGCGGCTTGTAAAAAAAAAGTGTCCCAAGAACCAAAGTGGCTGTAGGAGTCCTGAGACTCTGACTGGAGTTTCTGAATTATTAATTGGTGAAATTGGTGAGTATTTTGGGGTATTTCATATATGTAGTCTTGAATAAACTTAGAACTTTGTATAAGGGATTGAAACCTTCATATACAGTACAAAATGGGAACAAACCAAAATAACTTGACCCATTTCTTTAAATTTATTTCTAATTTCTGCACTGGCAGCTATGACTGTTTGAATGACAATCACTCTATCCAAAAGGACGAAGACTAAAAATTATTCCCAGAGAATAGTTCCTCATGTAGAGGGATAAAAGTTCACTGCACACAGCTGGTTGAAATGCCCAAAATCAGGTGCTCTAGAGCAGTGTTCTTCAACCGCCAGTCCGCGGACCGGTGCCAGTCCGCAGAAATTTTCTGCTGGTTCACAGGGCCGGCACATCCATCGGGCCCTAGACAGCGTTCTTCAGCCGCCAGTCCACGGTGCGATCAATGCGGCATCTTCGGGCCAGCTTCCTGAGTGCTACAGTGCACAAAGCCATGGGAAAAGGCTTCTCCACGCGGCCTGCGCTTAAACCGGAAGCCTTCTCTCTGACATTGCAACGTCAGAGGGAAGGCTTCCAGATGAGGTGCGGGACGCATGCGAGGAGCTGCTGCCCACAGCTTTGTGCAATGCAGCACTCAGGGAGCTGGCTCGAAGATGCTGCATTGATCCCAAAGTAGACTGGCCCAAAGATAACACCGGGGGGCAGGCCAGAAGGCAAGGCACATGGAGGGAGAGAGACAACAACGGTAGGGGAAATGCTTTTATTTTTTTTAATTTAGTGATTGATTTGTCTGTTCAGGAAGAAATGCATTTGTTTCTTTTCCTCTGAGGTTGTACTGCTTGCAGAGCCTTGCATCTTAGGGTTTGTAAATATTAGTACTTTTAATTTTTGGTCCTGAATTTGCATGGGGTTATCTGTTTTATGGTAGGAATGAATGTTAAAAAGCATACGGTGTGCTTTGTCTATTTTAATTTTGTGGTTAAGCATTATGTGCTGTTAATACAATTATATTGTGTGTTTATATGAAAAATGAATGGAACAAATGGTGTTACAATTAGTACTATTATGGGGGTGGGGTTTGGGGCAGAGATTGAGTGGAGATGGGCATGACTTATCCAAGTGTTCTTCAACTGTCGATCCGTGGACTGGTGCTGGTGCCCAAATAATTATTTAATTTCCGCCAGTCCATAGGTGTCAAAAGGTTGAGGAACACTGCTCTACAGATCCAAATCAATTGTAGATACATTTGATAACTCTTCAAAAGCATTCTAGAAATGGTCTAGTTCATCTTACCTGCATAATCCTGATACCCTGCACAGAATTTATAGCATTGATGTGGAGGAAGAGGGAAAGAGATATTTGAAGGGAGAACTGTTGGGAAGAGAAAGGAAGAAATGGTGGACCTGGGGAATGGAGGCAGGCAGGAAGGGGGAGAGATGGGGTCAGTTGAGAAGAGAAAGGGAGAGAAGTTGGATCTTGGGATGGGAAGGAGGGAGAAATGTTAGGTATGTGGATGGAAGGCAGAGATGCAGCATCTCTATTTTTTCCCCCTCCATTTCATTGTTCAGCATCAAAGGGGGAGGGAAGAAGAAAACAGAAAAGAGAGGGAGCAAAATGTTGGACCATGGAGATAGAGGAAGAGAGATGGACCCATGGGAGGGCAGGAGGGAAGAGAGCTGGGATAAGAAGATGCTAGGCAGGAGATGGAAAGAAAGGGACAGGGAGTTACAACCTGACCAGTGGAGAGAGGGAGGGGGATTCTGAAAGTGGTGAGCCATGTGGATGAAGTCAAAAGGGAGATGACAAGATGAGTGAAAGAGGAGTGAGTACAGTGGTAGAAATGTGGTAATGGGGAGTAGATAGAAGGAAATAGGAGGCTGGGAAAGGAGTGAGATGGGAAATGGGAGAGCTAGGGACTGAGAGAAGATGGAGAATTGAGAGATAGCTGAACATTTATAAAGAAGAAGGGTGAGAAAGAAGGCAAGATTTGAGTGGACAGAGGCAAAAAAGAGAAAAAGTTAAGAAGGCTGAAAGGGAAAAATCAATACATTGGAGACAGGCATAAGGAAAGAATGGAACAGTATTGAGAGGAGAAAAACTGGACAGCAAACATTGGAAAGAGAATTGGTAGAAGATCGACAAAAAGCAGAAAGAGAAACTGGGACCAAGATGATGGAAAAACAAAACATCCAGGCAATAAGGTAGAAAAAATTGTTTTATTATGAATTTATTAACTGAAATATATTAGCTTTGGGATATGTGCATCACAATTATTTTTGTATTCAGTGGCGTAGTCATATACAGCTGATTTGGAAGAGGGACTGGAGCCCAAAATTAGTGGAGGGGCACCAAAGTTTCTCCCTGCCTGAGTGCAATTTATAAATACTTGAGCTAGTTGAGATTCCCAAGCCCTGCCAACTGAAGACATCTTCCTCCAGTCTGGCAACTCAAAATCTCCAAGCTTTGCAGCCAAAGGCAATATCCTCAAGCTGCCCCTGCTTTCATGCATACATGAAAACAAATGGGGGGGGGGGCAGGGAGGAGGCCCAAAAAAGCAGTAATATTTACCCTGATTAAACGATCCTCCACGTGCGCTGCTGACAGCTGATTCAGCATCCCCGCTCTGATAAGGCTCACCTCTGAAGAGGCTCACCATAGCTGTAATAGAAGTGAATGGGAGAACCAGGAACGCGCATCCTTGCTCATCACAGTGGGGATGCGGAAGCCTGTGGCTGCTCCCACTGTCAGCGGTGTACGTGGAGGATCACTCAGTCAGGGTAAGAATTACTGCTTTTTTGGGTTCTTCTCCACAGTGTCCCTTTAATGAAGGTTTATTATTAGATATGTACATCTTCTATATTAGTGATTGCAAATTTGGGACCTGCTCAGCCTTTTTTTTGCTCATCAGCTAATGTTAGTGTTGGTGTTTGTGCGGCCCCAGAAAATTTTTTTGTCCAATGTGGCCCAGGGAAGCCAAAAGGTTGGACACCCCTACTCCTTCACCGTGAGCAGGGAGGGGTAACTTTCATAGCGTTCCAGGTCGTGGGCCAACCCTCTTCCCCACTCCTACTCCTTCACTGTAAGCAGGGAGGATTAATTTGCATAGCATCTAATTTGCACCAGCATATTTCCCCGTCCCGCCCCACCCAGCTATTTTTTCGGGCCACCCGGCTAGAAAAAATTTCTGGGGAGAACACTGTTGACCCCATATAGATCTCCAAAATTTAAGTATCAAGGGGCAATAGAACAATAGATGATCCAGTGGCCCTATATCGAGATGACAGTGCCAGCATTTATTTGACTTAGAACTATCTAACTTTTGCAACCGAATAGGGGTCCAGAAAATTCTATACAACAGAAAAAAAACAAATCTGTTTCATAGATGCTAATGCTGTACATCTCATCCTCCAAGTCCACATCCGTGGCCATTGAGTAGCAGAAATTTATTGCTTTATCTCAATGCTTTAAATATGTCAAAAGAAAGAAACAAAAGAAGAAAAACTTTGACATTAATCAATAGTGTTTATCTTCTGGCAATCTAGAGCTCCAGAGTCAGATACAGTCAAAGAGAGCGAGCTGGGGTAGAGTAGAAACAAGGCTACAAATCCATTGATGATCACTGCAGGAATTAAGGATAGAATTGTGAAGGCCGTTGAACTTTGAACGAAGTTTGAAGAAAATCCAAAGTTACTTTTTCTTTTTGTATTTCTACTTTACTTATTTTTCATAAGAAAAGAAAAGTATAGAGAGAAGAACTTGAAAAGGTTTATAACAAATATAAGCAGGAAGGCAACTCGACAGAGAAACTAGAGATACATCTTCTTCACTCCGCAGAAAATGAAAAACTGATGAGCTGGCAGTCTAAAAAGCTAGTTAAAACTTAAAATCATACTACACTTTTCATTGTCCATACTGGGGATCCGTGGATGACATCACCCATTTGTGAGAATATGTTTTCTGCTTGTCTAAGGATAACCTGCTTTTCTAGAATGACACACCTATTGCACTGGAAACTGTATTTTCAGACAGCCCCCCTCACAGCCTTACTCATTGTAACCTGCGCTGGTAATTTGTTGCAGCCTGCCTCAATTATTTACAGTAGCTAGAAAAGAGGAGAAATTACTAACTCATGCTGAAATCTTTCTTCAATGCAGATCTTTGGGATGCCAGACAGACACGATGTCTGACCGAACCCCCCCCCCCCCCTCATGGACCAACAGATGTGCTACAGAAGGAGGGGATGCAAAAAAAAATGTAGTCAGCCCGCTGCGAGAGACTGCTGAGCCTCCTAAGGACATCTGACAGCCTGCTAAGGAGTAGGTGAGGGAGGTAAGTGGGGACAGCTCCGAGCTCCAAAAATACTTGTGCAGGCTGGCTAACAGATACCACAAGCTGCAGACTGGAGTTTAACATAGAACATAGAAACATGATGGCAGATAAAGGCCAAATGGCTCAACTAGTCTGCCCATCCGCAGTAACCATTATCTCTTTCTCTCTCCATGAGATCCCATGTGCCTATCCTAGGTCCTTTTGAATCCAGATACAGTCTCTGTCTCCACCTCTTCTGTGAGACTGTTCCATGCATCTACCACCCTTTATGTAAAAAAGTATTTCCTTAGAGTACTCCGGAGCCTATCACCTCTTAACTTCATCCTATGCCTTCTTATTGCAGTTTCCTTTCAAATGAAAGAGACTCAATTCATGTGCATTTATATTACATAGGAATTTAAACGTCTCTGTCATATATCCCCTCTCCAATCTTTCCTCCAAAGTATACAGATTGAGATCTTTAAGTTTGTCCCCATATGCCTTATGATGAAAACCACATACCATTTTAGTAACCTTCCTCTGGACCAACTCCATCCTTTTTAGATCTTTTTGAAGGTGCGGCCTCCAGAATTGTACACAATATTCTAAATGAGGTCTTACCAAAGTCTTATACAGGGACATCAATACCTCCTTTTTCCTCCGCAGACAAAACTGTGACAAAGGTGAAAGCTCTGAGCACAGAAAACCAAATAAAGATAGAACACACCAAATAAAATAAGAAAATGAGAACAGAAACACTCCTTCCGGATTGCATGCAGAAGGGAAAAACTGCAGGTGGCAGTAGAGCTCACAGTAAAGTAGGAGGGACACAATAAAATACAGAGTGGATTTTTTTCTGCAGATGGCTCGTGGCATAAGGACATATGAACTGCCATCTCCGGATCAGACCTTCGGTCCAACAAGTCCGGCGATCCGCAAACGCACAGTACTGGGTAGAGCTTTGGATTTTTGCCCAAATATAGCTAAGAAGAAAAAATTTAAAAAATTTAAATTGAATCCAGTTGGGCAGACTGGATGGACCATTCGGGTCTTTTTCTGTCGTCACTACTATGTTACTATGTTATGTTACTATGACTCGCCAACCCCCTCCCTTACTTAAACTAAGCAGCCCCTCCCCTCCAGCACCAAAGCAGCTAACCCCCATCCCTCACCTTCCCTATGCAGCCGCTGGTCAGCAGAAGCAGCGCTGGGTCACTTTCTCTCGCTCCCTTCTCTCCCCCCTCCCCCCCCACTTATGGGTCCAGCATCTATTCATCTCCCCTGCTGAAACCCCAACACATACTTCTGGGACACCTCACCTCACCCCCCCCCCCCCACCCCTGGTCTGCCATTCCTCCCTCTGTGCGGGTCTGGCCTCCTGGACCCTCCTCACTTACCTGAAGCAGTCCTGACCTGCTAACTCCCCTCCCTCCCTCACACGAAGCAGTAGCAGCAGCCGGGGTCAGCAGAGGCAGCGCTATAAATAGGCTGCTTGCAATTAGCCCCAGCACGGCCTTTCCTCTGCTATGTCACTTCTGATGCGGCAAAGGAAAGGCCCTGCTGGGGCTGGTTGCAAGCAGCCTATTTATAGTGCTGCCTCTGCTGACTGGCTGCTGCTACTGCTTCGTGTGAGGGACGGAGGGGAGTTAGCGGGTCAGGACTGCTTCAGGTAAGTGAGGGGAGTCTAGGAGGCCAGACCCACACAGAGGGAGGAATGGGGGTGAGGTGAGGTGTACCAGAAGTATGTGTTGGGGGTCCAGCAGGGGAGATGAATAGATGCTGGACCCATAAGTGGGGGGAGGGGGGAGAGAAGGAAGCGAGAGAAAGTGACCCAGACCATAAAGGAAGATGGGAAGGTAGGAATAGATGTTGGACCTACAAATAGAGGTGGGCGGATGAGGTGGAGAGGGAGACAAATCTATTTTATAGTAATTCTCTAGCAACCAGAAACTAGTGTTCTCCGGCATATACAAATCCCCATAGGTGCCGGATAACTGAGAGTTTACTGTACTTAGGAATAACAAATATTTATGAAAACGAAATGTTACTTTTTTCCATCAAGGTTCTTACCTTTGAATAATAAACTCCTTTGCAGGATCAAACAAGTTTCCATGAACAATCCATTCATCCACAATCTCTAAGTAGGGTCTTACTGTCTCAACCCAAAGAGAGAAAAGAAGGGACACCTAAAAATTTTAAACAGTGTGTTTAGAACTGTTGAGTTTACTAAATACTTCTGCATACAAGCAACTATCTAGAAACATATAAATGATTTACAGTAATTGACAGCACAGTAGGACAAAAAGCTCAGCTCTTCAGTAATCAGATTAAGATATTCTACATACCGTCTGTTCGGATGATTCTCCAACGCTGTCATATTCAAGAATGGATTTATACAATGTATTAAGAAGGTGAGATGCTTTTACAACATTTCTAGTATCAGGTGGTACTTCTGCTACCCCTGTACTGAAAACTTTGTGAAGTATCTTGAGTTGTGCCAATCGAGGAGACAAATTATCCAGTATAATTGATAATGTAACTGTTTTATCTATATTAAAACAAATTAAAAGAATAAATGTTATACGTTGTTGGAATCATAGCTTTGTTTCCATTGCTGCATTAGTTTCAGTTTTGAGTTTCTTTCTTTCATTTTTTCTGGAAAAAAGCAATCTCTTGCCTTCCCTTGCATATTTCAAGCAGCTTTCCAATCTCCTTTTCTGATTTGAGCTAGGTCTCTCTAATATTATGCCAGAAATTTTAGCGTAGATAAATTAGTGATAAAATATGCAAAATGCTGAGCTACAAATTACTGACATAAAATAATGTACTACAATCTAGCAGAGTGTTTTATTCTTCTTCGAGCACTGAACCTTTTTGCCAGCACAGGGGTTTCCTGGACAAGCTAGTTGCAGGGGGAGAAGACAATCATGTACTAACAAGTACGGAGCAACAAAGGAGCAAATCCTAGATGAAATATTTCAAATATATTTTTTATTAAAACCAAGAACCTGATGTGGTCCACATTTCACCCATTCAGGGCTGCCTCAAGGGTATAAACTAAAATATATACCTCAAAAATAAGACCTATCCCGAAAATAAGCCCTAGCATGATTTTTAAAGAAGCCCTAGTTAAGATGCCCTAGTTAAGATCACCCCCCCTCCCCCGAAGGTCCCCCACCTTAATGGCCCCGACAATCCCTGGCTATCCCTGACACTAGTGCTGCCTGATATGCTGAAAAAAATAGGACTCGAGTCAGCAACCCCCACCCCTGCTGCTTTAGAAGGCTTCAGAGCGGAGGTATGTCAGTCTCACGGTGGGAAGGGTCGGTGGGGTTTTGTTGCACAAGGGTATGGGTGAGAGGTGATGAATGATGCTGCATATGGGGGGAGAGAAAGAAAATAGGAAGAATTGGGGTAGAGGAGAGGAAGGGAGAGATGATTGTTGTACATAAAAAAATAAGACACCCCTGAATATAAACCCTAGTGTGTTTTTTGGACCCAAAATTAATATGACACTGTCTTATTTTCGAGGGAAACATGGTAATAATACAACACACAGAATGAGAGGGATCCATAACACACTTTTTCCATCCCCAAAAAGGGGGTGGTAATAAGGGTGTGTCTTATGGAGCGAATACACCCCTCTACCTTTTAAAAAAATCTGGCTGTCCAGTGCTGTATGCCAGGAGCTTTCAGCGCTCCTGCCCTTCCCTCCGCTGACTCCTGAACTCTCGCAGCAGCTCAGAGGGGAGCACTTTATAAAATCCTGCCGTCCAGTGCAGGACGGCAGGAGCTTTCAGCGTTATTGCCCTTCTCTAAGCTCCAAAACTCCAAAACTCTTCCGGCAGCGTCAGAGTGGAGCACGAGGCAGGCGCAAGCTTTTTGCGTTCCTCCCTGGTCCTGCTCCATTCTGTGAATGACTGGGTATCTTACCACTTGTGGGTCTCTAACACAAGTAATAAAATATCCAATATCATTCCTTTTGGGAGCTACAAACTCCCACTAAAATCACAGGTTAGGAACTTTAGGATATAGCTAGACTTGGCACTTAAATTGATCTCCCAAATCTAAGCAAACATCAGGCGCAGCCTCAATCAGACAACTATGCAATCTCTCTCCATACACCGATAAAGCAGTCTTGTCATAATGGCTCATGCTATGATAACATCAAGACTTGACTACTGAATTACATTTAACATATAAATGCACCAGCTCTAAATTAATTCAGAATGCCAGAACACAGTTGATAAAAGATTGTAAATGTCATGATCATACCACACAATTACTGCAAAAATTCCGCTAGCTACCAGTGCACTACAAAGTTATATTTAAAACAATCTCTGACATAGATTGTGAGCCATCGAGTCCATCAAAACAGTTGCACCCCCCTTATCAGCTTTGGTTATGATGATATCTTTATTTCCCATATTGGGAGGACAGCTCTTCTGTGGATAGATGGATACAGTGACAAGTCAAGCGATACCTCGTCTAGCAAACCGTCGGGGGACAGGGAAGATGCATCCAGGAACACACGAATAAGAGGGAGGGGCCGTCAACCACAGAGAGGCAAAGGCCAAATGGGGACCCAAGGAACCATCAGGGCCCAGTCGAAACAGTCATCAGTGATTAATCTCTCTACATATGACCCGACGATTGAGCAGAAGTCCTTGTTAGAGTTGAGTTTTGTTGTAATCTCCCCGCCAGATTTCTTTAGGTTAAAGATCGCCTTTCATAAATTCATAAGAAACTACAATTAAAGTCTTTTTTTATCAATCTTCGCTGGAGCCAGGAGAGGAGAGAGTCTTGAAGAAGAGAAATCAGGGAATATGCAAAGGAACACCTCGAATACTGAGGAAGACAGGGATTCCATATGTACAGTGCCATCTTGATGGTGTCATCCCGGTCCCATGGACCCGGTTATTTCAACTTTCCGTGATCTGATATTGTGAAAGACTTGCGTGAGATTGAAGAGGGTGAAACCTCCAAACATTATAAACCAAATATCACACAGGCCCATTATCAGGGCATGTTGGACCTAGCGAGAAATAAAGATATCATGATATCATCATAACCAAAGCTGATAAAGGGGGTGCAACTATTTTGATGGACTCGATGGACTATGATCGAGAAGCTAGGAGACAACTGCAAGATCTAACAGCTTATAATCCATTGGAATGCTACCCCACAGTGCAGTTACAGCACAATATTATTCAGTGGGTGAATGAACATTACAAACAGGGGATGATTACTAGGAAAGAACTTACATTTTTAATTGAAAGATACCCTAAGACCCCCCTCTATTTGCTTTGTACCGAAGGTACATAAAACCTTACAGAATCCTCCTGGGAGGCCCATTGACAATACTAGACAATCAGTATTGGAACCCTCTCAAAATTTGTTGATGTCTTTTTGAGTGAAGAAGTCACCAAGGTATAGTCTTATTTGAGAGACACTTCGCACTTTTTGCATATATTTCAATTCCTAGTGATTCCAGCTCATGAAATATGGATGGTGAGAATTAGATGTCACATCTTTGTACACCCAAATACCACAGGATTGAGCCTTACAGGTTATTTTTTCCACCCTCAGCAATAGAGCAGCCCCCCAGCGGATATCCACTGAATTTCTTTTGAGGCTTGCCCAATGGGTGATTTGTGAAAATTATTTCCAGTACCAAGGGCAGTTTTATAAACAGGTCCACGGGGTAGCAATGGGTGCCACATTGGCACCGTCTGTTGCTACCCTCTTTATGGCTCTGTATGAAGAACAGCAAGTTTACACCACTGCACAATTTCAAAATATAGTGCTATGGACTAGATTTTTGGATGACATGTTCTTCCTGTGGCAAGGAACCCATTACGATCTGATACAATTTATTGAATACTTAAATTCTAGGGATAGGCAGGTTCAGTTTACTATGGCCACCAATCAAAAACATATATAATTTTTGGATTTATCCATTTTTTTTGAGGGAGGGGTTTTTTTTAACCACTCTATATAGAAAATCTGTTACAAGGAATACCCTTTTGCATTTTGATAGCTTCCACCCTTATAAACTGAAGTTTAACTTGCCTGTCAGTCAGTTTTTAAGAATTCGTAGATTGGGTTCCACCCTGGAGGAGTATAAGACAAAAGCTAAGTCAATGGAGAAATGAGTTTTACAGAGAGGTTATCCTAGGAGATCTATTAGAGTGGCATTCTTGAGAGCACATTTTGCTCAAAGGGAGCTTTTATTGCTGGAAAAAGAAGAGATTGAAAGCACACAAGATAGCCTTACCTGTATTGTCCCATACTCTCCAATAGCAGGAATATTCATCCAGATTATAAGGAAATACTGGTACGTGTTGAGTCTACACCCCCCTTAACAACTGTTTAGAAGGGTAGCATACAGCAGGGGTAAGACATTAAGTCAAAGATTACACCAAAATAACAGCTCTAAGAGAGATGATGTCACTTATTAGCACATCGATTGTGGCCGGTGTCAATGGTGTAATAAAACCATAAAGGGCAGCAGTTGGGCAGTTCCTAATAAGGGCTATACCATCATGGCAAATAGTAATACCAATTGTAACACTGCTAATGTAATTTATGCAATAATTTGCCCCTGTAGTCTGATATATATAGGACATACCAGTAGGCCAGCGAAGATCAGAATGAACGAACATAAATCCTGTATAGTCCACTCAGCAAGTACAAGCACCCTTGGTACACCATTGGATGCTCAAACACCATACTGTGGATGAATTAAAGTGGCGAGTAATTGAATCAGTGGGGGAGGAGGGTGTCGGTAATACACAACAAGTGTTAAACTTTAAAGAGCAGAGTTGGATATGGTGGCTCCCAATGGCCTCAATTCGGAGGTTGAATGGGCTTCATTGATTTAGTCCCTTCCCTGGGCTGTACGGTGGGTCAGCTGACAGTAGAAACACAATAAGAGGGTTAGAAAAGCACGCCGCCGCCATCTTTATATTAAGTTGGAGTATGTTGGAGCGGCTCTGGTAAACGTAATATGTGATGGGAGTAAAAGTAGGAGACTTTTAGGAGTTTTACTATAAACAACGCGAACTGGTGAAGACTAACTGACCGTTTTTTTACATGTTTTATAGGGGGATCCTTGATAAAACAACTTTTTGCGAAACATGTCGATTCAATTAATTCCAGGAGCATGAGAGTATGATGAATTTGTTAAGTATGAAATTCATCAGAAGATTTAATTAATACTTTTATAAAACTTAAAAAAATATATATTAATGTTAAAAATTTAAAAAATTAACAAAATGATAAACAAATAGGAGTGATACAAGGAGAATGTAGGCCAATGAAGACATTGATACACCGATATTCCCATCAGATATAAATTTCTATCAAGAGTGAAGGAGGTGTACCTGAGGCCACAGTCATCTATTTAATATATTAGATATACTTGCTGCTGCAGCTCTGTAACACCCGATCGTGGCTCGGCATTTTCGCTGCACACTAAACCCCGGGTTCGGTCCTCCCGCAGCTTCGGAGTGCTTCCTGGAGGTGGGCGGGCTTTTTGCGCTGCGAGGCACGCCGCAATGGCTTCCAAGTCGGTCCACAAGGAGCGGGAGAAGAGCAAGCCGCCCGAGTCTAAAATGGCGGACCACGTGGCTCCCCCGTCGCCAGAGGCTCCTCACGGGTGGCGGCAGTCACATCGGAGGTTCAGGCAGCACTTGAAAGTTCCCTTGGGGATAAGCTGCAGCGCATCCTAGACAAACTGGACACCTTGGACCAGCGTTTTGCCTCCCTTACATCGGAGGTTAAGGAGACCCAGCAGAGAGTGAGTGCTACTGAGGATACTGTCCAACGGCTTACCCAGGAGCAGTCAGCCCACACTAACGCTTTGGCTGCATTGTGAGCCAAGGTGGATGACCTGGAGAACCGGTCCCGCCGTAATAACCTCCGCTTTGTGGGTCTGCCTGAGTCGGTGCGGGATGTGGAGCTGGGGGCGCTGTTGGAACGCTGGCTGCCTGAGTCTTTATCTTTACCTTCCTCCTCGGGCCCCTTGCGGATGGAGAGGGCGCATCGCTTGGGGCAACGGAGTGAGAATGCTGATCGGCCCCGAGTGGTCATTTGCCGTATCCTGAATTATCATCACAAGCTGGAGGTCTTGTGTGCGCTGCGGCAGGGCAAGAAGCTCTTGTATGACAACCGGCCCATCCTTTGCTTTCAGGATTATTCTGCAGAGGTTTCGCAGGCGCGGCGCCGATTTTCACCTTTGTGCTCCCGTCTTATCCAGCGCCACATTGCTTTTTCCTTGCAATACCCGGCTCGCTTGCGGTTGACCCATCTTGGAAGAGCTCATCACTTTGACACCTTGGAGGCAGCGCAACAGTTTGTGCAAGAGATGATGCCAGAGGATCCAGTGCAGGGAGCTGTCATGGACTGAGGAGACCCCTCTGCTGCTGACCGGACTGTAGTTAGCTTATGGACCTGAGTTTTTTCCCACTCCGTTCGAGTGGGGGCATTGAGTCACCTGGAGGGTATGTCTGGTTGGTGTGTGTGTGGATGCGGTGGGGATTGGTACGCTTACCCTGTGGGGGTATCGCACTAGAGTCTCTTGGTTTGTGGTCCTTTCTTGGGGTTTTCCTTGCGCTTGTTTTGGCCTATTTTTGGCCCCTCCTGTTCTCTATTTCTTGGGGATTGGATGGGTGAGTGTGGGGTGTGGGGTGCGGGGAGGGGATGGGTGGTTTGAGTGCTTTGGGGTGGTTTGGCTGTTGGGTTTGGTTCTTTGGTATTGTTGTGAGCTTTGGGGCCTGAGGGCTGGGGGTTATTGTTCCCTGATCCCGTGGGGGGGTGTTCATGGTTTCCTGGAAGTGATGCCCTTTTTGAGGTGTCTTGGGTATGGGTTGGTTGAGGGATGATGGTGGAGGGGGGTAGAGGGGTGGGGTGGGGGGTGGCTGAGGGGAGGGGGTGGGGTTTGACCGGTTACGGTGATCCTGGGGTTGGGTTCCTTGCGGAATTTTGTGAGGGTTGGGTTGGGGCTCGGTGGGATCTGTGTTTGCATTGGTGGCAGGGGTTTGGCTCACTTCTTGGGGCAGGAGGCTGTTTGACACTGGAGGGGTGGTGGCTGAGACGCTCCTCTAGTACTTTACTGGTTCCTTATTTTTGTTCATTTTTTCTATTGTGTGGACTACTCTGGAATATACTTTAACTTCTTGGAATGTTGGGGGGATCCATTCCCCTATTAAGCGCTCCAAAATCTTGCAGCGTTTGAATCGTTCTAAAACCTCCATTGCCTTTTTGCAGGAGAACCGTTTATCCTCAGCGGAACATGCTAAGCTCTGTACATGGTGGGTGGGTTCCCATTTGGAGGCGCCCGCTGTTGGGGGAAAGGGAGGCGTTATCATTTTGATCCGTAAGGGTCTCTGCCTACAGACCCAGAGAGTGCTCCGTGACCCCAGGGGGCGTTATATTGTTGCCTTAGTGTTGCTCGATAATCGACCCTTACTACTCTGCAATGTCTATGCTCCTAACAATCCCCCGGCCAGGTTTTACCGGGGGCTCCACAACCAACTTTTGCAGTTTGGTGACGTGCCGATGATTGTGGGCGGGGACTTTAACGAGGTACCAGATCCTAAGTTAGACCGCTCTGCTTCTTCTGGCAGAGAGGCCGCCAAACTTTATACTGGTGCCCAGCTCCTGGAATCTACTTTGGGGTTGCTTGATGTTTGGCGGGTGCTACACCCCTTAGAGAGGGATTATTCCCATTTATCTAGGGCGCATGGGACGCTTTCCCGAATCGATTTTATCCTCATTTCTCGCGAACTGCTTCCCCAGGTGTTGGGGGTGGTTATGGGCCCCATTGAGGTTTCTGACCACGCCTGGGTAGGATTTCGGTGGACTTGGGGCGCTTCCCCGCTTTCTAGGGGGACCTGGCAGTTTCCGTGTTATCTGTATAGGGATCCTCGTTTTCAGGAGTTTTTGGTGCAGAGGTGGCATGATTTTCAACACAATAATCGGCAGCATCGCGATGATCCCATTCTCTATTGGGAGACAGCTAAGGCTGTTCTACGGGGGGATGTCATTGCTTATGTGGCCCGGGAGTCGAAGCTTAAGTATCGAACAGTTCTGGCCTTGGAACGGAAGGCGACTGTGTTGAGGCGTCAATATGGCAGGGCACCTTCTTTCAGGCTTCGCACGCAACTTTTGGAGGTCCAGCAAGAGCTGAATGAATTATTGCATCTACGGGCTATGCGGACGCGGGCATACTTTAAGTTTCATTTATTTTGCTTTGCGAATAAGAGCAGCCGGTTGCTGGCCCGAATGGTGCATCCGCGGGGCGGACCTGAGAGCGTCTCCGCTCTACGGGACTCTTCTGGGATGCTGCACCATCGCCCAGAGGAGATCTGTGAGATCATGCGGGCGTTTTTTGCCGAGGTATATGCGGATCCCGGTGATGAGCTTTTGGATGGGCAGCTCTATCTGGACAGTGTTGACTTGCCCTGTTTATCTCAGAGGGATGCTGCCGCTTTGGATCTTCCCATTACTGCAGAGGAGGTAGAGTGGGCGATAGGGGTTAGTCCATTAGGGAAGGCGCCGGGCCCGGATGGGTATAGGAGCGAGTTCTATAAATTGTTGATGTCGGAGATAGCGCCAGTGTTGGCTGAGGTTTATAATTTGAGTGTTGCGGAGGTCACGTGATGTGTTGAGCTGAGCAGGACATGCCTTGCTCGTGCTCCGGGGCCCCAGGTCCCTTTGAACCTGATCCAGCGTTTCTACCAGCTCTGATCTTTACTGCCCGATCGGGGTAGTACATGGAAAGGTTTCCTACCGTGCCTAGCCCAGCCATGAGTGGCAAATCGTGTCGCTCCACAAGAGACAGGGAGACCAGATCGGCGCGGCCGGACTTCAAGATGGCGGCGGGTGACTCCGGTTCCACGCTCCCCTTGTCGGAGGCTCACATAGCTGCATTGTCTGCCTCGGTCGTGCGGGCCTTGGATTCCCGCTTTGACCAACTGTCTGGTCAATTAACATCGTTGGAGACTCTTTTGGGGGAGACCACAAGGCGAACAGGTGAGCTTGAGCAACGGGTATCGCAGGTGGAAGATGCCCACTCTGCTTCCTCTGTGGATCTGGCGGCGATGCAGGCACAACTCAAGCGGCAAGCGGACAAGCTGGAAGATCTTGAAAACCGCTCAAGACGGGACAACTTGCGCCTGATTGGCCTCCCCGAAGCGGTTCCTGAATCCCGCCTTCTAACTGCTTTGGAGTCCTGGCTCCGGACGGAGTTCCCTCTTCCGGCTGGTGTGGGCCCCCTGCAGCTCGATCGGGCGCACCGCCTGGGCCGGCGCTTCGATGGCAGTGATCGAGCTCGGGTCACCATCTTTAAGATCCACAACTCAGCCGTGAAGGCTGAGTTGATGAAGCAATACTGGCAAAAGAGGAATACGCTTCAGTATGATGGAGTTCCGGTTCGCCTGTTCCAAAATTATTCTCCGGCACTACAGGGCGCAGGCGGCGCTTCTCCCAAGTGTGCTCTGCTCTGTTCGATCGGAAGCACCGGTTTCAACTTCTCTACCCGGCGCAATTAAAAGTTTGGACTTCTACAGGATGGCAGGTTTTTGCTACCGCAGAGGCAGCACAGAACTACCTGGATTCCCTACCGGGAGAAGCGGGACCCTCATCGGCCACCTGAGTTCTGTAGCAGAATTGTTGAATGGTGCTGTTCTCCCTCATTTGAGTGGCTTTACTCTGTTTGGGCCATTGCTAGCCCTTTGAGCATTGCTCCAGCTTGATTCTTTTTGGCCCTTTAGCCTCCTGGACTTTGACCATTCCTTTTCACCCAGAGTTTGGGCTGGTTTCTGGCCCACTCTTGTTACATCTTATGTTTTCAATATAATTTGTCATTCTGGAGGTGTATGCCTAGATTTACTGTTTTGTACTTTTCTAGTTTCTGTTTAGGGCATTGCTGTTTGTTTTTTAGGAGTCCTTGTTAGTTGTGGATGTTCTTAAGGGGTTATATGGGTGTTGTGCTAATGGGGGGGGAGTTGGTTTCCTGCCTGATTCGGGGGTTTGTTTCTCTTGGCGGATTGGTGTATGTTTGTGGGAGCTACGTTTTGTTTGTGTGTATTGCTGGGAATGTGTGTGTATTGCTGGGCGTGGGTGCTGGGGGGGGAGTATTTGTGTGAATGGGGGTTGGTGTTTGCTCACTTTTAGCATCGTGCCAGTGGGGTTGACTGTATTATGACTGCTTGGGTTACATGCCCCTTAGGAGGCTCCTTGGTGATCCTTTAGGCCAGCTGGCATTGGGCTGTGTTACTCCCCGTGTTTGGGGGTTATTTTGTTTCTTAGCTTCGCTCTCCTATGGCTCCTTCGGAGTGTGTGATGGATGGATGGGATGTTCTGCTTATCTATGATGGGGATGGGTTTGAGGGATTTGGGGCCCTACCTGCGTCTTTGTGACTCTATCTTTGTTCCACGTATGTGGGACGGGGTTTTCATTCTGGATGGGTTCTTGGAGGGTTTGTTTCTGGGGGGTGGGGGGGGTTTGGGGAACGGGAGGTGGGTTGGGGAGGGTGGGGTTGGTATTTGGGGGTGGGGGGTCCTCCTTCACAGTGTTTGCCTCAATTTTGCTGTGATCTTTTGTTCTATATTTGTTGCATTGTTCTTCTTCGGTGGTCACTGTTACTCTGGTGGGGGCTGGGCCCTTGGGGTAGTTTTCTTTTGGATTCTTTTTTCTTCTCTTGCATCTTTACTGCCTTTCAGCTGTGAGTACCCCTTTTAGAATTACATCTTGGAATGTAGGGGGGATTACGTCGCCTGTTAAGAGATCCAAACTAATTGCAGCTCTACAGCGTTATAAGTCAGATATTGCATGTCTACAAGAAACTAGATTGACCGATGTAGAACATCTTAAGTTGCGTCGATCCTGGGTGGGAGAGGTGTACTTTGCTTCCTCTTTGGGCCGTCATGGGGGCATTGCTGTGTTGGTCCGCAAGTCTTCTCCCATTGGTGTCCAGGTTTTGGATAAGGAGTCCGACGGCCGATCCCTGCTCTTACGTCTTACCTTGGGAGGGCGCTCATATCTTTTGTTAGTGGTTTATGGCCCCAATTCTGGTGAATCAGCCTTCTTGCAGCGGTTGCTCCAAATTTGTTCTCGTTTTCCTGGTGATCCTCTATTTCTCCTGGGAGATTTTAACTTGGTCATGACTCCTGATCAGGATAAATCCGGATCTCCCGTTTCTTCCTTGGGTTCTAAGGGTCACCTTCTTTCGGACTTTTGTGACTCTCTTTCGGTTGTGGACCCTTGGCACCTCCTGCACCCTGAAGTTCGCGATTACACTCATCTTTCTCGTGCCCATGGCACTTGGTCTCGCTTGGATTATATCTTCTTGTCTTCCTCTTTGTTTCCTTCCGTTCAATTGGCTGAGATTGGACCTCTATCTATATCGGATCATGCCCCTATATGGATAGATGTTTTCTTGGATTCTTCATACCTCCGAGCGTCGTTCTGGCGGTTTCCCTTCTATCTTGCACAGGATATGGAATTTCGTACCTTTTTGCAGGCCCAATGGGATGACTATTCCGCGAATAATGCTTCCCACTTGGATGATCCTATTTTGTTTTGGGAGGCTGGGAAGACGGTGATTCGAGGTCATATCATTTCATTTCTGTGTGCCCGTTCCAGGCGTATTAATCAGGGGATTGTCACTCTCGAACGGGCCTTGCGTTTGGCGAAGCGGTCCTTTTCTCTTCACCCTTCTCAGGAGACTCGAGACTGTTATCTGTCTACTCAGGTGGCCTTGAACTCCCTTCTTCATTCTCGTTTTCAAAAATGTAAAGCCTTTTACCAGCATCGCTTTCATCGTTATGGGAATAAACCCGGCCGCCTTATGGCTCGTTTGGTTAACGCTACGACTGGGAGGAAACCGATTTTGTCTTTACGGACCAAGGGTGGTGGGGTGGTGTCCCAAACTTCTGAAATCTCCGGGGTTTTGTTTGACTTTTTTCGTCGGTTATATGACGCTTCGGAAGACGCTTCTTTGGAGATGGTGACGGACTATCTTCACTCTTCTGGGCTCCCTCGTTTGTCAGAGGCTACGGTTTCTTCTCTTAATAGTCCGTTTCGGACAGCTGAATTAGAATCTGCTATTAAATCGCTCCGCTCTGATCGGGCTCCAGGCCCAGATGGGTTCTCGGGTGACTTCTATCGGATCCTTTCTCCTTCTCTTTCTGGACCATTGTTGGCATATTTTAATGAAGCTGTTGCCCGTGGTTCCTTTCCGCGCTTTGCGAATGAGGCCCTTATTACCTTACTCTTGAAGCCGGGTAAAGAAGCGGACTTGCCCGGGTCCTACCGTCCCATTTCTTTAATAAACGTTGACCTCAAGCTCTTTGCACGCATGCTGGCTGATCGCCTTGCCCCTCATTTACCACAGCTTATACATGAAGATCAGGTTGGCTTTGTTAGGGGCCGCCAGTCTGTACACAATGTCCGTAAGGTCCTTTTCGCTCTTGCTCAGTGCCAATCTCGCCATATTCCAACCTTATTTGTTAGCCTAGATGCCTCCAAGGCGTTTGATAGCATTCATTGGTCGTTTTTGTTTCGTACCTTGGAGTATGTGGGGCTCGGGGGATTCTTTTTGGATGCCGTGAGTTCACTCTACTCTAATCCGCATGCTTCTTTGCTTGTTAATGGGATCCGCTCAGATTCTTTCCCTATTCTTCGTGGAACCCGACAGGGTTGCCCTCTTTCCCCTCTTCTGTTTCTTCTCTCTTTGGAACCCTTGTTATGCACTCTTCGGGGATTCGCGGAGGTTCGGGGTCTCTCAGTTGGCGACTTCGAACTTAAGACCCTGGCGTATGCAGATGATATGTTCTTAATTCTTACCCACCCTGAAGATTCTCTCCCGGCAGCTCTGGATCTCATTTCTGAATTTGGGTTTCATTCAGGGCTTTCCCTTAATTTGGATAAATCCTTGGCCTTACCTTTTCCGCCAGATTTTCGCACTTCCTGGAGGGGTGCTTTCCCTCTTCGTTGGGCTGATTCCACTTTACGGTATTTAGGGGTTACCATTCCGTTAGATTTATCTGATTTGTACCGGTTAAATGTCACGCCGCTGTTTCAGGCTTTACACAATAAGTTGCACCTTTAGGAATCTCTTCCTTTCTCGCTTCTGGGCCGGGTACACTTGTATAACATGCTCTTAGTTCCCTGTTGGCTTTATGTTTTTCAGGTCCTTCCCCTTTATTTGACTTTTCGCGATGAGCGTAGAATAGAGCGCCTAGTACAGAAATTTCTTTGGGCTGGTAAGAGACCTCGTTTGTCTTATAAGCGGGCGGCGACTCCCTGGTACAGAGGTGGTTTGGGCTTATTGAATCTTCGTTATCTGACGATTGGTTGTGGCATGCGACATATTAATGACCTCTTTCGGGGTACTTCAGCTTTCACTAACACTTCTCTAGAACTTTCTTGTTTTTCTTCTGCTCACTTTAGTGCCTATCTGCATTCTGTCCCTTCTCTTATACCTGAATCTCTTTCCATGAAGGTATTGCATCGACCCTTGAGGAAGGCTTGGCGTTGGGTCTGTAAATTTCACACTCTTTCTTCCTCTGTCTCTCCCTTTCTGCCTCTTCGCTTTAATGGCTCCTTTCTGCCTGGGATTGATGGGCCGAGTTTTGTTAGGTGGGAAGAGAAGGGCATTCACTATCTATTTGTTAATGATGATGGTACACGTAAATCTTTTGCTCAATTGCGAACAGAATTTGATATTCCCCCTTCCGATTTTTTTGCTTATATGCAAATCTATCATTACATTTCTTCCTTACCTCCTAGCTCCTTACAAGCCTCCTGCCAAGAGTCGTTGTCTACGGCCTTTACCATTGGTTCGCAGGAGCCGGTCCCTCTCAAGTTCCATCATCGCCACTTGAAAGATGAATGCCCTTTGTGTGACCATTCTCGGCTGCGAGATGCTTGGTCTTGTGATCTTGCTGTAGACTTGCCTTCGGACATACTTCTGCAGGCTGTCCGACGTCTGCCAGCATTTCGAAAATATACCACCTTTTGGGAGCAACATTTTAAATTGATTTTTCGTTTATATATCTCTCCTAAAAGGGCTTATTTGGCTCATTTTCGTTTAACCGCTGCCTGCCTTCGTTGTCAGGCTCTGGAAGCCAGTTTGGGACACATGTTTTGGACTTGTCCTCAGGTACAGCATTTTTGGACTGCTATCTTTGCTTTTGTTGAGACTCTTTGGCATGTTACCATCCGCAGCTCACCTTTGCTTTTGTTTGGGACTATTCCTCACTACTTTCCACGTTCCAAAGGCGTTGCAGCTTTTCTCAAGTGGTCTATCCTGATTGCTTTGAAATGCATCTTGCTGAAATGGCTTGAAGCTGAAGCTCCGGACTATTCCCTTTGGAGGAGCCGCATGATTGCTCTCTTGATGTGGGAGCGACAGGATGTGACTGATTTGTCCTCTCGCCAGGGCCGCCTTTTCCAGACTACTTGGGAACCCTTCTGGACTACTTTGACCCCTCTGGCTCGTAGCCGGATACTTAATTGATGCTTTTGTAATGCATATTCTTTGTTTTACTTTTGTGTGGAGTTTGTTCTTTGTTTCTTTTTGGTAATTGGAAGGAGGACCCAGGGGTGGGACTGGGAGGGGGAGGGGGTGTCTTGGGTTGGGTGGTGGGGAGGGTGGTTCTTTGGGGGAATACTTCAAACTCTTTTGAGCTGGTTTTGCTCTTGTTGTGGCATTCTGTTGTTTTTCTTGATTGCTCAATAAAATATATTTGAATAATTTGAGTGTTGCTAAGGGCTTTCTTCCTCATTACGTGAATTTAGCGTCTATTGTTGTTCTCCCGAAGCCCGGTAAGGACCCTCTTTTACCTGAATTGTACCGTCCTATTTCTTTGTTGAATTATGAGGTGAAACTTCTGGCGAAGATAATGGCTGTCCGCCTGGCGTGCGTTTTGCCATCGGTGATCTCGGAGTCTCAGGTGGGGTTTGTGCGGGATCGACCTGTAGCTAAGAACATTCGGCGTATCTTGTTGGCTCTGGAACGGGTGGGAGTGGACGGTAACCTCTCCCTGCTTATTAGTTTTGACGCCGAGAAGGCTTTTGATAGAGTGCGGTGGGGTTACCTTTTTGCGGTGCTTAAGACGTACGGACTGGGCCCTTTCTTTTTTGGTGCAATCCAGGCGTTGTATAGTGATCCGGCTGCGCGGATTCTGGTTCATGGGTCAGTTTCCGATTTTTTTAATATTCGCAGAGGGACTCGCCAGGGCTGCCCTCTGTCGCCGCTTTTATTTATGCTCTCTTTAGACCCTCTCCTTCGTGAGCTTCAGGCGAATGCGGATATTAGTGGTTTGGCCCTGGGAGATTCTCATTTTAAACTTGCGGCGTTTGCGGACGATCTCTTGGTCTTTTTGACAGACCCGCAGCGTTCCTTACCCATTTTGCTGGAGAGCCTTCGGGAATATGGGGATTTCTCCGGCTTTGCTTTGAATTTTGAGAAATCTGAGGCTTTGGCTTCCTCGGCCCATCTTCAGCAGCTTTGGGGGGACCGTTTCCCGTTGCGCTGGGCCGACTCCTCTTTTCGGTACCTGGGGATCCGGTAGCCCACTTGTATCGCCTTAACATTGATAAACTCCTTGCCGACACTAAACGGTTCCTGGTCAAATGGCAAGCGCTCCTGCTGTCCCTGATGGGTAGAATTCATTTATTTCGTATGGTTGTCTTCCCGAGGTGGCTTTACGTTCTCCAGACTCTTCCCCTCTCTTTGTTGCAGCGGGATGTTCGGTCTCTCACTTCTCTGTTGTCTCGGTTCTGTTGGGGAGGGCGGAGACCTAAATTGAAATGGTCGCTTTTGGTGGGGCCTGCCTCTGCGGGAGGTTTGGGGGTGCCCGACATCCGAGTTTACAATCAGGCTTGCTTGCTACGCCATGTTGGTGATTGGGTGTTGGGCACCTCTTTTTATACTGATCTTTCCATGGAGCGGGATCATTTTTATCCTCTTCATCTTTTGTACCTCCTTCATGCCCCTCTATCTAAATTGCTGAGATCCTGTAAGCGTAGCCTTTTGTTTCGGTCCCTGTGGACGGCGTGGCGCCAGACTCTTCGGTTGTGGAATCAGGATGCCCACACTAGTGCCCTATTGCCATTGGTGGGGAACTTAGCTTTCCCTCCAGGGGTTGGACCCTCCGTTTTTGGCCGTTGGAAGGCTCGGGGGGTGGACCAGTTAAGGCATGTTCTGCAGGATGATGGGTCTCTTCTTTCTTGTGCTGATTTGGTGGGGAGGGGTGTTCCTGAGCGTGGCCTTCCTTTTGCCTATTGTCAACTCAGACATTACGTGGCTTCCCTCCCGGGGAGTTCCTTGAGGGGGGATTTTGAGGCCAGGCTCTGTGTTTTTTTGACAGCAGATCCAGAATCTCAGGTCTCCATTTCCTATTTTCATTGCCAGATTATGGCTCTTCGCCCCCCTAGGGTTTTTCCTGGGATTTTGGAAGCTTGGCAGCGTGACTTGGGGGACAATTTTTTGTTGAAGATCCTGAAACGTACTGCGGGCCTGGTCTATAGTGCTGAATTACGTGAATGTCACTATCGCACTGTCCTGCGGGCCTATGCTTCCCAATGCCAGGCTTACTATATGGGTTGTGTTGGCACTCAGTTATGCATTTGCTGTTCAGCAGAGGTTAATTCTTATTTTCATGGTATCTGGAGTTGTGCGGGGATTCAGGCTTTTTGGAAGGCGCTGGCCTCCTTTTTACAGGACCTGGTGCGGACACCTGTACAGGTCTCAGTGCTTTCTATGTTGTTTGCCCAGTTTTCTTTCCTGTCCATGTACACTTCTTCTGAAAAATTATTTCTTAGTAAATGTTTTATTTTAGGGAAGAAATGTATTTTATGTTGCTGGGTCTCTCCGGAACCCCATTCCTTTTGGCATTGGAGGAATCGACTTCACGAACTTATGGGCTGGGAGGCCCGGTTGGCCTGTTCTTCTCGTCGCTGGAGCAGAGACTTTGTTAACACTTGGACTCCATACTTGAACATTTTGTCCCCTGAGAGTCGTAGCCGAATCCTGAACAAACTCCGCCTTTGATTTAGTGCATCTATTTGTCATGGTTGTTCCCTGCTTGTGCACTGTATGTTTCTTTGGGTGGGTGGGGAGGGTGGGGAGGGGGGGTTCTGTGAGGGGGGAGGTTGCTTTGCTCGTGGAGGACATCAGAGTCCAGTCCTCCGCGGTTCTTGGGTGACATCATATATACTGTTTTTGCTGTTGTACTTGCTTAATAAAATAGATTTGAACATAATATATTAGATATAACACGAGTGTGGATGACAATATATAAAACACACGGATATCAGTGTTAAACAGCTTTAGCATTGGGTGATATTGTGGTGATTCAAGTTTGATCCCGATTGTAAATTCATTATGATAAATTGTGCCATCACTAGTGGTAGTGTAAAGAATTAAATTACAGACATTAAAAAAAAAAATGGGACAAACATTATCTCCAGCTCATTTTCTTGCAAATATTGTCAATATCCAGTACCAGGATCAAACCTTAAGTGATGAAAATTTGAAGTTAGATGATTCCTGGATACCCCTGTCAAAGCTATCTGTAATGCCAATTATAATAAATTTCAGAGCTAAGGGAATGGGGACTTGTATACTGCCTTTTTGTGGCTTCTGGCATTTCAAAGCTGACATTCATAGAGGTGGGCACTAGAGGATTAAGTGACTTGCCTAGGGTTAGAAGGAGCAGCACTGGGATTTGATCGCACAATCTCTGGGTGCAGAGTAAGCAGCTCTACTAGTGAGCCACACCTTCTCCCATATGGGGGGGAACTATTAAAGAAATATACGTTTGTCGATGATGTTTTAAAGAAAGTCACACAAGTAAACTGGTGGAGGTCGCATACTAAGCTCTTGGATTCAGAGACTGTTGAAGCTATGATTTCACTTTTAACAGCAGTAGCTTCTTCTGCTGACATAGAAAGAATATTCTCTTCCTTTGGACTCATTCATTACAAATTGAGAAATCGTTTGGGACCCGATAAAGCAGGAAAGCTTGATTTTCTTTTCCAGATTATGAACAAACAGATGAAGATGAATGAGCTACAGAAGACAATAGTTTACGTTTTTCATGTGTGCACCTGGCTGATAGTCAAGTTTTTTGAAAGATAGTCTATTTTTTTGAAAGATATTCAGTTCAACCACATCACTTAACATGGATGTTTAAGCAAATACAAGAATACATAAGCAATCATGTTATTGTTTTGATTAGACTATGGGTATTTAAATTGTTAAGGTAATGATTATTTTTCCCTTTCAAAAAGTAAGCAGAAAGGTTGTCCAAATATGAATGATTAACCTATTAAACTGGAGATGGTTCACCTTACAATAATTTCCTAATTATTTGTGTATTTGTAATAGTATAATCAAATCAGCAATTTTTTAATGTAATTGTAAAACTAATCTGAAAAGTTATTTTTAAAAAAATAAAACTTTCACCTATTATGGTATGGTGGCCATGCTAGTCCATTTTTCAAGGCAATATATAGAAATAAAACAAAAACATGAAGGAAATAAAGTGATACCTTTTTAATGGTCTAACAATGCATTTTCTGATTAGCTTTCAAGGGTAACCCTTTCTTCCTCAGATAGTATAACCAAATCAGTACTTTTTTTATCTAACTGTAAAACTAATTTGAAAAGTTATTTTTTTTAAAAATGAACCTTTCATCTGACTCTAAATATTAAGATTATATCAGCAAGATTATTCTCAGAAAGATTATTTTGTACTACAAAGGAATTTAAATTGCTTTGTCACCGTTCTAAGAGCTAGATGCACTAAGTCAGCAATCATCGCTAAACCAGGTTTGACTGCTTTAGTGACAATTGCATTTGCTGATCCGATGAACAAAACGGCTCACCGTGCCCTTTTCCCCTTGAATGCCCATTTTCTAATCCAGCCATGAAAATTAGCTGACAGCCATGTAAACCCCATGCAAACTACCCAAGCAATTGATACACTAACATTGCTTGGTGATGCACAAAAAAAGCGACTGGTCACAAGACCAGTTGCTTACCTGTCTTAGCGGCACTTTTTTAAATAGGCACAGAAAATCTGCCCCATTTTTAAAAAAAGCAACCCTCCCCCCTCGCTGATGAGGCCCTCCCCGACCGACCGACCAACGCCCCCCCCCCCGTACCAGTGAAAATTGGTAGGAAGGATGCCCACTCCCCTCCTGCCTTGCTGACCCCCTCTCCCACGCATGAGAAAAAAATCAGGAGGGATGCTCACTCCTTCCTGCCTTGCCGACCCCCCCCCCCCCCTGAGAAAAAAAAACAGCAGGAGAGATGCCCACTACCTCCTGTCTTGTTGACCTTAGGCTTCTCCCTCTGTATTTTGGGATACAGAGGAAGAAGCCTAAGGCCCTGATTGGTTCAGACACCTTAGGCAGAAGAAAAGGCCCGCCAGACAAATGTACTGGGGGTGGGGGGAGGTTTGGATGAGCATCTGTTGGCAGGAGGGAGTGGACATCCCTTCTGCCTTTTTTGGGAGGGGAGAAGGGAGGAGGGTAGGGGATGGCGCCTAGTGCGGTGGGGATCAGTTGGCAGGAGGGAGTGGGCATTCCTCCTGCTGATTTTTGCTGAAGTGGGGGGCAGGATGTTGGTTACCGGTGCCAGTTCGTCAGAGAAGTTGCTTGGGAGGGCTGTCATTGGTGGGGAAGAGGGGGCTTTTTCTTTTTTTAATGGGGCAGATATTGTGCATGTGTAACACACATATAGCATCTGTGCCCACTTTAAAAAAAAAAAAAAAGGTTTCCTACCCTGAACAGCAGTGGCAGGAGGCTACTTTGGGGTTTCCTCCACCTGCTCTGTGCATGTGTAAGAGTCGCAGTGATCAATCGAACGGAAACAATGATTATGATGAACCTCCATGCGAATCATTTGCATGCAAAAATTTTAGTGCATCAATAGCTCTTTTAGAATAGGCCAAAAATTGGATTGGAGCGTGTCAGCCTAGCATTGCTAACAATCAGCATTTTCGGTTAGCCTAACCAATGTCAGCAAAGGCCTATGGGAGATCATATCATTCATGTCTGACCTGAGGGAATACTTCTACTGATAGGGAGAAAATCACTAGTATTCTGTGATGAAAAATAATATTATTCTTTATTAAATCACAGCTCTATTATTGTATTTAAGTTCTTAGCAGGTTTACATTTAAAAAGCAGAAGCTTTTCCACTATCAAAAGTAGATTCAGTTTCATAGAACGCTGCAACAAGTCACGTGTTTAGGTGGAAAAACACATTATCTTCTGCAATTTCCAACCATTTACAGCATAAATGGCAAAATATCAGTAAAAGTCTATAGCAGCGTTAATAGATTGTGCAATTGGTGCAAAGTAGTGCAAAAACATTTTTTTGAAAGTGCTGAGGTGCTATTAAAGTGCAATTTAAGGTGCCATGTGCGTTTTATTTCAATGCCTGGCCCCCCGACCCAGGTTTCGTATTCTTCGTCAGGAGGGATCTAAGTAAAAAGCACACTAGTATTAAAAACAAGACTGAAGATAAAACAAACTTTACTCAATATTATAACCGAATCTAACCTTTCTTAAATCAAATGTTTAACTTCTCTCTTAACAATGTAAAGTTACTCAACGTACCTTCTCAGGCGAGCTAAAACAGGGACTGACACCGGAAGAGGAACTGGCTGAAGTTACTGAAACTCCCGGATATAAATACAAGTACTTATGCTAACACTCTCAACAGGTGAAAAGATTATTCTTAAAACAACGGAAATGACAAAATACCCGGGGACACCACACATATATTTATATATTTAACCACTCGATTTCTGAATTTAAGCCATTAGGGATTAATGTATTCCAATTGTAAATTAATCATTGTTCTTTCTGTAATAAAAGTTTGCAGATATCTCCTTCATATTGATTAATATGTATGAGCACAGTATATCTAAGATCTTGCAACGAGTGATTTTCTTTCAACCAATGATCCACCAGGGGTGCTGTGTCTCTGCCCCTATGGATATTACTAAGATGTTCAATAATGCGTGTTTTAATTTTTCTACTAGTTTGTCCGATATATAATAAACCGCACGGGCAGATCACGCAATAAACCACTGCCTGGGAGTCACAGTTAGTACCTGTGATAAGATTGAATTTCTTCCCTTGTGAATTTGAAATAAGTATAAATGGTTGGCACCATATGTAGCCACAAGTGCTACAATGACCACACGGTTTGTGAGCCGGCAATCTTTATCTGCAATGGGTCCCCCTCTGGCATCGAAGCTTTTCACCCAAGTTACGCGCCCTCGTAAAAGCAAATTTGGGTTTATGTTTGAGTGACGGATAGTACTGTACTATAGGCCAGTATTTTAAAATAATTTTTTTAATAGCATTACTCTTGTAAGTAAAAGGTAATACGCATACCGTATGAGAGTCATTATCCTTCTCCGTTGGATGCATGAGCCAAGAACGATGACAGTTCTTGGCTCGCTTCCAAGCTCTTTTAATTATTTTTTTAGGATAACCTTGTTCTACAAATTTGAAATACAAATCCATAGCTTGATTATTAAAATCAATTTCGTCTGAACAAATTCAGCGTATGCGAAGAAATTGGCCTACTGGTATACTATTTTTAAGAGAACGAGGGTGAAAGCTTCGATACTGGAGGAGTGCATTGCGATCATATGGTTTTCTGTGTAGACTGGTGGAGATAGCATTATCATGAATATAAAGGTCAATATCCAAAAATGATATATTAACCCTATCCTTCTTGTGCGTAAATTTAATATTCGGGTCCTTCTGATTAATTTCTGTTAAAAACACATCAAGCTCAGCCTCTCCACCAGTCCACACAAAAAACACATCATCAATAAAACGTCTCCAGCACATTACATGACAGAAATGGCTGGAACTGTACACAAACGTCTCCTCAAAATGAGTCATGTAGAGGCAAGCTATGGTGGGGGCTACCGCTGCCCCCATCGCTACTCCCTTGGTTTGTAAATAGAGAGTGTTTTCAAACTTGAAGTAATTGTTAAAAATAACTACCTCAGCTAATTGGATAAGAAAATGTTTTTTAGACTCTATAATATTCAACCTAGAGGATACAGATTCAACTACCGTCATAGCTGCCCGTTGGGGGACGTTTGTGTACAGTGCCACGACATCTGCCGTCACCAATATGCTGTTATCTGGTAACGATTGTTGGCACAAGCTGTTGATAATTTGAAGGAAATGGGATGAATCCCTTATGTATGATTTAGCATATGGAACAAATCTCTTTAAATACCCGTCAAGGTATTTAGATAATGGTTCCAATACTGAGTCAATACCCACTACAATTGGACGACCAGGTGGATGGGTACTGGATTTGTGTATTTTAGGGATGAAGTATATGTGTGGTGTCCTCGGGTAATTATTAGTCAAAAAACGGAGTTCTTTAAATGAAATCAATTCCTCAGCTTTCGCAGATTGAACTAACTGGTCTACTCTTTGTTTTATAGCATTAGTAGGATCTTCCGATAGTATGGTATAATAAGCTATATCATGTAATTGACTAAGAGCTTCCCTTTGATAATCCTTATAGTCCTGAATGACGATGCCACCCCCTTTATCGGCTCTATTTATAATTATAGATTGGTCATTTTGTAAATCCTGAATGATCTTAATCTGGTCTGAGGACACATTAGAGTTGCATCTATTATTATGAATTTCTAAATTTTTTACATCTGACCTGAGGGAATGTCATTGCAACAACCTTAATTAAATCAGTGCTTAGAGGACCTGGCAGTAAAAAGGTGCTAAAGACAGCTAAGAGGTGTTAAGAAGATGTGTTAATGTCTGATTCTTAGGATGGACAGCTTAGGATATACAATGGGTCCAGGTGCACAGATCACTAAGATTAATCAGAAACTATTATCAGAGACATACTGGAAAGTATATTTGACTCCAGTCTATTCTTCTCCAGTCTAGCACACCTCACTCACCTTCCTGATCACTGAAACTAACCATTGTTTCAGACAGTTTACAAAGGATGGGGATATTTAACTTCAATAGATTATATTTGTTATAAAAAGCCCCTCTCAACATCAACCCCCTCTCTATCTCTGCAACCTGAAGCTTAGACCATCCCCCCCATCCCCCTATCTCAAGAACATGTTGAGCGAGGCATAAAATCTGTATAATCCCAGATTCAGAAAGAGGTGCAAAAAGAGTTGAACAAAAGACCCGGCGTGGATAACTAAAATAGTGAAGGAAGCGATAGGCAATAAGAAAAACTCATTCAGGAAATGGAAAAAGGACAAAACTGAGGGGAACTGGAAAGAGCACAGTAAGTATCAAAAAGAATGTCATAGAGTGGTTCAAAAAGCCAAAAGAGAGTATAAAGAGAGGCTAGAAAGGGAAGCACGAAATTTCAAACCGTTCTTTAGATATGTTAAAGGAAACAACTAGCTAGGGAGGAGGTGAGACCGCTGGACGACGGAGACAGGAAGGGAGTGGTGAAGGAGGAGAAAGACGTGGCAGAAAGACTTAACATGTTCTTTTCGTCTGTATTTACAAACGAAGACACATCCAACATACCGGAACCTGAGCAATTCTTCAATGGAAATCAAGCAGAAAAATTAACATCCATGGAAGTGAGCCTTGAAGATTTACGCAGACAGATAGAAAAACTAAAAACTGACAAATCCCCAGGTCCGGATGGAATCCATCCAAGGGTTCTGAAGGAATTAAAGGAGGAGATAGCAGAACTTCTGCAGCAAATTTTCAATCTATCCCTGAAAACAAACTTGATCCCAGAGGACTGGAAGATAGCCAAAGTTACACCCATCTTTAAAAAGGGATCAAGAGGTGACCCGGGAAACTACAGACCGGTGAGTCTGACCTCAGTTCCAGGGAAAATGGCGGAAGCACTGATAAAAGAAAACATCAATGAACATTTTGAAAGAAACGAACTTCTGATAACCAGCCAACATGGTTTCTGCAAGGTGAGATCGTGCCTAATGAACTTATTGCACTTCTTCGAAGGAATTAACAAACGGATGGACAAAGGAGACCCCATAGTTTAAGTTCAAGTTCAAGTTCAAGTTTATTGAGTCTTGATGAATCGCCTATAAATTTGCTAGGCGATGTACAATAAAAATAACATGTATTAATAAATGAAACAAGTACAATATTAAAAATGACATAAAAACAAATTTGTTGTATAGACAAGAAACATACTTTCCAAACTTCTCAAAAAAACCTAAATTCACAATAATGTGAAGGTAAAACAAACACGACATGTGAGGATAAATAGGGAAATAGGGAAATAGACATCATATATCTAGATTTCCAAAAAGCCTTTGACAAGGTGCCCCATGAACGCCTACTCCGGAAACTTAAGTACCATGGGGTGGAAGGAGACGTACATAGATGGATCAGAAACTGGTTGGCGGGTAGGAAACAGAAAGTAAGAGTGAAGGGCCACTATTCGGACTGGAGGAGGGTCATGAGTGGGGTCCCGCAGGGCTCGGTGCTCGGGCTGCTGCTATTTAATATATTCATAAATGATCTAGAAACAGGGACGAAGTTTGAGATAATAAAATTTGCGGACAACATCAAACTATTTAGTGGAGCTCGGACTAAAGAGGACTGCGAAGATTTGCAAAGGGACTTGAACAAACTAGGGGAATGGGCGACGAGATGGCAGATGAAGTTCAACGTTGATAAATGTAAAGTATTACATGTTGGAAACAGAAACCCGAGGTACAATTATACGATGGGAGGGATGTTATTAAATGAGAGTACCTAAGAAAGGGACTTGGGGATAATGGTGGACATGACAATGAAGCCGACGGCACAGTGTGCAGTGGCCGCTAAGAAGGCAAACAGAATGCTAGGCATAATCAAGAAGGGTATTACAACCAGAACGAAAGAAGTTATCCTTTCATTGTAGCGGGCGATGGTGCATCCGCATCTGGAGTACTGCGTCCAATATTGGTCACCGTACCTTAAGAAGGACATGGCGTTACTCGAGGGTTCAGAGGAGAGCGACGGAGAGTCCCCATAGACTAGAAAACAGCTAACGTCGTTCCACTGCACAAAAAGGGTTGCAGGGCAGAGGCTGCAAACTACAGACCGGTGAGTCTCACATCAATAGTATGCAAACTCATGGAAACACTAATCAAACGTAAATTAGACGCAATCTTGGATGAGGGGAATCTTCGGGATCCCAGTCAACACAGATTCACCAAGGGTAGGTCCTGCCAATCCAATCTCATCAGATTCTTTGACTGGGCAACAAAACAGCTAGACTTGGGAGAATCCGTGGATGTCGTATACCTAGACTTCAGTAAAGCTTTCGATAGTGTCCCGCATCGCAGGCTGTTGAGCAAGATGAAATCAATGGGGCTGGGAGAAACACTAACTACATAGGTCAATGACTGGCTGAGTGGCAGACTTCAGAGGGTGGTAGTTAATGGTACCCTCTCTAAAACATCGGAGGTGACCAGTGGAGTACCGCAGGGCTCAATCTTGGGCCCGCTCCTTTTCAACATATTCATAGGGGACCTAACTCAGGGGCTTCAAGGTAAGATAACGTTATTCGTTGACGACGCCAAACTATGCAATATAGTGAGAGACGGAAATTCACCCGATAGTATGACACAGGACCTACATTTGTTGGAGCTTTGGTCCTCGACCTGGCAGCTGGGCTTCAACACTAAGAAATGCAAGATCATGCACCTCGGCAGCAGAAATCCGTGCAGAACTTACACCTTGAATGGTGAGACCTTAGCTAGAACTTCAACAGAACATGACTTGGGAGTGATCATCAGCGCAGACATGAAAACTTCTGATCATGTGGAGAAGGCTTCATCTAAGGCAAGACAGTTGTTAGGTTGCATCCACAGGAGTTTCGTCAGCCGGAAGCCTGAAGTCATAATGCCATTATACAGAACCATGGTGAGACCTCATTTGGAATACTGTGTGCAATTCTGGAGGCCACACTACCGAAAAGATGTGCTGAGAGTAGAGTCGGTGCAACGGATGGCCACCAGGATGGTCTCGGGGCTCAAAGATCTATCATACGAGGAAAGGCTGAAAAATTTGCGGCTGTACTCACTTGAGGAACGTAGGGAGAGAGGAGACATGATCGAGACGTTTAAGTATATTACTGGCCGTATCGAGATGGAAGAAGAGATTCTCTTTCTCAAAGGACCCTCAGCCACAAGAGGGCATCCGCTCAAACTCAGGGGCGGGAAATTTCATGGCGACACCAGGAAATATTTCTTCACCTAGAGAGTGGTTGATCCTTGGAATGAGCTCCCGGTGCAGATGATCGAGGCAAACAGCGTGCAAGAATTTAAGAGCAAATGGGATGCCCATGTGGGATCCCTTAGAGGGTTAAGCCAAGGGAACCTGTCACCAGGAGTGGGATCCCTAGGATAGTAGACTTGGGGGTGGGTCAGTAGAGTGGGAAGACCTGATGGGCTATGGCCCTTATCTGCCGTCATCTTCTATGTTTCTATGTCTGATAAAGGGGATGGAAAACCTTTCATACGCTGAGAGATTGGAGAAACTGGATTTCTTTTCCCTGGAGAAGAGTTGACTTAGAGGGGATATGATAGAAACTTACAAGATCATGAAGGGCATAGAGAGAGTAGAGAGGAACAGATTCTTCAAACTTTCGAATAATAAAAGAACAAGAGGGCATTCAGAAAAGTTGATAGGGGACAGATTCAAAATGAATGCTAGGAAGTTCTTCTTTACCCAATGTGTGGTGGACATCTGGAATGCGCTTCCAGAGAGCGTAATAGGGCAGAGTACGGTACTGGGGTTCAAGAAAGGATTGGACAATTTCCTGCTGGAAAAGGGGATAGAGGGGTATAGATAGAGGATTACTACACAGGTCCGCATGAGCAGACTGCTGGGCACGATGGACCTCAGGTCTGACCCAGCAGAGGCATTGCTTATGTTTTTATGTTATCTCTCTCTGGCTCTCCCTGGAACTTCACGCTTCTCTGTCTCTCTTTTCCTCTGGACTCTGTAAGGCAGGGAAACTGCTTTGCTCTCTCCTTAATTGTAATGCTTAATTGTAATGCTTATGAATATTGTTTTTCTGTAAGCCTATTTCTATAATATATTCTTTATGCAAGCACTCTTAGTAGTCTTTGTCAGTAATTTTACTTCCTAATGAAACTTCTGTGAAGGCATTGAACCCAGGACCTGGCGTTTGTAAGGGCACTTTACACATCCCTTCCAACCTTACATTTTGGGGGCTCTGTCTCGATCCTTCCTGACGATTTCATCTGGGTAAGTAGAATTCAATTTTTTTTCTTGTATGAAGTAGGCAGGATTTTTTCTTGTATGCACTGGGCAATAAGATTATTGGCTGCATAAGACAAGGTGAGAGATGGTATTTTCCACTCAAAATGCCTTGTGCAGTATAGACAGAGTGAGATAGAAATCGAAAGACCTTGGGAAACCCTTAGATTGTACTTTAAACTGGATGACACACTGGTGAAAAGTTCCAGTAATATGGTGGGGTTTTATACTTGATGAAATTTTACTTATCAATAGACTTTGTATTTTTGGTCTTATAGACAGAGTGAGATAGAAATTGAAAGTCCTTCTGGAACCCTTAAATTATTTGAGACTGGATGACACATTTGTGAAAAGTTCTAGTAATATTTTGGGTTTTATATTTGGTGAGATTTTACTATCAAAAGTCTTTGTAGTTTTACCTGTGCCAGTTTGCATTTTATGATTTGCTATTTAGGCTTGCTAGTGTGTTGCATGTAAGAATATTTGAGCTGCTCTGAAAAAAAGCATGGTCCAAAGTTAAAACAGTCACTCAATTAAGACATGCCACATCTGTACTAATAACTTGTACTATTTTTTTTCCTTTGTGCTTTTATATTGTTTCCTGCTAAACTTCTGCCTGTAAAGTTCAGGTAGTAATTTTTGCATTTAAAGTGTGGGCATAAGTGTATTCTTTATGCCGGTGACTCTTGCCTAACACGCTTTACCGGAGGTTGAAGAACACTGTTTTAGTCCTGATGCACGTGCCAGCCCTGTGGACCGGCACAGATCCATGGACCAGTGGATGAAGAACATTGGTCTAGATGAACTGCGGCCAGTATATGACTATTGGGAAGACAATTATATTGGTAGAATGCAGTGAAATTGTTGAGTTGATCCAACTTTTCCTACTTTTCTGTGGAATATGCGCTCTCGTGTTGAAGATGGACTGCCTCGGACCAACAATTCGGTGAAAGGTTGGCACCATGCATTCCAGTCGTCAGTTTCATGCCATCATCCAAGCCTCTTTAAACTGCTTGAGCTCATGCAGTGCGAGCAAGATAACACAGAATAGCTGCTTGCTCGATTCCATGCTGGTAACCATGCAGCACTCAGCGGTAAGAGTACATATGTGAGAGTGACTCAAAGACTAACAGCGCTGCTGCCAACATATGGACAAAGACCTCTGTTACAATATTTCAGAAGTATGTATAGCACATAATCTGGAACTTTAGAGTTACATAAGAACATAAGCAGTGCCTCTGCTGGGTCAGACCAGAGGTCCATCATGCCCAGCAGTCTGCTCACGCGGCGGCCCATCAGGTCCAGGACCTGTAAAGTAATCCCTTCTATCCCCTTTTCCTTCAGAGTTTGATTATGAAGTTAAGGTTTTATTGTTGCTATACTAGAATTGCGCTCACTCATTGACAAAGTTTTATTATCTCTTCCTGCATTACTCAAGGCTCTGACATGTCCCAAGTTTGAAGGTTTTTTATGCCGATGAGGTAAGCTACCCCTGCTCAGTTTACACACTTTGTTCTTTTTAAGGTGGTGTGGGTGGTGTTCTCAGGCTTTTTCCTTCACGTTGGGCATATAATATGTTGTTATAGCCTGAGCAGCGTCAGGGATAGCTACTGTTAATCTCCTACCATTCCTCCACTGTAAGGAGTGTGTTATTTGTTTTGAAGGTCCTCAAACCCAAATTGTAGCTTCCATCCAGTCTTCTCAACCAAACATGCTGCAAAATGTCAGTGTTCTCCCAGAAATTTTTTCCAGCCGGGTGGCATGAAAAAGTAGCCAGGTGGGGCGGGGTGGGGAAATTTGGTAGTGGGGAAAATTAAGGGCTCCTTTTACAAAGGTGCATTAGGGCCTTAATGCGTGGAATAGCGTGCGCTAAAATACCCCGTGTGCTAGCCGCTACCGCATCCTCTTGAGCAGTAGCGCACACTAATCTGATGCGTTTGCTAAAAACACTAGCGTACCTTTGTAAAATGAGCCCTAAATGTGTACTATTTTTATTAGTTAATTATTATTGTTTTCCAATGCTCAATATGACTTTCTTTTTTAAGGTTTGACACTTGTGCCAGAATATTTTTACTAAATTTAAGAAGTATCCAATTCTAGAAGTGAATATTTATATATGTGCCCTCTTTCAAATGGTATAGAGGTTTAAAAAAGGGAAATGTGTTAATGAAGTCATTGGGTTCAAACTAGCCATTTATTTTTGCATGATTTTAAACTAAGAAAAAAAATATAAATATAGCTCATCCAGTCATACAAGAAATGGCTGTACAACACCTCTAATAATGTTTTGTTCACTAGGTTCCTTCCTGAGGTCTCACTGAGGATATGAAATAGATGCAAACCCCACTTCCACATAATTTATGGAGAGTTGTTACTGAGCCTTGAAGGAGACCTGTGTGATTGGAACAGCTTGTTAGAGAACCGACGAGAGAAAATGCCACTCTGTATCTAATCCTAAATGGGTTAAGGGGACCTGCAAAGGAAGTTAAAGTAGTGGGACCATTGGGAAACAGCGATCATAATATGATCAAGTTCAAGGTTGAAGTACGGATACCGAAAGGAAAGAGAACCATAGCGACTACTTTCAACTTCAAGAAAGGAAACTATGAAGCAATGAGGGAAATGGTAAGGAAGAAACTTAGGAACACTTCCAAGAAATGGCAGACGGTAGAACATGCCTGATCTTTTTTCAAGGACACGGTGAGTGAGGCACAAAATCTGCATATCCCCAGATTCAGAAAGGGGTGCAAAAAGAGTCAAACAAAAGACCCGGCGTGGATAACTAAAGTAGTGAAGGAAGCGATAGGCAATAAGAAAAATTCATTCAGGAAATGGAAAAAGGACAAAACTGAGGAGAACTGGAAAGAGCACAGGAAGTATCAAAAAGAATGTCACCGTGTGGTTCGAAAAGCCAAAAGAGAGTATGAAGAGAGGCTAGCCAGGGAAGCACGAAATTTCAAACCATTCTTTAGATATGTTAAAGGGAAGCAGCCGGCTAGGGAGGAGGTGGGACCGCTGGATGACAGAGACAGGAAGGGAGTTGAAGGAGGAGAAAGAAGTGGCAGAAAGACTTAACATGTTCTTCTCGTCTGTATTTACAAATGAAGACACATCCAACATACCGGAAATTGAGCAAATCTTCAATGGAGATCAAGCAGAAAAATTAACATCCATTGAAGTGAGCCTTGAAGACGTACGCAGGCAGATAAAAAAAATTAAAAACTGACAAATCCCCGGGGCCGGACGGAATCCACCCAAGGGTTCTGAAGGAACTAAAGGAGGAAATAGCGGAACTACTTCAGCAAATTTGCAATCTATCCCTGAAAACAGGCAAGATCCCGGAGGATTGGAAGATAGCCAATGTTACGCCCATCTTTAAAAAGGGATCAAGAGATGACCCGGGAAACTACAGACCGGTGAGTCTGACCTCGGTTCCGGGGAAAATGGTGGAAGCACTGATAAAAGACAACATTGATGAACATTTTGAAAGAAACAAACTTCTGATAACCAGCCAACATGGCTTCTGCAAGGGGAGATTGTGCCTAATGAACTTATTGCACTTCTTCGAAGGAATTAACAGACGGATGGACAGAGGAGACTCCATAGACATCATATATCTAGATTTCCAAAAAGCCTTTGACAAGGTACCCCATGAACGCCTACTTCGGAAACTGAAGAACCATGGGGTGGAAGGAAACGTACATAGATGGATCAGGAATTGGTTGGCGGGTAGGAAATAGAGGGTAGGAGTGAAGGGCCACTACTCGGACTGGAGGAGGGTCACGAGTGGTGTTCCGCAGGGCTCAGTGCTCGGACCGCTGCTATTTAATATATTTATATATGATTTAGAAACAGGGACGAAGTGCAAGATAATAAAATTCGCACACGACACCAAACTATTTAGTGAAGCTCGGACTAAAGAGGACTGCGAAAAATTACAAAGGGACTTGAACAAACTGGGGGAATGGGCAACGAGATGGCAGATGAAGTTCAACGTTGAGAAATGTAAAGTACTACATTTACAAGGAGAAACCCGAGGTACAGCTATACAATGGGAGGGATGTTATTGAATGAGAGTACCCAAGAAAGGGACTTGGGGGTAATGGTGGAAATGACAATGAAGCCGACGGCACAGTGCGCAGCGGCCGCTAAGAGAGCGAATAGAATGCTAGGTATAATCAAGAAGGGTATTAAAACCAGAACGAAAGAAGTTATCCTGCTGTTGTATCGGGCGATGGTGCATCTGCATCTGGAGTACTGCATCCAATATTGATCGCCGTACCTTAAGAAGGATATGGCGATACTCGAGAGGGTTCAGAGGAGAGCGACATGTTTGATAAAAGGTATGGAAACCTTTCATATGCTGAGAGATTGGAGAAACTGGGACTCTTTTCCCTGGAGAAGAGGAGATTTAGAGGGGATATGATAGAGACTTACAAGATCATGAAGGGCATAGAAAGAGTGGAGAGGGACAGATTTTTCAAACTTCCAGAAAATAAAAGAAGAGGGCATTCAGAAAAGTTTAAAGGGGACAGATTCAAAACAAATGCTAGGAAGTTTTTCTTCACCCAACGTGTGGTGGACACTTGGAATGCACTTCCAGAGGGCGTAATAGGGCAGAGTACGCTATTGGGGTTCAAGAAAGGATTGGACAATTTCCTGTTGGATAAGGGGATAGAGGGGTATAGATAGAGGATTACTGCACAGGTCCTAGACCTGTTGGGCCGCCGGGTGAGCGGACTGCTGGGCACGATGGACCTCAAGTCTGACCCTGTGGAGGCATTGCTTATATTCTTATATAATTTCCTCTTTAATATATTGTGCAACTCCTCTCCAATTTGATCTATTCTATCCTTGGAATATAATTTGTACTCAGGTAACAATGTCCCATTGATTGTCCTCCTTTCACCAGCTCTCTGATATGCCTACTATATGCACCTCATCATTCAGTACTATATAAGTCTCCTATTTTATTTTCTAGGCTTCTACCATTTATATACAGACAATTCAAATTGTGTTTTTTTTCCCCTGTATCTACAGCATACTCCCTGTGTCCTTCTTCAAATCCATCTCTTATTGCCCTTCTTCAGCTCCCCCCTCTACCATAAACAAATCCATCTCTTCCTGTCCCTCACACATCTGACATCATTCATTCCTTTACATCTCTCCCTCCTTCTCTCAAATGAGTCCAATATCTCTCCCTTCCCTCAGTCCCTTTGGATCTTTCCATTACTTCTTCTGGCCCTGGGCAGTATTAGGCGCGCTCCCGCACCTTGCCGAGGCTTGGTGCCTAGTTTGGGCCTCTTTTGTGCATGCACCGACGCATCTGTCTCCACGTTCCCTGGTGGACTGCACTCAGCTGATTTTCCGGCGCGGAGAACAAATATGCGCAAGACAATTGTGCTAATTTGACGGTAAACCCTTCATCAAAGGCACGCAGGTCCGTCAAATATGTGCAAGACAAATAAGTTTCAAATATGGACAAATAGGTCCTTAGCGAATGCACTGATGTATGCAAATTCCCAGGGTTTTGTGTGCTCCTTATTGAAAACGTTTGCGAGACACAATATATGCTTTTTACTCCAATACACAATTATGCGCTATTAAGCTGCGTGTTCAATATATGATGTGTGGAATACATTTCAAAGCAATATTCTTCCACGATTCATTGCAACACATATGACACGTGGTTTAGGTAACCAATTGCAGCACACTACGGTGAAGTGTCATGTTACTCCCTCCCAAGCAGTGATGTGAGTGGTATATAAACTGCACAAATACGTCATACCTGTACCGTGAATATGGCTGCTGAACAAGCAAGAGGGCTAAAGACCAAATTCACGGAGCACTTCTCTATCAATGAAAAAATATTGTCCCCATACCGGGGAAACATTGAATATATGGACTGGGCCTGGAAGAAACTCCAGCGCCTTTTTAATGAAAAGGCCTTGACCCCTCGCTCAGTAATTAACTATTAAATACATACACGCATTATATATATTTACAAGCTGCATGTTTTATGCACAGAAACCAATAATATCTATGCGTATTCATTGACGCGCGAGTAAATTACACGCTACCATTTAACTTGTGTGCATTAGATGGTGCACTGTGGGGAAATTGGAATGCAAAATCAGAATGCGCGCAAGTTAAACAATTGTATTATGAAATACAAAGGTGGAAAATAGTTTCCGCGCAAGTGCACTACTGTGAAAACTGTGGTGCACACCTTATGTCCTCCAGGCCAAATCACAGCCGAGTCAGAAAGAGTAGAAAAATAGTCCCTGCTCGAAATATTTTACAATGTAAACCGGCAATACATGTCATGATTGCAGTTAAGGGAAATGGTTAATCTGCTGGCTGTGGGTTGTATATCTTGAACTATATACAACAGCAGATACAGAGGCAGTACAGTGACTTAAGGAGAGGGGTGTGTCCTTGTATGTATTTTCTGTCAGTTTAGTACAGTGGTACCTCGGTTTACGAGTGCACCAGTTTGCGAGTGTTTTGCAAGACGAGCAAAACATTCACAAACTTGGTGCCTTGTAAACCGAGCTTGCCTCGCTGTACGAGCGCCTCCCCCCCAGCATGCCGGCATCCCCCCTGCTCGCGTTGCCCCCCTCCACCGCGATCCTACTTCCCCCCCCCCGAGCAGTCAATGACACCCTTTATCCGACTTGGCACCAGTGCCGGTGCCCGAAGATCCTCCCTCTTCTGGCGCGGCCTGGGCTGGACGGTGCCTCGGAGATCCTCCTTCTTCTGGTCTGGGCTGGGCTGGCTTTGAGCATTTGCACATGCTCAAAGCCTTCTGGTCTCGCTCTCTCCGAGATTGAGAGCGAGACCAGAAGTTAGCAGGGTTAAAAAAGTTTTGGATAATTTCCTAAAAGATAAGTCCATAACCCATTATTAAGATGGCTTGGGGAAATCCAATGCTTATTCCTAGGATAAACAGTATAATTTTTTTTTTCTCCTTGGGATCTTGCCAGGTACTTGTGACCTGGGTTAGCCACTGTTGGAAACAGGATACTGGGCTTGATAAACTTTCTGTCTGTCCCTGCATAGCAACTCTTTATGCTCTTATATAACACACTTAACTTTGTTGAGCTGTATGCAGTCTGTCAAATGGGTGTGAATCTACAGGGTGAAGATGGTATATGGGACTGGTCTGTCAGGAACAGAGAGGCAAATGCTTAAAATAAGCCAAATGTGGCCTATATGAGTAGATACTGCTCCCTTCCTGAGGGCAGCAGTGCAAATGTCTGCCTAGGATCTTTGACAGGGAACACCTTTAATGGCAACTTGGTTCCAACCTGTAGCATGAAGCTAGACTGGGGGACCTAGCATAGCAGGCTTCCACAATATTTATGCCATGTACCATCCAGCCCTCTGAACCCTAGCTTTCCACAGACCAGATATCTGTTGGCAGTATTGGTATACGATAAAGCAGTTACTTACCAGGTGTTATCCTGGGACAGCAAGCAGATATTCTCACATGTGGGTGTCATCATCCATGGAGACCCAGTACAGACAGTGAAAAGTGTAGTAAATCACTTTAAGCTTTAGCAAGATTTTAAATGCCCGCACCGTGTATGCATCTTCCTGCCCAATGCCAGCTCGAGAGTTCTTCAGTTCTATGCCCAAGCAAAGAAGCCAAATAGGGGAGGTGGGCGGATTGTGAGAATTTCTGCCTGCTGTCCCAGGATAACACCTGTTACGGGAAGTAACTGTGCTTTATCCTTAGACAAGCAGGCAGCATATTCTCACGTGAGACTCCCTAGCTTCAACAAAAGGGATGGAGGAAGAGTAAAACATAACATAAGAACTGCCATCTCCGGATCAGACCCTAGGTCCATCAAGTCCAGTGATCTGCTCACGTAGAGGCCCAGCCAGGTGTAACCTTGCAAAAACTTAGTCACCCGTATCCTTATATGCATCTTCGAGTAGATGTGCATCTAACATGCCCTTGAATCCTAGAACGGTGGGTTCCACAGCAATCTTCACCGGGAGAGCGTTCCAGGTGTCCACCACTCGCTGTGTGAAGCAGAATTTCCTAAAATTTGTCCTGGGCTTGTCCCCCATTAGCTTCAGTTTATGACCTCTTGTCCTGGTCACATTTGACATCGTAAACAACTTTTTATCCTGCTCTATCTTGTCAATTCCTTTTATTATTTTAAAAGTCTCAATCAGATCCCCTCGCAGTCTCCTCTTCTCAAGGGAGAACAGCCCCAGTTTTCTGTCGTTCTTTGTAGTTCAAGTTCTCCATACCTTTTACCAGCTTCGTTGCTCGCCTCTCCACCCTCTCCAGCAGTTTTATATCCTTCTTTAGGTAGGGAGACCAGTGTTGGACACAGTATTCCAAGTGTGACCTGACCATTGCTCTATAAAGCGGCATTATGACCCTCTCCGATCTACTCGCGATTCCCTTCTTTATCATGCCCAACATTCTATTTGCTTTCTTTGCCGCCGCCGCACATTGTGCTGATGGTTTCAGGGTCCTATCTATCAGTATCAGTATAAATTAATGACCAAGTTTGTCAGTCAGAAGTCAAAAAAAATAATACAGCATGTGTGAATCAAACAACGCTGAAAATAAGAAAAGCAACATGGCGTCTGCAGCATTTTTTCTATATTTCTTATCCTTCATAATTTTATTTTTTATTTTTCAGTTTTTTTACATTATACACACACAATTTTTGCTATTATGCTTGTCCCCCTGCGTGCTGCCGTTGTCTTACGTCACCACGCAGTTTTAGGGCGTTGTCACGGCTGATTCTCCAAGGCGTTCTTAAATCCTGCCGACGCCATGTTGCTTTTCTTATTTTCAGCGGTGTCTGATTCGCACACGCTGTACAATTCTTTTTGACTTCTGACCGACAAACTGAGAAATTTGTTGTCGGCCTCTCCACTTGGTCATTAATTTATTTGTATCCCGCTCCTGATGAAAACGAGAAACGGAGCTCTGTCGAGTGGTGATATGTATATGGTTTGAGTGGTGTTGTGTGTGTATGCGTTTGGGGTTTGAAATGTTCTGGGACCTCGGAAGCATTTTGTAGTGTTGGTGCTCTATTATTTATAGCAGCTCTGTTATATGAGTGGTATTATTTGTATTTTAGTGCTTGCACTCTTGACACCTTAGCATTTGCACTTTAGCAGTTGCACTTTGATTTTTTATTTCGTAGGCATATTCTTTTGATGTCTTAAGTTTTTTAGTTAGATTTCGCTGCTGTTAGAGATAGGAACCTTTGCACTGGCACTTTTCATAAGTATATAATCTTCTTATAGTATTCAATTTATCCATCTCAGGGTCTTTGCACATTTCTCTCATACATTGTTCTTATATACTTTTAATATAATTGATATTTATTCAGTAAGAATTGTTTATTAGATGTTATACACTAATTTTATTAGATGTTATGCACTAATTTATTAATGTCAATGTATGTATTTATTAAAATTTAGAATCATGCATGTGTAAATTATCAATCGCAATTCACACACTTCACTTATTTATTATTATTTATTGTGTTGGTTTAGTCTTTCAAGGGTTATTTGTTTGTGATGTCTTTATTCCCCCTTTCTCCTGAGTGTTAAGCCTGCAATTTTTCATTTGGAAATATAATCATTTTGTTCACGGGGAATATTATGGACTACATGATGTATGAGGCAACTCTCATCTAGACGTATGTCTGGTGCTAGTCACCTTTGAGATTTAGCCTGAGCCAGAGGTTCCCACGATTTATGGCGGGCTCATACTGATGTCCTTTATTCTAACCCCAGTGTTCTTCCAGGGAATAATTACATTGTCAGACTTTCCGTCTTAGGTTTAAGGAGGTTTAGCCAATTTTTCAGTAGTATCTTGATCAGGCTTATATTGGCTATACAATTTAGGAGGGTTTTCTTTTTTGCTGTATTGAAAAGCTTTGAGAGCATTGAAGACCGCTCTAAGTTCCAACAGATTGATGTGACATTGATGATCTGTACTGTCCAGTGGCCTTGAGTATGGAGACCCTCGAGATGAGCCCCCCAAGCGTAGGTCAAGGAATCTGTTGTGAGGACCTTTTGATGAGGAGGTGTTTGAAAGAGAGATTAGAGAAAGCATCTACCAGTGGAGAGACTGTCTCAACGAAGGAGTGACTGTAATGTGTCGAGAGAATGGGTCACAAGCCTGCGTCCACTGAGATGCCAGGGTCCACTGAGGAATTCTGAGGTGAAGTTTGGCAAAAGGAGTCACGTGTACTGTGGAGGCCCTGTGACCTAGGAGTACCAACATGTGTCTCGCTGAGATTGAAGAGCGGGAAGACACTGCATGACAGAGTTGAAGAAGAGCCTCCAGACATTGTTGCAGAAGGAATGCTCTTAGTTGGATAATGTCCAGAACAGCTCCGATGAACTGCAGATTTTGAGAGGGCTGAAGTTGAGATTTGGGAAGCCAGGCCAATGGACAAATATTTAACTTCGTCACCGGGTCCTGTGATGGCGGCAAAGGGGGCGAAAAAAGATTGTGCGAAACCACTGGAGGACAAAATGGCAGAAAGGCCTGGTGGAGCGGTTTCCCAATTTACTGATTCTGCGCTGGCTAAACTTACCTCGGCGATGGTCACAGCTTTGGAGCCACGTTTTGAACAGTTGTCGGGTTCTATGGCTCGGATGGAGCAATTGTTATTGGATACCACCATCCGCACCATGGAACTAGAAACCCGAGTTTCTACCATCGAAAATGATTCTCGCGGCTTACACACTTGAGCTCCATGTGTTAAAGGCCTTGGCGCGGGGTCAAGCAGAAAAGCTGGATGAATTGGAAAATTGATCTCGTCGGGGAAATATTCGTATTCTTGGACTACCAGAATCGATCTTGGAGGCTGCTCTGCTGGGTGAAATTGAGCAGTGGCTTCAGCGCACATTTGCTTTTTCTTCTGGATTGGGCATTTTGCGTCTGGAGCAGGCGCACCGTTTGGGCCAACTTGCGCTTGGTTGGTGGTGGTGAAATTCAATAATTATTTCCATAAAGCTGAAACCATGCGCCAGTACAAAGCCAAATGTGGAGAGGTGAAATATGACGACCAGCCAGTGCGTTTATTTGAGGGTTATTCGGCAGCCCTACTGGAGAAGCGCCGGCCATTCCATCCGGTGTATTCCATGTTGGTGGAAAGAAAATTAAATTTATGTTTCTCTGCCCTGCTCTGCTACAGATTTTCTCTGAGGGACAGTGACATGTTTTTGATGCTCCTGACGAGGCACAGGATTTTATTAACTCTATACCAGTGATAAATGCGGAGTTGCAATGACTATTTTTAACTGCTTGGGTTTAGCTAATGGTGGTCAATTTTGAGCTCTAGCTGGTATTTGGGTGCCATTCCTCGCTTGCGGGGACATAGAAACATAGAAAATGACGGCAGAAAAGGGCCACGGCCCATCGAGTCTGCCCACTCTAATGACCCACCCCCCTAACTTCTTCCCTTAAGAGATCCCACATGCCTATCCCATTTTTTCTTAAAATCTGGCACGCTGTTGGCCTCAATTAACAGAAGTGGAAGTTCATTCCAATGATCAACCACCCTTTCGGTGAAGAAATACTTCCTGGTGTCGCCATGAAATTTTCCGCTCCTGATTTTCAGCGGATGCCCTCTTGTGGCTGTGGGTCCTTTAAGAAAAAAGATATCATCTTCCACCTCGATACGGCCCTTGATATATTTGAACATCTCAATCATGTCTCCCCTCTCTCTACGTTCCTCGAGTGAGTATAGCTGCAATTTACTCAGCCTTTCCTCATACGGGAGATCCTTGAGTTCTGAGATCATCCTGGTGGCCATTCGCTGAACCGATTCAGCTCTCAGCACATCTTTTTGGTAATGTGGCCTCCAGAATTGTACACAGTATTCCAGATGAGGTCTCACCATGGATCTGTACAACGGCATTATGACTTCGGGCTTCCGGCTGACGAAACTTCTACGGATACAACCCATCAACTTGTACTTCATTAATCTTTTGTAAACCACATAGAACTTAACAGTACTGCGGTATATAAACTGTTGTTATTATTATTATTATCATTTGTCTAGCCTTGGATGAAGCTTTCTCCACTTGATTGGCAGTTTTCATGTCTTCACTAATGATCACTCCTAAGTCACGTTCTGCTGCAGTCCTAGCTAAGGTCTCCCCATTTAGGGTGTAAGTTCTAAATGGATTTCTGCTGCCAAGGTGCATGACCTTACACTTTTTGGCATTGAAGCTTAGTTGCCAAGTCGAGGACCAATGTTCCAGTAAGAGTAGGTCCCGCGTCATACAGTCGGGCAATGTGCTTTTCCTACTATGTTGCATAGTTTGGTGTCATCGGCGAATAATGTTATTTTACCTTGAAGCCCCTGAGTCAGGTCCCTAACGAATATGTTAAATAGGATCGGGCCCTAAACCGAGTCCTGTGGCACTCCACTGATCATCTCCGACGTTTCGGAGAGAGTACAGTTAACCACCACCCTCTGAAGTCGACCGCTTAGCCAGTGTTAGACCCATGCAGTTAATGTTTCTAATCCCATCGAACTCATCTTGCTCAATAACCTGCGGTGTGGGATGCTATCAAAAGCTTTACTTAAGTCCAAGTACACGACGTCCAGGGACTCTCCCATATCCAGCTTTTTTGTTACCCAGTCAAAGAAGCTGATTAGATTGGATTGGCAGGATCTTCCCTTTGTAAATCCATGTTGATGGGGGTCACATAGATTCTCCTCGTTCAGGATCGTATCTAATTTATGTTTAATTAGTGTTTCCATAAGTTTACTCACTATTGATGTGAGACTCATCAATCTGTAATTCGCAGCCTCCGTCTTGCATCCCTTTTTGTGGAATGGAATGACGTTAGCCATTTTTCAGTCCAACGGGACTCTTCCTGTACTTAGGGAAAGATTGAAGAGCGCGGATAACGGTTCTGCCAGGACATCACTCAACTCTCTAAGCACCCTGGTCCCATTGTCTGGTCCCATGGCTTTGTTCACTTTGAGTCTTGATAGTTCACAGTAGACACTGCCGGGAGTAAACTCGAAATTCCGAAACGGGTCTTCCGAGCTTTCCCTTGTGTGCAACTGTGGACCGGACCCCGGCACCTCGCAGGTAAAGACAGAGCAGAAGTATTCATTTAGTAGTTCGGCTTTATCGGAATCCGATTCTACATAATTCCCGTCTGGTTTCCTAAGGCGTACTATCCCATCTGTGTTTCTTTTTCTGTCACTAATATACCTGAAGAAGGATTTACTCCCTTCTTAATGTTCTTTGCTAGATTCTCTTCTATTTGGAGTTTGGCCTCTCTGACTGCTGTTTTGACAGCTTTAGACTTGGCCAGATAGTCTTCTTTTGTCTCCCTTTTTCCTGATTGTTTGCAGGAGATAAATGCTTTTTTCTTCTTTTTAACGAGATCCAAGATCTCCACAGTGAACCACTGAGGTTTATTGTTTCTCCGCCGTTTACTTACTGTTTTTATATAGCAGTTAGTTGCTTCATGTAGGGTAGATTTCAGAGTTGATCACATAACCTCTACATTATCGGTTTCAGCTTTGTTTTGCAGATGGATGAAATCTCCCATGCGTTTGAAGTCAGTTCCCCGAAAGTTGAGGACCTTTGTTGCTGTGTTTGATCTAAAACCTTTCCTGAGATTGAAGACTCTGTCTGTGCTCTTGACCATGTATTGTTACTTGGTGGATATTGGACTGAGACAGTTTTTGAATGGTTTTGGCTGTTTCCTGCTATTGCTTGTCAATTACGTTCAAGTTTCAAGTTTATTTGTTCTTAATGAATCGCCTATTTTAAATTACTAGGCGATGTACAATATCACAAAAAATACAAATAAAACATTGGTGTCAACATATAAACTAACTTTTGTTATGCGATAAAAATCATCATACATAAATACATACATATTAAAAAAAAAATATTAGTTATGGGTGAAAACATACAAGAGTGGTGAGGACAAATAGGGGGGAAATTACAATATTTAAACAGGAAAGAGAGAGAAACATAAAAGGGAAGAACACATAGGAGGGAAGTCTAAGTTTTTCAGTTAAAAAAAAACTTTTGTTAAAATATTTAAGAATCGTAAGCATCTTTAAAGAAAAATGTTTTTAGTATTTTTTTAAATACGGCTAAATCTTTTAATTCTCTAATATATTGAGGTAAGAGATTCCATGACTGAGGGGCCATAATTGAAAACATGTCGTGTCGTCTGATACCTATAACTTTCAACGAGGGAACTGAAAGAAGGTTAGAGGAGGTTGAGCGGAGAGATCATGTAATGTTGTAGGGAATTAGCCATCTATTGATAAATTGAGGTTCATTAAAATTTATGGCTTTAAAAACTAACAGTAATAATTTAAAAGTAATGCGGTGGCTTACCGGGAGCCAGTGAGATTTAATTAACAGGGGAGTGACGTGATCATATTTTTTTGCATTGTAAATTAATTTCACAGCAGTATTCTGTATTAATTGCAGCCTTCTTTTTTCTTTTTGTGTGATATTAATAAGGAGAGAGTTACAGTAGTCTATTTTGGAGATTATTAAGGATTGGATTAGAATATTAATAGATTCAGGTTGTAGGAATTTTGAAAGTGAACGAATTAAACGTAATTTATAAAAGCACGTTTTAACAGTATTACAAATATGGTCATGATAAGTAAGTTTATCATCTATCAAAACGCCTAAAATTTTTATAGAGGTAACCAATTCTAATACAGTATTATTGATGGTAATTGGAGAAATTAATTTTGTGTCTCTTTTCCAGGAGAAGAGCATTGTTTTTGTTTTATTGAGATTTAAAGCCAATTTGTTTGTGAAAAACCAGGATCTCTCCCCTTCCGAACACGTTACGGGGGATGGAATTCGTCTTCTTATGAAATATCTTCCTCGGCTGACTTGTTCCATCGTGCTGCAGGAGCAGCAGTTCCAGTTTCTTTTGCGGCTGAATGTGTCTCCTTACCGGGCCTATGTCTCCGGGTATGCTTCTCATGCTCGGTGTCCTAAGTGCCAGTCACTAAGTATGTCACTTAAATGATTGGTATAGAGGGACTTCTTATTTTCTTATACTTCTGTGGAGCTGAACTCCTTGCTCCATATACTGTTAGTACTCTCTTACATGCTCCTGACCAGTCTGTATCGACGGGGTTGTCTCATTACCCTATTTACTATTCGGTTCTTAAGGCTTGGCAATGGACTTGTGCGCTTTTAAAAATTTCTTCTGTCAGTTCCCCTTTATTGACGATTAAAGGTAATCCACAATTCCCTCCTGGGATGGAGACGTCCTTGTTTGACCCTTGGTTTGACAAAAAAGTTTGATAATAATGATAATAAAAGTAAAATGCAGTTAAAAAAAAAAAAATTTGCAGAGGGCGGGCCTCGTTTTTTCCAGGAACTACAGGCGGAGGGTTACTTGGAGGCTAGAGACTGGCTTTTCTACCGCCAGGTGTCTCACTATCTTCAATCTTTAGATATTGCTACTTTGAACAAACACATGGCGGATGTGGCATGTGAGACCTTGACACTATCCCGCTTGACTTGGATCAATTTATCCTTTCATCAAGTGAGTTTGGGCAGCTTCAATATAGCTTAGGACTATGAGGTAGTAGCAGATATGTGGACCCAGGATCTCTCCCCTTCCGAACACGTTACGGGGGATGGAATTCGTCTTCTTATGAAATATCTTCCTCGGCTGACTTGTTCCATCGTGCTGCAGGAGCAGCAGTTCCAGTTTCTTTTGCGGTTGAATGTGTCTCCTTACCGGGCCTATGTCTCCGGGTATGCTTCTCATGCTCGGTGTCCTAAGTGCCAGTCCACCCCTGCCAGTTTGCTTCACATGTTCTGGTCTTGTGACCACATCCAAACCTTCTAGTCTTTTGTAGCATTATACCTACAGACTGTTCTGTGTAAGCAGATTCCTTTGAGGGCAGATGTTTTGCTCTTTTCTCAGGTTGTAACTCTGGGTTTGTCTAGAGGGGGAAATTTGTTATTGCAAAAAGCCTTCTTGCTAGCCCTGAAATGTATTTGTTTTGTTGTGGTGTCAAGCTTAAGTGCCTACTATTACTATGTGGAGAAATTTGAATACTTTGTTAAAATTTGAATATCTGGATGTCCTGGTCCATAGAGGAAATTTAGGAGAATTTGGGCTCCTGTTTGGGAGGGTGTGTCCCATAAAGCTAAAAGTTCGTTTTTGAACTTCTGACACTGGAGTGCTGGGTTGGGTTGGGTTGTAGGGGGTTCTGGTTAGGGGTGAGGATCCTTTAGGTCTTCATGAAGGATTAACATGTAAGACCTTACTGGTTCTGCTATTATTTTTTCTGTTTGCTGTTGTTACGCTGTTTGTATTTATGGAAACTTTAATAAAAATTATGAAATTAAAAAAAACACATTTTAAAAAATATCATTAAAGGTGGTGTTTACACTTGAAGACTGTGAATAGCAGTATGACTGTATAAAAGTCTAACCCCATATGAAGCTTAAAAATGACAAGACAGGAGTTCCTGTTGGGTGGAAGCTAAGTATTGGCTCATTTTGATTACAGTTTATATTTTAAACTAGTGTTTTAGCCCGTTACATTAACGGGTGCTAGAGTAGATGTCTATTTTTTTTTTTTGGGGGGGGGGTTTCTTTGCCTCTTTCTCCTTGGACGCTGTCTGTCTGTCATTCTTTCTGTCTGTCTCTCTCCCTGGCCCCCTGTCTGTCTATCTTTCTTTCTGTCTCTGTCTCCCTGTCCCCCTGTATTTCTTTGTTGCACCATGCCTGCCTGTCTCTCAGTGGCCCCCTTCCTATGTCCATAGTGTCCCATCCTATGTCCTTACTGCCCTCAGTGCTTCCTTCCCATGTCCTTAGTACCCCCAGTGCCTCCTTCCCATGTCCTTAGTACTCCTTCCTACGTCCTTAGTGCCCCCTGTGCCTCCTTCCCATGTCCTAAGTGCCCCCTGTGCCTCCATCCTGTGCCTCCGTCCTGTGTCCATAGTACCCCCAGTGTCTCCTTCCCATGTCCTTAATGGCCCCAGTGCATCCGTCCTGTGTCCTTAGTGCCCCCAGTGCCTCCTTCCTGTGTCCTTAGTGCCCCCAGTGCCTCTGTCCTGTGTCCTTAGTGCCCCCCAGTGCCTCCTTCCTATGTCCCCCTCACTGCCTTCAAGACTTTGACCCAACCCCACCCCCGAAGCCAGCCTGCCTGCCTCCCTCCCATCCCCCTCTATCCCCCATTCCCCCTGTACAGTAGAAACCGGCATTTTTATTTCCCTCCCTCCCATCCCCCCTGTGCAATAGAACCAGTGATCAGCCTGTTTCCATTCCCCCCCCCCCCGCCACCATGCAGCCAACCCCACTGACCCTCCCATCCACCCCTCCCACTGCGAGATTACCTATAAACCTTCCGGAACCAGCAGCAACCTTCTAATGCCGATTTCCTCTGCCGCATCTCTGTCTCTGATGATGTCATCAGGGACGTGGCAGAGGAAATCAGCATTAGAAGGTCGCGAAGCAGCGTCTTTAAAGTGCTGGGGATGCTGCTGGTTCCGGAAGGTTTTTTGTTGTTTCGGGGTGGATGGGAGGCTCAACGGGGGTTCGGGTGCGGTGGGAGGGGGGGGCTGAAGACGATGAACTGCTTCCTTCTAGTGAGTCGAGGGAGGGAGTAGAAGTGCGCATGTGCGCTCTTGCCGGCGGGGACCTACATGTTCACGGAAAACGGAACACGCAGGTAAGAGTGTGCATGCGTGCTTAGGGTTTTATTATATTAGATTGTAATAGCACAGTGTTAGTGGGAGCTTTTGAACCGATGATTATATTTATTACCCCAGAAAAAACACCAGTGTATTGCGGGTGTTTGAGGTTTATTTCTGACTTTGCATGTCTCAGTTTTATGAAGCAATAATTTCAATCGATAGTATAACTTTCTATCAGTTAACTTGCATCCCTTCACTTTCTCACTTATTTAAAACCTCGGCGCCACCATTCAGAGCTCAATTGGATTTCATTGCTCTAAGCTTTATGTGCCAGCTCCTCATCGGTTCCTTAATTTTTAATATCCATTTTTTATTTTTAGTGTATTAGCTTTTGTATAATTTATTTTACTTATTTAACTTATAAGCATGTACTTAAGCATGTACTTAACTTGCAACTTGTGGTCTCTGGCTAGGGGAAACATCACGCCGACATGTTTCGCTGCTAGAGCTTTATCAAGGCTTTGCCCCTATAAATTCAGCCGCCAACCTGTGACCACTTTGTCCTCAGGTTGGCGGCTGAATTTATAGGGGCAAAGCCTTGATAAAGCTCTAGCAGTGAAACATGTCGGCGTGATGTTTCCCCTAGCCAGAGACCACAAGTTGCAAGTTAAGTACATGCTTAAGTACATGCTTATAAGTTAAATAAGTAAAATAAATTATACAAAAGCTAATACACTAAAAATAAAAAACAGATATTAAAAATTAAGGAACCGATGAGGAGCTGGCACATAAAGCTTAGAGCAATGAAATCCAATTGAGCTCTGAGTGGTGGCGCTGAGGTTCTAAATAAGTGAGAAAGTGAAGGGATGCAAGTTAACTGATAGAAAGTTATACTATCGGTTGAAATTATTGGTTGATAGTTGAAGCTCCCTTTAACTATAGTCAAAGCTGTGCACTAGAGGGTCAGTTTTATGAAGGACATTACAAGTGGTTGAATATGTTTTGTTTCACATTTTTGAATTACTGATCTTTTCCAGGAGAGCACCAAGAAGGGATCTCAAGGCACTGAAGCCACTGAGAAACGAACTATAATCGAAAAATAAGAAAAAGAAGCAGAGCAACTACAATGAAAGATTAGGTTACTTACCTCTGCTAATCTTCTTTCTTGTAAATAGACTCTAGAATCTTCACCAGTGGGTTTGTGTATCCTCTCTAGCTCTGAGCTGCAGGCACTGCAAAACAAACCTTTAGCCCCTCCCTAGGTTTATACATTGTAACCGGGACTGTGGTCTGATCGGGACTCAACAGCACCCCTCAGTGGTTACAACAAACAGTAGCACTAGCGTGTGACCCGGACTGGAGTCACCCTGCAGGCTTGGACTGACACCAATAGGAAATCAAAAACCACAATCTTCTCAAAAAGGTTCTAAAGAAAAATGCTTCACTTTTATTCTGGGTAAAGCATAAGTCAGGTAATTTTAAGTCCAAACAAAACAGGTAAGTAGACCACAAAACTTCAAGCAGTCCAAACTCAAAAGTGAGCAATAAACAGTTCCAAGAATAAAGTTCCAACTGTTTTTTCTTTCCCTGAGGTTAGGCTCACCTCAGAGCTCAATGCAACCTGCTCCCAAACAGGTTATACTGTGTAGTACCAAATAGAGTTCAAGTCACTGAATTATCTGTATACAGTGCTCCTCTAGTGAAGCCTCTGGCAGCCCTACACTAAACTGCCAGGCAAAGGAGAGTGTCACAGGTTTGCTTTCAGATAGCTATAATATAGCCTATAAAATTGCCCTCCCAGGTAACAGCAAACCTCTCCAAATTAGACACTATCATCTTCACAAAAGCAAAAGAAAAGTAAAGCAAAAATCCCAAAAAGTCCAGATTCAGCACACAGTCACTTTCAAACAAAAAGGAGCTGAAAACACACTCACTGTTCCTGCCAATTAGGACTTGCAGCTGATGGAAAGACCAACCTCCATGGCTTCCTCACAAGGACTTACTTCCTCAGGCAGGTTGTCAAGCTCCATTGGAAGATCAGCATCAGAAAGAACTTCCTCCAGCATTTCACCAGCCTCCTGTACCTCCATGGGTGAGGCTGTATCGTCCCTGCTTGGCCCGAGGAGACTCTCAGGGAAGAGAGGTCTAAACCTTCTCCCTAGCCTGCCTCCCTGCTTGCTCTCAGCTGCTGGCTTTTGTACTGCAGGGGCACACCCTATTCTACCTGAGTCAGCAGACCTGCCTGGAGCTCTTGGGCTCCTCCTGTGGTGACCTAGATACTGCTCTTGCAGAAGGTCCTTAGAGATTTCAGGCTTCCCCTGGTGGTTAACCTGAAAATCATCCCTAGCACAACCCTTGTCCATTCCCTTCCGGGTTTTCTTTTGTGTCTTAGCAGGAACTTTAGCTGGAACCTGATCAGGCACCATGCCTGTCTAGTTACAACATCCTGTCACTTGCCTTAGAATTCCAGACTGTACACAAGCCAGGGAGACTTAAAAAGAACAGGAAACACCAGAAAGGAAAGACAGGGGTGCGGGGACTCCCCACTACACGTCAATTCTGCTCAGGAGAAACAAAACAGAAAAGAACAATTAGTGGCCAACTGCAAAACATTGCATAACTTTAAAATGGAACAATGTCAAAGAACAGTGTAACATTGAAAAAGAAATACAGCCTGAGGGCGCAGACGGGGTTACCACCCAGGGATCCCCCCTAACCCCCAATCCTACATAGAAGGGACCAGAAGGGAGTCTCTCAGGGAGGCTGGTCAAGACAATCAACCACTTACCAGGTACTGTCAGGCAACCTGCGAATCAGACAAAAGAGATGGGCGGGTGTGAAGATTAGCAGAGGTAAGTAACCTTTCATTCTTGTACAATAATTTTATTTATTTATTTCTTCTATTTGTGCATCGCACATACCTATACAAGCTCTTGATGACATTACAGAGGAGAGGAGAAGCATCGGAGAGTGAAATCGCAGGGGTGAGTTCGGGGAGAGGATAGCAGAGCGGAGGAGGCAGTGAAAGCTCCACCTACACCCCCCGACATCACCAGCCAAGCTCTGCCCATAAAAGGGGAGGAGCCAACGGCGCACAGCCATTCGGCGCACGGCAAAGGCGGGCGGCAAAGGCGCTCGCCTTAGCGAGAGCGCCTTTGCGAAGGGCCTTAAGGGAGGGCTCCGGACAGCCACCAAGGGAAAGAACTCCACACATACCAGGCACATACAACTAGCTACTTAACATTTAGACTATCTTTTCTACTCAACTCTCATACCCTTCTAGCTAGTAAACAAGCAGAAAGTCCTCTCATACCAGACATCAGGCAGACCCTACCAGTCTCTCTATCCCTCCCACTCTCAAACTACCCCTTCCACTCTCACTTTCACACTTTCAAACTATCCAAAAAAAAAAAAAAAAAAAAATTTTTTTCTTAGAAATGGCAGGAAGAACGAGGAATGCGAAGACTACAATCAAGACCGGCAGCCCAGTCACAGAAGGTATCCAGGGGATGGCCTCGGTCCACGTGCAGACAGAGGGAGAACCAGGACAGAGGGCAGAGGTCTCTGCACAGACCGAGGCCCTCCCCACCCCCATGCAGACAGCTACAGCCTCCACCCAGACGGACGAGACAGACCAGCTAGACGGAGACATCTTGCGTGAGCTGACGAGCCTAAGAGAGGAGGTGAAGCACTTGAGGAGCATCAGGGAGGATGAGGCCTTCATCGACGAGGTCATCCAGGAACTGTCCCAGATCACCGAGCAGGAGCCAGGCAAGATCATCCTCGAGACGCCCAAACTGACCAAACCTACAACTTTGGCACCAACGACTGGGGTGCAGGAGGAGGATGGGGACGCTGACTCCTGGCAGCTGGTAACCTCCTCCACAAGAAAACACGGCAGACCTTCTTCTTTTTCTTCTCCTGTCTCCTTCTCTTGCACACAGGGCAGCCCTACATCGACCCCACTAATAACCTTGAGGAACAGATTCCAGATACTACAGGAAGGACCCGCGAGCGAGGCACAGGAGGTCAACCTTCAGACAGTCCCAGTTCCAGAGACAACTGATCAGCTCCCCTCAAAGAAGCTCAGAGTAGTAGTCATTGGGGACTCCCTGCTGAGGGGCACCGAGGGACCAATCTGCAGACCGGATATGCAGTCGAGAGAGGTTTGCTGCCTGCCAGGAGCCAAGATCCGGGACGTAACCGCCTGCCTGGACCGACTCATCAAGCCCGAGGACTACTTCCCCATGCTCCTTATTCACGTTGGTACGAACGACACTGCCAGGAACACCCCAGAGAACATACCTAAGGACTTTGGAGCCCTGGGTGAGAAGCTGAGGCAGATGGGAGCGCAGGTGGTCTTCTCCTCGATCCTCCCTGTAAGAGACAAGGGAAGAGCCAGGGAGGAGCGTATCCAGAGGACGAACGAGTGGCTACATGAATGGTGCAGGGCCATGAACTTCGGCTTCCTGGACCATGGAGAGGCACTAAAGGGACTGCAGGGACCAGATGGACTCCACCTGACAAGGAGAGGCAAGAACGTCTTCAGACATCGACTAGCCCACCTACTCCGAAGGGCTTTAAACTAGGTAAGTTGGGGGAGGGTACCCACTCATGTACTAGCGCAGTTAGTAATTTTCCAAGAGAGGTGAATCGACACTCCATTTCTGAGACCGAGGTAAGTTCACACAGTAAAAACAATCATATAAAAGCCACTCAAACTCAGGCGGGAAATTCTACACAGGGTCTTAGCAAACATAAAGTATGGAGGGCTATGTATGTTAATGCACACAGCTTAGGCAATAAAATTCTAGAATTAGAGACAGAGATAACGAACGCCGACCTCGATGTAATAGCGATATCTGAGACTTGGTTCACAGACTCACATGGGTGGGACATGGCTATACCAGGATACAACTTACTTCGTCGGCACAGAAAGAGAAGAATAGGGGGTGGGGTAGCACTATACACTAGAGATAACATCAAAGTCACCAGAATCACAGATGTCAACTACACCGGGGAATCACTCTGGGTGAACCTGGCCAGAGGAAACGAAAAATGCTTGTATCTGGGGGTAGTATACAGGCCCCCAAAACAGCAGGAAGACAGGGATATGGAACTAATCAAAGACATTGAGAACATCACTTTACGCGGGGACACGGTTCTGCTAGGGGACTTCAATATGCCCGATGCTGATTGGAAGACACTGTCCGCTACTACCAGCGGCAGCAGAAGGCTTTTAACCTCCATAAAAGGGGCGCGACTCAAACAAATGGTGCTGGAGCCCACCAGAGATCAGGCGACACTGGACCTGATACTCACCAACGTAGAAAGCATTTCAGAAGTTTCGGTAGGCGATACCCTAGCCTCCAGCAACCACAACATGGTATGGTTCAACATCAAGATAGGCTTCACTAGATCAAACACAGCAACAAAGGTCCTCGACTTTCGGGGCACTGACTTTAAATGCATGGGAGACTTTGTCCATCAGGCGCTACAAAACCAAGCTGAAACCAATAATGTAGAGGCTATTTGGTCAATCCTGAAATGCACCTTGCATGAGGCAACAAACCGCTATACAAAAACAGTAAGCAAACGACGGAGGAAGAACAAGCCCCAGTGGTTCTCTGCAGAGATCTCGGATCTTGTCAAGGAAAAGAAAAAAGCTTTTATTTCCTACAAGCATACTGGAAACAGGGTGTCAAAAGAAGACTATCTGACCAGGTCTAAAGCAGTCAAAGCGGCAGTCAGAGAGGCCAAGATTCAAACAGAAGAACAACTAGCGAAAAACATTAAAAAAGGGGATAAATCCTTCTTCAGATACATTAGCGACAGGAAACGAAACACAGATGGGATAGTACGTCTCAGGAAAACAGACGGGACCTATGCAGAAACGGATTATGATAAAGCCAAACTACTAAATGAATACTTTTGCTCAGTCTTTACTTGTGAGGCGCCGGGGACCGATCCACAACTGCAGGCAAGGCAAACCTCGGAAGACCCGTTTCAAAATTTCAAGTTTACACCCAGCAGCGTCCATGGCGAACTATCAAAACAAGGTGAACAAAGCCATGGGACCAGACAATCTACACCTCAGGATTCTTAGGGAGTTGTGTGATGTCCTGGCAGAACCGCTATCCGTGCTGTTCAATCTTTCCCTAAGTACCGGAAAAGTCCCCATGGACTGGAAAACAGCTAACGTCATTCCATTGCACAAAAAAGGTTGCAGAACGGACGCTGCGAATTACAGACCAGTCAGTCTCACCTCAATAGTGAGCAAACTCATGGAAAGACTTATTAAACACGAATTAGATACGATCCTGACCGAGGAGAATCTACAGGATCCCCAGCAGCATGGATTCACAAAGGGAAGGTCCTGTCAATCCAATCTGATCAGCTTCTTTGACTGGGTTACAAGGAAACTGGATATGGGGAAGTCTCTAGACGTCGTGTACTTGGATTTCAGCAAAGCTTTTGATATCGTCCCGCACCGCAGATTGTTGAGCAAGATGACTTCGATGGGATTGGGAGTGATATTGACGACATGGGTCAATGACTGGTTAAGCGGTAGAATCCAGAGGGTAGTGGTTAACGGTACCCCCTCCAATACATCGGAGGTGACCAGTGGAGTGCCACAGGGATCGGTCTTGGGACCGATCCTTTTCAACATATACATAAGAGACCTGACTCAAGGGCTGCAAGATAAAATAACACTATTCGCCGACGACGCCAAACTATGCAACATAGTAGATAACAGCACCTTGCCCGACAGTATGGAACAGGACCTGCTCTTATTGGAACATTGGTCCTCGACTTGGCAGCTAGGCTTTAATGCCAAAAAATGTAAGTTCATGCACCTTGGCAGCAAAAACCCGTGCAGAACTTACACTCTGAATGGTGAGACCTTAGCTAGGACTAGGGCAGAACGTGATTTGGGAGTAATCATTAGTGAAAACATGAAAACTGCCAAGCAGGTGGAGAAAGCTGCATCCAAGGCTAGACAAATGGTGGGATGCATCCGTAGAGGTTTTGTCAGCCGGAGGCCCGAAGTCATAATGCCCCTGTACAGATCCATGGTGAGACCTCATCTTGAATATTGTGTTCAATTCTGGAGACCACATTATCAAAAAGATGTGCGGAGAATCGAGTCGGTTCAGCGAATGACCACCAGGATGGTCTCGGGACTCAAGAACCTTCCATAAGAGGAAAGACTGAATAAACTGCAACTATACTCGCTCGAGGAACGTAGAGAGAAGGGGGACATGATTGAGACTTTTAAATATATCACGGGCCGCATCGAGGTGGAAGACGATATCTTCTTTCTTAAAGGACCTTCAACCACAAGAGGTCATCCGCTGAAAATCAAAGGTGGGCAATTTCATGGCGACGCCAGGAAGTATTTCTTCACCGAAAGGGTGGTCGATCATTGGAATGAACGTCCATTGCAGGTGATTAACGCCAGCAGCGTGCTCGATTTCAAAAAGAAATGGGATATGTATGTGGGATCTCTAGCCGGATGAAGTCTGGGGGTGGGTTATTAGCGTGGGCAGACTTGATGGGCTACAGCCCTTTTCTGCCGTCATATTCTATGTTTCTATGAAGGGGTAGAAGAGGGTAGGGAGGATAATGGAGGGCAGGAAGATACAGGAGGAGAAGAGGATACAAGTGATTAGATGTCAAATAGATGAGTTTTCAGTTTCTTCCGGAATTTGGTGTGGTTAGGTTCCGTCCTGGTCATTACAATAAGGTCATTCCAAGTTTTTACGCCTAGAAAGGTGAGCATGGAGTGGAAAACACGTTTGTATTGCAGATTTTTTTGTGGAAGGGAGATTTAGAAGGGTTCTGCGGGAAATAGACCATGCCTTGGAGAAGAGCTGGATGAGAGGAGCCATGGAGTTTCCATAAAGTATACAGTGAATGATGCCTGAAGTTTTGAAGGTTATTCGTGACGGGATGGGTAGCCAGTGCAGTTGCCTGATGAAGGCTGTAATCGAGTCATATTTTCTCAGGTTGAAGATTAGTCTGACAGCGGTGTTTTGGATGAGTTGCATTTTGTGAATCAGAGTGGTGTTGATTCCCATGTAGATGGAGTTGCAGTAGTCAAGTTGTGAAAATATCAGCAGTACAACTAAGGCAAAGTGGTGTTGTCTTAAGGTATAGAGGGATTTATTTTGGAGACTGGAGATTTGTGGTTCCTTGGTAAGTGTGGAGTCCAGGATGCAACCTAGAATTTTGGAGGATTCTTCTACAGGGAGGGTCTTGCCCGATCAAAGAGTAATGCTTGTTGGTGCCATCTGTTGGGGTGTGTGGAAGTATAGAACTTTGGTTTTAGTTATGTTTAATTTTAGTTTGTTTGTAGTCACCCAGATTTGGATTCTTTCAATATTATGTGAGTGATTGTTGGTTATGGGAATAAGGAGACAGATGTCATCTGCATAGGATAATATACTCTTGTCTTCAAACGTGATGTTACCGAGAGAGCTCATGAAGAGATTAAATAGGAAGGGGGAGAGTGGGGAGCCCTGTCACATACCACAGAAGGCTTTCCAGGGATTGGAGATCTCTCCGTTTCAGTATTCAGGAAATCTGAGAACCATCTTAGCACTGTGCCTGTTATGCCAATTTCTGACAGTTTTGTTATTAGTATGTGGTGGTCTACTAAATCAAAGGCTGCTGAGATGTCAAATTGAAGGAGTATTGCTTGACTTTCTGTACTAAGTAGTTGTTTGGTTTTTGTGATCAAGGTGAGGAGAAGTTCTGTGCTGTGCTATTGCCAGAATCCGAATTGGGATGAGTGGAGGCATGAGTGTTGTTCAATGTAGGTTGTGAGCTGTTTGCACACATTGGTCTCAATGATTTTTGCCAGGATGGGTATGCCTGCGATGGGTCTATAGTTTGAGGCTGAGGAGAGATCTGCCTTTGGTAATTACAGTATAGGAGTGAGTGCTATTTTACCCATTGTTTCTGGCAAGTGGCCTTGATTTAGGGTGTTATTTAAGAGGTTGGTAATCCAGCTGGCAATCTGTTCTGGAAAAGTAGTGAGAAGATAAGAAGGACAGTTGTCTAGGGGGCTGCAGCGTACAGACAATTTAGTTTGTTTGTGTCTGGGATGGACAGGTTGGAGAATGAAGTCCAGATTTGATCTGCTTTGGTAGGCTCAGTGAAGAGTTGAGACACTTCAAGGGTGTGTGTCCCGGTGGTGAGAGCTTTGGTTACCTCAGATGGAACATTTTTATCTTGTTGAAAAAGAAGTCTGCTAGTTCCTGAGCTGTGATGTTGGTGGGGTATCCAGTGGATTCTTGTTTCGGTGGGGTTGTGAATTGTCGCACCAGGTGAAATAGCTTTTTACTGTCCAACGTTTTAGTACCTAATTTGCTGGCATAGTAGCTTTTCTTGGTCTCTGCTATGTTGGATTTGTATTTGTTTATTGCCTTACGCCATCGTGTTCTGAGTTCTTGTGTGCCACTTTTTCGCCATTTCCTTTCCAGTCACTTGCATAGCTGTTTGTCGGATCTCAGTGATTTGGTGAACCAGGGGGAATTATGATTTTGTTTTGTGGTGATGGAGGGGGTTGAGAGTATTTAAAGTGTTAGTGATGGTTTGGTTCCAGCTTGTTAGCATAGTCGTAGTACAATCTGAAGGAGGGACTAAGGTATTCTCAACTATGTTCCAGAACAGATCTGGTCTTGTCTTTCCTCTAACTAGTTTTACTTCCTTGGTGGCTTTGTTGTTCAGGTTGTTGTTCTAAAATCTTCACCAGCAGGACGTAACAAAAGAGTCCCAACACATCGGGAGTGGGGGGGGGGGGGGGGGGGCGATGAGCCCACCTCCAGGACAGAAACCCCCAAAACAGCATCTTGCTTAGCCGCATATCAAGTCGGTAAAACATGGCAAAGGAAGGAATCCATGCCCAAGTGGCTGCTCTCAAAATTGTCTCAGGTGAGCAGACACTCGGTGCCGAACGCGCCCTATCAAATGCCATAGAGGAAATACATACAGATCCCCCAGGTGATAAGGCGTGGCCAGAGCAACCAGCCCCTTGCTGCTGACCTGTCTGCATCAGCTGAAGAATCTGACCGCCTCCTAGAACCAGGCAGATGCCAGCAGATGGATGGCCAGATGGCCCCACTGATGAACGATGGCCTCGAACACCATCCTGGATAAGGACCCATCTCCTGTGTCCAGAATCAAACAACTGAGAAAGTCTGCCTGAACAAAGTTTATGCTGGCCACTTGGGACATGGACAAGATCACCTAAGACTTTCCCCCCCAAAAAATAGCATTTGAGCCCACCAGACTCAGCAGGGGACAATGTGCGCTCCCCCCTTAATGGCTGCCAAAAGACACAGCTGTCGCGGTATCGGAAAACACTGAACTGCCTTCTAATGGAGAAAGTTGAACCCGCAAGAGATATAGCACAGTCCACCGACCATGCGCCGGGCAGTTTTGCAAACTGCCCCCCAACCAGGGTCACCCAGGCCATGACACTCAGAGGAAGCCCTCACAGGAGGTAGCTTTCATGGCACGTTGCAGTGGGCTGCTGCCAACCCTGGCAGCTTCACACCCAACAAAGAACGCTGGGAGTTCCATTGATCCAGGAGAGACAGCTAATGAGCTCAAAGTCACACTGTGGTCCACGGAAACAGCCATGGTTGCAACCATGAGACCCAGGACTTGCAAGACCATCAATGCTGGAACCTGCAAAAGGGTCTGAATGGTATTCCGTAGCTTGAGCATCCTGTAGTCTGTGTTGGTACTCGATGGCTCTACTTCAAGTTGAGCACCCAAGATGCTCCAACAACTGCACCACCTGGTGAAGTGTCCAGCGGCCCTCCTCCATTGAGGTAGCCCTGAACAACCAGTCGTTTAGAGATGGAAGATCCAACATGCCCTGCAAGTGCAGGTGGGTAGCCACCACCACCATGATCGTCATGGAAGAACATGGCTCCGTTGTCAGCCCGAAGACAGAGCTACGAATCAAAATTGCCAGCTGAGTTTAGAAACCCGCAGAAACCTCTTGTGCTCCTGGAAAATCAGGATGAGGAGGTAAGCTTCCATGAGATCAAGAGAAGCCAAAAATTCCCCAGGTGCTACCCCCGCCAAAACTGAACGCACTGTTCCCATCCGGAAATGGGGTACATGCAGAAAGGTAAGCATTGACACAAATTCCAGAAAAGGCCTCCAATCTTCGGAGCCTTTCATTGGAATGATGAGAAACATCGAGTATCTTTCAGAACCCAAGTCTTCTTGTGGAACCGGGTCCATTGCTGCCAGATCCAGCAATCTTTGAACCGTGGCCCGCACGCACTGGGCATGATCCAGATTTCCTGTGACGAGAACAGGGAGAAATTGGACGGAGGTCAGAAAAAAATTTAAAGCAGAGACCTGGTCTGAGCACTTTGAGGACCCACAGGACTGAAATCATCCTCTGCTATTCCATTAGGTAGGCAGAGAGGCATCCCCCAATCCGAGGAAGAGGAGCCAGAGCGTCAGAACTCCCTCGCAGGATGGGCAGGAGGACTGTTGTTGGAAAACTGATGTCGCGCCTGTCCTCCAAAACGAGTTCCAGAATGTACTCTGTAGATGGGGGTCTGGAGTACTGGAGAGGTCTTGTAATGGCAAAAAATCTTGGTCATCCAGATCCCCAGGCAGGTCAAGGTTGCGACCCGTGAAGCAACGTAGGCTTATGTCCCTGCTCACTGGCCAGATCAGCCAACCTTGGCCAGACAAGATCAAACCTCTGAAAGGAAACCGTCTCAGTGCAGCTGTAGAAGAAACCCCAGACTACCGGCGAATCCACAATATTCACCGGGCAGAGACTGAGGAGTGGCACTCGCTCGTGGGCTGAAGGGGGTGCTATAATGTGTTAATGGAATGGATAGTGTGCAGGACATGGGGCAGTATTTTGTGGAGTTTTTCTACAAAAATGCCGGCTTTACGTATGGTTCTGGGTAAACATGTACATGTGTTAGTTAAGGCCATGCCCAATAGAAGCGTACGGAAAAGTGTGTGTATGAAAATCTGAATATGGATGTAGCCAAGGCCAGAAAAACACACTACAGATTAATATTATGAAAAAGCATAATAATATTCTCTTTATGTATTTTGCTATTAAGCCAGACCATAGAGGGACTCAGGTAATGCGTACCTATATACTTTCAGTGGATAATGGCGTCTAATCATTACAATAATTTGTCAATGGCCCCTAAATCTTTTTAAAATTATTATAGTTCCCTTTTTGTATGGCAATTGTTCTTTCCATTTTATAAATATGATATAGTGAATTCCAGCAAAATGTATAGTTAAGCCTTTTGTAATTTTTCCAATTACTGGTAATTTTTCCAATTACTGGTAATATGGCGACTCCTGTCATAATTAATAAAAGTTGGGGGGTGGCGCTAGAGAGCCCGAACAAGATGGAGGCTTAGGGCTAGAGCGCTCGTCCACGGCTCCGCTATTTTTACTCCCCTCGTGCACCACAGCACTTACTCGCGCTAACTCTTTCGGAAAATATGCCTGCCCCCAAGCAGGGAAAAATTGAGGCTGCCTTTGCAGGCACATCCAGCGCTAAAAGAAAGAAACAGGACCCGCCGTCCCCTATTAAAGGCGATGTGCCTCGGCCACGTGTCGACCCGGAACTCACGGTGTCGGACCAGCTCCAACTCATTTCCAACATGCTATCTGAAAGCAAAGATGACATCAAAGATATTAAACACGAAATGATATCTCTAACTGAGAAAATGTCTGCGATGGATTCCAAGCTGGAAGCCTTGGAGCGCAAATGCCAAACTATTGACGAGCTCACAACGAATCAATCGATGGACCGGATGGCCCTGCGCGCCCTGGAGGATCAGTTGAATGATCTTGGTAACCACAGCCGGCGGAACAACTTGCGAATTACCGGCTTACGTGAAGGGATTGAAGGTCTTAATGCCTGTAAATTTTTTGAAGAATGGTTCCCCAAAGTGCTCTCCCTACAGTTTGACCGACCGCTTGAAGTGGAGCGAGCCCACCGGGTTCCAGCCAAATCTCCTTCAGGCTCCCAACGGGCACGTCCTGTAGTGATGAAGCTGTTGCGCTTCCCACACGTGGCACAAATCCTAGAAAAAATGCGATCGCTTCGGATACTCGAATGGCAGGGGCAAACCGTTTATATATCTGCTGATTACACCAAAGCCACTGCAGAGAAGCGGCGCAAATTTCTGGCCATGCGTCCTCGCTTGCGTGTACTCGAGGCGCGCTTTGGCTTACTTTCACCAGCACGCTTTAAAATCACCTTTAACAACCGCACCAAAACCTACAATGACCCTGCAGACGTGGATCGGTTCCTGAGAGAACAGGAGGACCTGCAGCGTATGGACACTTGATCGTGTATCAGGCTTTCTACTTAGACTTTCTCACTTATATTTACTGTTTTACTGTTTTATTGTTTTATTGCAAGCGCTTAATAGCTTAGCTCTTTTCAGAGCTATGGGTGGAATATTCTACCATAATATTACTGATTTCTACCATCATACTTGTAGCGGGGCCGATGGGGGAGGGGCCTGGCCTTGAGCCTCCATATTGTGTTGCCTCTTACCCTCCATAGGCCTTCGGGGTGCCTTTTTGGCGGGATGATTACAAGGCTTTTGTCTTGTGGGTGGGAGGGGGGCGTTGGGATGCATGTGGGGTGGGCGGCGGGGTGTATGCAAGAGTGTGTGAATGGGGTTTATTTCTGTTTTTTTTCTGTTCAGAGCAGAGCAGATACTAACTGGTTGAGTGCTATCAGGACAGCGTGGGATGTGGACAAGCGACGCTCAGTTTTTCTATGTACCACTCTTTAATGGCTCTTTGTAATGTGTTATCTTTGAATATTAGAGGTTTAAACCACCCCATCAAAAGAAAGCGGGCACTACTGTATTGTAAGCATCATTCTGCACATATAGTTTTTCTGCAAGAAACCAAGCTAAATTCGATTGAATCTGCTAAATTGAAGCGGGATTGGGTCTCTCAATGTTTCTTCTCCCCTGCAGTGTCATCTAAGGGAGGGGTGGCCATCTTACTCTCTAAACAACTTAATTACACTATAGTGCATACTTCTCATGATTCTCAGGGGAGATGGGTTACAATCACCCTTGACATAAACTCTCGTAGGTACACTTTCTTTACGCTTTATGGCCCGAATACGCCTAACACTGACTTTTTCAGAGACTTAGCTAAAGAACTGACATCTATATCCACTGATTATTTTGTAATAGGTGGAGACTGGAATCTGGTCTTGGATGCCCACCTCGACCGGAGATCCCATTCTTCTTACCGTTCCCCTCCTACACTTCCGGTATTGAAGCACATTATCCAGTCCTACGGACCTAGAATATACCTTCTGGTCTGCACCTCACGCTTCTGCCATGAGACTGGACTACTTTCTCCTGTCTCATTCCCTCTTACAAACTGTACGATCATCCTCTATTCTTCCTTGTCCTCTAACTGACCACTCCGCTGTCTCAGTCTCCTTCACTTTGTCTGCACCATCTTCTCCTACCCATACCTGGCGCCTGAATACGGCCCTCCTGGAGAATAAAGATTTTCTCACTCAGGTTGCGAACTGGACTGAAGAATATTTTGAACATAATGATACCCCGGAGATAGCCTTTCAAACTATACGGGACGCCTATAAAGCATACTTGCGAGGTAGAATCATAGCATACTCAGCCCACTTGAATAAAGAACGAAAACGGGTACTCACTACCTTGGAGAACCAAATTAAATCACTGGAGGTGGTGTATCATATTTCTCCCACTATGCCAGGTTTAGCGCAGATTCGCAAGCTCAAGTTCCAATATAACTCCATACTATCTGAGAGGGCAGGAGTCCTACTGTTACATGAAGGGGCTATGTATTATGAGCATCGTAATAAAGCGGGGACGTTATTGGCTAATTATCTCAAGCACAAAAAGAGAGCTGGACATATTAAGGCCCTTAAACCGGCAGGCTCTCTCATTACAGATCCTAATGCCATAGCTGATCATTTCAAATCCTTCTATGAACGTTTATATACTTCTGGGATAGACCCCTCTAAAGAAGATTTTGATGATTTCTTTCAAGGTATGACCCCCCCCCTACACGTCCGTCTCAACTGATTGAAAATCTTAATAAACCCCTCACAGTTTCAGAAATTGAAGTTGCTATAGCTGGGCTGAAGTCTGGTAAAGCTCCGGGAGGAGATGGCCTTCCCTTGGGCTTTTATAAAACCTTTCAGACGTCTCTTCTTCCCCATTTGTTCCGACTATATACTGATTTTTTGGGAAAAGGAACTAGTGCTGGAACTTTCGTTGAAGCGGATATTGTAGTTTTTCCCAAACCTGGACGTGATCCCTTACTTCCGAAAAAATAATAGACCTATTTCCCTACTCAATTATGATTGTAAAATCTATGCGAAACTTCTTGCAGAACGAGTAGCTAGAGCTCTCCCATTGCTCATTCATCCTACTCAATGCGGTTTTGTGAAGGGCCGACTGACGGCGGACAATTCGAGAGTATTTTGTCATGTGTTGCAGGCAGCCCGCAATATTTCCACTCCATGTCATGTGTGATGTCATTAGATGCTGAAAAGGCCTTTGACTATGTGGAGTGGAAATATTTATTTTACACACTACGGTGGTATCAGCTGGGAGATGCTTTCATTGACATGGTGCATCCTTTATATGCCAGTCCCAGGGCCAGATTGAATGTGGAGGGATATCTATCCCCATACTTCTCTCTATCACGGGGAACAAGGCAGGGCTGCCCTCTGTCCCCGCTCCTATTTAATCTGGCCCTGGAACTTGATACTGATCCTGCTATTACAGGCATACGGGTGGGCTTGACTGAGGTGCGTCTTTCTGCTTTTGTAGATGATGTGCTTCTTTCTGTATCCAATCCTAGAGATACCCTTCCGGCAATTCTCAATCTTCTCTCCAGGTTTGGTCGGCTATCCGGCTATACCATCAATTGGGATAAGACTGAGGTCTTGCCTTTGAATGTCTGCTGCACACGAGATATGGTTGCACCCTATAGTCTTGCCTGGTGCTCCACTTCCATTAAATATTTGGGGATCCATTTTTGTAACACCTGGCAAGATATGGTGGCTCTTAATGTCAAATTACTACTTTCCAAACTTCAAACATTATGTAATCAGTGGTCCCCACTCTATTTAACCTGGTGGGGCAGACTAGAAACCATTTGCATGATGCTGACCCCACAAATTATTTATGTTCTTCAGATGTTGCCCCTACCCCTCCCTCCTATATTGTTTAAGCAAATAGATCGGACTTTAACCACCTTTTTATGGAAGGGGAAGCCCTCTCGAATTGCTTTATCTACTCTTAAGAAACCATGGAGCCAGGGTGGGGTTAATTTTCCTCACTATATACGATATGCCACTGCAGCCTTATTGAGAGGGGCTAGTAAATGGTTTTTACCCCAAACAAGTACTGCTCTGCCTTACTGGGGTGTAACTTGGCACTGCCCTATACTCTAGCAACTGCTTGCTATTCCAGGACTGTTCCCTGCTTTAAAGAATGGGAGGTGATGCACGCCACTCAGCGGGCGATACTCAGTCTAGGTTGTACTTTACAGCAACCCCTCTTTATGACCATCCATTCCTCCATATGGGGTAACCCAAACATTACTATTGGCTCACGTATGGTGCATTGCCCTATATGGATAGCCAGAGGAATATGGTTTCTCCGAGATCTCTTGATAGATCATGCTCTCTTGATTTTGCCCAGCTGCAGTTAAAATATAAGATACCCTCCCATCAGGCATATAGATATCTTCAGCTATGCCATAGTCTTCATGCGGCCTATGGGCCCTCATTAGAAAAACTGCAGCAGGGTTCACTTTCTCTATCTGTCATGTTGACCTCTTGGAGCACTAAACCTCATGTGATATCTAAAATTTATGATATTATACAAAACTCGGGTCCAGATGATTTTCTTCCTATCCAACGAATGTGGGCTCATGACCTTCAAAGTGAACTATCTGAACAACAATGGTCTCAAGTATGGTGCCTTTGCAACCGACCCCTGCACTCAGCATCTCTGAGACAATCTTTGTTTTTTGTTCTTCATAAATCACTCTGGACTCCTATTAAACAACAACGTGTATCTCCATCCTCCTCCAATAGCTGTTGGCGGTGAGAGGCTCATCTTGGTACTTTTCAGCATATGTTATTTGACTGCTCCCTCGTCTCTACTTTTTGGTCCGAGGTTGGAGACATAGTGAGCCAGGTCCTCCCTACTCCAGCGTCCTTGTCTTACTGTCAGATCATACTGCATTCAGCCGTACTGGATCCTCCACTTTCTCGACAGCATTCTGCTCTCTTTGACATTCTCATGGGTCTGGCAATCAAAACTGTGTTACTTCACTGGAAACAGCAATCTCCAGTGCCCACATCTCAGTGGTGGAAATATGTGTTACAAATATGAATTTCGGTTGGCTGAATGCAGGGGGTCGCAAAAGACCTTCCGACTTATATGGTCTCCTTTGATGCAATATTGTGATTGTACAACTTGATTACATATATCCATATTCACCACTCACTATTTTTTTCTGTATCTTTTTGCATTTTCTTATTTTTCTTTTTTACTGCGACTCTCTATGGCACTCCTTATCCTATGACTGTATGTAAACCATTATGGCTGCTCTGCTCTATTGCCTCTGTTAATTTTTGTATGTTTCTGTTTTGATGTTCTTTTATCAATGAAAACGTTTGACTTAAAAAAAAAATAATTAATAAAAGTTTATTATTACTTGATGAAATTTGACTTTTTGCTCTCATTGACATCTCGAACACAATTGTATCATATGATAATGCTACATGGTTTTCTAGTAAACAATTAATTTGGGACCGGATTGATTTCCAAAAGACCATGATACAGGGACAATAGAATATTAAATGGTCCAAAGTCCCTGCTTCTAGATTACAATGCCAGAATCTATTAGACTTAGAGCTATCTAACTTTTGTAATCGAACAGGGGTCCAAAAAGCTCTATGTAACAAAAAAAAAAAAAACAAGTTTGTCTCATAGATGCTGACATTGTACATCTCATTCTCCAAGACCAAATTCGTGGCCATTGAGACGTAGAAATTTGATGCTTGATCTCAATGCTCCAAATGTTTCTAAGACCATTCTTTGTTTTTTTGTTTATATATCCAGATAACAATTTATACCACTGTGTGGCTTGGTGTTCCAAGAAATCTGCCTGAAAGCATAAGAATTCCAGACTATACTGATTATTAAGATTTTTCCATTCAGGGAACCCCTCCTGAATAGCATGCTTCAGTTGCAACCATTTAAAACTTTGTGATTTATTAAGACCAATTTTATGTTGCAACTGTGAAAAATCAAGCAGTTTACCATTTGAAATAACATCATCTAAAATCCGTATACCAGCAATAATCCAATGCTTCTATACGACTTTAAATCCACCAATTTGAATCTTGGAGTTTACCCATAAAGATTAATTTGTTGATTTGTGTATTGGGTTAGGTGTTAAATTACTGACATAACGTAATGTTTTCCATGTATCCATTAATATTCTGTTCTCTTTATATTTCCTAGGCATCTTGATACTGAGAACATGAGATAAATGTAAAGGAAACATGAGTCGCCATTCCAAATACAATCAATCTGGGGTATTTTCCATGAGCTCTGGGAGGACCCAATACATACCCTGGCGTAAAATATAGGCCTGATGATATCTATAAAAGTTTGAAAATTTACCCCACCTTCCGTAATTGGATTTTGTAAAGATACTAAGGCAATTCTAGGCATTTTACCCAGCCAAACAAATCTTGTAAGAATACCATTTAACTTTTATAAAAGGACCCCTGAAAAAAACTGGTATCATACTCATTTGATAACAAACCACAGGCAATATCATCATTTTAATAGTTTGGACTCTCCCCACCAAGAAAGATGTAAAGGATTCCATTGCTCACACATTTCTATTACTTTCTTTAATAAAAGTTTTTCATTTTCTTTTACTGTGTCTTCTAGTGTATTTTTAATCTTAATACCTAAATATTTTAATCCATCCTCCTTCCATACAAATGAGAATGATTCAAATAAACCTTTAGTACAATGTAAATTAAGTGTAAGAATTTCTGACTTATTCCAATTTATCTTATACCCTGAAATTTTCCAAATTTCTCTATCAACTCTAGCAAGCATGGTATGGTAGTTTCCGGATTTCTCAAATAAAGCAGTATATCATCTGCATATGCAGAGATTTTATATTCCCAATCTGAAAGAGGAATACCTTGTATCCCTTCACTTGTTGAATAGCTAATAGCAAGGGTTCTAACACAATATCAAAAAGCAAAGGAGATAATGGACAACCTTGTCTAACCCCCCTCCGCAAATTAAAACATTCTGATAAATTATTATTAATATACAATCTTGCAGCAGGGGAGCTATACAACGTCTGAACACAACTAGAGGTAAGCAAAGAGGATGTCCTCAGACAGATAGACAGACTGAAGAGCGACAAATCACCGGGCCTGGACGGCATCCACCCAAGGGTACTAAAAGAACTGAGAAACGAAATAGCAGAGACACTTCACCAAATATGTAACCTCTCCCTAAAAACTGGGGAGATCCCAGAGGACTGGAAAATAGCAAATGTCACGCCCATCTTAAGAAGGGATCAAGGGTGACCCGGGTAACTACAGGCCTGTAAGCTTGACCTCAGTTCCGGGAAAGATGATGGAAGCAATGGTAAAGGACACAATCTGTGAACACATAGAAAACAATGGACAACTGAAGGCGAGCCAGCATGGCTTCTGCAAGGGAAGGTCGTGCCTCACGAACTTGCTGTACTTCTTTGAGGGAATAAACAGCCAGATGGATAATGGGGAATCCATAGACATCATTTACCTTGACTTCCAAAAATCCTTCGACAAGGTACCTCACGAACGGCTACTAAAAAAGCTGTGGAACCACGGGGTGCAAGGGGATATCTACCGATGGATCAAACACTGGTTGGCAGGCAGGAAACAGAGGGTTGGAGTAAAGGGCCAATACTCAGACTGGCAATGGGTCACGAGCGGAGTTCCGCAGGGGTCGGTGCTGGGATCTCTACTGTTCAATATATTTATTAACGATCTGGAGACGGGGACAAAATGTGAGGTTATCAAATTTGCTGATGACACCAAACTCTGCAGCAGGGTTAGAAACACGGAAGACTGTGAAGACCTGCAAAGGGACCTAACAAGACTGGAAGACTGGGCAAAAAAGTGGCAAATGAGTTTTAACGTAGAGAAATGCAAGTTCATGCATGTAGGGAAAAAGAACCCGATGTTCAGCTACAAAATGGGGGGAACACTGCTAAGGGTGAGTAACCTGGAAAGGGACCTGGGGGTGATGGTCGACACATCACTGAAACCATCGGCGCAATGTGCGACAGCCTCAAAGAAAGCAAACAGAATGCTGGGCATCATCAAAAAGGGTATCACAACCCGGACGAAGGAAGTCATCATGCCGTTGTATCGCGCAATGGTGCGCCCGCACCTGGAGTACTGTGTTCAATACTGGTCGCCGTACCTCAAGAAGGACATGGCGGTACTCGAGGGAGTGCAGAGGAGGGCAACTAAGCTGATAAAAGGTATGGAAAATTTTTCATACGCTGACAGGTTAAAAATGCTGGGGCTGTTCTCCCTGGAGAAGAGGAGACTTAGAGGGGACATGATAGAAACCTTCAAAATCCTAAAGGGCATAGAGAAAGTGAATAAGGACAGATTCTTCAAACTGTGGGGAGCCACAAGCACTAGGGGTCACTCGGAGAAATTGAAAGGGGACAGGTTTAGAACAAATGCTAGAAAATTCTTTTTTACCCAGAGGGTGGTGGACACATGGAACGCGCTTCCGGAGGATGTGATAGGCCAGAACTCTGTACAGGGGTTCAAGAAGGGTTTGGATAGGTTCCTGGAGGACAAAGGGATAGAGGGGTACAGATAGAACTTGAGGTAGGTTATAGAAGTGGTCAGAAATCACTTCATAGGTCGCGGACCTGATGGGCCACCGCGGGAGCGGACCGCTGGGCGGGATGGACCTCTGGTCTGACCCAGTGGAGGCAACTCTTATGTTCTATGTTCTTATTTGTATAAATCCCGAACCTATACCAAATCACTCTAATGCTTGATACATGAAAGTCCATTCAACTCGATCAAAGGCTTTTTCCGCGTCTAAAGATACCGAGAAAGCCAGATCTTTTATGTCTTTTGTTAAGTTTAACATATGAAAAGCCAATCTGGTATTATTAGAAGAATGTCTCTTAGCAACAAATCCTGTTTGGTGCATATCAATAATAAAAGGGAGAGCCTTAGCTAATCGCAAAGCCAATGTCTTAGCCAAAAGTTTTCCATCAACTTTAATTAGTGAGATAGGCCTGTAGTTTGAAACCAGAGTGGGATCTCTGTTTGGCTTTGGCAAAACGATTGTTAATGATTCTGCCATAGTACCTGTAATGCAACCTTTAGTTAGTTGGTATTGATATAAATTTAATAAATGAGGTAATAGGGTAATTTGAAATGATTTATAAAATTCTACTGTATAACCATCACCACCTGGAGCGGATCCAACTTTAAGAGACTTCAACGCTGTTTCTAATTCATCCAAACTTCTTTTTATATGTTCAGGAACCTTCGGTCCAATAATTAGATTCAAAAATTCTAAACCATCTTTTTTCCTATCCTCATAAGGCTCAGAAGAATATAGGTCTTTATAAAAATTTAGAAATTGACTCAAAATATTTTGAATTTGAGTATGTGTAACTCCTTTCTCATCCTTTATTGTAATAATTTTTGTCCTTTTCTTTCCTTTAAGATAATTTGCCAATAATCTTCCCGCCTTATTTGAGCTTCCATAATGCAAAGTTTGTTGGGAAAACAAATCATTCCTTGCAAATTTTGATGAAATCTTATATTTACCTTTTGCATTTAATAAAGCCTGCAGAGTATTTTGCTCCCATTTCTCCACTAATTTAGCTTCCAAATGTTTAATTTCTTTTTCCAAATCAGAAAATTGTTTTTAAGTTGTTTTCTAATATATGCCGAATATGAAATAATATTAACTCTCATGGTAGCCTTGAAAGCATCCCATAATGTTTCTATATTAATATCTTCCAAGGTGTTAATTTGAAAAAATTCAATCATTTTTAATTTAAATTCTTCAAGGAATTTTGAATCTGCAATCAATGAATTATCGAATCTCCAAACAGACCTACTATATTCTTGTTCTTCAAACTTAAATTCAATCCACACACCTCCATGATCTGATAATATGATTGGGTCTATGGATGCTTTTGTAACTTGCTGTACTAATTGATTTGAAACAAAAATATAATCTATTCTTGAAAAAGATTTATGAACTTGTGAACAAAAAGAAAATTCCCACTCATCAAAATGAAGTATCCGCCATATATCCTTCAAATCACAAGACTGTACCAAATTATCTAACCCTAAAGACTTCATAATTTTACTTGTTTTTTTTTTATCCATTAATTGATCTATAATAGCACTGAAATCTCCAGCCACCACTAAATTAGAGGCAGCCAGTGGAAGTAATAATTGTTGTAATTTCTTGAAAAATTCAATTTGATTCGTATTTGGGGCATATACATTTACCAAATCCAGGGTATTATTTCCCATTCTCATTCTTACATGTACCCACCTTCCCAAGGGATTAGAATCAATCAAATGAAAATTAGCTGAATTCTTTTTATTTATCAATATGGCAACCCTCACTTTTTTCCCAAGAGCAGGGGCAAAAAAACTTTGTTTTACCCATCCCCTTCCAATTTTTGTGATTCCACCACTGATAAATGAGTCTCTTGTACGAAATATAAATCCACGTTTTATTGCTTCAGAAAAGCAAGCATTTTTTTTCTTCTTTATATGATGGTTAAGGCCATTAACATTTAACATTAACATTTAATGAAAAAAGTTCAACCTCCATTATAAATTTTGTTTTCTAAGTAATTTGATATAATTAATTTAAAATAATTAGACACCATTAGTAATAGTTTAAAATGTTGTACATAAAATATCCCTATCATAAAAAATTCCTTCTCTACCCTCCTCAAATTTTTAATAATAGTGTTAACTTGGTGACACACATATTAGACCAGGCAATGATAAACTTCACAAAGACCTTCCTTAAACAATATATCGAAGTGAGTCACACCTAAAATACTTGTAAAATCATTCTTGATAAAATTAATCTATGTCATAAATCATATAATAATATCAATTTAATAACTTTGTATGAAGTTTAGAACTTTCTAAATTAGTCTTTTATAATAATATACCTAAACACTCAATTGTAATCCATTTAAATCACCCTATAATCAATAGATTTCATTAAATTAAGTATATCTTCATAATATCTTTTAATTTTGATAATAAAGACATTTATATTTAAAATGAGAAATCAATAATGGAATCAAATTCCTTTTTGGTCCGATTATCAAATTATATTTTAACATGATATAAAATTCATTAAAAAAACATCTATAATTAATCATTTCTTACTTATGTTTAATTAAATCTTTCTTAAAATTTACTCATCAATCTTCTTTTACTCCATTTTACATAAATTAAAGCTTAGAACATATTTAATTTATTAAATCAGGATAATACTGAAACTTAGCATCTATCTTTCGGGGAATATATTATATTATCTTTAAAATAAATCATTTAACTGAATCAATTTTTAAATTAAATCAATTTCTTTTGATAACGAGAATGATTAGAATCTCATAAGTATCACTAAGCAAATATAGAACCATTTAGAATCAGCTCCTTATGCTACCATTTATGTATGAAACATAAATAGATCAATAAACCTAAAACTTAACCCATATAATCGCTTCCATTAAAACTTCACCTTTATGAAACTCTTAGCATCTTCCCCTTTCTAAATTCTAAACTTAAATCATTTGCAAAAAAAGTATAAATATAAACCAATATAATATGATATCTTAGTATTGGGATGTCATGCAAACTCTTAGCGTAATTTGTCCTTTCTCTCTTGTCTTCATTGCTCCTTCTGTATTTCCAACTCACGCTCCTTAATGATTCTTTGTAAGTTTCTCCAGGATTCATCAAATGCCACAGTTGTTAAGCAAGTGTATGGATTTAATATTACATTGTAAATTTTTGATCTATCGATTTATCTCTGTCAGCTGGATGAAAACTGCGTTAACAGAACTGAGCGTGTTGCGAAAGGCATCCTGTGCTTCACAAAGTACATTAGTTACCTCCTATGAAATACAACGCGTGGGATCTGTTAGATCATCTTCTACATTCTGAAATCAACTGTTAAATGCTGATGACTCTTTAGCAATTGCTAGGAATAAACGTCAACCTTTTGAAGTACATCTGCGGTTATACCCATGCCTTTTCCTAGTAGCAGAATTAACCAACAGCTGATTTTCAAGCTACTTCCGGGCCGCAAGGCAATCCTCAATGGTCATGGCTTTCACCAGTTTAGATGCCAGAAACTGTTTTTTTAGAGCAACAATAGCCCGAAATCTAAATCTTTAATTCCATTATTGAAGTTCTGTTGTTTATTAGCTTCCTTCAGTTCCTGACTCATCTCTGTAGATTTCTGTATTAGGAACTTCCCTTGATCCACCCGATCTTCTGGGCATATCTTTACTGTATTTGCACTCCTGCACAAACACCTCCAAGCATATTAGCAGTATAATTCTGCATTCATAACAGATAGAAAACGGTATAACCACAGCACTCTAGTTGCTTGTTCCAATTTAGAATGTTTATTCCTAGTTTGATGAATTCCTTGCAGGGACCGTTGAATCACACTTTTTAAAATAAAACTGCAAACATTCTAATCCGTTTTCCTTAGAAACCAATGAAGACACTCTAACTCATGCATAAAGTTTTCATTTATACACCATCATCAGAAAAAAGAAAGAAAGAAAAGAGAAGAATAAAGATACATATAATAATATAATTAAAAACTGTTTTTCCCCCTTTTTTCCTTTCCTTCTTTCCTCGTTGAGAGGAGTTATGTAGACATTGGCTGTTCCTGCTCTGAATAAAACTTTGTAACTTCTCTGGATCGTCAAAAGTGATTGTTTTATTGTCAAAAGTAATCTTCATGATAGCAGGATATATTAAACCATATTTAGCCCCCATCTCTCTCAACTGGGGTCTAAGATCCAAAAAAACTTTTCCTCTTGTTTGCTGTGTTTCTGGCAAAGTCGGGTACTAAATGTATACGGGTGTCTTGATATTTCAAATTTTTATTCTGTTTTGCTAGTTGAAAGATCTCCATGACCTGTTGATGTCTTAATAGCTTAAAAATTAATGGCCGAGGACCCTTTTGCTTATCCGATCTCCTCGCAGGAATCCTGTGTGCAGGAATCCTGTGTGCTCTTTCGACTTCTAAGGGGAACTTTGACTTTATCGGCAATATTTTAGGTAGTACATTTTCAAGGAAGGAGATCGCATTTCCTTTCTCTGCCCCTTCTGGTAGCCCTAAAAGTCTTAAATTACTCCTCCTCTCTCAGTTTGAGCAGTCCTCCAGCTCACATGTGAGTAATTCAATTTTCTTCCGATCCGTTTTACTATGAAGAATTTCTGTTTCCACTATAACTATTCTTTCCTCCATATTGTTCGACTTCATTTCTAACATTTCCATTTTTTTATTCAGGATGGAAATTTCCTCTTGCCCGACACAATCTCTTTAATCTCTTTCAGTTCCTTCATGACCTCATTATCGCCATTTTTTGATGCCGATTCCAGCTGTCTTCACTCTCTTATTACTTCCAGACATTGCAAACATTAACTGATTCTTATTTTGCGTCCCCGAAGCCATTACACACCTTTATCTTTCTTTTAAAGCACAAAGCTAAAAATTTTTCATGTGACTTATAATACTTTCAAAGTCTACCGATGCGGAGCTCACTCACTACCCAACCTTCTTCATGTGCGACCAAGCCACGCCCATGCCAGCCATCCATCATAATTGAGGCATGAGTGCATGCCATCCTGTCCTGAGGTGGCCATCTGTGAAGTTTGGAGCAAAAACAAAGCTTCTAAGGGCAAAAAAATACTTTAAAAAGTTTAAAAATAATCCAAGATGGCTGCCGCGGGTGCCAATTTTGCCTTAAAACAGCCCGGGAAAATCACAGGAAACCCGGAAAAATGGTGATTTTTAGATTTTACAGGTGGGGGGGGGGCTAGGGCATGCAGGGAAACCCCTTTTTAGAACTCCCCCAAATCGTCAAACTTGTGAGCACACAGGCACACACAGAGACATGTGCAGCAATAGAAATGAATGGCAGCCAGCTAACATAGAGCAAGCAGAGAGATCATACCTCAGGAGCTGATAAAAACTGGATTTCAGATCTTCTGACCGCTTCACCTTCCCAATCAGCCCAGACAGGGACTCTCCGGACCTCACAGCAAAATTAGGGAAGACACGCGGTCTGGTTCCGATCCCGGCGTACCTCCACGGAACCACAGCAGCCTGTGCTCTACTCTGTTGCGGACGAATCAAGGGTGAGATGGCTCCCGATCCTGGAGATCCAATCTGACCTGCAGGCTGTCTGAAGGGTTTACTGCAGGTCTGCTAACAGTGCCCCCTCAGAAGAAGACAAAGTAAATACTAAAGTCTGCGATCTCTCACCAAAGGATGTCCCCAAAGGGTGAATCCACAGCACAAGGGCAACCCGCATCAAATGACAAAATAAAAGAACTAGAAATGTAAAATGAAGCAAGAGCAGAAAAGATAAACCAGCAGTCAGAGCTCCAGGAACAGACTGGAATTCTAAAGCACGTGATAAAATGTATACACCTAGGGAGGGGCTAAAGGTTTGTTTTGGAGTGCCTACAGCTCAGAGCTAGAGGATACACAAACCCGATGGTGAAGATTCCAGAGTTTATTGTACAAGAAAAGACTTGTGTACTGTCTGCTTGCAGAAATTGTAACTGGATATGTTTCCTAGCTCTCAGGCTAAGGGGGTAGAGCATATGCTCAGAAAAGTTGTGAATTTTTGAAACTTCTGGATTGAGGGTTGGGATTGAACACCTAGCATAACAGAAATAGCTACATAAGGGGTTAATCACATTTGGTCATTTCATCTTCAAACTCTTCCCCATATCTACAAAGGGACACTGGCTGTAGGGCATTTGTGAATGGGATCTTTCCAAAGCTGAGTCATTACGCCAGATATTGTCCTGCCAAGTCCTGGCGACACCACAACCTCTCAAGTGGTGAGAAGATGGTCAATGAATCTGCAACCTTGTCTGCACATCCTTCTCAGACAGATTCCTAGGTCATTTCTTTACCATCTGAAGTGACGGGGTGCCACCAAGACTGGCAGGATAATATCTGGCCTAATGTACCAGCTTTGAAAAGACCCCATTCACAGATGGCCTACAGACTTGAGCTGAGAGTGGAATGTGAGACTGCAATCCTGTGTGCTCCCCCCTACCCCCCCAACTATGTAGCAGCTTCCATATGCCTTTCACCTGTGTCCAAGTGTGGAGTGCCAACCTAAGTTCAACTGTTATTGCTGGCTGTCACTAATTTTCTACTGGAGGCAGGACAGAGTGGTTTGGGGTATGGTCTGGGATTATGGGGGAGGCAAGGCAAGTTCCCCTGGAGCTTCATCTTCAGTAGAACCATTTAGGCAGTCCTTAGTTAAGAACTTGAAGTTCAGAAGGAACTGCTTTGATTGTGGACATATTTTTGAGAGTGGAGGCACACATCTTTCTATGCTTGTATCTGTAACAAATGTCCCTGTAAAGATCCTCCTCCTCTGCTTGCACATAGTGTTTAAGTTTATTAGGTTTTTATATACTGCCTATCAAGGTTATCTAAGCGGTTTTACAAACAGGTACTTAAGCGTTTTCCCTATCTGTCCTGGCAGGCTTACAATCTATCTAATGTACCTGGGGCTATGGAGGACTGAGTGACTTGCCCAGGGTCACACTCCTCCAGTGTGTGGTGTGGGCCTGTTGTGTGGTGAGTGAACTTCCAAGGGCCCAGGGTTCACTTTCTTCCAGGGGCAGGCTGGTCAGCAGCTGGAGGGTAACCGGTGTGTGTAAAAGATCTGCAATTAAAGTCATGGCTTGAATAGTGGTGCAGCTGGCTATCAACTGGCAGGAACAGAGACAACTGGGGCAGTGGTTTTCTAGGAGACATGTCTGATCTGTGACACTAATGAGATGACACAGCAGGAAACCCCTTCCCCTGCCATCTCCCAGCCAGCTGTAGGCCTCAAAGACATGGGAACGAACGCACAGCCCCACATTCCTGACAAGCACTGTAATAATGGACCCATTGCTGCAACAGCAGAGTGGCTACTACCTCCCAGCCAGTACCTGCTCAACCAGGGCCTGGACCCATCTTGTGTGCCCATAGGGAGATAACCCTCATAATATGATAACTGTTTGTCCCGTGAGAGGGTTATCTCCTATGGGCACGCAAGATGGGTCCAGGCCCTGGTTGGGCAGGCACTGGCTGGGAGGTAGTATGCCACTGTGTTGTTGCAGCAATGGGGCCATTGTTACAGCTCTCGTCAGAAATGTTTGAGCATTTTTTTGGAGCAAGCCATGTTACAGTTTTGAGTTAGAATATGCTTTTTATGCTGTTTTTCTGTTTTTTGTATTTGTTTGTATTTTTACTGTGATTTTGTATGTGATTATTGTTTCCCACTTAGATTTGTGGATAGACGGGATATAAATAATTTTAAATAAATAAATGTGGAGTGTGCATGTGTTCCCATGTCTATGTGGCCTACAGCTGTCTGGGAGATGACAAAAGACCCTGTTCGATCCTCCCATTTTTCTGGCCACCACTTCTGGGACGTGAAGGTGGGAAACCTAGGCTTGGGGGCATCTATCTGTAGTGTGCTCATGTGGCTGTTTTAGGCCCTACCTAATGGTAGCGACTGTTCATCACTCCATGACTCACAGGCATGCTCTTGGGGTAACTGGGGTAGGGGAGGGGAAATGTACATGTTTTAGTTTCCCTAAGGGGAAGCCTGTGTACCACTATAATGTAGAGGTTTCAAGGGCCCTAAGGGATGTTTCACGGGGCAGCATACCTAATTTTGGACCTCACAATGGCATATCCAATCATGAAAAGTCATCTATTTGGGTAGCAAATTGTGCTCTCAAAACCCTCTATGCTCAGTGTAATGCACTCTTTTAAAGCTCATGTCAGGTACTTGTTTGGGATAGGGGTTAGGGTTATGTGAACTTAATGTAGCAGCTGTGGGTTTGATTCCTACTGTGGGTGTTTTGAGTTACTGTTTTATTTACCCTACCATAGTGGCTGCAATGTGCTAGGTAGCTGTATGTGACATGTTGGCCACTTTCCTATTGGTCACTGAAGGGTGCTGCCCATAGGCCTTTTCCTCTCCCCCATCCTTTCAAGGTCATCTTATAGGTTTGGGGTTGTTTGCACCACATTCTGGTAGATATAAGGGTTGTGGGCACATTGTAATGAAAGTAGCTGCATACTCATACCTTGATACAGGTGATGTCTGTGTTACTTATGATATGTCCTGAGGCACTCTCTCATAAGCCAGATTAGACCTCAGTCTTCCTGGCATAGCCACCTGTACCAGCACCTGAGTAATTCAAGGTCCCAGTGGATGCCAAATCATCTGCAAATCTCAAGTTGGAGACAGAGTTCAAGCAATGGGGCTTCTTGATGTCACATATCTATGTACAGTGCTTGAGGGTGATCTTTGACTTCTCTTTCCCCTTCCCCACTCAGATCCAACAAACCGCTAAAACCTGTCATTTTCTCTTCTATGTTATCTAAATCCAACTTCTCCTCTCTGAACATCCTACCAAAACCGTTATCCACACGCTCATCACCTCACACTTAGACTACTGCAACTTATTTCTTTCAAGTCTCCCACATCTCCTTCTCTCACCCCTTCAATCCATTCAAAATTCTGCTGCACAACTCATATTCCATGAGAGCCGCTATGCTCACATTAACCATCTCTTAAAGTCAGTTCATTGGCTCCCCATCCAGTTCAAACTACTCTGGCTCCTCACTTACCTCCTCCCTATGCTTCCCTCAACCTCCCCATGAACTCCGTTCATCGGATAAGTCCTTATCTGTACCCTTCTTCTCCACTGTCAGCTCCAGACTCCGTCCCATCTTTCTTACCGCACCATATATCTAGAACAGGCTGCCAGAATTAATATGTCATGCTCGGTCTCTACAAGTATTCAAATCCAAGTTAAAAGCCCACATTTTTAAAGCTGCTTTCAACTCTTAACTCCCACTCACTGTCAGAAACCTATACTCATTGTATCATTCCTTCTACCTAAATCTGAGATGTCCTACCTGTTTGTTAGATTGCAAGCTCTTCTGAGCAGAGCCATCTATTAGATGTTAAATGTACAGTGCTGCGAATGCCTTTCAGTGTTATAGAAATGATAAATAGTAGTAGTAGTAGTCAGTTGCATAGCGAAGGTGAGAGGCGCCTGGGGTGGTGGCGCCCCTCTCTCACCCTCTTCTCTGCCCCTCTCCACACGCTCCTTCCCAACCCCCTCCTGCCGCAAGCATGCCGCTTCCCTTCCCCTGTACCTCTGAATAGTATACTGGGTACACCTCATGTTAAAATGATTGACAGTGTCAAGATAAAATCGACCAATCAGTGTTCACTTCCGGGTTAAGCCATGCCCACTTTCTGCCCACACCACGCCCAATCTCACCCAAACCCCACCCACACCACGCCCCCTCCTGCCCATGCCCCACCCACTCTCCGTCCATGCCCCACACCCTCCCATAGGAATGGTGGTGGCCCCGCCCATGCCCAGCACCCATACCACGTCACCGAAAATGCACTTTCTGATGACATCAGCAGAAATAGGGGCATGTTTGACCCCGGAAATACACTTTCTGATTACATCAACGGAAATGAGAGTGCCTGCCCTACCGGAAGTGCACATTCTGATGACGTAGGTGGAAACAAGGTAAATGAAGCACCGGAAATTCGCTTTTCTGACAAAGTCAGCAGAAACAGGGTAAATGAAGCGCCCGAAATGCGATTTTCTGATGAGACGGAAATGCATTTTCTGATGATGTTAGCAGAAACAGATTTAGTCGAACCTCCGGAAATGGTGTGGCCAGAGAAAAAGAGTGTCTTTATTTTAACAGCCTTTTAGTTAAAAGACAGGTTTTAAGATCTCATGGTTAGAACAATGAACAAGCTGATCACAAAAGAAAAAAAGACATTTACAAATTCTTTCCTGTTTTATAAAACAGACCCTAGGTTTTAAGAACAGTGCAGAAACAACTTAGAAAAGGAAAAAGACCTGTAAAGATGCATTTTTTTTTCTCTTTCCTAGTTTTTTAACACACCATACGAAACCTTAGTTAATAGCTGTGGGGATGGGCAACACCCAGATTGTCATGGTGACGGCTGATAAGCTGATTCATCCTTCTTGCAGCCCCTGATAAAGCAAAGGGGGGGAGAGGGGGGAGGTGTGTTTAAACCTGTCTGAACATTTCCTGGCCCCCTGGTGTTGTCATAGTGACATATGCCTTAGATTTTTAACAAACAGAAATAAAAAAGTTCTGAAAAAAACCCCAACCTACTGTCACCTAACAGCCTCTGTTAAAAGGCAGAGTTTTAAGACTTTTTTTTATTTAGAGTTAACAGAACAGGTTAACAAAACTGATTGGGAATGGGTAGAGATGAAGGTATCTTCATTGAAGCATATTTATTATGATCCAAATGCGGCAGGCAGCTATGGAGGCATTAACCCTCTACTTCAAGAGGCTAAAAAGTGCGATATTACAGTCCGGAGAAAAGACATGGTGGACTGGGTCACCGGTCAAAAAGCAAACAATTTACATAGACCTGCTAGAATCCATTTTAAAAGAAATAAAACAATGGTGTCAGAAGTTGACAGCCAATGGCAAAGTGACTTAGTCGACATGTCAGCCTTTGCCCGTTATAACAACGGTTACAAATACATCTTAACGGTAATAGATATCCTGTCAAAATATGCATGGGCCATGAGTTTAAAAACAAAAACCGGTCACGAAGTTACCAAAGCCTTTGAAACAATATTTAATTTAGGGCGTACACCTGAAAATTTTCAAACAGTCAAGGGTAAAGAATTTTTAAATAAGTCTCTGAGGAATTTATTAAAACAAAAAGGTGTTTGCCATTTTGTGACCCATAATGATGTTAAAGCAGCTGTAGTGGAAAAATTTAACAGGACTTTAAAATCCAAAATGTGGCACTATTTCACAGTTTATTGGTTCATCCTTCTTGCAGCCCCTGATAGCCAAGATGGGGGGGAGGTGTGTTTAAACCTGTTTGAACATGTCCCGGCCCCCCTGGTGTTGTCATAGTGACATATGGCTTAGATCAGGGGTGTCCAACCCGCGGCCCAGCATGGAGTTTCGTGCAGCCCAAGCTTCTCCCTCCCTTCTTCTGTGACTCTCTCCAGTGGGTATTTAGTTTTCTGGTCGGCTCCTCGCGAGTGATTCACAGCTGCTTCAAAAGCCTTCTTGCATTCCCTTCCTTCTTTGCCTCCCGGCGAGTGTTTATTTTATGGTCGCACCCTTGCTGTAATCCTCTGCGTGTGGCGTTGGCTCCTCCTGTGCGATCTGCGGCTGTGTCAGAAGCGTTCCCTCTGACGTCAGAACATCAGAGAGAATGCTTTTGAAGCAGCCATGAATCACACGCGAGGAGCTGTCGCTGCACACGGAGGATTGCAGCAAGGGAGACGACCTTAAAATAAAAACTCGCCTGAGGCATAGAAGGAAGGGAATGCGAGAAGGCTTTCAAAACAGCTGTGAATCGCTCGTGAGAAGCCAACACCGCACGCGGAGGACTGCAGCAAGGGAGCCCAATGCTGGACCTGCCAAGACAACCACCAACAGGAAGGTACTTATGATACCAAGAATGACAACATGCCATGAACAAAGATTTTCCACAATCACGGATGGCTCTTTATATTTACCACAAAGGCAAAAAACAAAAACCTGAAACTGCTGAAAACTTAAATAGAAACCAAGCAAATTTGGCTAGTAATATAGGGAGAAGAGGACATCTCTCACCATAAACTCGGGAGAGAAGGAGATGAAAGAAAAATCTTATTGTGACTGTTTCATTCAATATCCACAAATATGGAAATCTGTGGATACTGAATGAAACAGAGTCACAATAAGATTTTTCTTCCATCTCTTTCTCTCTCGAGTTTATGGTGAGAGGTGTCCTCTCCCCATATTACTAGCCAAATTAGCTTGGTTTCTTTATATTTATTACATATTAGATTACGAGATGTAATGGTTCCCCAAATACAAAGTACCATGTCTTGCACAATTAACACAACAGAAACAAGGGCTTTTTACAATACTGCTCTGAAGCAAAATCTCAATGCTGATTTATTCCATGCTTAAACATGAAGGAGGACCTGCTGTTGTGTAAAATCCACTACTACAAGTTATGTGATTTTTTTTTTTTTTAACTTAGAAGGGAAGGAGGGAGGGGAGCATGAGCCATAGGATGATAGAATGGAGGGAGTAAAGGAAAGAGATGCTGAGGTGAGGGAGAGAATAGAAAGGGGAAATTGGGTGCTGTCTAGGGAAAGAGATGGTGCACATGGGCAGATGAAAAAAAGAGGAGAACTGTTGGGCAGAGAGAGGAGGGAGAGAGAGAGGATTATTGGACATGGTGGTGGGAGAGGAGTGAGGTAAAGATATATGGGCGCGGAGAGAAGGGGGAGAACATACTGGGCCGAAGAAGCTTCCTGTACTTGTATTAAAAGAAGTGCTAGATTGGGCGTGGGGGCAGAGCTTATGGGGCCAGAAACAGAGATGGTGGGCAATGGTCTGAGAAGTTGGACCGGGAGTGGTGTAGAGGAAGAGGAAAAGAGATACTTAAAGGGAGAACTGTTGGGAAGAAAAAGGGAGAAATGGTGGACCTAGGGAAGGGAGGCAGGCAGGCAGGGGGAGAGATGGGATGGGGCAGTTGGGAAGAGAAAGGGAGAGAAGTTGGATCTTGGGATGAAAGGGAGGGAGGGAGAAATGTTAGGCCTGTGGATGGAAGACAGAGAGATGCAGCATCTCTTTTTTCCCCTCCATTTCATTGTTCAGCATCAAAGGAGGAGGGAACAAGAAAAACAGAAAAGAGAGGGAGCAAAATGTTGGATCATGGGGATAGATGAGCAGAGATGGACCCATGGGAGGGCAGGAGGGAAGAGAGCTGGGATAAGAAGATGCTAGGAGATGGAAAGAAAGGGACAGAGGAGAGAGGGAGGGGGATTCTTAAAGTGGTGAGCCATGTGGATGAGGTCAAAAGGGAGATGATAAGATGAGTGAGAGAGCAGTGAGTACAGTGGTAGAAATGTAGTAATGGAGAGTAGATAAAAGGGAATAGGAGGCTGTGAAAGGAGTGAGATGGAAAATGGGAGAGCTAGGGACTGAGAGAAGATGGAAAATTGAGAGGTAGCTCAACATTTTAAAAGAAGGGTGAGAAAAAAGGCAAGATTTGAGTGGACAGAGGCAAAAAAGAAAAGAAAACAAAAAGTTAAGAAAGCTGAAAAGGAAAAATCAATACATTGGACAGGCATAAGAAGGAAATGGAACGAGAGAAGAGGAGAAAAAAAATGCACAGCAGACACTGGAAAGAGAATTAGTTGAAGATAGAGAAAAAGCAAAAAGAGAAACTGGGACCATGATGGAAAAACAAAACATCCAGACAACAAGGTAGAAAAAATTGTTTTATTTTGAAATTATTAACTGGAATATGTTAGCTTTGGGATATGTGCATCACAATTATTTTTGTATTCAGTGGCATAGTCATATACAGCTGATTTTGAGGAGGGACTGGAACCCAAAATTAATGGATGGGCACCAAAGTTTCTCCCCGCCTGAGTGCAATTTATAAATACTTGAGCTAGTGGGGATTCCCAAGCCCTGCCAACTGAAGACATCTTCCTCCAGTCTGGCAACTCAAAATCTCCAAGCTTTGCAGCCAATGGCAATATCCTCAAGCTGCCCCCTACTTTCATGCATGCATGAAAGCCAAAGGGGGGGAAGGGAGGAGGGAAGGTAGCAGCTCTGCAATGTTGCTACCAGCTGCAGAACTTGAGAAGTTGGAGGGGGGAGAGGTGGCTGTCAGTTGTCGAGGCTTGTGGATCCCTACTAGCTACAACAGGGGAGATGTTCATTTTGAGGGAGCCTAAGCTCAAAGTGGGAGGCCCAAAAAAGCAGTAATATTTACCCTGATTAAACGATCCTCCACATGCGCTCCTGACAGCTGATTCAGCATCCCCGCTCTGATGAGGCTCACCTCTGAAGAGGCTCACCATAGCTGTAATAGAAGTGAATGGGAGAACCAGGAGCGCGCATCCCTGCTCATCAGAGTGGGGATGTGGAAGCCTGTGGCTGCTCCCACTGTCAGCGGTGCACATGGAGGATCACTCAGTCAGGGTAAGCATTACTGCTTTTTTGGGTTCCTCTCCACAGTGTCCCTTTAATGAAGGTTTATTATTAGATATGTACATCTTCTATATTAGTGATTGCAAATTTGGGAACTGCTCAACCTTTTTTTTGCTCATCAGCTAGTGTTAGTGTTTGTGCGGCCCCAGAAATTTTTTTTTCATCCAATGCGGCCCAGGGAAGCCAAAAGGTTGGACACCCCTGCCTTAGATCTTTAACAAACATCTGTTAACATCAGAAATAAAAGTTTTCACAGCTGTTAGCAACAGAAATAAAGGTTCTCAAACCGTCAAACAAAATGACTGCCACGAAGGCGCGTAGATTAAGTTAGTTTCTTAAAGACCGTGATGTAGAAAAAAAGGGGTACCTGACAGAAAAACTGTACGAGTCAAACAAAGAAAACATGGACCCCTTTAACACAAAGGTAACTGAAAAAAGACCTACTAAGAAGTATCATAACTTTCTTAAAGACTGTAATGCAGAGAAAGAGGGTTGGCACACCGGCTGAAAAACCAATTGACGCGACGGCAAATTCCGGGGAGCATACGCATGAATTAACAGGTTCTGAAATACAAGAGTTTCCAGACGCCAAAAGCTATATGATTCGGACACAGAAAATGAAGGCTATGAACTACCAGAGGATAATATTTTGGATATCGAATTTTATGAAGCCGCAGCTGATGTTCGAAAAGCCAGGATCTCCACGGTAAGAGAGAGAGACACACTTTTCATTGCCAGGGGTCGGTGTTGAAGGGTTTATGAAACTGGATATGTTCATGTGTTTTAAAAAAGGAAAATTTATTTCTGTATGTGGTTTTTCTTTTGTAGGAAGTGGCAGATCTTCACGATCACAGAAAACCTGTGGACAAGGTGTACATACCGATGATAAATCTATCCTGTTTGTGTTTTTTCTGCTCGTTTCAAAGAGAACCTACGGTGATTGAACATAAACTAAAATTAAGACCTGAAGATGCTTGTGATTATGGTTGGTGGACCGGTATAGGCTTTTCCAAAACACCACCAGAACTTAAATCAGTTGTAAAGGTAGCTGTATACTGTATTCTAAATAAATGTCTGCAAGGCGTGATGGATGAAGATTGTGGAGCCTACTTAATATGAGCTGGGGGGGGCAAAAACACCACAATTGCTTGAAATGGGGGCAAAAGGATATACAACAGAAACTCAGGAAAACTTGTGACATGCTGTGCCTGGAACGTGTGCTAAATGTAGTCACTTTTGTAGGCTATAAAATGAAAATACTGATGCTTTGTAATGAAAGCATTAATATAATCATTGATTTAATCAGAGATAATAAGACCTCTATAAACGGGACATGACTACTCAATAGATTGGTCAATTTTATGAGAGATGGTGAATATGTAGAGATTGTAAATAATTTAATCCGTGACACTGATTATAAATCATTCTTCAAAAGAAATGCTTTATAAAACATGTTTTATTCTTGGGATTGAGGGAAATACACTGCTTGGTTTTTTTTGTATAAAAGTTTAAACATGTAACATTCAACTAAAACATTTATCGATGTAAAATAAAGATTTTTTTTTTTTAAATACAAATGTGTGTTGTGTTTTAGGAATGGCTAGCCACATGAATTATCAGCCCAAGCTAAAACAATAGAAGGTATGACAGGTTATAAGAAACTAGGCTTTAGGCACGTAGGGGTCATTTTGATATCTAAAATGACTAACCAAGACAAACAAGATCTAGCAGCCTTTGTGAATGGATAACTTCTGTAGAGAGTTGCAAGTGTATAAAAATACGCCGTGACAAGACCAGCAAGCATTCTGTTTTTTGTGTGGGTGTTACACCAGATACATTACATGGTGAGTAGAAAAGGGGCTTTTATTTTATTTAGGGATATCATTTTTTTTTGTCTCTGAATCTATCATTGCATTTAAAAACAGGAACGGGGATCTGATTGTAGAAATAAACTCTCTCTTACCAGAAAAAGACAACAGAGATTGTTAAAAAGTAAGTGACAGTTGTATTATCTGGCACGTATGTTGTTTTTTTTTTTTTTTTAAAAAGCAGCATCTACAAAATATTCTTTTTTTTTTACGTTATGATTAGACCAAGAAATGGCTGGAGAACCGACACTTTCTACATCAACAAGTTCTAACCAACAGCTGGATCCTTACCGGAAGCCAAAAGATAAACAAAATAGTAGGTATCCTGGCTTTGTAAGGAGACTAGGGTTAAAAGAAAAATTTCTATACTTTTATAATGGTTGATCAAGAAAATGTTAAGCACAGTCAGAACCCCGAAGAAAATGTGTATTAACGGTTATGCTATGTTCTAAATTGTAGATCAGGAAAATGTTAGAAAGTCGAAAGCAGAAAGCGTGGCAGGTTAGGAGGGGGTAGCTCTATACATTAAAGAGGACATCAAAACCACCAGGATCACAGATGTCAAGTACACCGGGGAGTCCCTCTGGGTAAACCTGGCAAGAGGCAGAGAAAAATGCCTGTATCTAGGTGTGGTATACAGACCCCCAAGACAACTGGAAGACATGGACGCAGAATTAATTGAAGACATAGAGAATATCACTCTACGAGGAGAAGCTGTACTGCTAGGGGACTTCAATATGCCTGATGCAGACTGGAACTCATTTTCAGCGACAACCAGCAGTAGCAGGAGGCTCTTAACCTCCATAAAGGGAGCACGTCTCAAACGAATGGTAACGGAGCCCACTAGGGCCCAGGCGATCCTCGACCTGGTACTCACCAACGGGGAAAGCGTCTCAGAGGTCTCAGTAGGAGATATGCTAGCCTCCAGCGACCACAACATAGTATGGTTCAACCTTAGGAAAGGCTTCCCTAGATCAAACACGAAAACAAAGGTACTCAATTTCCGGGGCACAGACTTCGCATGCATGGGAGATTTCGTCCATCAGACGCTGCAGGACCAAGCGGAGACCGATGATGTAGAAGCTAAGTGGTTAACACTGAAATCAACCATACATGAAGCAACTAGCCGCTTCATAAAATCAGTAAATAAACAACAAAGAAACAATAAACCCCAATGGTTCACCGTGGAGATCTCGCACCTCATTAAGGAGAAGAAAAAAGCGTTTCTCTCCTACAAGCGCACGGAGAAAAGAGAGGCAAAAGTAGAATATAGGACCAGGTCTACAGCGGTCAAAATGGCAGTTAGGGAGGCAAAACTTCGAGTGGAAGAAATTCTGGCAAAAAACATTAAAAGGGGGACAAATCCTTCTTCAGGTATATTAGTGACAGAAAAAGGAACACAGGTGGGATAGTACGCCTTAAAAGACCGGACGGAAGTTACGTGGAAGCAGATTCCGATAAAGCCAAACTACTGAATGAATACTTCTGCTCAGTCATCACCTGTGAGGCACCAGGACACGGTCCGCAGTTGAAGGCAACACAAAGCACAGAAGACCCATTTCAGAATTTTGAGTTCACACCAGATGAAGTTTACAGTGAACTGGCAAGACTCAAGGTGAACAAAGTCATGGGACCAGATAATTTGCACCCAAGAGTGCTCAGAGAATTGAGCGATGTCCTGGCGAAACCGTTGGCTGAGCTATTCAATCTCTCCCTAAGTAAGTGGAAAGTTCCCCTGGACTGGAAATTAGCTAATGTCGTTCCTCTGCATAAAAAGGATTGCAGGGCAGAGGCTGCGAATTATAGACCGGTGAGTCTCACATCAATAGTGTGCAAAATCATGGAAACACTAATTAAAAGCAAATTGGACACGATCTTGAATGAAGGGAATCTTCGGGATCCCAGTTAGCATGGATTCACCAAGGGTAGGTCCTGCCAATCCAATCTCATCAGCTTCTTTGACTGGGTAACAAGAAAGTTGGACTTGGGAGAGTCTTTGGACGTCGTGTACCTGGACTTCAGTAAAGCTTTTGACAGTGTCCCACACCGCAGGCTGTTAAGCAAGATGGAATCGATGGGGTTAGGAGAGAAACTAACTGCATGGGTCAATGATTGGCTGAGTGGCAGACTTCAGAGAGTGGTGGTTAATGGTACCCTCTCTAAAACATCGGAGGTGACCAGTGGAGTGCCGTAGGGCTCGGTCCTGGGTCCAATCCTTTTCAACATATTCATAGGGGATCTGACCCAAGGGCTTCAAGGTAAAATAACACTATTTGCCGATGACGCCAAACTATGTAATATAGTAAGTGAATGCAGTTTACAGAATTATATGGCGCAGGACCTGCTTACAATGGAAAGTTGGTCCTCAACCTGGCAGCTAGGCTTCAATGTTAAGAAATGCAAGGTCATGCACCTTGGAAGCGGAAATCCATGCAGGACGTACTTCTTGAACGGAGAAACTTTAACTAGGACTTCAGCAGAACGAGATTTAGGAGTAATCATCAGTGCAGACATGAAAACTGCCAATCAAGTGGAGAAGGCTTCATCTAAGGCAAGGCAGATATTGGGTTGTATCAATAGAAGTTTCGTCAGCCGAAAGCCTGAAGTCATAATGCCGATGTACAGGGCCATGGTGAGACCTCATCTGGAGTACTGTGTGCAATTCTGGAGGCCACATTACAGTAAAGATGTGCGCAGAATTGAATCGGTTCAGCGGACGGCCACTAGGATGTTCTCGGGGCTCAAGGGTCTCTCGTACGAAGAGAGACTGAACAAATTGCAGCTCTACACTCTCGAGGAACGTAGGGAGAGGGGAAACATGATCGAAACATTTAAGTACCTCACAGGACGTGTCGAAGTGGAAGATGATATTTTCTTTCTCAAGGGACCCTCGGCCACAAGAGGGCACCCGCTCAAACTCAGGGGCGGAAAATTTCATGGCAACACCAGAAAGTATTTCTTCACAGAGAGAGTAGTTGATCATTGGAACAAGCTTCCAGTGCAGGTGATCGAGGCAGTCAGCGTGCCAGACTTTAAGAATAAATGGGATACCCATGTGGAATCCCTACGAGGGTCAAGATAAGGAAATTGGGTCATTAGGGCATAGACAGGGGGTGGGTAAGCAGAGTGGGCAGACTTGATGGGCTGTAGCCCTTTTCTGCCATCATCTTCTATGTTTCTATGAACCCGATAGAAAAGTCTAACAGGAAAAGCACATAGTGAAAGCTTCTTAGACAGAGAACCAGAGCCCAAAGGTGCTCACCGGAAACCAAAAGATAAACAAAATAGTACGTATTCTGATTTTGTAAGGAGACCAGTGTAAAAGAAAATGTAATTACTTTTACAATGGTTGATCAAGAAAATATTAGGCAGTCAGATCCCCCCCCCAAAGAAAATGTGAATTAACAGTTATGCTATGTTATAAATTGTAGATCAAGAAAATGTTAGAAAGTCACAAACAGATACCGTGAAGCCGACAGAAAAGTCTAACAGGAAAAAGACACAGTGAAAGCATCTCAGAGCTGGACTGCACAGAAGATGGAGAATGTTATGAAGTTGATAATTATTCTGATAGTAACAATGTGTCAGAGGACGGTTCAAATAAGAGTGCATTAGGTCCTTCTGAAGATTCACCAATGTCCAATTTGTGAAAACATGGGATTGTAAACTGGACAAGTTTCATGGTGTACTTTATTAAGAAGAATTTTGTTTCATTAATTTAGACAGGATAACTTAATTACGTGAGGCTCAAAATGCCATACGCCAAGGCATTCAACATATCCTGGACGATGTTAGCAACAGAGTATTGCCCGGTGACTACTTATAAGTGCATCTACATTCATCGCTTTTTCACAACTCCTTGTTTTCTGGTAAATTAAATCCCGAATCGCTAGATGCTGATGATTTCTTAGACCAGGTTGCTAAACTCCTTCAAAGTCACAAAGAAATACAGGTCTGTGATTTATTCCGTGATGTTGTATTTATAATAAGAAACAAGGATGGTGGGGCCCGTAGGGTGTTAAAATCTATACTGTCTAGCCAGATTTTGCAGAAAGGAAGGATGTATTTAATAGATTTGAATAACACAGGCAATAACCTGTGTTTTGCTGGTAGCCTTACAGCACTTATGTCCCCGTAAAACTCACAGATGCTGAGCTGTTAACAGATGCTGAAAAGTTACATAATGATTTGGGGCGGTCGGTACATAAAAAAAATCATGCTCGATGATGTAGCAACCATTGAACAACATTTAAAGATAAATATAAAAGTTGTGTTTTATACAAACTCGTGGTGTTGCTTTAAAACATCAGATCAACCCGTGTATCCTAAAACAGTTTTCTTGCTGCTACATGATGATCATTTCTAAGGCATAACCGATGTCAAAAAATTCTACGGGGAGTGTAATTTCTGTGCTTTTTGTCACAAGCCCTATAGTCACGACCACTCCTGTACATTATGGTGTCGTCTTTGTTTGACACAAACGTGTTTGAACAATGTCGGTGTACAGCAGAGATGTCCTAAATGCAAGATGTGTTGTCGCTCTAAAGAATGTTTAGATAGACATATGCAGCTGGTGCAGAAAAAAGAAGTGGAGTGTTTATCTAAAACACTGTGTCTAAAATGTGAGTCCTATGTGAACGAGAAACACAAATGTAAGGGTAGGATGTGTAAGCTATGCCGTGAACCCTTAAACGGTGATGAAATACACTTATGTTTTATGACCCCTATCGATAAACTCAAAACATCTGAAAAGTATATTATTTACGATTGTGAATGTATGCAGGAAACGGGGTGGCACATTCCTAATTACATATATGCGGAGGACTTGTACGAAACAAGAAAATGGGAACTCAAGGGTCTTGAGTGTATTTTTGCCTTTATATAGAATTTTTGTGACAAAAAATTTAAAGACTATACCTTCATAGCCCATAATGCCAAAGGCTATTACGGGTATTTTGTTCTTAGCCAGCTGTTAAAGGAAAAGATGGACACAGGCCTGTTGGTTCAAGGTGGTAAGCTTTTACAAATCACAGTTGAACATTTAGCTATTTGTTTCATAGACTCTCTAAATTTCCTACCTATGAAACTTAGCAAACTTCCAAAGGCCTTAGGTTTTCCAGGCTTTAAGTGTTATTTCCTGCATTTTCTTAATACTCAGGAAAATCAAGACTATGTGGGGGCGTATGCCGGATATGGAGCATTATGGCATGGGAAACATGATGCCTGAAGAAAAAGAGGAATTTTTAAAATGATAGAAGGACAACCAGCACAAGACGTTTGATTTGCAAAAAGAGCTGGCTTATTACTGTCAACAGGATGTGGCTATTTTGTGACAGGCATGTGTTCTCTACCGAGCTGAAATCATGAAAATGACACATAAATATGTTGTAGAATGAGAGGGTACTTCAGAAATTCTAATGAATTGTTTAGACCCTTTCCAATATATAACCCTAGCCTCTGTATGTATGGCCATGTTCAGATTTATGTTTTTAGATCCTGAAATAGTGGCGCTCATCTCCCCCCCCTCCCCCCCCCCCCGGATAACTATCACAGACACAAAAAGAGATATTCATCCTCCTCTATTCAATGGTTGCTGTATCAAGAGGTTGCACAAAATATACAGATCATGCATGCTCTGAATGGGGGTGAAAAAAGGTGGGGTCTAATTTTCTTGAAGGTTCCGCTGTTATTGATGGGGTAAAAATAGCTTTTGAATTTAATAGTTGTTTTTATCACGGCTGTCCAGTCTGTTATAATGATAAAGACCAGAATCCTGTAGCAGCCACAACCTATGGCTTTCTTTATTACAAACAGCAGCTAAAGACAGCCTACCTGGAAAGCCTGGGCTTCAAGGTCGTAAGTCTGTGGGAGCATGAGTGGAAGCGGATTGTCAAAGAAAATGATAGGGGCTATGCTGACTTCCTGGCTAGCCCTCATTACTGCAACCCTTGGTCCCACGAGACGCCCTTTTTGGGGATAGAACAAATGCTGTTTCTCTATACTACAAAACAAAACCTGGGGAAAAAATACACTACTGCAATTTTACCAGCCTATACCCTTTTGTCAATAAAACAAAGGAATATCCGCAAATCATTTATGACAAATTTGGTCCACCCACAAACTACTTTGGTTTTTTATAAAAGCAAAAGTATACCCACCGAGAAAGCTCTTTTTCCTGGTGTTACCCATCAGGGTGGGCGGTAAGTTCATGTTTCTTTTGTGCCATATGTGTATCGACGCACGGCAACAGGAAATATGTGTCCACACGGATGAGGAGAGAGCTTTCATGGGGACTTGGTGCACGGTGGAGATGGATGTCGCCATTGCAAAAGGGTATGTGATTGTTGAAATCTATGAAATCTGGCATTTCGAGCAAAAATCTGACAGTCTCTTTTCTGAATACATCAAAATACACCTCCGTCAAAAACAAGAGGCTTCTGACTACCCTGGGTGGTGCAATGATACAGAAAAACAAAACATATATATCTCTGATTTCTATAGAAAAGAAGGTGTACTTTTGCATGCAGACCAGATTCAGCTAAACCCTGCTAAACGCCAAATAGCAAAACTTTTCTTAAATTCTCTATGGGGGAAATTTGGTCAAAGGACAAACCTGCCTACCGTTAGCATTGTTAGAGAGCCCGATGATCTCTTTAAATACCTGTTTTTTCCTGAATTTGAGATTTCATCATGTGACTTTATCGATGATGAAACGGTCTGCTTGTCTTGGAAACACTCAAAGACCGCACTACTTTGCCCGGTAACACTAATGTTTTCATCGCCTGTTTTACAACAGCCTATGCGCGTTTAGAATTCTACAAACTTCTAGACAGTCTACAAGAACGTTGTCTGTACCACGATACAGATTCTGTGATATTTGTGAGCCTCAAGGGTGACTGGAACCCCCCTCTGGGTGATTATTTAGGGGAGCTCACCAGTGAGATACCTGCAGATGAACATATCAGCGGGCCCTAAAACATATGGTTACAAACTGTCAAGCGGAAAGACCTGTATGAAAGTGAAAGGGATAGCATAAAAAACAGCCAGAAAATCAATTTTACTAGTTTAAAAGATCTAGTTTTTGACTACAAACCGGGGGCAAAGGGTTTACCCCAGAAAAAGATAGGGGTGCAACAAATCAGTATTATAAGAAAAAAAAGAGGTGGGCTATAGAGACCGGTGTGATAAAAAAAGCACAGCAAGTTATGTATGACAAAAGAGTGAAGGAGGAGGATGGGTTCAGCACACTACCCTATGGATACTAACACGGTGGATGCCCACTGGTTGCACCATTTCTCTTGTATATTAGCAGGACCGTCCAATTCAGGCAAGAGCTTCTTTGTTTAAAAAAACTGTTAGAACACACTGGCCATGTATTGTCTGTCATAACTGACAATATTGTTTGGTGTTATAGCTGTTGGCAACCTTTGTATAAAGAAATGTTAAATAAATATCCTTTTATTACCTTTATGGAAATTTTGCCTGATACTTTTAACAATGACCGAATGTTTCCAATCCATAAAGTAAACTTGGTTATTATAGATGATCTAATGGATTCTGCCTGTAAAAGTGGCGAAATAGAGAATGTCTTTACTAAGAACGTACATCACAGAAACCTGAGCATCATATATATAGTTCAGAATGTTTTCTGCCAGGGTAAAACAAGCCGGACTATAACTTTAAACACCACATACATGGTTCTCTTTAAGAATCCTAGAGATAAGTTACAGATAGCCATTCTAGCAAGACAGATGTACCCTGGAAAATCACAATTCTTTTTAGAGGCCTTCGAGGATGCCACCAGAAAGCCGTATGGCTATCTCTGTGTGGATTTAAATACCAAAACGCCCGAGGCTTACAGATTGAGAACGGATATTTTCCCGCCAGACTGGACAGCGGTATATTGTGTAAAACCACAATCAGTCCGTAAAAGGCTGTGAATATATAACCAGAACCCTTCATACACGCTGGGGCGTGTCTCAGGTAACATGTCTAGCCGTGTAAAGAGAAACCTGCCCCTTTTAAAACTTTTAGTCCAAGCCTTGCCTCAGCACAGAAAAGCCATCCTGAATACAGCTTCTGATGATTTAGTGGCTGCTATATCTGAAATCGCTCTCAACACCCTAAAAGGTAACATCCCGCTTTCACAAAACCAGATAAAGGTTTTAAAAGGGAAGCGTCACAGTATAAAAAGACTGTGTGATAAAAGAAAAAAAAGAAGCAGTTGGTGAAACAATCGGGTGGATTTATAGGGTCCTTGTTAAGTTTTGCTTTACCATTGATAACGGGTTTTCTGACAAATCGCTGATGCATCACGCTGAAAAAATGTACCTGGTCCCTAGTCAACAACTCGAGCGCTTGAGAAACCCCATAGACTGGGAAGAAAATATTAGAACCTCAATCATACATAGGTTAGATGAGGAAATGAAAAACATATTGCAGAGTCCTGGTATGTCTGACCATGAAAAAGTTAAACGTTACTCAGAAGTGTTACAATGCTATCTCATGTTGAACAGACAAAGCAATATGCAAAAAGAAAAGCTAAATGTGTATCTACAGTAGTGCTGCCCGATTCACAATTCAAATCGGTTCCCCAATTCACTTCAGGTGAATCGATTCGAATCGATTTTAAAACAACAAAAAATTGGCTTCCCGATTCGGCTGACCCTCCCCCCTCACCCCCTAAAGCAGGAGCGGTAGCGCTGCTCTTGCTGGCCAGCCGCTGCCACACCTGCTTTAGAGGGCGAGGGGGAAGGGTCAGTCGGGAAGGGCTGCTATCCGGCTTCCCCCCGGCGTCTGTTTCCCTCCCCTGGTCTCCCTGCACCTGCTTTGAGAAGCAGCCTGCAGAGAAAATCACGATGTTAGCGATCTTTGCACTGCTACTAAGCTGTTTCCTCTGCCGCGATCCTGCCTCTGACATCAGAGGAGGGGCGGGATCGTGGTGGAGGAAACAGCTCAGAAGCAGTGCAACGATCGCTAGCACCGCGATCTTCTCTGCAGGCTGCTCCATAAAGGTAAATGGTGCGGGAAGGCCAGGGGGAACACGTAGGCCTTCCAGGGGGGAAGGGGTGGGTGAGCAGTCCTTTGGGGTGGGACAGGCCTTCAGGGGGGACAGGCAGGCAGGTCTTCAGGGGTGAGATGCAGTCCTTTAAGGAGGACAATAAGTCTTTAAGGGGGGAACAGGCCTTCAATGGGGCGAACAATCCTTCAGGGGGACAGGTAGGCCTTCAGGGGTGGGCTGCAGGCCTAAAAGGGGGGACAAGCCTTCAAGGGGGGACAAGCCTTCAAGGGGGGGAAAGGCCTTCAAGGGAGGGACAGGCTTCAGGGATGGGATGCAGGCCTTTAAGGTGGGACAAGCCTTCAAGGGGGGAAGACAGGCCTTCAAGGGGGGAGGCAGGCCTTCAAGGGGGCGACAGGCCTTCAGGGGTGGGATGCAGGCCTTTAAGGAGGGACAGGCCTTCAAGGGGGGAAGCAGGCCTTCAAGGGGGTGGCAGGCCTTCAGGGGTGGGATGCAGGACTTTAAGGGGGGACAGGCCTATAAGGGGGGACAGGCCTTCAAGGGAGGACAGGCCATCAAGGGAGGACAGGCCATCAAGTGGGGGCAGGCCTTCAAGGGGAGGTCAGGCCTTCAGGGATGGTAGCACAGGCCTTCAGGGGGGACAGACCTTCAGGGGAGGGGGGCCCTGGTGTAGAAGTACACAGAGGGAGGGAGGGAAAGGGGGGTTCAAAGAGACATGCATATGAGGGTCTTTGGGGGGAAAGAAATAATGGGTCTAAAAATAGAGGAGAGGGAGAGAGATGATGGACAATGGGATTTAGGGAGGGAAGGAACAGAAAGGGAGAGAAGTTGGACACAAGGGATGGTGTAGAAGGGGGGATAGAGATACTGGATAGGAGGGTAGTTGGGAAGAGAAAGGGAGAGATGGTGGAACCTGGGGTGGTGGGGAAGGAGGGAGAGATCCTGGATGAAAGGGTAGTTGAGAAAAGGTGAATCTGTGGAAGGAGATGAAAAAAAGGACAGATGCCAGACCTCCGGGGGAGGCAGATGGATGGTTAGCACGGAGAAAGAAGGAGACCCTGGCAAGCAAGTTATCAGAAGAGCCTGGGACCAACAAAATTTGAATATTGACCAGACAACAAAAGGTAGAAAAAATAATTGTATTTTCTGTTTTGTGATTACAAAATGTCAGATTTGAAAAGTGTATCCTGCCAGAGCTGGTGTTAGACCGCAAACGTGAGCTAAGATTTAACAGAGAAAGGAAAAGTCCTTTTTGTTTTTTTAATTTTATTTACACCACAGCGCCAGTATGATTAGGAGAAGCCAAAGGGGGTGAAGAAGCTATAAAATAAACCCACCAGGATGTTTGAAAAAAAAACACCCAATTGGGCAGGAAAATCGAATTGAATAACCAATTCAATAGGCTGAATCGAATTGAAATTTTTTTTTTCCTGAGACGGGCAGTACTAATCTACAGGGACCGGTTGATACTTCAACAACCCCCTCTCCAGAAAATAGTATACCTTCCGACTCTGTGGTTCAAGAAGTGTTAAACGGCATCAACATGCGCTATAGGAAAAATGCCGAAGTCCTGCTTAACAAACTGTCAAAAAACAAAAGTGTTGTATCCTGGGAGCGAAATGGTATGTTTGTATACCAAGGAAAACCTATCGGTGGCTCTAACCTGCTCGACCTCGTTCGCAGTGTTATGCAGACCCATGCTCTTTCAGAGCAAAGAAGATCCCTAGCCTGGGGGGAGTTCATGCACACCCTAGCTGAATTAAATATGTCTTCCTCGATTGTAGGTAACGCTGCCAACAGAGATGTACTGTTACGCCTCAAGGAGAACCCAGCTATGAAGGTTCCTGAACTATATACGAAACCTGCCAAGACCAAAGAATTCCTTCCTCATAAAAAATGTAAATTATTACTCAGTTACTGGTGGCTGAGTGTATAAAAACATATCTTCAATAAAATAATACTTTTTAAAAAATGAAAATAAAAGATTGCAGACATTTTGATTTTAAGGTTTACTTTTTTTTTAATTTAGAAACAGCATGACATCTCATGGTAGGAAATACAACCCTGGGGAGTATGAAATGGGTTTTGAAAAGGTCTACACAAGACTTGTTTTTTATTTTTTACAAATTTCATTACCATTTCATCATTTTGCATTAAATCTTCAGAATATATTTCTAAAATATTTTCAAAAGGTTGCCCTTTATAGCGATGATGTAAAAAAACAAACAAACCACACAGTGATAACCACAGCCCTCAGTGCTGTAACTGTCTGTTATGATATAATATGGCCTTATAGTATTTATTGAAAAAGTTCATAATGCTGTTAGGAAAGAATAAACTATCCGGTGGTTGTCCGTAAGAATCAAAAAATTCTCCTATCCCATCACCGGTCACATAGAGGGCCAACCAGTGTTTACCCGGTATGTTGTGTGGGTATGTGTTCACGACAATTCGCACGGGTTTCCTTGGTATTTCTAACCCTGTTAACCATTCACTGGGCAGTACATCTAAGAAAGATTCTGCAACACAGGAGTCCTTCTTTAAAAAATGGAAGATCTGTACAGTGTTCATGTTCAAGAATGGTCAAAAAGAACATGCCTTCTATGATTAACTTCTATCATGTTGTCGAAAACCCCATACACAATCATGTTCACAGTGTAAGATAAAGCTCTGGCAAAACGTATTTCAGCCCGCAGGTTACTGGTTTTGATCAGCGAGTAGAAGTCAGTGCGATTGGTCCGACGATAGGTCAAAGGCTAGCAACATATAACCTTTGTAAAACTCCTGACGATCAACCAGGAGAGTGTTTTCTTTCAGATGTTTACCAGTCACTTGAATAAGTTGCATATATTCTCTCACACAATTTCCATTTTCAAAGTCCGGTTGTATGGGTACTTGTTCACCATCCACATACAAAGCCAGAAAATTAATATCGTAATGTTTAAAATTGAAAGGGTTTTTAGCATAATTACCACTGAAAGTGTAATTATCCACAAAGCCCAACACGATGAGCTTTGGCAACTTCCCAAAAATAGATTTTCCCGATTAGTCACACATGCGTCGGCTGGTGTGCTAAACACCTTCAACCCCACATGGTCTATCGCATACTTGGCATTAGCTTTCAGTAGAGCTTCAGCATGTCACAAGCGTACTCCAAGGGCCACTTTATCTGTCTTTACAAAAAGGGCTGCGTTTAGGATAAGGAGTTTATAATTTTGAACAGCATCACCACTCATTAAACAGAAACAGTTTTTATTACAAGACAGTTTTATTTTAAGATCTATGCCATTGATGAGTAGCTTTTCTTGAAAAAATAGATCGCTGTGTAAATGCCCCAAAAGCTCCACCTTGTGGCTAGATGCTGTAAAGTGAGCCCTTTCGGTACATTATGTGCTCCTATATATCTTACGTCGTGATATTCGGCTGTATCCTTATAAAACAGGCCGCTTGTGAACTGTGATTTGAGGGTTCCTTCACTGTAATTGAGGATCAGCTCTATGAGGGCTCTGTAGGGGTAGCAGTTATTACTCTGATTAATCAGTTGGTCTCCCAGGGTAACACCCAATTGGATAAAACTAGATGCAATCGGTAGTTTACCAAGGCTACTTTGGCGGCTGCGTCAATGTCTGAACTGTCTTCTTTCACAATTTTACAGGTCAGAGTGTTGTTTAATTCAATGTAGTCTTCACCGTGCCCCGCTATGTAGAAGTCCAAAGGTGCTGTTTCCGATAAAGCTGATAAAGGTGGCATTTCCGAAGGAAATGAGATGGATTGCAGCCTGGGACCTCCTGTCTGAGTACAGCATGAGTCAGAGAAGTACTGAGTGGGGGAAGAGAATGAAAGAGTGTGGGTGTGGGCAAAGCTAACGTACTTTACAGTCACAATTCTGTCCTTAGGCAGCCCTGTATAAGGTGTGAGTGTGAGACGTAGGTAAAAGCCAAGAGTAAAGTAAAACCCTGGTATGCAATCCTCGCATAAAGAGTGAAGGAGGGGTGAATGCTAATTAACCTCTGGAAAGGGAAAAAGAAAGCCTAAAGGGAATTCAGTGACCTGACATTGTACAGCCCTGATAAGGGGAACTTTGGGTGGGGACTTTAAGACCATTTAACAGGGGTGGACAGTTCCCAGCCCCTACCCCGTAATCAAAAGGGTAGTGGGGGCGTTTATACTTCAGGTGGGTCAGGTGGGGAGAACTTCCTGAAGTGACCACAGGCACAACATAGCAAGTTTAAAGGGAAAAGTTTTGGTTTATTTTTGTTTTTTCCTGAATGCAGCGTGGACTTGCTCTGGCAGAGAATTATTGTTTATGTGAGATTGTTGCCAAGCCCAATCGGCTGATGTGGCTGCCTGAGACCCAGTACCATTGAATTGGGTAATAAAACTTAGAACTATTTATCAGTGGTGAAGTTTCTTTTCTGCTGTGGTTTCCCCACATAGCCCTCCAGGGAGCGCTCAGACTTGCGCCTGGGGCGGGAGCTGGGTTGCCAGCGCTAGGCTTACCCCTAGCCCTGCCACAATATCTATTACCATTAAGATGTATTTGTAACCGGTGTTTTAACGAGCAAAGGCTAACATGTCGACTAAGTCACTTTGCCATTGGCTGTCAACTTCTGACAGCATTGTTTTATTTCTTTTAAAATGGATTCTAGCAAGTCTATGTAAATTGTATGCGTTTTGACCGGTGACCCAGTCCACCATATCTTTTCTCCGGACTGTAATATCGCACTTTTTAGCCTCTTGAAGTAGAGGGTTAATGCCTCCATAGCTGCCTGCCGCATTTGGATCATAATAAAGATGCTTCAATAAAGATGCCTTCATCTCTACCCTGTCCCAATCAGCTCTGTTAACCTAGCTCTAAATAATAAAAAAGTCTTAAAACTCTGCCTTTTAACAGAGGTGACAGTTAAAAGCCTTGTAACAGTTAGGTGACAGTGGGCTGTTTTTTTCAAAACTTTTTTATTTCTGTTTATTAAAGATCTAAGGCATACATCACTATGACAATACCAGGGGGCCGGGACATGTTCAGACAGGTTTAAACACACCTCCCCCTCTCCCCTCTTGGCTTTATCAGGGGCTGCAAGAAGGATGAATCAGCTTATCAGCTGTCACCATGACAATCTGGGTGTTGCCCATCCCCACTGCTATTAACTAAGGTTTTGTACTATCTGTTAATAAAACCAGGAAAGAAAAAAAAATGCAACTTTACAGGTCTTTTTCCTTTTCTAAGTTGTTTCTGCACTGCTCTTAAAACCTAGGATCTGTTTTTTTAAAAACAGGAAAGAATTTGTAAATGTCTTTTTTTCTTTTGTGATCGGCTTGTTCATTGCTCTAACCATGAGATCTTAAAACCTGTCTTTTAACTAAAAGGCTGTTAAAATAAAGACACTTTTTTTCTGGCCACACCATTTCCGGGGGTTCGACTAAATCTGTTTCTGCTAACATCATCAGAAAATGCATTTCCGTCTCATCAGAAAAGTGCATTTCCGGAGCTTCATTTACCCTGTTTCCGCTGATATGGTAAGAAAAACGCATTTCCAGCGCTTAATTTATCCTTTTTCCGCCTACGTCATCAGAATGTGCACTTCCGGTAGGGCAGGCACTCCCATTTCCGCTTACGTAATCAGAAAGTGTATTTCCGGGGTCAAACACGCCCCCCATTTCTGGTGACATCATCAGAAAGTGCATTTCCGGTGCTGTGGTGTGGGACAGGGCATGGGCAGGGCCACCACCATTCATTCCTATGGGCGGGCATGGGGGCGTGGCATGGGCGGGACTATGGCAAAAGTGGGTGTTGGCAGGGCATGGGCGGGTTTGGGCAGAGAGTGGGCGTGATGTGGGCGGAGAGTGAGCATGGCTTAACCCGGAAGTGAACACTGATTGGTCAATCCTTATCTTGACAGCTGTCAATCATTTTGACATGAAGTGGACCCATTATACTACTCCTATGTAATGTTTATGGTGTGAGCAGCAACCCCCAACTTGCCGTCGCGCCAATGTCAGTTCTTCCTCTCATGTTCCTGCTCATCTCTCAAGCAGATGACTTTTATAAAAGTGTGTTTCAGTATTCCTGGTTGATGTAAAAGTACCTTTAAATTGTTACTGGTTGGTATAAAATACCTTCAAATAAAAATTTTAAAAAATTAACCTAAATTATTGTACATATTTCCAACAGCATGCCTCGCCAATTAGGTCAAAAGTGTGTTAAAAATTAGAATACATAATATGGTATCTGTCTCCCAATTCTTCTCCCCTGCTGGTCTACCTTAAAAGGTGGCCTTTTGCTGGTTCCCAGTAGTTGCAGTCAGGGCCAGATTAAAGGGTAGGCCCGTAGGCACGTGCCTAGGGCCCGAAAATGTCAGAGGGGTCCGCTGGTGTGGTGCTTTAGGGCCATTTGGAACCTCACGGTCCGGGCATTTCTCCCCCTAACAGGCCCATCTCCCTCACCTTTGTGGGAGAAAACCAAATTCCTACTACTAGAGAAGGAACAAAAACCATCCCTAACAGAACTAGATGTAAACACAATCAAATATCCAATACAGAATACTCTCAAAATTCTGGGAACACACCTAGACAGAGGTTTCACAATGCAAACACAAATACACAAAACCATAAAAAAAGCATTCTTCACCATGCGAAACCTAAGAAAAATAAGAAAATTATTTTCCAAAGAAAACTTCAAGATCATTGTACAATCCCTCATACTCAGCTCCTTAGATTACTGCAACAGCCTCTACCTACCTTGCCCAAATACTATGATAAAACAACTACAGACCATTCAGAACACAGCTATCAGACTCATCTACTCGCTCAGCAAATTCGACCACATCACACCCGCCTATGTAGACTATCACTGGCTTCCGATAAAAGCAAGAACTCAATTCAAACTCTACTGCTTACTTTTCAAAGTAACCCATGGTATGGCCCCCAATTACCTGAACAACCGTCTTTGCCGCTACCGACTACCCAGATCAAGAAGAACTCAGAATCTTTTCACCTTCCCCCCTCATAATGGTAAACGACGTAAGAAACTTTACGACAGCCTTCTAGCAACTCAGGCAGCGAAAATTGACCCCACCATCACCAAACTGATGATCAAAACAACAGACATCAAAGTGTTTCGGAAAGAAATCAAAACATTTCTTTTCAAAAAACACGTCCTTACTTAATATTCCCCTCCCCAATCGCACATGCACTCTCCCCAGCAAATAACACACTAGTCATCCCCTTGAACCTCATTTACCAAAAATATCCAAACTCCTAAATAAGCATCTCCCTTAGGTATCCATTTAACCTTTTCCTAAATAAGCATCTCCCTTAGGTATCCACTTAACTGATTCCTTCAAAGTTAGGTACCTTTCTTCAGTTGCCTATATTGTTTTCCCCACTGAACCTTGTAACTACTTGAACTCTGTCAAGTTATTCTATCGATAAATCCAGATATCTTATACTTGTATTTCTATACCACAACATGTAATTTACTTAAATCGTTGTAATGTAATTCTCTCGGTAATGTCCTGATCTCTTTTAATTGTAATTCGCTTAGAACCGCAAGGCACAGGCGGAATAGAAATCACAAATGTAATGTAATATAATGTAATGTCAGCATTGCTGGATTTGCCGCTGCCATCAGCAGCAGCAGCAGAATTCCCACCCCCCACCCCCGCTAACCCTCCAATCCGAACCCTGCCGACCCTCCCACCGTGAGACGACTGATAAACCTCCCTCCAGCAGCATCGGCAGGCAGCACTCTAAACAAGCTGCTTTGTGACCTTCTGCCGCCGGTGATTCTTTCTGCTGCATCGCTGATGTCATCAGCAACACGGCACACGAAAGGCCCCAGTGGGAGAAGGCTGCGAAGTTGCCTGTTTAGAGTGCTGCCTGCTGACATTGCTAGAGGGAGGCTTGTCGGTCATCTTGCAGTGGGAGGGTAAGTGGAGGTTCAACTGTGTGGCGCAGGGGGAATAGATAAATACTGCTCAAGGGTTCTACTGCATGGGGGGAGGGAGGGATAGAAAAATGTCGTGCAAGGGTTCTGCTGCAGGGGGATGGGAAGGAGGGAGGGATAGAAAGATGCTGCTCAAGAGTTCTGCTTCGGGGGGATGGGAGGAAGGGACAGAAAGATGCTGCTTAAGATTTCTGCTTCGGGGGGAGATGGGAGGGATAGAAAGATGCTGCAGAGGGAAGGTACAAGGGGATGGGTGAGAGAAGAGGAAAGATGCTGCACATGTGGGGGAGAGAAAGGAAAGAGGAAGAAGTGGGGTGCAGGAGAGAAAGGGAGAGATGATCATTGTACATGAAAAAAATAAGACATCCTCTGAAAATAAGCCCTGTGTGTTTTTTGGACCCAAAATTTATATAAGACAATGTCTTATTTTTGGGGAAAACACGGTATTATCTTGCAAGCGGTGCTCATACCAAAGCTTCCCCTCTGATGCAGCTTCCTGTTTCTGCCTTGGTGGCTCGCATCAGAGGGGAAGCTTTGGGTCAAGCACTACTTGCATGTTAATATTTTGCCATCAATGCCGGGGCCCATTTGACAAAGAAAACATTGGAAAGGTGACCCGCAAAGGTGAGGGTGAGGGAGATGGGCCAACTAGGGAGAGAGAGAGAGAAGAGGGCAGAAGATGGGAGAAGGGAGAGAGAGAAGGGGGCAGATGATGGAAGTGGGGAGAACTTGTGCATTCAGCGTCAGGAGTATGTGGGAAAGCAGCAGCAGCAGTAAGGAGGTGAGAGGGGCATGATAACGCAATAGAATTGGAATGGAGGAAGAGCAGAGAAGGGGCAGATGATAGAAGTGGGGAGAAGAGATAGAGAGAAGAGGGCAGCCGTTGGATGTCAGGAGAGGGGAGAGCAGATGCTGAATAGAAGTGGAGAAAGAGTACACATACTGGATGGAAGGAGTGGATAAAGAAAAGGCATATGATGGATGAGGGGGAAGAAGAGAGTTAGTGAGATAGTGGAGGGGTGAAGGAAAGGGGTGGTAATCTGTGGGTAGACACAGTGAAAAGAGAGAAATTGAGGATTGAATAGTAAGAGAGAAATTAATTTAGACAGAAGCAGAAAATAGAGAAGAGAGATATGCCAGAGCATGGGGGGTGTAAGAGAGAAGGAGACAGAAAGCACAGTTACTTACCGTAACAGGTGTTATCCAGGGACAGCAGGCATATATTCTCACATGTGGGTGACGTCATCTACGGAGCCCCGACGCGGACAGCTTTTCAAGCAAACTTGATTGAAGATTCAAGTTTGCTGTGCTGCACCACGCATATGTTCCTTCCTGCTCCACTAGAGGGTGCATCCCCTCCTCGTGGTCTCCAGTTCATATAACCAGCAAAGAAGCCAACCTCGGGGAGGAGGGCGGGTTGTGAGAAAAATGCCTGCTGTCCCTGGATAACACCTGTTACGGTAAGTAACTGTGCTTTATCCCAGGACAAGGAGGCAGGATATTCTCACATGTGGGTGACCTCCAAGCCAACCAAAATAAAAGGGAAGGTGGGAGGATGGCAATTTAAGAAAACAGATTACGCAAAACCGACTGGCCAAACCGGCCGTCGCTCCTGGACAGAGTATCCAGACAGTAGTGAGAGGTGAAAGTATGAACCGAAGACCAAGTGGCAGCCTTGCAAATCTGCTCGATAGGCGTTGACCTGAGGAAAGCTACAGAGCCCGCCATCACTCGGACCTTATGCCCCGTGACTCGACCATGCAGCGCGAGACCAGCCTGAGCGTAGCAAAAAGAAATACAAGCAGCTAACCAGTTGGACAAGGTGCGCTTGGAAACTGGGCGGCCCAACCGATTAGGGTCAAAGGACAAAAACAACTGAGGAACCGTCCAATGAGACTGAGTGCGTTGAAGATAAAAAGCCAACGCCCTCTTACAGTCAAGAGTGTGAAGCGCCATCTCTCCAGGATGAGAGTGGGGCTTGGGGAAAAAACACCAGAAGAACAATGGACTGATTGAGATGAAAATCAGACACCACCTTAGGCAAGAACTTAGGATGAGTGCGGAGAACCACCTTGTCATGATGGAACACAGTAAAAGGCGGGTCCGCCACCAAGGCCTGCAGCTCACTAACTCGACGAGCAGAAGTGAGCGCAAGTGATCACCTTCGAAACTTGAGATGAGGCTTATCCATAGGCTCAAACGGAGGTTTCATAAGTTGAGCCAAAACCACATTAAGATCCCAAACCACAGGGGTAGGCTTGAGAAGAGGATGGACGTTCAAGAGACCCCTCATGAAACGAGAAACCAAAGGATGAAGGGAGAGGGACTTTCCTTCAAGGTGCCGATGGAAAGCAGCAATCGCACTAAGGTGCACCCGAATAGAAGTTGTCTTCAGACCGGAATGAGACAAATGAAGCAAATACTCCAGAACTGAAGACACAGGAACCAACACAGGATCCAGATGATGAAAGGAACACCAGGACAAGAATCTGGTCCACTTCTGAGAGTAGCAGAGTCTATTCGAGACTTTATGAGAAGCCTCCAAGACCTCCCGGACCGACTGAGATAAAGGAGGAGAAGTCAGGGGGAAAGGAACCAAGCTGTCAGATGTAAGGACTGAAGATTGGGATGCAAAAGAGAACCCCGACTCTGAGATAGCAGAGAGGGAAAAACAGGCAGAAGCAGAGGCTCCCTGACGCTGAGTTGAAGAAGCAGGGAGAACCACGGCTGGTGAGGCCATCGAGGAGCAATCAGAATCAGAGTGGCCCGCACAGATCTGAGATGTACAAGCGTCCGCAGGATCAGAGGAAAAGGCGGAAACGCGTAGAGGAACTTCCCCTCCCAATCGAGGAGGAAGGCGTCGGCCTCGAGACGATCCGGGGAGTACATCCATGAACAAAAGAGAGGCAGTTTGTGATTGTTGGGAGAGGCGAACAGATCTATCTGAGGAGTCCCCCACCGCTCGAACACCTGTCACAAGACCCAAGAGTGAAGTGACCACTCGTGCGGCTGAGCTTGTCCGCCACAGTTCCGCTCCCCCTGAATGTAAACCACTCGAAGATGTTTTGGGAAATCGCCCACTCCCAGAGACAAAGAGCCTCCTGACACAGGGACCAGGACCCCGTCCCCCCCTTGCTTGTTTACATAATACATCGCAGATGCAGTTGAGCGAACGGTGTGACATGGACGGTAGAAGCCATATGACCCAGCAGGGCCATAATGCGTTTCGTCGAGACCGAGTCCCGCCACGAAACCTGCTGACTCACACTGACCAGCGCCTCCAATCGAGGAGGAGGAAGGAAGGAACGGAGGCGAACTGTGTCCAGCACGGCCCCAATGAACTACAAAGACTGAGAGGGGCACAGCAGGGATTTTGGAAAGTTCATCTCGAACCCCAAATTCTGAAAGAAGATAATAGTCTGTCGGGTCGCTGAGATAATCCCCTCCCTGGATGGTGCTTTGATCAACCAGTCGTCCAGGTAGGGAAATACCTGAAGACCCCGGGACCGCAAGGCCGCTGCGACCACCACGAGACACTTCGTGAAGACTCGAGGGGACGAGGCCAGACCAAAGGGGAGGACCCGATACTGTAGATGGTACTCTCCCACCTGGAAGCGTAGAAACCGGCGATAAGCAGGATGCACCGGAACATGAGTGTAGGCCTCCTTCTGATCGAGGGAGCAGAGCCAATCCCCCTCATCCAGCAAGGGATAAAGAATCGGAAGGGAAAGCATCCAAAACCTTTCCCGCACCAGGAATTTGTTGAGGCGTCTCAAGTCCAGAATCGGGCGCAGGTCCCCTGTCTTTTTCGGTACCAAGAAGTAATGGGAGTAAAACCCCCGCCCCCGTTGACCAGGGGGGACCACTTCCACCGCCCGCAGGCGAAGAAGATCTCGAGCCTCCGAGAGAAGAAGGGACAACTGCGCCCAATTGGGAGGACACGCGCTCGGAGGGCTGTCGAGAGGAAGCTCCCAAAAGTTGAGCGAGTAACCGGAGGATATCACGCCCAGGACCCATGCTTCCGACGTGATGGCTGCCCAAAGGGGGTAGAAGGCTCTGAGACGGCCCCCGATGGGAAGAAGGCCTGGCAGCTGTGCGGAGGGGGCCCGCCCCCATCCGCTCATCCCGTCAAAAAGACAGGGACGGCTTGGCAGCAGCAGCCGGTTGGGACTTTGGTAAGGCCCTAGGGTGTGCCTGCTGATGCCGAGGTGGAGGCCATGAAAAAGCCGGTGTAGACTTTTGTGGATAGAGGCGCGGAGGAGCCCGGAAGGGTCTCGACATGGACGGCTTCGGTTTTGGCCTGACCAGTGCAGCAAACGACTTCTCGTGTTCCGAAAGGCGTTTCGTAGCCGCCTCAATGGTGTCATCGAACAACTCCTTGCCCACACAGGGGAGGTTCGCCAATCGATCTTGGAGATTCGGGTCCATGTCGACCAGGCGCAGCCAAGCGAGCCGACGCATGGCCACGGCAAAGGCAGAGACCCTGGATGACAGCTCAAAGCCATCATATGCCGCATGGAAGAGATGGAGCCACAGGTTGGTAAAATCCTCCAGGAGCAGGCCAAACGCCCCACGGCGGGAGGCCGGCAAGTCCGCCTGGAAAGCCGCCAACAGTCCAATCAGGTGTTTAAGATAAGACGTGAAGGTAAAGGCATAGTTGAGCACCCTAGAGGCCATCATAGAATTTTGATATAGCCTGCGGCCGAACTTATCAACGGTCCGCCCCTCGCGCCCCGGAGGGACCGCCGCTGAAACCCGGGAGGGGTGAGATTTTTTTAAAGACGATTCCACCTGCAATGACTAGTGGGACAACTGCGGGTGCTCAAACCCCGGGCAAGGAACCGTGCGATACTTCGACTCCATCTTAGAGAGGACAGCCATCACCTTATAGGGAGTCTCCAGGTTTCTAATAAAGGTTTGCCGGAGCACAGGGTTCAACGGCAGCCTGAGGGATTCTCTAGGTGGAGACGGCATATCCAGCTCCACTAGATACTCCTTGGAAAACCGAGAATGCGATTGGAGGTCGAGGTCAAGCTCCCGGCCCATGTCCTGGACGAACCCGGTAAAGGATGGCCGGGATGAACCCTGAGCCTCGAGCAGCGACCCCGAGCGAGACCGCCTCGGCGCAGAAAAGGAAGGGGAAGCCTTCCTAGAGTAACGAGGCTCCCGGTCCATAACTCGCTCGGATCCCCTGGAGGCACACAAGGAACGCTCCGGGGTCGAGGACCTCCGTCGCCTCGAGGAGCCCCTTGGAGACGACCCCGGGGTACGCGGCACCGACTGATGACGGGTCGGAGACCGATCCCTGAACTCCCTCGGCGAAAGCCTCGAACCTCGGACCGGAGCCCCGGACCGAGGGGGAGTAAGTAAGAGCCGAGGGTTAGTCAGAGACAACTCGGAAACCCTCAGCGGTCCTCCAGCACGCGAAGTCGGGGAGCGACCCCGCTTCGGAGGAGAACTTCGGGCCTTCTTGGACCTGCCCGAGGTCTTGGCGTGACTCGAGCGGCGCTTTGCCCCGCGGAGCCCCGTCGGGGAAGAACGCCTCGAGGCCCGGGGTGAAGAGTCTGAGGATGACGAAAGGCGTCGAGACCGGCGCACCTTGCCTCCAGGCGCCTCGATGCGAGGCTCAGGCTGGTCCGGCGCACGCGAGGTCGAGGTCGGTTGCAGGTGGGCCAGCCCAGCGGACAGCTCCGACGAGATCATCGCCCGGAGCATGTCCTGGAAGACCGGCACGGACAGCATCGATGGCATGTCCGAGGCCCCAGTGCACTCCACCGAGGGCGACCTCGATGCAGAGTATTCCCTTGAGGTGGAGGCACGTCCTGAGGGCTTGGAGGACTTCGCCGGGGCCACAGGCAGGGAACTCCCACCATGCCCGGCCGGCGTCCCCAAGGCTGGCTTCTTAGCCAGCGTGGAACCTGCTGGAGGAAGAGGGGACTTACCCGGAGCCGAGGACTTCAGCAAACCCGAGGTCTTCGGAGTCGAGTCTCGAGGTGGGGCCGAGGTACCCGAGGCCGAGGTCAAGGCCGGAGCTGAGGCCGAGGTCGAGGGCTGATCGACGGCAAAAAGATCTGCCATACGAGCCTTGCGCCGACAGAGGGCCCGGTGCTGAAAGGTAGCACACCGGTGGCAGGACTCGGTGGGATGATCGGCCCCCAAGCACCGAATGCACCAACGATGCGGGTCTGTTAGCGAAAGGAGACACTCGCACCGGGTGCACTTTTTAAACCCGGTCAAAGGCCGGGACATATAGTGAAAGAACCCGGCCGCGGCCAATTGAGGCAGCGCGGCCGTGACAACCCGGGAGCCCCCGGGCGGTCAAAAAATCGCGAAGAAAGAGAAAAAGACAAGAAAATAATAAATCACACGCGCACAGCGACTCTCCGCTCAAAAAACAAGAAAGCCGCGGTGCTAGAAGGCACTTTGGGCAGAGACAAAAAAGTACAGGACTTCGTGGCTCTGCGGAAGAAAACGAACTGGAGACCATGAGGAGGGGATGCGCCCTCTAGTGGAGCAGGAAGGCACACATGCGTGGTGCAACACAGCAAACTTGAATCTTCAATCAAGTTTGCTTGAAAAGCTGTCCACGTCGGGGCTCCGTAGATGACGTCACCCACATGTGAGAATATCATGCCTGCTTGTCCTGGGATAAATATCAAATCTGAGTGGAGGAAATGAGAAGAGAGAGGGAGATGGAAGGAGAGAGATGCCAGACCATGAGAGGAACAGAGGGAAGATGGATGCCAGCCCAAGGGGGTGGGGAAGGGCAGGAGGAGAAATGGCAAGATTGAAGGGGGTTGGTAGACAGTTTCTGGAAGAGGCAGACAGTGGATGGATGGAAGAAAATGACCAGATGAGGAAAGCGACAAAGGTTGTTAGGTGCCATCAACTCGTGCTCGAGGCCTAGTCCAATGTTAGATGAATACTAAAGAAAAGTAAAGAATACCCAAAACCCCTATACCCTTGCTTTATAGACTACAGCAAAGCTTTTGACTGTGTGGATTACAATAAACTATGGAGAACTCTAGTGCAAATCGGAATATCCAAACATATAATTCAGCTGATAAGAGAGCCTATATGAAAATCAAGATGACAAAGGTAGAAAAAAAATTATATTTTTAAATGTTTTGCTTTAGGATAAAGTAGTATTGTAGCTGTGTTGATAAATGTTTATAAACAGAAAATGGAAATACGGTGATCATTTTATTGGATTAATTTTAATACATTTTTGACTAACTTTCAGAGACAAAATTATCCTTCCTCAGATCAGGACAAGTTACTATAACAGCAGTACTCGTACTTTACTGAGCTAAGGAAAGAGGGCTTGTCCTCTGAAAGCTAATTTAAAAATGTATTAGTCCAATAAAAAGGTATTATCTTATTATCCATATTTTTGTTTTATTTGGGTTTTTTTTTAATTCTTTATTCATTTTTTTAATCTTACAACAAGTGTACAAATAATAAAACATTTAAAATTAAATACATCACTTGAATTTCTTTCTAGTATAACATCAAATAAATTTATTCCCTTCCCACCCTTTTCCTTTAGCATTCAATCAAAAATATACAAATATAAATATTCTTTACTATTGATTAAACCTATAGTAAAACTTTAATTCACTCTCCTCCCCCATTTGCAAACATACTTTCAATAGAAAATGGTGTCTACTCATTACAGTAAATCATCAATGGCCCCCAGATCTTTTTAAATTTATTATAATGCCCTTTTTGAATAGCAATTATTATTATATTATATTATTATAGATATTTTTATTTGTTAATCTGTAAAGTGATTTGTTATTTCTCTTTTTTCAAATTTACATCTGCTATCTTTATATTTTGTTCAGTATTGGTGGATATGCACCACTGTTTCTTTACCCCTAAACCTCGAGGGCCGCAATCCAGTTGAGTTTTCAGGATTTCCAAAATGAATATGCATGAGATCTATTTGCATGCACTGCTTTCATTGTATGCTACTAGATCTCATGCATATTCATTGGGGAAATCCTAAAAACTCGACTGGATTGTGGCCCTCAAGGAGGGACTTTGACACCCCTGCCCTAAATTGTACCGTTCCTTCGGTTTGTTACACAAGCCAGCATTCTAAATGCAGATAAGAGTATAGGTAGATTATAGGGATGGGATTAGAGGTAAGTTACAAAATTAATCAGGGACCACTGTTCAGGCACTAGGCCTGATGGGCCGCCGCGGGAGCGGACCGCTGAGCAGGATGGACCTCTGGTCTGACTCAGCGGGGGCAACTTCTTATGTTTTTCTTATGTTCTCTGCACTGCTCCGATGGTCATAGAATTCCTATGATCATCAGAACAGCGCAGAACATTCAGCCCACCTGCTAAAAACCTCTGCTAAAAACCTCTTCTGTGCTTTTGTAAAAAAATGGGGGAGAGAGTTTAGTTTGTGATTACTTATTCCATACTGGGTGAGGGAGGTTCTGTGTCCTGTGTGTATGAAAGACATGGTTTTCTGTTAGAATTGACCAGTCTTGTTTGGAGAAATGCATCAGATATGGTTCCTGGGAGCACCATGAATAAACCTGATTTGAATCTCCTTATTTTCTGCCGATCTTTTGTTCCACGTTGGATTCTTTGGTGGACCGCTTGCCTTGCTGTTTTGTTACAAATTAACATACATGGAGTAGAACAAACCAGAGAAGATACAGATTTGGTTTTTTATACATACTTATGGGTTAAAGTTGGATGACACTTGGTTATTAATATAGACTTATGTTTCGGATAGTATTACTACTTTATAATGCATTTGAACATTTTTTTTATGTGTATGGAAAGGTTAAGAGTTAAAGTTCTGGGCAAGTAGGTGGGAAGGGGGATTTGTTCAGAGATGTTTGGGGCTTGCATAGAACTAAAACTGTGCACTGGCACTGGTATGGTAATCTTTGTTGTTTGTTTTGAATTTTATAATAAAAGGAAAAAAGAAATACAAGTGGAAATAAAGAAGTAAATAAGAAAACAAGTAAATAAATGGGGGCGGGGTGGGGCGTGGGCGGAGCTAGGAGGCTCAGTGTACTTGTGTGTCTAGGGGCCCTCGAAGAATTAATCCTGCCCTGATGGAAGTGCTAACTGTGGCCTTCTTCAAAGCTATCTCTCTGGTCTGTCCTGCATCCTCTGATATTTCCTATTTCTGCATGGGTGGGACTGGACAAATGGAAAGCTTTGGAGCAGGCCACAGGCAGCAAATGTGCAATGTTGCCACAACCAGGGACCAACAGAAGACCACCTTTAAGGTACACAGCTAAGGGGGAGAAGGGATTGATTTTAAATCATGGCTAGGAAATGGAAGAGAGTAGAAGAGATATGTGGAGGAGACAAGAGATGCTCCAATATGATTACTTTTTGTTATTGCAATTTTTTAAATCATGATTAATAATGCATTAACTGTAGGTCAAGGACCTGCAACAAAAACTGTTGGTTTGAACAACTGATGTAGGTTCTGCAGAAAGGAAAGATACCTCTTTCCTATATTGTCTGCGCAAGAAGAAATTTCATTTTTTTCAACTAAAGAACTTCTCCTTACCTTTGTTGATGATACAATCCTCGATTTCTGTTAGTTCCTGTTTGAAGCTAATAAAGTATTTGTATAAGGCCCACATGAAAGCTTGGTAGGTTCTAAACTGATGTTCAGCAGGTTTTCTGGCAGTAAGAAGAGCTCCATGCATTGTACTTTCTGAACTTTGGCATGTGACTTCATCAATGAATTTCTGCAATCTGAAGACTACTTGTCCATATGCTGCTATCTGCTCCAGCACAGACCTTAAACAGTTCTGCAAGAAAATATATTTTATAATTACTAGTATCTAACAAAATTATATCATCATAAAAATGTTTAAAGAATATAAGTCCCTTGTGTCACTCATCTAAATCTATCAAATAGGCAGTTTAAGATGATTTTTATTTTTTTATAATAAGTTAAAAAGAGAGTCCACTCGAAAGGTTAGCACCTACAACTTCTATGAAGACTACTATGAAGGTATTGGGTGTAACACTGGATCAATGCCTAACCATGAAAGACCAAGTAGACTCTTTAATCAGAAAGGGTTTTTCACTCTCTGGAAACTTCGATCCATTAAAGCATATTTTGATATGTCAGCATTCAGAATTCTGGTACAATCCCTCGTACTGAGTCAACTTGATTACTGTAACATCGCCTATTTAGCAATTTCACAAAAGAATATGCGACGATTACAATGAATGCAAAATGCAGCAGTCAGACTAATGTAACTAGAAATTTTTCTCTGTAACATTGCTGTCTTTGTACAGTCTCTTCCTCTGTAAACCGCTCTGAACTGCTCGTGGTATTGCGGTATACAAAAATTAAGTTATTATTATTATTACTGAAGGACCAATTCCGGATGCTAGGAAGGAAGCTGAAGACCAAAACGCAGAGGATAGCATTCTCGGAGATCCTCCGGTACCCAGGGCTGATGAGAAGAGGCAGATGGAGCTGCAAGCAGTCAACACGTGGATGCGGCGCTGAGGTGAGGAAGAAGGATAACACTTCGTGCACAATTGGACGACGTTCTGGGGGAAGAGCAAGCTTTTCAGGGAGGACAGACTCCACCTCAGCAGAGACGGAACAAAGCTACTTGCAAGCAACATCAAGAGAGAAGTTGAGAACATTTTAAACTAGGAAGAAGAGGAAAGATGACAGTCAACCGAGAGAGTCGATGGTTCAGGAAGCGGTATACTCGGAGGATACCGTGCAGGAAGATAGAAGGGAAGACTCATCGGATCACAGGCAAGACAGATCAAAAGGGACAGAAGAGGGAAGGAAATGCAAGAAAGGAACAGGCCGCAAACTCAAGTGTATATACACGAACGCAAGGAGCCTAAGGAATAAGGTGGGTGAATTAGAAGCTATGGCACAAAAAGATAACGTGGACATCATCGGCATCACGTAAACATGGTGGACTGAGGAAAATGTCTGGGACACTGTGCTACTGGGATACAAACTATACCGTAGAGACAAAGTGGCTCAAAAAGGTAAGGGCATTGCCATATACATCAAAGAGGGAATTGAATCTACTGGAGAGAACTTGCCACAACAGACAGATAAGTTAGTCTCTAAGGATCAAAATTCCGGGAACAAATGGACTGGAAACTAAGATTGGCATCTACTACCGACCCCCAGGGCAGTCCAAAGAAATTGATGGATGAGATTAAACGCAACTGCAAAGGAGGCAACACAGTGACTTCAACTATCCAGGGATAGACTGGAACCTAGGCACTTCCAGCTGCGCTAGGGAGACCAAGTTCCTGAATTCTGTAGAATAGATGATTGCTTCCTGGAACAACTTGTCAAGGAAAATACAAGAGGAAATGCAATTCTGGACTTAATTCTAAATGGACTGCGAGGACCGAGAAGTAGAAATGATGCTAGGAAACAGCTACCACAACATGATCCGCTTCGACTTTGACGCAGGGGCGACACATCGGTCCAGAACGACGACCATAACACTGAACTTCCGAAAAGGGAATTCCGAAGGGATGAGACTCATGCTGGGGAAGAAGATTAAGAAGAGGAAAAGCACTGTAAAAATGCTAGAGCAAGCTTGGTCCCTTTTTAACGCCACAGTCACCAAGGCGCAAAATCTATATATACCGCAAATCAAGAAGGGATCCAAGAGGAAAAAGAACAAGGAACCGGCATAGCTCACTGTAGAGGTGAAGGAAGCGATCAGAGACAAGAAAACTTTTGTTTAAGGAATGGAAAAGGTCAAGAATGGACGAAAACTGGAATAAGCACAAACAACATCAATGCAGGTGCCATAAGGCGGTAAAAGGGGCCAAAAGAGACTACAAAGAAAAAATAGCCAAGGAGGCGAAAAACTTCAAGCTGTTCTTTCGATATATTAAGGGAAAACAACCCGCGAAGGAAACGGTGGGGACTGTTGGATGACCATGGAATAAAGGGAGTGCTAAAGGAGGACAAAGCAATCGTCGACAAACTGAACACATTTTTTGCATCTGTATTTACCGAAGAGGATATACACAGCATACCAGAACACATCAGCTTATATGCTGGAAATGAAGACAGGACACTGACAGGGTTGATGGTCAGTCTAGAAGAGGTATATAGGCGGATCGACAGGCTTAAGAGTGATAAATCCCCGGGACCGGATGGCATCCATCCGAGGGTCATCAAGGAACTGAAAGGGACTATAGCTGAACTGCTTCAACTATTAGCCAATCTGTCAATCAAATTGGGAAAGATTCCGAAAGACTGGAAAGGTGGAGAATGTTACGCCGATCTTCAAGAAAAATTTGAGGGGAGATCCGGGAAACTACAGACCGGTGAGTCTAACCTCAGTACCGGGGAGATGGTAGAGGCGCTGATAAAGGACCGCATCATTGATCACCTTGACGGACACGGTCTGATGAGGACCAGCCAGCATGGTTTCAGCAAAGGCAGATCTTATTTGACAAACTTGCTGCACTTCTTCGAGGGATTAAACAGGCAGATAGACAAGGGCAAGCCGGTCGACATTGTATATCTGGATTTTCAGATGGTGTTCGACAAGGTTCCACATGATCAACTACTTCAGAAAATTGCGAGCCATGGAATCGAGGGTGAAATACTCATAAGGATTAAAAACTGGCTGGAGCACAGGAAACATAGAGTGGGGGTAAATGGACAATACTCGGACTGGAAGAGCGTCACCAGTGGGGTGCCGCAGGGCTCGGTGCTTGGACCCGTGCTCTTTAACATCTTTATAAATGTGACTCGGACAAGAGGTCATGGACTGAAATTGAGGGGCAACAGGCCCAGGACAAATGTCAGGAAATTCTGTTTCGCACATCGAGTGGTGGACGCTTGGAATGCTCTCCCGGAGGAGGTTGTGACGGAGTCTACCATTCTGGGATTCAAGCGCAAGTTGGATGCACACCTTCTTGCAAATCACATTGAGGGATGCGGGTAATCAAGGTCTCCATCAGGGAGCACTTAGTTTGGCCTCCGCGTGTGCGGGTTGCAGGACTAGATGGACCCAAAGTCTGATCCGGTGAAGGCGTTTCTTATGTTATGTTTCTTAAAACAAAGCTCGGTCCAACTAACATGCTAGAGTAACCAAAATCACTGAAAAGCTATGGAAGCATTTTCAAAAAGCCTGGAGAATGAGCCAGTAATATTCTTATGGAGCCAGTACTCTTGGTGAGTTACCCAGTTCATTTACCAGCATTAGTCCAGAAACATTCCCTCCCTTGTCTCTCAGAGAAGGTTCCCTCTTCAAATGGACTGGTGTTTAACAACCAAAAAGCACAATTACTTACCGTAACGGTTGTTATCCAGGGACAGCAGGCAGATATTCCCACACATGGGTGACGTCACCGACGGAGCCCCGCAGCGGACAGCCTCGAAAGCAAACTTGCTTGAAGATCTCGAGCTTTCGAGTGCTGCACCGCGCATGCGCGCGTGCCTTCCCGCCCGAACTAGGGGGCGCATCTCCTGTGAGGATCCTCAGTTCAGATACCAAGCCAAGAAGCCAACCAGGGGAGGAGGGAGGGTTGTGGGAATATCTGCCTGCTGTCCCTGGATAACAACCGTTACGGTAAGTAACTGTGCTTTATCCCAGGACAAGCAGGCAGCATATTCCCACACATGGGTGACCTCCGAGCTAAGTAAAAAGGGATGGAGGGAAGTTGGCAATTTAAGAAAAAAGATTCTGCAAAACAGATTGGCCAAAATGGCCATCCCTCCTGGAGAAAGTATCCAGACAGTAACGAGAAGTGAAAATATGAACCGAGGACCAAGTGGCAGCCTTGCAGATTTCCTCAATGGGAGTTGATCTGAGGAATGCTACAGATGCTACCATAGCTCGAACTTTGTGGCCCGTCACTCGACCTTGTAGAGGAAGACCAGCCTGAGCATAGCAGAAAGAGATGCAAGCAGCCATCCAGTTGGAGAGGGTACGCTTCGAGATACGACATCCCAGTCTATTTGGATCAAAAGAGATGAAGAGTTGAGGAGATGTTCTGTGAGGTTGAGTGCGTTGAAGATAAAACGCCAATGCCCGTTTACAGTCCAAAGTATGAAGTGCCGCCTCACCAGGATGAGAATGCGGCTTAGGAAAAAAGACTGGCAGAACAATAGACTGATTAATATGAAATTCCAACACCACCTTAGGTAAGAATTTCGGATGTGTACGAAGAACCACCTTATCATGGTGAAAAACCGTGAAAGGTGGGTCCGAGACTAAAGCTTGCAGCTCACTAACTCGTCGAGCAGAAGTGAGTGCGATCAGGAATACAGCTTTCCAAGTAAGATACTTGAGATGAGCCTTGTCAAGATGTTCAAAGGGAGGTTTCATCAGTTGAGCCAAAATAACATTAAGATCCCAAACCACAGGAGGCGGTTTAAGAGGTGGATGAAGATTAAAAAGCTCCTTCATAAAGCGGGAAACCATTGGATGTGCAGAGAGAGGTTTCCCATCCAGAGGCTGATGAAAAGCAGCAATAGCACTGAGATGAACTCGAATAGAAGTAGATTGAAGGCCCGACTGGGACAAGTGAAGCAAATAATCTAAGACTGACGCCAAGGAGGATGATCGTGGAAGAAGCTGACGAGTGGAACACCAGGAAGAAAATCTAGTCCAGTTCTGACCATAACATTGACGAGTGGATGGTTTCCTGGAAGCAAGAAAAACATCCTGAACAGACCGAGAAAATTGAGAAGAGTCTGTTATATAGAAAGGTACCAAGCTGTCAAGTGTAGAGACCGCAGATTGGGATGAAGCAAGGACCCTTGACTCTGAGTGAGCAGAGAAAGGAAAACCGGTAGAAGTAGAGGCTCCCTGACACTGAGTTGAAGTAGAAGGGAGTACCACGGTTGTCTGGGCCATCGAGGAGCTATTACAATCATAGTGGCCCGTTCCGTCTTCAGTTTGACAAGAGTCTTGAGAATCAGAGGAAATGGAGGGAAGGCATAAAGAAACTGGCCCCTCCAGTCGAGAAGAAAGGCATCTGCCTCGAGACGATGAGGCGAGAAAATGCGGGAGCAGAACAGAGGTAATTTGAAGTTGCTGGGCGACGCAAAAAGGTCTATCTGAGGAGTCCCCCAGCGAAGAAACACCGGATGAAGCGTTGTAGAATTAAGTGTCCACTCGTGAGGTTGCAGCAGACGGCTCAATTTGTCTGCTAGACAGTTCTGTTGACCCTGTATGTACACAGCTCTGAGAAAGATGTGAGAAATCGCCCATTGCCACAACCTGAGAGCTTCCTGACAAAGAGAGTGAGATCCCGTCCCTCCCTGTTTGTTGACATAATACATGGCCACTTGATTGTCTGTCCGAACCAGTACCACCTGGTCGTGAAGAAGATGAAGAAAAGCTTTGAGAACAAGGAAAATCGCTCTGAGTTCCAACAGATTGATATGACACCGATGATCTATTGACGTCCACAACCCTTGAGTATGGAGACCATCTATGTGGGCTCCCCATGCGTAGGTGGACGAATCCGTCGTGAGTACTTTCTGATGAGGAAGGTTGTGAAACCTCAAACCTCTGGAAAGATTGGAAGAGAGCATCCACCAGCGGAGAGAGTTCTTGAACAAAGGAGTCACCATTATATGACGTGAAGGCGGGTCCAATGCTTGTTGCCATTGAGACGCTAGGGTCCACTGAGGAATGCGGAGGTGAAGTCTGGCCAGGGGGGGTCACATGAACCGTGGATGCCATGTGACCGAGCAGAACCATCATCTGACGGGCAGAGAGTGTCGAAAGGGAAGACACTTGCCGGCACAGTCGAAAGAGGGTGTCCTGACGATCCAAAGGAAGGAACGCCCGCATGTTGACAGAATCCAGAATCGCGCCAATAAACCGGAGCGACTGAGTTGGAACCAACTGGGATTTGGGAAAGTTGATTTGGAACCCCACTCTGAAGAAAAGAAATAGTCTGAAGGGTCACTGTCACAACTCCTTGAAGAGAAGGTGCTTTGGTCAGCCAATCGTCCAGATAAGGAAACACCTGAAGCCCTTGAGAGCGCAGGGCTGCAGCCACTACGACGAGACATTTGGTGAATACCCTGGGGGGGCTGCCAAGCCGAAGGGGAGAACCCTGTATTGAAGGTGAAGGTTCCCCACCTTGAACCTGAGATATTTGCGAAAAGTGGGGTGCACAGGGATATGAGTATAAGCCTCTTTGAGATCCAGTGAGCACATCCAATCCCCCTGATCCATGAGGGAGTATAGGATCGGAAGTGAGAGCATGCAAAATTTCTCTTTGACTAGAAAATTGTTGAGGGCTCGAAGATCCAGAATGGGTCACAAATCCCCCGTCTTCTTGGGTACCAGGAAATACCTGGAGTAGAACCCTAGATTGTGTTGAGAAGCAGGAATCTCCTCCACTGCTCGGAGGCGAAGTAGAGCTTGAGCCTCTTGAAGAAGAAGGGGGAGTTGAGAGGGACTGGAATGACACTCTCTTGGAGGGTGATCTGGGGGCACCTGAAGCAGGCGCAGAGTGTATCCCTCGCGGATAGTTGTCAGTACCCAGAGGTCCAATGTAATAGTTTCCCAATGAGATGAAAACAGGGACAGACGACCTCCAACGGGCAGAGGGGAATTCTGCAGGAAGGATGGAATGCTCAAGGCCGGAACGTCAAAAAGATGGAGCCGGCTTGGTGACAGCAGGCGTCTGAGGTTTCTGAGAGCATTGTTGTTGCTGAGGACGTCGAGGAGGAGGTCTAGAAAAGGCTGGAGTGGTCTTCATGGGATAACGACGGGCAGGTAGTTTATACCCCCGAGCAGTAGGTGGTTTGGGCTTAGACCTGATCAACGACGCAAAAGAGCGTTCATGCTCTGAGAATCTTTTGGTAGCAGCTTCAATCGAGTCGTCGAACAACTCATTCCCTTGGCAAGGTAAGTTGGCAAGACGGTCTTGCAAATTAGGATCCATGTCTACTATGCGAAGCCAGGCAAGGCGAAGCATAGGTACAGCAAAAGCAGACACTCTCGAAGAAAGCTCAAAAGCATCATAAGATGCCTGCAACATAAAAAGCCTCAACTGGGAAAGAGTTTGAAGGATTTGTTTAAACTCAGACAGACGGTGCTTGGACAAGTCTGGATAAAAGGATGGGAACAATTTAAAAAAATGGTTAAAATAGGATGTAAAGACATAATTGTAATTCAGGATCCTGTTCGCCATCATAGAATTTTGGTACAGTCTACGATCAAATTTGTCCATAGTACGTCCTTCACGACCAGGAGGGACAGTTGCAGACACTTTAGAAGGGTGGGCCTTCTTAAGAGAGGATTCACCACCAAGGATTGATGGGAAAGTTGTGATTTCTCAAATCCCTTACAGGGTACAGTACGGTAGCATGATTCTAGCTTTGATGGAATAGCTGCAACTGAATAAGGTGTCTCCATATTTCTGATAAAGGTCTGTTTGAGTACTGGTGTCATGGGCAGCCTCAAAGTCTCTTTAGGAGGATGTGGGAGCTCCATGTCTGCCAAATATTCCTGGGTATACTTGGAATCTGAATGTAAATCTAAATGAAGAGCTTGCCCCATGTCATAGACAAACTTGGCAAAGAAAGATGATTTGGAAGAAGAAGCTTCCTCAGGAGAGGCAGACCTGGAGCGAGGAGCTACAGAATAAGGTGAAGCCTCATGTGAATATTGGGACACCGGCTCTGAGTCCACCCATACTGTCACCGAAGAAGCCCCACTACCAGTTTGTGGCGGAGTAAAGGAATGTTTCCTTTTCAGGCTCCTCAATGGAGATGTTCTCGGAGTCTGAGGAGTGGAATGTCTCGAAGGCAGAGGAGAAACATCTCGAAGTAAAGATCTCGAGGGAAGAGTCCTCAACCTCGAATGCCTCAAAGAGATAGAAGAGGGAAGCTTCGGGTCAGAGCGAGGAAGGTGCCTCGAAGAAACCTCCGAAGTCCCCGACTTAGAAGGAAGATGTCTCGACGGCCTCGACCTCTGTTTCTGATGAGGCAAAGAGGATCTCGAAGCAAGATCCGGTGAGGAATCAGATGAAGAGACTCTCTTACGAGACCTGCCTCGTGGACAGTGTAGCAGGGTCTCAGTCTGCTGCTCAGGCTGGTCTACTCGAGGCAAGATCGAAGAAGGTACCAATTGAGCCACAATAGAAGAATTCTGCGTAGTCAAGATGGACTTCAAACATTGGCACCGAGACCAAAGGATTCTGTGGTATAGGTGCTGCCGTGCGCTCCAAGGAGGAAGACCTCGATTTAGAATATTCCCGAGACTTGGAGGCACGCTTTGCAGAAGGTCTCGAGGATATAGAGGCACCCGGAGCCCTGGGTAGTGTTGAGAGAGAGTCTGGCGGCTTCTTGGACATGTAACCTGAAAAGGAAGCAGGAGACTTACCCCCAGAAGCAGACTTCGAGGACGAGAGCACCGGGGCCTTCGAGGCCGAGGACCCGGAGGTCTTTGAGGCGAGGCAGGTGTCGAGGTCGAGGTTGTCCCAGAAGACAAGGCCTTAGGTCCCGCAGGTATCGAGACAGTCGAGGCCGAGGCTTTTTCAGGCTCCATGTTAAATAACTGAAGAAACCTGTCACAGCGGCGGCGAAAAGCCCAAGGCTGAAGGGTCAGACAGCGATCACAGTCCTCAGGATGATGAGTGCGACCCAAACAGACCATACACCGACTATGAGGGTCGGTGATAGAAATTGTCCTGCCGCACGAATAACAACGTTTAAACCCGGTAAGAGGCCGGGACATAGAAAAAATAAAGTCCGTGCCAAACAAAGTGAGCTGTTGGGCCTAGGCCCAAGGCTCACCGGCCGTACAAAAACACACAAAAAATTGTTTTTATTATTTTTATTTTTTACCAAAAAGAATGAAAACGACTGAGCACAGCGACCAAACTTTTAATAGAAAAAGAAGCAGCCGCGGTGAAGAGAAGGCAAATATTTCGCTGCGAAGCTGAAGAAAACGTGTCTTCCTTGCTCCGCGGAAAAAAATGAACTGAGGATCCTCACAGGAGATGTGCCCCCCTAGTTCGGGCGGGAAGGCACGCACCATGCGCAGTGCAGCTCGAGATCTTCAAGCAAGTTTGCTTTCGAGGCTGTCCGCTGCGGGGTCCGTCGGTGACGTCACCCATGTGTGGGAATATGCTGCCTGCTTGTCCTGGGATAACGGAGCAGTCTTCTAGTCAGAGTTTTATCTGCCTTTCTAAGGCATGCAGGGCTAATTGCCTTTAACAGATTGCTATAGCAATCAGGTAACAGCTGTTAAGCACTCACAGAGGTTTGGGAACAAGGAACCGAGAAATCCCCAGGCTGATTTTCTGGCCGACATTTGGTTCATGTAATTTACTGTTTGAACAGGAGAACAGTATTGGCTCTTGTGCTCAACCACAGCCAGTTAATTAGGAGGCAAACTTTGTAGTGTCAAACATTACAGTCTCTGGCATAACACTATATCAGTTTATCAGAGAGAAAAAAAACCCAGCAAGGGAAAAGAATCACAGTTCTCAAGCTATCTCAATTTGCTCTGGCTGGTTCTCAAACTCAGCACTGCACTCCTCTATCAGCATAGGCTCTGGAGGGTAGGATTCTAAAGGTGAGTTCACAACCTGCTCTTCCTTCATTTCCCAATCGGAATCAGCAAGCAGCCCTGGCTGTTCCAGGCAAGCTCAGCCCCATGCTGGGCTTCCTGCCTCTGCACTGCTCCTGCCCCGATGTCTCTCCTAAAACCTGCCCACCTACCTCCCTCCCCCAGAGCCAGCCAGCCTGCCTGCTTGCCTACCTCCCCCCCCCCCTACCGCGGAAAACAAAAGCCTTCCTCCAGGCCCGATTTAGGTCCACCGCCACTGCTCCTCTTTTGCAAACTACTCGAACCCAGAAGCCTTCTTTCCGATGTCAATTCTGACGTCGGACAGGACGTTTCGGGCCAGCCAGGCAGCGATTGGCTGGCCCGGAACGTTCTCTCCGACATCAGAATTGACGTCGGGAAGAAGGCTTCCGGGTTCGAGTAGTGGCAGCAGAGGAGCAGCGGCGGTGGACCTAAATCGGGCCTGGAGGGAGGCTTTTTTTTTGGTGCGGCAGGGGAGGGACAGGAAGCGATCGCCTGTCCCGTTGTCCCCGCGCACAGCTTCCAGACGCTGTCTCTGAAAATGGGACATTTTGGGTGTCCCGAAGCTGTGTGTGGGGACAACGGGACAGGGGATCCGAAAACGGGACTGTCCCATTCAAAACGGGACGTATGGTCACCTTAGGTAAAGGGTACCTGAGCTGGGGGAGAGTGTGCTCGAGGGGATGAGCAAATTGCTTTAAGAGATCCACACTTGGGTTGTTCTTTTTGTTGGTTTGTATCCACAGGACAATGGCCTCGGAAGGACTTATGAAGTAGATGAGGGAGCAGCTGAACACCCAACAGGAGGCAGCGAATAGATGGCTCGTCAAAGAACTGGAATTAGCCCTGCAGCAACAAACACTTTTGCAATTGGTGGAAATACAAACCCGGGAGCTCTGGAACTTAGCAGCCGGACTACAACAAAGAGAGGTACCAAGTAGCTTCGAAGGGTGACTCACCAATGATGGGGTTGGGGCCCAAAAGGTTGAGTGGCAAAAGGGGCTAGCCCTCACAAAGTTAGGACCTGAAGATGATCTGGATGTTTTTCTTGTGACTTTAGAGCGGGTGGCTACAGTTACAGGTTGGCTCCTAGAACAATGGGCTATCTGCCTTGCCTCATTTTTGTCCTGGGAGGCTCAGGCTGCTTATAGGACTTTAGACAGTACAAAAGCCCTAGACTATGCAGCTGTGAAGGCAACCATACAGGACAGATTAGGCCTCACTAAAGAGAACTATCGAAGGAAGTTTAGAGGCCAAACCTTTCAGAAAGGGGAAAGGCCAAGAGTAGTGGCTCAATGCCTGGGTGCAACAGCAAAATTTTCTGACAGGTCTGAACTGTCAAGCCTTACTTTCTTCTCAGTGCCAGAGCCAATCAACACTCAGGCACTGAGCAGAAAGTAAAGCAACAACAGCTCAGACTTGTTAGCAAATTTTGACCGCAAATGTGGCACAAAGAGGTTAGGGAATCACTCGGCATTTATAGAGACTCGCTCAGAGTGCTCATTTTAATATTAATGACCTCGTTGTACTACATTGCATGGAAGTATCGGAGACTACTAGAAAACTCTGAAAAGACCATGATAAGCCATTTTAATAATCTGCCGCTAAAATACATGCATGTTAAATCAGCTAGAACTGGTTTAGTGAGCACATTAAAGGCAGATTTTAGTTTTGAGAATCTGAGGTGATAGCTGGCCACACCTACAGGGGCACCACATACTCCTTTCCAATGTCTCATATACTCCTTAGAGTACACATGCCACGTGTTGAGAACCTATGTAGCAGGATACTTATTTATTTATTTAGATTTTTATCCGTTCTCCCAGTAGCTCAGAACAGTCTACAAGTAAACATACACAATGGAGTGTAATTGGACATATAAGATTATACAATAGATTTAAATGTTTGGACATACAAAACTGTGCAGCAGTTTAAATACAGGGAGTATACAGCAAATTAAGAGCAGTAGTTTAAATATAAGTAGTATAGTTTAAATACAAGTTATTTGAGTTTAAATACAATTTATTAGAGTATAGGCTGAGAGAGGACTATACCGAAATTTAGGGAAAAGATAGACAGGAGAGAGAAGAGTAGAGGTGGGCCTTAAGGGGAAGGGGTGAAGAATGAGGGTGACCTTTAGTTGAAGAGGAGGGTCTTTACCATTTTTCAGAATGTCATTAATGAGTTCTGTAATGAGTTGATTATTAAATCTTCATCTGGAGTGCTATTTTAAATACTTCTATTTTGTATAAAGACTTTCATGATAACGTCCCCCTCTTTAATTGCTAAAATAGTGTAGTGTTTGCAGGCTGGGGTTTTTGAGATTATCTTCAAATAAAGTAGACCAAGAGGCATCTTACCTGGGTCATGTGAGTTACAGCTATATCATTCCTCACAGTTATTTTCCCATCATTCAGATGAAATATGAAGAGCTTTTTCACTCCTGAGAGAAGCCTGAAATATGGACAGATAAAACAAGAAACATGTTTAAAAGTAAAATTTAATAAACAAAACACTTTCACAATGATGGAAAACAGTGATGATATACCAATAATCTTAAAGCATCTTTGGATCTTTGAGACGTGGTCGGCGTCCGAATTAAAGTGTGATCGGATATGTTACACCCTGAGGCAGCTTAATAGTGAAACGCTGGCCACCATTGGTGTACCGATCTCAGAAAAAGATAAGTTGATTTTTTCATCTGTTTTACACAATTTTTTCAAAGCAATTATTAATATAAGCACATTGCTTGGACCATCTCTCACAGGAGGTTTTCAGCCAGTGAAGTGATCGCTCTAACACCTTTATTCCACCTTTGTGGAGGTGGGAGGGCCCCTGTCTGAGGCTTTTTCCTCCGTCTATATTGGTCTTTTGCTTGTGCCTGTGCTTTAAGATTATTGGTATACCATCACTGTTTTCCATCATTGTGAAAGTGTTTTGTTTATCATCAATAGTTTTCACAATATCCGAGTGTTTTTGTTAAAAGTAAAATTTAAACCTTCCTTTTAATTTCTTTGAGTTCTGCTAGAAATAACCCAATAGTCTAGAATGTCTCACCTATTGCACTGGAATATACTTTAGGCAACAATGATAAAAGAAATGTTTCTTCAGATTATAAGTCTGTAGTATTGTGCTCACAGCTATAATTTATGTTAATAATAATACTTTCCTTATATTATTTAAAATATTATTGTGAAGTGCTCAGACCAAGTAACCCAAAATATAGTGAAGTCACTACAATGAGGTTAACAAGGGGACCATCATCGCCTTCACCTGTCCCCTGCCCTCCCTAGATGACCACAAACATTTTCAGATCAGTATAATTTGATGTACTTATCTGAATAGGAGGGTAGTTGGTTTCATTAGTACTCATTGGTGACTGTGCTCTTATAATGATTTTCCCAGGATATCCTCTTTGTGTGAACTTAGTGTACATTTCCATTAGCCTCTTTATTGAAATCCGATTCCTCTGAGCAGATTCTCCGTATACGGAGAAACTGCCCAGTAGGGATACTGTTTCTCAGTGCTCGAGGGTGAAAACTCTGGTATTGCAGTAATGTATTACGGTCTGACATTTTTTTGTGGAGAGTGGTGGAGATATGTTGATTTTGTTTGAAAATCTTTATGTTTAAGAAAGATATTTGATCCTTATCTGATTTGTATGTGAATGCTATATTAGCATCCACAAAAAAATGTCAGACCGTAATACATTACTGCAATACCAGAGTTTTCACCCTCGAGCACTGAGAAACAGTATCCCTACTGGGCAGTTTCTCCGTATACGGAGAATCTGCTCAGAGGAATCAGATTTCAATAAAGAGGCTAATTAAATGTACACTAAGTTCACACAAAGAGGATATCCTGGGAAAATCGTTAGAAGAGCTTGGAAAAGAGCTAAAAATTGTCACCGACCATGGTTAATGTTAAAAGATCAAAATAAACAAAAAGATCAGAATATCATTTGCGTTATGCCGTACACCAACAATAGCAACGCTATAAAACATATCATATTAAAACATTGGGCAATACTACAGTATTATCCAATACTACAAGAGTTGCCTAAATTTGCCTTTTCAAGAGCAAAGAATTTGGGAGAACAGTTAAAACATAATCTGCATAACCAAAGATCGGTGCCTAAGCTTTCTCATAAGCCCTGCGGTAAGTGCAAGGTCTGCCGGTATATATTGGAGGCCACCTTTGTGGAAATACCGTGCTCAGGTGGACGGCATTTTACTTTGAACACAGGGACCAATTGTGAATCCAGGGGGGTGATTTATTATATACAGTGCCCATGTAAAAAGATTTACATAGGGCAAATGATCCGAATGATTAAAACTCGGATCATCGAACATCTAAGTAACTTCAGGACAAGCTGAATTTCCGCCCCCCTGGTTTCCCATTGGCTGGAGCAGTCTCACTCATTAGAAGATCTGAGATACACGGTATTGATTCAAACACATAATGCTGAGGGTGATATATCCAAAGCATTAATACAAAAAGAACAACGCTTCATATATAATTGGCAGACCTTGGCTCCAAAGGGTTTAAATCTAGATATAGACTGGCTAGCAGTTTAAGAGTATGACTCCTTTTTCCAGTGGATTTAATTAAATTCAGAGTTGATTTCCGGTTGTTGTCTTGGCAGCTTCTTCCGGTTAGTTTGCTTTAAAAACCTACAAGCTAAGCAGAGAGATTCAGTTGGCCCGTTTGCTTTGAATGAATCTTGTCTCAGTGAGCCACCACCAGGTAATATAGGAACTTTAAGATCTTCTAAGATTAAGATTAAGTCAACACATTGGAACCTAGTTAATAGTACTCAGAACCATTAGAGTTAATTTGATATGTTATACTATGTTTTAAGTAGTTTGAATTGGGAATTTTGAACTTGATTTTTCCTTAGTGTCCCTCCCTGATGAAGAGGTGAAACTCGAGTCGGGGGGACGGGATTGGAAGTATGAATGAACAGTTCTAGAATTTTAACGGAGCATACGAGTTTTATCAGCACACAGTCACCAATGAGTACTAACGAAACCAACTACCCTCCTATTCAGATTATACTGATCTGAAAATGTTTGTGGTCATCTAGGGAGGGCAGGGGACAGGTGAAGACGATGATGGTCCCCTTATTAACCTCATTGTAGTGACTTCACTATATTTTGGGTTACTTGGTCTGAGCACTTCACAATAATATTTTAAATAATATAAGGAAAGTATTATTATTAACATAAATTATAGCTGTGAGCACAATACTACAGAGTAATTCTTGTCACAGAATACTAAGCTTTATCTCCCTATTAAGTAAGAAATTCAGATTATATATAACATCTAGCATTTGATCTCCCACCATGGAAAAAGATGGCTATTGGTTAAACAATTAACAGGTATACAATAAGCAATGAAATTATTCATGAGCAAAATTAATTATGATAAAGGATTGAGAAATTAGGTTCTTACCTGCTAATTTTCTTTTTTTTAGACTTTCTAGACTGGTACACTTCACTGATGAGTAATAGCTCATCATGACCAGCAGGTAGAGACTGAGACAAAACTTTTGGCTATAGTACTAATAGCTATGTTTCCCTCTAAATAACCAGTCTGTCGAATAGCCAAGCAGAACTAAGAAGCACTAATTATAATAGTAACAACACTCTGAACAGGAGGAGCAATTAACAGAGCAATACTGTTGGAAAGTGCATAAAGAAAACCTCTTCAGCAAAGATCCCCACAGGTCGCCAGCTGAGCAACAGCCACTGTTCTTTTCAATCTCCCCGGCCCTAGAAAAATACTAGAACCCGCAGAAAAATCCCACTCTTTACGCAAATCCTGAAAGAAAGACAGACAGGGTGGGGCCTGTACCGGTCTGGAGAGTAAAACAAAGAAAATTAGCAGGTAAGAACCTAATTTCTCATTCTTTAGCATCTCTCCAGACTAGTACAGTTCAATCATAGGACATATGAAAGCAGTACCCATCATGGTGGGACCCCCAGAGAGCTGCCACCAGAACACGCTCACTGAACACCACGTCTTGGTGCGGCTGAACGTCCACACGGTAGTGTCGCACAAAAGAATTCAAAGAAGACCAAACCACAGCTTTACAGATATTCACTGTAGGCACAAGAGAAGACTCAGCCCAAGAAGCTGCCTGACCCTGAATGGAATGAGCCATGAGAAATTCCAGAACAGGCTTCTTCTGCAGAAGGTAAGCGGAAGCGATAGTCTCCTTAATCCAGCACAATGGTAGCCTTGAAAGTGCTGTCCCCCTTACGAGGACCCGCTAAGAGGACAAATCTGATTTCCGGAACTCCTGCACCTGCTGTATGTAAGAGCGAAGGACCTGACAGACATTCAACTTGTGCAACTACCTCTGTTCCAAAGAGCACTCGGCAGAAAGGAAGGAACAGGCTGCAGCACAACCCACTCTCTATAAAACTCCAGGAAGAGAGGCCTACAAGAGAAAGCCTGCAGCTCAGAAACGCGACTTGGAGAAGTAATGGCCACCAGAAAAACCGCCTCAAGAGTAAGGTCCTTCAACGAGCAGGAACCCAGAGGCTCAAAGGGAGGGCGTACTAGCACGATAGGAACAGATTGAGATCCCAGGCCAGAACCTAAGGCCGCACTAGAGGCCGAAGCAATTTAGCCGCCCTCAAAAAGCGAACCATGTCCAGAAAAGACGTTAAACGCTTACCCTGCAGCAAAACGCAGACAAAGCTGCAAGCTAAACCCAGAGAGAAGTCCAGGCTAGGCCCCTATCAAGGCTATCCTGCAAGAACTCCAAGATGTGAGGCAAAAAGGTGCAAAAGGAAACCACTTTACACGTAGCATACAACTCTTCAAAAATATGCCATATTGCAGATAAACCTGAGAAGTGGAAAGCCTCAGGGACCCCCAAGTACATTAGATAGATTGTGAGCCCACCATGACAGATAGGTAAAAATGCATGAGTACCTGATTGTAAAACCACCTAGATAACCTTGATAGGCGGTATATAAAAACCTAATAAACTTGAACTTGAGATCACTTTATCTGAATAACCCTTCTTACCTAGGCATTCCCTCTCAAGAGCCAAGCAATGCGAAGAATGACTCTGCCCACCATCTGCCATGAAGGAAACACATATAGGAGGCCCGCCACTGGCCAAGGCTGTACCAGTGCATCCAGCCTCTCTGCTTCAACATCCCTGCGCTGACTGAAGAACCGGGGCACTTTGGCGTTGAAACTCATAGCCATCAGGTCCATGACCATCGGATCCTAAGACTGCACAATCAACTCGAAGGCTGTGGGACCAAAACACCGCTCTCCGGGATCTAGCGCGTGATGACTGAGGAAGTCCACCTGGACGTTCTCCACTCCTGCTATGTGGGAAGCTGAAATGTCCAAAAGATGAGTCTCTGCCCAAACCAGGAGCAGAGCAGCCTCCTACACCACTAGACCTGGATCCCCCCTGACGATTGACATAAGCCATCGCCGTGGCATTGTCTGAGAGAACCCGAACAGACTTGCCCATCAACGTCTGGAACACTAGCAACGCCAGCCAGATGGCTCTGGTCTCCAGAATATTGATCGACCAAAACACCTCCTCCAGAGACCAAATGCCCTGAGCTGAGCAACTAAGACACTGCATTCCCCAACTGAGGAAACTGGCGTCCAAGAAAAGCACTGTACACTGGGGCTGATCCAGACTCACTCCCTGCACTAGACTGGAAGACTGTAGACACCAATAGAGACTGTGACGAACTAACCCCTGGAGGGCAGAATATTGGAACTGGAGGCACTTCAAGCAGGGGAGGAGGGAAACAGAGATGCAGAGAACGTCCAGGCAGAGGAAGCAGAGAACAAGACAGAAGATACCATCGAGGAAGAAGTCTGAGAGCTGGAGAAGTTCATAGAGGAGGCATACAGGGAGGCCGTGGAAAATCACCAGCAACAGTGGAACTGCCAAAAGACACCTACAGAGAGTGTGGACCACCCGACAGACAACCACCAGGAAGAAATGGGTGATACAGTAACAAGAACGAAGGATACGGACCTGCGGCAGGAGAGATGGACATACACCAGGGACACGGACCTGAGACTGGAGAATCAGGAGAAGATAGAGAGGACAGCAATTGTCGTGGGCGACTCCATCATCAGACAAGTTGACAGCCACATAGCGGGAGGAAGACTTGGACAACGTTCTGGGGGAAGAGCAAGCTCTACAGGAAGGATGGACGTTCCGTCTCAGCAGAGACGGAACGAGGCTATTGCAAGCAACATCAAGAGAGAAGTGGACAAGTTTTTAAACTAGGAAGAAGGGGAAAGCCGACAGTCGACAGAGAGAGAGAGTCGATGGTTCGGGAACCAGTATACCCAGAGGATACCGTGAAAGAAGATAGAGGGAAAGACTCACTGGATTACAGGCAAGAGAGATCGAAAAGGACACAAGAGGGAAGGAAATGCAAGAAAGGAAAAAGCTGCAAACTCAAGTGTATGTACGCAAACACAAGGAGCCTTACAAATAAGATGGGTGAATTAGAAGCCATAGCACAAAAAGATAATGTTGACATCATAGGTATCACGGAAACATGGTGGACTGAGGAAAACGTCTGGGACACTGTGCTACCGGGATACAAACTATACCGCAGAGACAGAGTGGCTCAAAAAGGTGGTGGCATTGCCATATACGTCAAAGAGGAAATTGAATCTGCTGGAGAGAACACGCCACAACTGATAGATAAGTTAGAGTCTCTATGGGTCAAAATTCCAGGAACAAATGGCCTGGAAACGAAGATCGGCATCTACTACCGACTCCCAGGGTAGTCCAAAGAAATTGATGGAGAAATGACAGACGAGATTAAATGCAACTGCAAGGGAGGCAAAACAGTTATCATGGGTGACTTCAACTATCCGGGAATAGACAGGAATCTAGGCATCTCCGGCTGCATTAGAGAGACCAAGTTCTTGGATGCTGTAGGCGATTGCTTCCTGGAACAACTTGTCAAGGAAAATACTAGAGGAAATGCAATTCTGGACTTAATTCTAAATGGCCTGCGAGGACCAGCATAAAATGTAGAAGTAGAAGGGAAGCTGGGAAGCAATGATCACAATATGATCCGCTTTGATCTGGACGCAGGGGAGAAACATCGGTCCAAAACGACAGCCACGGCACTAAACTTCCGAAAAGGGAATTACAAAGGGATGAGACTCCTGGTAGGGAAGAAGATTAAGAAGAGGATAAGCACTGTAAAAACGCTAGAGCAAGCTTGGTCCCTTTTTAAGGACACAGTCACCGAGGCGCAAAATATTTATATACCGCGTATCAACAAGTGATCCAAGAGGAAAAAGAACAAAGAACCGGCGGGCTCACTGTAGAGGTGAAGGAAGCGATCAGAGACAAGAAAACTTCATTTAAGGAATGGAAAAGGTCAAAAACGGATGAAAACTGGAACAAGCACAAACAGCATCAATGCAGGTGCCACAAGGCGGTAAAAAGAGCCAAAAGAGACTACGAGGAAAAAATTGCCAAGGAGGCGAAAAACTCCAAGCCATTCTTTCAATATATTAAGGGGAAACGACCCGCAAAGGAAGTGGTGGGACCGTAGGATGACCATGGAATAAAGGGAGCACTAAAGGAGGACAAAGCAATCGCTGACAAACTGAACACATTTTTTGCATCTGTATTTACCGAAGAAGATGTACCCAGCATACCGGAACCCATCAGGCTATATGCTGGAAACGAAGACGGAAAGCTGACATGATTGACGGTCAGTCTAGAGGAGGTATGTAGGCAGATTGATAGGCTTAAGAGCGATAAATTCCCGGGACCGGATGGCATCCATCCGAGGGTCATCAAGGAACTGAAAGGGACCATAGCTGAACTGCTTCAACTAATAGCCAATTTGTCGATCAAATCGGGAAAGATTCCGGAAGACTGGAAAGTAGCGAATGTTACACCTATCTTCAAGAAAGGTTCGAGGGGAGATCCGAGGAACTACAGACTGGTGAGTCTGACCTCTGTACTGGGAAAGATGGTAGAGTCACTGATAAAGGACAGCATCATTGACCACCTTGACGGAAACAGGCTGATGAGGACCAGTCAGCACGGTTTTAGCAAAGGCAGATCGTGTTTGACGAACTTGCTGCACTTCTTTGAGGGAGTAAACAGACAGATAGACAAGGGCAATCCAGTCGACATTGTATATCTGGATTTTCAAAAGGCGTTCGACAAGGTTCCGCATGAATGACTACTTCGGAAAATTGCAAGCCATGGAATTGAGGGTGAAATACTCATGTGGATTAAAAACTGGCTGGAGCATAGGAAACAGAGAGTGGGGGTAAATGGACAATACTCGGACTGGAAGAGCGTCACCAGTGGGGTGCCACAGGGCTCGGTGCTTGGACCCGTGCTCTTTAACATCTTTATAAATGATCTGGACATAGGTACGATGAGCGAAGTGATTACTTTTGTGGATGATATGAAGTTATTCAGAGGAGTAAAGACGCAGGGGATTGCGAAGATTTGCAACGTGACATAATCAAGCTCGAGGAATGGGCATCGACATGGTAAATGAGGTTCAACGTGGATAAGTGTAAAGCAATGCATGTCGGTAACAAAAATCTCATGCACGAATACAGGATGTCCGGGGCGGTAATTGGAGAGACCTTCCAGGAAAGGGACTTGGGAGTTCTGATCGACAAGTCGATGAAGCCATCCACACAATGTGCGGCGGCAGCAAAAAGGGCAAACAGAAAGCTAGGAATGATAAAGAAAGGGATCATGAACAGATCAGAGAAGGTTATCATGCCACTGTACCGGGCCATGGTACGCCCTCACCTGGAGTACTGCGTTCTGCACTGGTCGCCGTACCTGAAGAAGGACACAGTACTACTCAAAAGGGTTCAGAGAAGAGCAACTAAGATTGTTAAGGGGCTGGAGGAGCTGCCGTACAGCGAAAGATTAGAGAATCTGGGCCTCTTCTCTCTCGAACAGAGGAGATTGAGAGGGGACATGATCAAAACATTCAAGGTACTGAAGGGGATAGACTTAGTTGATAAGGACAGGTTGTTCACCCTCTCCAAGGTAGGGAGAACAAGAGGGCACTCTCTAAAGTTGAAAGGGGATAGATTCCGTACAAACGTAAGGAAGTTCTTCTTCACCCAGAGAGTGGTAGAAAGCTAGAACGCCCTTCCAGAGGCTGTTATAGGGGAAAACACCCTCCAAGGATTCAAGACAAAATTGGACAAGTTTCTGTTGAACAAGAATGTGCGCTGGTAGGGCTAGTCTCAGTTAGGGTGCTGGTCTTAGACCAGAGGGCCGCCGCATGAGCGGACTGCTGGGCATGATGGACCACTGGTCTGACTCAGCAGTGGCAATTCTTATGTTCTTATGGGAGAGTCCAAATCGTGCACCTGGGTTGACCACCACTGAAGCAGAGCATGCTGAAGCAGACGCATGTGAGCCCAGGCCCACTGAACTACATCCAGAGAAGATGCCATTGACCCCAAGACCTGGAGAAAAACCTGCGCCCAAGGAAGCCATCAAAAGGCAAATTTGCGACTGTAACTTGACCACTCGGGCCAAGTTGTTGTCGAAAAGAACACCAAGATATTCTATGAGCTGAGATGGAGCCAACCGGCTCTTGGACAGGTTGACTACCCATCCCAACGACTGCAAGAACTCTACAACCCGAACCGTAACTCAGGAACTCTCATGAAATGACTTTTCTTGGATCAATAAGTCATCCAGATAGGGGTGAACCAGAATGCCTTCCTAGTGCAATGCCACCACCACGACCACCAAGGAGATATGAAGAATTAGCTCCTGGAGCACTTCCCGCTGAAAGATGCACACCACTGACGCATTCTCACTAGCTGATGGAACTGAAAGACTGCCACCAGAGGTATCCATCCCCCTGAGAGGATCCTGGAAGTCTCCCAAAGGGATCAGGTCCTCATCCAAAGAAAACAGTTCCTCGTACAATAAAACATCATGCCAAGAGAACCTCGGCCACTTGGACGAGAGGAGACGGGGACAAAACCAGCGCTGAGGGGGGCTGAACCAGTGTGGATGTGTAGGGAAACACACACCCTGACCCCTGGGCGGAAGTAGGATCCCCGGACACCTGAAGATAAGCCTTACACAAGGCAAAAACAAAATCAGGGGGGGAAAACTCCTGGCGGCCAAACCAGAGGACCTAGCAGAAACCTGCCCCAATCGCTCCAATACTGGGGGAAGGTCACCTGAGGCTGCAGACAAAATGGAGGTGCTTCCTGACCAAATTGGAGCAAAGCCTACCAAAAACCATGCCCCCAAGGCCTTTAGCAGCTGAGCAGTCTGAACCTTCATAGCTGCTAAAGCAGGCAAGCCTGCAGCAGCAGTAAGAGAAACCTTATTTCCCTGACCATTGGCAGCTGAGGAAATCCTGTGTGGATGTCGGGGGAAGCCCGGGCTTCCCCACTGTCAGCTGCTGGCGCACAAGATACTCATGAAGGGGAACCTTGCTCGCTGGCACCCAAAGCCAATGAGGATTCCCCTTCATGGCGGCCTGCACACTGTGAGCACAGGCCGGCCAAAGCTTCCTCGCGGCTAGAACACAATGAGCATTTTTTTCCTTTAAAAGTGCTCATTGCACAATACACAATCTAGCTAAAAGAATAGGTGCCGGTTAACAATAAAAATAGAAGTACACTGAATAGAGGGCTCTTCAGACCGGCACTGTGTCAGGATTTGTTTTTTCAGAACAGACTCCATTGGCTGTCTAAGCCATACGCCTTGCCAGGCTTATAGTTGAGGAACCTCTAGAAAAATTTAGGGAAAAGTGGAGGAAGGGGGGAAGGAGTCAACTCGTGACCCGTTGAGTGTGACAATCCCTCCAAGCTCAGTCCAGCACCAGACGGGGACAAGGAAATTCCAACAGCCCTACACTAACCAAGAAAAGACTGGCACAGCTGCTGGAGACCACCTGCTGGAGACTGAGCACAGACTGTTATTTAGAGGGAAGCACAGCTATAAGTACTACAACCAAAAGTTTTGTCTTAGTCTCCACCTGCTGGTCATAGTGAGCTATTACCCATCAGTGAACTGTACCGTTCTGGAAAGATGCTAAAGAAGATTTTGTTACATAAACCAATTGTTTCCATTTATGAATACATTTACATCAGGGATCTCAAAGTCCCTCCTTGAGGGCCGCAATCCAGTCGTGTTTTCAGGATTTCCCCATTGAATATGCATTGAAAGCAGTGCATGCACATAGATCTCATGCATATTCATTGGGGAAATCCTGAAAACCCGACTGGATTGCGACCCTCAAGGAGGGACTTTGAGACCCTTGATTTACATGGATGTAAAGATTTGAAAACAATGTATTCATATTTCTTATAAAGTAGGAATTCCTATAAAGTAGTATTCCACCATTTAAAAATCGACAATGCTGAACTATCAATTTCAAAGCTACAAGTATTAAGAAATCTTTTCATCAGAAAGAGGTGTTTCTAAAGAAACAGATTTCCAAATAATATGTTTGAAGCATAGTGGTTCTGAAAGATGCAGCATTTTAGAAATTTTAAGTCAAATGTCTGACCAAAAGAAACATACATAGCTACATTCAAATAAAAGATGTTTGCAAATACCAGACATGGATTTACAAGACCAACAAGTGATCATTGGAGCTAATAACACATTTAAATGATTTGACAGGTGTTCAATAAGACCTATGTTGAAGTAAATACATAGTTTGAATCATAGAGGCTGATAGTGAGGACCTAGGTCCAAATAGCCAAAAGGTTGTCCACTGCTTCTCTGTCAATTCTTTACCTACAGTATGCTACATGAAGAGAGTATGTAAATCTAGTAAAGGAGAATTAAGATCACGTTTTGATTCCTTAAGCATTGTTTTACTCAAAATCTGATGAAAAATTGAGAATCAGGAAGATGGAATTTCTGTTGAAGTGAAAAAGTTTTAAATTGTTGATACCAGCTACTATTAATAATTAATACTGAAAAATAAAAGCATGCATGAGAGACCAGGGGGAGTGGTAAGATAGCGGCGGTGTGAGAAGCCGATAGCGAGATGCAGGAAGAACCATTCATCACTGGTATTCTCTAGTGATTCTTCTTACCATTTGCCTGAACTGTGTGGTTTCAGCATTGCTAATATGCTGCATTTGAAGAAGTGGATAGGGCCATACACTCGCCAGCACTGTCTTCTACCCCAGTACAGCAGACCGTTGATCACTTTTTCGCAGCTTTGCCAGCAGTTGCTCAATCTTCTAAAGGATTGGACTGCCCGGCGTCGGGGAGAGGTTTGGGAGAGACTTCTACCCTTTTGGGTTTTGAGACATCATTATCTCCTCCGGCACCTCTTAACCCTCCATGTCCAGCCACAGCTGGGGCACTGGAGCAGGAGACATGCGATCCTGGAATTGGATATATGAGGTCTCCCAGCGAGGGCACAGTGTCAGCGACAGAAGAGCTGATGTCTACCATCAAGAGAATGGAGATTACACCCGCTCCCACAGAGGCTTCCCTAATTGACATCTGGCTGCTCCTTCAACATATGGAGACTAAAGTGACAAAATCTATGGAAGAGGTATCAAAAATTACTGCTAGATACTTTAACTAAAACTATAGATTCAATGAAAACTGATTTTTCAGACCAGGCCAGGCAAACACAGGAAGATATACATCATTTGCAGCAGTCTAAATTAGCAACAATTAAGGACAATACCTTAATACATAGAAAATCGGAACAAATGGAAAATTTTAAACGTAGGATAAATCTTCGGCTCCTGAATTTTCCATTGGCCCCAGGCGAATTACCTATTGATTTTCTTAAGAGATATTTGATTGAGAATTTAAAAATTTCCCCAAACAATAATCCTCCTATCAACAAGATCTATTATTTGCTAAATAGAAAGATTCCTCAAAAGGAATTGGGAAAAAAGAATGGAAGAGAACCAGATTATTTTGAAAATGTGTCTGCTCTTCTTGAACAAACTTTAACAGCTGATATTGATAATGAAATCTTTGTTTTTGAGCAGGACGTTAATATGATTTTGAAATTATACTTTAAGAATTCTCAAAAATTATTTGAGGATCAAAAAATTTGGATATACCCAGATGTCTCCAAGACTACTCAAGAGTGAAGAAAAGATTTTCTTTCTTTATGTCAGGAGACAATTAAGTTGGGTGCTACGTTCCTCTTAGCATATCCCTGTAAATGCCTGGTTAGGTACTTGGGAATTAAGTATACCTTTCTTTCTCCAGACCATTTGAAAGAGTTCCTAGATGTCAAGAAAATTATTAAGGAATGATTAATAAGTCGTTTTAGTGCATGCTAATGCGTCCATAAGAACATAAGAATTGCCTTTGCTGGGTCAGACCAGTGGTCCATCATGCCCAGCAGTCTGCTCATGCGGCGGCCCTCTGGTCAAAGACCAGCGCCCTAACTGAGATTAACCCTACCAGCGTATGTCCTTATTTAGCAGGAACTTGTCTAACTTTGTCTTGAATCCCTGGAGGATGTTTTCTTCTATGACAGACTCTGGAAGAGCGTTCTAGTTTTCTACCACTCTCTGGGTGAAGAAGAACTTTCTTACGTTTATACGAAATCTATCCCCTTTTAACTTTAGAGAATGTCCTCTCGTTCTCTTTACCTTGGAGAGGTACTAAGTCTATCCCCTTTAGTACCTTGAATGTTTCAATCATGTCCCTTCTCAATCTCCTCCGTTCGAGGAAGAAGAGGCCCAGTTTCTCTAATCTTTTGCTGTACGGCAGCTCCTCCAACCCCTTAACCATCTTCGTCGCTCGTCCATAGACTATAATGGACGCATTAGCGTTTAGCATGCATTAAAAATGGCTAATGCGTCTTAGTAAAAGGATCCCTAAGTCTTTTTTGGAAATATTTATACTTAATTTTTCTCTCCTAAATAAGTTAAGACCAGTCCCCCAATATTGTTGTCTAAGATTTGGTTATATTGTAAAATTTGTTTTCTTAAATTCTTTGAATTGTTTTGTGTTACATGGAGCATGATGTATTCTTGTGAAATTAATATGAAAAGTAATAAATAAAGAAAATAAAAGCATGCAAGGTGATACAAGGAGATTAACTTTAAAATTATTTGGGGTAAATGAGACAGGTGAATTGTGGAACTGTCTGTAAAAGGTTATTTTAAATTGGCTATGATAGAATCAAACTCAATAATAATATTAAAGTTTATAAGCTGAAATTCTCATAAAAACATGCTGACAAAGGAAAAGCTTATGTTAAGAATGTACAGGGATTAATTTGTGTTTGGTATATGGAGTGATTGTGATAATAAGATCCCATTGTGGGGTAGGCAGATGCATGGAAATGAAAAGGGTTGGGTATAGGTTTTCCCAGAAGAACAGGAAACTTGGACTTTAATTTTTTTTGTTGTTGTTGTTTATTTTTTTATTTATTTAAATATAACAATTATAATACATACAGTAATCTAAAGCAATATGAATCCACATCAAGGAAGAGAAAGAGGTCATTCTTGAACATACATAACCAACAAATAAAAGGAATAAAAAAAGCCTATATATCTCTATTTTAAGTTTTAGTTTGAACACCCGTTTCCCTATTTATCAAGAATCTTTCTAACTGATCAGGTTCAAAAAAGGCATATGACATATTTGAATAAGTAATCATACATTTAAAAGGAAATTTTAAGAAAAAAGTTGCTCCCAATGATAATACACGAGATTTGTTTTGAAGAAATTGTTTCCGCCTAAACTGGGTAGTTCTGCAAACGTCTGGAAACATTTGCAGTTTCTGCCCACAAAAGAGGAAATCTTTTTTCAAGAAATAATTTTTCAACACCATACTTTTACAATTCTCTGAGGCAAAGGTAACCAAGAGGGTGGCATGATCTGAAATATCTTTGTAACTTGTTTCAAGAAATAATGTTAAATTTTCCAATGGATCTTTCCTTCTGGTTAGATTCATAGGATGTACCATCCTCTTGGTTAACCAATCCCCTCATTGGGATATAGAAACATCTATTCAAGATAATAGTTTCAGCATTGCCTAATTGTAGAACCTCTTTAAAATATTTTCTAAGTAGTATCTCAGGAGAGAGCAATGAGCATTTTGGGAAATTCAAAATTCTCAGATTAGAAGCTCTCATATGATTTTCCATAATCTCACACTGTCTGTGCAACCAAAGACTATCCTTGATTGCAGAGGTACTAGTTTGTTGTAGAGTACCCATCTGAGATTTTTTTAACTGCTCCTTCCAACTGAATAATTTTTTCATCCTTTTTTCCAATTTAGACACAACTTGATCTGAAAAAACACAAAGCTTTTGTACTGGACCCTGTAGTAAAGCTTCAGACCTTTTAACCACTGTCCATATATCTTTTAAAGTTATATTCTGAGAAATTTCCTCATTAGACAAGTTCCCAATAGAAAACTCAACTGGTTGGATTTTATTACACTCTAATGGGGAGAGTGAAGAGGCACTTCTGCCTGGGAGAGAGGAGAGGCCCGGTGGCTTTGCAGCTTTTTTCATCCTGTCAGTAGTTCCTGACTTCCCTGTGCTGATTTCAAGGAGCGGGGCTATATCAGAGTTAAGAACTTGCCACTTCCTGTGGCTGTTGGAGAGTGAAGAGGCACTTCTGCCTGGGAGAGAGGAGAGACCCGGTGGCTTTGCAGCACTTTTCATCCTGTCAGCTGTTCCCAACCTCCCCATGTTGATTTCAGGGGGCGGGGCTACATTGCAGTTAAGAACTTGCCCCTTCCTGTGGCAATTGGAGAGTGAGGAGGTACCGTATTTTCACGTAGATAACGCGCACCTGTGTAAAACGCGCACATGGGTATAGCGCGCGGAAAATACAAATTTATGTACAGAAATTTTTATATACCGCGCATGCTGCCCGACTCTCCCGTCGCCACCCGACTCTCCTTTCGCCCGCCCCGACTCTCCACTGGCCACCCCAACTCTCCTTTCGCCCGCCCCGACTCTCCTCTCCCCCTTGAAGTTCTGTTCCCACCCTGAAAGCCTGAGGCACATGGGCCCAACCCGACCATGTGCCCAAGGCCCAGCCCCCAGGAGGGACCTAAGGCTCCCGGGCCTATTCTGATTGGCCCAGGCGCCTTAGGCCCCACCAGTAGGCGGAGCTTTGGGACGGATGGGCCAATCCGGCCTCATTCCATCGTTGGCTGCCTGCCGGGCAGGCGGGTTTGGCTCCCCTCAGTCCGGCCAACTACACAAAGGTACGGGGAAGGGGGGTGGGGATGTCGTGGGGTGTCGGCCAGGGGGATCGCGGGTCGGCTGGGGGGGCAGTCGGAGGTTCTTGGGGGGGGCGGTCGTTGGGGGGAGGGGGGTTTGCGTCGAGGGCAGGAGGGCCTGGGATCCCTCCTGCCTGTAATGTAGTGTGGGGTGGGGGTAGGGGGTCGCCGTGGCCAGGAAGGTTTGGGCTCCCTCCTGGCCCGATATTGTCAGGGAGTTGGGGAGTCGGCGGGGCAAGAGGGCTTGGGCTCCCTTTTGCCCCGATCGTGTCGGGGGGGGGGGCAAGAGGGCTTGAGCTCCCTCTTGCCCCGATCGTGTCGGGGGTGCCGCAGTTGGCTGGGGCAAGAGGGCTTGAGCTCTCTCTTGCCCCAATCGTGTCGGGGAGTCGGCGGGGCAAGAGGGCTTGACGTTAGAGAAAGAGCGAAGCGCTGGAAGAGGAAGCAGCGCAGGCGCAGGGCTCACGGAAGGGCCGGGACCGCCAAGAGAAAGCAGCAGGACACCGGTAGGAGCTTCTACATGATGGGGGGGGGGGTCGGGAGGCTGTGGGGGTGCGAGCGGTCCTACAGGGTGGGGGTGCGGATGGGAGTGCGTGCGAGCAGTCCTTCGGGGTGGGGGTGCGGGCGAGCGGTCCTTCGGGGTGGGGGTGCGAGCGGTCCTGCGGGGGGGGGGAACTATGTAAAAAAAATTTTGTACAACGCGCTCACGCGTATAATGCGCAAGGTTATGCGCGATTTGTAAAAACCACGTATAACGTGCGCGTTATATGCGAGAAAATACGGTACTTCTACCTGGGAGAGAGGAGAAACCCGGTGGCTCTGCAGCACTTTTCATCCTGTCAGCTGTTCCCAACCTCCCCATGTTGATTTCAGGAGGCGGGGCTACATTGGAGTTAAGAACTTGCCACTTCCTGTGGCTATTGGAGAGGTACTTCTACCTGGGAGAGAGGAGAAACCCGGTGGCTTTGCAGCACTTTTCATCTTGTCAGCTGTTCCTGTCTTCCCCGTGCTAATTTCAAGGGGCGGGGCTACATCGGAGTTAAGAACTTGCCACTTCCTGTGGCCCCTTTGGAGTCCTGGTGGAGTTCCATTGCAGTAGAGAAAATGGATTGAGAAATTTGCCTATTTTTTGTTCCTGTTGTGAGTATGAGGAAGCGTAAGGTAAAGCCTAAATTATTACCAACTCTCCCAGGCCCTATTGAGAGACACTTAGTTTTGGCATCTAAGCCTACTCCTTCATCTCCTATCACAGGAAATGTATCGGCTGATTCATTAAGTTCTGGGGAAAGAATTTCCCCGGGTCCACCTGTTTCCTGTTTTTCTCCAGAGGAGACTTGTCCTAATGGTAGTTTTCCTTTTGGAGAAAACACAGCTTCAGACCTATTGGTACAACAACCACAGATAAAATCCCCATTAGAGTGTAACTTGAACTTTTAAAGAGAGGCCTTAAAAAGGAAATCTATTTCCTATAGATTAAAACACAAAGCTACTTGTGAAAGTTCATGCAGAGGTTTTGGGTATGGGAGAGGTGAATCACTGCCACCTGCTGGGTTTAAAAGTTGGGCTTAACATTAAGGGCTCCTTTTACAAAGCTACGCTAAACCGCCGGCCGCGCTAGCCGCTACCGCCTCCTCTTGAGTAGGAGGTAGTTTTTCGGCCAGCGCAGGGGTTAGCACGTGATGAAAAGTTGTGCGTGTTAAACCCGCTAGCGCAGCTTTGTGAAAGGAGCCCTAAATTTAGGATTTAAATATAAAGTGACGTTAGGTATTCCTGGGAAGGAAGTCATGTGTTCAATTATGCCATTGTATTATAAAGTATGGTAATTGTTACAATGATTTTAGCCCTCCTTTGGAGAGCACAGAAAGCACAGTTACTTACCGTAACAGGTGTTATCCAGGGACAGCAGGCAGATATTCTCACATGTGGGTGACGTCATCTACGGAGCCCCAGCGCGGACAGCTTTTCAAGCAAACTTGATTGAAGTTTCAAGTTTGCTACACTGCACCACGCATGTGCATGCCTTCTTGCCCACTAGAGGGCGCATCCCACCTCGTGGTCCTCAGTTCCATAACTAGCAAAGAAGCCATCCTCGGGGAGGCGGGCGGGTTGTGAGAATATCTGCCTGCTGTCCCTGGATAACACCTGTTACGGTAAGTAACTGTGCTTTATCCCAGGACAAGCAGGCAGCATATTCTCACATGTGGGTGACCTCCAAGCCAACCAAAAAAGGGCAGGTGGGAGGATGGCAATTTAAGAAAACAGATTACGTAACACCGACTGGCCAAACCGGCCGTCGTTTCTGGACAAAGTGTCCAGACAGTAGTGAGAGGTGAACGTATGAACCGAAGACCAAGTGGCAGCTTTACATATGTTCTCCATAGGAGTGGAACGGAGGAAAGCAACCGAAGCTGCCATCGCCCGGACCTTATGCCCCGTGACTCGACCGGGGGGCGGAAGACCAGCCTGAGCGTAACAAAAAGAAATACAAGCAGCTAACCAGTTGGACAAGGTGCGCTTGGAAACAGGGTGTCCTAAACGATTAGGATCAAAGGACAAAAACAATTGAGGAACCTTCCTATGAGACCTGGTACGTTGGAGATAGAAAGCCAACGCCCTCTTACAGTCAAGCGTGTGGAGCGCCATCTCGCCAGGATGGGAGTGGGGCTTAGGAAAGAACACAGGAAGGACAATGGACTGATTGAGGTGGAAATCAGACACAACCTTAGGTAAAAATTTAGGATGGGTGCGGAGAACCACCTTGTCATGATGGAACACAGTGAAAGGCGGATCCGCAACCAAAGCTTGCAACTCACTAATCCGTCGAGCAGATGTGAGAGCAATCAGAAATACCAGCTTCCAAGTAAGGAATTTCAGGAGAGACTTGTCGATAGGCTCAAAAGGAGGTTTCATCAGTTGAGCTAAGACAACATTCAAATCCCAAACGACAGGAGGGGGCTTCAGAGGGGGACAAACATTGATAAGACCCTTCATGAAACGCGTCACCAGAGGATGAAGCGAAAGAGAACGACCATCCAAGTGCCGATGAAAAGCCGAAATGGCACTGAGATGTACCCGGACAGATGTGGTCTTCAGGCCGGAATTAGACAAATGTAACAAATAATCCAGTACCGAAGACACCGGGACCGAATCCGGATCCAGATGACGCAAGGAACACCAGGAAGAAAACCTGGTCCACTTCTGGGAATAACAAAGCCTGGTCGAGACCTTGCGCGAGGCTTCCAAAACTTCCCGCACCGACCGTGAAACCTGGACCGAAGTCAAGGGGAAAGGAACCAAGCGGTCAGGTGTAACGACTGAAGATTGGTATGTAACAGTGAACCCCGACTCTGAGATAGCAGAGAGCGAAACACAGGCAGAAGCAGAGGCTCCCTGACACTGAGTTGAAGAAGCAGGGAGAACCAGTGTTGATGAGGCCACCGAGGTGCAATGAGAATCATAGTGGCCCTGGAGGATCTGAGACGAACCAACGTCCTCAAGATCAGGGGAAAAGGAGGAAACGCATAAAGGAACCTCCCCCCCCAGTCGAGAAGGAAAGCGTCCGCTTCCAGACGGTCCGGGGAGTACATCCGAGAACAATACAGGGGTAGTTTGTGAGTCTCCGGGGAGGCGAACAAGTCCACTTGCGGAGTCCCCCAGCGGTCAAAGACCTCGCGCAGGACTCTGGAGTTGAGAGACCACTCGTGCGGCTGGAGAAGCCGACTGAGTTTGTCTGCCAAGCAGTTCTGTTCCCCCTGTATATAGACCGCCTGTAGGAAGATGTTCTGGGAGAACGCCCATTCCCAAAGGCGCAGAGCTTCCCGGCAAAGGGACCAAGAGCCCGTCCCACCTTGCTTGTTCACATAATACATGGCCACATGGTTGTCCGTTCGCACGAGGACCACCTGGTCGCGGAGCAGGTGGCAGAAAGTACGAGCCGCCAGAAAGATGGCGCGAAGCTCCAACACATTGATGTGTCAGCGTTGGTCCTCCACCGACCACAGGCCTTGGGTCCGCAGACCATCGAGATGGGCCCCCCACGCGTACTCCGAGGAGTCCGTGGTCAGAACCTTGCGAGGGGGAGGAATGAGAAAGAGCAAACCCCCAGAAAGATTCGAAGAGTCTGTCCACCAACGGAGCGAGCGTCTCAAAGAAGGAGTCACCGTTATGCGAGAAGAGACCGGATCGCACTCCTGGCGCCACTGAGAGGCCAGAGTCCATTGAGGAATTCTCATGTGCAGCCTGGCGAACGGCGTGACGTGGACCGTCGAAGCCATGTGGCCCAGAAGCATCATCATGCGCTGAGCCGACACCATCGGTAGCTGAAGGATCAGCCGACCCAACCGAACCAAGGCCTCCAACCGCGGAGGAGGGAGGAATGAACGGAGGCGAACAGTGTCCAGCACTGCGCCAATAAACTGAAGTGATTGGGTCGGGCATAAATGGGACTTGGGAAAGTTCACCTCGAACCCCAGTCATTGCAGGAAGGCGATAGACTGTAGGGTCGCTGAGATAACCCCTTCCCTGGTCGGGGCCTTGATCAGCCAATCGTCCAGGTAAGGGAAGACCTGAAACCCCCAAGACCTGAGTGCGGCAGCAACTACCACCATACACTTCGTGAAGACTCGAGGGGACGAGGCCAGGCCGAAGGGGAGGTCTCTGTACTGTAGGTGCAGCTCGCCCACCTGGAACCGTAAGAATTTGTGGAAAGCGGGATGCACCGGAACATGGGTGTACGCTTCCTTCAGGTCCAGGGAGCACATCCAGTCCCCTTCCTCCAAGAGAGGATATAATACCGGAAGTGACAGCATCCGGAACTTCTCCTGTACCAGGAATTTGTTGAGCTTCCTGAGGTCTAGAATGGGGCGCAAGTCCCCGGTCTTCTTTGGGACCAGAAAATAACGGGAGTAAAACCCCCGCCCCCGCTGGTCGGACGGTACAGGTTCCACCGCCCGAAGCCTCAACAAGGCCCTGGCCTCGGCCAAGAGGACAGGGAGCTGGGTCCGGTTGTATGGGCAAGCCCCCAGTTAATGTTCCGGCGGTGTAGCGCAAAAGTTGAGCGAGTAGCCCTCTGAGATGGTGCGGAGCACCCAAGCGTCTGATGTTATCTCGGTCCAGGCCGTGTAAAAGGACCGGAGTCGACCCCCAATGGGAAGGGGGTCCGGCGCGATGGCGGAGGGGGGCCGGCCCCATCCGCCCATCCTGTCAAAAGGACGGTGCGGGCTTGGCAGGACCCTGCGGTGGAGTTTTGGCTTGTCCCTCTCTGCCCTGCCTAGGGGGGCGCCGAGGCGGTGGCCTAGAAAAAGCCGGAGTCGACTTTTAAGGGTACCTCCTCGGGGGAGGCCGGAACGGTTTCTGAGGCGTGGCTCGAGGTTTCGGACGGACCAAGGAGGCTAACGAGCGCTCCTGTTCCGAGAGCCGTTTGGTCGCCGCCTCCAGGGATTCATCGAATAATTCGGACCCCACACAAGGCAGGTCCGCAAGGCGTTCTTGCAGGTTTGGGTCCATATCGAGGGTGCGTAGCCACGCCAACCGGCGCATGGCTACCGCAAAGGCCGACACCCTCGATACCAACTCAAACGTGTCATATACCGAATGAAAGAGGTACAACCTCAGCTGAGACAGGTTGGACACAAACTTGTCGAACCCCTCCTTGCGGGAGTCCGGCAGGGCCTCACAATATTGGGGCAAATCCTTTATCATGCCACCTAAATAAGAGGAATAGGTAAAGGCATAATTTAACGCCCTGGATGCCATGAAGGAATTGGCATAGAGGCGGCGACCAAACTTGTCAAGGGTCCGACCCTCCCTGCTGGGCGGGACCGCCGCAGAAACCCGGGAGGGCTGTGTCTTTTTGAGGGCAGACTCAACCAGCAGAGACTGGTGGGAAAGTTGAGCCTTCTCAAACCCCTTGGGCGGTATCGACCTGTACTTGGACTCCATCTTAGACGGCACCGCTGCGACTGTAAGAGGGGAAGTCAACTTCCGAAGCAAGGTCTGATGAAGGACCTTATTTAGGGGAAGCCGAGGGGATTCCCTTGGGGGAGCAGGGAGGTCCTGCTCCTCGAGGTACTCCTTGGTATATTGTGACCCCGCCATGAGGTCAAGTCCCAAGGCACGCGCCATGTCCTGCACAAAGCCAGAGAAGGAGGACTGTCTGGCCGGCGGGGAGGGGGTTCTCGACCTCTCCGCCGAACAAAAGGGGGAGGGCTCGTGAGAATACCGTGGCTCCCTCCCGGAACCCGAGCCCCATGAAGCCAAATCCAAGGGTCTCGAGGGGGTCGGGGAACGTCTCCACCTCGAAGAGCCCCTAGGAGACGTCCCAGGCGTCCGAGGGACCGAGGTACGCCCCCTTTTCCTCGGCGAAGAGTCCCGAGAAAACCCCTTTCGCAGGAGAGCGGAGAAGCCTCGGGTTGTCGAGACGAAGCTCCGAAACCCTCAAGGCCTCGCCCCCGAGCGGCGAGGAGCGACCATGTCGCCGAGGAGAGCCTCGCGAACGCTTCGGCTTCCTCGGGTGACGCCTCGCCCGAGGCCGGCCCGAGGGCGAGGAACCTCGGGAGGACCTCGAGGAGGAGGAGGAGGAGGAAATCCGTCTCACCCTGCGCACCTTGTCCCGGGGCCGAACGCTGCTCTCAGGCGGGGCCCCCGAGGTCGAGGTCGAGGGCAAGGTCGAAGCCGAGGTCGGCGGTGCCCCGGTCGCCGAGACCGAGAGAGTCAAGACCGAGGTCGCCGAGGTCGGAGCCCCCGAGGCCAAAGCAGTCGAGGTCGCAGCCCGCTGCAGTTGTTCGAGGGCGCCAGACAGCTCCGAGGAAATCAATGCTCGGAGCAGGTCCTGGAACGCCGGGATCCCCACCATGGTAGGCAGGTCCGAGGCCGGGGGATGCTCCCTGGAGGGTGACCTCGGTCTCGAGTATTCCCTCGGGGCATGAGTGGCCGGAGTCCTGGGCGGGGCCGAGGACAACCCACCCGCCGCAGTGGAACTCGAGGATGGCTTCTTCGACGACCCTGGAGTCGGGGATGGAAAAGAGGACTTACCCGAGGCAGGTTTCGTCGGGGGCGTCGGCTTCGAAGTCGAGGTCGAGGCACGCGGCGACGCCGAAGGCGCCGAGGTCAAGGCCTGGGCCAAAGCCGAGGCCGAAGTCGAGGCCTTTCCGGACGCGGAGTCAACTGAAAAAAGCTCCGCCATCCTGGCGCGGCGTCGACGAAGCGCTCTTGCCTGAAGGGTGGAACACCTATCGCAGGAATTAGTCGGGTGTTCGGGTCCAAGGCAGAACAAGCACCACCGGTGGGGGTCAGTGATAGAAAGCAACCGCTCACACCGGGTGCATTTCTTAAAGCCCGTCGAGGGACGGGACATGAAAAAGAAGTGGCCGGGAACGATCGAGGTCCCGCGGCCGCAGCTCCCGGGAGCCCCCGGAGCCGAACGGATGGAAACAAAACTTTTTTTTTTTTTTTCGACGAAAAAACGACGGACTAACCGAAAAAACAACAAATAAAGCAGAGCGACCAAGCTAACAAACCCAGACGTGGTGTCAGAAGGCTGAAAATCAAGAGCACAATTTCCACAGGGCTTCTGGCTCCGCGGAAGAAACTGAACTGAGGACCACGAGGTGGGATGCGCCCTCTAGTGGGCAAGAAGGCATGCACATGCGTGGTGCAGTGTAGCAAACTTGAAACTTCAATCAAGTTTGCTTGAAAAGCTGTCCGCGCTGGGGCTCCGTAGATGACGTCACCCACATGTGAGAATATGCTGCCTGCTTGTCCTGGGATAAAATTGTATTTATTGGCTCTCCCCAGACATGAAAAGCATTAATAAACATATATTTGATTATTACATGGCTTATTTTCATGTCTGTTATTTGAATTCACAGAACGCAGTCTCTAGCTTAATCATGTTGGGATAGAGAGTCCATTCTGGCAATTATTTTGGCCCCGCTGTTCAAGTCTCCCAGCCTGGCTTGAACATTGGTGACCACCGACATGTAGAGGGGATTCTGTCTTCCCCTGGAACTTGAATTGGCTAGCCATATTGTGTGCAGTAATTCACTCCAGAGATTAGATTTTGGAGCTGAATTAGCAAAAGTGCTCCAAAGTAAGGTTTTTCAACCTTTTCAGGGCATGTGTGAGGCAAGAAATTGTAGTGAAGAGAGAGTTTGTACAACTGCCGCAGGTCCTGACTACCTCCAGAGAAGGCTTCATGAAGGGATTTTGTAATAGTTTGACGGCTTCATTGACTTGTCTACAAGTACTCCCAAATCTCTTTTTCTTGGGGCTCTCTCCAAGTACAGCACCGGATATCCTGTATTTGTGCATATGATTTTTGCTACCTACATGCATCACCTTGCACTTATCCACGTTGAACCTCATTTGCTACTTCGTGGCCCATTCCTCGAGTGTGTTTATGTCTCGTTGTAGGTCTTTGCAATCATTACTCTGAACAACTTTGTATCGTCCGCAAATTTAATCACCTCACTCGTCGTACCAATTTCCAGGTCGTCTATAAATATGTTGAAGAGCACGGGCCCGAGCACCAAACTCTGCAGCACTCCAATCGTGATGCTTTTCCAGTCTGAGTATTGTCCATTTACCCCCACTCTGTTTCCTATCCACCAACTAGTTTTTTACATAGTAGACGATGGCAGGTAAAGACCCGAATGGTCCATCTAGTCTGCCCAAACTGATTCAATTTAAATTTTTTTTTCTTCTTCTTAGCTACTTCTGGGCAAGAATCCAAAGCTCTACCCAGTACTGTGCTTGAGTTCCAACTACTGAAGTCTCCGTCAAAGCTCACTCTAGCCCATCTACACCCTCCCAGCCATTGAAGCCCTCCCCAGCCCATCCACAACCAAAAGGCCATATACAGACACAGGCCGTGCAAGTCTGCCCAGTACTGGCCTTAGTTCTTCAATATTTACTATTATTTTCTGATTCTAGATCCTCTGTGTTCATCCCACGCTTTTTTGAACTCCGTCACCATTTTCATTTCCACCACCTCTCTCGGGAGCACATTACAGGCATCCATCACTCTCTCCGAAAATAATTTCCTTACAATGCTCTTCAGTCTCCCACCCCTCAGCCTCAAATTATGCACTCTGGTTTTACCATTTTCCTTTCTCTTGAAAAGATTTTGTTCTACATTAATACCTTTCAATTACTTGAACGTTTGAATCAAATCTCTGGTCCCTCCTATCCTCTAGGGTTTACATATTCAGGGCTTCCAGTCTCTCCTCATACGTCTTTTGACGCAAACCTCCTATCATTTTCGTTGCCCTCCTCTGGACCGCTTCAAGTCTTCTTATTTCCATCGCCAGATACAGTCTCTAAAACTGAACACAATACTTCAAGTGGGGCCTCACCAACAACTTGTACAGGAGCATTAACACCTTCTTTCTTCTACTGCACCAGCCACCGCCTTGTACTGTTTTTTCACCTTTAGATCTTCAGACACTATCACCCCAAGGTCCCTCTCTCCTTCCATGCATATCAGCCTCTCACCTCCCAGCATATACAGTTCCCTCTGATTATTAATTTCCAAATGCATTACTCTGCATTGAATTTTAGTTGCCAGATATTAGACCATTCATCTAATTTTTGCAGATCCTTTTTCATGTTTTCCACTCCCTCCTCAGTTATAAATCTTGGTATCATCCACAAAAAGGCAAACCTTACCTTCTATCCCTTCAGCAATGTTACTCACAAATATATTGAACAGAATCGGCCTCAGCACCGAACCCTGAGGGACTCCACTACTCACCTTTCCTTCCTCCGAGCAACTTCCATTTACCACAACCCTCTGGCATCTGTCCGACAACCAGTTTCTAACCCAGTTCACCACTTTCAACCGTGTCAAAGACTTTGAAGAAAACTAAGTAAATGACATATAGCATATGTCCTCGATCCAGTTCTCTGGTCACCCAATCAAAAAATTCAATCAAGTTAGTTTGGCACGATTTACTTTTAGTAAAGCCATGTTGCCTCGGATCCTGTAACCCATTAGATTCTAGGAAGTTCACTATCCCTTTTTTCAGCAACACTTCCATTATTTTTCCAACAACCAAAGTGAGGCTTACCGGCCTGTACTTTCCCGCTTCATTCCTATGACCACTTTTGTGAATAGGGACCACATCCACTCTTCTCCAATCCCCAGGAACCACTCCCGTCTCCAGAGATTTGTTGAACAAGTTTTTAATAGGACCTGCCAGAACCTCTCTGAGCTCCCTCAGTATCCATTGATGGATCCCGTCCAGTCCCATCGCTTTGTCCACCTTCAGTTTTTCAAGTTGCTCTTAAACACTTTCCTCCGTGAATGGCGCAGAATCTACACCATTTTCTTGTATAACTTTGCCAGACAGTCTTGGTGCTTCTCTGGGATTTTCTTCCATGAGCACAGAACAGAAGTATTTGTTTAGCACATTTCCTTTTTCCTCATCACTCTCCACATATTGGTTCCTAGCATCTTTAAGTTTAGCAATTTCATTTTTCATCTTCCTCCTTTCACTAATATATCTGAAAAAATTTTTGTCTCCCTTTTTTACATTTTTACATTACATTACATTAGGGATTTCTATTCCACCATTACCTTGCAGTTCAAGGCGGATTACAAATGGATTGTCCGGAGATTAGAAGTATTTAGGGAGTAGTTTGTACATTTCTTTGAGTTGTTAAGGATTACATACGAGTTGACATGATATTGGAAGTTCATATGTAGTAGTGCAGGTGATGCAGGTGATGCTTGGGACATTTCTGATTGTGTTAGTTCGGTTTTATGTGTTATGAATAGAAGGGTTTTTATTTCTTTTTTGAAGGTTTGTAGTCTGTGTTCATAGTCAATAGGTTGCAGAGTTGTGGGTCGAGTTTTGCAGCTCGAGTGGCTAGGAGGTTGTCATACAATTTTTTTTTCTTTTGACGTTTTTGGTTGGAGGGTGTATGAATGGTGCGTGGGTTCTCCTATGTCTGGTTGAGGTGGATTGAACTAGTCAATTGTTCCAATAGGCTGGGCTGTCTAATTTTATTGCTTTAAATAGTAGGCAGTAAAATCTGAAGTGTATTCTCGCTTGTATTGGGAGCCAATGTGACTCATGGTATGCCTCTGTGATGTGGTCGAATTTCTTCAGTGAGTAGATCAGTCTTAGGGCTGTGTTTTGTATTATTTGTAGTTGTTTTATCATGGTTGCTGTGCATGGGAGATATAATATGTTGCAGTAGTCTATTAGACCTAGGATTAGGGATTGTACCAAGAGTTGGAATTGTTTTCTGTCGAAGAATTTTCTGACTTGCCTCAGGTTTCTCATGACTGCGAATTATTTTTTTTATTGTTTTGTTGATTTGTGGCTGCATTGTACAGCCTCTCTCTATTAGCACTCCCAAGAGTTTTAAAGTGGGTTGTATGTTGTAGAGTTTATGAAAAGGTTTGTTATGGTTGGGGTTTTGTTATTTTCGAGTAGGATAAAGTTTGTTTTGTCCGGATTTAGTTTTAGTTTGTGGTCTTTCATCCATGTTGCTATTGTTTCAAGTGTTCTGTGTATTGTGTTTGCCATGGGTGGTGCTGGTTGATCAAACAGAAGGAGAATGGTGATGTCGTCTGCATAGCTGTAGAAGGTTAGACTTTGACCAAAGGGCCGCCGCGTGAGCAGACTGCTGGGCACGATGGACCACTGGTCTGACCCAACAGCGGGAATTCTTATATTCTTATGTTTGTCTAGGTAGGAGCCGAGGGAGGTAATGTATAGGTTGAAGAGTGTGGGAGAAAGAGGTGATCCTTGGGGTACTCCACAGGGGTTAGACCATGGCTCAGATTTTTCTTTGTTTTAACTCTATATGTTCTGGATTGTAGGAATCCTTTAAACCATGATAGTACCTTACCACTAATTCCTATTGAGTCCAGTATCTGTAGAAGAATGTTATGGTCTACCAGGTCAAAGGCTGCGGAGAGATCTAGTTGGATAATTAGCATTTTTTTGCCTGTGCTGAGGTGTTGTCTGTGCTGAGGTGTTGTATGAAACCATGAGTGAGCCTAGTAGAGTCTCAATGCTGTGGTTGGTTCTGAAGCCTGATTGTGTTGGGTGGAGTAGGTTGTGGTTCTCTAGGTATGAGTTTAGGACTTTGACTATGAGGCCTCCCATTAGCTTGACATAAAGTGGTATTGAGGCTATGGGTCTGTAATTGGATGGTTGGTCTGCTCCTTTGGGGTCTTTCAGAATTGGAGTAATGATGATTTCGCTGAGGTCTTGTGGGGAAAAGGCCGTCAGTTAGTAGGGTTTGTATCCATTGTAAGAGAAGGGTGCAAAATAGTGTACTGGGGGCTTTCAGTAGGTATGGGGGGCAGTGGTTGAGGTTGCAAGTTGTATTGCTGTATTTTTTGTAGAGCTTGTTGAAGTATGACCATAGTATTGGTGAGAAGTGGGACCATGTTCTGTCTGCTGCAATTACTTCTTCTGAGGAGGGTGTTGTGATCTCTTCTAGGTGCATAGGTGTTCCACTGAAGGTGGATCTTATGGTTGCGATTTTGTCTTTGAAGAATGTTGCTAAGAGGGTGGCTGTGGGGGCACTGTTGCTTGTCAGGTAGGGTTTGGTGTCTGTGAGTTCTTTTAGTAGTTGGAATAGTTTTTTTGTGTCTCGGGATTCTTCTCCTATTTGCTTTGTGTAGAATGTTTTTTGTTTTTCTTTTGATTTTTGTTTGTATTCTCGGTTCAGTTTTCTCCATTTTATTTTCGTGGAGTCTTGACTGTTTTTCCTCCATTTTCTTTCTAGTTGTCTGCATTGTCTTTTTAGTAGGAGACAAACCATTTGTCAGATTTTCTATGGATTTTGGTTTTGGTTTGTTCTGGAGCTAGCTCATCTAGGGTTGCTGCACTTAGTTGGCTCCATTGTGAGATGAAGTTTTGGGGGTTATAGTCTTGGATTATGGCGTCTGTTTACATCCAGAAATTGGTGGGGGTCGATGTGCTTACTTGAGATGTAGGTTATTTTTTGTGTTTAGTTTGGTTTTGTTGTTGGTCCAGTTGATGTAGAAGGAGTACGTATAATGATCTGACCAGAGGGAGCGATACCAGGTTCCATTTGATGTGTGAATTTCTGGTTGTGTGGGTTGTTGGGTCATGTAGGCTGCAATGTCGAGTGGGTGGCCTTTTTCATGAGCTGTTTGTGGGTCTAATATCTTGTATGTTAAGGCCTCGAGGTAAGAGAATTGGTTTTCAAGGTGGAGGTTTAGATCTCCTAGGATTAAATTGTAAGTTGTCGTTAATGAGTTTCGGTAGATAAAGTCTTCAAATTTTTGTTTTGCTGTGTTCTAGTTTCTCGGTGTTATGTAGCAAAGCATGCAGTTTAGGTGCCTTTGAGTGAGGTGCCTGAGAGTTGATAGGCTAGTAAGTCCATTGTATGGGTAGTAATTTTTAGGTCTATGGTGTTTTGGGCAATGATGGCAATTCCTCCTCTTTTGTTTTCTCTGTAGACCACTATCATTTTATATCCTTTAGGGCAGACTTCTGTTATTCTGGGGTCTGTTTCAGAGGTAAGTCAGGTTTCAGTGAGAAAGAGGCAGTCTAGTTTTTCCCTTTCTATCCAGTTTTTTATGTGTTCTGTTTTTGGGCCTATGGCTCTTAGTTTAGGTATGCATATGTGAGATTGATGTAGTTTGTTGATTCGCTACGAGTTGTTTTCAGGTAGATGAGCGATCTTTGGTGAGAGTGCGTTTTGGTCTTGTAGGGGTTTGTCTGTTTTCTTGTTATTTGTGTGTTGGGGTGGTAGATTTAGGTCTGGTAGTTTGATTGTTGTGATTCATCTGGATGGGCGGAGAATTCCATTGGTATTTGATATAGTTGGTATTGGGAAGATGTTGTTTGCTGTTGTCTTCTGGTTGGCTAGGATCAGGGCAATCAGTAAGATAGCTTGTGTGTGTTTTTGTGGTGTAGTTAACATTTCGAGAGTAAGCGTGTTTGGTAGTGTGATTGTATGAAACCAAATTGTAGGTTGTATGTAGGTTAGTTGGGTTTGAAATTGTGGTAGTTCAGTTGCATCTCAGTAGCTTCACTATAGGTGCTCGTTACTGCGCCTTTGACGTGTGTCGAACGGCTGTGTGCCATTATGGTTGTGTCTTTTAAGTGGTTTGGTGGCTTGTAGCGTCGGGGAGGGGCGGAGTGTGCTCCCACGCCCGATGAAGTCTTCCCGACTGCTACCAGAGAAGGCAGGTAGAAATTCAAACTGTCCCGCTGGGCTTTCCAACTGGCTCAGCGGGTTGTAGCGTCGGGTGGGGGCGGAGTATGCTCCCCACGCTTTGATGAAGTCCTCCCGACTGCTACCGGAGAAAGGTAGGCAGAAATTCAAACTGTCCCGCTGAACCTTCCAACTGACTCAGAGGGTCGTAGCATCGGTGAGTGGCGGAGTGCTCTGCCAAGCCTGAGGGTTCCTCAGACTCTCCGGCGGCAGGTAGAAAAGAATGGTGTATCCAAAGGAGGGTGAAAGATTTTTTTTTTTTTTAAAGTTGGAGAGTTTTCCTGCTTAGCCATATGATATTCTGCCTGCGCTTTCGCCAGACGTATCTCTCTCTTGGGTTCTTTTCAGTTTTACACTGTAGTCCTTTCTATACTCCTTTTCTTGGTTTTTTTTTATATTTCAGGAATGCCAACTCTTTTGCCTTTATTTTCTCTGCCACTAGTTTGGAGAACCATATTGGTTTCTTTTTCTTCACATAAAGGTCTGTGGCCATTTTTATGACTCCTTATCAGCTTAAATCACTGTTTTTTCCACTTCTCTTATGTCCTTCCATCCTAACAGCTCTTTCTTCAGGTACTTTCCCCATTTTATTAAAGTCCGTACATTTGAAATCTAGGACTTTAAGTATCGTGCGGCCACTCTCCACTTTAGCTGTTATATCAAACCAAACTGTTTGATGATTGCTACTTCCCAGGTGAGCACGCACTCAAATATTAGAGATACTCTACCCATTTGTGAGGACCAGATCCAGTATCGCTTTTTCCTTCGTGGGTTCTGTCACCATTTGTCTGAGCAGAGCCTCTTGAAAGGTATCCACAATCTCTCTACTTCTTTCCGATTCCGCAGACGGAACATTCCAGTCCGCATCCGGCAGGTTAAAATCTCCCAACAGCAGAACCTCCTCTTTCCTTCCAAACTTTTGGAGATCCACAATCAGATCTTTACCAATTTGCTGTGATTGAGTCGGAGGTCTATAGACTACACCCACGTAGATAGTTCCATCTTCTCTTTTCAGAGCGATCCATATCACTTCTTCCTCTCCCCAGATCCCTTGCATTTCAATTACTTGGCTATCAATCTTTACATAAGAGCTACTCCTCCACCTTTTTGACCATCTCTGTCCTTCCTAAAAAGATTATATCCCGGTATGTTTGCTTCCCATCCATGGGATTCACTGAACCATGTTTCAGTGATAGCAACAATATCCAGGTCTGCCTCTAACATCAGGTCTTGCAGATCATGAACTTTGTTGCTTAGACTGCGAGCGTTTGTGGTCATCGCTTTCCAGCTATTTTTCAGAGGTTATGTGGTTTTTTGTATAGTTTTTTTTTCGTTTCACTTCCCGTTGCAATGCTAAGAAGTGAGTTCCCAATATTGTTTATGTTGCAATCTTTATTGTCTTTTGCAGGGGGTGGCCTCTATAATTGTTTTTCATACATAAGCCACCCCCACCTAAAATAGGGTTTAGAAATACACTTCAGGAAATAAAAAAACTTTTAATAAACTTCAAATATGCATAATTAGGTATAAAATAAAAATAACTCCAAATAATATTGTAAATATTCTAGCTAATATGAAACCCTCCCTGAAGATTTTCTGCTTACCACAGTGTTTCCCGTATCACCTGCATCTCTGTGACATAGGTTCTGTCATCTGGTGTGTAAAGGGGCTCAGTAGTATACAAATGTTGCACCCTAAAGAAAAAAATATATTCATTATATTTTCTAACTACTATGAATAATTTTTTTTATAATTATAGAAACCCATGATAGACTTTCTGAAGAAATATGAAAAACTTGGTCAATTTTACTTATAGGTACAATGAATCTATGACCAAAAGTATTTACATTATGCTAGCAGAAAAGCAGGCAACCTCACTGGGACACAGCCACTGCCAGGGGAAGAAATAGGACTTCAGCTTAGGTTTTATAGTTCTCAAACACAAAAAAGCAAGGTTGCTTACCTGGAGTAGCCTAATGGTTAAAGCAGTGGACTGAGAACCAGAGAAATCTGATTCAAATCCCACTGCTACACCTTATGATCTTGAGCAATCACTTAACTATTCATTGCCTCAGAACTTACAAACGTACAAAGTATGTAACACGCCTTGAACTTTTGAGAGGCATGTGCTAAATCTAATTCCATATTTCTTATAACTGCTATTATTCATGAACACAAGGATAACCAGACATGTGGATTAAATAATGTAATTATTGTAAGCTGATGTTCTCAAGGAATGTTTCTCCAGGATGAGAATGAAGCTTTATGAAAAAAATTGGAGCACAAAGGATTGATTTAGGTGAAATTCCATGACTACTTTTGGAAGTAATTTAGGATAAGTCGGGGGAGGGTACAGACACAAACAACATACCTGGCGAACTAAACTTCAAATACTATTTTGAGGATGTGGTAAGTAGTCACCGAAAGTCTGGGTCAGGGGCGAGTACACACACCTTCGAGTCGGGGGTAGGTTCACATCATAAGTATGGGCCACATTATAATTCCAGGTCTAGGGGGAGTACACATTGTAATTCTGGGTCCAGGGGGAACATATACAACGCAAATATTGCTAGGTCTAGGAGGAACATATATAACGCAAATTATGCTGAAGGTGTTCAAGTAGCTCAAGCAGGTATATCCCCACTGATACGTAACAAAAATACAACATGGAGGGCTATGTACGTCAACGCACACAGTTTGGGAAACAAGATCCTGGAGTTGGAAAAAGAAATAAGGAATGCCGACCTGGATGTGGTGGCAATATCTGAGACCTGGCTCACAGACTTCCACGGGTGGGACATGGTCATACCGGGTTACAACTTGCTTCGCCGGGACAGAGAAGGCAGATTGGGAGGAGGTGTAGCATTATATACTAAAGATGACATTAAGGTCACAAGAATCTCAGATGTCCAATACACTGGGGAATCCCTTTGGGTTAATTTGGCCAGAGGGAAGGACAAATGCTTGTATCTTGGCATAATTTACAGACCCCCAAGACAACAGGATGACCTGGATATAGAAATAATCAGGGATATAGAAAATATCACCTTGCGTGGGGACACAGTATTGATAGGTGACTTCAACATGCCTGATGTGGATTGGGATACACTAACCTCTGATTCCGGAAGCAACAGGAGGCTATTAAACTCTATGAAGGGAGCTGGTCTGAAGCAACTGGTGTTGAACCCAACAAGGGATCAGGCAATACTGGACCTATTACTTACCAACGGAGAAAGTGTCACAGAGGTCTCGGTGGGTGACACATTGGCCTCCAGTGACCACAACATGGTATGGTTCAATCTTAGGAAAGGTTTCACTAAATCTAACATGCTGATCAAGGTCCTCAAATTCAAGGACACAAACTTCCAAGACATGGGTTCCTTTGTTCACCAGGCGCTAAAAAGCCAAGCAAAAACCGATAGCATGGAAGAAATGTGGTCGACTTTGAAAGCCACCATACAAGAAGCGACAAACTGCTATGTTAAATTAGTAAGTAAACGGCGAAGAAACAACAAGCCGCAATGGTTCACTGCGGAGATCTTAGGAGAAGAAAAAAGGAGAAGAAAAAAGCATTCATCTCTTACAAACAATCGGGGAAACAGGACTCTAGAGCAGACTACCTGACCAAGTCAAAAGCAGTCAAAACAGCAGTCATGGAGGCTAAATTCCACATGGAGGAGTCTCTGGCAAAGAACATCCAGAAGAGAAATAAATCCTTCTTCACGTATATCAGTGACAGAAGTAAAAACTCAGGCGGGATTGTACATCTTAGGAAACCAGACGGAGACTATGTGGAAAAGGATTCCGAAAAAGCCCAACTATTAAATGAATACTTCAGCTCAGTCTTCACCCGTGAAGCGCCGGGGCTTGGCCCTCAGATACAGACAAGGGCTGACTCAGTTGACCCGTTTAGTAACTTCGAGTTTACGCACAGCAGTGTCTACGGTGAGCTGTCAAAACTCAAGATTAACAAGGCAATGGGGCCTGACAACCTACACCCCAGGGTGCTTAGGGAGTTGAGTGATGTCTTGGCGGAGCCACTGTCAGCGCTCTTCAACCTCTCCCTTAGTACAGGCAGCGTCCCGTTGGACTGGAGGACGGCTAACGTCATTCCACTCCACAAAAAAGGCTCAAAGATGGAGACAGCAAACTACAGACCAGTGAGTCTAACATCAATAGTGAGCAAACTAATGGAAACTCTAATCAAACACCAATTGGATAAGATCCTGGATGAGGAAAATCTACGGGACCCCCGTCAACATGGATTTACTAAGGGGAGATCATGCCAATCCAACCTGATCAGCTTCTTTGACTGGGTCACGGGGAAGCTGGATGTTGGGGAGTCCCTGGACATCGTGTACCTGGACTTTAGCAAAGCATTTGATAGCGTACCACACCGCAGGTTGCTGAGCAAGATGAGTTCTATAGGATTAGGTGACACATTGACGAAATGGGTTAAGAACTGGCTTGGTGGTAGGCTTCAAAGGGTAGTGGTGAACAGCACCCCCTCAGAAATGACGGAGGTGATCAGTGGAGTGCCACAGGGCTCGGTCTTGGGCCCGACCCTATTCAACATCTTTATAAGAGACTTGGCAGAAGGGCTTCGAGGTAAAATAGCATTATTCGCCGATGATGCCAAACTAAGTAATGTAGTGGGCAAATGCACAACGGACGAAGATTCAATGCCCGACAACATGATGCACGACCTACTCCTACTGGAGCGCTGGTCTAGGACCTGGCAACTTAGCTTCAATGCCAAAAAATGCAAAGTCATGCACCTAGGCAACCATAATCCATACAAGACTTATACCCTTAATGGTGAGATCCTAACAAGAACGGTAGCAGAACGAGACTTGGAGGTGATCGTCAGTGAGGACATGAAGGCTGCCAGTCAGGTAGAGCAGGCCTCATCCAAGGCAAGACAGATCCTAGGTTGCATACGCAGGGGGTTTCATCAGCCGTAAGCCGGAAGTCATTATGCCATTGTATAAATCCATGGTGAGGCCCCACCTGGAATACTGTGTGCAATTCTGGAGGCCACATTATCGCAAAGATGTGCTGAGATTGGAGTCGGTTCAGAGAATGGCCACCCGGATGGTCTCGGGGCTCAAAGATCTCCCGTACGTAGAACGGTTAGACAAACTGCAGCTATACTCGCTCGAGGAGCGCAGAGAGAGGGGGGACATGATCGAGACGTTCAAGTATCTCACGGGCCGCATCGAAGTGGAAGAATATATCTTCTGTTTCAAGGGACCCACGGCAACAAGAGGGCATCCGTGGAAAATCAGATGCGGGAAACTACGAGGTGACACCAGGAAATTCTTTTTCACTGAAAGGGTGGTTGATCGTTGGAATAGTCTTCCACTGCAATCCTGGTGATTGAGGCCAGCAGCGTGCCTGATTTTAAGGCCAAATGGGATCGACACGTGGGTTCTATTCACTAGGCAAAGGTAGGGGAGGGTCATTAGGGTGGGCAGACTAGATGGGCTGTGGCCCTTATCTGCCGTCTATTTCTATGTTTCTATGTTAAGTCATGATGAAATAATGTGAAAGGTGGATCAGAAACCAATGCTTGAAGTTCACTCACTCAACGAGCGAAAGTGATAGAGATCAAGAAGAACACTTTCCAAGAGAGAAACTTAAGATGAGTAGATGCCACTGGTTTTAATGGTAGCTTCATTAGAATGGCTAGGACTACATTAAGATCTCTGACAACTGGAGACAGCATGAGTAGAGGTTTGGAGTTGAATCATAAACCAGAAAACAAGCGGATGAGTAGCCAGAGGTTTATTGTTGACAGGAGCTTGGAAAGCACTAATAGCACCGAGGTGAACTCTGACCGAAATAGTCTTAAATCCTAAACTGGATAAATGGAGAAGATAATCCAACACTGAAGGAAGAGAAGAGGAGGAAGCATGCACATGATGGAGATTACGCTACGAATTGAAGTGTGTCCACTTATGTTGATTGCATTCTCGAGTAGAAAGTTTTCAAGAAGCAGCTATAATGGTTTTTACTAAGTCAGAAAGATTGAGATATAAAAGAGATCCTTGAATCTATGTGAGCAGAGATAGAAAGATCTATAAAGAAATTGGATCCTTGGTACTCAGCTGAAGTAGAAGGGAAAACAAAGGTTGTCTAGGCCACTGAGGAGCTATCAGGATCGTGGTGGCTGACTCACGCTTGAGCTTCACTAAGGTCTTTAGAATGAGAGGGATTGGCGGTAATGCAGAGAGGAACTTGTTTGTCCAATCCAGAAGAAATGCAACTGCTTTGAGATGATGAGGTGAGTACTGTCTGGAGCAGAACTGAGACAATTTGTGGTTGTGGTGAGACGCAAACAGGTTTATCTGAGGAGTCCCTCCAAGACTTTGGAGTTGAGAGTTCACTCGTGCAGCTGAAGAAATCTGCTGAGCTTGTGGGCTACAACATTCTGTTTTCCTTGTACATATATGGCTTTGAGAAATATGTTTTGAGGAATTGCCCAGTTTCAAATTTGCTCTGCTTCTTGACACAGAGGAAGAGAACCTGTTCTTCCCTGTTTGTTCATGAAGGACTTGGTTGACAAAATGCTTCCAGAGTGTGGCCGTTCAGATGAATCACACATAGGTGAATCACACATTCAAAAATAGTGTCTAAGGGCCAGGATCTCCTACAGAAGTTGTTCTAATTTGATAATCAGAACTTTTGCTGTCCATCTAGAAAACATCCATCTACCTGCAGTTGAGATGTTTAGAAATGGCTATAGAAAAAGAAAAAAACAGGGGAAAACAACACAATCACAAATATGCACAAATCAGAGTGGAATTGTCCAGAAGAGAATGATGTGCACTAAAGAAGTGCCCTCCAATATGTCTGATGATTTGAAGATCTTTATTGTTCAAACATCAATAAAACACATTCATCGACTCTACATGTATATGTTTCAGCCATCAAGGCCTGCCTCAGGAGTCTATAAATCTATAATAATAAAACGCTAAGCGTGCATGCGCACTCTCACCGCGTGTTTCCTGAGATCTGATCTGTTGGGATATGCCGGCAAGAGTGCACATGCACGCTTACTATGTATCTGAAGGTGCACTAGAGACGCGACAGGCGCGTTCGGCGACGGGACATTTACAGGCAGCCACAGAGTGGAAAAATAAAAGTGTACCATAGTCGTCAGAGGGCGCGGGGTTGCGGTCCGGGAGTGACAGAAAAGGAGAAGAGAGAGTTGGTGTCACTCGGAGACGGCCGCCGCAGCCCCTGTCACCGCTTAGGCCTCCCCGCTACTCACGCACCCTCCGAAGAGCTGGGGCACAAAGAGCGCCTCCTGCTCCCCCCCCCCCCCCCCGGTACGAACTGAGAAACGGAGCTGGCCCGGCCTCCATGACAGACCCGAGGAGCCCAGCAACTTTCCGCCCCGGCTCTTGCGCTGACCCCACCGCCCGGGACCCAAGTCCTTTGCCCCCCCCCCTTCCTTCCCTTCCCGCGGTCCCGACTACGAACCTGGTGATTACAGCAGCGTGTGCAGCGTTGTTGCTTTCTCTAGAAATAAGAACCTTAGAGACATGTTAGTACCTTCCACACTTCCAGATCCAAGAACTAATGACAATGGTCCATTTGGTCATATACCATGTGGACACTGTTCAGTTTGCAAACATAGTATGACCATCTCAAATTATTTGCATCCTGTTACTGGCGCTAATATTACATTAAGAGAATATAGTGATTGTAATACTACTCATGTGATCTATGCAATCATATGTCCATGTTTAAAGTGGTATATTGGCAAAACAAAACGTATGATTAAAACTAGGATGATCGAACATTGGAGTTGCATTAGTAGGAATATACAGTCTTCACCAATAGTACAACATTGATATGAAAAGGGCCACTGCATTGAAGATTTAAAGTTTTTTGACATAAGAGTAATTAAAATAAGGTGGAGGGGCGGTGATTTAGATTCTCTTCTTATGAAGGAAGAACAGCATTATATTCATAATTTTAATACAGTAATTCCAAATGGGCTGAATATGGAACTCGATCTGAGACCATTTTTATGATTGTTTATATGGCAAATGAACTTCAATGTAGGGAAATGCAAGGTCATGCATATAGGGAAAAAGAACCCGATGTTCAGCTACCAAATGGGGGGATTAGTACTAGAGGCAAGTAACCTTGAAAAGGGCTTGGGTGTGCTGGTGGACACAACAATGAAGTCAACAGCACAATGCGCAGCAGCCTCAAAAAAAGCAAACAGAATGTTGGGTATAATTAAGAAGAGTATTACAACCAGAATGAAGGAAGTCATCATGCCGCTGTATCGCGCGATGGTGCGCCCGCATCTGGAATATATGGAGATACTTGAGAGGGTTCAGAGAAGAGCGATAAAAATGATAAAAGGTATGGAAAACCTTTCATACGCAGACAAGCTAGAAAGGCTGGGGCTCTTCATCCTGGAGAAGCGGAGACTCAGAGGAGACATGATAGAGACTTACAAGATCATGAAGGGCATAGAGAAGGTGGAAAGGGACAGGTTCTTCAGCCTATTGGGAACTACAAGAACAAGGGGGCACTCAGAGAAATTGAAAGGGGACAGGTTTAGAACCAATGTTAGGAAATTTTTCTTCACTCAGAGGGTGGTAGACACCTGGAATGCGCTTCCGGAGGATGTGATAGGTCAGAGTACATTAAAGAGATTCAAAGAGGGATTGGACACATTCCTGAAGGATACGGGGATTGAGGGATATAGATAGAGGTAGAGATAGGATTATGGAAGGGTATAGATAGAAGAATAATGGGGATTGAAAGATTTTAGACAAAGGATCACTTACAGGTCATGGACCTGATGAGTCGCCACGGAAGCGGACTCCTGGGCACGATGGACCCCTGGTCTGACCCAGCGGAGGCAACTTCTTATGTTCTTATGTTCACTCTTGTTTCTCTATAGTCTGTATTGGACATGCCAGCCTTATGGTTTATCTTTATATTTTTTTTAGAACTGCCTTTATATGAGTGTTACTGAATCAAAGTTTTTATAGAAATAATTGTACAGCAGCACTTTTTGAAACCATATTTCTTCTTTTTTTACCTTCTTATTTTGATCGATAAATTTTTAAGGATGTATGATGTGGTTTTGATATTTTTGGAAATTTGTCACGTTTGTATTTATGTCAAGTTGTGATGATCATACTTGTGGTGTTCATCATTATTATTTCATTTAAGGAGCTTTTTGGATGCCATTTAGTACATTTTACATTGTATGTGGTCACACATTCCCCTTTGTTTTGCACTTTCTACATCGTATGCATAAAGTTTCTATTGTTTTGATTCACAATCTAGCCTGCTAAGAATTAGTCAATATGGTGGGACACGTACATTGGCTGTTTTTTAAAAACATGTTACGTCATACACCATAGGCAGCTTCAAATTAGACTACTCCAAAGCGATTTCATAACGAGATGTAAGGTGGAAGTTGACATCTCCTGTATTACACGTGGGGTAAGTTTCAAATTTTCATTTATTTTCTGTTTACTCAACATGTATTCCTTGGTGCAATTTTGGCAGCTTTTAAATAAATCCAGCTTTCCTTAAGCCGTTCCTTAACAGCAGCCATTGTAGTATACGTCGGCCCGCTCTTCTAAGGATTTAAGTTGTTTTTAAGTGTTTATTAAGTAATAGGCAAGTTTTTAATAATATTATTAGCAGGCATTTTTAACTTTATAAGGTATAAATAGGTTTGTTGCATCCAATAATTCATTAGCACTGGGCAATTGTTCGGTAAGTGCTTTGAAGCTAGTTCATCACGTTGTTTTGTGTTGAGCCTCATTTCTTGGTGTTCCCGATGTTTTTTAGTATTCCCGATGCTTTGTTAGTCTCTTCTTTTTTTGCCGGTTTTCTTTTTATCAAAAGCTTCAATGTGTCATGGCTTTCTTTTCTTCATGAATAGTATTAAGTTAACATCACTGAAACTGGGTAAGTTATAAAATAATAACTTAACTTTATGAAGGGTTTGAGGTCCCAACGTGGCCCCGTTTCACTTTCTTCCTCAGGAGACCCAATCATAAATTTGATAAAAGTCCTTTAAAACTCTGAATAATATTAGAATTGGTGATGTATAATTGCTTCACTGCTGGAAATTGCTCTCTCTTCACAAAGATATTCTCAAACTGGCAGGGGCGGTAGCTTAGTTTTATGGAGTTCCATTGTTTCAATTTGTGCCCAGTCTGGTCTCGGGGTATTACTCCAGAGACCTGTGGCAGATAAGGTTTGGCCTTTAACCTGGTTGTTATAGAGATGGACTTTTTTTTAACTTACTACAGAGATTACATTCCGGGGGGAGGGGTTCCCTCTCTTTTTTTGCAGATGCATATATGATGAATTAAATTTTAGTAAACTATTAAAATACAATAGTACTCACAAATGTAGGAATTTTCATTTTAAGGGTCTTAGATTAGAATATAATTACTTCAAAAATGAACTGGAGGATTTATATAGGAAAAAGTAGATTTTGTGGGAGTGGGTTGGCCACTCCCCTTCTCTTTCACTGAGACAAAGGATCTTCAGTGCATGCTGTTAATGACTCAGTAGCATAGGAGAAGCAGAAATAATTTAAATTTGTGTGTATGGATAATTTTCTTTGTAAGTATATTGCAATACTTTTTCTTTATTTTTTCAGTATTTTTATAAATGATGTAAGCTTGTATTAGAATGTAGCTCTTAGAAATCCCTGCGTGAGGGGGAATACACTCTACCAATATGCATGCAAAAGCCTTATATCGTTATCAAGTATTCTTGACCAATTATATGCAGCCAGTAAAATGTCAACATATATTAGGTATATATAAGCAAACATAGCAGGATAGAATTTTGAGGCCGTTAAGTCAGAGCAGCTGCATTTACACCAAACATGTCAAACTCTGGCCTGCGGGCCAAATCTGACATAAGAACATAAGAATTGCCACTGCTGAGTCAGACCAGTGGTCCATCATGCCCAGCAGTACACTCACGCGGCGGCCCTCTGGTCTAAGACCAGCACCCTAACTGAGACTAGCCCTACCAGTGCACGTTCTTATTCAGCAGAAACTTGTCTAACTTTGTCTTGAATCCTTGGAGGGTGTTTTCCCCTATAACAGCCTCTGGAAGAGTGTTACAGCTTTCTACCACTCTCTGGGTGAAGAAGAACTTCCTTACGTTTGTACAGAATCTATCCCCTTTCAACTTTAGAGAGTGCCCTCTTGTTCTCCCTACCTTGGAGAAGGTGAACAACCTGTCCTTATCTATTAGGTCTATCCCCTTAAGTACCTTGAATGTTTCGATCATGTCCCCTCTCAATCTCCTCTGTTCGAGGGAGAAGAGGCCCAGTTTCTCTAATCTTTCGCTGTACGGCAGCTTCTCCAGCCCCTTAACCATCTTAGTCGCTCTTCTCTGGACCCTTTTGAGTAGTACCGTGTCCTTCTTCATGTACGGCGGCCAGTGCTGGACGCAGTACTCCAGGTGAGGGCATACCAAGGCCCGGCACAGCGGCATGATAACCTTCTCTGCTCTGTTCGTGATCCCCTTCTTTATCATTCGTAGCATTCTGTTTGCTCTTTTTGCTGCCGCCGCACTTTGTATGGAGGGCTTCATCGACTTGTCGATCAGAACTCCCAAGTCCTTTTCCTGGGAGGTCTCTCCAAGTACCGCCCCGGACATCCTGTATTCCTGCATGAGATTTTTGTTACCGACATGCATCACTTTACACTTATCCACGTTGAACCTCATCTGCCATGTCGATGCCCATTCCTCGAGCTTGATTATGTCACATTGCAGATCTTCGCAATCCCCTGCGTCTTTACTACTCTGAATAACTTCGTATCATCTGCAAATTTAATCACCTCGCTCGTCGTGTTCTCTCCAGCAGATTCAATTTCCTCTTTGATGTATATGGCAACGCCTCCACCTTTTTGAGCCACTCTGTCTCTGCGGTATAGTTTGTATCCTGGTAGCACTTGTCCCAGATGTTTTCCTCAGTCCACCATGTTTCCGTGATGCCTATGATGTCAACGTTATCTTTTTGTGCTATGGCTTCTAATTCACCCATCTTATTTGTAAGGCTCCTTGCGTTTGTGTAAGAACATAAGAAATGCCCTCACTGAATCAGACCTTTGGTCCATCCAGTCCGGTGACCCGCACATGCGGAGGCCAATCTAGGTGTTCCTTGATGGAGACCTAGGTGCTCCCTTATGATGACCATATTTAGCCATATCCCTCAATGTGATTTGCAAGGAGGTGCGCATCCAGCTTGCACTTGAATCCCATAATGGAGGTTTCAATCACAACCTCCTCCGGGAGAGCATTTCAAACTTCCACCACTCGCTGTGTGAAACAGAACTTCCTGACATTCGTCCTGGGCTTGTCGCCCCTCAATTTCAGCTCGTGCCCTCTTATCTGAGTCTCATTTGACAACGTGAATAATGATGCTTCTTGCTCTATTTTGTCGAGTCCTTTTAGTATTTTGAAAGTCTCTATCATATCCCCTCGCAGTCTTCTCAAGGGTGAACAAGCTCAGTTTTCCGAGGCGTTCTTTGTAGCTCAAATTACCCATACCTTTTACTAGCTTCGTGGCTCGCCTCTGCACCCTCTCCAGTAGGGTTATATCCTTCTTTAGGCGAGGAGACCAGTGTTGGACACAGTACTCCAGGTGTGGTCTGACCATTGCTCTGTAAAACGGCATTATGACATCCGCCGATCTACTTGAGATACCCTTCTTTATCATGCCCAACATCCTGTTAGCTTTCTTTGCCGCTGCTGCACATTGTGTGTCTATCAGTACCCCCATGTCTCTTTCTTGTTCGCTCTTGCCCAACGTCACACCTAACATTTTATATTCATGTTCCCTGTTCTTTGTGCCCAGGTGCATCACTTTACATTTGTCTATATTAAACTTCATCTGCCACTTTTCTGCCCACTTCTGTAGCTGGTTCAAATCTCTTTGGAGTTTGCAGCTTTTTCCTTTCTTGCATTTCCTTCCCTCTTGTGTCCTTTTCGATCTCTCTTGCCTGTAATCTGGTGAGTCTTTCCCTCTCTCTTCCTGCACGGTATCCTCTGGGTATACGGGTTCCCGAACCATCGACTCTCTCTCTCTGTCGACTTTCCTCTTCTTCCTAGTTTAAAAACTTGTCCACTTCTCTCTTGATGTTGCTTGCAGGTAGCCTTGTTCCGTCTCTGCTGAGGTGGAGTCCATCCTTCCTGTAGAGCTTGCTCTTCCCCCCAGAATGTTGTCCAGTTGTGCATGAAGTGGAATCCTTCTTCCTCACACCAGCACCGCATCCACGCGTTGACTGCTTGCAGCTCCATCTGCCCTGGGTACCGGCAGGATCTCCGAGAATGCTATCCTCTAAACTAAACTAAACCTTAAGTTTATATACCGCATCATCTCCACGGATGTTGTGGAGCTCGGCACTGTTTACAAGAACTTAAAATATAGGAAGAGAAGGAAAAAAAAAAAAAAAGGTTTTCCCCCCCTTCTTCCCGGTCTAACCTAAAGATTTGGCCCACCATTCCTACCCTCCCTCCATCCCGGCTTCCTGGTTTCCTCTGGTCCGCCGGCACGAACCGCTGCTGCTCTTCACTCGCATCTGCCTTCACCTGGCCTCCTCTTCAAAGCAGCCTACTGAGGATCGCCAGCTGGCTGTAGCGAACCTCGCAGGCCGCTGTCCACCTCAGTAGCACGTTCCCTCTGCGTTCTGGTTTTCAGCTTCCTTCCTAGTATCCGGAACTGGTCCTTCAGTACTTCCCTGTTGTAGTTCCTATTGCTCACGTTGTTCATCCCCACATGGATCACCACCGCCGTATCTTCTTCTTCCACACTGTTGAGGATCCTGTTGATGCGGCTCACTATGTGTTCTACCCTGGCTCCCGGTAGGCAGGTCACCAGCCAATCAAGTCTTCCTCCCGCTATGTGGCTGTCAACTTGTCTGATGATGGAGTCACCCACGACGATTGCTGTCCTCTCTATCTTCTCCTGATTCTCCAGCCTCAGGTCCGTGTCCCTGGTGTATGTCCATCTCTCCTGCTGCAGGTCCGTATCCTTCGTTCTCGCTACTGTATCACCCATTTCTTCCTGGTGGTTGTCTGTTGGGTGGTCTACACTCTCTGTAGGTGTCTTTCGGCAGTTCCACTGATGCTGATGATTTTCCACGGCCTCCCTGTATGCCTCCTCTATGAACTTCTCCAGCTCTCGGACTTCTTCCTCGATGGTGTCTTCTGTCTTGTTCTCTGCTTTCTCTGTCTGGACGTTCTCTGCATCTCTGTCTCCCTCTCCCCTGCTTGAAGTGCCTCCAGTTCCAATATTCTGCCCTCCAGGAGTCTGACTTGTTTCTTCAGGCTCTCCAGTCCTCCACATCGGGCACATACGTAAGACCGCCTCCCAGAGGGGAGGTAGTCATACATATGGCAGACGATGCAGAAAACTGGGTAGCTCAACATCTTGCTTCCGTCTGCTGCTTCCATTGCTGTCTGCTTGCCGGCCTGCTGTGGATGCCTTCTGGGTCTGCTGTGGTTGTGCCTGCTCTTTTATCCCCCTTTTGTTCTCTCTGCCTCTCTCTGTAGCTGCTTTTCTCCTGCTCAGAGTCAGATCAACTCTGCTCCATTGGCCCCTCCCCTTTTAAAGCGGAGCTTCGGTGGTGGACGTCGGGGGGTGGTTGGAGCTAACTCTCACCGATTCCCCTCTTGGTCTTCTGCCTCTGCTTCTCTCTCCTGCTCTTTTATCTGCTTTTTAACCCCTTTGGCTTCTCTCTCCCTCTGCCTCTCTCTGTAGCTGCTTTTCTCCTGCTCAGATAAACTCTGCTCCGTTGGCCCCTCCCCTTTTAAGGCAAAGCTTTGGTGCTGGACGTCGGGGGTGGGTGGAGCTAACTCTCACCGATTCCCCTCTTGGTCTCCTGCCTCTGCTTCTCTCTCCTGCTCTTTATCTGCTTTTTTCAACCTTTGGCTTCTCGCTCCCTCTTCCTAAAAGACAAACGCTTTAACCCGTAAATCAATTAAAACCCTGATGAAGCCGCATATTCCGGCGAAACGGGTTCCCGTTGGATACTAGTTATGGATACTAGTTATGGGAACTAAGCCTTCTATCTTGAAATCACAAGATAAATGCCTTTTTGGCTTTTTTGATATGTCTTTGCTGTAAATTGCTTATTTGCACCAGTTTTGCTGCTATTACCAGTTTTGCTGCTATTTTCTGTGCCTCGTATCTTCGCACAGTTCAATTGTTGCTTATTTGCACAGTGAAATCATTGCTTATTTGCACATTTCAAGTTACTGTTAGGCAGTTGTTATTTTATACTTTCGCAAATTTGCACAGTCTGGAGATAGTAAAAAGAAAAGTAAAGAAAAATTTAAAAAAATTATTATTCACATTAAACTATACAAATATAGGATAGACACTTTAAACTATAAAGAGTAGTGAAGTGATATATTTAAATTTTTGACGAATTAAGTCACATATTCATCATGAAGGTTTTTTAGATCGATGAAAGACAACCATGCCACAATTCCATATGTGTACTATAACACTATAATACGCAGGAGTTACAACTCTGAGATCTTTTTCCTTCATGTTGATTTAATAATGCAGGTCATTTATTTTGATGGCTTTTTGCTCATTTGATTAACCTCTCTTTTTTGGATCGTGTTAAAAATTGGCCCACCAGACATTTTAAATTTTATAATAAATCTGGCCCACTGCCATGAACCGTTACCGCCGCTGCTGCTCTTCACTCGCATCTTCCTTCACCTGTCCTCAGCAGCCTGCTGAGGATCGCCGGCCGGCTATAGTGAACCTTGCAGGCCACTGTCCACCTCAATAGCACGTTCCCTCTGATGCAATCACATACGTCAGAGGAGTGGTGGGATCGCATCAGAGGGAACATGCTACTGAGGTGGACAGCGGCCTGCGAGGTTCGCTACTGCCAGCTGGTGATCCTCAGCAGGCTGCTTTGAAGAGGAGGCCAAGTGAAGGCAGATGCGAGTGAAGAGAAGCAGCGGTTCGTGCTGGTGGGCCAGAGGAGACCAGGAAGCCGGGATGGAGGGAGGGTAGGAATGGTGGACCAAATCTTTAGGTGAGACCGAGAAGAAGGGGGGAAAACAGGCCTTTGGAACAGGGGCGGGCCCTGATGTAGAAGTACTCGGCGGGAGAGAAGGGGTCCAGATGTGCATATGCCGGACTGAGTGGAGGGTAGGTTGGGGTGGGCAAGAAATAAAACATAGAGGGAGAGAGGGAAGGAACAGAAAGAGAGAGAAGTTGGATACAAGGATGGTGTGGAGGGGAGATATAGATACTGGATAGGAGGGTAGATGGGAAGAGAAACGGAGAGATGGTGGATCCTGGGGTGGTGAGGAAGGAGGAAGAGATGCTGGATAAAAGGGTAGTTGAGAAAAGGACAGATGGTGGATCTGGGGATGGTGGGTTTCATCGCTGCAGCTGCGGATATGGACACAAAGAAAGGAAATATGCCAGACCTCCGGGGAGGAATGGAATATAGAATGGGAGGACAGAGATGGAAGATGAATAGTTAGCACAGAGAAAGAAGAAAACGATAAAGGGGCAGGAGACCCTGGCAAGCGAGTTAACAGAAGACAACCAGAGCCTAGGACCAACAAAAGGTAGAAAAATAATTTTATTTTCTGTTATGATTACAATATTTATTTTGTTTACAGAGCTGGTGTGAGGTTGGAGACATTGTAACCCTATACTTCTACTAAGACTAAGCCTTAGTTACTTAGGGGTCCTTTTATTAAGGTGTGCATTTAGTGTGTGCTAAATCGGTTAGCATACCTTAAAGGACTCCTAATTATCTTAATTAAAAATAAGGCCTGCGGTTTAGTCTCTTTTTCAGATTTCGGCCCCTTATGTGATTGAGTTTGACACCCCTGATTTACACTATCTGACTGTAATGTGGCTCCATTGTACAAATGCCTTTTGAAACAAGATTATTCTGTTAATTTTTAATAAACAATATTTGATTGGAACTATTTGTACAATTATCATGATTCCAGTGCATCTATGAGCAGGTTAGAGTCATAACTCTGTTCAACTGGCTGCCAGTCAAGTATAGAATTCAATTTAAAACTGCATGTATGGTTCACAGGGCTATATATGGATAAAGCTCGACTGGGCTAACTTCAGCTATCCAAAATGGTAAAGAAGCAATTTATAATATTCTACCGTAAACTCGTCGGGTCCGGGCGCCTTGCAGGTGGATATAGATTTGACTTGCTGAACTTGCTGAACTTCAACGGCTCGCAGAGGCGTATTCAAAGCGTCCAGCATCTGCGGAGTGAGGCGTGATAGAAAAGTATGCCTATACCAAAGAGGGCTGAAAGGGCGAGTCCGTGGTATGTAAACAGGAGAAATAATCACAAAAATACTTGGAGATCCTATCCGTGACATTAGTTATGGTTCCATCCGATAACCATATAGAGTGAACCAACCAGGGCCGGCCTCAAGACTTAGTGAGTTGTGCCAGAAAGTGCCCAGGATGGTTTCCAAAATGAAAAAATTTAAATTTCCTATAGACTGTACCACGTTTCAACTACTTGTGCAATAGAGAATTCAGCACCACCTGCACAGTTAGCATACTTTCCTTATGCGCAGGTGAAGGACACTGGAGATAGATCTTTTTGGCTCGCTGAAACTGACATTCAAGAGATAATTTTAGGAGCAATATGATAGTTCTGCACAGCAATGTAAGCAATGACGTCTCCACAAAGAACTGCCTTAAAGGCTTCCCAGTAAAGATATAGGAACAGACAGGCCACGTTATATTTACCAAAATCTAGGAGACCTACGCCCCCTGACTTCCAGGAGCCAAGCAAGTATTTTAAATTAAACCTTGGACTTTTTCCCTTGCCACCAGTATCTAGTTTTTCCCTTGAACCAGTATCTAGTTCAACTGAACATCCACTCTCCGAACATGAATAGGCAACAAATGAGACATATATAACCATCTATGGAAAATAATTATGGAAAACTTCCCCCTCCAGATTCGCAGTTTTAGGACTCATGATTTCCTAAAACCGGACTCATCCCACCTCCATTTTGTCTTCTAGACCTTCCCGGACCTTACCTGGTGGTCTAGCAGTCTTTCGGGGCAGGGCCAAACTTCCTACGCTCCTGCCCCGTGCAGATCACTCATCCAAAATGGCTGCCGTGAGTACTCGTCTTAGTCTTGAGGGTGAAGAACTTATGTGCACGACGGAAGAGCGGGACTTGGGTGTGATTATATGTGATGATCTTAAGGTGGACAAACAGGTGGAAAAGGAGACGGTGAAAGCTAGGATGCTAGGTTGCATAGGGAGAGGTATGGCCAGTCGGGAAAAGGAAGTATTGATGCCTCTATATAAGATTCTGATGAGAACTCATTTAGAATTTTGTGTACAATTCTGGTGGCCGCACCTTCAAAAAGATATAAAAAGGATGGTGTCAGTCCAGAGGAAGGCTACTAAAATGGTGTGTGGTCTTCGTGATAAGGCATATGGGGACAGAGTTAAAGATCTCAATCAGTATACTTTGGAGGAAAGGTGGGAGAGGAAAGATATGATATAGACTTTTACATATCAACGTAATATAAACGTGCATGAGTCGAATCTCTTTCATTTGAAAGGAAACTTTGCAATGAGAGGGCATAGGATGAAGTTAAGAGGCGATAGGATCCGGAGTAATCTGAGGAAATACTTTTTTACAGAAAGGGTGGAAAAGTCTCCCGGAAGAGGAGGTGAAAACAGAGACTTTGTATTCAAGAGGGCCTGAAATAGGCACATGGGATCTCTGAGAGAGAGAAAGACTTAAAGATTAATGCAGATGGGTAGATTAGATGGGCCTTTTGGTCTTTATCTGCCGTCATGTTTCTATGTTTCAAATTATGATCGAGGCACATGGAGCTGAGCAGTCACCCGTCCATTCAGCCCAGTGACGTCACTTCCCCCTCATGGTGTATTTAGATTTTAGCAAAGCCTGACAGTGTTCCACACAGACGTCTAATAAATAAACTAAGTGCTCTTGGGATGGGCCCCAAAGTGACAGGCTGGGTCAGGAAGTGGTTAAGTGGAAGACAACAGAGGGTCAATGGAGATCGCTATGAGTAAAGGGATGTTACCAGTGGTATGCCTCAAGGTTCTGTTCTTTTTAACATTTTTATAAGTGATATTGCTGAAGGGCTGTCAGGTAAGATTTGCCTCTTTGTGGATGATAGCAAAATCTGTAATGACACCCCGGATGGTGTAAAAGACATGAGGAAAGGCCAGGTCTGAAATTTGATAGCGAAAATGTAATGCTAAGAAATGCAAGGAACGGTAGTTTAGGGGGTGAAGAACTATTGTGCACGATAGAAGAGCAGGACTTGGATGTGATTGTATGTGATGATCTTATTTATTTATTGAACTTTCTATACCGTTCTCCCAAGGGAACTCAGAATGGTCCCACGAGAATTGATGGCAGCCATTCAGGGAGCGGCACAGGGCCAGGCAGGATCGTGAAAAGCTTGCTCCTGCCTTGTATGCCACTGGCCATAAAAGATGACGCAGCCATCCAGCGAGAGAGGGGCAGGAGCACGGAAAGTTCCTGCCGATACAGCGCAGAACCATCAGAATTTAAAAAAGGTACTGGGGGGCTACCACTAGACCTGCCCTGTGTCCTGTCCCAGCCTACCACTAGACCACCAGAGGGGGGATAAGGTACAGGGCAGGGCAGTGGGACACTACTTTTACCTCAACATTCGGAATCCCACAAGGATCCATTTTATCTCCATTATTATTTAATATTTTTCTATCGCCATTATTAGAAATTTGTCAGGCCATAGGTTTTATTCCATTCTCTTATGCGGATGATATTCAATTAATCCATCCTTTAGATCCTGAAAGTGGCACAGACATCGCCTCCATAAACCATAAATTAGAACAAATACATAACTGGTTGAATTCAAATAAATTAGCACTAAATATTAACAAGACCAAATCTATTCTATTTAACTGGAAAAAAGACATTTCACTTACAAGACCGTTTCTTCTCAATAACATACCTATCAGTATGGAACCCTCAATTAAAATTCTCGGGGTAATATTTGATGATAACTTATCTTATCATGAACATGTCTCTTTTATCGTTAAAAATTGTTTCTTCAAACTACGTCAGATAAGAGCTATTTCCAAATTTCTTAATTCTTCCTCTTTAAAAATTCTAATACATTCATTCATCATCGCAAAAATTGACTATTGTAATGCCCTATTTTTAAATATTACTCAAAAAGAAAAAAGGAGGCTCCAAATTGTCCAAAATACGGCTATAAAACTTATCTATAACGCAAAAAAATTTGATCATGTATCCCCATTGTTGATAGATGCGCATTGGTTACCAATTAACCATAGGATTTTGTACAAACTGATGTTTTTAATCTTTAAGACCCTAACATTTAGTGAGCCGCAATTCATATCTAAATCGCTGATCCCATACAAACCCCAACGATCTTTACGTTCATCCGACTTAAATTTATTATCTGTTCCTTCTTTAAAAATCATTGGAACGAGAAGAGCAGATATGTTCACTGTCGCAGGTCCACAATGGTGGAACTCCCTCCCCCAGTACATTAGAATAGAACAGGATATTTCAGCTTTTAAAAATTTCTTAAAAACTTATTTGTTTAAGGATGCTTATGACCTTTAAAAATTCAAAAATTATCTATTTTGTTTTAATAAATATTCACAAATTATGCCTTGGAAATGTTTACCCTACCTTTTGTTTTTCCCTTTTTTTCTTTACCCTTATTATAACTTTACCTCCTTTCCTTTTTTTTTCATGTTAGTTATTATTGGAATTTTTATGTTACTATGTTTAACGTTTCTTTATTATATTATGTACATCGCCTAGAAATTCGAAATAGGCGATTCATCAAGAGCCAAATAAACTTGAAACTTGAACTTGACAGGGTACAGAGACTGTCAGGGAGAGGGCCTGGCTAAATAGCCTAGTAGGGCAAAGAGAGAAGGGGGCTGAGTGCACAGCCTGGTAGGGAAGGGGGTACAGGGTGCAGAGCCTGGTAGGGAAGAGGGGACAGGGTGCACAGTCTGGAAGGGAGGGGGGATAGGGTGCAGAGCATGGCAGGGAGTGAGGGGGGCTGGATGCAGAGCCTGGCATACTTTATTAAACAGTACACAATTAGGTTCAGAATGGGTTTTATTTTTTCCTTGTTTTCCTCCTCTAAACCTAGGTGTTTCTTAATAACAACAACAACTAACAACTTTATTCTTCTATACTGCCACAATCTTGCGACTTCTAGGTGGTTTACAATCAAGAGTGCTGGACATTCAGCGAAATACAATAAGTAGATATTCAGAGGAAATACAGAGATCAGAGACCTCAGGAGGCAATAGTATAGAAATACAATTTGCTGAGCGAAAATATAATATGTACATTTTAGTAGGTAATGTCCGACAGGACCTGTTGGGGATAAATAGCAACGTAAAGTTATGATAAGATGAAGATAACAGATTATATTTATAACAGTGCTGTAAGTTCAGGTGGAATAGGGAGGGGGGAGGGAGAGAGAGAGCGGGTCAATTGTTTAGGTATTTCTGGAACAGGTATGTTTTTAGGCGTTTCCTGAATTCCCCGTATGTAGTGGGCGAAAGCAGTTGGTCTAGGTCTTTGCCCCATAGGACTGCTTGGTGAGAGAGAAGGTGTTCGTGGTGTTTTTTCATTTTGCAGCCTCTAACTGGAGGGGAAATGAGTTTTGGGTGTGTGTTTCTCTTGAGTTTGTTATTAGAAAATGCGAAAAGGTCCGTTATGTACTTGGGGGTCAGGCCATATAGTACTTTGAAGCAGAGGCAGGCAAATTTAAACCTTACTCGGGCTTCCGTTGGTAGCCAGTGCAGCTGCCGATTGTAGGGTATCACGTGGTCGAATTTCTTCAGCCCGAAGATAAGTCTGACCGCAGCATTTTGCATTATTTGGAGACGTCTCATATTCTTTTGTGAGATTGCTAGATAGGCGATGTTGCAGTAGTCAAGCTGACTCAGTATGAGGGATTGCACTAGGATTCTGAATGTTGACGTATCGAAGTATGATTTAATGGTTCTGAGTTTCCAGAGAGTAAGGAAATCTTTTCTGAATAGCATCCACTTGTTCCTTCATTGTTAGGCATTGGTCTAGAATAACACCTAGTATTTTCATGGTGGGCTGAATAGGGAGTTGTTTATTGATGCATAGTGGGGTTTTATTGTCAAGCGGGTGATGGGAGGCAACGAAGAATTTTGTTTTTTCTGGGTTGAGCTTGAGCTTGAAATCTGTCATCCATTGTTCCATCTCATTTATGGCATTGGATGCCTTGGGAATGGTTTCCGAGATGGAGTTGGCGAATGGGATGATGATCGTAAAGTCATCTGCGTAGCTGAATAGTTTTATTCCTAGTTGGGTTAGTTTCACACCTAATGAGGACATGTAGATATTGAAAAGCAGTGGGGAAAGCGTTGACCCTTGTGGCACTCCGGATGAGTTGCTCCAGGTGTCAGAGTGTTCGTTGTTAAAGCGTACCTGGTAAGAACGGGATGTGAGGAAGCCACGAAACCAGTTTAGTACCTCAGCTCTGATACCAATGGCGTCTAAGCATTGCATCATTTTCTCATGGTCTACCAAGTCGAATGCAGAACTCATGTCGAATTGCATGATCAGGGCGTTGAGGCCCTTACTAAATAATAGGCGCAGATAGTCTAGGATGGCAGCGATTACTGTCTCCGTACTGAATAGGGTTCTAAAGCCGGATTGAGTTTCATGCAGGAGAGAGAATTGATTAAGGTAGTCCATTAGTTGGGTATGTACTATTCCTTCCATGATTTTTACAATGAATGGGATAGATGCTATTGGTCTGTAGTTTGTTATTAGCGCTGAGGATTCTTTTCTATTTTTTGGGATGGGGGTTATTATTATGTGGCCGTTGTTAGTGAGGAAAGTCCCATTTTTTAGGTTGTGGGTTAGGTAGTGTAATAGTGATATTTTGAATTCTGGTGGTGCCACTTTCATAATCTCTGGAGGGCACGTATCTAGGATGCAGTGAGATTTAGAGTATTTGTTGTAGAGTTTGGTGTAGGTATTCTATTCTGGATCTAGAAAGGAAATCCAGATCATGTCTTTAGGTATTTCATTGTCATGTGAGTTAGCTATTTGGTAGTTGCTGGGGATGATTGTTACATCGTTATTGCTTATACAGTTATTTTTTAGGTTTTTAATTTTGGAATCAAAATATAGAGCTAGGTCCTTCGCAGTGGGTAACTTCATGTTGTGCTCAGGTGTGGTGTAGCGGGTGGTGTCAAATAGGTTTGTGACTATGTTGAATAACTCTTTTGTATTGATTCCTTGTGAACCTTTGCATGATAAGTTAATTTTGGTGGAGTAGAACGCTTTGCGTTTGTCTTTTATCAGTTGTTTGTAGGTTTTTATGTAGGCTCTCCATTTGTTGCGGTCTGTCAGTTCTCCTGTTTTATTCCAAATCCTTTCTAGTCGCCTAGCTGTTTGTTTCGTTTTTAATAGTTCGGTGTCGAACCATTTGTTGTATTTGTTTGCGTTGCTTTTGCTTTTATGTATGGGGGCGATTTTATCTAGGATGGAAGTACTGGTTGTATTCCAATGGTCCCAGAAGTCTATTCCTTCCTCTATTACTGTATGCGGTTTGTATTCTGATCAGTATTCTTCTGGATTAATATAACCTCTTGTTTGATGTTCTTTTTTTATCATCAGACGTGTTTTAGATTTTCGGTGTGACCAGATCAGCTTAAAATAATAGGTGAAGTGGTCGGACCAGATGTCGTGATGCCAGGTGCCTTCAGTCAGAGAGATGATGGGTCAAGGTTTTCCTTTGTGGACATGGCAACTAGGTCTAAATGATGGCCTTTTTCGTGAGTTTGTGTAGGTACGGGGATGTTGTAGTTGAGTAGAGTTAGGAAGTTTTTAAGCTCTATTGTGTCTGTGTTGTTCTCTTCATCTAGGTGTAAATTTATGTCCCCTGTGATGATGTTGTAGTTGGGGCTGATAGAATTGTGCAGGATGAATTCGCAGAAGTCTTCTTTGGCTTTGGGCCAGCTTTTAGGCGGGATGTAGAATAGTATGCTGGATAAGGATTCTTCTAGCTGGGTATTATTGATTTTACAGGCTAGGATTTCTAAGTTGTCGGTCATTTTAGAATCTAGAAGTTCGAACTCGAATCCTTCTTTAAGGATTATGGCTAATCCTCCTCCTTTTTTTCCTGTGCAGTTTAATGTAAGGATTTTGAAATTGTTTGGTAGAAGATCAGATATAATAGGATCATCTTCAGATAGTAACCAAGTTTCAGTTAGAAAGAGGCAGGCTATTTGTTTGCTGGTGATCCAGTCATTTATGAGGAATGCCTTGTTTCTAACAGATCGGGTATTAAGATATGCACATGGGATGGAGGTGGTTGCAGCATTTACTGTTGAGTTAATGGTTTTGATGGTTTTTATTTCCCTTGTTCTTTTTTTAAGGGTATGGTGGTGTCTTTTTTTATATGAGATTACATTAATATGATTTGTAGTGTCTTCTTGCAGGTTGGTGATGTAGGGGAAGGATAGAACAGGGTGGTGGATGGATTGTAATTGAGGGTAGAGAGAGTGAACGTCTTTGATGTTACCGCTTATTAGGTAGATCAGTAGGATTAATAGGAGATTCATGATTGGGAGGTGGATTGAGTATTCCTGAAGTCCTGAGGCAGGGGAAGGTTTTGTTTCCCTAGAATTTTTTTTTTTTTCCTTATAGTGCGAAAAATATGGTAACTTGTCTCTTCATTGATATTTCTGGGTCATAGACTGTAAAGTCCACTTGGTATTGTCCTAGGTCCCAAATGCTGAAGTTGCCGTCCAAGCTCACTCCAGCCTATTCAACCATCCTGGTTTGCAGGATATCTACCATAAAGTCTGGCCAATAACATCATCAGGTTCCAAGTTAGTTGAGTTCCCATTGATACCCTTCAAGTTTCAAGTTTTATTAGGATTTGATATACCACTTATCAAGGTTATCTAAGTGGTTTTTTACAATCAGGTACTCAAGCATTTTCCCTATCTGTCCCGGTGGGCTCACAATCTACCCTTCCCAGCCCATCCTACACCAAATCACCCTATTTGGGACACAGACCGTACAAGTCTGTCCAGTTCTTTAATTTGTATTGATCGGATAGCAGGGATTTTGCTGGAACATTTTCGGCATATATATACAAGAAGGGACTCGAGTTCCGGTCCGTTAATCCCAGACTATATAACTGATTCTGGTATGCCCATCTTGACGGATCAGGTCGAGTCCCTAAACCTACCTATTACTATTAGAGAATTACAAAGGGCAATCCAACATCAACGCAACTATTCAGCTCCTGGTCCCGATGGTTTTACAGCCGAATTTTATAAACTTCTGTCCACTCAACTCGGCGCTCCTCTGCGAGACTATTATAATCAGGTTATAGATCAGGGGGAGTTCCCCGGGGAAGCCAATGTGGTGCTGATTACACTGATTCTAAAACTGGGAAAGGAGGCGACTTCCTCAGACTCTTATCGCCCTATTTCCCTTTTGAATGTGGACATTAAAATCCTAGCCAAACTTCTAGCGGATCGCTTATCTCAAACCCTTCCGAATCTCATAGGACCGGAGCAGGTTGATTTTGTGAAAGGTCGACAGGTGACTCACAATGTCCGTAAGGCTATTCTGACAGTAGCACATGCTCAGACCCGAGCAATGCCCATGATAGTCCTTAGTCTGGACGCGGCTAGAGCCTTTGACCAAGTAGATTGGCAGTATTTATTTGGGGTACTGGACTATATTGGGATGAAAGCAATACGAGCATTATATGCGTTCCCAAGGGCTTGCTTGTTGGTTAATGAGGTTATTACTGAAACTTTCCCCCCATTGAACGGGGAACTTGACAGGGCTGCCCTTTATCGCCTCTTCTCTTTTTGTTATATGTTCCTGCGGACGGCTACTGCAGACCCAGGAATAGCAGGGTTGGCCTTTCCAGATCATACAATAAAGGTGTTAGCTTTGCAGATGATCTTCTATTTACACTAACCCATCCACACACTTCTATTACCCAGCTCCTGCAATCACTCGAAGAATTTTGATTTTATTCACGTTTTTCCCTTAATTTTCAAAAATCTACAGCATTGGCGATCCCGTGTTCCTTACAAGATAACTGGAATGGTGATTTTCCATTTATCTGGGCCCCTACTTCTATTAGTATTTGGGAGTGTGGATACCTAGAGAGCTTGCTACTTTATACACTTGTAATATAGCTCCTTTACTAGTATTTAAGCCCATTACATTAACGGGTGCTAGAATAAATGTGTCTGTCTGTCTTTCTTTCTGTCTCTCTCTATCCTTGGTCGCTGTCTGCCTTTCTTTCTGTGTCTCTCCTTGACTACTATCTGTGTGTCTTTCTGTCTTTTTCTCTCTCGTTGGTCGCTGTCTGTCTGTCTGTCTCTTTTTCTCTCTCTCCTTGGCCACTGTCAGTGTGTCTGTCTGCCTTTCTTTCTCCTTGGCTGCTGTCTGTCTGCCTTTCTGTCTCTCTCTCTCTCTCCTTGGCCGCTGTCTGTATCTGTCTGTCTATCTGTCTCTTTCTTTCACTCCCTCCCGTTCCCCGTCTGCACCCCGCTCCCCTTCCTTTGCCCTCCCCCTCCCCTCAGCCCACCCCCTCCCCCTCTCTGCGGTAGCGCCACCAGCCTGCAGCGCCATGGCAGCGAATAAACAGATCCTCATCTTTGACTTGCCCAACGAACTGAAATTCAGAGGTAAGGGGTGTTGGTTCGCTGCCGGGCAGGCAGAGAGCACAGTTCCTGTGAGCTGCAATGGTGCTCTGATCCAGAGGGGAGAGTGGAGGCAGAGGAGAAGGGCATGCAACCAGGGAGCGGCAGTGGTTGTGGCCTTCCCTCCCCTAGCTTCATAGCTCGGTCACCGCCACCTCCTTTTCTCCCTGGTGTTAGTTCCGAACGTGCGCACTGCAAATCGAACATGGTCACGGAGTCAGAAACCACGGCGGCAGGGATCACAAAATTGTAAGTGCGCTTAAGGTTTTATTATAGAGGATTAGAAAACACACTGAGGCATTTACAACTATGGACCACATTCCCCTTATCTGTAGCGGGACGTGTGGCCTTTTTTAACATGGTAATGTTCCCAAAATGGTTATACAGGTTCCAAGTACTTCCACTCTTATTATCCCATACTCATAACCGCCAGCTTATTAGAGGGCTTCAGCGCTATATATGGGGTGGGAAAAAACCACGTATGACTTACTCTCTGATGTGCCTCCCATGAGATAGAGGGGGTTATGGGTATGCCCTGGCCTGCCAGATGCAACATATTAATGACTGGTTTTGAGGCACCTCCTATTTTACTGCTACTCGATTAGAATTGTTTCTGGTAGCCTCTTACCACATTAGTAGTTTTTTGCATTTCACAGCTGCAGTATTCCGTCCCCTGGTGGCATCTTATCCTGTTTTTGCCCTAGTGAGACAGACGTGGCGTTGGGTGTGTAAAAGTGCTAGGCTCTCTTCTGTATTTTCTCCATATTTACCCATTCAAGGCAATTGTGACTTTTTTACCAGGTCTCCAAAATGAGACTTTCAGGCGATGGTCTACTCAGAGATTACAGTTCATATTCCAGCTATTCAATGAAGCCGGTCATCGGGCATCTATTTCCTCTTTACAAACCAAGTTTGATTTGCCAGCTAGGGACATGTTTGCTTACTACCAAGTACGACATTCTGTCCACTCCCTGCCAGCCGACCACTTGGTGGAAGATTGCAGAGAGGCCATATCAGAACTTTTCAGTCTCTCCGCTCAACAATTGATACCACTACGTTTTCATCATGTGAGCATACAGGACACACAACCAGGCCCTAATTGAGATGTTGTGGCAGCTTTACGGGCAGAGGACCTGGAGTGTACCTTGACTGCAATGCAGATACAGCGAGTGCTAAAGTCCATGAGACGGGAATCTGCTAATGTTACACATTGGGAACTACAATTAAAGTTTGTACTACGTCTGTTTATATCTCCCATACGAGCTTATCAAATGGGCATTACTTTAGTGCACACTTGTCCTAAATGCTCTTGTGTCAATGCCTCTCTGGGCCACATGTTCTGGACCTGCCCACGTATTTCCCAGTTCTGGCACAGTTTGGGACACTACACTACATCTCTGTGGGGCCGCCGTAGGACGCCGGCCCCACGAGCACTTTTTGGATATTAAATCATTGCATTGCCGAAACCTAAAGGACTGAGCACTTTTCTTACATGGGTGATGCTCCTTGGTAATAAAGCTATTTTGCTCAACTGGTTGCCCCTGAACCTCTGTCTTATGCCCAATGGAGATCGTTGACAATTGTACATGCCTAACTGGAGCGTAGACAAACTGGGGATCTGGATTCTATGCTTGGACAGCAATTTTGATCTATCTGGGAACACTTTTGGATGGGAAAACAATGAACAGACTGCAGATAATGTACAAGATTCAGGCGTTGTTGGATGGACCTTACTCCAAGTGCCCACAGTAGACTTTTGAATTTATGATTTGCCTTTGCTCTCTCCTTGTGGCTCTTCTATTGCTGATGTGTGGGTTTGTGGGAATGGGGGATTGGGGGATGGTTGGGGTACTGCAGTATTTTGTGCACATTACATGACAACCTTAAGAACATAAGAACATAAGAGTTGCCTCCGCTAAGGCAGACCATAGGTCCATCTTGCCCAGCGGTCCGCACCCGCGGCAGCCCATCAGGCCTATTGCCTGAAACAGTGGTCCCTGACTAATTTTATAACTTACCTCTACCTCTATTCTTATCTGTACCCTTCTATCCCTTTGTCCTCCAAGTACCTATCCAAAGCTTCTTTGAAGCCCTGTAGCGTGCTCCTGCTTACTACATCCTCCGGCAGCGCATTCCATGTATCCACCACCCTCTGTGTGAAGAAGAACTTCCTGGCGTTTGATCTAAACCTCTCCCCTTTCAATTTCTCTGAGTGCCCCCTTGTACTTGTAGTTCCCCTTAATTTGAAAAGTCTGTCCCTGTCTATTTTTTCTATACCCTTCATGATCTTGAAGGTTTCTATCATGTCTCCTCTAAGTCTCCACTTTTCCAGGGAGAAAAGCCCCAACTTTTTCAGTTTGTCAGTATATGAGAGGTCCTCCATGCCCTTTATTAGTTTAGTTGCTCTTCTCTGGACTTTCTCAAGTACTGCCATGTCCTTCTTCAGGTGCGGCGACCAGTACTGAACACAGTACTCCAGGTGCGGTCGCACCATTGCACGATACAGTGGCAGGATGACTTCCTTTGTCCTGGTCATGATACCCTTTTTAATGATACCCAACATTTTTGTTTGCTTTCCTTGAGGCTGAGGCGCACTGCGCCGACGCCTTTAATGTTGTGTCCACCATCACTCCCAGGTCTCTTTCAAGGTTGCTCACCCCTAGCGGTGAACCCCCCCATTTTATAAGTGAACATCGGGTTCTTTTTCCCTATATGCATGATCTTGCATTTCCCTATGTTGAAGCTCACTTGCCACTTTTTAGCCCATTTTTCCAGTGTTGTCAGATCCTTTTGGAGATCTTCGCAGTCCTCCACTTTATTTACCTTGCTATATAGCTTGGTGTCATCTGCAAATTTAATAACCTCAAATTTTGTTCCTGCCTCCAGGTCGTTAATAAATATATTGAACAGGAGCGGTCCCAGTACTGACCCCTGCGGAACTCCGCTCGTGACCCATTGCCAGTCTGAGTAATGGCTCTTTACTCCAACCCTCTGTTTCCTGTCCGCCAGCCAGTTTTTGATCCATCGGTGGACCTCCCCTTGTACCCCGTGTTTCCATAGCTTCCTTAGCAGTCTTTCGTGTGGCACCTTGTCGAAGGCTTTTTGGAAGTCAAGGTCTATGGATTCCCCTTTATCCACCTGGCTTGTTACCCCCTCAAAGAAGTATAATAAGTTTGTGAGGCATGACCTGCCCTTGCAGAAGCCATGCTGACTCGACTTTAGCTGCCCATTTTTTTCGATGTGTTCCCAGATGCTGTCTTTAATCAGCGCTTCCATCATCTTTCCCGGGACCGAGGTCAAGCTCACCGGTCTGTAGTTTCCCAGGTCTCCCCTTGAGCCTTTTTTGAAGATGGGTGTGACATTTGCTATTTTCCAGTCCCCCAGAATCTCTCCAGTTTTTAAGGATAGTTTGCATATTTGTCGAAGTGTTTCAGCTATTTCATTTCTTAATCCCTTGAGTACCCTTGGGTGAAAGCCGTCTGGACCTGGTGATTTGTCGCTCCTTAGCCTGTCTATCTGCCTGAGGACATCCTCCTTGCTCACCTCTAGTTGGTCCAGATTTTCATCCTGCTCTCCTTTTACGATCTCCTCGGGTTCCAGAATGTTGGTTGTGTACTCCCTCGTGAAAACTGACGTGAAGAACTCATTTAACCTGTCAGCTATCTGTTTTTCCTCTTTTACCGCTCCCTTTCTGTCCCCACCATCCAAAGGTCCCACTTCCTCCCTTGCTGGTTGCTTCCCCTTAACGTACCTGAAGAACGATTTGAAGTTTGTTGCTTCCCCTGCCAGTCTCTCTTCATATTCTCTTTTTGCTTTCCTAACCACTCGGTGACACTCCTTTTGGTGTATTTTATGCTCCTTTTGATTGTCCTCAGTTTTGTCCTTTTTCCATTTTTTGAATGATGCTTTCTTGTCACTTATCGCCTTTGTTACTGCATTTGTTATCCACACTGGGTTTTTTGTTCTATTTTTTTTGCACCCTTTCCTGAACCTGGAACGCACAGGTTCTGTGCTTCGTGCACTGTGCTCTTGAGTAGAGTCCAGGCTTTTTCTACGGACTCCATCCTCTTTGGGTTGTGTTGAGTTTATTTCCCACCATTTTCCTCATGGCATCATAGTTCCCTTTTTTTGAAGTTGAGTGCTGTCGCCGTAGTTCTTTTCACCTTTGATGATCCAATTTCTAGCCTGTACTGGATTGTGTTGTGATCGCTTTTTCCTAGTGGGGCTAGCACCGCCACCTCCTTAGCGGGTCCCCCTAGTCCGTTGAAGATTAGGTCAAGAGTGGCATAACCCCGTGTTTGTTCCGTGACCAGCTGTTCCATGAAACCGTCCCTCGTAACTTCCAGGAATTCGGTCTCCCTCATGCAGTTTGAGTGCCCAATACTCCAGTCTATTCCAGGGTAGTTGAAGTCCCCCATCACCACCACCACCATCACCTTGTTGCTTGTTTTTGTATTCTTCGCTAGCACTTTATTGAAAAACTTTAATAAACATATTTACACATAATTTACATCCTTCGTTTTCTAATTAGACATCCTCTATGTTTATTCCCCAATTTTTTAATTACATCACCGTTTTCCTCTCTATCACATCCCTCAGGAGGGCATCCCAGGCATCTACCACCCTCTCTGTGAAAAATAATTTCCTTACATTTCTCCTGAAGTCTTCCTCCCTGCAACTCAAATTATGCTCTCTAGTTTTACCATTTTCAATTCTCTGGAAAAGATTTGGTTCTTTATTAATACAAAAGAACATAAGAATTGCCGCTGTTGGGTCAGATCAGTGGTCCATCAAACCTTTGGTCCCCTCAAACTTTTTTGATGATCGGTGTAACATTCGCCACCTTACAGTCCTCTGGAATCTTTCCCGATTTGATCAACAGATTGGCAGTTCAGCTATGGTCCCTTTCAGTTTCTTGATGACCCTCGGATGGATGCCATCTGGTCCCAGGGATTTATCGCTCTTAAGCCTATCAATCTGCCTGCATACCTCATCTAGTCTGACCATCAACCCTGTCAGTTTCCAGTTTTCACTTCCAGCATATAGCTGTATATATCCTCTTCGGTAAATACAGATGCAAAAAACGTGTTCAGTCTGTCAGCGATTGCTTTGTCCTCCTTTAGTGCTCCCTTTATTCCTTGGTCATCCAACAGTCCCGCCACTTCCTTCGCGGGTCATTTCCCTTTAATATACCGAAAGAACGGTTTGAAGTTTTTTGCCTCCATGGTTATTTTTTCCTCGTAGTTTCTTTTGGCCCCTTTTACCACCTTATGGCACCTGCGTTGATGCTGATTGTGCTTATTCCAGTTTTCGTTCGTTTTTTATCTTTTCCATTCCTTAAACGGGGTTTTTTTGTCTCTGTTCGCTTCCTTTACCTTTACTGTGAGCCACTCTAGTTCCTTATTCTTTTTCTCTTTGATCCCTTGTTGATACGCGGTATATATAGATTTTGTGCCTCGGTGACCATATCCTTAAAGAGAGACCAAGCTTGCTCTAGCGTGTTTACAGTGTTCATCCTCTTCTAAATCTTCTTCCCCACCATGCATCACATCCCTTTTCTGAAGTTCAGCGCCATTGCCGTTGTTCTGGACCGATGCTTCGCCCCTATTTCCAGGTTGAAGCGAAACATATTGTGATTGAAATCGGAGAACTATTTGCAAAAACTTGCCAACCTGTCAATTAGAACTGGACAGATACCAGATGACTGGAAGATAGCAAACGTCACGCCAATTTTCAAAAAAGGATCAAGAGGAGAACCGGGCAACTACAGACCTGTGAGTCTTACGTCTGTCCCTGGAAAGATGGTTGAAGCACTGATTAAAGATAGCATAGTCTTGCACTTGGATACATATGACCTGATGAGAGCCAGTCAACATGGCTTCAGGAAAGGGAAATCATGTTTGACGAATTTACTTCAATTTTTTGAGACAGTGAACAAATAAATTGATAATGGAGAACCGGTGGACATAATATACTTGGACTTCCAGAACGCGTTCGACAAGGTTCCACATAAAAGCCTTCTCAGGAAATTAAAAAGCCATGGAATAGAGGGAGATATACTAAGATGGGGAGGCAAATGGCTGGAGAACAGAAAGCAGAGAGTGGGCATAAATGGGAAGTTCTCTGACTGGGAGAAGGTGACTAGCGGTGTGCCTCAGGGCTCGGTACTTGGACCCATCTTATTTAATATTTTCATCAATGACCTGGAAGAAGGAACATCCAGTGAGATCATCAAGTTTGCAGATGACACAAAGCTATGCTGGGCAATTAGATCACAGAAGGATAGCGAGGAACTCCAGAGTGACTTGTGTTAGTTAGAGAAATGGGTGGAGAAATGGCAGATGAAGTTTAATGTGGAAAAGTGCAAAGTAATGCATTTAGGCAGAAAGAACAAGGAACACGAGTATAAAATGGCAGGTGCGAACAAGAAAAGGACCTGGGTGTACTGATAGATAGGACCTTGAAACTGCCGGCACAATGTGCAGCAGCGGCAAAGAAATCAAATAGAATGTTAGGAATGATAAAGAAGGGAATCACGAGTAGATCAGAGAGGGTTATAATGCCGCTTTATAGAGCAATGGTCAGACCACACTTGGAATACTGTGTCCAACATTGGTCTCCCAACCTAAAGAAGGATATAAAACTGCTGGAGAGGGTGCAGAGATAAGCAACAAAGCTGGTTAAAGGTATGGAGAACTTGGAATATGAGGAACGACTTAGGAGACTGAGATTGTTCTCCCTTGGGAAGAGGAGACTACGAGGGGATATGATTGAGACTTTCAAAATATTGAAAGGAATCGACAAAATAGAGCAGGAAAATAAGTTTTTTACACTGTCCAATGTGACACAGACAAGAGGTCATGGACTGAAGCTGGGGAGGGACAAGTTCAGGACAAATATCAGGAAGTTCTGCTTCATGCAGCAAGTAGTGGACACCTGGAATGCTCTCCCAGAGGAGGTAATTGCGGAATCCACCGTCCTAGGATTCAAAAGTAAACTAGATGCACATCTCCTTACGAGAGGCATAGAGGAATATGGGTGACTAAAATTACGCCAGGTATACACCTGGCTGGGCCTCCGCATGTTCGGATCGCCGGACTTGATAGACTGAAGGTCTGATCCGGAGATGGCAGTTCTTATGTTCTTGATCACAGTTTCCCAGCGTCCCTTCTACATCTTGTGCCAGTCCATTTAGAATTAAGTCCAGAATTGCATTTCCTCTTGTATTTTCCTTGACAAGTTGTTCCATGAAGCAATCGCCTAGTTTCCAGGAACTTGGTCTCGCTAGCACAGCCGGAGGTGCCTAGGTTCCATTCTATCCCTGGATAGTTGAAGTCGCCAATAATAAGTGCGTTGCCTCCCTTGCAGTTGCGTTTAATCTCATCTGTCATTTCTCTATCAATTTCTTTGGAATGCCCTGGGGGTCGGTAATAGATGTCTATCCTCGTTTCCGGTCCATTTGTTCTTGGAATTTTGACCCATAGAGACTCTAACTTATCCGTCTGTTGTGGCATGTTCTCTCCAGTAGATTCAATTCCCTCTTTGACATATATGGCAATGCCTCCTCCTTTTTGAGTCACTCTGTCTCTGCGGTATAGTTTGTATCCCGGTAGCACAGTGTCCCAGACATTTTCATCAGTCCACCATGTTTCCGTGATGCCAATGATGTCAACGTTATCCTTTTGTGCCATAGCTTCTAATTCACCCATCTTATTTCTAAGGCTCTTTGGTTCGTGTACATACACTTGAGTTTGCAGCCTGTTCCCTTTTTGCGTGTCCTTCCCTCTTCTGTCCCTTTTGGTCTGTCTTGCCTGCAATCTGGTAAGTCTTCCCCTTCATCTTCCTGCACAGTATCCTCCGGGTATACCGGTTCCCGAACCATCACCTCTCTCTCTATTGACTGTTGGCTTTCCCCTTCTTCCTAGTTTAAAAACTTCTCAACTTCTCTCTTGATGTTGCTTCCAAGTAGCCTCATTCCATCTCTGCTGAGGTGGAGTCCATCCTTCCTGAATAGCTTACTCTTCCCCCAGAATGTCGTCCAGTTGCGCACAAAGTGGAATCCTTCTTCCTTGAACCAGCGCCACATCCACATGTTGACTGCTTGCAGCTCCAACTGTCTCTTCTCATCTGCCCTGGGTACCGGCAGAATCTCTGAGAATGCTATCCTCTGCGCTCTGGACTTCAGCTTCCTTCCTAACATTCAGAACTGGTCCTACAGTACTTCTCTGTTGTAGTTCCTGATGCTCACGTTGTTCATCACCACATGGATCATCACCTCCGTATCTTCTTCCACACTGTTGATGAGCCTAGCGATGCGGCTCACTATGTCTTCTACCTTGGCTCCCGGTAGACAGGTCATCAGTCGATCTAGTCTTCCTCCCGCTATGTGGCTGTCGACTTGTTTGATGATAGTCCCCCATGACGATTGCTGTCCTCTCTATCTTCTCTTGATTCTCCAGCCATAGGTCCATGTCCCTGGTGTATGTCCATCTCTCCAGCCCTAGGTCCGTGTCCATCGTTCCTATCCATTTCCTCTCATCCTGGCATCCGTCTTCTTGTGGGTTCCCTCCGCTGTTTCCAGATCTTGCTGCTGTGTCCATTTCCTCCTGGTGGCTGTCCATCTGGTGGTCCACACTCTCTGTAGGCATATCCCGGCAGTTCCACTGTTGCGAGTGTTTTTCCAAGGCCTCCCTGTATGCCTCTTCAATGAAGTTCTCCAGCTCCCGGACTTCTTCCTCGATGGTGTCCTCCGTCTTGATATTCTCTGCATCTCTGTCTTTCTCCTCCACTGCTTGAAGTGCCTCCAATTCCAGTATTCTGCTATCCAGGAGTCTGACTTGCTTCTTCAGGCTTTCCAGTTCTCCACCTCGAGTGCATACATAAGACCACCTCCCAGAAGGGAGATAGTCATACATATGGCAGACGGTGCAGAAAACTGGGTAGCTCAACATCTTGCTTCTGCTTCAAGTATTTAAATGTCAGTATCATATCTCCCCTGCCCCTCCTGTCCTCCAGAGTATACATATTTAGATCTTCCAATCTCTTCTCATACGTCTTTTGGCTCAACAACCTTACCATTTTCGTAAACTTCCTCTGGACTACTTCAAGTCTTTTCATATCCTTCACCAGATCCGTACCTCCAAAACTGAACACAATATTGCAAATGTGGCCTTACCAATGACCTATATAGGAGCATCAATAACTCATTTCTTCTACTGGTTATTCCTCTTTCTATACATCCTTCTGGTTACAGCCACCGCCTTATCCCACTATTTAGACGCCTTTAGATCCTCAAACAGAATCACCCCAAGATCCCTCTCTCTGTCAGTGCTTTTCAGCCTCTCACTTCCCAGCACATACGGTTCCTTCAGATTTATACCCCCAAAATTCATTACTCTGCAGTTCTTCGCATTGAATTTCAGTTGCCAGACGTTAGACCATTCTTCTAACTTTTGCAGATACTTTTTCATGTTTTCCACTCCATCTGGGGGGAAAAGAAACGTTCTTGACCTGTTAACCCCTCATGTATCCATCGCATTAAGGCTGCAATATTATAAAGTCTGATATTTGGAACGCTATGTCCTCCCTGAGACTGATCCATTGCCAGTTTTGTCATACTAATATATGGAGCTTTTGGTCTTCAAATGAAACTGTTTTTTAGGGCCCTGAACCTCTGTTCATTACTGCGTAACAACTAAACAAGTATGGTCTGTAGGGGATAAAGGAGTTTAGGGAGCATAATCATTTTTACCAAAGAACCCAGTCCAACAATAATTACCTATTTTCTCCAAATTTTGCACTATATCAGTATTATATATATACCGCTAAATCCGTTAAGTTCTAAGCGATTTACAGAGAAATATACATTGAAGAGTATAATAAAATAAGATAAATGAATAAAGAATTGGTACTTTGAAATTCCCTTACTGTCCCGAAGGCTCACAATCTAACTAAAGTACCTAAGGACAAACAAATTAGCAAATAATAGAAAGGAAAAATAAAGAATAGAGGAAATGAGATATAAAGCATCCTAACAAGAATACATAGAAAACATTGATCTCATTACGGCCATATTCTTTTGAAGCAAGTGTACATCCCAGCAATAATAAAGTGGGTAAAGTAAATTAAATTAAAATTATTTGAATTAAAAATAAATATATATAAATTAATTAATTAAGAGAGAAACCAAAAAACCGTTAGACAATGGAATTCTAATGAAAATTTAAAATAAAGATGTAAAACAAAATAAATAAGAAACAGTAAAATAAATGAAATTTTAAACACGATGTTATAAGAGTCAGGAGGGTCTCAATTTCACTTCAATCAGATCATCATTCTCAGCGTCTCTAGTCCATCAGCCGTTTTAACCGATCAACCGCCATTATCATCCACAACACGCAACTACAGGACACCTCCTCCGATGTAAAAGAAACCTCCCTCAGTCTCCTCAACGGTCAGTGCGCTGAACAGCTCCGCTTCCACACAGATCATGCCGACTTCAGTCAACTGCTTCCTGGTCCGGACTGCGCCTCACTCTGCCAACCCTCGCTCCCGTAGACACCGCCTCTCATCACACCACTCCCATGTTTGGTGAGGAATCGGGTGTGGTGAAACTTCATCAGGATGAAACAACTCTGCAGACCTCCCATCCCACTGATGTCGCCCTGCAGGCAGAATATAAGGAGCTGCATCCCTGTCGGCTTCAGTGCCTACGCTGAGCACCTCAAACATGGCGCCTCCAGGTCCCAACAGCAACCACTCCACGATGTCTCAGCCACCCCTCACTGACTAGTGTGAGCTTAAGACCAATGATTATTAAGAAAAGTAACACGTGAGAAGTTTTTTCTAAAGTTCAGTTGTATAGCCAGTTGTATATCCTGGAGGATAAGGGGATAGAGGGGTACAGATAGAACTTGAGGTAGGTTATAGAAGTGGTCAGTAACCACTTCACAGGTCGCGGACCTGATGGGCCGCCGCGGGAGCGGACCGCTGGGCGGGATGGACCTCTGGTCTGACCCAGTGGAGGCAACTTCTTATGTTCTTATGTAGTGTATAAATATCTCTATAACTTCCTGGTTTTGGCACTTCTGAAGCTGCCAGCTTGGGGGCTCAGTGGTCTGCATATGCTGAATAAAATATACTTGTCGCTTTCTTCAAGTCTTGGTCTTCTCTTGGGATCGGTGGAACTCGGACACTTCGACCAGCTCAATTGATTAATCGAGTCCTGGTTTAAAGTGCAGGAACTGATATCTGTCCAAATTTTGAGTGGCCATTCTTCTGGTAAGTGCAGAAATAGTTTACTTCTGTCCTGTCTCTCTCTTCTAAACTAAACTAAACCTTAAGTTTATATACCGCATCATCTGCCTAGTAAAGCTACTTGATTTTGTCGCTGAAGTTGTGGGGAGGGATTCTAGGAACTGTTATTTTCTGATTGGGTAACTAAACTGAAATCTGTTGTGTTTTGTGTGTTTGAGTGTCTGAGATGTCCTTTTGGACGAAGCGAGTACGGACCTGTTAGTACTGCGTTTCCCTAGTCCAGAGATGGGCAGGGCCATGAATACAGGGAAGTGTTTTTGTCCTCCATTACACAATGGGGGTATGTCAGTCTACCTTTAGGGACCCTCTTGATACAATGTTAGTTAATTTTAAAAAGGGATTTAGCTCTGATTATGGGACTACACTTAAAAGATCAACCCTAATTCGTCTGTGCCAGTTAGAATGGCCGACGTTTGGTGTGGGCTGGCCCCTCTCTGGCTCCCTGGAAGAGGACATAACCCGTCAGGTTTTTATCATAGTAACCCACTGGCCATCCTGATCAATTCCCTTATATAGATAGTTGGTTAGACTTAGTCCGCAGCAAGCCTTCTTGGCTTTTCCCTCCTGTACCCAAGAAACTCCAGTCCCAAGTCCTCACCCTTAGTAAGACTGTCAATGAGCACTCATGTCTTTGAGTCTGACTCTTCAACTGACACTTGAAATACCCACCGCTCCTTCTTCTTACTCAGCAACACCACAGCCCATACCCAATCCCAGTTCTGTTTCCCTTGCTCAGCCTTCTATTTCCCAGCCTGTACAACTTCCTGCCCAACTTCCAGTTTCCCCTTCCCGAACCCCAGCCGATAGCTCAGCTCATGAAATTCTATCCTCCCCAGTCCTTTATCCACCTCTGGACTCTCTCTCTTTCTGATGATTCTCCTATCAGCCATCGCTTGAGACCTGATCCTCCTCAAATAGTTCCCATGAGAAGACAAATGAAACAGGAGACTCAAGAGGCTACAAATCTGGCCATGCCTCTTCGCCAGGTTCCTGTCGCCAACCCACCGGATGCCGCCGGGTATCCTAGACCACACGGTATTAGCCTTGTATATCAGCCCTTCACCACCACTGATTTATACAACTGGAAATCCCATTATCCCCCTTACTCTGAGCGGCCACAGGCAACTATTGACCTTAATATGTCCATCATTCGCACAAACCGCCCCACATGATCAGATTGCCAGGAACAACTTCTCTGTCTCCTAAATATCGAAGAAAGTAAACAGGTTCTGCAAGAATCCCTTACAAAGGCTCAGGTGGATGCGGATGCAGTCAACCCCAACTGGATTAATAACCATTTCCCATCTCAGGACTCTAATTGGGACCCCAATGACGCCACTCATAATACTTTCCTTGTGCGGTACCGCCAGTATATCCTTGAGGGTCTCCGGTTGGCTTCTCGGAAACCCACCAACAATTCCAAAGTATCTGAAGTCCTCCAAAAGACTGATGAATTTCCATCCGCATTCTATGAACGTCTCTGTGACGACTACCGCACCTTTACTCCCTTTGACCCAGAAAAACCTGAAAACCTCCATATGGTTAATACCTCGTTTGTGAGCCAGACACAACCTGATATACGTTGGAAACTCCAGAAGCAGGATGGGTTTGCAGGCATGAATACCGTCCAGCTTCTTGAGATTGCCCAGTGCGTTTTCATGAACTGGGACAGCGGCAACTGGCGAGAGGCTGATAAGCTTCTCCGGCGCAAAGCACATCTCCTTGCTTTAGCCCTCCAAAATACTTTCCCAAATAACCTGGACCCGTCTACCCCAGGGCTTTAAAAATAGCCCCACTCTACTCAGCACCGCCCTTGCCTCAGACCTTGCCAATTTCTCCCCTTCATATGATTCCCAAATCTTGCAGTACGTTGATGATCTTCTCCTCTGCTCTCTATCTACCTCTGCCTGTCAGGGGGATACTCGCTCTCTCCTCCAGTTTCTTCTCCATTGCGGTTACCATGTGTCTCTCCGGAAGGCTCAGTTGTGCCTTCCTCGTGTCATCTACCTTGGTTTTCATATTTCCCAGGGTATCAGGTCCCTTCCCCACACCCGTGTCCAGGCTGTCTGTAGTCTCCCTGTTCCCGATAATCGCAAAGGCCTGCGTGCTTTCCTCTGTATTGCCGGAAACTATCGTATCTGGATCCCTGATTTCTCTACCATTGCCCGCCCTCTGTATGATTCCACCAAAGGTGCTGACTCAGTCACTTTTGTCTGGACCCAACTCCAGGAGCGGTCTTTCTGACTCAGGCTCCTGCCCTTGGCCTTCCTGACCCCTCCAAACCTTTCCAGCTCTATGTTCATGAAAAATCTGGTATCACAGCCGGGGTCCTTACCCAGTTCCTTGGCTCCTGGCGTAGGCCCATTGCCTATCTCTCTCAACAAATGGATCCTGTTGCTGCCGGGTGGCCTCCCTGCCTTTGGGCAATTGCCGACGTCTCAGATCTCTTACAACATGCTAACTCACTTTCGGCCAGCATATTGACCTCTTTGTCCCGCTTTGTGTGACCTCTCTTCTAGAACATAAAGGCTCTCTGTGGCTCATGAACGAGCGCCTCCTTAAATACCAAGCCCTTCTTTGTGAAAACCCTCAGGTCATTCTTGTTGTCTTTTCACTCCTTGACCCCTCCACTCTCCTCCCAGCTGGTCATGCACAACTGCCTTGACACCATTAACTTAGTTTATTCTTCCCGTCATGATCTCACTGACATCCCACTCCGGGACCTTGATCTCACTCTTTTCACAGATGGCAGTTCGTCTGTCACCCCTTCTGGTACCCGTATCACTGGTTATGCAGTAGTCTCTGCCACTTCCGTTTTACTCATGGGCTCCCTGCCCTCTGGCACTTCTGCCCAAGAAGCTGAGCTATATGCCCTCACTTCTGCCCTGTGCTTCTCTGCCTCTCAGTCTTGCAACATATACACTGACTCCAAATATGCTTTCCTTACCTTTCATGCCCAAGGGGCCATCTGGAAACATCAAGGTTTCATTACAGCTTCCGGCCGCCTGATCCATCATGCTCCCCTCACTCTTGACCTCCTCGAGGCCGTCAAATTGCCCCCCCCCCCCGTGTCGCAGTTACGCACCATCGAGTCCACCGTTGTGTCACTGATCTCGTCTCCAGCGGCAATGCCCTTGCCGATTGAACAGCCTGAGCTGCCAGCCTCTGCCCCCCTCCTTCGGCTCCTCTGGACACCCTTACACCTCCAGTACGCTTCTCAGGAATAGACTTGGACCCGCACTCTTTTGGGCCAGTCTGTCCTGAAATGGGGGTGGATACAAATATGCGCCAATTCAAGTGCCAATCCAGACCCACACACTGATACTTCAAACACAAGTACAGCGGGTACCCTCATATTCTTTCCTCAACACCTGGCCCTCACGATTGGCAAAAGATGCCATGACCTGGAGCACTCTGGAGAACCCGCTATGAAAATGACCCTCAAGAGACATTTCTTTATCAATCACCTTGACCAGCTAATCCGGAATACGGTCTGACAGTGTGTTGTCTGTTCTAGAACAAATCCCCCAACGTCTGCCACCTCCTGGACACCAACCCATTGGAACATATCCGATGCAGGTTCTGTCTGTAGACTTCACCCACATGCCCACTTCATGTTCCCTCAGTCATCTTCTAGTCTTCACAGACACCCTGACTAGATGGGTCGAAGCCTTCCCTACTCGCCAGGGAAGTAACCAAACACCTCCTGAATAACATAATTCCACGCTTTGGTCTCCCTGTTTCCATAGGCAGCACAACGGCCCCACTTTCATTGCTGATGTTGTCCAACAAACTGCTCAGGCCCTCCAAATTGAATGGAAGTTACATGCTGCTTACCATCCTGAGAGCTCTGGTCAGGTTGAAAGAATAAACAGAACTATTAAGACCCTTTTAATGAAACAAATTGAAGAAACCAATCTGTCCTGGCCTGTCCTGCTGCTCACTGTCCTATTTCAGATTAGATGCACCCATCCAAACCCACTAAATTGTCCCCATTTGAGCTCATGTTCGGCCGGCCACCACCCATTGTGAACCCAGATCCTGGTTCGTTTGCTACTCTGGGATTGGATATCCTCCAGAGTCAGGTCCTTAATCCTTAGATAAGGCCCTTCAAGAGCTCCACAAATGGGTCCTGGAAAGGGCCCCACTACCGATAGCCACACAAGTCCATGAATACATCCTTGGGAATACGGTATGGCTGAAAACTTGGAAGTCAGACCCCCTGAAGCCTAGGTGGATAGACCCTTTCACTGTCCTCATTTCTTCCCCTATAGCTGTCAAAGTGTCTGGACATGAAACCTGGTTTCACTACAATAGAGTCAAGCCAGCAGCTGTGTGGTAAGCCACCCCAGGCAAAACACCTCCAGCTGAAGATCTCTAAAACCTCAAAATTGTTTTGAATATTTACCACTGTATTTAGCAGGTGTTTTGAATATAACCTTTTCACAAGTGTTTGAGTTCAACTGATTGCCTGTGGTTCACCATTTCCTCTAGCAAGTGCCTTGAGTATAACTGTTTTAGGTTTTCTTGACAAAATGAGCTTTTTGTGCCAGCCTTTTGTGTAATATATATGACTTTTGTTTTGCCCTCACTGTCTTATGTTTCTTCTGTATTTCTTCCCTATTGTACAAGGGGATCAGTCACAATCCCTTAACCCATGTAAACCGTGCCTTTCTCAGGTTTATAATGGAGATAAGGAAGAAATGGCCCTCCTATACCATACCCAATTTAAGTGCTCCTTAGCCCCTTTGCCTGATGTTTGCATGACGGAGTTAAGTACAGAAAGTGTCAAACATCAGAGGGTATTATCTGTTTCCAACCTACTGGTGATGAAGTTGAAAAGTGGGCGGAGATCTGCATTAATAATGTTGAGGGTCCACTTATCAACCAGACTCTTATTGTAGACTCCACTCTCCCAGTGTCTTTGTATTTTGATGCATGTGTGTTATTTGATGTTGCCCAGGGTCATGGTATTGCCCCTAATATCATGCTAGCTCCCTAGCATGGCAGCGCTATTATATCTCATGTGCTAAGTATGCGTGCCTGTACAACCTAATGCCCTTTAAGAAATGCCCCTGAGGAAATCTTCACTAATGGAGGAGCCTGTCCTGAGTGGGCATGTGTCACGTAGGCCACCTACAAGAACCCTCATAAATACCCAGCCAATACTCCCTCTGCCACTCTTGTAGTAGGCCCTAACCCCGGTCCCACGTGTACTGCAAGCCATTGTACTCCCATGGTTTTCACTATCACTAACCCTCACACCTGGAATGCCAATGCCCAGATCCTGAACTGAATGGGATTCTACATTGATGGTAAAGGATTAGACCCAGGCACTGTTGTATATGTCCGTATTGTGTCCCGCCCTCGTGGCCCTGTTCACCACTCTGTGGCGTTTCCCCAGTTTTATGAAAATATGACAGTAAATATTGATATTCCTGTAATCACTACAAATTTGTTTATACAGTTTGCTGAAACTATAGGTCAGACTCTTAACGTTAGCAATTGTTTTGTATGTGGAGGGACTGCTATAGAAGAACAGTGGCCATGGGAGGCAAAGCAGCTTGACATGTTAAACCAGACTTCACAGAACCTCACTTTCACATCAGGTCCACGAACTCCACGATGGGCCTTGCGAACCTCCATTGTTGCTTCCCACTGCCTTCAGCGAATCGGGGGTCCATTCAACATCCAGGTTGGACACCTTAAGTGTTCATCTCTCCAGTCTTTTAACACCTCCACTATTACCTGGGACCCCTGGCCTGCCAATAACATCTCCAATTTGCCAGGTCCACCCCTTCAGACACTGCTCAATTAAACTTCCTATGAACGATGGCCAGCTCCTGATGGTTGATATTGGCTCTGCGGTCTGTTTGATTACTCTTGGTTGCCTGCTAACTGGAGTGGTACATGTGTACTTGGCATGATGCGTCCCAGCTTCTTCCTGTTACCGCTGGCCGATGGTGAACACCTGGGAGCCCCTGTATTTGACACCAGGGGTCACCAAAAGCGGTCTGCTTCCACTAATTCCCTTAAAATAGGTGAATGGGGTGATGACTGGCCTGCAGAACGGATCATCGCTGCTTATGGACCTGCTACTTGGGCCAAAGATGGCTGCTATGGTTATCGGACCCCTATCTATATGCTTAACAGCATCATTCGCTTGAAGGCTGTTCTTGAACTCATTACCAATGAAACAGCTCATGCATTGACTACTATTGGCAAGGCCAATGCTAAAATGCGCACTGCTATCAGAACCACCTAGCTCTAGACTACTTGCTGGCAGCAGAAGATGGTGTCTGTGGCTTATTCAACCTCTCCAACCTTGCTGCCTTGAACTTGATGACCTTGGGAAAGTAATCGAGGAAGTTGTGGATCGAATCACTAAACTGGCTCATGTTCCTGTCCAGACCAGGCGTGGCCTTACTGCAGACTGGCTCTCTGGTACCTTCCGTTCCTGGTTGTCCTCTGGCTCAGCAATGAAGACCATCTTGCTGGTTCCCGCCCTATCTTCTCTGCTCCTTTGCTGCCTGCCCTGTGTGGTCCCCATAGCCATAAAGCTGCTCCACTGAACTGTTGACTCTGCTGTTGACCGTTCCACTGCTGCTATGGCCCTTGCGCTCCCCCAGTATCGCCCAGTCCCTACAACTGATCCTGACCTTCCTCCTTCTTGAACTTTATCAGGCTCGTCTCCTTCCTCCTTCATTCGACTAGCCTGAAAGGGGGGACTGAAGGAGTATGGGACTGGTTTTCCTGAGTTTTAAATTAAATTTTCTCTTTAATAAAATGCTGATTTAAGTTTAGTTGCAGACCTAACTTATCTCATGCTCTAGCCTGCCTAAACTGGGTATTTTAATTTGGGAGTTTTAGCTTCTTATGTTTATCTCAGCATACACAATACTGTATTCCGCCCTCCTGGACATGTAACAGAAAGACAGCAGGGTTTAGATAAGTGACCTGCTAGTGTGAGCTTAGGACCAATGATTGTTAAGAAAAGTAGCATGTGAGTAGTTTTTTCTAAAATTCAGTTGTATAGCCAGAAAAGTGTTATAAATATCTCTGTAACTTCCTGGTTTTGGCACTTCTGAAGCTGCCAGCTTGGGGGCTCAGGGGTCCACATATGCTGAATAAAATATACCTGTTCCTTTCTTCAAGTCTCCTAAGTTTTGTGGCTCACCAAAGTGACCTTTCATGACCACAGCATAGCCATTGCCAGGCCTGAAGGGTACCCCAAGCTAAAGGGAACACGCCGGACCAGTATTTTATTGCAGCCCGGGTGGTCTGCTGCGCTCATCAGAGAACCCGGGTTGTGACAGTCTGCAACGCAAGAGTGGATGCAAGATGTTTCACATCCTGATTCAGGAGGGATATGGGCCTATAAGAGCTTACCAATTCTGGATCTTTGCCTGGTTTCAGAAGGAGCATTACATGTGCCACATTCTCCCCAGTCAGGCCCGGATGTGTCACCCTGGCATTGCACATGTCATTTAATGATTTAGAAATCAGATCTTGAAGGAGTCTATAGTATTCTGGCTCATACCCGTCAGCTAGCTTTAGGGCATTGATACTGATTATTGGAACTCAGAGAGCTGAGGCAGATAAAGATCTTTGAAAAACCGATGGATATTCTCATCCCTTAGCTCCTGCTTAGCGTACAGGAACTGATAATAAAGCACAAACTGCGCTTGAATATGGTCTGCGTGGTAATATTTTGTGCCCCTAAGAACATAAGAACATAAGCAATGCCTCTGCTGGGTCAGACCTGAGGTCCATCGTGCCCAGCAGTCCACTCACGTGGCGGCCCAACAGGTCCAGGAACTGTGCAGTAATCCTCTATCTATACCCCTGTATCCCCTTTTCCAGCAGAAAATGGTCTAATCCTTTCTTGAACCCCAGAACCTATTACGCTCTCTGGAAGCGCATTCCAGGTGTCCACCACACGTTGGGTAAAAAAGAACTTCCTAGCATTCGTTTCAACTTTTCTGAATGCCCTCTTGTTCTTTTATTATTCAAAAGTTTGAAGAATCTGTCCTTCTCTACTCTCTCTATGCCCTTCATGATCTTGAAAGTCTCTATCATATCCCCTCTAAGTCTCCTCTTCTCAAGGGAAAAGAGACCCAGCTTCTCCAATCTCTCAGCGTATAAAAGGTTTTCCATTCCCTTTATCAGACACGTCGCTCTCCTCTGAACTCTCGAGTAACGCCATGTCCTTCTTAAGGTACGGTGACCAATATTGGACGCAGTACTCCAGATGCGGACGCACCATCGCCCGATACAATGGCAGGATAACTTCTTTCATTCTGGTTGTAATACCCTTCTTGATTATGTCTAGCATTCTGTTTGCCTTCTTAGCGGCCGCTGCGCACTGTGCCATCAGCTTCATTGTCATTTCCACCATTACCACCAAGTCCCTTTCTTGGGTACTCTCATTTAATCACCACTTAATTGATATTGTGTATCACACTAACCACTTGTATAAATGCGCTGTCACACAAATATATATCCTTGCATAGGTATTTTAGAGAAAAACAGGGGTCTCAAGTGCTCCCGGCCAGAGGCTTGAGATATACTTCAAAGCCACTGACTGATGTTGTGAGCTATCATCGGTCCCGTTTATATTCTCTATACCAATGACTAATGAATTTTTCTTACGTTTTTACATTCTTTGTTATTTTTTTAAAAAAATATTTTACTGAATCAGTTCTTTTGCCAGTCTATGCAATTCAAAATTACTTAGCTTTTTTGTTCCTCATTGACTCTTTATTCTCTCTCTCATTAACTCTCTACGGAAGATCTCCGTTTCGCACCCATATATTAACAAGGGGCTTCTTCAGGAAAGCGCCAAGGGCTGCTGTAGGAAAAGCAAAACAACCTTAATTTTTATTCATATTCCTTTAAAAAGTTAAACCTAATGTTAACTTTATCACATATAATTGTGACTATTTGTGTTTATCGAAGCTACGAGGCGTAGCTCTTGGAAACTCCGTCATACCTTAGATTATTCTCTATGGTTTTTATATTACTGTTTTATTTCCTAATTGCTACCTTAACCTTAGTCTAGACTAAGGTTAAGGTAGCAATTAGAAAATAAAACAGTTTATATTACTGTTTATATTACTGTTTTATTTATATTACTGTTTTATTCTCTATGGTTTTTATATTACTGTTTTATTTCCTAATTGCTACCTTAACCTTAGTCTAGACTAAGGTTAAGGTAGCAATTAGAAAATAAAACAGTAATATAAAAACCATAGAGAATAATCTAAGGTATGACGGAGTTTCCAATAGCTAAGCCTCGTAGCTTCGTTAAACACAAATAGTCACAATTATATGTGATAAAGTTAACATTAGGTTTAACTTTTTAAAGGAATATGAATAAAAATTAAGGTTGTTTTGCTTTTCCTACAGCAGCCCTTGGCGCTTTCCTGAAGAAGCCCCTTGTTAATATATGGGTGCGAAACGGAGATCTTCCGTAGAGAGTTAATGAGAGAGAGAATAAAGAGTCAATGAGGAACAAAAAAGCTAAGTAATTTTGAATTGCATAGACTGGCAAAAGAACTGATTCAGTAAAATACTTTTTTAAAAAAATAACAAAGAATGTAAAAACGTAAGAAAAATTCATTAGTCATTGGTATAGAGAATATAAACGGGACCGATGATAGCTCACAACATCAGTCAGTTGCTTTGAAGTTTATCTCAAGCCTCTGGCCGGGAGCACTTGAGACCCCTGTTTTTCTCTAAAATACCTATGCAAGGATATATATTTGTGTGACAGCGCATTTATACAAGTACTCTCATTTAATAACATCCCTCCCATCTTATAGTTGTACCTCGGGTTTTTGTTTCCCACTTTACATTTCTCAACGTTGAACTTCATCTGCCATCTCGTCGCCCATTCCCCTAGTTTGTTCAAGTTCCTTTGCAATTCTTCGCAGTCCTCTTTAGTCCGAGCTCCACTAAATAGTTTGGTGTCGTCCGCAAATTTTATTATCTCACACTTTGTCCCTGTTTCTAGATCATTTATAAATATATTAAATAGCAGCGGCCCGAGCACCAAACCCTGCGAGACCCCACTCGTGACTCTCCTCCAGTCCGAGTAGTGGCCCTTCACTCCTACCCTCTGTTTCCTACCCGCCAACCAGTTTCTGATCCATCTATGTACGTCTCCTTGCACCCCATGGTTCTTCAGTTTCCGGAGTAGGCGTTCATGGGGCACTTTGTCATAGGCTTTTTGGAAATCTAGATATATGATGTCTATGGGGTCTCCTTTGTCCATCCCTTTGTTAATTCCTTCGAAGAAGTGCAATTAGTTTGTTAGGCACGATCTCCCCTTGCAGAAACCGTGTTGGCTGGTTATCAGAAGTTTGTTTCTTTCAAAATGTTCATCGATGTTTTCTTTTATCAGTGCTTCCGCCATTTTCCCCGGAACCGAGGTCAGACTCACCGGTCTGTAGTTTCCCGGGACACCTCTTGATCCCTTTTTAAAGATGGGCGTAACATTGGCTATCTTCCAGTCCTCCGGGATTATGCCTGTTTTCAGGGATAATTGTAAATTTGCTGCAGTAGTTCTGCTATCTCCTCCTTTAATTCTTTCAGAACCCTTTGATGTATGCCGTCCGGACCCGGGGATTTGTCAGTTTTTAGTTTTTCTATCTGCCTGCGTACATCTTCAAGGCTCTCTTCCATGGATGCTAATTTTTCTGCTTGATTTCCATTGAATAATTGCTCAGGTTCCGATATGTTGGATGTGTCTTCATTTGTAAATACAGACAAAAAGAACATGTTAAGTCTTTCTGCCACTTCTTTCTCCTCCTTCACCACTCCCTTCCCCTCTCCATCGTCCAACGGTCCCACCTCCTTCCTAGCCGGTTGCTTCCCTTTAACATATCTAAAGAAAGGTTTGAAATTTTGTGCTTTCCTGGCTAGCCTCTCTTCATACTCTCTTTTGGCTTTTCAAACCACTCGGTGACATTCTTTTTGATACTTTCTGTGCTCTTTCCAGTTCCCCTCAGTTTTGTCCTTTTTCCATTTCCTGAATGAGTTTTTTTTATTGTCCATCGCTTCCTTCACTTTTTTAGTTTTCCACGCCGGGTCTTTTGTTCGACTCTTTTTGCACCCCTTTCTGAATCTGAGGATATACAGATTTTGCGCCATGCTCACCGTGTTCTTGAGAGAAGACCAGGCATATTCTACCGTTTGCCATTTTTTGGAAGTGTTCCTAAGTTTCTTCCTTATCTTTTCCCTCATTGCTTCCTTTCCTGAAGTTGAAAGTTGTCACTATGGTTCTCTTTCCTTTCGGTATTCCTACCTCAACCTTGAACTTGATCATGTTATGATCGCTGTTTCTCAACGGTCCCACTACCTCTACTTCCTTTGCAGGTCCCCTTAACCCATTTAGGATTAGATCCAGAGTGGCATTTCCTCTTGTTGGTTCTCTAACAAGCTGCTCCATGAAACAATCTTGTATAGTTTCCAGGAATTCTATCTCCCTAGCGCTCCAATCTATCCCGGGGTAGTTGAAGTCTCCCATAATAACTGTGTTACCTCTTTTGCATTCTCGCTTCATCTCGGCTTCCATTTCTTCATCGATATCTCCGGTTTGCCTGGATGGACGATAATATAGGCCCATCTTTATTTTAGGCCTTTTTCTTCCCGGTATTTAACCCATAGCGATTCCAGATTGTTGGTCGTCTCTGCTGTGTCCATTTTTGTCGATTCTATGCTTTCTTTTATGTATAGGGCTATTCCACCTACTTTCTGTCCTGGCGATAGAGCGTGTACCCCGGCAGTGCTATATCCCATTTATTTTCTTCATTCCACCACGTTTCAGAGACTCAAATTATGTCAATGTCCTCTGCATTGGCCATGGCTTCTAATTCCCCCATTTTGTTTCTTAGGCTCTTTGCATTAGTATATATACAATTTAGATCCTGGTATTTTCTTGTCTTCATTTCCTTTTCCAGTACTTCGGTCTTTAGTTTCTTCTCTTTTGTTACATTCCTTCTAACCTCCTCTTCTGGGTTAGTCAACTCCTGTAATTTGCCCATTGTTTCTTCCCAGCCTTTTTCCCCCTCGGTATCTTCATGGGATACCTTCTTCCGAATCGTCGACGCTTGGTCGACTGTAGGCTTTCCCCTTCTTCTTAGTTTAAAGCCTGTTCTATTCCTCTCCTGACATTGTTTGCTAGAAGTCTTGTTCCCACCGCGCTCAGATGCAGTCCATCTCTCCTGTAGAGCTTGCTCTTGCCCCAGAACATTGTCCAGTTCCTCACACCATCTCCTCATCCAGGCATTTATTGATTGTAGTTCCTCCTGCCTTCAATAAATGCGTGGATGAGGAGATTGTGATAACCGGTGTTTTCCTGGGGGTTCTCACCAGGTTAGCCAAGACTTTACCCGCCTTCCGTCTTCAGCAAAAGAGGCGATACTTCTGAAAATAGAGTAATTGTTCCGCTCTAGCAGTAATGTATCTAATGCATGTTTAAGCTCTCTATATCTAACCCTGTCAGCCTCTGCCAAGGATTCTAAAACTTGCTTCCTTAGGTCTTGTAGCTGAGCGATAAGAGTTAAACTTCCCATCATGCTCGTTCCTTTTCCAGACTATGTAAGAAATAACATGACCGTGCAAAAACGCTTTGGAGGCATACCAAAAAGTAATAGGGTCTACTGTAGGGGATGCATTATCAAAGCTATATTCCAGCCATTCAAATCTAATGAAGACATGAAATATTGGGTCACTATAAAAATGGGGGGGAGGGAAGAGATGCCACAAGGTCATCCTTGTAGAGTTCATAACATAAGCACATAAGAATTCACCCAGCAGTCTGCTGGTTCAGTGTATGTTCTGGTTCAGTAGGAACTTGTCTAACTTTGTCTTGAATCCCTGGAGGGTGTTTTCCCCTACAACAGACTCCAGAAGTGCGTTCCAGTTATCCACCACTCTCTGTGTGAAGAAGAACTTCCTTACATTTGTACGGAATCTATCCCCCTTCAATCTTAGAGAGTGCCCTCTCGTTCTCCCTACCCCAGAGAGGGTGAACAACCTGCCTTTATCTAGTAAGTCTATTCCCTTCAGTATCTTGAATGTTTCGATCATGTCCCCTCTCCGTCTCCTCTTTTCAAGGGAGAAGAGGCCCAGTTTCTCTAATCTCTCACTGTACAGCAACTCCTCTAGCCCCTTAACCATTTTAGTCGCTCTTCTCTGGATAATGACATCCCTATCATAACAGAATCCTGGTTCCATCGTAATCCAAAGGGCCTGATTTCCAGTAGGTTTTGAGAATCTGTTTTCTCGCCAGGTGCAATAGCGACCAATAACCGTTCTGGGGCAATTCTCTCCCGACTGCTTGGGACCCAAGCGGTGCACTCTTTCATAGCCATATTTGGATACATCCTGTTTAAGGCCCAACTTGTTTGGCAGCCACTGGTTAAATATGCAGTATTATTCTGCATCGTCGACTTGTTCTGGCAAACCTTTTGTAGCATGAAATGATTTTATAATTCTGCTTGGAGTTAAAATATCTAGCATGATTAAAGTTAATGTTACTGAAGTTATGAATTTTGAATTATTGTCTGACCCAATAGATCATTTATTCTGAGGGATTTAAAGTAAAAATCATATGGTTTTATAATTCTGCTTGGAGTTAAAATGTTTTTATAATTCTGCTTGGAGTTATGATGGTTTTATAATTATTAATTTGATGGATTTAAAAGTGAATTTCTGATGTGGTCTTTGTGCCAGCACAGCCATCTGTTCAGAAAGGTGTTAAATGCCCCATTCAAATGAACACAAAAGGAAGGACTGAGCCAATCTGCCTTCAGAAAGTATTAAGTACTTGGCCAGGGTGGATAACAGGATGTAGGCCAGAAGACCAAATCCATCTCTGAACTATCCCAGTCTGAACAACAGAAGCTCATTTTCATGTTAAAAGCACCTACGTCTGTTTTTACCGAAGAAGTACACAGCATACCGGAACCCATCAGGCTATATGCTGGAAATGAAGGAAAGCTCAAAGCCTTCTGATCTCCAAGATTCTGAATCTGAGAATCTCAGAGAGAGCGAGATCAGAAGGCTTTGAGCATGCACAAATGCTCAACCTTTCTTGATAACTTTGAGAAGCAACAGGTCGGTTGTTATCAGAGTCCAACGTTGATGACCTCCGATTGGAAGGGGAAGAGGTTAAGATAGGGGGACAGCAGTTATACTCTCGAGAATCGTGTCAAAAAGACTAAGTAGGCTTTTGAGGAGCTGTCATCTGAGCTTTCTGAGACTTCTGCTGCTTCTGCTTCCTTTGTGGTGGCGGTCTAGAAATGGCAGGTTTAATAGTATAATGCCTTTGATAGGAATAAGAAGGCTTGGCTGCCAGTCTTTGAAATCGAAGGCTTTGCCTTTGTTTTGACTGAAGAATTCCAAATGGTTTTATGCAGAGATAATTGTTGTGTGGCTTCCTCGATGGAATCACCATAAAGCTCATCCCCTAAGCATGGAATATTAGCTAATCTGTCCTGGAGATTAATGTCCATATCAGAAACTCAACCAAGCTAGAAGCCTCATAGCCATTGACATAACCGATACTCTAGATCAGGGATGTCAAAGTCCCTCACGGAGGGCCGCAATCCAGTCAGGTTTTCAGGATTTTCACTCAAAGAATATGCATGAGATCTATTAGCATACAATGAAAGCAGAGCTCATGCATATTCATTGGGGAAATCCTGAAAACCTGACTGGATTGCGGCCCTCCAAGAGGGACTTTGACACCCCTGCTCTAGATGATATCTCAAAAGCATCATAGGCTGACCAGTTGTTTTGTTTTTTATTATTTATACAATTTTATGAAATTTTTTCAAGCATAAACATCTTGCACAGAAAAGTACGATCAAGACACGTTCTAATTTAAGTTAATTTTCAATTCTGAAAAGTAATTCACTCAAATTATTTAAGGAAAAGAAAAAATCAGCTTCCCTTGATCACACACCAGTCCTCTAAATCAGATTAGATTCAAGATTTAAAGAGTAGCTTAATTAAATTCAAATAATTATAAAGAAGCACATTAACTACTACTGAACAGAGAACTAATTATCAATAGGCACTGTTGTTACTTCATTCTCAAGGCGTTTCATTGAAATAAATCTTATCAAATGAGATGGATCTACAAATACATATTTCAAAGAACAATATCTAACGACACATTTACATGGATATCTTAAAAAGAAAAAAAAACAAACAATTTGAGTCACTCCAGATTTCAGATTTAGGAATTCTCTTCTTTTTTGAGTCTCTCTGGAGACCCAGGAAATCTTTGGATCTATTCTTGAAGTAAAGATTTAGGATCTAGTCCTTATCTGGAGCCAGAGCCACCGTAAGCAAAAAAGTGGCTGATGTAGCCACTTCTCTGTCCGAATGTTCCAATATAGCGGAAATATCCAATGGATATTCCTGAGGTTCCTCAACTTTTTCTTTTTGAAGAGTTTGAGATTTAACAGGAAGATAATAAGCCCTTGTAAGGGGAGGTAGAGAATTTTCAGGTATCTTAAGAATCTCCATAAAATATCATTTTATCATATCTCGAGGGGAAATTGAATCTTAGGAAAGTTTATAATCCGCAAGTTATTAGCCCGAGTATTGTTCTCCAGAGCTTCCAATTTCCTCCTCATAATTAAATTATCTTTAACCAATTGGTCTTGGTTTTGTTTAACAGTTATTAACTCTTTATTAGTTTCCTGCTTTAACAAAGATAGATCTTGTTTTAAAGAGTTAATTTCTTCTTTCTGTACTTTTATTTCTCTATCCAAATTTTTTATTTGAGGTTTTAGGGTATTCCCCAAATTCACCACCAAGTCCCAAAGAGCTTCTAATGTGACTTGTAGAGGTTTAACCACTGAGAATAAATGTGTTTGTGTGGTTAGAGTCTGTTCTTGGGGCTGGTTTACCTCAATGAAGCTTTGTCTTTCTTCAGCGCTGGATGTCCCGGTCGCAGGGTCATGTAGAGAGAGTAGTTCTCTCTGAGGTGTTCCATTCAGCGAGCCCTCCAACATGCTAGCCTCTCGAGAAGAGAGTACTTCCTGTACGGCTGCACTCTGATCTCGCGGTGAGCTGGCTGCCTGCGGCTGCGGCTAGAGAGGTGGCGATTGTACGTCAGGGTTCAGAGAGATGTCAAGCCCTAAGGATTCGCCGCAGCGCTACTCTCCTGCGGCGTGCCCAGCGGGCATCTCCCTGGCGATTCTTGTACTCGTTGCAGGCACTGTAGAAAATCGTCAATTGTAGCCGATGGGGGTACCGAGCGTCGGGAGGCAGCATCAGCACTTTTCCCCCTTCTTTACGGCATTTATTATTCAAGGAAAAGGTGAAAGTTAAGGGCGGGTCCGAGCAGCAGTTAGCTAGCGGCAGCCATCTTGGATCGTTATCTCGCTGACCAGTTGTTTTAAGCAACAGGAAATGTAGAAATTGTAATTTAGAATCCTGCTCGCCAGGATAGAATTCTGATAAAGGTGATGACCAAATTTGTCCATAGTACGGCCCTCAAGCCCTGGGGATGCTAAGCCATAAACTTTTGCATTCTACCACTAATGATTGATGTTGAAGCTATGGCTTATCAAACCCTGGACAAGAAATGATCCTGTATAAGGAATCCAGTTTTCTCAGAGCTACTTAATTGTTAAAGCTGTTTCCCAATTTTTAGAAGTGTCTCTTTAAGAATGCCATGTAACTGTAACTTGACAAGTTCTTTGGGAGGTTCATCATAGTCCAAGGCCTCCAAATACTCCATATTGTGACCACTGTCAGCTTCCAGTATGACAGGTAGGTCTTTGCCTAGCTGTCTAATGTATCTGGTAAAATTAAGTCTCTCTGAGGGAGATTTTCCCCTTAGAGGTGTTTTTGTGGCGACTGTTCCAAAGGAATGCCATAAGACTCAGGTGCAGATAAAATAGGAGAACAGTCTTAGTCAGAACGAAAATCTGAATCGTATAGAAGGCTTGGAGACATTGTGCGTGGAGAATGTTGTCTATGAGAAGATTTTCAACATCTTCGGTACCAATCTGATGAAGATGAGGAAGAAGACCAATGAGTGTCCCTCTTACGCTTCGAAACATGAGATAGACATGATGAGGAGCGATGATATTTTGAGGTTGATCGCCCTGAAGAAGAGTGTCAATGCTTTGAAGTAGTAGAATGATGCTTCGACAAGGAGCATCGGTGGGAAGATCAATGTCTTGAATATCATCTAGAAAGGAGATCCTTGAGGAGTTTGATACTCCAATGGATAACTGACAGTGGTACCTTGAGGCCTATGCTCAAGCTAGGGCAGTACCGAGGGAGTCAATGCCAGCAACGGCATGCAGTGCAATTAAATATATTACCAAGCTCCCCCTGGAAGAACTCATCGAATTTCTCCCTAAAAGAAGGCATCGGTACTGATGGCTCAACAGCCAGTACCATCAGTGCAGCAGGATGTCGTAGAGTGGGTGACCTCGGAGAGGATGCATACTTTGTAGGAGAGACAACCTGCGAAGCTGGAGAGCGGTGGCATTGTTGTTTGGTCTACATCAAGGGATTCAATGCTGTAGAGACCTGCAACGCTTGTTTGGAAGTGGGTGGCTTCTTAGCTGGCTTCCCCAATGCCAGAATCTCTTTCGATATTGATGTTGAAGCCAATGTTGAAGCCTTTAATGTCGACGCCTGTGAAGATTTGGCTACATCCATGGTAGCACAGAATAACTGCTCTGTTGAGTACGACAGGCTTTATGAGTGAGTTTTTTTAAGTTGAACAGCAAGAACAAGTCTATTTTGTGTTCAGGGCATAAACACTGTAGATACCATTTATGGGGGTCTGCAGCCGAAATAGACCGCTGACACTTGTCGCACTTTTTTAATCCCATCAAAAATCTCAACATAGATGAAAAAAAATTACTTCATCGAGATTGAACTTAATTGTCAAGAAAAATAAAAACAAAAATTCACAAAAGCAGGAAGGCAAACTTAGACTGAATGAAGTCCAGCCAAACAGTACTTTTTCACTCTGCAGAAAATGAAAAACTGAGGTGTCGCGAGCCTCAGCGGGCAGGAAGGCAGTCGCGCAGGTGCGGTGCGAGCAGTCGCAAAGTCTCTTAAAACTTAAGGTGACAATTCACTTCTCATACTGTCCGTACCAGGATCCGAGGATGACATTACCCATATGTAAGAATATGCTACCTGCTTGTCCTAGGATAAAAATTGGAATGTGCAAATATGCCTATGTGATCCAGAGCAGCAAGAAACTGTCCTGGGTCACTGCTGCAATGACCGAATGTATAGCCTCCGTTCAAAAGTGTGGAACTCTGAGAGCCACATTCACGTGCTGAAGATCCAGAATAGGCCCCCAATCTTCTGAGCCTTTCGTTAGCAGAAAGTATACAGAGTATCTGTCTGAGCCCAAGTGTTCGTGTGTCACCGGTTTTATAGCTTGAATATCTAGCAAGCGCTGAACGATGGCTTGAACCTTCAGTGCTTTGTCCAAGCGACCTATAGGAGAGTCACGTACCAATCTGTCAGAGGCCGGGCAAATTCCAGCTTGTAGCCCGATCGAATAATGTCTAAGATCTACTGGTTGGACGTAATGCACATCCAGGCAGAAAGAATGCTAAGAGCCGGCCCCCTATCTGAAGAGGGGCATCCCTTGGCCTAGTGTCATAGTGCCTTTTTATGTCTTTACCCAGTATACCATCGTCAGGAGCCCTGTGAAAATCTCTGTGATGTGGCACTTGCATATGGTCAGGATGATCGTGAGCTATGAAAATTAGAATGACCAGAACCCCTGGAGGGTCTGGATCTGCTATTAGGGCAATGGACCATCACAGAATTCATAAGGTCTTCCACACCTGTGCCAAACAATAACTGCCCCTGAAAAGGCAGTCTAGCCAAAGTAGCCTTGGAAGTGTTTGCTAAAAGTGTCATACAATGCATCAGCCATATAATCTGTCCCAGCCAAAAGATGTTGAAGAGGTGAGAACCACCACCTCATTCTCCAGTGTGTGTTGTCGAGAGATAGGCTTGTATGACAAAAGATCTCGCCAAAGCAGCTCTGATGCCTGAAGTGTTTCCTGAGGACCATATCCACACAGCAGTCCTGCATATCCTCTAATATTACACCATCATCACTGTGGAGAGAGATGCACTTAGTCACCTGCACCATCAAAGAATCCACCCTGGACTAACCCAATAGTTGCTGACACTACTATGCCAGAGGATACAAGCATATCATAGCTCTAGCAATTTTCAGAGAACCCTCAGGAGAGTCAAAATGCTCCGAGACCAGAATGCTCATATCAGAGTACCAGGGAAAGGTATCAAACTGCAAACACACACCACGAAGCCAGATGAATGACCAAATTCAACTTCTGAAAAGATTCAGAAATAAGATCCAGAAAGCTACAGACTAAAATAAGAGAAGGACTGTGGGATCATCCCCAGACCCCAAAACCCCAGAGGGATTCACAGATCTCCCACCCTGAGAAACGCTGCACCTGCAAATAAGGGGTTGACAAGGTTCCGCATGAACGACTACTTCAGAAAATTGTGAGCCATGAAATCGAGGGTGAAATACTCACATGGATTAAAAACTGGCTGGAGCATAGGAAACAGAGAGTGGGGGTAAATGGACAATACTCGGACTGGAAGAGCGTCACCAGTGGGGTGCCGCAGACCTCGGTGCTTGGACCTGTGCTCTTCAACATCTTTATAAATGATCTGGACATTGGTACGACAAGTGAGGTGATTAAATTTATGGACAATATGAAGTTATTCAGAATAGTGAAGACACAGGGGCATTGCGAAGATCTGCAACGTGACATAATCAAGCTCGAGAAATGAGCATCGACATGGCAAATGAGGTTCAACGTGGATAAGTGTAAAGTGATGCATGTCGGTAACAAAAATCTCATGTACAAATACAGGATGTACGGGGCTGTACTTGGAGAGACCTCCCAGGAAAGAGACTTGGGAGTTCTGATCGACAAGTCGATGAAGCCGTCCACACAATGTTCAGCAGCGGCAAAAAGGGCAATCAGAATGCTAGGAATGATTAAGAAAGGGATCACAAACAGATCGGAGAAGGTTATCATGCCGCTGTACTAGGCCACGGTGCTCACTCACAAGGAGTACTGCATCCAGCACTGGTCGCCATATATGAAGAAGGACACGATACTAATCGAAAGGGTCCAGAGAAGAGCGACTAAAATGATTAAGGGGCTGGAGGAGTTACCATACAGTGAGAGATTGGAGAAATTGGGTCTCTTCTCCCTTGAAAAGAGGAGACAGAGGGGACATGATCGAAACATTCAAAATACTGAAAGGAATAGACTTAGCAGATAAATACAGATTGTTCACCCTCTCCAAGGCAAGAAGAATGAGAGCACTCTCTAAAGTTGAAAGGGGATAGATTCCGTACAAACATAAGGAAGTTCTTCTTCACCCAGAGAGTGGTAGGAAACTGGAACGCTCTTCCGGAATCTGATAGAGGGAAAAACACCCTCTGGGGATTCAAGACAAAGTTGGACAAGTTCCTGCTAAACTGGAACGTATGCAGGCGAGGCTGGACTCATTTAGAGCACTGGTCTTTGACTTGGTGGCCGCCGCCTGAGTGGACTGCTGGGCACTGGTGGACCACTGGTCTCACCCAGCAGTGACAATTCTTATGTTCTTATGTTCTCTTCCCCCTCCAGGGTTCTCTTGGCCACTCTATAGAAGTAATTTTTTTATTATGAAATACAAGAGTGCTACTTTAGAAGAGTCCTAGTATCCCAAAGGATTCCAATTTATAGTTATACCCGAGCTCATGCTGCTCTAAGCCATTCATGCCCTGCCTGAGTCATTTTAAAATTCCCTGAAAATTTACACAACAATGCAGTTTCTCTAACCGCTGCTGATAGCAAGTTTAGGACGCTTTGGGCTCTCAGTGTACAAGTCAGGGTCTTCTAGAAGGAAGATCTCTTTCTCCTTTTGAAGGCCAGTAATCAGCTCCATAATTTGAGAAATCCTGACACAGAATTACTAGGGCAGGGTAGCCAAGGCAAAATTGTTACTTCCAGCTGGCCTTGCCCTAAAGGTGTTTTACTACTACTAATCATTTCTTTAGCGCTACTAGACATACACAGCGCTGTACACATTCTTTACAGGTACTTTTTCTGTCCCTGATGGGCTCACAATCTAAGTTTTGTATCTGGGGCTATGGAGGGTAGGTGACTTGCCCAAGGTCACAAGGAGCCGTGATGGGAACTAAACTCAGTTCACCAGGATCTCAGTCCACTGCACTGCTATTACTACTACTACTACTGAGATACAGTTAGCAGGGGTGGTAAGCTACTAGCTAGGGTAGTGTGCAGAAGGGAGTAGGGTTAAGAGCTGAAGGCTACCTCAAAAAGGTGTATTTTCAGCTTACTTTTGAACAATGTACTCAAGTAGTTTGTTCTAAACATACAGGGTAGTGAGATGAAAGGAACAAAGTCTGGAATTTGGCAGTGGAGGAGCAAAGTATAGATAAAAGCAATTTATCTGAGGAATGGAGTTCTCAAAGAAGCGTGTAATGAGGGACAAGAGAGAAGAAATACTTGTAGGTTAGTAAAAAAAGATTATGTCCTTACCTTGATAATATCTTTTCCAGAAGATTGGTGTGTCATTCTAGACATGTGGGTTATCTCTCTATGGCCTCAAGCCATCTGCAGAAGGAATCCATTCTGGATTTTTTTCTCTACTTCACTGCCACCTGTAGTTAGTATCCAAGCATAAAAAGTTCAATCGATAGTATGTGAAGTAGGGACAACAATTAAAACTTTTCCACGTGAGGAGGAAGTGACATCACTCTACCGAATGGCAGGTGAGTTCCGTAGGGGCTTGTTGTCATGAGCGAATAAATAGCTTCCCGCAAGCAGAATTACTCCCGATTGAGGGTGCTTTGTTGCTGAGTGTGTATGGTGAGTTGCCGGCGGCTGGAAAAGTTCCATTTAGAGAGAAAGCGAGTGAAAGAACTGGCGTCACCTGTTGTGAATACCAAGATGGCGCAGTCTCCGGGACAATCTCCACAGTCGCAGGTTTCGGCCCTACCTGGTGAGAGTGCTTCTACACTGAAAGCGACGCTGGAAGTTTGGTTCCATGATTTAAAGGCCGAAATGAAAGGGGTCGGGGAGGACTTTAAAACAGCAATGGCTGAACTTCGGGCAGAAGTCGGGGAGCTAGGAGGTAGGGTCAAGGCCTCAGAGCAACATGTTTCCATATTGGAGGAGACGGTGGAAGAAACTAAGACTGCGATGGCGCAGCAGGTGAAGGAGCTGGCAGATCTACAGGCTCAAATTGAAGATCTGGAAAACAGGTCCCACAGAAGCAATCTGTGTTTTAAAGGAATACCGGAGGATAAGCGGCATAAGGATTTCAAAGCAGTGGTGTAAGATTTTCATAGTCAACTGTTGGGACCTGATGAGCTGATGGACTCTGCGGCTATTATTCTTTTGAGGGCCCATCGGGGCTTGCGATGGGCCAACCGGGTGCACCGAAAGATGTTATCACCTGTTTTGGGGACTATCTGGTCAAGGAGAAAACACTCCAAGCTGCCTGGAGACGACCGCAATTTCAATGGCATGGGATTACAGTGGGAGTATTTCAAGATTTGGCTTTATCCACACTACAGAAGCGCCGGACTTTCAAGGATCTGACTCAAGTGTTGCTTGTAGAGGGGCATAGCTATCGGTGGTTGTTCCCATTTGGTGTATGGATGACCGTTAATGGCAAGTCGCGCAGGGTGGACACCGTGGGTGATGCTTGGCTGGCTTTGAAAGACCTGGGTTGTAATAACTTGCCCACGGTACCAATGGCGGAGGGGGGAAGATCAGTGGAGTCCTGGCATACTGTCACCCGCTCTACTAAAAAGCTGACTCCGATGGAGACCTGAGTGTTGGTGGCACAATGGAGGGACTGCCTTTGGTGAGCTGGAATAGGGACTTGAGAGGTTTCAACTCCTTTCTGTGAACTTTTGAATTACGGGACTTGGTTGTGCACTGTTTGGAGAGCGAGGGGGATATATCTCCCTGGACTGTATTAAGGTGATATGTGGGAACTGTGTATGCAGTCAGGGGGCATGTGTGGTTGTGTGGAATGCATGGAGCGGGCGAAGACATTTGGAAAGGGGTTATTGGAAGTATGGCTGTATAGTATGAGGTTTAAGTGGGGGCTGGGCTGTATGAGTGATGTGTGGGGATTGGTGGGCCGGGTGTCATGGTATTATTGTATGGGAGATGCTGACCTATACATTGTGAGATGTGAGTGGTTGGGAAGTATGGGGAGTCAGATGCCTTTTGGGAGAGATTTCATCTTTTCTCATTGGCAGGTCTGGAACATACTAGATCAGCATGTGTGGGGGGGAAGGGGGTAATGGGGAAAAATGTGAATTCTGGAGTGGGAACACAGGGTACAGGGGTGGGATGAGATTTACTGAGGATTGGGCCATGGAATGTTAATGGGTTGAACAGTCCAGGGAAAGGAGTATCGTTCACAGGGAATTGAAGAGAATGCGTTGGGATATATGCATGTTACAGGAGACACATTTGAGGTCTCGGGATGAAGCTTTATTGCAGAATCCTGCCTTTAAACATGTTTGGACACATTAGGGACAGAATACTACTAAAAAAAAGGGTGGGATTGCGGGCTTGGTGAAGCGGGACTGGGATTGGTAATAGATCAGGTATAAAGGGATCCTTATGGGAGATGTTTAGCTTTGAGGGGGAAATTACAAGGGCAACTGGCCTCGAGTCCCAATGTGGATCAGGCTGAGTTTTACCGTCAATTACAGGATGAGTTGTTACAGTTTATTAAGGGGATGATGTTTATGGAGGGGATTTTAATGTAATCCCAGATGGGAGACTGGATCATTCCAAGGGAGGTGGGGGTTCTCACCGGGAGGTACACCCTCACCTGGAATACTGTGTCCAGCACTGGTCACCGTACATGAAGGACAAAGTACTACTAGAGAGGGTCCAGAGAAGAGCGACTAAAATGGTTAAGGGACTGGAGGAGTTGCCGTACAGTGAGAGATTTGAGAAACTGGGCCTCTTCTCTCTTGAAAAGAGGAGACTGAGAGGGGACATGATCGAAACATTTAAGATAATGAAGGGAATAGACTCGGTAGATAAAGACAGGTTGTTCACCCTCTCCAAGATAGAGAGAATGAGAGGGCACTAAAGTTAAAAGGGGGATAGATTCCGTACAAACGTAAGGAAGCTCTTCTTCACCCAGAGTGGTAGAGAACTGGAATGCTCTTACGGAGTCTGTTATAGGGGAAAACACCCTCCAAGGTTGGACAAGTTCCTGCTGAACCAGAACAAATGCAGGTAGGGCGGGTCTTGGTTAGGGCACAGGTCTTTGACCGAGGGGCCGCCGCGTGAGCGGACTGCTGGGCGCGATGGACCTCGGGTCTGACCCAGCAACGGCAATTCTTATGTTCTTAATACCCGCATTTTTTGGACATTCATGCGTACCTTGGGGTTGGTGGATTGCTGGCGCCTTCTGCATGGGACTCAGCGAATTTATACTTATTATTCTCATGCTCAACATACTTATACTCAAATAGATGGGCTCTGGGTTCATAGGAATCAATGGGGTAAGATACGGGAGGCTGAAATTGGGGTTATTCAAGTCTCGGATCATGCCCCAGTATCGGTGGATTGTGCTGGTGTGGTGTCAGGGGGAGGTACTCGATATTGGAAACTTAATGACTTGATGCTTACCGCACCCGAGGTGGTGGCTGAGGCCCTTCAAAGTATAGATAACTATTTAGAGTTTAATGACATGGGGAAGGTGTTCGATGGGATGCTATCGGATGCATTGAAAACAGTGTTGCGAGGAGTTTTTATAAAGCCAGATTTAAACATCGTAGAGTTTGAGTTCAGTTATGTTTGTGTGAATGTCTGATCTCTCTTGAATTAGATCATAAGCAATCCCTGGATCCTCAGACGTTGGCGTAACTATGTAAGGTACGGGGAGAGTTGGCTCAGCTCCAGATGGAAGAGTATAACCACATGCGCGAGTGGTTTCAGTCTAACCTATATGAGCATACTAATAAGTGCAGTGCCCAGTTGGCTCGCTATATTAAAATAAAACAGGCAGATAGGAGGTGCGCGAGTGGTTTCAGTCTAACCTATATGAACATAGTAATAAGTGCAGTGCCCAGTTGGCTCACTATATTAAAATAAAACAGGCAGATAGGAGGGGGTGGTCCTGCAAGTCATGGATGCGGATATTGGTAAATCCTTTCTGGATTACTATCATCGCCTATATAGCGTTGAAGGGGGCGGGGGAGCTGGGGAGGTGACTGGTTTTTGGATAAGGTATGTTTGCCGGTCCTGTCTCCAGAAGACCAAGCGCACCTTAATGAACCGGTCACATTGGGGGAGGTTTTGGGTGTCATTAAGGGAGCCAAGCCAGGGAAATCAACTGGATTGGATGGTCATACTAGCCGATTTTATAAGAAATTTGGGGAACAGGTGGGTCCATTGTTGGTACGCATAGTGAATGCGGTTCAGCAGGGGGGTCTCTTATCAGGTACAATGGGAGAAGCGGGTATTGTGATTTTTTTTAAAGCCCAGGAGAGACTCGTTAAATTGCGGATCTTATAGACCTATTTCACTGTTGAATGTTGATGCAAAAATTATTGCTAAGGTTTTGGCTTTACGTTTGGGAAAGTTACTCCCTATGGTGGTTCATATGAATCAATCTGGGTTTATTCAATGGAGACAGATGCGTGATAATATTCGGCGTACTTTGCATTTGATGTGGAAAGTGAAGCAGGGACAGGAACCCACGGTTTTGATGGGGGTCGATGCGAAGAAAGCCTTCGACCAGATATCTTGGGAATTTATGTGGGCGGTGATGGGGGAAATGGAAATGGAGGGGCCAATTAGTGAGTGGGTCCGAGCATTATATCATGCCCCTAGAGCGTGTCTTTGGATCAATCAAGCGTACACTGATTTTTTTTCAATTGCGTGAGGCACTAGGCAGGGATAATAATTTAATAATAATAATTTTATTTTTTTATACCGCCATACCTGAAAGTTCTAGGCGGTTTACAACAATCGAATGCAAATACATGCAATGCAATATAAACAGTACAAATGCAAACATCAGATTTGAAGTTCTGAAGGACCTATTTGAAGAAAGTTGACTATGTTGAGAAATAAGAGCATTTTAAAAGGATAAAAATGGATTAAGAACAACAATTAAGATCCTAGCTTGTTAAATAGAAAGGTTTTTATCTGTTTTCTAAAGTCTAGATAGGAGGAAGCGTCTAAAGCAATTTTTGCAATCCATGTATTCATTTTGGCCGACTGGAAAGAAAAGGTTCTCTCTAGGAACCTTTTATAGTGACAGAGTTTTATTGAAGGATATGTGAACAAGTGTGCTCTTCGGGAGCTCTTATTGAAGTGACTCAGAGTAAAATGAGGAACGAGGTAACCTGGAAGCATACTAAACACTGCTTTGTAGCAGATACAAGAAAACTTAAATAGTACTCTGGATTCGAATGGTAGCCAATGAAGCTTTTGGTAAAAAGGGGAGATTTGCTCCCATTTTATTAGACCGAAAATAAGGTGGACAGCCATATTTTAGAGGACTCTCAATTTATTAGTGTTTTTTTTTAAAGCACCCAGGTATATGATGTTACAGTAGTCTAAAATACTTAGAACAGAAGACTGGACTAATAAATGGAATGAAGCTTCGTCAAAGTACTTCTTTATGGTACAGAGCTTCCAGAGCACTGAGATACCTTTCTTAAATATTAAGTCGGAGTGTTTTTTCCAGTGTGATGTGTTTGTCCAGTTACTTCCAAAATTTTTAAGGACTTTTCGATATTATAATCCAACCCTTTTACATGTATCTTTGAATCTTTAATTTTATCATTGGGAGTTACTAAGAGAAATTTTGTTTTTCTGGGTTTAATTTCAATTTAAAGGCATCCATCCATAGCTCGATCTGCTTTAAAATTGTTGATAGTAAGTTTGTGAACTCTGATGACAAACAAGTTAGTGGAATGACAATAGTAATGTCATCTGCGTAAATGTAAAATTTGAGATTTAAGCTCTGTAAAAGATTTCCCAGGGAAATGAAGTAGACGTTAAACAAGGTGGGAGACAGAAGGGAACCCTGAGGGACACAACAGGAGTTGTCCCAATGATAGGACAGAGTATCATCCATGAATACTTGATAGATCTTTTCCCTAGGAACCCACAGAACCAGTTCAGGACATTGCCCAAGATCCCAATGGATTCCAGACAATCCAGAAGAATGGTGTGGTCTACCAGATCAAAGGCACTACTCAATTCAAGTTATAAGATCATAGCGCTTGTGCCTTGACTGAATAGTGAGTGCAAGTAGTCAACTAAGGAGGCCATAACTGTTTCAGTACTATACCCTGAGAGGAAACCTGATTGTTGTGTAAAATATTTTGCTTCTCTAAATATATGTCCATTATCCCCCTTGCTCTTTGCACTATCCATAGAACCATTAGCGCTTATGATACGGCATCATCTGCGATTGAAGGAGATTTCGGTAGCAGGAATGGAACATCGTATAGCTCTCTTTGCTGATATCCTCCTGTATTTAGTAGATCCAGAAAGTACAGTAACTCAATTGTTGCATATTTTTGAGGAGAATGGGAGTGCATATGGCTTTAAGATCAATTTAGATAAAACTGAAATGATGAATCTTACCCTGAGGGAGTCCGGGGTTCTTGCACTTAAACACAAGTTTCCCTTTAAGTGGGCATCTAAGGGCATTAAATATCTGGGTATCTATTTGCCTAGTGATTTGACTTGTTTATATGAGGTTAATTATGGGCTGGTTCTCTGGAAGATCCAGTCGGATCTTCAACGTTGGCATGGGCTTTGGCTCTTCTGGGGGGGGGGGTATATAGCGGTGATTCAAATGAATGTTTTACCATGGTTACTATTTTTGTTTCATACTTTGCCTGTTCCCATTCCGGTCCGGACGTTTAAGATGTTACAAGCAGAATTTCTGGATTTTATCTGGCAGAATAAAATGCCTAGAATTTCTCAGACGGTAATGTGGACAGATAAAGATCGGGGTGGGAAAGGGGTTCCTAATCTCTCCAATGGTACTATCAAGCTGCACAGTTGAAAATGTTATTGGAGTGAGAACTGGGTTCTCACAAGTGGGGGTGCTGTTGGAACACACGTTTGTATCACTGGGTAGATTGGCTACTAGGCTTTGGTCTTCTCAGACTGCAGTGGGCATTGGAGACTGATAACTCCTATATTTTACATCTGATCAAGTTGTAGGATAACATGAAAAAGACTTGTAATAATGGGCTGGGGTTTTCCACCTTAGCTTCTTTGAGGGAGGAACCACAATTTTTAGTGGATAAGACCAATCCTGTTTTTTGACAGGTGGGGGCATCTGGGGTTGATGCAATTTCATGATTTTTTGCGGATGGGGACTGTGATATCTTTTGAGGCATTGCAACGCATCCCTGGGGTGAGGGCAGGGGACTATTTGGCTTATCTTCAAGTAAAACATTATTTGAGTGCTCACGGCTGGGATGGGACATCTCCTCTTGAGGCCGAACAATTGGAACAATTATGGGGGACTTTGCAGAAAGTGCCCAGAACAATTTCTGTTATATACTAATATCTCAGGGGGTGAGTGGTTCCAAATTTGGGGTTCCGCCATCATTGGGAGCGGGACTTGCAATGTACATTTACATCTAAAGAGTGGGATGCCATTTGTGCTGAGGTGGGTAGGGTGACCACTTGCACCCTGATACAAGAGAACGCTTATAAGGTGTTGAGCTGGTGGTACTACACTCCAGAGCGGCTTCGTAAGATGTATCCTCAAGCTTCGGACAGTTGCTGGCGCTATTACCAGGCAATGGGTACCTTTCTTCAAATCTGGTGGGATTGTCCTGTGTTAGCCCCTTGTTGTGTGGGGTCTTTATCGCAGATGTTGGAGGTTCAGATTCCTGTTACTCCTCAACACTGTTTATTGAGGGTGTCCAATCAGTGTGAGACCAGATGCCAAACTCAATTATTGCGAATGGGGTTAGCTGCGATTAAATGTCTCATTGCATCTTACTGGAAGCAGTGGATTTCTGACTGGTACTTGCTAGATATACTTTTACTGGAGATTTCTGGCTGAAGAGGGAAAATTAGAATCCAGCAGAATTTGACTGTGTTGTGAGTGCTTGCCCTGCTCCTCCCCTCCCCCCTCCCCTTGCTGGCTGGAGTGGAACTTGGCTAACTCATTGAAAGACATTCACCTTCTCTGCAGGAGGTAGGCGGGGCTCTAAACAGTGAAAAGTTTACCTGCAGTAATTCATTCATGTGCTGACATTGGAAGATCTGAACCACAAGTCTGATAAGTGCTCTTTTGATATCCTCTATAATAAAACCGTAAAGGTGTATGCGCACTTACAATGCCCTGATCCCTGACAGCATGATTTGTGACTCCGTGGCCATGTTCTATTTGCGGTGCACGGCAGCTTTCGGCGTGTGCAGCGGCTTGTGGCGCGCAGCGATGAGAGCTATGGCAGGAGGGTGTCCTTCGAGGTGCTGCAAGGCGTCCGGATGCTACTGCTGCACAGGGAAGTGGAGGGGGAGAGGGAAAAGGGACTGCTTTGGGGGGGAGGAATGTGCTGGGGGGCAGGCAGCAATCTTGGTTTGTTCGGGGGGTCAAAGAGAGATAGGCAGAGGACCAGGGAGAGAGACAGAAAAAAGTGGAGGGGGAGAGGGAAAAGGGGCTGCTTTGGGGGGAGGGGTGTGCTGGGGGGCAGGCAGTAATCTTGGTTTGCTCGGGAGGGCCAGAGAGAGTTAGGCAGGGGGCCAGCGAGAGACACAGACTGACAAACAGACAGGGAGCCAGAGAGAGACAAACAGTAGCCAAGGAGCGAGAAAGAACAAAAGACAGACAAGGGGCCAGGGAGAGACACAGACAGAAAGAATGACAAACAGACAGGGGGGCCAGAGAGACAAACAGACAGACAGCAGCCAAGGAGCGAGAATGAAAGAAAGACAGACAGGGGGCTAGGGAGAGACACAGACAGACAGGAAGCCAGAGAGACAGACAGCAGCCAAAGAGAAAGAGACAAAAAAAAAATACAGATAGACAGCGGCCAATGAGAGAGAGAGATAGAAAGAAAGAGACAGTCAGTCAGAAAGCGGCCAATGAGAGAGAGACAGAAAGAAAAAAAAATAGACAGCAGCTAAGGAGACAGAGAGACAGACAGACAGCGGCTAACGAGACAGAGAGACAGAAAGACAGACACATCTATTCTAGCACCGTTAATGTAACGGGCTTAAAGACTAGTTATAATTATACTGTCTAGTGTACTCTCTATATATCTGTATTGTGGTACACTTTTCCCTCCGAATCCGCGGTTTCAGCATCCACGGATTCAGTTATTCACGATTATTTTTTTTAATCCGTTTTCATTTTTCAGGCTATTTTTAAGCCCCCTTAAGCTTTACCTGGTGGTCTAGCGGGTTTTCGGGGCAGGAGACTATGACAGGAGTGATCGGCAGCCATTTCCTATGAGTGATCTACAAGGGGCAGGAGCATAGGAAGATCGCACCTGTCCCGAAAACCCGCTAGACCACCAGTTAAAGCCAAAGGGATGCTGAAGCGGGGGGTAGGTCAGAGCCGGCCCATATTTTATTTGCACTTTTTAATATTCGCGGGTCGGCTCTGCCCCTAACCCCTGTGGATACGGAGGGAGAAGTGTATACTGTTCTGCTTTATAATCTAGACCTCTTTATTCCTCAAAAAAACAAACAATTTTTTAAAAACAACTTTTCCTTTCCTTCCTTTTGTGGCTAACCCTGGTACGAGTCTTTCTTAAGCTATTTTTTCTGATATTTCTAAACTTTCTTAACTTGGGTTCTAGATAAGCTCTGTAAGGTTTATTTTACATTCCCAAAGCTTGGATAGGTAGCAGATTAAGTCTTGCAGCTGGTTTATTGGGCAGGAACTTGGAATATACAGTATACTTTTGCTAGCTTCTAGAGAATGACACGGGAAAAAAATCTGTCCCCGTCACCGCCCCATCCCTGGCCCACCATCCTCTGCACCGCCCCACCATTCCCTTCACCGCCCCGTCACCGCCATCCCATTCACCGCCCCGTCACTGTCCCCGCTGCATCCATATAAGCCTTAGTACTGTAATATTTAGCTTATTCCTTTCTTATAAATCAAAGTTCCTGCTGCTGAACTAGAGAAAGAGATGTTCAGCTGGCAGGGCTTTGTTTATAAATTTTTATCAACACAACTAATATACTACTTTATCCTAAAGCAAAAAATAAATAAATATAATTTTTTTTTTTCTACCTTTGTTGTCTGGTTTCTGCTTTCCACATCTTCTCATTCAATTCCTTCAATCCACTGTGTGTCTTCTCTCTGCATCTTCTATTTGCTGTTACTGTGCCTCTCCCTTCACCCCTCCCCAATTGGTCTAGCACCCATCTTCTTCCCTCCGCTCCCCCATAGTCTGGCATCTGTCTTCTTACCACTCTGTCTTCCACATTTCCCTTCAGGGTCTGTTCCTCTCCACCCTCCTTCAATGTCTGTTCTATTCCTTTCCACCACCACCCTTCCCTCCCTCCTTTACCATCTGTTCCTTTCTACCACCCTTCAGCTCCTCTCGCGTGGCCTATCTATCTACCTTCCTTCCTCTTATTTTCATGGTACGTTACAATGTAATTTGTGCAAGGCACTGGAGCCTGCGAACTCGGTCCCTGTCCCATCCTCACAAACCATCTCGCTTCTGTGCTCCTATTTTCCCCATTTCTAATATCTCCCCTATGTATCTGCCATTGCCCCCCCCCCGTGTCCATATACCATCCCCTTGGCATGTCCCCTTTATGTCTCTGTCCCTATGCCCCATGCACATAATTTCCCCTCTTTCTGTTACCTTCCTGTGTCCAGATTTCCCCTATCTTCCTCACCAGTGTGTCTTTTCTTTTCAATCCCATCTAGCTTTTTTCCCTCTTTCTCCCCCCCCCCCCCCGCTTATAGCTCACCTGCCTGTCCTTCCCTTTCTTTCCTGCTGTGGGTTTTTCTTTCCATCTTCATCCCCTTGGCCCAGAATCCTTTTCCCTTTCACTCCCTCCTTCCAGTTTGAGCCGGGAACATCCCCCCGCAGCCCCCACCCGCCTGCCCAATCGATCCTAGTGTTTAGCCAGCTCTCTCCCTTCTCCTCACCTTAGTTTGCAGGCTTTCTTTTTCGGCGACCTGCACGCGCAGCTGCTCAGTGTTCAATCTTCTGCTCTGCTACAACTTCCTGTTTCCGGTTGCGTCAGAGCAGAAGATTGAACACTGAGCAGCCGCGGGTGCGCAGATCTTTGATAGCGTGCGGGTCGCCAAAAAAGAAAGCCTACAAACTAAGGTGAGGAGAAGGGAGAGAGCTGGCTAAACACTAAGATCGATTGGGCAGGCGGGTGGGGGCTGCGGGGACCGCACGCTCCTTGATGCTTCACTGCGGAGACAAGACCATTCACCGCTCCACGGCGTGGTGAATGGCTTTGTCCCCGTCCCCGCAGTGACTGCTATTTTCCTTTCCCCGTTTCGGCGGGTTACCCGCGGCTAAACGCAGCTAGCCGCGGGTAACCGCCACCGTGTCATTCTCTACTAGCTTCCTCCCCACACATCTTGACTGTAGGCAGGCTTTATTACAGTGTATATAAAAAGGTGTTTTAATAGAAAATTACATTAAAGATAGGTTTCATTGCTAACATAGCTCACAGATCTCTGGTTGCCTAGGCCCTCCCCCCTCTCCTGAGCCACCCTTACCTGTGTTTACACTACTTAAATATCTAATTCTCATTTGCTTGGTTCCCTGCTGAATTAAGGATAAATTATTTCACCCACCCATGTATTATCACTGATAAATATTTTTATTGTCTATATATCAGTCACTTCCTATACCATCCAATCAAGATGACCTTTATTCAGTGCAATCACTGTGGCACTTTAGTTTCATGGCGCACCATCTGGACACTTAGGGCTTGCCCCATCTGTCTTCAGGTTTCTAGTATTAAGGAGGAGCTCAGAAATCTTAAGCAGGAATTGAATGCAATCATAGCAACTTCTATTATTCCACAGAACCATTCCAATTTGCCACCACAGCCTCAAAGAGTAATGCAATCAAGGAATAAATGGATCACAGTAGGGTCAGGCAGACTGCGGCATATGACACAGAAACATACACCCTCACAATTGCACCTACAGAATTCCTTTCCTCCATTAAACATTGCAGTGCTCAAGAAAGAACTGAAATTGAACTGGAACCAGTGAAGGTAATTTATGAAGAAAAGCACTCACAAAGGAAGAGTAAGAAACCTCAAGCCAATAAATTACTGTTTTTAGGGGATTCAATCAGAGGCATTAACATTGAAACACAAGACAAGGAGCCTAAAATAGTGAAGTGTCTACCAGGATCCTCGGCTACTAGGAGTACCCAACAAATATTGTCTATAATTAAGGAAGCAACTAAGATGTCTAAAGCTGATGTTGTTATCCATCTGGGAACACATGACCTGGCCAACAACTCCACATTTGCAGCTCAGAAAGCCTTTCGGAAGCTTGATGAGGGCTTGGAACCTTTTGTAAAGACTAGCTGTTTCAGAAGTACTACCTACGTATGGAAAGGGAGAGCAAAGAGTTAAAAACACAGGACTTCAATAGGTGGCTCAAAGCCTGGTGTCATCAAGAAGGCTTTAGGTATATAGGAGGATGGGGAAATACATGGAAGGACAAGAAGCTAGATTGCACTGATGGGCTACATATTACTACAGCAGGAAAAAGAATCCTTAGAGAAATTTAGACAATACGTTTCTAGGTATTTAAACTAGAAGGTGGGGGTGGTGTATGTATGAAGGACAATTATACAGACCACCCCCAGCAAAAGACAAGATGTGATGGTAGTAACGATTGCAAAACAAACAATATTAGCAACTCACTTTTTAGCATTGAAATGTGAAGTGAAACCAAATAAAAAAAGTATACAAAAAGGAGATTACCACTGAAAAATAGCTGGAAAGCGATGACCACAAATGCTCTCAGTCTAAGCAACAAAGTTCATGATCTGCAAGCCCTGATGTTAGAGGCTATCACAGAGACATGGTTCAGTGAATCCCACTGATGGGAAGCAAACATACCGGGATATAATCTTTTTAGAAAGGACAAAGATGGTCAAAAAGATCGATATCCAAGCGAAGGAAATGCAAGGGATCTGGGAGAGGAAGCAGCAATATGGATTGCTCTGAAAAGAGAAGATGGAACTTATATCTACGTGGGTGTAATCTACAGACCTCCGACTCAATCGCAACAAATTGATAAAGATCTGATTGTGGATATCCAAAAGTTTGAAAAAAAAAAAAAAAGAGGTGGTGCTGCAGTTGGGAAATTTCAACCTGCTGGATGCAGAGCAGACTGGAAAGTTCCATCTGCGGATTTGGAAAGAAGTAGGGAGATTTTGAATTCTTTTCAAGAAGCTCTGCTCAGAGAAATGGTGACGGAACCCACGAGGGAAAAAGCGATATTGGATCTGGTCCTCTCCAATGGGGAAAATATATCTAATGTACGAATGGGTGCTCACCTGGGAAGTAGCGATCATCAAATGGTTTGGTTTGATATAACAGCTAAAGTGGAGGGCAGCCACACAATACTAAAAGTCCTAGATTTCAAATGTAAAGACTTTAATAAAATGGGAGAATACCTGAAGAAAGAGCTGTTAGGATGGGAGGACATAAGAGAAGTGGAAAAACAGTGGTCTAAGCTAAAAGGAGCAATAAAAATGGCTACGGAACTTTATGTGAAGAAAATAAATAAAAACAAGAGAAAAAGGAAACCGACTTGGTTCTCCAAACTAGTGGCGGAGAAAATAAAGGCAAGAGTTGGCATTCCTGAAATATAAAAAACCCAAGAAGAGGAATGCAGAAAGGACTACCAGGTGAAACTGAAAGAAGCCAAGAGAGAGATACATCTGGTGAAAGCGCAGGCGGAAGAGCAAATGGTTAAAAATGTAAAAAAGGGAGACAAAAATTTTTTCAGATATATCAGTGAAAGGAGGAAGATGAAAAATGGAATTGCTAAACTAAAAGATGCTAGGAACTGGTATGTGGAGAGTGATGAGGAAAATACTGCTCTGTGTTCACGGAAAAAAATCCTGGGAAAGGACTGAGGTTGTCTGCAAAGTTACATGGGAAAATGGAGCAGATTCTGTGACGTTAACTGAGGAAAATGTTTATGAACAACTTGAAAAACTGAAGGTAGACAAAGCGATGGGACCAGACGGGATCCATCCCAGGATACCGAGAGAGCTCAGAGAGGTTCTGGTGGGTCCTATAAAAGACTTGTTCAACAAATCTCTGGAAACGAGAATGGTCCCTGGAGATTGGAGAAGAGCAGATGTGGTCCCTATTCACAAAAGTGGTCAGAGAAATGAAGCGGGAAACTACAGGCCGGTAAACATTACTTTAGTTGTTGGAAAAATAATGGAATTGTTGCTGAAAGAAAGGGTAGTGAACTTCCTAGAATTTAATGAGTTACAGGATCTGAAGCAACATGGCTTTACAAAAGTTAAATCATGTCAAACGAACCCGATTGAATTTTTTGATTGGATGACCAGAGAACTGGATCGAGGACATATGCTAGATGTAATTTACTTAGATTTCAGCAAAGAACAACACATCATAGGAGGCTCTTGAACAAACTTGAAGGGCTGCTGGATTAGAAATTGGTTGACAGACGCTAGAAGGTGGTGGTTAATGGAAGTCGCTCAGAAGAAGGAAAGGTGAGTAGTAGAGTCTCTCAGGGTTCAGTGCTAGGGCCGGTCCTGTTCAATATGCTTGTGAGTGACATTGCTGAAGGGTTAGAAGGAAAGGTTTGTCTTTCTGCTGATACCAAGATTTGTAACAGAATAAACACTGAGGAGTTCAAATTTCAAGTTTATTTGTGGCTTGATATACCGACCATCGCATGTATCTGGATGGTTTACAATATTAAAAATTAGAAAAATCTAGTAAAATTTAAGATTTAATTGAAATAAATAAGAGGAGGGTAAAACTAAAACTATGCCTGGTCTTTCTTCAAGGACTTGGTGAGCAAGGCACAAAATCTGTATATCCCCAGATTCAGAAAGGGGTGCAAAGAGGGTCGAACAAAAGACCCAGCGTTGATAACCAAAATAGTAAAGGAAGTGATAGGCAATAAGAAAAATTCATTCAAGAAATGGAAAAAGGACAAAACTGAGGGGAACTGGAAAGAGTACAGGAAGTATGAAAAAGAAGGTCACCGTGTGGTTCGAAAAGCCAAAAGGGAGTACTACAGGCCGGTAAACCTTATTTCAGTAGTTGGAAAAATAATGGAATTGTTGCTGAAAGAAAGGGTAGTGAACTTCCTAGTGAACTTCCTGTGTTTTAGGGAAGCACTGATAGAACCTGCATTTTTGTTTAAAATACTGTGTTTTAGGTGGTATAGAGCCTATATTTCTGTCTTACTAGTATTCAGCCATTGTTTTCTGCTGATTAGGTGGAGAAGGGAGGGGCTCTGTTTTACTTCTAAGGTTAATTGCATTATCTTTGGGACATTGCTGTGAATAAGGCTGCCCTGGAACTTCAATAAGATAAGTTGCTCTGCATTTCATATTCTGCTCTTTTCACTGGTTTTCAGCATTATATCTGCTTAATTTCTCTTCTCATCCCTGTTTCTTACTAAAAAAAAAAAAAAAAAAGCACAAAAAAATAAATCCTTCTCTTTCCTCTGTTAAATCTTATTTCCTCTTTCCCTTTCTCTTCATAAGAATAAGGGTAAGACTTATAGTCCCACCAACCCCATGGACCACTATTCATATATAGAGACCCATATAATCAGGACTACTCAAATCAAGTCACTTCACAACCAATCAAGATGACCTTTATTCTATGCAATCACTGTGGTGCTTTAATTCCAAGACATACTATTTGGAGGCTTAAGGCTTGCCCCATCTGTCTTCAACTTGCCAGTATTAAGGAGGAGCTCTGCAAACTTAAACAGGAATTGAATACAATTAAAGCAGCTTCCATCACTCCACAAAATCATACCAACTTACCACCTCTACCTCAAAGAATAAAACAGCCCAGGAATAATTAGGTCACAGTAGGCTCAGGAAGACTGCGACATGTAACACAGAAACATCTACCTTCACTAATATTACCTCTACAGAATTCCTTCGCTCCACTAGTGCACTGCGATACTCAAGAAAACAGAAGGGAGGTGGGACTGGAACCAATGAAGGTAACGCAAGAGAATAAGCGCACCCTAAGCACAAATAAAAAAGCCAAAAACAGAAAACTATTACTGTTGGGGGATTCCATCATCAGAGGCATTAACCTTGGAACACAGGGCGAGGAGAACAAAATAGTGAAATGTCTTCCAGGATCCTCAGCTACCAGGAGTTCCAGGCAAATACTGACTATAATTAAGGAAGAAATTAAGGATTTTAACACTGATGTTGTTATCCATCTGGGAACAAATGACCTGGCCAACAACTCCACACTTGCAGCACAGAAAGCTTTTCGGGAGCTTGGTGAGGGCGTGAAACCTTTTGTAAAGACTTTAGCTTTTTCTGAAATACTGCCTGCATATGGAAAGGGAGAGCAAAGAGTGAAAAACACAGAGGACTTTAATAGATGGCTCAGAGCCTGGTGTCATCAAGAAGGCTTCAGGTACATAGGAGGATGGGGAAATACATGGAAGGACAAGAAGCTATATTGCACTGATGGGCTACATATTACTACAGCAGGAAAAAGAAACCTTGCAGAGAAATTTAGACAATATTTTTCTAGGCATTTAAACTAGAAGGTGGGGGTGGTGTATGTACGAATGACAATTATGGAGACCATCCCCGGCAAAAGAAAAGATGTGATAGTAGTAAAGGCTGCAACATAAGCAACATCAGCAACTCATTTCTTAGTATTGCAACAGAAAGTGAAACGACACAAAAATCCATACGAAAAAGGAGATTATCGCTGAAAAATAGCTGGAAAGCGATGAACACAAATGCTCGCAGTCTAAGCAACAAAGTTCATGATCTGCAAGCCCTGATGTTAGAGGCAGATCTAGATATTGTTGCTATCACAGAAACATGGTTCAGTGAATCACATGGATGGGATGCAAACATACCGGGATATAATATTTTTAGGAAGGACAGAGATGGTCATAAAGGTGGAGGAGTAGCTCTCTATGTAAAGATCAATATCTAAGCGATCGAAATGCAAGGGACCTGGGGAGAGGAAGAAACGATAAGGATTGCTCTGAAAAGAGAAGATGGAACTTCTATCTACGTGGGTGTAGTCTACAGACCTCCGACTCAATCGCAGCAAATTGATAAGGATCTGATTGTGGATATCCAAAGTTTGGAAGGAAAGAGGAGGTTCTGCTGTTGGGAGATTTCAACCTGTCGGATGCGGACTGGAATGTTCCGTCTGCGGAATCGGAAAGAAGTAGGGAAATTGTGGATGTGTTTCAAGAGGCTCTGCTCAGACAAATGGTGACGGAACCCAAAGGGAAAAAGCGATATTGAATCTGGTCCTCACAAATGGAGAGAGTATTTCTAATGTTCGAGTGGGTGCTCACCTGGGAAGTAGCAATCATCAAACGGTTTGGTTTGATATAACGGCTAAAGTGGAGAGCGGCCGCACGATACTTAAAGTCCTAGATTTCAAACGTACGGACTTTAATGCAATGGGAAAGTACCTGAAGAAAGAGCTGTTAGGATGAGAGGACATAAGATGAGTGGAAAGACAGTGGTCTAAGCTGAAAGGAGCGATAAAAATGGCTACCGACCTTTATGTGAAGAAAATCAATAAAAACAAGAGAAAAAGGAAGCCGATATGGTTCTCCAACCTAGTGGCTGAGAAAATAAAGGCGAAAGAGTTGGTGTTCATGAAATATAAAAAAAAAAAAGAGAAGAGGAGAGGAGAGCAGAAAGGACTACAGGGTGAAACTGAAAGAAGCCAAGAGAGAGATACGTTTGGCGAAGGCACAGTAGGAAGAACAAATGGCTAAAAATTTAAAAAAGGGAGATAAACATTTTTTCAGATATATTAGTAAAAGGAGGAAGATAAAAAATGGAATTGCTAGGCTAAAAGATGCTGGGAACAAATATGTGGAGAGTGATGAGGAGAAAGCAAATGTGCTAAACAAATACTTCTGTTCTGTGTTCACAGAAGAAAATCCTGGAGAAGGACCGAGATTGTCTGACAAAGTTACATGAGAAAATGGAGTAGATTCTGCACCGTTCACGGAGGAGGGTGTTTATGAGCAACTTGAAAAACTGAAGGTGTACAAAGCGATGGGACCAGACGGGATCCATCCCAGGATACTAAGGGAGCTCAGAGAGGTTCTGGCGAGTCCTATTAAAGACTTGTTCAACAAATCTCTGGAGACGGGAGTGATTCCTGGGGATTGGAGGAGAGCGGATGTGGTCCCTATTCATAAAAGTGATCACAAGGATGAAGCAGGAAATTACAGGCCGGTGAGCCTCACCTCAGTTGTTGGAAAAATAATGGAAGTGTTGCTGAAAGAAAGGATAGTGTACTTCCTTGAATCTAATGGGTTACAGGATCCGAGACAACATGGCTTTACAAAAGGTAAATCGTGCCAAATGAACCTGATTGAATTTTTTGATTGGGTGACCAGAGAGCTGGATATAATTTACTTGGATTTCAGCAAAGCCTTTGATACAGTTCCTCATAGGAGGCTATTGAACAAATTTGAAGGGCTGAAGTTAGGACTCAAAGTGGTGAACTGGGTCAGAAACTGGCTGTCGGACAGACACCAGAGGGTGGTGGTTAATGGAAGTCGCTCGAAGGAAGGAAAGGTGACTAGTGGAGTCCCTCAGGGTTCGGTGCTGGGATCAATCCTGTTCAATATGTTTGTGAGTGACATTGTTGAAGGGTTAGAAGGAAAAGTGTGCCTTTTTGCAGAAGATACCATGATTTATAACAGAGTAGACACCGAAGAGGGAGTGGAAAATATGAAAAAGGATCTGCAAAAGTTAGAGGAATGGTCTAATGCCTGGCAACTAAAATTCAATGCAAGGAAATGCAGAGTAATGCATTTGGGGATTAATAATAGGAAGGAACCGAATATGCTGAGAGGAGAGAAGCTGATATGCACAGACAGGGAGAGGGACCTTGGGGTTATAGTGTCCGAAGATCTAAAGGCGAAAAAACAGTGTGACAAGGCAGTGGCTGCTGCTAGAAGGATGCTGGGCTGTATAAAGAGAGGCGTAGTCAGTAGAAGGTGTTGACGCTCCTGTACAGGTCATTGGTGAGGCCCCACTTGGAGTATTGTGTTCAGTTTTGGAGACCGTATCTGGCGAAAGACGTAAGAAGACTTGAGGCGGTCCAGAGGAGGGCGACGAAAATGATAGGAGGCTTGCGCCAGAAGACGTATGAGGACAGACTGGAAGCCCTGAATATGTATACCCTAGAGGAAAGGAGAGACAGGGGAGATATGATTCAGACGTTCAAATACTTGAAGGGTATTAATGTAGAACAAAATCTTTTCCAGAGAAAGGAAAATGATAAAACCAGAGGACATAATTTGAGGTTGAAGGGTGGTAGATTCAGGGGCAATGTTAGGAAATTCTACTTTACGGAGAGGGTAGTGGATGCCTGGAATGCGTTCCCGAGAGAGGTGGTGGAGAGTAAAACTGTGACTGAGTTCAAAGAAGCGTGGGATGAACACAGAAGATTTAGAATCAGAAAATAATATTAAATATTGAACTAGGTCAGTTACTGGGCAGACTTGCACGGTCTGTGTCTGTGTATGGCCATTTGGTGGAGGATGGGCAGGGGAGGGCTTCAATGGCTGGGAGGGTGTAGATGGGCTGGAGTAAGTCTTAACAGAGATTTCGGCAGTTGGAACCCAAGCACAGTACCGTGTAAAGCTTTGGATTCTTGCCCAGAAATAGCTAAGAAGAAAAAATTTAAAAAAAAAAAAAATTTAAATCGAATCAGGTTGGGCAGACTGGATGGACCATTCGGGTCTTTATCTGCCGTCATCTACTATGTTACTATGAAGAGAGGCTAGCAAGGGAAGCAAGAAATTTCAAACCATTCTTTAGATATGTTAAAGGGAAGCAGCCGGCTAGAGAGGAGGTGGGGCCGCTGGACGACAGAGACAGGAAGGGAGTGGTGAAGGAGGAGAAGGTAGTGGCAGAAAGGCTTAACATGTTCTTCTCGTCTGTATTTACAAACGAGAACACGTCTCCAACATACCGGAACCTGAGAAATTCTTCAATGAAAGTCAAACAGAAAAATTAACATCTATGGAAGTGAGCCTTAAGGATGTGCGCAGGCAGATAGAAAAACTAAAAACTGACAAATCCCCGCATCCGGACAGCATACATCCAAGGGTTCTGGAAGAATTAAAGGAGGAGATAGCGGAACTACTGCAGCAAATTTGCAACTTATCCCTGAAAACAGGCGTGATCTCTGAGGACTGGAAGATAGCCAATTTACGCCCATCTTTAAAAAGGGATCAAGAGGTGACCCGGGAAACTACAGGCCGGTGAGCCTGACCTCGGTTCCGGGAAAAATGGCAGAAACACTGATAAAAGAAAATATTGATGAACATTTTGAAAGAAACGAACTTCTGATAACCAGTCAACATGGTTTCTGCAAGGGGAGATCGTGCCTAACGAACTTATTGCACTTCTTCGAAAGGATTAACAAATGGATGGACAAAGGAGACCCCATAGACATCGTATATCTAGATTTCCAAAAAGCCTTTGACAAGGCTTTGACAAGGCCATGAACGTCTACTCCGGAAACTGAAGAACCATGGGGTGGAAGGAGACGTACATAGATGGATCAGAAACTGGTTGGAGGGTAGAAAATATAGGGTAGGAGAGAAGGGCCACTACTCGGACTGGAGGAGGGTCACGAGTGGTGTCCCGCAGGGCTCGGTTCTCGGGCCACTGCTATTTAATATATTCATAAATGATCTAGAAAAAGGGACGAAGTGTGAGATAATAAAATTTGCAGATGACACCAAACTATTTAGTGGAGCTCGGACTACAGAGGACTGCGAAGAATTGCAAAGGGACTTGAACAAACTAGGGGAATGGGCGACGAGATGGCAGATGAAGTTCAATGTTGAGAAATGTAAAGTATTACATGTGGGAAGCAGAAACCCGAGGTACAACTATACGATGGGAGGGATATTATTGAATAAGAGTACCCAGGAAAGGGACTTGGGGGTAATGGTGGATATGACAATGAAGCCGACGGCACAATGCGCAGCGGCCGCTAAGAGAGCGAATAGAATGCTAGGTGTAATCAAGAAGGGTATTACAGCCAGAACAAAAGAAGTTATCGTGCCGTTGTATCGGGCGATGGTGTGCTCGCATTTGGAGTACTGCGTACAATATTGGTTGCCGTACCTTAAGAAGGATATGGCGTTACTCGAGAGGGTTCAGAGGAGAGCGACACGTCTGATAAAAGGTATGGAAAATCTGTCATACGCTGAGAGATTGGAGAAACTGGGGCTCTTTTCCCTGGAGAAGAGGAGACTTAGAGGGGATATGATAGAGACTTACAAGATCATGAAGGGCATAGAGAGAATAGAGAGGGACAGATTCTTCAAACTTTCGAATAATAAAAGAACAAGAGGGCACTCGGAAAAGCTGATAGGGGATAGATTCAGAAAGAATGCTAGGAAGTTCTTTTTTACCCAACGTGTGGTGGACACCTGGAATGTGCTTCCAGAGGCCGTAATAGGGCAGAGTACGGTACTGGGGTTTAAGAAAGGATTGGACAATTTCCTACTGGAAAAGGGGATAGAGGGGTATAGATAGAAGATTACTGCACAGGTCCTGGACCTGTTGGGCCGCCGCATGAGCGGACTGCTGGGCGCGATGGACCTCAAGTCTGACCCAGCAGAGGCATTGCTTATGTTCTTATGTTCTTATTAGAAACGAAAGGTACTGGGGATAGGAAAGTTTTAATTACAATATGTAAATAAAAATAAAAAGAAAGGATAGAGGGATAGGGAAAGAGAAAAAGACAGGGATGGCGCTTTTTAAAAACTTTTTCCCCCCACTTATTGATAGGCATCTTTAAAGAGAAATGTTTAAGATTCGTTTTAAATTTATTTAGGGAATTTTTGTTGTGGAGATAAAGTGGCATTGAATTCCAGAGCAAGGGTGCGACTACAGAAAGGAGGGACTGGAAAACATGAAAAATGATCTATAAGTTAGAGCACAGTTCTTCAACCGCCGGTCCGCGGACCGGTGGCGGTCCGCAGGAAATTTTTGCCGGTCCTCGCAGGGCCGGCAAGATTGACTCACTTCAACTTCCTGCCGGTCCACGCAGGGCCGGCAAGATCAACATATTCACGATGCGATGCGATTCACGAAGGCAGCCTCGGGGCTTTTGCCAAGTCGCGGTTGCCTCTGATGATGCAACTCCTCTTTCCTCAGAGGCGGCGCGACCCAACAAAGGACCCGAGGCTATCTTCCTGAATCGCTGTGCTGAGAAGTAAGGAGAGCTGCTGGGAGGGGAGAAAGCCATTATTAGAGTCTGGGAAGCTGCTGGGCAAGGGGAAACAGGGACAGCTGCTACTGGAGAGGGAGAAGGAGAGATGCTGCTGAGAGGGGAGGAGGGGAAGGAATCTGGGAAGCTGCTGGGCAAGGGAAAAAAGGGACAGCTGCTACTGGAGAGGGAGAAGGAGAGATGCTGCTGGGAGGGGAGGAGGGAAAGGAGTCTGGGAAGCTGCTGGGCAAGGGAAAAACAGGGACACTCTGCTACTGGAGAGGGAGAAGGAGAGATGCTGCTGGGAGGGGAGGAAGGGAAGAGCGTTACTGCTGGACAGGAGGAGGAGGGAAGGGAGAATGAAAAAAAGGAAGGAAACAGCTGGCAGAGAGATTAGAGGAGGGGAAGGGGAGACACAGGCATGAGAAAGTAGAGAGCTTGATGATAGGAAGGGATCAGCAGAAAAATAAGCAGAGAGGGACAAGGATGATAGATCTGGTGTAGGAGAGATAAAAATGAAGAGAGCAGTGAAGTTGGAATGAATCATGTAAAAAGGAGAGAGGGGGCACAAGCTGGATGGAAAGGGGAGAGGGGCATAGAAAGAGGACAGATACCATAAGGAAGGGGGAGAGGACAGACAATGGATGGAAGGGGCAGATGCTGGACTGAAGAGACAGAGAGGGCAGACGCTGGAAGGAAGAGAGTGAAAAGAAGATTGAAAGCAGAAACCAGAGACAACAAAAGGTCGAAAAAAATAATTTTATTTCTATTTTGTGATTAGAATATATCAGATTTGAAATATATATCCTGCTAGAGCTGATGTTAGACATAACTGGGGACTGCAAAACCCAGGCAGTGCTTCTTTAGCTTCCAGCTGGCTTAGGGCACTCTCTGACCAGGGGGCAGTTGCCCTAGTTGCACTCCCCTAAAACTATTACTGTCATGTGTGACTGCAGTATTCTGTTAGCATGATATTTCTGTGTAGCATTCTGTAATAATTTGGCTTGTTCAGTTTTCTTGATAGTAGAGGGGATATATGTGAAGGGGAGGGGAGGCAGGGGTTTTGTTGATCCTTGCTCTGAATTATTTGTATTTATAAAATGACAATTGTACAGAATATTGTTTCTTTTTATACTTTAATAAAATACATTCAATATAAAATCATAACTGAGGCTTGTGTGGATGGGATCAGATGATTTGTGGGGACTGAGCTCGCGGAGATGGGACAGAAACGGGGTTTTTAAATTTTAGTCCTAGTAGTTTGCCGGTCCACAAAATAATTCTATTTTTTCTGCCGGTCCACGGGTGTAAAAAGGTTGAAGAACACTGAGTTAGAGGAATGGTCTAATATCTGGCAACTAAAATTCAATGCAAAGAAATGCAGTATAATGCATTTGGGGATTAATAATCAGAAGGAGTCATATATGCTGGGAGGTAAGAGGCTGATATGCACGGATGGGGAGAAGGACCTTGGGGTGATAGTGTCCAAAGATCTAAATGTGAAAAAACAGTGCGACAAGGCTGCCAGAAGGTTGCTGGGCTATATAGAGAGAGGCATAACCAGTAGAAGACTGAAGGTGTTGATGCTCCTGTACAGGTCATTGGTAAGGCCCCACTTGGAATATTGTGTTCAATTTTGGATACCGTATCTGGTGAAGGTCACAAAAAGACTTGAAGTGGTCCAGAGGAGGGTGACCAAAATGATAGGAGGTTTGCGCCAAAAGATGTATGAGGAGAGACTGGAAGCCCTGAAGATGTATACCCTAGAGGAAAGGAGGGACAGGAGAGATATGATTCAGGCATTCAAATACTTGAAGGGTATTAACGTAGAACAAAATTGTTTCAAGAGAAAGGAAAATGGTAAAACCAGAGGACATAATTTGAGGTAGAGGTGTGGTAGACTCAAGAGCAATGTAATGAAATTCTTCTTTACAGAGAGGGTGATGGATGCCTGGAATGTGCTCCCGAGAGAGGTGGTGGAGATGAAAACGGTGACGGAGTTCAAAAAAGCGTGGGAAGAACACAGAGGATTCTAGAATCAGAAAATAATAGTAAATATTGAAGAACTAAGGCCAGTTCTGGACAGACTTGCATGGTCTGTGTCTGTATATGCCTGTTTGGTGGAGGATGTGCTGGGGAGGGCTTCAATGGTTGGGATAGTGTAGATGGACTGGAGTGAACTTTGACGGAGACTTCAGTAGTTGAAACCTAAGAACAGTACAGGGTAGAGCTTTGGATTCTTGCCCAGAAATAGCTAAGAAGAAGAAGAAAAAAAAAACCCCAACAAATTTTTAAATTGAATCAGGTTGGGCAAACTGGATGGATCATTCAGGTCTTTATCTGCCGACATCTACTATGTTACTATGTTGCTGCAAAGAATGTAGGATGACGGATTCATATGAAAATATTGGCCTTGGAAGCAGGGGCACCCCGCTTAGAGGAATGAATCATCACAAAGATGTTCAGAGAGTCAAAACTCATTTGTGACCTCTAGATAACAGGAGCTCTGTACTCATCCAACTTTTTCAAAATGTGGTCCAGCTTCCTACAACCAGTAGGCTGAAAAACAGGCAAATACACTTCCTGATTAACAGGGAATGCCGACACCACCTTCGGTAGAAATGAAGAAACTGCGGAGAGAGATCCCAGTCTCTACAAGAAAGGCTCTCTACAAGACAAAGCCTGGAGCTCCGAGACATGTCTCGCTGAGGTAATGGCGACCAGATAAACTGCCTTTAGTTTTAGGTCCAAGAGAGATGTGTCCTTCAGCGGCTCAAATGGAAATTTGGTGAGGCCAGACAGAACCAAGTTAAGGTCCCATGAAGGGAACAGCGATTTGATCGGTGGTCTAATAAGAGCACATTTCAGAAATCTGGCCACGTCAGATGCAAGCGAAAGACTATGGGGTCCCAGGCTCTGAAACAAGAGAGCCCATCGACTTGGACCTGAAGAGAAGCCACAGTGAGGCCTCTATCAAGGCCCACTTGAAGAAAGGCTAGCACTACTGAAACTGGAGCAGAATACTGCTCCACACTTTCCTAGTTGTACCAATGTTGGGAAATCTTCTACACCTTAGAAGAGGCAGACACAGTAGTCGATTTCTTAGATTTCAGAAGAGTAGAAATGACATCAGAATATCCTTTACGCTATAACACTTAATGCTCAATACCCATGCCATAAGAGCAAAGCGATCGTGATCCTCCATGCACACTGGATCCTGAGCGAGAAGGTTTGGAAGAGCCCGCAACCGAAGGCCGTGGCCCATGAGAAGAAGCATCAGATCCGCGTACCGCATTCTGCAAGACCAATCTGAAGACACCAGAATGACCCTTCCCTGATGAAAATAAATTCATGTAAACCGTTCTGAGCTCCCCTGGGAGAACGGTATAGAAAACTGAATATATAAATAAATAAATGAGACACAATCAGCAAAGGACCTGACCTATCATGGGCCAGGGAGGTAAAATATACAGCAGAACTCCCTATGGCCACGGCTAGACCCTCGCTTCTGGGCTCGAATCTTCCACTGAAGAATCGGGCTGCTTTCGAGTTCTTCACCATTGCCATTAGGTTGAAGTGAGGCCAATCCTAGCGCCGTACAATGGCTTGGTAAGCTGCTGAGGAGAGACTGCTTGAACATTGTCGACTTCCGCCACATGCGCTGCCAAGAGCACCTGGAGATGCTGCTCCACCCAGCGAAAGAGCAGGCAACGCACTTTTGGTTCCTCCCTGGCGATTGACATATGCTGTCACATTGTCGGAGAAGACTCTGACTGCTTGGTCCTTCAGAGTCCTCTGCAATTTTACCAGTTCCAATCAGTTGATCGACCATTTCTTTTGGGAGGGCATCCAATACGCTGAGGAGACTGGCTTCTGTTGTCACAAGCACCCAGGAAGCAATCCACTGCAGCATGCCCCTGGAGAGAGACTGTGGAAGAAGCCACCAATCCATGCAGAGTCCAGAGAAGACTTGTCTATAGCATGTCCAAATGAGAAGCCCAGCGCGAAAGCAAAGTGTGTTGTAGAGGGTTCATATGCGCCCTCACCCAAGGCACCACATCTATTGTGTCCACCATGGACCTCAATACTTGAAGATAGTCCTGAGCCGCCGAAGCTATTTTGTCCAGGAAACAAGAAATCTGAGAGCACAACTTCTTTATGTGTGCCTCTGAAAGATAGACACGGCTGCTGCCATATCAAATAATATATCCAGGTATTCCAAGGACTGTATCGGCATCCAAATGCAGAGCTAAGAAAACTAAAGAATAAAAAGTAATGAAGGGATAAGAAATACAAAAATATAAATTGAACAAATTATATCTAATAAATCTCAAAACAGCTTGTCAAATAGCTATAAACAGTCTTACAGGTTTAGAAAAGCAAGCCTAGTTGTTCTGTACTACTACCGTATTTGCCGGCGTATAAGACGACTGGGCGTATAAGATGACCCCCCAACTTTTACAGTTAAAATATAGAGTTTGTTATATACTCGCCGTATAAGACTACCCCTTCTTCCGCACACCTTCTGCACAACCTTCTGCCTGCCTGACCCCCCTTGAAGGTCTGCACCCCCCGAAGGCCTGCACCCCCCCGAAGGCCTGTCCCCCCCTTGTAGGCCTGTCCCCCCCCTTGTAGGCCTGTCCCCCCTTGAAGTCCTGCCTGCCTGCCTTTCCCCCCTTGAAGGCCTGTCTCCCCCTTGAAGGCCTGCACCCCCCCCGAAGGCCTGTCCCCCCTTGAAGGCCTGCCTGCCTGCCTGTCACCCCCTCCCCCTTGAAAGCCTGCCTGCCTGCCCGCCCGCCCCACCCTGAAGGCCTGATGCCCCGACCCACCCCGAAGGACCGCTCGCCCCCCTGGCCTCCCGCACCACCTATGAAGCAGCCGCAGCAGGATCGCGAAGTCAGCGTCAGCGATCCCTGCGCTGCTTCCTGCGCCACGGTCCCGCCCCTCCTCTGACGTCAGAGGAGGGGCGGGATCGCTGACGCTGACTTCGCGATCCTGCTGCGGACTGCTTCACAGGTGGTGCAGGAAGGTCAGTGGGGCGAGCGGTCCTTCGGGGGTGGGGGGGGATTGAACGGCAAGGCCGGGAGCACCCCCTTAGGGCTGGCACCCGGGGCGCACCGCCCCCTCCGCCCCCCCCCTTGGTACGCCACTGCATGTAAACAGTACCCCGGCGTATAAGACGACCCCCCGACTTTGGGGAGGATTTTAAGGTACTGAAAAGTCGTCTTATACGCCGGCAAATACGGTACTTATCACTTCTATAGCACTGCTAGACATTTGCAGTGCTGTACATTAAACATGTAAGAAACAATCGCTATTTAATAGAGTTTACAAACAGTGCAATGGAAGATTAGGTTACTAACCTCTGCTAATCATCTTTCTTGTAAATATCCTCTGGAATCTACACCTGAGGGTTGTGTAACTTTTCCAGCCTTAGATTGTAGGGAACTGAAAACAAATTTCCAGCCCCTCCCCCGTGGACATATCCTATGATACACCTCTGTAGTTTCAGTTAGTGGCCAAGCCAGATAGAGCTATAGCAAACAGGAAAAAAAGAGAGGGGGGGGGGGCTCATCACAAACAACTTCAAAACTATCATAGCCCTAAGGCTAACACAGCATAAACATTGAACTTGAACATGCAACAATTTGTAACCATACAAATTTGGGTAAAACAAACACTGCCTGAGGGCTCGGAAGGGAAGAAACCACCCAGGAACCCCTCAAACCCAACATAAAGTACAAATATGGTATTCTCAAGGAGTCTTGTCGAAGACAGAAATCCATCTTACTAGTTATTGGTCAGGCAACCTGTGAATCGGACAGAAAAACAGGCAGGTGTGTAAATTCCAGAGGATATTTACAAGAAACAAGATTAGCAGAAGTAAGTAACCTAATCTTTCATTCTTGTACAATATCTCTGGAATCTACACCTGAGGGACGTATCAAGGCAGTCCCAGCACATCAGGGGGGGCCTGATAAGCCCGCCACCAGGACTTGAGCCCCAAAAGCTGCATCTTGCAGTACCATCACATCAAGTAGCCAGTAGTCCAAGCGGCCTCTCTGCAAATCTCCACAGAAGAAACAGCTTTGGAGTCTGTCCAAGAGGAAGCAATTTCTCTGGTAGATTGAGCCTTCACCCCAAAAGGTAAATCGTGCCAAACGAACCTGATTGAATTTTTTGATTGGGTGACCAGAGAGCTGGATCGAGGACATATGCTAGATGTAATTTATTTGGATTTCAGCAAAGCCTTTGATACAGTTCCTCATAGGAGGCTGTTGAACAAACTTGAAGGGCTGAAGTTAGGACCCAAAGTGATGAACTGGGTCAGAAACTGGCTGTCGGACAGACGCCAGAGGGTGGTGGTTAATGGAAGTCGCTCGAAGGAAGGAAAGGTGACTAGTGGAGTCCCTCAGGGTTCGGTGCTGGGGCCAATCCTGTTCAATATGTATGTAAGTGACATTGCTGAAGGGTTAGAAGGAAAAGTGTGCCTTTTTGCAGATGATACCAAGATTTGTAACAGAGTAGACACCGAAGAGGGAGTGGAAAATATGAAAAAGGATCTGCAAAAGTTAGAGGAATGGTCTAATGCCTGGCAACTAAAATTCAATGCAAAGAAATGCAGAGTAATGCATTTGGGGATTAATAATAGGAAGGAACCGTATATGCTGGGAGGAGAGAAGCTGATATGCACGGACGGGGAGAGGGACCTTGGGGTGATAGTGTCCGAAGATCTAAAGGCGAAAAAAACAGTGTGACAAGGCAGTGGCTGCTGCCAGAAGGATTCTGGGCTGTATAAAGAGAGGCGTAGTCAGTAGAAGAAATAAGGTGTTGATGCCCCTGTACAGGTCATTGGTGAGGCCCCCACTTGGAGTATTGTGTTCAGTTTTGGAGACCGTATCTGGCGAAAGACGTAAGAAGACTTGAGGCGGTCCAGAGGAGGGCGACGAAAATGATAGGAGGCTTGCACCAGAAGACATATGAGGAGAGACTGGAAGCCCTGAATATGTATACCCTAGAGGAAAGGAGAGACAGGGGAGATATGATTCAGACGTTCAAATACTTAAAGGGTATTAACGTAGAACAAAATCTTTTCCAGAGAAAGGAAAATGGTAAAACCAGAGGACATAATTTGAGGTTGAGGGGTGGTAGATTCAGGGGCAATGTTAGGAAATTCTACTTTACGGAGAGGGTGGTGGATGCCTGGAATGCGCTCCCGAGAGAGGTGGTGGAGAGTAAAAACTGTGACTGAGTTCAAAGAAGCGTGGGATGAACACAGAAGATTTAGAATCAGAAAATAATATTAAAGATTGAACTAGGCCAGTTACTGGGCAGACTTGTACGGTCTGTGTCTGTGTATGGCCGTTTGGAGGAGGATGGGCAGGGGAGGGCTTCAATGGCTGGGAGGGTGTAGATGGGCTGGAGTAAGTCTTAACAGAGATTTCGGCAGTTGGAACCCAAGCACAGTACAGGGTAAAGCTTTGGATTCTCGCCCAGAAATAGCTAAGAAGAAAAAAAAAAAAAAAAAAAAAATTTTAAATTGAATCAGGTTGGGCAGACTGGATGGACCATTCGGGTCTTTATCTGCCGTCATCTACTATGTTACTATGTTACTATCCCCGCTGACACAAAGCCAACAGAATGAGCTGCATGGATCCATTGAGAGATGGGAACCATAGAAGCAGGCCTACCCCGCCGGGCAGGACCCACCAGGACAAACACATTATCCGAAAAACAGAAGCCATTTGTGGCCTCCAGGTATCTCAGAAGGAGACTCCTCACGTCCAGTGACTGCAAATATGGTCCTTGGCCTCACAGCCTGAGGAACAAAGGCAGGCTGCCAAACTTCCTGATTGACATGGAACGCTGAAACCACTTTGGGAAGGATGGTCCTCAAGAGGCCCGCAGAATCCGAGAAGCTGCGAAAGGGATCACTGCATGAAAGAGCTTGTAGCTCTACCACTCTACATGCAGAAGTGATCGCTACAATTAAAACGGTCTTGATGGTAAGAACTTTCAGAGAGATCTGATCCAGGGGTTCATAGGGTGGATAAGTCAGTGAGTGGAGAACCAAGTTCAAATTCCATGTTAGACAAGGTAGTCGCAAAGGAGTCTCCCCGCCCCCTGCAAGAAGAGGACAATGTCCGGGTATGACGCCAGCCGTGCAGCCAGTGAACCCCTGAGCACAGCAAGACCCAAACACGATAGTCCTGCAATCTGAACACGGAGCGAACAAACCGCAAGACCCTTCCTGAGGCCAGCTTGCAGGAAGTCCAGGACCTGTGCCATGGAGGGGGCCGAGGGATCCACCTGAACCCTCTCACACCAAGCCTGGAAGCACTGCCAGGCTTTAGCATAGGCTGACACAGTAGATTTCCACTTACCCTGAAGGAGTGTAGCAATGACGGCAGACGAATAGCCCCTAGCACTCAACGCCATGCGCTCAAGAGCCAAGCCGTAAGACCAAATGGTAAGGATCTTGTAGCGCTTTGGGGTCATGTGTGAGCATCCGCCAATGACAGGGAAGTTGTAGACCCCTTTCTATGCTCAACCGCACCAGGTCTATGTACCATGGTCTTCTGGGCCAGCCTGGGGCCACCAGGATCACTTGGCCTGCATGAGAGGCAGGACACACCCTATCATGGGCCACGGGGGGAAAACATAGAGAAGCTCCCCCTGGGGCCAAGATTGCACCAGAGCATCTATCCTTTCGCTGCCGACCTCTCTGCAGCGGCTGAAGAATCTGTTTGCCTTCCAGTTCTTGGCGGATGCCATCAGATCGAAGGACGGACGGCCGGCCCTACTGCCAGACTATGGTCTTGAACGCCATTCTGGACAAGGACCATTCTCCTGGGTTCAGGATCTGCTGACTGAGAAAGTCTGCCTGAACGTTGTCTATGCCTGCCACGTGAGCCACAGACAAAGCCACCAGATGCTTTTCCACCCAGGAAAAGAGCATTCGAGCCGCCAGACTCAGCAGGGGACTCTTTTTGTGCCCCCCTAATGGTTGACATAGGCTACAGCTGTCTCACTGACTGAGAATACACGAACAGCCTTCTGATGGAGACACTGTTGAAAGCACAAGGCCAGGCGGATCGCTTGAAGTTCCAGACAACTGATCGACCATCTGCTGTCCAGCGCAGTCCACTGACCTAGCACTGGGACAGACCTGCAAACTGCCCCCCCCACCCCCCCAGCTGGACAGACTCGCGGCCATTGTCAGATTCACCCAGTTCAAGACTCACAGAGGAAGTTTGTAGCGAAAACGAAGCTCCTAAGAACAAAAAATATACTTTTAAAGAAAATCCAAGATGGCCACCGCGGGTGCCAATTTTACCCTAAAATGACCTGGGAAAAACACAGGGAACCTGGGAAAACAGCAATTTTGTGATTTTAGGAGGGGTAGAGCATGCAGGGAAACCCCTTTCTAGGACCCCCAAAAATCGCCAAACCAGAGATCACACAGATGGCACAGTGGCAGGTGCTGCATTGCAATCAAATGGCAGGCAAGCTATAATCAGAGCATGCACGAAGATCATTACCTCAGGAGCTAAGAAACAGGATTTTAGGTCTTCTGACTGCCTCACCTTCCCTGTCACCACAGCCAGTGACTGCCAAGACCTCTCAGGATAATTAGGGAAGATACGAGGTCCGGTCCCGATCCTGGATGCACCCCCACCTGCGCTCTACCCCTTAGCAGACGAGCACGGGGTGAGATGGCTCCCAATCCCGGAGACCCGATCGTTCTGTAGGCTGTCCAGGGTGCTTACTGCAGTTTTGCTAACAGGTAACCCCCAGAAGCAGACTATCAGAAAGTCTGTGATCTCCCGCCGAAGGATATCCACTCAGGGTAAATCCGCAGCACTAGGGCAAGACCCACGCCAAAAATCATTTAACTAGAACTTAGAAAAAAAAGGAAAATAAGAGCAGAAGAGAAAACCCACTACAGTTAAGGCTGTAGTAAACGAAATAAAACTACAGAGGTGTGTCACAGGATATGTCCACTGGGGGAGGGACTGGAAAATTGTTTTCAGTTCCCTACAGTCTAAGGCTGGAAGAGTTACAAAACCCTCAGGTGTAGATTCCAGAGGTATTGTATGTACTGGGCATTGTACGTACTGGGAATAGAGGTATTGTACATACTGGGTACATACTGAGAAATACAGGTTGTGGCGTGGGAGAAATATGGACATGAAAGCATTAATTATGCAAAGCAGCAAACTGAACACTACAGCTTAAATTTCACAAGCTGAATAATTCCAGAAGTTATTTATAATTTGTATAACTGATTCCATCTACAGTTCTTGGTGAGTAACAAGTGCATGCCAAATCAAACAAAATCACAATTAATAAATCAACTTCTAAAGAATAAAATCAGAATCAAAAAATCTCATAAAGCACTTAAAATTCTAAATCAAATATTAAAAACTTTCAACTGTTTTCTGAATTGTGAAATTGAAGGCACTGAAGTTAATGCATCAAGAGGCAGTGTTATTTTTCTCCCTGAGAGCAACTTAGAAAGTCTGGTCAATTTCCAACAATAGACTTCCCTCCACCTGTTCTGATCACTTGTTAAAAAAGACCCTTTTATTTCCCAGATCGCTTGTTGAAATGCTGCACCCCATTGCTGGTGTCTAGAGGTGATCAGACACAATCTTCAGTCACCCATAGATTCCACTTTTAAAAATGGTACCAACAAGATGGTAGTCTCTTGGAACAGTACTACTGCTAGAGGCAAAGCTACAAATAATGCCACTGTTTTACTAAGTTAGTAAATAAAGTCCTAAAGTAAATGAAATTAAATGATATTTAATATATTTCTTACCAAATAGTTGCTACATTGGAGTGGAGATGTAAACTGTGATAGAGTCTGTGTGCTCTGCCTGTCCAGTATTGAGGAACCACATGCTGGTCCAACCAGCTACGTGAATCGGGCTCATCAGCTAAATAAGAAATTTGACAATTATGAATAGGAAAATTTTAAGGCTGTACTCCAATACACAGGGGAAACATTTTGCATATTAATCAAGTTTGATGATATTTACATTTAGGCCTGGATTCTATAAACAGCGTCCCGATTGTAGGTGGCCAACTGCTGCCTAACCAGTCAGCCGGGATGCACGTTTCCTTAAAAAAAACCTCAAGAGGCAGGTCGCCTACATTAGAGGTGCCTCCGGGAGTCTAGGAAGGTGCGCAAGCCTGCCTAAGCTTGCCTAAGGCCAGGCTTGGATGTGGTTTGGCCCAGAAGTAACATTTGGTGGACCTAGGCAGCTGGAGATAGCATCTCCCTAGGCCAGCGGGAGATACGTACAATGTAGGCCAGCATTTTGCTGGCCTACATTGTAAGTATGCAAAATGTGGCAAAAAGTTTTGTTCTATGTTGTGTATCCAGTCAAAACCTTAAATAATATGGAAATAGTAGTTATCTGGATACAGGTGAAGCTCTCTGTCCTTTTCAAAAAGACGCCTCAGCCCCACCACTCCACCGCTTAAAGTATTTCATATCGCGGGAAGCATATTGTGGTGCTTCATCATTGGCTAGTCAATATTTGAAAAAAGTTTTGTAAAGTTTTCTTTTTGCTTTAATTCTAATTATTTTCCCATTGAATGAATATATTTCAAATTTTAATTATTCACTTATTTTTTTTGGAAAATAAATAAATAGTACTATTTATTTATTTTCCAAAAAAAATAAGTGAATAATTAAAATTTGAAATATATTCATTCAATGGGAAAATAATTAGAATTAAAGCAAAAAGAAAACTTTACAAAACTTTTTTCAAAAATTGACTAGCCAATGATGAAGCACCACAATATGCTTCCCGCGATATGAAATACTTTAAGCGGTGGAGTGGTGGGGCTGAGGCGTCTTTTTGAAAAGGACAGAGAGCTTCACCTGTATCCAGATAACTACTATTTCTACATTGTAAGTAGACTTGGCTGCTGAGCTTATTGCGGAAAGGGATCTCCCTGCTGCCCTGCAAGGCACGATTGCGGCAGGAGGTATGCCAAATCTCTCCTGCCTGGCAAACCTCCCCTAACAATCACGGCAGAAGGGATGCCCAGTCACTCCTGCCCGGCACTCCCCGATCATTGCAGGAGGGATGCCCAGTCTCTCCAGCCCAGCACCCCCTAAGGATTGTGGCAGGAGGGATGCCCCATTCCTCCTGCCGGAACTCCCCCCTCGTAGATTGCCAGGAGGACCCAGCCAACTGGCCATCAAGAAAGGTTAGAGGGGGGTCCGGGGAATGGGCTGGGCAGACCGGCAAGGAGTTGTCTGGCAGGAGGGACTAGGTATCCCTCCTGCCAGTGAAGAGCACTTCATGGAGAGGGTGTTCCAGCAGGAAGGATTGGGCATCTCTCCTGCCAGTAGTCTTCACGGGGGGGTGGGGACAGGTTGCCGCTAAACTTATCATAGCAGGGAGATCCCTTGCCGCGATAAGCTCAGCGGCTACCCGATTCTCTAACTGATACCTATATTTAAATAGGATGCTCACAAAAAGAACCAATCACAGCTATAGATCACTTCAGTCATGATGGATAGCAAATATTAAAATGGCGTCTCAATTGAAATGGAACGCCCTCAAAGAGACGACAAACACGCTGGCTTTAGTGCTTGTCATTTTGACTGGGAAAGTGAATTAAAAATATTTCACCAGAGTAAGTAAATCTTATTCTAATCTTTTCGGGCGGTTATATGTTGTGTGAGCAGAAGCATCTACATGCTCATGTTACTACATTTTTCACACAAGTTGTTGCAATTTTTCCAAACTTTGTTTTTTGTATTTGTACCGAGTAGCATTTGCTATCACGACATATGATAGGGATGCTGACAGCACTGAGTGGAGAACTTATTGTTTACCATCAGACAGTGGCATACTTAGGGTATGTGGCACCCGGGGCCCATCATTTTTTGACACCCCCCCATGTAAAAAAATATTTTTTGTAATAACCATGAAACGTCAGAATAGAAACAGGCAGTGAAAATTTTCTTTTATTGAACCTCATATATGTAACCATTATTCCAAACATAACATAAATTATGTCTGAATTGTCATGACATCAGAAGTACATATGGAGTAGTTGCAGGTGATGCTTGGGACAGTTCTGATTTTGTTAGTTCGGTTTTATGTATTTTTTGAATAGAAGGGTTTTTATTTCTTTTTTGAAGGTTTTGTAGTCTGTGATTGAGGTCAATAGGTTGTAGAGTTGGGGGTCGAGTGTTATGAGGTTGTCGAACAGTTTTTTTTCTTTTGACTATTTTGGTTGGAGGGTGTGTGAATGGTGCGTGAGTTCTCCTATGTCTGGTTGAGGTGGATTGAATTATTTAACTGAAGAAATTAGTTACCCCCCCCCCCCCCACCCCACACACACACACACACATTAATTCTCTTCCATTTTTATTCCCATTATAAAAAAACACCTAAGTTCCCAGAAAAAAATACATTAAAATAAGAAGTGAAAACAAAGGCCCCTACAGATGAGAACATAACATAAGAATAGCCTAACTGGGTCAGACCAATGGTCCATCATGTCCAGTAGCCCATTCTCATGGTAACCAATCCAGGTCACTAGTGCCTGGTCAAAACCCAAATAGTAGCAACATTCCATGCTACTGATCCAAGGCAAGCAGACACTTCCCCCATGTCTTAATAACATACTATGGACTTTACCTCCAGGAATTTGTCCAAACCTTTCTTAAAACCAGCAACGCTATCTGCTTTTACCATAACTTCTGGCCACTTCATTTTTAAGCTTAGATCTTTCCTTCCAAACAGAGACCTTGCTAGATGTCAAATACAGAAAGAACAAGGTATCTTCACAAGGACTTAGCTGTGCAGGAAATGTGAATCTCCTCATACACCCACCATATAGTGCAAAAATGTGCAAAGGTCTGTTTTTTTCTTTCGATCACTACATAGCCTAATGCCACACAAACAGCGCTGTTACAAACATATTCTGAACATAGCCTAATGCCACACAAACAGCGCTGTTACAAACATATTCTGAAGGTCAATGCTAAGGTTAACAAAGTTTCCTTCCTTGGACCACAAGGAGATACTGACAAACCACTGGAAGAGATCCCAAAAAAACTACCCAGTTACAACACCCAAAGACCCACTCAGTGTGTGAACCAGTTGAGTGGAATGGACTAACTAGGGGGTGGAAATGGGCCCGGAGTTTGCTCAGCAGAATTTCCCAGACCACCTCTTCCTCTCAACACATTGACATGCTGCCACCACCATTAGGAACACCTCACCGGGTAGGCCAGCAATGCTTATAAACTTTCTAAAACACATTATTATATTTTCTTATAAAGCACATATTTTAACTGAACTCTCTGACATCCTCAGCCTTGCCATTCACAAAAATAGAAGGAAGAAAAGTTCCCGTTTCCTGCTGTCTCATGTCCCTGGCCTATACAATATTTTTCTTCTGCAGACCCTTCAAAAGTCTGACCAAATCCTCGTTTCACTTGCATTATAAAGTACTGAGGATGCCATCTCTACCCAATCCCAGGTCCTAAAGTCTAAGACAGTAGCGCAAACTAGTGCTGCCCGATTCAGGGGGGGGGGGGAAAAATTCGATTCGATTCAGCCTATTGAATTGGTTTTTCGATTCGACTTTCCTGCCCAATTGGGTATTTTTTTCAAACATTCTGGTGGGTTTATTTCATAGCTTTTTCACCCCCTTTGGCTTCAACTAACCACACTGGCGCTGTGGTGTAAATAAAATAAAGAAACAAAAAGGACTTATCCTCTCTCTGTTAAATCCTAGCTCACGTTTGCGGTCTAACACCAGCTCTGGCAGGATACACATTTCAAATCTGACATATTGTAATCTCAAAACAGAAAATAAAATTAGTTTTTCTACCTTTTGTTATCTGGTTATTTTTCAAATCTTGTTGGTCCAAGGCTCTGGTTGTCTTCTGATAACTTGCTTGCCAGGGTCTCCTTCTTCCTTCTTTCTGCATGCTAACCATCCATCTGCCATCTCTGAACTCCCCATTTCCCTTCCCTCCCCAGGAGGTCTGGCATCTTTCCTTTTTTCGTCGCCCTCCACAGATCCATCTTTTCTTAACTACCCTTTCATCCAGCATCTCTCCCTCCTTCCCCACCACCCCAGGGACCACCATCTCTCCCTTTCTTTTCCCAACTACCCTCCTATCCAGTATCTCTATCCCCCCTCCATACCATCCCTTGTGTCCAACTTCTCTCTCTTTCTGTTCCTTCCCTCCCTAAAAACCATGGTCCATCATCTCTCTCCCTCTCCTCTATTTTCAGACCCATTATTTCTTCCCACCCAAAGTCCGGTATATACGTGTCTCTTTGAACCCCCCCCTTCCCTCCGTGTACTTCTACACCAGGCCCCCCCTCCCCTGAAGGCCTGTCCCCCCTTAAAGGTCTGCATCCCACCCCTGAAGGCCTGTCCCCCCCTTGAAGGCCTGCCTGCCTGTCTCCCTTGAAGGCCTATCCCCCCCTTGAACGCCTGTCCCCCCTTGAAGGCCTGCCTGTCTATCCCCCTTGAAGGCCTGTCCTCCCTTGAAGGCCTGCCCCCTCTTGAAGGCCTGCCTGCCTGTCCCCCCCTTGAAGGCCTATCCCTCTCCCTTGAAGACCTGTCCCCCCTTGAAGGCCTGCCTGCCTGATCCCCTTGAAGGCCTATCCCCCCCTTGAAGGCCTGTCCCCCCTTGAAGGCCTGCCAGTCTGTCCCCCTTGAAGGCCTGTTCCCCCTTTGAAAGCCTGTCCCCCCTTTGAAGGCATGTCTGCCTGTCCCCCCCTTGAAGGCCCACCCCCCCTTGAAGACCTGCCTGCCTAATCCCCTTGAAGGCCTATCCCCCCTTGAAGGCCTGCCTGTCTGTCCCCCTTGTAGGCCTGTCCCCCCTTGAAGGTTTGCCCCCCCTTTGAAAGCCTGTCCCCCCCTTGAAGGCCTGCCTGACTATTCCCCCCTTGAAGGCCTATCCCTCCTCCTTGAAGACCTGTCCCCCCCTTGAAGGCCTGCCTGCCTGTCCCCGTATGTCTGTAGCCGCAGGAGTGCGCATGTGCGCTTAGGGTCCCCCCCCGTAAGAATGTTCGTCTTCAGCGGTGGCGTCTTCACCCCCCCACCCCCACCCCGGCACACCTGAGCCCCTGTTCAGCCTCCCATCCGACCCTCCCTTCCCGCGGTCTGGCCGGCTCCCTTAGTCCCTTGCCGCCGCCCCTCTTCTCTTCCCGCGGCCCCGACAAACGTCCTGATTCCAGCAGCGGCCGCAGCACTCTAAACACGCTGCTTTGAGGCCTTCTACGGCCCTGATTTGCTCTGCCCGCGGGACCACGGGAAAGGAAGGGGGCGGCAAGGGACTAAGGGTGCCAGCCAGACCGCGGGGACGGTGTGCGGCAGCCTCAACAGCGTGTAGGCGAGCGGCACGTGAATAAGTTTGAACAGGTGGTGGCAGTTTCGCTGGAGTTTGAGCGGCGGTGGCAGTTTCACTCAGAGGAACGGCTGGAGGGTATGGTGCCGGTGCTGCAGGTGTCCCATGCAGGTAAAAAATCTCAAAATAGGGGGAGAGGGAAAGGGGGCTGCTCTGGGGGAGGGATGTGCTGGGAGGCAGACAGCTTTACTTGGGGGGGAAGACAGAAGGGGGGCCACGGAGAGACAGTCAGGGAGGAACTGGAGGGGGAGAGGGAAAAGTAGCTGCTTTGGGGGGAGGGGTGTATTGGGAGGCAGGACAGCTTTGCTTGGGGGAGGGGAGACAGAAAGGGGCCACGGAGAGACAGTCAGGGAGGAACTGGAGGGGGAGAGGGAAAGGCTTTCTAGCACCCGTTAATATAACGAGCTTTAACACTAGTATATGCATAATCTGACAGATCTAGCAGTAAAATGAGCTGTGGAGCAACAGGGCATAATGCTAGTGCAGACTAGAGCTAGGAGCAAGATTACAAAAGAACAAGAAGAGAATAGGCGACTGCTCCTAGATGGCGTAACAGAGGAAGAAATTCAGCAATGAAAAAACTTAGTGTAAGTGTATAGAAGGTATATGGTATAACTCGTCAGGTTTGCCATGTATGGCACAGGTACCTCTGGTGATAATGATCCAATAAATGCACAATGCCTTACATGAAAGTGCAGCTACTTTGATTAGCCAATTGTAACAGCAGATCTGGCATCCTAATTTAGGAAAATTAGTAAGGCAGACTGTATGTGTTAAAACTAATCCTAGGGGTACTTGTGTCGCACCAGGCACTCTACCTAACCCGCAGGGACCTTTTCAGAAGTGGCATATGGATTTTACAGACATGATTATACCATGTAAAGGTAAGAGGTATCTTTTACTTTGTGTTTCTCCTTTTTCGGGCTGGATTGAAGCCTACCCCTGTAGAAAAGAGACAGCGGGAGAAGTGGCAAAAGTATTCTTAAATGAAATTATTCCAAGACATGGAATTCCTTATGAGATAGCCACAGATAATGCCAGCCACTTCAAAAATGCATTATTACAAGAATTGGCAAATTCACTATTAAGCACAAATTTATAACAGTTTACCATCCTGAATCAAATAGTTTTGTTGAAAAATTGAATGATTTAATAAAAACTGCGTTATCGAAGTCTAAAGACTGGCTGAAATATCTGCCAGCAGCACTCTATGTAGTGCGCAATAGGCATATACCAAGATTTGCTTTGACTCCTTTCCAAATTGCCACTGGAAGAAGGATGCCCCTTGCTTTTGTGAAACCTGGGAACTGTACTAATGATGTTTTATTTTCTGATTATGTTGTAGCATTACAGATCGCTATAGCAGAGATCCAATCGCGACGGACTCCGAGTAGCGTGGATCAAGTACTTCCATTTTACAGGTTCCACCAGGATCACTGAGTGTATAAGAGGTTACATACAAGAAATATATGGACTCAGCCATACTTTTATGGACCTTTCCAAGTGGAAGTGGTGTTCCCTTATGCAGTGAAATTAAAAGGGTATAGACCGTTGGTACACGTAAGACATTAAACCAGCATCCATTGCTAACACCTGATTACCTGAGCATATCTATTGTTCCTGTAAGGAAATCAAGGACTAGAGACACTATTAGTAGTTCATCTCATTGCTATTACAGTGGTACCTTGGTTTACTAGTGCACCGGTTTGCGAGTGTTTTGCTATATCAGGTTCCTATTACCCCATGTGAGAATCCTTTCTGAATTGCCTCCTACCCGACCAAAAAGATACACTCCTCTCATTTCTGAAGGGGAAAGGTTTGGTATGATCCTCCTACCTGCTTATAGAGTAGGTAGGTTAGTCCAAATTGTAAAACAATTATCCACCCTTATTGAAACTATGAGTAATGAAACAACAGCAGTTACTCAATCTCTTTCACTAGAGCTCAGACAAACATGCATTGTAGCTCTTCAAAATAGGATGGAACTTGATTATCACCTTGTGCCCCAGAGGGGTACAAGCCCCATCATTGGACAGGAGTGTTGCACTTATATTCCTGACTCCTTCTCTGACCAGCAAGCACATAAAACATCTCTGGACAAGGCATTGCAGAATTGGGAACAATTTAAGGTAGAGGATAAGGGCTAGTTTGATTGGCTAACTGCATGGATGAACATATCATGGGTAAAAGGCATATGTCACCTGCCGGAGTCCCAGAAAGCTTGTGGAGGACCACCGACAGGCGGCAGCACGACCCTGACATGGCTCCCAATGAGGAAGACCTTACTGATGTCCCAATACTTTGGGCTTCACTACAATAAACAACAGCAAGAGCCAAGTCAAATCAAAATGTCCAAAGTTTAATTTGTTACCAAAAAGGCCAAAATAGAAAACCAAAAATAATACCAGGAAGTTCATAGGAGTCCACAATAAGGTTCTATTAGCTTCACCCAGCTCTGAACCATACATCCCACAAGAAAGAGTAAAAAAAAAAAACTAGTCCCAATAAGGAAAAGTCCTCAAGACTATCCTTGAGTCCTGGACTTTCAAGCATATAGTCCTGTTTCTTCACCATGCATTTATATACTGCATTACAAAGTAAACTTCAAAAATGAAAAGGAAAAAAAAATACAGTACTGCAGACTTTTGCTATTTCCAGCAATGGCACTTCTCCAGTCCTTTCCACTGTTGGGTAACAGAATTGCTGGTTCCCCTTTCTTAAATGGCTTTAACAAACTCCCGCAGAATCTCAACCCTTAGCTCTTCGGGGATCCTACCCCAATTCTGTAAGTTCCTTAAAGTTGAACAGGAAACAGGGAAACTGCTCCACAAGCCCAAAAGAAAACTTCCTTCAGTTTCTCCTGGCTTTTGCACAGCTGGAGTGCAGCAACATAATCAATGCTGAATACTACTGCAGCACTGCTCTGAGCTTGGCTTTGCAGTAGAACCAAAACTTTTACACACAAGAACAAAATAGTTTTTCAGCAAACAGTCTTCACAACTATATCCTTATAGAGACCAGTACCTCCAGTCCTTAGTGAGAGACTGCCAAGCTCACATCCATATCTTCTACGTTTTCAGCTTCAGGCACATTCTCTTCAGCTGTGTCCATGCTTTCTGGGGCATCCAGCTGCTCTACTGACTCTTGAGCTATGGAATCCTCCCACTCCATAGGCTCCTGTGTGAGGTCTGGCCTTTGCCTAGCCCGGAGAACCTTCTCTGTCAGGTCCTCATGTGCAGCCTCCCTTACTGACTTGGAGAGCTGTTTAAGAGTGTTTGTGCCACTCTCTGTTCTAGGTGTCTGTGTTCCTAACTTTCTGGCTCTCTGGCTCCCCCCCCCCCCCCGGGTTGCTGGGCAGAATGCAACTGGGAGCCTGATTAAATCTAAGGGAGCTGAGTTTTTTACTAAGATGTGGAGCTAATCTGTATTCTAGCTCCTGCTCAGGCTCAGATGGCTCAGGATAGGCAGCTCTGCTTTCAGGATCTCCTGGCTGATCATCCTCAGTCAGTCCCTGGTCTCGGTCAAAGGATTTAGTATTGGGTTTTACTCTGACATGATCGTCTCAGGGAACGGAAATGTTACATACCCCCTCCCTTAAAGTCTGCCTAGTCTGAGGCTTCTGTTTCTTCTGGGGTGTCTAGAAAGAACGTCTACATTTGTATTTAGCTTTCCTGGCCTATGGATTACTTTGAATCTGAAGGCCTGAAGAGCTAAATACCAGCGTGTTAATCTGGCATTATTGTTGCGCATTGTGTGGAGTCACTTGAGGGCTGCGTTGTCAGTAATTAAAGTAAATTCGCGCTCTGCCAAATAATGCCCCAGAGTCTCCATGGCCCACTTTGCTGCCAGGCATTCAAGTTCCACTGTTGCATAATTTTTCTCATTAGGGTGGAGCTTCCGGCTGAGATATAGTAGGGGATGCTCAATTCCTTGGGTCTCTTGGCTAAGGACGGCATCTAACCCACTACCTGAGGCATCTGTCTGAAGGATCAGTGGTTTCCCAAAGTCTATGGCGGCTAATACCGGCTGAGCATATAAACTTTCCTTAAAGTCCTCTAGGGCCTCCTTACTTCTGGCTTCCCACTGCAGTGTGTCAGGCTTCTCTTTCTTCAACATGTCCGTGAGGGTCACTGCTCTGGAGGCGAAGTATGGTATGATCCTCCTATAATATCCAATAAACCCCAAAAATGCTCTCAGTTGTTTCTTGGAAGTGGGCTGAGGGTAGGACTGTATACATTGGACTTTGTCTACTAGCAGTCTTATTTGCCCTCGTCCTACCACATAGCCTAGATACTTCACTTCCTTTTGTCCCAGAAAGCATTTTTTTGGAATAATAGTAAACCCTGCATTCTTTAGGGAGCCAACAACTGTTGACACCTGCTCTAAGTGCTTCTGCCCCGAGGGGGAGTAAATCACTATATCATCTAAATACGCTTCCGCTTATTCATGGTGTTCGTGTAGAACCTCATTGATTCCACGTTGGCAACTAGCAGCAGCACCATGAAGTCCAAATGGCATCCTTGTAAACTGGTACAGGCCCTTGGGAGTACTGAAAGCAGTCTTGGGTTTGGCACTATCAGTGAGCGGGATCTGCCAATATCTTTTCGTAAGATCTAGCGTAGTGATGAATTGAGCCTGACCTAGGCGATCTAATAGCTCATCCACTCTGGGCATTGGAAAGCGTCGAACTGTGACACTTCGTTGAGTTGTCGGAAATCGATACAAAACCGGGGTGTACCATCGGCCTTGGGCACTATCATTATTGGGCTGCACCACGGGTTTATAGAGGGTTCAATTACCCTAGGGCTAGCATCTCCTCTACTAAGTGTTGAACCAGTTTCTTTTTTCCCTCTGAAAGACGATACGGTTTAACCCGCACCACTTTTCCCGGGGTCGTCACTATGTCATGGGTCACCACCTGCGTGTGCCCTGGTACCACTGAGAAGACATCCTTAAAGATATTCACTAGATCCTTCAACTGCCGTGCCGGTCCCCGGTCCAACTCTATTCCTAAGTTGACCTCCTCTTTGTTTTAATTCTGATACTTGGGGCCTTAAATCGTCCTCCTGGCATTGTTGGGCCAGTAAGGACAACACTCCACGATCCTTTCAGGGCTTCAAAAGGTTAATATGATAAGTTTGTACCCTACCCTTATCGTCTTTAACCCTATAATCCACCTCATTTATTCGGGTGGTGACAGTGGCTTGCCCCTTCCACTGTGCTAAAAACTTGTGAGGATCTGAGGGCACGAGAATCAACACGTGTTCTCTCACTTGCAGCTGACTATTTTTGGCCTTCTGGTCGTAATATGCTTTTTGCCATTCCAAATTTTCTCTGCCTAATTTGGCAACTTGAGCCAACCTACTTCTTAAACGAGCGAGGTATGTCGTTCTCAGTCTCTGTCGGAACTTCCCATCCTTCCTTTATCATATCTAGAATTCCTCTCGGACACCTACCAAAGAGCATCTCGAACGGGCTGACTCCTAAGGAGTCCTGAACCCTCTCCCTAGCTGCAAATAGCACCAGGGGGATGAATAGGTCCCAGTCTTTCATTTCCCCCTGAAGCACCTTTTTAAGCATCTGCTTCAAGGTTTGGTTAAACCACTCTATCACTCCATTTGCCTGAGGGTGGTAGGCTGAGGTTTTGATAGGTCTTATTTCAAAGCCCTGCCAAAATCGTTCCATATCCTTAGACAGGAAATTGCTCCCCTGGTCAGTTAGAACTTCCCGGGGAAACCCCATTGTACAAAACAACCCCATCAGCTCTTTCATTATAGCGGCTGATGAGGTCTTCCGCAAGGGAAAAGCCCAAGGAAAACGTGTGGCCACATCTATCACTACTAATATGAAGTTGAAGCCCCTAGGTGTCCTTTCCAGGGGACCCACTATGTCAATGGCCAGCCGCACCATTGGCTCCTCTATCCTGGGCAAGGAAATGAGAGGGGCCCTGGGAGGTTTATTTAAGGATAGCTTCTGGCATTCCGGACAGGACTTGCAAAAATTTGTAACGTCCTGTTGAACCCCGGGCCAAAAGAATCTCTGTGTGACCTGTCTCTGTGTAGCCTCGGTGTCTTTATGTCCGGCCAGCGGATGGTCGTGCGTAGCCTGTAGGATCATTCTACGGAACCCGTTGGGTATCATTAACTGCTCACGCCTTTCGTTAGGGACTTCTCCTGGACTTTCTCTATATAAGAGCCCCCTCTTAACTCTCATAATAACCTCCCCCTGACTAGGCGCTGAAGCCTGCTGCCAAGCTTCCTTCAATGAGCTATCCGACCTCTGCTCTGCCGGGAAGGTGGGGAACGTTTCCCTTACTTCCTGGGGTAACCACGGAATCGCTCAGTTTTCAGCTGCTTCTTTCTGGGTTTGACTCTTTGTTGCAGTTGTCGCCTTTTCTGGGCTCTGGAGCTGCGGGTGCTCTTCAGGGTATACTTTCGGAAGGCTTCCTTCTTAAAAGGAAAAACCTGTCCTAATTCCTGTTCTGGTTCGTCCGGTGGTGGACCCTGGGAACAGGTATTAACTAGGCCCTGTTTCTCCTCAAGGTATTCACCTAACCCTGGCCAGTCCCTTCCTAATATCACATTAAAGGGAGCTTTTGGTACTATGGCCATGGCCACTCGATATACCCTATCGAACTTGAATTAATAGACACCAAGATAACCAACCAATTAGAAACGCTAGCATGCAAAATTAGCAATAAGGACCTAGAAGAGTACCTCTCCTGTATACTAATTTATGTTCCGCCAAAATGCTGGTCAAAGGCCAGAGAAGACTTCTATGAATTCATCCTACACAACTCAATCACTCCGTCTTACAATATTATAGCAGGAGACGTGAACCTACATTTAGAGAACAAGGACAATCCCGAAACAAAAGATTTCAAAAACTTCCTATCCTCACTCAACTTCATCCTCCCTTCATCCACACAAACCCATGAAAAAGGCCACCAGCTAGATTTGGTAGCTATGTCCTCAAAAGAAATCCTAAATCCCACTATTTCCATGTCGAACGGCATCTGGAATCACGACATCTGGTCCGATCATTTTACCTACTACTTTAATTTAATCTGGAACCAACCAAAAGAAAAAACTCCCCCAAAGATTAAAAAAAAGAACATCTCACAAGGGGCCACATCAACCCAGAGGAATACTGGGCCCAATACAAAGCGCGAGAGGAGACAAACGAAGAGGGTGAATTCTGGGAACAGTGGTCAAAAACAAGCACAACCATCTTAGACAAAATAGCTCCTAAACGAAACAGAACAAACCGCTCAAATAAATATAACAACTGGTTCGACTCCGAACTACTAAAAATGAAACAATCAATACGACGACTAGAAAGGATCTGGAACAAATCAGGTGAAACATCTGACAGGAACAATTGGAGATCAAATATAAAGGAATACAAACAACTGATAAAAGAAAAAAGGAAAACATTCTACTCATCCAAAATATATATATCCAACACAAGTTCAAAAGGAATCAACACTCATGAATTGTTCAATCTAGTTAAAAATTTATTCAACACCACACGCCACAGTCAATCCACCCACGACATAAAACTTCCAACAGCAGACGATCTAGCACAACACTTTGACTCAAAAATTGGGAACCTAAGGAACAACTGCCCAACAAACAACACAGATGAACAGCAAATAGCCAACACACATGAAAATGAAACACCAGTGGACATGTTTTGGAACTCCTTTCAGGAACTAGAATGGAACAACTTCATAAAACTCTACAACAAATATACTAAATCAAACTGCATCCTAGATCCCTGTCCCCCCAACATAATGAAAACAGCCCCATTAGACTTTAAAATAACACTATGGAATCATATGTTCAATAATCTCAAAAACGGAAAATTCCTATCAAAAAATGGTCACATTATAATCACCCCAATTCCAAAAAATCGTAAACTACCCCTAACATCAGCAACCAACTATAGACCAGTAGCATCCATCCCATTTTTCGTAAAAATAATGGAAGGTCTGGTACAAACTCAATTGACGGACTACCTAGATCAGTTCTCGCTGCTACATGAAACCCAGTCTGGCTTCAGACCTCTGTTTAGTACCGAGACAGTGATTGCAGCGATCTTAGAATACCTACATAACTTATTCAGCAAGGGCCATAAAGCCTTAGTCATGCAATTCGACCTGAGCTCGGCCTTCGACTTGGTGGATCACAAAAAATTACTACAATGCTTAGACGCAATCGGCATTGGAGGCGAGGTGCTGGACTGGTTCCGAGGATTCCTCACGACCCGCACCTATCAAGTTCGCTTCAATCGCAATCTCTCTAAAATATGGAGAAACCCATCAGGTGTCCCACAGGGGTCCCCACTATCCCCACTACTCTTCAACGTCTATATAGCTTCACTAGGTACGCAGCTGACCCAGCGAGGCATAAAAGTATTTAGTTATGCCGACGACTTCACAATCATTATCCCGTTTACTGCATCTCCCTCCGAAATCAACCCCACAGCATCAGAAGCGCTGAACATGATGGAACAATGGACCAAAGATTTCAAACTGAAGCTCAATTCAGATAAAACTAAATTCTTTATAGCCTTGCCACACGCAAATAACACGACAAAATCATTACACATTAACAATCTCAACTACCCCATTCAATCAACAATGAAGGTCCTAGGAGTAATATTAGACCAAGGCCTAACAATGAAAGACCATATAGACTCCCTAATCAAAAGAGGATTTTTCACTCTCTGGAAACTTAGGTCCATTAAGGCGTACTTCCACACCTCGGCTTTCAGAATTCTAGTACAATCCCTAATATTAAGCCACCTGGATTATTGCAACATCACCCACCTGACAATCCCCCAGAAGCAAATGCAAAGACTACAACTGATACAAAACGCAGCAGTCAGGATGATCTTCGGGCTGAAGAAGTCCGACCACATAACCCCTTCCTACACTGGCTGCCGATGGGGGCACGCACGAAATTCAAGCTAGGATGTCTCTGCTTCAAGGTATTAAATGGTCTAGCCCCTAAATACATTACAGACCTCTTCTCATTCCCAACCAACAGACATGAAAGAAAAACACACCTGAAATTTGTCTCCCCACCGACTAGAGGGTGCAAATATAAGAGATACCACCAACAACTGCTATCGTATCAAGCAGCCTTATGGGGTAAAGACTTAGAAAAACTAATTGCACACACAAACAACTATGAAGAATTTAGGAAACACCTAAAAACTTACCTGTTCTCGAAATACCTAGGAAACGAACCAGGACATCAGCCCCTCCCGTAACTCCATCACATACCCGAACTTGTAAACTGTTAACCTAACTCCTAATCACTAACTATGAATACTCCATTCAATTCATGTAACATTTCTAATTCTTTGTAAGCAGCACGGCACTTCTTGGTCTTGCAGCATACAAACTGTTGTTACTATTATTAATGCCGGTATTATCAGATGTACACTGCTATACTCTTTAATTCGTCGTATGTACAGTCTCTCTTTATTGTATTTACAGTTACCCTTTATTGTAAACCGCCTAGAAGTCGCAAGATTACTGGCGGTATATAAAAATAAAGTTATTATTATTATTATGTAATAGGGTTGTAGACCTAAGAGGATATAGGACCCTGTCCCCATGAACACATCGGATGGAAACTGTCCACCCCCCAGTCTCTGCCTTTTCATTGGGGAAGATTGTCCTGCAAAACTGGGCGAACATCATGGATTGATCCGCTCCAGTGTCTATCAAGACCATGGCTACTCTTCCACCTACCTCAACACAGATCTTATAGCTCTCTTTGGCCACTGTATTGGGGCCTCGCGAGGCGACAAAATCTCTTCTTACTGGACAGTAACGCTGGGAGTGCCCCTGCTTCCCACATTTAAAGCATCGAGGACCCCCATCCTGCCCTGCTCTCCTAAGAGTATTGGGTATCGGCTTCTTTTAAGGGCTACTCCGTGTGTCTAGTGACTTGGGTCCTGAATTATATCCCAAAATCAAGAAAGAACAGGACTTCCCTACAAGATGGGGAATGTTTAGCAAGGAAGTGTTAGATCAAATAGCACCATTCCAAACATACAAAAAGAAAGAGAGGGTATTAAATGAGTGGTTCAATTCAGAACTACTAGCTTTTAAACTGAAACTGAGAAAATTGGAAAGAATTTGGCATAAATCAAATAAAGAGGAAGATAAAAAACTGGAAACAAAAAATAAAAAATATAAAATTTTGAGCAAAGAAAAGCGCTCAAAACACTACACACAGAAAATAGGTGCATCTAAAATAAATAGCAGAGAATTGTTTAAGCTGGTAAATAGGCTAACATATACAACTTGGGTCCTGAAAAAGGATAATGAATGCATTCCTTCGGTTGAAACTCTTGCCAGTTTCTTCAATAATAAAACTCTGAGTTAAGAGCAACTATACCTCTGCCTACATCTGATTTTGAATTCAAATTTGGATTTCATGAAAAGGAGCCCAGAGTGGACATGCATTTGAGTTCCCAAATTGGCATCAATTTCTAATTTTGTTTAATAAATACATTAAATCAAACTGTTTACTAGACAAATGTCTCTCTAAGACAGTGGTCTCAAACCCGCGGCCCGCCAGGTACTATTTTGAGGCCCTCAGTATGTTTATCATAATCACAAAAGTAAAATAAAACCATTTCTTGATCATATGTCTCTTTAGCTATAAATTACAATATTATTATTGAGACTTAGGGCTCCTTTTACGAAGGCGCATTAGGGCCTTAACATGTGGAATAGCGCGCGCTAAAATGCTGCAAGCGCTAGCTGCTACCGCCTCCTCTTGAGCAGGCGGTAGTTTTTCGGCTAGCGTGCGCTAATCCGGTGCGTGCATTAAAAACACTAGTGCATCTTCGTAAAAGGAGCCCTTAGCAAAAGGGAAGGTTTATATACTATAAAGAGTTTTTACCTCATGCAAAATTGTCATTTCTGTAATAAGACATTAACTATTTTTTCTGGGGCCCTCCAAGTACCTACAAATCCCACATAGGGTTTGAATTTGCTCTAAGATTATGAAAGTTGCAGCACTCGATTTTAAAAGGGATTTACTTAATTTATTAACAACTACTCTTATCAAAGGGTTATTCTATGAGGACATGGGACATATCTTGATTACACCTATCCCTAAAGACCAGAAGAACTTAATTGCTCTGAAGTCCAACTAAAGGCCCATAGCGAGTATCCCCTTATTTACCAAACTACTGGAAGGATTGGTCAACTTGGAACTAGTGAATTATTTAGACAAATTTAACATTCTTAGTGAACATCAATCAGGATTTAGAAAAGGTTTTAGCACTGAGACAGTTTTAGCTTCAATTCTTAATCATCTTTACGGTCTTTTTAGTAAAGGTATCTTGCAACTAGATTTTAGCAGTGGGTTTGATCTAGTTGACCATGAAATAATGTTACACTGCCTAGATGCAGTGGGGCTGTCATGAAGAGTTAGGAACTGGTTTCAGGATTTTTTAACAAAAAGATTATACCAAGTGGTTTGTGATGGGAAATATCTAGTTCCTGGAAAAACCCTTCGGGGGTACCTCAAGGTTCCCCGCTATCACCCACCCTATTCAATATTTATATCTCGTCCTTAGGACATCTATTACAAAAGTTAAATCTAAAATACTACATATATGCTGAAGATATTTTAATTCCTTTGAATAGCATAACTAATGAAATTTTAGAACACATTTTCTACATTATGACTGAAAAAGAACAATGAACAATCAATTTTAAATTGAAATTAAATACAGAAAAGGCAAAAGTTTTCTTAGCAAGCCCAAAGGATAAAATTACTAGAACATCATTACACCTAAATGGTCATGATTACCCGATTTCTAAAACTATAAAAATATTAGGAGTCACATTAGACACTCATTTGTCCATGGCAGAACACACTAATTTAGTGGCGAAGAAGTGCTTTTTTGCACTATGGAAATTAAAGACTATTAAAAATATTTAGACCCTTTATCTTTTAGATTATTGGAGCTGTCATTAGTTCTATCTATATTGGACTACTGCAATATCGTTTACTTGGGTGTACCTAAAAAACTGTGAGAAAACTAAGAATAGTACAGAACACGGCTGTTCGTTTAATATTTGGACTGAAGAAAAGCAATCATGTTAGAACCTACTATAGATTACTGCACTGGTTACCAATGGAGGCACGAATAATGTTTAAGTTCTCTTGCATTTGCTTTAAGTTGGTTTGGGGAACAGCTCCTACCTATCTCTTACCTCATTTTGTGCTATATAGCCCTACAAGGATAACCAGAAATTGTAATTTATTTGCCTATCCAAGGATCACTGGTTGTAAATACAGGTCCTTTTTGGATAGAACTTTCATGTTTCAAGCAAGTAAACAGCAGTCTTGGTTAGGTAAATACATCAATGGAGCCAGGTTGACCTATGGCGTATATCGGAAAGAAATTAAGACTGTATTATTTGACAAATCTATTTCCTAAACAGAAATCATACTCAATTTAATAATTCTATTCTGACTATTCTTGAGAAATATGTTGTACTCTTACTATTTGCATTCTGTAATTCGTCTGAGTGTGGCGGTATAGAAGAATAAAGTTATGTTATGTTATTAGAGTTTAAAAGCAGTCAAGTAGAAAAACAGAGATCTGACAAAATCAAATGAGGAAAAAGAAACCTCAGCTAAAAGAACACACTGAAATCCACAGTGCGTGTAATGAAATACAAAAGCAGTGAGTTAGTCAATTGGCAGCAGTGTGTGTAAAGAAATGTCAGGCAAACACAGTTAAACCAACAAACAAGAGCTAAACTTTCTGGGAAGGAAACATACATTTTTATTCAGGAGTATTTAAGGTACAGAGGGTCTAATCATAAAATGATGGTAAAAATAAATAAATAACCCTAAATCAAATTTATGACTATAAAAATACTGTGCAATCGATTTCTAGGTTAAGACTTTTAGGTGTGATGGACTGAAGTTCAAATATCACTTTCTGTTCTTCCTGTAATATTAAATCTATATTGCCTCCTCTGATACTCTGAGAGCTCAGAATATTTCAGTTTCTGGGAGACCAATTAGGAGGTTCTTATGTCTGCCATGGTTTTCCTGGTCCTCAACCCTCTCGATCAGTGCTTTAATTTTGTCTTCCACAGTGGAAAGTCTCCCCTCCATCATGGAGAGCTGATCTTCCTGTCCAGATATGCGGGTCTCTGCCTCTTACAGTCTCACAACATGTCCTGCCAAACTTTCCTTGATGTCATCCATGGAGGTTTGTAGTTCAGCCAGTTTGTCGTCCAATAACTGAAAGAGATGTCGAAGGGTCTCCACAGGTGATATGAGCGGCCCCACCAGATCAGCAGGAAGTTGCAAGTCAGCTGACGCCAGCACAATCTTACACACTGGGCAGGAAGAGAGGCTCCGGTGCTGGCATCAGCCGACTTGTAACAGTTAAAGGAAAGATTTATAAACTATAAATTTTACCTCATGCAAAATTGTCATTTCTTTAATAAGACATTAACTATTTTTTCTGAGGCCCTCAAAGTACCTACGAATCCAAAATGTGGCCCTGCAATGGGTTTGAGTTTGAGACCACTGGTCTAAGGTATGTCCTTTGGTGTGGGTTTGTTCTTTCATTGTTTGCTGTAGTCCTAGTCCTTTCAGTTGTTGGACTACCTGTTGGGCTTTTTGGCATGTTGGGTCCTCTACATGTAGGTTAATGTCTCTGCATACCCAGAATGAGGAAAATATTAGATTGGTTTCTGCGATGAAGTTCATAATGTTTTGCCACTTTTCTGTGTCCAGGTCGGGGATGCCCATTGTGTTTGAGTTTCCTACTGAAAGAAGTAGACATTCTGCTCCTGTTGGTTGGGTGATTTTCATTTGATGGATGCCCAGGTTGGATTTGTGTATAACTGTTACCCCCCCCACCTCCCCCCCCCCCCACACACACACACACTACCACCACCTCTTCTATTTTGGAGCATGATGTGGTAGTCTGGTGGGCAAGCCTCACTTATGATGAACTCACTGTTTTCTATGAGCCAGGATTCTGTAATTGCAAGGAAATCTAGTGTGTTTTCCTCTATTAGGTCAGCGATCAGGAATCCTTTGTGTTCATGGATCTTGTGTTCAGTAGGCCTCCTTTCTATGGTGTATTTTGTTTTTCTGTATTATGGATGGTGTCTGCTTGTTGTCTGGTTCTTCTTTTTCTTTTCTGTTGTGTTCCCTGTTCTTTCCTTCTTGGTGGTGTTGATCTTATTGGGCCCTTTTCATAGCATATTTTGCTGAAGGAGTGCTCCTATATTCTTTGCTATAAAAGTGTTTTCACAGACAGCCCTTATGATGGGCCAGATTATTACAAGCAAAAAGTGGTAAACTTTTGAGCTAGTGCATTACCTATATTGTCTTGTTAGCTTTGGCTGAGTAGCAGGTGGAGGATATTTAGTAGTGCTACCCGATTTCCCATTCAAATTGGATGAATCAACTCAAATCGATTTGTTAAAAAAAAAAAAAAAAAAAATCGGTTGCCAACCTTCCCCCTTCGCCCCCTAAAGTAGAAGTGGCAGCGCTGCCTCTTGCTGGCTTGTTGCCGCTGCTCCTGCTTTAGGGGGCGGGGGGATGGTCAGGGCAGGACTAATTTGTTGAGGGCCCCTAGGCACACAAGTCCACTGGGCCCCCTGCCCCGCCCCACCCCCTTCCATGCCTCCATTTATTTACCCATTTTCTTATTTACTTCTTTATTTCCACTTTATTTCTTTTATTTTAAAATTCAAAACAAATAACAAAGATTACCATACCAGTGCCAGTGTACAGTTTTTCTTCTATGCAACCTCCAAACATCTCTGACCAAATCCCCCCTTCCTTCCTAGAGGAAGAGATCTTCAGCTGGCAGGGCTTTGGGAAGCCCACCAATTACATATTTTACATTTGGGTAGGAGGCATGGGGCATGGCGGAAAGAAAATTCAGTGCCCCCCATTTTATTGGACTAATGCATTTCTCAATTAGCTTTCTGAGATTAAAACCTCTTTCTTCAAGTCAGTAAGCTATACTACTGTTACAGTATCCCTGTCCTGACCTGATGAAAGGAGTTATGGTCTCTGAATTAGTAAAAAATGTATTAAAATATTGTTTCCCTACAACATCATTAATCGTCCCTGTTATAAACAAGGATAGAGCACAAATTCAATCAATTCAGAAATACAATCAAACTTTAAAACATACATTGGTGTCAAAAAAAATTCTAAAAGGCGATTATCAACTGAAATATACCTTAGCATAAGGTGTGGAGGGAGGTGAAGGATAGATACTGGATAGAAGGATAGTTGGGAAGAGAAAGGAAGAGCTGATGGACCCTGGGGTGGTGGGGAAGGAGGGAGAGATGCTGGATGAAAGGGTAGTTAAGAAAAGGAGAGATTGTGGATCTGGGGATGGTGAGGTCCATCGCTGCAGCTGCGGCAATGGAGACAAAAAAACCGAAAGATACCAGACCTCTGGGAGAGAGAAGGGAAATAGAAGGGGAGGACAGAGATGGAAGATGGATGGTTAGCACCAAGAAAGAAGAAAACACCAAATGGGCAGGAGACCCTGGAAAGCAAGTTATCAGAAGACAACCAGAGCGTGGGACCAACATGATTTAAATAATGACCTAGACAGCAAAAGGTAGAAAAAATAATTGTATTTTCTGTTTTGCGATTACAATATGTCAGACTAGTGCTGGTGTTAGACCGCGAACATGCGCTAGGATTTAACAGAGAGAGGAAAAGTCTTTTTTGTTTATTTTGTTTACACCACAGCGCCAGTGTGGGTAGGAGAGGGCAAAGGGGATGAAGACGCTATAAAATAAACCCACCAGGATGTTTGAAAAAAAGCATCCAATTGAGTAGGAAAATCGAATCAAAAAATCGATTCAATAGACTGAATCGAATCGAAATTTTTTCCCCTGAATCGAGCAGCTCTATTATTTAGGATAGAAGGGTGTATATATGTGAAGTGAGCCTTGGGATGGGTGGGGTGAGGGATAGGTGGGAGGGCCTGAAGAGTGTGTGGTGTAGCTATGGAGACTATCTTGAAAAGTATGTCCTCAGAGAAAGGAGGAGGGAGAGAAAGATTTCTGTCTCAGAGCAGACTTAGAAGTTTTGAGTTTCCAGGTAAGCAGATATAATGTATGTATGCTGATTAGTTGGTTGGTATGAATGTTTATGCTGTCTGGCCCAATTTTGAGGGACTAGTGCTGGTGCCTAGAGAGATAATAGTCATGCAGGTTTTAAACAAAAGAAGGTAGAAAAAGCATAGTTTTAGAATCAATATACAGTTACATATAGGTGCACAAGTTAAACTATTTCTCTCAAAACATTTTACATATTTTCCAGTAGTTTTGTCCTCAGAGAAAGGAGGGAGAGAAAGATTTATGTCTCAGAGCAGACTTAGAAGTTCTGAGTTCGCAGGTAAGCAGATGTAATGTATTGTCACAGGGTAGGTCCTATGACTGAGCCGGGTAGTGAAAAGATGCCAATGCCTAGGGCTAGGCAAGGGAAAATACTCTCCCAAAAGGAAAGAACGCTACCTATACCAATACCTCAACCCAGAACTAAAGCTAGACAGGGAAGGTTTAGTCCAAAGCAAGAAAGTACCTATTTGTTTTCGCCTGTGTTAAAGAAGGGAGAACAATGGGCAAGTGGAACTAATAGGACTCAGGATAGTGTTCCTGGGGGGAAGGTGTACCAGACAATTCAGAACCTTCATCGGGGACACAATTTCAGGCGACACCAGGAACATTCTAGCCCTCACTTTAGCCAGGAACAAGCAACACCTGTAGCTCGTTATCCTGAGTCATGTAAGGACCAGCAGCAGTGCTCAGAGGGGAGGCAGCCACTGAACCAATCCATACTGGAGAGGAAACAGAATGGTGAAGGAAGACCAGTTCCTAAGACTCGTAGCAGTATACCTCAGCCTAACACCCAGGTCATATGGAATCTGAAATGTTAGAAGATTTCATGAGTGACGCTTCAGATAATGAAGACTATTTAGACCCTGAGGAAGTCGTGGACTTTAAGGAGGGGAATGTTGACACTGACCTGTGGGACATGGAAACAGACAGGAATTAAATGAGGTTATGCTGAGACTTGGGCAAATAGCAAAACTGGGAAGTAAAAAAAGGATTTGCTAGTTTGTGGAGCCAAGTTATGGGGCTGGCTGTCTCTGTAAACTTAAGTTAAAGAAAGTTTACTGTAAGCCTTTGCGGCATGTGAAGGTTCCTGCATTCTGCTTGTGCAAGAACCAAAGTTTTCTAGGCTGTGGCAGTTAGCACTGCACAGTCCCGGCAGTTGTTGAGAGATATTTTTCCTTTTTGGGGTTTTCTCATAGACTGGATTATGGGTCCTAGTTTGGGAGGGACCACAACCAGCAGTCATTGTGGGAGGAGGAGGTCCCTTCTGCCCTGAGCTCTGCAACCAAGGAGCTCAGAGGCAAGATCCAGTCTAGACACTGCCAGAAATCATTGTGCATAAGAGACTGAACAGTATACTGCATGAAAGTATTTTTGAAACCAGTGGACTTTAGCACTGGAATAGTAAAGAGTCATTTCTGGACTTTATCTTGGAAATTTGAAGTTTTTCTTTTGAATCATGAGTGCAATTTGGGATTTTGGAAACTGAAGGCCAATTGGAATAAAGTATTTTGACTTGGAAGCAAACTAGATGTTTTATTTTACTTGATCCACCAACTCCAATTCAGAACTGATAATCTGCTCGGTCAGCAGTGTGTGCTCTCGGCCATTTCCACTTGGGTGCGGCCCGGCCTGGTGATGCACAGTGACAGTATGTATGGTGATTAGTTGGTTGGTGTGAATGTTTATGCTGTCTGGCAACCCATTGCTATCAAAAGAACATAGTTGCGATGTAAGAAACCAGCTGAAAAAGGGGGTTAATTGAGAAGTAGGAGCGGAGCTGAACAGTGTGACGTTCACTCAGGTAGATGCCATCAAGTGACCCCCCACACACATACACACTCCGGCCATCTTGGATTTCAAATGATATTTTTTCTAAAGTCTTTATCTGCCTAAAACCCCTCCAATTTTGATTCCAGTCAGCTGGGATATACTGCTCAGGGAGTAAGGATGCAAATTCATGTCAAAATTGTGCTGATTTTCTGGTGGAATATCGTCTGTGTACCAAGTGCCATAATGCATGCAAGGTAGGGGCGGGAGCCTCGGGCTTAGCTCCATCCTTATCCTCCAGGGCATGTGAACCACTATGGGTCCAGGGATGGGTAGAAAATATCACCAGGGACATTTTTCACATGTTGATGTGAAGTGGAAGCGTGTGGCATCTAGAGACCCCGAGAGTGCCCAGCCAGAGGACTTGGAGGCTTCATTTATTTCTCTTGCACCAAGCTTCTCCCTGGAATTCATGAATCTTATGGGAAGAGCCTTTTTGACACGTTCAGGACAGGGTGTGCAGCCATCGACCTAGGGAGCTTCTTTTCCTCTGGTGTCTGCTTCTCATGTAATCAAAGCCAGCCCCTGGTTCCAGTGACCTTTTGTATCTCAATGAGTGTGATGGCATGTTGGACTTCATAGAAATCAAAGTAAAGGAAACGGAAACCCCACGTAAAATCCAACAGAGAGAGGACAAGTGGGGAGTGGGATAAAATCTTGTATTTATGGAGTTTTTAGCGATTATTTTCAAGTTTATTTAAAATTTCTTATACCACCTTATCATACCTTCAAGGCGGTGTACAAAAAATACTAAAACGATGTATCACTGTAAGTTAACGAAACAATTAAATACGAAACTGGGAGATAGACAATTTTTAGTAACATGGACAAACTGGAATAAAGGGAAGGAGGGTTGGAACTACAATTGATAGAGAGAAAAAGAACATTTATGGGAAGAACAAAAGGAAGGGAAACTAAAGGTAAAAAACCTTTCCAGAAACTGGATGGCTCTTAAAAGGGCAGTTTACATGTCAAATGCATCGAGAAATAAGAATGTCTTTAACTTTGTTTAAAAATTGGCAAGACTAGTTGTTTCACGTAAGTGGTTTGGAATACTGTTCCAAAGCGAAGGGGCGCTAACAGAGAAAATTGTAGTCCTCATTATATTGATATACTTCAACGAGGGAATAGTTAAAAGGTTATGGGCTGTAGATCCTAAAGTCCTAGTTTGGTTGTATGGAATAAGTAAATTGATAATAAATTCAGGTTGGTTATTTGCTCTGGTTTTAAAAGTGAGTAATAGTATTTTATAAGCAATCCTATGTTCTATAGGAAGCCAATGAGCTTTCTGTAAAAGGGGAGTGATGTGATCGTATTTTATTGCGTTAAATATAATTTTTACTGCGGTATTTTGTATTATTTTATATTATTTCAGTGAACATTTATATTTATTTTCTAGAGCTCTCAGTCATTTTAAAGGTAAGAGTTTTTAAACCCGTCATTTTTATTAGGACACATGTCTTTCAATCTGTTGCTCATGTGCTCAGCTGTTCATAATGGTGCCTAGGTCTTTGGGCACAACTTTCATTTGGCTTCTTTTTTCCCTTCCATACACATTATGGCCTACATAGAAGTCTCTTTTTAGTTATATCCTCTCTGGTTTCAACGTTTTTCTTTTGGTAGACTTTTTTTTTTTTTAATTCTTTATTCATTTTCAGACTTACAATAAGTGTGATAATATGTCCAAATAAATTAACAATAAATATATCACTTAATAATCATCAATATGCTCTTATCACCCACTCTTCCCAATCATATAATCAAATATCTTGTACAATATGTAATAATAAAATTACCCCCTCACCATTGAACTTGTAAATTTAAGGGAAACAATGTCATCTAATCAGTACAATACTTTGTTAATGGCTCCCACACATCTTGAAATTTCCTGAAACATCCCCGCTGTACTGCAATAAATCTCTCCATTTTATAAACATGACATAAGGAATTCCACCAGAAATTATAATTTAATCTACTCCAGTTTTTCCAATTATACGTAATATGTTGAATGGCAACACCAGTCATTATGAGTAATAATTTGTTATTATTTGTAGAAATCTAACTTTTTGCTCTCATTGCCATACCAAACAGCACAGTATCATATGATAATGCCACTGGGTTGTCCAATAAACAATTAATTTGGTCCCAAATTGATTTCCAAAAATTCATAATAAATGGACAATAGAATAATAAATGATCTAAAGTCCCTGCTTCAAGATGACAGTGCCAACATTTATTAGACTTAGAGCTATCCAATTTTTGTAACCAAACAGGGGTCCATAATGCTCTCTGTAACAGAAAAAACCAAGTTTGTCTCATAGATGCCGACACTGTACATCTCATCCTCCCAAGACCAAATTCGTGGCCATTGAGATGCAGTAATTTGATGCTTAATCTCAATGCTCCAAATGTCTCTCAGACCAGTGTTTGATTTCTTTTTAATAAATACAGTCAGCAATTTATACCACTGGGCGGCCTGGTGACCCAAGAAGTCCACCTGAAAGCATAAGAATTCCATACTTTATTGATTTTAAGGTTTTTCCAGTCAGGGAACCCCGCCTGAATGGCATGCTTCAGTTGCAACTATCTAAAACTTTCTGATTTATTAAGGCCATATTTATGTTGCAACTGAGGCCTCTACTGTTTCTCCTCCCCTCTCCTTCTGTCATCCACCACCTTCTGATATCAGGTGATTATTTGAATGTAGTAAAGTATCAACTGATTTCCTGCTCCTATGTAGAATCATCTTCTATTTTGAAATGGTAAATATTCCAAATGGTTCCATTACATTTAATTTCAGTTGCAGAATCCATTTTTAATATTAAAAAGGTCAATAAGTCATTAATTTACTTATGTATTTCCTCAAAACTTTCCAAATCCATACTTTTCATCAAAAATAGTTTAATTCATAGGTATTTCTAATGTTGACAGAAATTCACTGAGACTTTCAGGATCCTCAAATTGATGAAATTTGGCCTTGTAGGTAACTCTCATCAGAGCTGGATAAAATAGCCCATATTTAGCTCCCAGATCTCTTAGTGGTTGCCTTAACTGCAGGAACTGCTTCCTTAGCTGAACTGTTTCTTTAGTAAAGTCTGGTACAAATAATAGTTTAGAGTCTTTGTAAGCCAGATTCTTTGTTTCTTTTACAGCTTTTAAAATGTCCATTACATGTTGAAACCTTAATTTTATTATTTCTGGCCTGGGTTTTTCCTGATGAGATTTTCTACTTCCAATCCTATGTGCTCTTTCTATTTGCAATGGTGTTTTAAATTTAATAGGAAGAATTTTAGGAATTATTTCTTCTAGAAAAGGTATAATATTTTCCTTCTCAGATTCTTCTTTTAATCCCAGGATTCTTATATTCTGTCTCTTTGATCTATTTTCCAAATCCGTCATTTTTTTCCTCATCTCTTTAAGGATCTTATTATCTTCCTTATACTCTCTCTGCTCATGTTCAATCTTTTCCACTCTATTTTTCAATTTATCCATTCTATTATTAAGTATATCAAATTTTCCATTCATTTTACTCATCTCTTTTCTCAACTCAGTTAATGTTAAGTTAATATTTCTAACTGCTTCCATTACCTCCATAACATCTAAGGCATCCATAGGCAATGGGATCCCATCAGGAGTCTGTAAATCTTCCTTTAGTCTTTTTGTCTTTCCTGTAGCTTTTGTTGAAGCTTCCTGTATCTTCTGTTTGATTGATGCCATTATTATTATTATTAATGTTTTTAAAGTATTTATTCTCAAATAGAGGAACAATTTTATTTTTGAAGTCTATCAAATGATGTCTAGAGGAGAGAGCTTAACTGCTAACTAGAGAATGACACGGTGGCGGTTTACCCGTGGCTACTGCGTTTGGCCGCGGGTAACCCGCCAAAAACGGGGAATGAAAATTAGCAGCCTCTGCGGGGACCGGGGACAAGGCCATCACCGCCCCGTGGAGCAGTGAATGGTCTTGTCACCGCAGTGAGGCATAAAGGATCGTGCGGTCCCCGCAGCCCCCACCCGCCCACCCACACGCCGGCTCGATCGTTTAACCAGCTTCCTCTCTCCACCTCACCTTAGTTTGCCGGCTTTCTTTTTCGGCGACCGGAATGCTTTCAAAAGAGCCGCGCATGCGCGGCTGCTCAGTATTCAATCTTCTGCTCTGACCCAACCGGAAACAGGAAGTTGCAGCAGAGCAGAAGATTGAACTTTGAGCAACCGCGCATGCGCGGCTCCTTGAATGCGTGCCGGTCGCCGAAAAAGAAAACCGGCAAACTAAGGAGAGCTGGAGAGCAGTAGCGTACCAAGGGGGGGAGGGAGGGGCGAAAAAGGTAATGGCGCCAGGCCTTGGAGCACCGAGGCAGACCGCTTCTCCCCCCTCCTAGCAGAACCCCCGCTGACCCTCCTATCTCTCCCCCCCCAAGTGAACCTTTCCGACCCTCCCAGCGAAAGCAGCAAACCTCAACCTCCCTCCAGTAGCGTTGGCTTTCTCCTCCCTCTGCCGCATCACTGATGATGTCATCAGTGACGCGGCAGAGGGAGGAGAAAGCCACGAAGGAGGTTTGCTGCTCTCGCTGGGAGGGTCGGAAAGGTTCACGGAGGGGGGGAGATAGGAGGGTCAGCGGGGGTTCGGCTGGGAGGGGGGAGAAGCGGTCTGCCTCATGCTCCATTACCTTCTTCGGGCAGCAGCAGCGTTTACAATTCGCTGCTGTTGCCGGCTTCAGGCCTTGTTCTCTGTCGGGTCCTGCCTAGTTCCTGTTTTCATGAAGACAGGACCCAACAGAGAGGAAGGCCTGAAGCAGGCAACAGCAGTGAATTGTGAATGCTGCTGCCCGATGAAGTTCAGGACATCAGGACATCGGAGAAGGAGCAGGGAGAAATCGGCTGCTGGCTGGGGGTGAGGGTAGGGAAAGAATCGTGGAAGTGGAGAAATTGGCATGATGGCTTTGTGGGGGATAGGGGGAGAGAGAAAGAGGAAAAAATAAAGAGGGGGTCCAGGGGGAGAGAGAAAGAAAGGCAGAAAGAAAGAGGGGGACCAAGGGGAGAGAGAAAGAAAGGCAGAAATAAAGAGGGGGTCAAGAGGGAGAGAAAGAAAGAGGAGGGCCAGGGGGAGAGAGAAATAAAGAGGGAGGCCAGGGGAAGAGAGAAAGAAAGGCAGAAATAAAGAGGGGGGCCAGAGGGAGAGAGAAAGAAAGGCAGAAATAAAGAGGAGGGCCAGGGGGGAGAGAGAAATAAAGAGGGAGGCCAGGGGGAGAGAGAAAGAAAGGCAGAAATAAAGAGGGGGGAGATAGGAGGGTCAGCGGGGGTTCAGCTGGGAGGGGGAGAAGCGGTCTGCCTCGTGCTCCATTACCTTCTTCGGGCAGCAGCAGCGTTTACAATTCCAGGGGCCAGGGGGAGAGAGAAAGAAAGGCAGAAATAAAGAGGGGAGCCAGGGGGAGAGAGAAAGAAAGAGAGGGGGGGGGGGCAGGAGAAGAAAGAAGAAGAACCAGAAGAAGGACCAGAGACTCATGAAATCACCAGACAAAAAGGTAGGAAAAATGATTTTATTTTCAACTTAGTGATCAAAATGTGTCCGTTTTGAGAATTTATATCTGCTGTCTATATTTTGCACTATGGCCCCCTTTTACTAAAACGCAATAGCGGTTTTTAGCGCAGGGAGCCTATGAGCGTCGAGAGCAGCGTGGGGCATTCAGCGCAGCTCCCTGCGTTAAAAACCGCTATCGCAGTTTAGTAAAAAGGGAGGGGGAATATTTGTCTATTTTTGTATAGTTGTTACTGAGGTGACATTGCATAAAGTCATCTGCCTTGACCTCTTTGAAAACCCGCGGAATATAAATGATAATTAACATTTTCTCTGCGTACAGCGTGCTTTGTGTTTTTAAAATTTTATTGTTGGTAGATCATTTTGACTTGGCCACAAAGGTAAGGGGGAGGGAGGGAGGGGAGCTGCTGAAAGACATCTAGTAATCCTTGCAGGCTTGACTGTGCAGGGAATTATTTTTGTTAAATCATGTTTTGTTATGTGACTGGCATTATCTAGACTTTAATTTCTATGAATGAATAGAATGAAAATGATATAAAATTACTTGCTTGCGGGGACCGCGTGTTCCGGCTCACACAAGGAAGGAGGGGGTGAAAGGGAAAAAGTTTCTCTTCCTTGGAAATAGATTCTGAAGTGACCTCATCAAAGAAGACCAGCACCAAATGTACAAGAAATCCCTTAAACAATGTCAAAAGAGCCCAAAATAGAAAACTGCTACTGCCTTGAGACTCCATTATTGAAGGAATTAACTTGAAATCACAGAAGAGACAGGAAAAGGTTAAATGCCTCATGGAATCCTCAGGTACAAAACACAAACCAAATTGTGAATGAAATCAGAGCAGACAGTAAGAATTATAAAATTGATGTCATCCATCTGGAAAAAAAGGCGTACTAGAAATAATGCCTCAGCAATACAATTTTCAGAAGTTCTATTTGCTCATGGTAAGGGAGAAGAGAGACTGCTAGTGATGGTGGGGGGACTGATAGAAGATATGAAAGAAGGGTGGTAGAAAGGAACAGATGGTAAAGGAGGGAGGGAAGGGTGGTGGTGGAAAGGAATAGAACAGACATTGAAAGAGGGTAGAGAGGAACAGACCTTGAAAGGAAATGTGGAAGGCAGAGTGGGGAGAAGACGCTGGAAGGGAAGAACACAGATGCCAGACTATGGGGGAGCGGAGGGAAGAAGATGGGTGCTAGACGGGGACGGTGACGGGGCGGTGAATGGGATGGCAGTGGCGGTGACGGGGCGGTGAAGGGAACGGCGGTGACGGGGCGGTGCAGAGGATGGTGGGCCGGGGACAGTGCAGTGACGGGGACATATTTTTTTCCCCATGTCATTCTCTACTGCTAACCAGCCATTCCTCAAGTCTCCAAGTTCCGGATTTTTTAAAAGTTTGTATTCCCAGCACTGGAGTGACACCTAGTTGGTAGGACCATTACTGTTTTACTATGTCTGTATCTTTTTTACCTTTATGTTTTTATCAAGCAACCACATATGTTTCCATTCTGCGACTCTGTCTCTGCGCTATAGCTTATATCCCAGTAGCACAGTGTCCCAGGCATTTTCCTCATTCCACCATGTCTCCTACTGAATAGTTATTCTGTTCAACACAATTCATTTTTTAACACATAGCATCATGCTGCATCTCTTCCTTCCCCCTCAACATTAAAAACAAACACTGCCACACTGGGACAGACCAAGAGTCCATTATGCCCAATATCCTATTTCCAACAGTAGCTAACCAAGGTCACAAGCATCTGGCAAGTTCTTAGAACAACAGAACAGATTTAATGCTGTTTATGCCAGAAAAGGGAGTGGATTTTCCCAAGACTAATAAGAACATAAGAATTGCCACTGCTGGGTCAGACCAGTAGTCCATCATGCCCAGCAGTCCGCTCCCTGCGGCGGACCTTAGATCAAAGATACTAACTGATACTAGCCTTACCTGCGTACGTTCTGATCTAGAAGGAAGTTGTCTAACTTTGTCTTGAATACTTTGAGGGTGTTTTCTCCATAACAGCTTACGGAAGAGCGTTCCAGTTTTCTACTACTCTCTGGTGAAGAAGAACTTCCTTACATTTGTACAGAATCTATCCCCTTTTAACTTTAGAGAGTGCCCTCTTGTTCTCCCTATCTTGGAGAGGGTGAACAACCTATTTTTATCTACCAAGTCTATTCCCTTCATTATCTTGAATGATTCGATCATATCCCCTCTGTCTCCTCTTTTCAAGGGAGAAGAGGCCCAGTTTCTCTAATCTCTCACTGAACGGCAACTCCTCCAGTCCCTTAACCATTTTAGTCACTCTTCTCAGGACCCTTGCAAGTAGTATTGTATGTACGGCGACCAGTGCTGGATGCAATATTCCAGGTGAGTTTGCATCATAGCCCGATACAGCTGCATGATAACCTTCTCAGATCTGTTCGTGATCCCCTTCTTAATCATTCCTAGCATCTGTTAGCCCTTTTTGCTACCGCCGCACATTGCGCAGATGGCTTCATTCACTTGTCGACCAGTACTCCCAAGTCTCTTTCCTGGGGGGGTCTTCTCCAAGTATTGCACCGGACATCCTGTATTCATGTGTAAGATTTTTGTTATCGACATACATCAACTTATACTTATCCTTGTTAAACCTCATTTGCCATATCGCAGCCCATTTCTCGAGCGAGTTTGTCACGTTGCAGGTCTTCACAATCCTGCGAGTTTATGTCACGTTGCAGGTCTTCACTAATCTGAATAACTTCGTATCGTCTGCAAATTTAATTCACCTCCCTCGTCGTATAAATTTCCAGGTCGTTTATAAATATGTTGAAGAGCATAGGTCCAAGCACCGAATCCTGCGGCACTCTATTCGTGACGCTTTTCCAGTCCAAGTATTATCCATTACCCCCACTCTCTGTTTCCTATCCGCCAGCCAGTTTTTAATCCATGTATTTCACCCTCGATTCCTTGGCTCGCAATTTTTCGAAGTAGTCATTCATGCGGAACCTTGTAGCACGCCTTCTGAAAATCCAGATATACAATTTGACCGGATTGCCCTTGTCTATCTACCTGTTTCCTCCCTCAAAGAAGTGTAGCAAGTTCGTTAAGCAAGATTTTCCCTTGCTGAGCCATGCTGGCCGATCCTCATCAGATTGTGTCCATCAAAGTGATCAATGATGCGGTCTTTTATCAGCACCTCTACCATCATTCTTGGTACTGAGGTCAGACTCACCGGTCTGTGTTTCCCGGATCTCCCCTCGAACCTTTCTTCAAGATCAGCTTAACATTCGCCACTTTCCAGTCTTCCCGATTTGATCAACAGATTGGCTATTAGTTGAAGCAGTTCAGCTATAGCCCCTTTCAGTTCCTTGATTACCTCGGATGGATGCCATCCGGTCCCAGGGATTTATCATTTTTAAGCCTATCAATCTGCTTGTATATCTCTTCTAGACTGACCATCAACCCTGACAGTTTCCAGTCTTCGTTTCCTGCATATAGCCTATCGGCCTCCAGTATGTTGTGTATATCCTCTTCGGTAAATAGAGACACAAAAAATGTGTTCAGTTTTTTGGCAATGGTTTATTCTCCTTTAGCACTCCCTTTATTCCATGGTCATTCAACAGCCCTACCGCTTCCTTCACGGGTCATTTCCCCTTAATATATCGAAAGAACAGCTTGTAGTTTTTTATCTCCTTGGCCATTTTTCCTCGTAGTCTCTTTTGGCCCTTCTTACCGCTTTATGGCACCTGCTTTGATGATGTTTGTACTTTTTCCAGTTTTCATCTGTTTTTTACCTTTTCCATTCCTTAAACAAAGTCTTCTTATCTCTGATCACTTCCTTCACTGCTAGTGAGCCACGCCGGTTCCTTATTTTTTCCTCTTGGATCCCATGATATGGATTTTGCACCTTAAAAAGGGACCATGCTTGCTCTAGTGTTTTTACAATTCTTATTTTCTTCTTAATGTTCTTCCCCACCAATAGTCCCATCCCTTCGTAATTCCTTTTTTGGAAGTTCAGTGCTATGTCATTGTTCTGGACCAATGTTTTGCCCCAATGTTGAGGTTGAAGCGGATCATATTGTGATCACTGCTTCCCAGTGTCCCTTCTACTTCTACACCTTGCGCTGGTCCTCGTAGTCCATTTAGATTTAAGTCCAAAATTGCATTTCCTCTCGTATTTTCCTTGACAAGTTATTAGTTAGTTATTATTGACAAGTTGTTCCAGGAAGCATTTGCCTAAAGCATTCAGGAACTTGGGCTCCCTACTGCAGCCGGAAGTGCCTAGGTTCCAGTATATCCCCAGATAATTGAAGTCACCAATGATAACTGCGTTGCCTCCTTTGCAGTTGCGTTTAATATCATCTGTCATATCTTCATCAATTTCCTTGGACTGCCCTGGGGGTCGGTAATAGATGCGATCTTCATTTCTGTTCCATTTGTTCCCGGAATATTGACCCATAGAGACTGTAACTTATTTTTCATTTCTGGTGTGTTCTCTCCGGTAGACTCAATTCCCTCTTTGACATATAGAGCAATACCCCCACATTTTTGACCTACTCTGTCTCTGCAGTATAGCTTGTATCCCGGTAGCAGTGTCCCAAATGTTTTCCTCGTTCCATCATGTTTCCGTGATGCCAATGTCAAGGTTATCTTTTTCTGCCATAGCTTCCAATTCCCCTATCTTATTCCTTAGGCTCCTTGCATTCATGTACATACTCTTGAATTTGCAGCCTGTTACTTTCTTGCATTTTCTTCCCTCTTGTGTCCCTTTCGATCCATCAGGATTTCTGTCTTGTCTATGATCTGGTGAGTCTTCCCTACTATCTTCATGCACAGTATCCTCTGGGTATACCGGTTCCCGAACCTTCGACTCTTGGTCGACTGTCGGCTTTCCCCATTTTCCTAGTTTAAAAACTTCTCAATTCTCTCTTGATGTTTGTTTGCAAGTAACCTCGTTCCATCTCCACTGAGGTGCAGTCCAGCCTTCCTGAATAGCTAGCTCTTTCCCCAGAACGTCATCCAGTTGTGCACAAAGTGGAATCCTTCTTCCTCATACCAGCCTCATCCATGAGTTGATTGCTTGCAGCTCCGTCTGCCTCTTCTCGTCAGCCCTGGGTACCGGCAGGATCTCAGAGAACGCTACCCTCGATGTTCTGGTCTTAGAACATACGAACATAAGCAGTGCCTCTGCTAGGTCAGACCAGAGGTCCATCGTGCCCAGCAGTATACTCACATGGCAGCCCATCAGGTCCAGGACCTGTATAGTAATCCTCTATCTATACCCTTCTATCCCCTTTTCCTTCAGGAAATTATCTAATCCTTTCTTGAACCCCAATACTGTACTCTGTCCTATCACACCCTCTGGAAGCACATTCCAGGTGTCCACAACCCTTTGGGTGAAGAACTTCCTAGCATTGGTTCTAAATCTGTCCCTTCTTAATTTTTCTGAATGCCCTCTCGTTCTTGTAGTTCTTGAAAGTTTGAAGAATCTGTCCCTCTCAACTTTCTCTAGGCCCTTCTTGATCTTGTAAGTCTCTATCATGTCCCCTCTAAGTCTCTGCTTTTCCAGGGAAAAGAGCCCCAGTTTCTCCAATCTTTCAGCGTATGAAAGGTTTTCCATATCTTTTATCAAACGTGTTGCTCTCTTCTGAACCCTTTTGAGTATCGCCAAATCTTTCTTAACGTACGGCGACCAATATTGGACACAGTACTCCAGATGCGGGCGCACCATCACCCGATATAACAGCAGGATAACTTCTTTCGTTCTGGTTGTAATACCTTACTTGATTATACCTAGCATTCTATTCGCCTTCTTAGTGGCCGCTGTGCACTGTGCTGACGGCTTCATTGTCTTGTCCATTATTACCCCCAAATCCCTGTCTTGGGTACTCTCACCCAATAACAGCCCTCCCATCGTTTAGCTGTACTTCAGGTTTCTGTTTCCTACATGCAAGACTTTACATTTTTCTACATTGAACTTCATCTGCCATCTCGTCGCCCAATCCCCTAGTTTGTTCAGGTCCCTTTGTAATTCTTTGCAGTCCTCTTTAGTCTTAGCCTCACTAAATAGTTTGGTGTCGTCTGCAAATTTTATTACTTCGCACTTCGTCCCTGTTTCTAGATCATTTATAAATACATTGAACAGCAGCGGTTTGAGCACCAGCCCCTGCGGAACACCACTCGTGACCCTCCTCCAGTCTGAGTAGTGGCCCTTCACTCCTACCCTCTGCTTCCTACTTGCCAACCAATTCTTAGATCCATCTATGTACGTCTCCTTCTACCCCATGGTTTTTCAGTTTCTGAAGTAGGCATTCAAAGTACCTTGTCAAAGGCTTTTTGGAAATCTAAGTATACAATGTCTATGGGGTCCCCTTTGTCCATCCATTTGTTAATTTCTTCGAAGAAGTGCAATAAGATCATTAGGCACGATCTTCCCTTGCAGAAGCTATGTTGGCTTGTTATCATAAGTTTATTCCTTTTTAGATGCTCATCGATGCTGTCTTTTATGAGCGCTTCCGCCATTTTCCCCGGGTAACCTCTTGATCCCTTTTTAAAGATGGGCGTAACATTGGCTATCTTCCAATCTTCCGGGATCACGCCTGGTTTTAGGGATAGATTACAAACTTGCTGTAGTAGTTCCGCTATTTCCTCCTTTAGTTCTTTCAGTACCCTAGGGTGGATTCCGTTCGGGCCCGGGGATTTGTCAGTTTTTAATCTTTCTATCTGCTTGTGTACGTCTTCAAGGATGCTAATTTTTCTGCTTGGTCTCCTTTGAAGATTTATTCAGGTTCTGGTATGTTGGATGTGTCCTCTTTTGTAAATACTGACAAAAAGAACATGTTTAGTCTTTCCGCGACTTCTTTCTCCTCCTTTACCACTCCTTTCATATCTCCGTCATCCAGCGGTCCCACCTCCTCCCTTGCCGGCTGCTTCCCTTTAACATATCTGAAGAATGGTTTGAAATTTCATGCTTCCCTGGCTAGCCTCTCTTCGTATTCTCTTTTTGCTTTTCTAACCACGAGGTGACATTCATTTTGATGCTTCCTGTACTCTTTCCAGTGCTCCTCGGTTTTGTCCTTTTTCCATTATCTGAATGAATTCTTATCTCCTACCGCTTTCTTCACTTCTTTAGTTATCCACGCTGGGTCTTTTGTTCGGTTCTTTTTGCACCCTTTTCTGAATCTAGGGATATACAGATTTTGCGCCTCGCTCACCATGTCCTTGAATAAAGACCAGGCTTGCTCTACAGTCTGACATTTCTTTGAGCTGTTCCTAAGTTTCTTCCTTACCATTATCCTCATCGCTTCGTAGTTTCCTTTCTTGAAGTTAAAAGTTATCGCTGTGGTTCTCTTTCCCTTCGGTATTCCTACTTCAACTTTGAACTTGTTCATATTGTGATCGCTGTTTCCCAACGGTCCCACTACTTCCACTTTCTTTGCAGATCCTCTTAGCCCATTAAGGATTAGATCCAGAGTGGCATTCCCTTTCGTCAGTTCTCTGACAAGTTGCTCCATGAAGCAGTCCTGTATAGCCTCCAGGAATCCGGTCTCCCTAGCACATCTTGATTTTCCAAGACTCCTGTCTATCCTGGGATAGTTGAAGTCTCCCATAACAATCGTGTTACCGTTTTTACATTCTCGCTTCATCTCGGCTTCCATTTCTTCATCGCTAGCTTTGGTTTGCCCAGGTGGATGATAGTACAGGCCCATCTTTATCTCGGGCCCTTTCCTTCCCAGTATTTTAACCCATAGTGATTCCAATTTGTTGGTCGTTGCTGTTGTGTCCACTCTGGTTGAGTGTATGCTTTCTTTTATGTATAGGGCTATTCCTCCTCCTTTCTCACCTGACCTATCTTCGTGATAGAGTTTGTACCCCGGCAGTGCTATGTCCCATTTGTTTTCTTCATTCCACAATGTTTCAGAGACCCCAATGATATACAGGTTCTCTTTTATGGCCATGACTTCTAATTCTTCCATTGTGTTCCTTAGGCTCCTTGCATTAATATACATGCAATTTAGGTCCTGGTATTTTTTTTTTGTCTTTTTTTCCTTTCCCTGTGCTATGATCTTTATTTTCTTCTCCTGTGCTACAATCTTCTTATCTTCCTCCTCTGGATCAGTCAACTCCTGTGTTTTGCCCATTGTGTCTTCCTAGCATTTTTCCCACTCAATATCCTCACGAGATACCTTCTTCCGAATCATCGATATTTGATCAACTGTTGGCTTTCCCCTTCTTCTTAGTTTAAAGCCTGTTCTATTCCTCTTGATGTTGTTTGCTAGAAGTCTAGTTCCCACCGTGCTCAGGTGTAGTCCATCTCTCCTGAAAAGCTTGCTCTTGCCCCAAAACGTCCAGTTCCTCACGAAGTGGAACCCCTCTTCCTCACACCATCTCCTCATCCATTGATTGTAGTTCCGTCTATCTCTTCACATCTGCCCTCGGTACTGGTAGGATCTCTGAAAATGCTATTTTCTGAGTCTTCATCTTCCTTCCCAGAATCTTGAACTGTTCTATTAGTGCATTTCTACTGTAGTCTCTCCTACTGATATCATTTGTCCCGAAGTGGATCACCACTGTAGTCTCTGCTCGTTCTAGGATCTTTTCAATTTTGTCGACATGTCCTTTGTTCTCATTCGGTTCCATTTGAGATCGGGGTCGGCTCCTCCATGGAGCCTGGCGTGTGAGCCAGCTCCGCCCTCCCCCAGGTCGGCAAAACCACAGCAAGGGAACGGCGCGCAGCCGTTTGGCGCGACAGCTAAGACGCACGGCAAAGGTGCGTGCGCCTTAGCGAAGCGTCTGAAACCAGGACCACAGGATATGTACTCCTTATTTACCTTATTTAGCCTGCATGTATAGCTTGCCACCACATTTATAGCCTGTATTGACAGTATAGACTGCATTGCATACATAGCCTGCATATATAGCCTGTTATAGCATTTACAGCCTGCAAGTATAGCATGTATACCCTGTTACCACATGCACAGACTACAACCTGTTACCGCATGTATAGCCAGCTACCGCATGTATAGCCTGTACTGCCCATACTGTTACTGCATGCATAGCCTGCTATCACATGTATAGACTGGTAACCATCGTCCCTAATTAGTCTTCATCTGACCAAGTCCTTACATATAACAAATAACTGCCAAGCTCCGCTTCTGTTTCTATCTCACTAGTAATCAATTGTTAAGCTCCACCTCAGTTTGTATCTCACTTGAAACAATTGGGTGCTAATTCTTCTTCAGTTTTTAGTCCTTCTTCCGTTTCACTCAGCCCTCACCTGTACTGTATTCTCCATCCCTCCTGTTTTACAAGCTCTGTCTCAATCCTCTCATTGGATTTCCCTGATCTCACCATGAAGCCACCTTCTTGGCTCCTTCTTCTCCTACTTTGCTCTTTCACCAACACTTCCCACTGCCAAAAACCTCTCCCCCCCAACTTACTCGATTTCACAAACTCCAGTAACACTTGCCCCGGCCTCAGAATCCCCGCACTAGTATGCACTAGAACCCAACCCTTCAAAAAACACCGGAGTCAACTACGCCTCTTTAAAGCCTGTTCCTCCAGACAACCTACCCAACCTTACCTCTAACTCTCTCATCCCTGTTCCAACACTCTACTGTAACGCCAGATCAGTCTGCAATAAGACCCAAATACTAAAAGACCTACTCAGAGATTTCGACCTGGGCTTCTTGTGCATCACAGAATCATGGATCGAAAAAGATTATTTATTCACACAAAACGAACTCTGCCCCCCTGGTTACTATGACCTCTTCTCTCCCAGAATCAACCGGAAAGGAGGAGGCCTGGCTCTGCTTTACAAATCATTCTTCTATGTCCAGCTTCTTTAGAATTCATGTTAGCTTCAGTCAATGACGAATTTCACCCCTACCCTTTAGGTATCCTGTTACTTTACCGACCACCAACCCCCTGGAACAAATCCTCCGAACTCGTTCTCGAGACCATAACAAGGGCCTTCCTAAAATTCCAGAGACTATTGATCATTGGCGATATTAAACTCCACCTAGAAGATAACACCAACAAGGATGCAACCGAATTCAACAACTTCCTCACATCCCTAGGCTTCACCACTCCTTCGCTCACCCCTACCCACGAAAAGGGGCATACACTAGACATCATCAGCTTCCTCGACCTGACCGAGCACAAAACTTCTGCTGAAGAGGCTCGTTGGGAACATGTCCCCTGGTCTGATCACCTTCTAGGCTCTTTCTGCCTTCCCATTTTCATGTCTCACCTTGGCACTCCACCCCGAGCCACAAACTCTATTACCTACTGCAAAAAAATCACATGTGAATTGTTCTGGACCCAATTCCTCAACCAACTTCCCTCTTTCCCTAAACCTGTCAACCCAGATTTCAACTGGCACAACTGGGTAATCCTTTCTGAGACCACCTACCGTGCTCTTGCCCCTTTATCGACTAAACCTATTTCCTACTCCGCAAGGCTCCCTCAGACAGATAAACCTCAGACAGATAAACCTAGAGAGACAATATCAAGTCCTATAACACAGTATTAAGGAAAGCAAGGAAGAATTTCTATGGAGATAAAATTTCCCTATCAAAACACCAAAATTGTACTCTGTTCAACATCTGGCGCAACCTAACATCAAAAAACGATTCCACATTTCCCCCCTCCCCCCATCCGCAGACAACCTAGCTAAATTCTTCGTCAAAAAATTACCACCATAAGGAGTTCTTTCCCCTCAGCAGTCTCTTACAATTCTCTGGCCCCAAACGACTCTAACCCTATCCCTGTTGATAGATCCTGGACAGCCTTTGAATTCGTATCCGAACCCCAGATCTCTAAACTTTGTCTCACACTGAAATCCTGCAAATGCATCCTGGACCCTTTCCCTTCCTACCTTTTACGAAAACATTCCTGTGCAGGCCATCTCCTCCCTTACCAGGCTTATAAACTCTGCTTTACTTTCGGGCCTGTTCTCCACAGAAATGGGACACATTGCCTTGTCACCTCTAATAAAAAAAGCTGATCTCGACCCATCCTTACCATCTAACTACCGCCCCATACAAATATCCCTCTCCTAAATTGCTAAAGGCCATCATCGCTACCCAGCTCTCATCCTACCTAGAGAGATTCTCCATTCTCCTCCCCTACCAATTTGGTTTCAGACCCAGCTTCAGCACCGAATCCCTCCTAGTTTCCCTAATTTCAAAAGTGCAACAACTACATTCTCGTAACAAGTTCGCTATCTTATTACAATTCGATCTCTCTGCAGCTTTCGATGTCGTCCACCACGACATACTACTTTATCAACTTTCCAAGATAGGAATAGACTCAACCATCCTAAAGTGGTTTTCAAACTTCCTATGCTCTCGCTCCTACACTGTCAACACAAATGGCACCATGTCCGTTCCTTGGACACCATCCTTGGGCACCATGTCCGTTCCTTGGACACCAATAGGGGATAGGGGTGTCCCTCAGGGATCACCCCTATCCCCTATTCTCTTTAACATCTACATGTCCTCCCTGAAACTCCTCCAACTCTCGCCGCTTGAAACAATCTACACATACGCTGACGACATCCTTGTCCTTCTTGAGACAGACCAGAACCTCACCAACCTCCACGAGAACATTACAGCCTGCATAACGAGACTCCACTCCTGGTCCCTCTCGGTACAGATGAAATTGAATGAATCTAAAACAAAATTACTCTGGCTCGGCCCAAAATTAGAACACCTGCCCACCTTCTTCCCACTACCCTCTGGCGCTGCACTGCAGCTTAAGTTCTCAAGCAAGGTCCGTGGCATCATTATCGATTCTTCTCTCTCCTTCAATAACCACCTCAATTCCTTGGCAAAATCATGTTTTTTCAGCCTCCACATGCTGAGAAAAGTAAGATCCTACTTCCGCCAACAACATTTTGTTGTCCCTGTCCAATCCATCATCCTCTCCAAACTAGACTACTGTAATGCCATTTACTTAAGCCTGACAAAAAAAGTCTTAAGAACATAAGAACATAAGCAGTGCCTCCGCTGGGTCAGACCTCAGGTCCATCCTGCCCAGCAGTCCGCTCCCGCGGCGGCCCGAACAGGTCACGGCCTGTCTGAGACACCAGAAGGGGCCCCCTTGCCACCTTGGTTTCCCATTGAGTTTTATCTTCCCATCGAAGTCCTAACCCTCCGGTCTTGCACATGCACGACCTGGTCTGATTTCTATACTTATTACTTGGTTTGCTTTCTATACCTGTGTTACATCCCAGCACCTCTCTCAGTATCCCACAATCCCCCTATCCCTCAGGAATCCGTCCAATCCTTGTTTGAATCCCTGTACCGTACTCTGCCTGATCACTTCCTCCGGTAGCGCATTCCAAGTGTCCACGACCCTTTGGGTGAAGAAAAACTTCCTTGCATTTGTTCTGAACCTATCTCCCTTCAGTTTCTCCGAATGCCCCCTCGTGCCTGTTGACCCCTTCAGCCTGAAGAATCTGTCCCTATCCACCCTCTCTATGCCCCTCATGATCTTGAAGGTCTCTATCATATCTCCCCTGAGCCTCCTTTTTTCCAGAGAGAAGAGCCCCAGCCTATCCAACCTCTCGGCATATGGGCAGTGTTCCAGCCCTCTTACCAGTTTCGTTGCTCTCCTTTGGACTCTCTCAAGCACCGCCATGTCCTTCTTGAGGTACGGCGACCAATATTGAACGCAGTATTCCAGATGTGGACGCACCATAGCTCTATACAATGGCATGATGACTTCCCGCGTCCTGGTTGTTATGCCCCTCTTTATGATGCCCAGCATTCTGTTGGCTTTTTTCGAGGCTGCTGCGCACTGTGCAGATGGCTTCAGTGATGCATCTACCAGCACACCCAAGTCTCTCTCAAGACTGCTGTCTCCCAATAATGCCCCCCCCCCAATTTGTATTTGAACAGCGGGTTCTTTTTACCTATATGCATGACCTTGCATTTTTCCACGTTAAAGCGCATTTGCCATTTGTTTGCCCAGTCTTCCAGCTTGTCCAGGTCCCTTTGCAGGTCCTCACACTTCTCCCTAGACCTAACTCTGCCGCACAGTTTGGTATCGTCTGCAAATTTTATAACCTCGCACTTTGCCTCTTTTTCCAGGTCATTGATAAATATGTTGAAGAGTAACGGCCCCAGCACCGATCCCTGTGGCACACCGCTCGTGACTCCCCGCCAGTCAGAGTATTGTCCCTTTACTCCGACCCTCTGCAGTCTACCCGACAACCAGTGCTCGATCCATCTGTGCACATCCCCTCCCACCCCGTGGTTCCACAGTTTCCTAAGCAGCCTTTCATGTGGCACCTTGTCGAAAGCCTTTTGAAAATCAAGGTAAATGATGTCTATAGGTTCCCCATTGTCCACCCGACTGCTTATTCCCTCAAAGAAGTGCAGAAGGTTCGTTAAGCATGACCTTCCCTTACAGAATCCATGCTGGCTTGTTCTCAGTAGGCCATATCTCTCGATATGCTCGCAAATACCATCCTTGATCATAGCTTCCACCATCTTCCCTATAATTGAAGTCAGGCTCACCGGCCTGTAGTTTCCGGGGTCACCCCTCGATCCCTTCTTGAAGATAGGTGTGACATTCGCCAATTTCCAGTCCTCTGGTACCTCTCCAGTTTTCAAGGATAGGTTGCAAACATGCTGGATTGTGCCCGCTATTTCTTGTCTTAGTTCCTTCAGAACCCTTGGGTGGATCCCATCCGGGCCCGGCGATTTGCCGCATTTTAACCTGTCTATCTGCTTGAGGACATCCTCCTTACTTACCTCTATGTGTTCTAATTTTTCAGCCTGTTCCCCACTCATGAGCTCCTCTGAGTCTGGTATATTAGATGTGTCTTCTCTCGTGAAAACCGACGAGAAGAACGTGTTCAACCTCTCAGCTACCTCTTTATCCTCCTTGATCACTCCCTTCCTATCCCCATCGTCCAACGGCCCCACCTCCTCTCTCGCTGGTCGCTTCCCCTTTACGTAACTGAAGAATGCCTTGAAGTTTTTCGCCTCCCTGGCCAGCCCCTCTTCATATTTCCCTTTTGCTTTTCTAACCTCTCGGTGGCATTCCTTTTGGCATTTCCTGTGCGTCTGGTGATTTAACTCCGTTGGGTCCTTTTTCCATCTCCGGAAGGACACTTTCTTGTCGTTTATTGCCCTCTTTACTTCTGTTGAGATCCAAACCGGGTCCTTTGACCGCTTGTTCTTTCCACCTTTCCTGAAACTTGGGATGTACATTCTTTGTGCTTCCTGCAGGGTGTCCCTGAATAGGGTCCAGGCGCTTCCTACAGTCTCCATCTTAAGGACGTTTTTGAGCTTCCTCCCCACCATTTCCCTCATAGCAACATAGTTCCCTTTCCTGAAGTTGAGCGCAGTTGTTGCGGTCCTCTTTACTGTGGGTGTCCCCCTTTCTAATGTGAATCGGATCGCGTTGTGGTCACTTCAAAGACTCCAGCTAATCTAGAACACTGCGGCCAAGTTGATCTTTGCAAAATGTAAATCTGACCATGTCTCACCACTCCTGGCCAAACTTCACTGGCTCCCAGTGATTTCCAGAATCCATTTCAAATGCACCTCCTAGCTTTTAAGATCATTCATGGCATCCTTCCTCCCCTAATCCCACTATCTTAACTCCTCGAGTCCTGACTCCACCAGACCCGCCCAAAGATATAAACTTTCCTTCCCCTCTCTACATGGTATTCTCTATGCTGGTAAATTGGAAAAATCCCTCCTTTTCAAAATCACAGGGCTTTGGAATGATTTTACTATCCCGCTGCGGAACCTGGGCTCCCTCCAAGTATTCCGTAAGCAACTGAAAACTTGGCTTTTCACTAAAATGTAACTCACTCTTCCCCCTGTACACAATCCTACCCTTATTCTTCTCTTCCTTTAAGTTCATGTAAACCTTTTTCCTTCTCTTCCTATATTTAAGTTCTTGTAAACCGTGCCGAGCTCCACATCCGTGGAGATGATGCGGTATATAAACTAAAGGTTTAGTTTAGGTCACTAGTCTCTCTCACCTGCTATGTGGCTATCTTCTTGCCTTGGGATTGAATCTCCCACTAGGATCGCAGACTTACCCTTCTTCAGTTTTTGCTCCTGTCGCAGGTCTATGTCTTCGGAGTGCTTCGCTGCTGCTTCTTCTATGTCCTTGGTATGCTTTACTGCTGCTTCTTTGTCCTCGGTGTGCTTCACTGCTTCTTCTTCTGTGCATCAACAAGACCTTTCCTCCCCTTCTTGCGGGATTCCTCTGTGGGTTTCTACCTTGGAGTCATCTTCCACTTGTTCTCCCTTCCATGTTGGTATATCTTCATCTCTCCTCTGATGTTCGTGTTCTTCCACACTCCTCCTGTAGGCCTCCTCAATGAACTCCTTGAGTTCCCTGACTTCTTCCTCAATGTGTCTCTCTCTCCCGAAGTCCTCAGCTGTCCTGAATGGGTCTTCTGTGCTGTAAAGTCCTTCCAGTTCCTGTATCCTGTCCTTCAGTTGCCTAACTTCCTTCTTCAAGCTTTTCAGCTCCTGACACTGAACACAGTCATATGTATGCGGTCGGTGTCAGGAGCTGAAAAGCTTGAAGAAGGAAGTTAGGCAACTGAAGGACAGGATACAGGTACTGGAAGGACTTTACAGCACAGAAGACCCATTCAGGACAGCTGAGGACTTCGGGAGAGAGAGACACATTGAGGAAGAAGTCAGGGAACTCGAGGAGTTCATTGAGGAGGCCTACAGGAGGGTGGAAGAACATGAACATCAGAGGAAAGATGAAGATACACCAACACCTTCCCTCCCAGCATCTGGAACTGGTCCTTCAGTCCTTCCCTGCTGTAGTTCCTGTTGCTCACGTTGTTTGTCCCCACGTGGATCACCACCGCTGTATCTTCCTCTTTCACGCTGTCAATGATCCTGTCGATGCAGCTCACTATATCTTCTACATTGACTCCAGGTAGGCAGGTCACCATTCAATCCTGTCTTCCTCCCACTATATGGCTGTCAACTTATCTGATGATGGAAGCCCCCACGACGATTGCTGTCCTCTCTATCTTCTCTTGCCTCTCTAGCCGCAGGTCTGTGTCCATGGTGTATGACCATCTCTCCAGCCGTAGCTCTTTGTCCTCATAAGAACATAAGAATTGCCACTGCTGAGTCAGACCAGTGGTCCATCATGCCCAGCAGTCCGCTCACGCGGCGGCCCTCTGGTCTAACACCAGCACCCTAACTGAGACTAGCCCTACCAGCGCACATTCTTGTTCAACAGAAACTTGTCTAACTTTGTCTTGAATCATTGGAGGGTGTTTTCCCCTATAACAGCCTCTGGAAGGGCATTCCAGCTTTCTACCACTCTCTGGGTGAAGAAGAACTTCCTTACATTTGTACGGAATCTATCCCCTTTCAACTTTAGACAGTGCCCTCTTGTTCTCCCTACCTTGGAGAGGGTGAACAACCTGCCCTTATTCAAGGTTTCAAGGTTTCAAGGTTTATTAAATATTTGATGGATCGCTATATCGTTATACAAAGCGATGTACATTAAAATACAATCAGATAAGATAATAAAAACATACAGTTCATTAATTAAAAATTTTTTTAAAAAGATAAGTTTTAAGAGATTTCTTAAAAGAAGGAACATCTTTTTCATTTTTTATATATTCGGGCAAAGAGTTCCACCATTATCTACTAAGTCTATCCCCTTCAGTACCTTGAATGTTTCAATCATGTCCCCTCTCAATCTCCTCTGTTCGAGAGAGAAGAGGCCCAGTTTCTCTAATCTTTCGATGTACGGCATCCCCTCCAGCACCTTAACCATCTTAGTCGCTCTTCTCTGGACCATTTCGAGTAATACTGTGTCCTTCTTCAGGTACGGCGACCAGTGCTGGACTGCAGTACTCCAGGTGAGGGCGTACCATGGCCCAATACAGCGACATGATAACCTTCTCTGACCTGTTCATGATCCCTTTCTTTATCATTCCTAGCATTCTGTTTGCACCTTTTGCTGCCGCCGCACATTGTATAGACGGCTTCATCGACTTGTTGATCAGAACTCCCAAGTCCCTTTCCTGGGAGGTCTCTCCAAGTACCGCCCCGGACATCCTGTATTTGTGCATGAGATTTTTATTACCGACATGCATCACTTTACACTTATCCATGTTGAACCTCATCTGCCATGTCAATGCCCATTCCTCGAGCTTGATTATGTCACGTTGCAGATCTTCGCAATCCCCTGCGTCTTTACTACTCTGAATAACTTCGTATCATCCGCAAATTTAAACACCTCGCTCGTCGTACCTATGTCAAGATCATTTATAAAGATGTTAAAGAGCACGGGTCCAAGCACCGAGCCCTGCGGCACCCTACTGGTGACGCTCTTCCAGTCCGAGTATTGTCCATTTATCCCCACTCTCTGTTTCCTATGCTCCAGCCAGTTTTTAATTCACGTATTTCACCCTCAATTCCATGGCTTGCAATTTTCCGAAGTAGTCGTTCATGCAGAACCTTGTCGAACGCCTTCTGAAAATCCAGATATATAATGTCGACTGGATAGCCCTTGTCTATCTGTCTATTTAATCCCTCAAAGAAGTGCAGCAAGTTCGTCAAACACAATCTGCCTTTGCTAAAACCGTGCTGACTGGTCCTCATCAGCCCGTTTCCGTCAAGGTGATCAATGATGCTGTCCTTTATTATTGACTCTACCATCTATCCCGGTACAGAGGTCAGACTCACTGGTCTGTAGTTCTCCAGATCTCCCCTCAAACCTTTCTTGAAGATAGGTGTAACATTCGCTACCTTCCAGTCTTCCGGAATCTTTCCCGATTTGATCGACAGATTGGCTATTAGTTGAAGCAGTTCAGCTATGGTCCCTTTCAGTTTCTTGATGACCCTTGGATGGATGCCATCCGGTCCCAGTGATTTATCGCTCTTAAGCCTATTAATCTGCCTACATACCTCCTCTAGACTGACCGTCAATCCTGTCAGCTTTCCGTCTTCGTTTCCAGCATATAGCCTGATGGGTTCCAGTATGCTGTGTACATCTTCTTTGGTAAATACAGATGCAAAAAATGTGTTCAGTTTGTCAGCGATTGCTTTGTCCTCCTTTAGTGCTCCCTTTATTCCATGGTCATCCAACGGTCCCACCACTTCCTTTGCGGGTTGTTTCCCCTTAATATATCGAAAGAATGGCTTGAAGTTCTTCGCCTCCTTGGCTATTTTTTCCTCTTAGTATCTTTTGGCCCATTTTACCGCCTTATGGTACCTGCGTTGATGTTGTTTGTGCTTGTTCCAGTTTTCAACCGTTTTTGACCTTTTCCATTCCTTAAATGAAGTTTTCTTGTCTCTGATTGCTTCCTTCACCTCTACAGTGAGCCACGCCGGTTCTTTCTTCTTTTTCCTCTTGGATCCCTTGTTGATACACTGTATATATATATTTTGTGCCTCGTGACTGTGTCCTTTAAAAAGGGACCAAGCTTGCTCTAGCGTTTTTACAGTGCTTATCCTCTTCCTAATCTTCTTCCCTACCATGAGTCTCATCCCTTCGTAATTCCCTTTTCGGAAGTTCAGTGCCGTGGCTGTCATTTTGGACCGATGTTTTTCCCCTGCGTCCAGATCAAAGCGGATCATATTGTGATCATTGCTTCCCAGCATCCCTTCTACTTCTACATCTTGTGCTGGTCCTCGCAGGCCATTTAGAATTGAGTCCAGAATTGCATTTCCTCTAGTATTTTCCTTGACAAGTTGTTCCAGGAAGCAATCGCCTACAGCATCCAAGAACTTGGTCTCTCTAATGCAGCCAGAGGTGCCTAGGTTCCAGTCTATTCCCGGATAGTTGAAGTCACCCATGATAACTGTGTTGCCTCCCTTGCAGTTGCGTTTAATCTCATCTGTCATTTCTCCATCAATTTCTTTGGACTGCCCTGGGGGTCGGTAGTAGATGCCGATCTTCGTTTCCAGACCATTTGTTCCTGGAATTTTGACCCATAGAGACTCTAACTTATCCGTCAGTTGTGGCGTGTTCTCTCCAGCAGATTCAATTTCCTCTTTGATGTATATGGCAACGCCCCCACCTTTTTGAGCCACTCTGTCTCTGCGGTATAGTTTGTATCCAGGTATCACAGTGTCCCAGACGTTTTCCTCAGTCCACCATGTTTCCGTGATGCCTATGATGTCAACGTTATCTTTTTGTGCTATGGCTTCTAATTCACCCATCTTATTTGTAAGGCTCCTTGCGTTTGTGTACATACACTTGAGTTTGCAGCTTTTTCCTTTCTTGCATTTCCTTCCCTCTTGTGTCCTTTTTGATCTCTCTTGCCTGTAATCCGGTGAGTCTTTCCCTCTATCTTCTTGCACGGTATCCTCTGGGTATACCGGTTCCCGAACCATCGACTCTCTCTCTCTCTGTCGACTGTCGGCTTTCCCCTTCTTCCTAGTTTAAAAACTTATCCACTTCTCTCTTGATGTTGCTTGCAAGTAGCCTCGTTCCGTCTCTGCTGAGGTGGAGTCCATCCTTCCTGTAGAGCTTGCTCTTCCCCCAGAACATTGTCCAATTGCGCACGAAGTGGAATCCTTCTTCCTCACACCAGCGCCGCATCCACGCGTTGACTGCTTGCAGCTCCATCTGCCTCTTCTCATCTGTCCTGGGTACCGGCAGGATCTCCGAGAATGCTATCCTCTGCATTCTGGTCTACAGCTTCCTTCCTAGCATCTGGAACAGGTCCTTCAGTACTTCCCTGTTGTAGTTCCTATTGCTCACGTTGTTCGTCCCCACATGGATCACCACCGCCGTATCTTCTTCTTCCACACTGTTGAGGATCCTATCGATGCGGCTCACTATGTCTTCTACCTTGGCTCCCAGTAGGCAGGTCACCAGCCGATCAAATCTTCCTCCCGCTATGTGGCTGTCAACTTGTCTGATGATGGAGTCGCCCACGACGATTGCTGTCCTCTCTATCTTCTCCTTATTCTCCAGCCTCAGGTCCGTGTCCCTGGGGTATGTCCATCTCTCCTGCCGCAGGTATTCTTCGTTCTCGCTACTGTATCACCCATTTCTTCCTGGTGGTTGTCTGTCGGGTGGTCCACACTCTCTGTAGGTGTCTTTTGGCAGTTCTACTGTTGCTGGTGATTTTCCACAGCCTCCCTGTATGCCTCCTCTATGAACTTCTCCAGTTCTCGGACTTCTTCCTCGATGGTGTCTTCTGTCTTGTTCTCTGCTTCCTCTGTCTGGTCGTTCTCTGCATCTCTGTCTCCCTCTCCCCTGCTTGAAGTGCCTCCAGTTCCAATATTCTGCCCTCCAGGAGTCTGACTTGTTTCTTCAGGCCCTCCAGTTCCTCGCATCGAGTGCATACATAAGACCACCTCCCAGAGGGGAGGTAGTCATACATATGGCAAACGGTGCAGAAAACTGGGTAGCTCAACATCCTGCTTATGTCTGCTGTATCCATTGCTATCCGCTTGCCAGTCTGTTGTCTGAAGTGACTTCTCCTTGTGTAGGAATCTGTGTAGCGTCTTCGGTGTTACTGTGAAGTCCTTTTCTTGATTTTAAACCTGCTAACCCATGTTGCTTTTGTGCCTGCTGTGATTGCCCTCTGCTACTACTGTGTTTATCTTCTGCTTGTCTGTCCTGTTGCCCTTGTGGTACTTGCCTGTGTAGATGTCCTTCCTTAGTGTTTCTTCTTTGCTCGTCCCTTAAGGCCCTTCACAAAGGTGCTCTCGCTAAGGCGAGCGCCTTTAACATTTGCCTTTGACGCACGCCAAACGGCCCCTCTCCTTTGAAAGGGGAGCTCCTGTGGATGACGTCAGAAAGTGGGCAGAGCTACCTCTTGCCGATGCCCCTTGCTCTCTCCTGCCTTTTCTTGCTACTTCTCCTGTTCTCTTCTCCGCTTTTCTTTTCTTCTGCTTTCCTGCCTCCTGCTTGCCTTTTCTTTACTTTTAGGAAATTGTCCAAGCCTATTTGATACCTTGCTAAGTAAAATGTTTTTACCACATCCTCTTGCAATAAATTCTATAGTTTAACTACAAATTGAGTGTAATTTTCTGATTTATTTTAAATTTACTACTTAGTATCTTCATTGCGGCCCCCTAGTCCTTGTATTTTTGGAAAGAAATTCACGTCTACTCAGTATTTTATAAACCTTTATCACATCTCCCCCTCAGTCGTCTCTGTTCCAAGCTGAAGGACCCTAATCTCTTTAACCTTTGCTCACAGGGCTCACAGATGGAACCATCTCCTTTATCAATTTTGTCACTCATCTCTATATCTTTTCTAAATGCACTATATCTTTTTTGAGATCCAGTGATCAGACTTGCACACAATATTCAAAGTGTATTTGTACCAGGAAGCGATATACAAGAAATATTTTCAGTTTTTTTTTCTCCATTCCTTTATTAATAATGCCTGATATTCTATTTGCTTTCTTAATTGCCATTCCACCCTGAATAGAGGGTTTCAAACCATCATCTATGATGCCACCTAGATCAGGGGTGGGCAACTCTGGTCCTCGAGGGCCGGAATCCAGTCGGGTTTTCAGGATTTCCCCAATGAATATGCATGAGATCTATTTGCATGCAAAGTTTTCAATGCATATTCATTGGGGAAAATCCTGAAAACCCGACTGGATTCCGGCCCTCGAGGACCAGAGTTGCCCACCCCTGACCTAGATCTTTCTGGGCAGTAACTCCTAATGTGGATCTTTCCATCAATTGGTTTGATTCTTTTTTCCTGCATGCATAACATGACCATATGTCCCATTTTGAACAGGACCGCCCCGTTTTTAATTACCTTGTCCAACGGTCCAGAAGCACACCCGAAATGTCCTGTTTTCGGAGCCCAGGATTTCTTCCTGCTTCTCTGACGCAACAGGGGAGGCACTGCAGCAACTGCTGGGCCTATAAAATTCCCCTCCCCCCCCCCCCCCCCACCGTCAATTCTGACGTCGGAGAAGAAGTTCCAGGCCAGCTAACGATTGGCTGGCCTAAAACTTCCTCTCAGACATCAGAATTGACGTTGGGGGGCAGGAGGCTTGTAGGTCCAGCACTTATGCAGTGCTGTCGCTGCATGCACCTTGGTGCATCGGAGGCAGGGTAAGCAGGGTGCGTCTTGGAAGCAGGGTGGCTTGGCTTGGGGGGGGGTGGGGGAAGAAGCTGCATCAGGGAAGCAGGGTGGCTTGGGGGGGCAGAGAGAGAGAGAAAGACAGAAAGACAAGATACACAGACAGAAGGAAGTGCAACCAGAGACTCATGAAATCACCAGACAACAAAGGTAGGAAAAATGATTTTATTTTAAATTTAGTGATAAAAATGTGTCAGTTTTGAGAATTTTTTATCTGCTGTCTATATTTTGCACTATATTTAATGGGATCCGGAGGATCCGGGGGTCCTGTCCCGTTTTGAGGAAAAAAATTAATGGTCATGTTATGCATGCGTCAGTTTGCACATGTTCACATTAAATGTCACCTGCCTATAAAGCAGTCCTTGATTTTATTTATTTATTTAATTTGATTTATATCCCATCCTCCCAGTAGCTCAAGCAAACATTCACAGTGGAATAAATTTAGACAGTACAAAGACTATACAGCAACTTAAGTAAGGTTAAGAATGGAGAAGTGAGTTTAGAAAGGATGGGGGAATTTAAGGGGTGAAGGGGTTGATTGCAGTTGGAAATTTAGTTGAAGAGGAGAGTTTTTACACCTTTCCGGAAGGTCATTAATGAGTTCTGTAATCTGATTTGCGGGGAGAGTTGGTTTCCAGAGTTGGGGGTTGAAGTGGCTGTAGGAGCGTTTGTGGGCAGTTTCTGACAGGAGAGACCTTCCTGGGGGGATGCAAAGGCGTTTCTCCATTCAGAGTGGAGGTGGCAGGTGGGGATGTATAGGGTTAGCTTGGATCCTATGTAGGTTGGGGTAGTGGCACAAATTCTTTTATGTGCTATTACCATGGCCTTGAATGCGCAGTGTTGGTTGATCGGAAGTCAGTGCTCTGCGTAGAGGGCTGGGGAGATGGGGTCGCAGTAGTTGAGGTTGTGTAGGAGACAGATTGCTGTGTTTTGTACACGCTGGACGCATTTGAGATCTTTTTTGGGCCACTCCGTTAAATAGGGAGTTGCAGTAATCCATCCTGGAGAGAACATAGGCGTAGAGGAGTTAGGCTAGGTCTGGTTTGGAGATGTAGGGTTTGATCCATTTCAGTTGGTGGAGATAGTAGGAGGTGGAAACTACTTGAGATATGTGGGTGGACAGGGACATGTGGCCGTCTAAAGTTACTCCCAGCCTGCATACCTGATCTGCTGCTGTTAGAGAGGTGGAATCCCAGGATAGTATTGGGCATGTGTATTTGGTAGTTTATGTCCTGATCCATAAAAGTTCGATCTTGGAGGCGTTCAGCTGTAATTTGTTGTTTGTCATCCAGGTTTTCATCTAGGAACTTTGCCTCCCTAATATGCCCCAATGCTACATTATAGTAATAATTTATTTTTTTATTTTTATATTTATACATTTTTTTTACATTATCTAATCAATACTGGGTTAATTGAAAATCACCCAAGATTGCCAGTTTGTTAGTCTAAAATTTTACTCTGGATTGTGCAGGACTAAGCAAAGAAATTCTCCTGAAATGCACAAAATATACAGATATGAAAACATATATAGAAATGCTTATGAAGGGAAAAAGGATGTGCTTTTGGTAACAGACCTTTCCAGGACATTTGAAATATACTTTTCTTGTTTTGATCATGGTCATCCTGTGGTGTTTTATCAACTTGAATTCCAGAATCCTCTCTGCTAAGTGATTCCTGAGCATTCTCATCTTCCTCACTGCTTTCGGACCATTCCTGTCAAGTGAAAATGTATATACATTTATCAAGCTATAGCTTCTATAAACTGCCTTGCTGTGCATTTGGCTCAAAGTGCAGTATAGTACAAGTCCAAAAATCTGGATGGCTTAAGGGATTGGGTCAGTACAGTTTTTTTTATTTTGGGGATTCTTAGGCAGTACCCTTAAAATTCTGCCTGTCTCTTTCTGTGCCTCTATTCCCCAATCCAGCATCACCCCATCTCTCTCTCTGCAGCTTAAGCAAATGATAGAGCCCAAAAGAGGGAGGCCAGGGGCCACATCTTCCCCCACCTACAGGGACCAGCATCTCTCCCTCCCTTCCCAGCACTGCCACAGCTCTCTCAGGTCCTAGCCCAACCCTTAATTTACCTTTTCAGTAAGCAAGTCTTCCATGCTGCTGTAACAGATTTATTTATAGGCTGCCTCTGGACTGTACTGGATCTTTCCTTTGACCCATTCCATTCCTCATGATGTAGCTTCCTGTTTTCATGTAACCCCAACCCTACACAGGGCAAGCAATGCCTTACTTTACCCGCTAATTTGTAGTCGCTTAATAGGTCAATACCTTAGGCAGTATTCCCCTCTGGAAGATGAGGCACAACAAAATAAGGAAGGGGATTAGGGGCAAAGCAAATTACAGTTGCTGGACAGGTAAGAATTTAGATGATGATATCTTACAATAAAATGTTATAAATAAGTGACAAAGAAACAAGAGTTAGTGTTTATGTTTCTTTTTTTCTTTTTTTTAACAACCCTAATGGATCAAGTTTACAAAACTAAAATAAGTTTCCAAGTTTTATTAAAAATTTGAAAAAACCCTTAATGATTTCTAAGCGATTTACATTAAAATAATAGCACAGTAAAAAACCCAATTGATAATTACTAATAAAGTTATTAAAACATTCTATTTATAATTGCTCAATGTTTAAATACATATACAAATACAGTCAAACCTTAGTTTACGAGCGCACCGGTTTGCGAGTGTTTTACAAGATGAGCAAAACATTCGCAAAATTGGTGCCTCGGAAACCGAGCTTGGCTCAATTTATGAGCGACCCCCCCCCCCCCCCCGCGATTTGCCATCCCCCACACACCCAAACACATTGGCTTACCCCCATATGACACCGGCACCAGCACCAACGCACAGTACATGCCGGTGCTGGTGCCCGAAGATCTGCCTTCTAGTTCTCACTCTCGGAGAACTATAAGGCCTTGAGCATGCACAGATGCTCAAGGCCCAGCAAAAGGAAGACGGCAGATCTTTGGGCACCGGTATGTCCTGTGCGTTGGTGCTGGTGCCGTTGCCATATGGGGGTAAGCCAATGTGTTTGGGTGGGTGGGTGGGGGATGCCAAATCGCGGTGGGGTCGACACAAGCAGGGGGGATTGCAGATCACAAGGGGGATGTGGAGCAGCGCCGGTGGCCTCGGGGGGGGGGGGGGGGGTTAAGGTGGAGCTGCGCCGCTGGCCTCAGGGGGTGGGGGTAGGTCGGAACGCATCAAGCGAGTTTCCCTTAGTTCCTATGGGGAAACTCGCTTTGATATACGAGTACTTTGGTTTACGAGCATGCTTCTGGAACGAACTATGCTCGTAAACCAAGGTTCCACTGTATTAAAGTGCTTTTCTTCTTCACATAGGTCTCAAGATTCTACAATCCAACATTATCAGATAAGTATTGTTTTGTGTTTCCACCAATAACAGTTACCTAAAACAAATGGTTGTTTATGTGTAAAAAAAATTTTCTCTCTCTTACAACCCCAGCGACATAACCACACCCACAGGTTAAGTAAAATCCAATAAAGTGGCTGATGCTTTTAGAGATCCAATTTAGGACTATATCATCCCCTTTTTTAACATTTCCAGTTTAAAACCAATAACTTGAGTACTCAATTAAAAAGAAAAATCAAATGTCTCAAACCATGGAGGGGAGAGTGATGGCATCACCGCTTAGATCCTGAGCTCTGCGGGACCTGACCTGCATTCGTCGATAAATAGTGTTTAAAACTTATCAGCGCTTTTTGTGAGCACCAATTGTTGGAAAAGGAGGGCTCCTGATATTATGTCCAGCGACTTTGAGATTCGAAAGGAATTGCCAGATTTTGCTTATCGTCCTCCCCCCTTTCTTGCAACATTTCAGGGATAAGATGGCAAAAAAGAAGCATGTTCTGCAAGGCCTCTGCGAGATGAGGCAGCTGACATTGCTCTGCCGGTTGAGGCCAATTCTCTGTTAGACTTTTGTCAGATACTTGAGGAAATCAAATATGATCTTAAGAAATTCCGCTCTGAACTCACCACTCTGCTGATTTACAGGTCAAAATTACGGAGCTTGGTGATAGACTACTGGAGGCCAAGACCAGACTGGAGGAACATCAGGATGCGTTGACTATAGTGGAATCAGCTATTCAGGATTGTAAGTCCACAGTCTTTTATATAAAATCAAAGACCTTGAAAACAGGTCTCAAGGCATAATCTTCGTTTTCGGGGCCTCCCTGAATTGCTGATCATACTGACTTTTCAGAAGCTGGTGAGTTCCCTGTTAGCTGATACCCCGCGGCCTTTGTCTCCTGAGGCAATTGGTATTGAATGTGTCCATCAGGCTTTTGCCCATCTGCGGGCAAATGTCCTGCGTAATATTGTGGCTTGTTTAAGTAATTTCAAGCTTAAAGAATTATGTCAGAAGCATGTCAAAGACTTTTCAATGGGATACTTACCCTATTCAAATTTTTCAAAATTTGGCTGCTGTCACGCTTCGGAGGAGGAGAGAATTTAAACCTTTTTTTTTACAATAAATTTTTATTAGAATTTTGTTATATATAAACATCAACAGCTCATCAACACAGAGATATATAAAGCGAGATAGGCCAAAGAAAGCAATATAAATTACAACTACTACCACACCACCTGCTCCCATCTCTTACTCATATACAAATAATACAAATAAATAGTGTCCACTTCTCACCAATTCCAATACAACTCCCACCAGCAACAATGACATCTTCATCTTCCACAGAACAAAGCGGTTTGGTTTGATATAACGGCTAAAGTGGAGAGCGGCCGCACGATACTTAAAGTCCTAGATTTCAAACGTACGGACTTTAATGCAATGGGAAAGTACCTGAAGAAAGAGCTGTTAGGATGGGAGGACATAAGAGAAGTGGAAAGACAGTGGTCTAAGCTGAAAGGAGCGATAAAAATGGCTACGGACCTTTATGTGAAGAAAATCAATAAAAACAAGAGAAAAAGGAAGCCGATATGGTTCTCCAACCTAGTGGCTGAGAAAATAAAGGCGAAAGAGTTGGCGTTCATGAAATATAAAAAAACCCAAGAAGAGGAGAGCAGAAAGGACTACAGGGTGAAATTGAAAGAAGCCAAGAGAGAAATACGTTTGGCGAAGGCACAGGCGGAAGAACAAATGGCTAAAAATGTAAAAAAGGGAGATAAAAATTTTTTCAGATATATTAGTGAAAGGAGGAAGATAAAAAATGGAATTGCTAGGCTAAAAGATGCTGGGAACAAATATGTGGAGAGTGATGAGGAGAAAGCAAATGTGCTAAACAAATACTTCTGTTCTGTGTTCACAGAAGAAAATCCTGGAGAAGGACCGAGATTGTCTAGCAAAGTTACACGAGAAAATGGAGTAGATTCTGCGCCGTTCACGGAGGAGGGTGTTTATGAGCAACTTGAAAAACTGAAGGTGGACAAAGCGATGGGACCAGACGGGATCCATCCCAGGATACTAAGGGAACTCAGAGAGGTTCTGGCGAGTCCTATTAAAGACTTGTTCAACAAATCTCTGGAGACGGGAGTGATTCCTGGGGATTGGAGGAGAGCGGATGTGGTCCCTATTCATAAAAGTGGTCACAAGGATGAAGCAGGAAACTACAGGCCGGTGAGCCTCACTTCAGTTGTTGGAAAAATAATGGAAGTGTTGCTGAAAGAAAGGATAGTATATTTTCTTGAATCTAATGGGTTACAGGATCCGAGGCAACATGGCTTTACAAAAGGTAAATCGTGCCAAACGAACCTGATTGAATTTTTTGATTGGGTGACCAGAGAGCTGGATCGAGGACATATGCTAGATGTAATTTACTTGGATTTCAGCAAAGCCTTTGATACAGTTCCTCATAGGAGGCTGTTGAACAAACTTGAAGGGCTGAAGTTAGGACCCAAAGTGGTGAACTGGGTCAGAAACTGGCTGTCGGACAGACGCCAGAGGGTGGTGGTTAATGGAAGTCGCTCGAAGGAAGGAAAGGTGACTAGTGGAGTCCCTCAGGGTTCGGTGCTGGGGCTAATCCTGTTCAATATGTATGTAAGTGACATTGCTGAAGGGTTAGAAGGAAAAGTGTGCCTTTTTGCAGATGATACCAAGATTTGTAACAGAGTAGACACCGTAGAGGGAGTGGAAAATATGAAAAAGGATCTGCAAAAGTTAGAGGAATGGTCTAATGCCTGGCAACTAAAATTCAATGCAAAGAAATGCAGAGTAATGCATTTGGGGATTAATAATAGGAAGGAACCGTATATGCTGGGAGGAGAGAAGCTGATATGCACGGACGGGGAGAGGGACCTTGGGGTGATAGTGTCCGAAGATCTAAAGGCGAAAAAACAGTGTGACAAGGCAGTGGCTGCTGCCAGAAGGATTCTGGGCTGTATAAAGAGAAGCGTAGTCAGTAGAAGGAAGAAGGTGTTGATGCCCCTGTACAGGTCATTGGTGAGGCCCCACTTGGAGTATTGTGTTCAGTTTTGGAGACCGTATCTGGCGAAAGACGTAAGAAGACTTGAGGCGGTCCAGAGGAGGGCGACGAAAATGATAGGAGGCTTGCGCCAGAAGACGTATGAGGAGAGACTGGAAGCCCTGAATATGTATACCCTAGAGGAAAGGAGAGACAGGGGAGATATGATTCAGACGTTCAAATACTTAAAGGGTATTAACGTAGAACAAAATCTTTTCCAGAGAAAGGAAAATGGTAAAACCAGAGGACATAATTTGAGGTTGAGGGGTGGTAGATTCAGGGGCAATGTTAGGAAATTCTACTTTACGGAGAGGGTGGTGGATGCCTGGAATGCGCTCCCGAGAGAGGTGGTGGAGAGTAAAACTGTGACTGAGTTCAAAGAAGCGTGGGATGAACACAGAAGATTTAGAATCAGAAAATAATATTAAAGATTGAACTAGGCCAGTTACTGGGCAGACTTGTACGGTCTGTGTCTGTGCATGGCCGTTTGGAGGAGGATGGGCAGGGGAGGGCTTCAATGGCTGGGAGGGTGTAGATGGGCTGGAGTAAGTCTTAACAGAGATTTCGGCAGTTGGAACCCAAGCACAGTACCGGGAAAAGCTTTGGATTCTCGCCCAGAAATAGCTAAGAAGAAAAAAAAAAAAAAAATTTAAATTGAATCAGGTTGGGCAGACTGGATGGACCATTCGGGTCTTTATCTGCCGTCATCTACTATGTTACTATGTAATTAGATTGATTTACAAATTTAAGAAATGTGATCATGTAACATTATTTTACTATGAGTTGCATTGGTTGCCTGTGGAGGCCCGGGTACTGTTTAAGCTGGGCTGTTTCTGTTATAAGGTTTTATATGGTGCAGTCCATACTTATCTGGTTAATAGTTTCTCCATAGCTACGCACAAATACAGCAGAAAACCCCATGCTTTGTTTAATTTTAATTCTGTAAAGGGCTGTAAAACTAAGAAATTTCTTAATCACTCTCTAACATCTCAGGCAGTTTCCCATGAAAAAGAATTTCGATCACTGTTGATCACAGCTGATTCCTATAGACATTTTAATAAACAGCTGAAAACGTATCTTTTCTCTAAATATTTCACTACTTGATTCATTCAACCCTATGATTATGTTCAATGTTTATAATTTTTTGTTAAGCACGTAGAACACGTTCTATAAGTACAATGTTATGTTATGGTCCCTCTGTGGTTCCTTCAGAGGCCCCCCCTTCCATCCCCCCTCCCCTCCCACTTCAGCTCGTAGAGATAATTAAATGACTTGAAATATGTTTTTCCAAGTCCATTCCTGCTGTTCATATTGACCATAATGCTTAGCAGCTAGACGTTCCATCTGTGCCAGTTTACTTAACTTAAGCAACTACTCCTCCCCTGTGGGAACTACTGTATGCTTCCAAAGCTATGCAATCAGGCACTTAGCTGCTGCAGGCCCATACATACAAATTTAGTCTGCCATGGGTCACCTCTGATATTATTCATCCCCAGTAAACAAACCTGGAGCAAAATCTGGATTGGTTCCTAGATCCACTGAGTTAAAGTGTTAGTAACATATAACCAAAATACCTTTTAATCGCCTTACAATCCCACTATATATGTAAGAAGGAGCCAAGACCTGTACCAACCATAGATCAGGTACCTGGGGATACATAGTATGTAAGTACCTCGGGGTCAGGTACCAATGTGTCATAATTCTCTAATCATTTTATTGCACCAGTATGCAATGAGATGCTCGTTGCACCTCACTACAAATCATAAGAACATAAGAATTGCCGCTGCTGGGTCAGACCAGTGGTCCATCGTGCCCAGCAGTCTGCTCCTGCGGCGGCCCCTAGGACAAGGACCTGAGCCCTAACTGAGTCTAGCCTTACCTGCGTACGTTCAGGTCTAGCAGGAACTTATCTAACTTTGTCTTTAGAGAGTGCCCTCTCATTCTCCCTACCTTGGAGAGGGTGAACGACCTGTCTTTATCTACTAAGTCTATTCCCTCCATTATCTTGAATGTTTCAATCATGTCCCCTCTCACTCTCCTCTTTTCAAGGGAGAAGAGGCCCAGTTTCTCTAATCTCTCGCTGTACAACAATTCCTCCAGCCCCTTAACCATATTAGTTGCTCTTCTCTGGACGCGTTCGAGTAGTACCATGTCCTTCAAGTACAGTGACCAGTGCTGGACGCAGTATTCCAAGTGGGGCTCGCACCATGGCCCGGTACAGCGGCATGATAACCTTCTTCGATCTGTTCATGATCCCCTTCTTAATCATTCCAAGCATTGTTCGACTTTTTCGCTGCCACCACACATTGCACGGATGGCTTCATCGACTTGTCAACCAGTACTCCCAAGTCTCTTTCTTGGGAGGTCTCTCCAAGTACTGCACCAGACATCCTGTATTCATGTACAAGATTTTTGTTACCAACATACATCACCTTACACTTATCCACATTAAACTTCATTTACCATGTCGCAGCCAATTTATCGAGCGTGTTTATGTCCTGTTGCAGGTCTTCGCAATCCTCCTGTGTCTTCACTACTCTGAATAACTTCGTATCATCTGCAAAATTAATCACCTCGCTCATCGTTCCAATTTCCAGGTCGTTTAGAAATATGTTGAAGAGCATGGGTCCAAGCACCGAACCCTGCGGCAATCCACTGGTGACGCTTTTCCAGTCCGCGTGTTGTCCATTTATCCCCACTCTGTTTTCTATCTGCCAACCAGTTTTTGATCCATGTGAGTATTTCACCCTCAATCCCATGGCTTGCAATTTTTCGAAGTAGTTGTTCATGCGGGACCTTGTCAAACGCCTTCTGAAAATCCAGATATACAATATTGACCAGGTCACCTTTATCTATCTGCCTGTTTACTTCCTCGAAGAAATGCAGTAAGTTTGTCAAGCAACATCTTCCTTTGCTAAAGCCATGCTGGCTGGTCCTCATCAGATTGTGTCCGTCAAGGTGGTCAATGATGCGGTCCTTTATCAGCGCCTCTACCATCTTTCCCGGTACCGAGCTCAGACTCACCGGCCTGTAGTTTCCCGGATCTCCCCTCGAATCTTTCTTGAAGATCGACGTACCATTCACCACTTTCCAGTCTTCCAGAATCCTTCCCGATTTGATCGACAGATTGGTTATTAGTTGAAGCAGTTCAGCTATAACCCCTTTCAGTTCCTTGATGACCCTCGGATGGATGCCATCCAGTCCAGGTGATTTGTCATTTTTAAGCCTGTCAATCTGCCTTCATACCTCTTCTAGACTGACCGTCAACCCAGTCAGGTTCCCATCTTTGTTTCCTAGGTATAGCCTGTCAGCTTCCGGTATGTTGCATACATCCTCTTCTGAAAACACAGACGCAAAAAACATGTTCAGTTTGTTGGCAATAGCTTTGTCCTCTTTTAGCACTCCCTTTATTGCATGGTCGTCCAACAGCCCCATCGCTTCCTTCGCGGGTTGTTTCCCCCTTAATGTATTGATTGAAAGGCTTGAAGTTTATCGCCTCCTTGGTAATTTTTTCATCATAGTCCCTTTTGGCCCCTCTTACCACCAGTCTTTCTCAGTAAATTGGATCCTTAGATTATGTTCCCATTTCAGCCTAAAAGAATATTGTCCTCTCAAATATCTATAAAGGACAGAAATTGGCCTAGGCACTTTACCCAATAACACCCATAAGTTTTCCAAGTGTTCTGTCCCCTGAGGATTCCCCCTCCCCCAACCAGCTGATAGCATAAAGTGGCGCAGCTGCATATAAGCAAAGAAATCTCCCCGAAGCCCTGGCTCCCAAATAACTAACTCATCAAATGAAGGTAACCTCCCCCCAATAAGTACATCCCTAAAAGTTACAAAACCTTTGTTTTCCCATATACAAAACGCCCCATGTGTCATCCCCACTGAGAACTTGGGTTTCCCTCTAATGGGAAACAAGGAAGAAAGCCCTCTACACCCCTGTTCGCTGTTGCGCAGGGATCCCCCATATCTGCACCCCATGTATTTGCTCAGGGACCAAAAAAGAAGCCCATAACCAGGACAATTTGTTCAATTTGGACCCCAGGTTTAAACTCCGCTATTGCCCAATCTAAAATGATTCAAAGCTGCACTGCCAAATAGTACTAGGAGAGATTTGGTACTGTCCTAACCCCCTCCTCTCTTGCTGTCCAAAGCAATGCTACCCCTGCCAGATAAAAGTTTGAAATTCTCTATGTAAGGCCTTCAATACTCCCTTGGGCACTGCGAAGGGTAGGGTTTGGAACAAAAATAATAAACGCGGTAAAACATTAATTTTAATAACCGCTATACGGCCCCCACCAGGAAAACCACAACCCCTGCCATTTCTGCAAATCCGCCTGCATCAGACACACTATCCTAGAATAATTAAGGTCATATAATCGCAACAGATCACTTGGGATTTGAATGCCCAAATACCGGATGTGTCCCCTTGCCCGTCAAAATGGAAAAACTCAACCAACCGCTGTTCCTTACAATCCTCTAATATTTTAAAATTCTGATTTGTCCATATTGACTGTGAACTTGGACAATCTACTGAACATCCGAAACACTCTAAAAGCACAAGTAAGCCCCGGGTCTTTCACATAAAATAAAATATTGTCCGCAAAAAGCGCCCATTTATGTTCCCTTCCCCCCAAATGAATACCTCATGTACCTGATGTAACATGTTAACAGCTCCAAATAGAGAGCAAAAAGCAAGGGGGATAACGGACACCCCTGCCAAGTACCTCTTTCAATGGGGAGGAAATCAGAGTAAAACCCATTAATTAACACATGCCCGAGGTTCTGCAAAAAAACTCCATATCAACTGCCCAAATCCTCCCCCTAACCCCATCTTATCCATAACCGCCCACAAGTCCTATCACACTTTATCAAATGTTTTTTCAGCATCAATTGGTAACAGGACCATTTTACTGTGATGTTGTTGAGTTCCCCACACCAAATGTAGAGTCCTATGAATATTGTCCCCCACTTGACGCCTCTGAATATAACCAGGCTAGACGTTATGGATAAGACAATGAAGCATCCGCCCCAATATCAAAGCCAACACCTTAGCCAAAATCTTGGCATCAACATTCAGTAAGGAGCTAGGGCGGTATGCTCCACAAAGCTCAGGATCCTTACCTGGCTTTAATAGCAACGTTATCCCTGCCTCTCCCATTACAGATCCTCACTAATAGCGGGGCCACCTGGTCCCTAAAGTGCTTGTAAAAGGCATTCGAAAGGCCATCCACTCCCGGGGATTTACCTCTCTTCAAGCGTTTAATAATCCCCTCCACTTCTCCCACTGTGACCAGGAGATCTAAGCAATCTTTCTCCTTAGAAGACAACTGAGGCAAATGGACCAAATTCAAAAACTCCATGACCGCCAATGCACTATCCAATGGACCCTGGCTGTACAGGTTCTCAAAATAAGTGACAAACTGCTTATGAATATCGTGATCAGTCCAATAACAAACCCCTCCCACACTTCGAACACACCTCACTGTGGTGGAGACCCTCCAAGTTCTTAAAAAGCGGGCCAACATTGCACCAGACCGGTTCCCATTTTCAAATAAGGTCTGCTTCAGTTGTGCTTTCTTAAATTCTGAGTCCTCAAGTTACAACTGATGAAGCTTCAACCGCGCTTTTCTTAGGTCCTCAAAAAACGTGATACGGTGCTTCGTTTGCTGCACTGGCTGCTCCAGGATGACTCCTTAGACCCGGGAATTGAATATGCACATCAGGTGTTGGGGCCTCGGCTGTCTGACCAACCTAAGGATTTGGTGATCTGCTTGTAGAGCTTACTGGTAAAGGAGAGGGCCTTGCGGAGGGCCAGATATATGGGCACAGTGACCTGGGAGAGCCACCGCCTGGTATTTTACCAAGATCTGGCGCCCAGTATCCTTCAGAAAAGGCGCTCCTTCCGGGAGGTTACTAAGCTCAATTTTTATTCAGGTGGTGGATGCTATTTTCTCTTTATGGAGGGTCTCAAGCTAATCTCTTATAATGTCCGGGGGCTTAATTTCCCTCATAAAAGGAAGGCTTTATTTCAAGACCTGGTTCATCTATGAGCTACGGTTTGTTTCATCCAGGAAATCCATTTGTTGAGGTCCCATGAAAAGTTTGTCCATGATCCAAGGTTTCCCATAGCACTCTGGGCTTCTAGGGTGGGTTATTCTAAGAAGGGAATGGTAGGGGTGCGTTGTGAGGTTCAGAGGGGCCCCAGGACTGTTATATCATGGTGGAGGCCTTGTTGGAGGGTTGCCTATACTCCCTGGTTAATGTGTATGCCCCCAATGAGGGACAGGAGTCCTTTATCAGGGATCTTGAAGTTTAAGAGGGGAACTTTAATTCTTGGTGGTGACTTTAACACCACACCTTGACAACTCAGGAACAGCTGGGAGTTATGGCAAGAGGGATCGGAAATTGTTGCAGGATGTACTTAAGGCCTTGAATGTGGAGGATGGTTGGCGCTGGCTGTATCCCCTGGGAAGGGATTATACGTACTTTTCTAAGGGCCATGCCTCCTATTCCAGGATTGACTATATTTTTGTGGAGCGTGGCCTCCTTCAGAGGGTGGACAGGGCAGGTATTGAACAGACTACTTGGTCGGACCATGCTCCGGTTTGGTTGGAGTTGGCGGGAGCCGTGGGTGGGACTGGTCGGAAGTATTGGCGTTTCAATGATAGCTGGTTAGATGATCCTGATGTGGCGGACCAAATTGGGTCCTGGATTCAGGATTATTTGGATGCTAATTTGGAGTGTGGTGCCTTCAACCCTATCTGGGAAGGGTTAAAGGCAACCCTATGGGGTCGGTTGATTGCGTTGGCCTCTTTCAAAAAGAGAGAGGAAGTGAGTGCCCTGTTGGTCCAGATAGGGAGATTGGAGGGGATGCACAAACACCAGCCTAGGAAATGGAGGTGGGCAGAAAGTTGCAGCGGGCTCGCAGTAATCTGCAAGCTTTTGAGATGGAGCGATTGTGTTTTAATCTTCAATTATTATAACAGAAGTATTTTGAGTTTTCTAACAAAGCTAGCTGCTTAATTGCCCATCGGTTGAAAGTGCACCAAACGTGGCACCATATTTTAGCTATTCGAGCAGCCTCGGGGAAGCTTATGCAATGGGAGAAGGATATTCGGGCCCGCTTTGTGGAATATTATGGTCAGCTTTATACCCCGGAAGCAGAGGGTACGCCCCTTGCTCAAGAGCAATATTTGGCTGTTGCCCCCATGCCTCAGATTGGGGAGGATGATGTGGGGTGCTTGGATAGTCTGATTACAGTCTTGGAGGTTTGCGGTGCTCTGCATACGATGCATGTGGGAAAGTCCCCGGGGTTGGACGGATTTACTGTAAAATACTATAAACGATATCATGAGTTGTTGTTACCCCCACTGTTGAATTTTCTTAATTCCATGGAGGGGGGTAGCCAGCTATCTTTCTTCATGCGCTTGGCGGGGGCTTCCTGTGCTGGCCAAGGAGGGGGAAAGATCTGGTGCAGTGTGTGTCTTATCGCCTGATCTCCTTATTGGGCGTGGATACCAAGATCTTCACAAGAGTCTTGTCAGATCACTTGAGTTGGATTCCTTGCTTGATCCATTCTGATCAAACGGGATTTGTGGTGGGTAGGCAGGTGGGAGATTTTGTTCGGAGGGTGTATAATCTTTTGGAAAGTGCCCGATGGGGCGACAGAGAGGCCCTGTTCATGTCAAGTGATGCCAAGAAGGCCCTCAACCGGGTCTCCTGGCCATTTCTATTTCAGGTCTTGGAAGCCATTGGCTTGGGCTCGCTCATGAAGGAATGGATCCATATTCTTTATACTAACCCCGTAGGGTGTGTTAAGGTAAATGGGTGGTTGTTCTGATACCTTTCCATTGTCTCGGGGTACGCGGCAGGGATGACCCCTTTCCCCTATCTTGTTCACATTGGTGGTAGAATCCCTGGCACAGAGGGTCCGAAGCAACCCCAATATCAGAGGTATTTGTATGCTCACTGGGGAGTATAAGGGAATCTGTTTGCAGATGATATGATTACATTCCCTTTGTCAGTGGCGGACGGGTGGTCCTGTATAATATGGTGCTCTTTCCAAAATGGTTATATTCGATTTCAGGTGCTCCCAGTATTATCTCATACTCACAACACCTAACTTACTAAAGGTTACAATGTTATCTATGGGGGTATAAAAGAGCACGCATGACACTTCCTCGGATGTGCCTACCTAGGGAGAGGGGGGCTATGGCCTGTTAAATATTCGGTGGTATGCAATGGCTTGCTAGATGCGGCACATTAATGACTGGTTTAGAGGCACGTCTTGCTTTACTGCTACCCAGTTAGAATTATCCTTGTTATCTCCATATCATATTAGCTATTTGCTACATGTTTCTAAGCCGGCTCTCCACCCTGCGATGGTATTTTTGCCCCTACTAGACGGACATGGTGGTTGTAAATGTTCCAAACTGTCTTCTGTGGTATCTTTGTATTTGCCTATCCAGGGCAACTGTGACTTTTTGCCCAGTTTATAAACGGCATCTTTTAAGCGGTGGACTGCGTGAGGACGACAATATCTTTTCCAGTTGTTTACTGAAGATGGACAGCTGGCATCTTTTTCTCCTTAAGACACACGTTTAACTTACCTGCTGAGGATATTTTTTCATATTACCAGGTCATAAGAACATAAGAATTGCCACTGCTAGGTTAGACCAGTGGTCCATCTTGCCCAGCACTCCGCTCATGTGGCGGCCCATAGGTCAAAGACCAGTGCTCCAAATGAGTCCAGCCTTCACCTGCGTTCGTTCCGATTTAGCAGGAACTTGGCCAACTTTGTCTTGAATCCCTGGAGGATGTTTTCCCCTATAACAGACTCAGGAAGAGTATTCCAGTTATCTACCACTCTCTGGGTGAAGAAGAACTTCCTTACATTTGTATGGAATCTATCCCCTTTCAGCTTTAGGGAATGCCCTCTCATTCTCCCTACCTTGGAGAGGGTAAACAATCTGCCTTTATCTACTAAGTCTATTCCCTTCAGTATTTTGAATGTTTCGATCATGTCCCCTCTGTCTCCTCTTTTCAAGGGAAAAGAGGCCCAGTTTCTCCAATCTCTCACTGTACAGCAACTCCTCCAGCCCTTTAGTCGCTCTTCTCTGGACCCTTTTGAGTAGTCTTGTGTCCTTCTTCATGTACGGCAACCAAAGTTGGATGCAGTGCTCCAGGTGAGGGCGCACCATGGCTAGGTACAGCGGCATGATAACCTTCTCCGATCTGTTCGTGATCCCCTTTTTTATCATTCCTAGCATTCTGTTCGCCTTTTTCGCCGCCACCACACATTACGCAGATGGCTTTATCGACTTGTCAATCAGAACTCCCAAGTCTCTTTCCTGGGAGGTCTCACCAAGTACCGCCCCAGATATCCTGTATTCATGCATGAGATTTTTGTTACCGACATGCATCACTTTACACTTATCCACATTGAACCTCATTTGCCATGTTGATGCCCAATTCTCGAGCTTAATTATGTCACGATGCAAATCTTCGCAATCCCCCTGCATCTTCACTAGTCTGAATAACTTCATATCGTCCGCAAACTTAATTACCTCACTCGTCGTACCTATGTCCAGATCATTTATAAAGATGCTGAAGAGCACTGGTCCAAGCACTGAGCATTGTGGCACCCCACTGGTGACGCTCTTCCACTCCGAGTATTGTCCATTTACCCCCACTCTCTATTTCCTATGCTCCAGCCTGTTTTCAATCCACATGAGTATTTCACCCTCGATTACATGGCTTGCAATTTTCCAAAGTAGTCGTTCATGTGGAACCTTGTCAAACGCCTTCTGAAAATCCAGATATACAATGCTGACCGGGTCGCCCTTGTCTATCTGCCTGTTTACTTCCTCAAAGAAGTGCAGCAAGTTCGTCAAACATGATCTGCCTTTGCTGAAATTGTGTTGACTGGTCCTCATCAGACTGTGTCCGTCAAGGTGATCAATGATGCGGTTCTTTATCTGCGCCTCTACCATCTCTCCCGGAACCGAGGTCAGACTCACTGGTCCATAGTTTCCCAGATCTCCCTTCGAACCTTTCTTGAAGATCGGCATAACATTCGCCACCTTCCAGTCTTCCAGAATCTTTCCTGATTTGATTGACAAATTGGCTATTAGTTGAAGCAGTCCAGCTATAGTCCCTTTCAGTTCCTTGATGACCCTCGGATGGATGCCATTTGGTCCCAGGGATTTATCGCTCTTAAGCCTATCAATCTGCCTATATACCTCCTCTAGACTGACCGTCAACCCTACCAGTTTCCCGTCTTCATTTCCAGCATATAGCCTAATGGGTTCCCGTATGCTGTGTATATCCTATTCGGTAAATACAGACGCAAAAAAATGTGTTCTGTTTGTCGGCGATTGCTTTGACCTCCTTTAGCATTCCATGGTCATCCAATGGTCCCACCGCTTCATTCACGGGTCGTTTCATCTTAATGTATCGAAAGAACGGTTTGAAGTTTATCGCCTCCTTGGTATTTTTTCCTCTTAGTCTCTTTTGGCCCCTTTTACTGCCTTATGGCACCTGCATTGATGTTTGTGTTTATTCCAGTTTTCGTCCATTTTTAAAAATTATTTATAATCTAATATAATAAAAGGCTAAGCCGCGCATGCGCACTCCCATCGCGTGTTCCGTTTTCCGTGCACTGTAGGGCACCGCAGATAGGAGTGCGCATGCGTGCGAAACACTCTCCTCTCCCGAGGCGGATGTCGGACACGGCGGCTGTTCTTCAGTCTGCCCTGCTCCTTGCCTGAACTCCGACGCACTGCTTTCCACCTCGCGGCTATAGAAACGGCCCCACAGTCACAGGAGAACAGAGATTCTTGCACATGGACAGCAGGAGTTGGGGTGGTTGAGACTGAGAGCATGGAGATGGCCACGGAATGTACCCGGGACTAGAGGTCGCCTCGGGAACTCACCTGTCTGCAGTGTCCGTGGGATGCTCTTCCATACAGGGTCTCGAGCCCCGGATGTGCGCGCGGCTGCGGACGCTGCACTGTCCCTGCAGAGCAGACCAGCTTCCGGCCCCTGTCAACCGTGAAGCACGCTGCGCCGGAGCTTGGCAACCACGCATGCGCTCTCGACTCTTACGCATGCTCAGGCACCGCTAATCAGAAGGAGGGAGAAAGAGCGAAACGTGTTCCTGCGGTGGCTTCTTAAGTAAATTCCTTCATTTCACCGATACGATTCATTAGCTACCGTCAGCTCTTTCTTGCCATCCTCATGCTTTTTTAGGTCCCTCTGTTTCCCTACACTGCCTTCCTTTAGTTTTCTGTCTACCAGAGATCCATTATTTTCGAGGACTACCATTTATTTTTAGACACTTTCAATCATTGAAGAAGCAACATAAGTTCCTCCAATACATACCATGGAACATTTGAATTCTGGTCACCTTGAGATTGAGGTGTATTAATTAGGGGAGGGCCTGCTAAAGGTTATGTAAGAATGCCAACTAGCTCAAGGTTTAGTCATTAGGGTGGATCTGTGTTATTCCATAGCACACATCTAATATAATAAAGCCCTAAGCGCGCATGCGCACTCCCACCTGCATGCTCCCATTTTCCATGTGCTGTAGGGCACCACAGGTAGGAGTGCACATGCGTGAGAATCCCCCGAGGCGGCCGCGGTGGCTGTCGGCAGCTGCAGGTCGCGGTGGCAGATGGCTGAAGCCTGTCTGGAGGAGGATGAGGAGGAGCTGCGAGAGCTCCGCAGAGGTAGGAGGTGAGGAGAGAGAGACAGAGACAGATGGATGAGAAGGACAGAGGGGCTACTAGGGGATAGGGAGAGATCGACTTCAGGGAGTGTGGAGGGGGCAGGAGAGAGAGATGGTCTTGGGGAAGGACAGAAGGGGACAGGAAAGGGAAAGATGGCAAAAGAGGTGAAACAGGGTCAGAGAGAGATGGTAGAGGGTGTGAAAGGGGGGAAGGGAGAGATGGAAATGGTAGGACCACTGCTGCTTTGGGGCACTGAGGGAGGAAAGGTTGGTACATCAGGACTGCTGCTGCTGCCTCGGGTAAGTAAAGACCCTGTCAGGAAGGCCAAAAGAGTACAAAGGAAATGGTGAAAGGTGAGGTGGTGGGACTGGGATCAGTGGGAGACAGGGTCCGGGCATGATAGAGGCGGGACATGGGTGGGGTCAAGGTCAGGGTATAGGTGGGGCTATTCTAGCACCCGTTACTGTAATGAATGTAACGGGCTAAAACACTAGTTATTAAAATAATATACAAGTAATAATAATAACAATAATTTATTTCTTATATACCGCTATACCGTGAAGTTCAAAGCGGTTTACAGTAAAGGTACATTTAGTCAGTACATGAGATACAAGGTGAGAGGTACATGCGGTCAGTGCTTGAGATGCAAGATGCAAGAAACATACAGTCAGTGCTTAAGATAAAAGGTGAAGAGCAAACAGGCCGTGCTTGAGATGCAAGGTGAAGAACATACAGTTTGTGCTTGAGATGCGAGGTGAAAGAACATTCGATCTGGAAATTCAATTACGGTTGAAGGCAATTATAAGTTAGTCAAAAATCTTGAGTTGGGACGGTCGCGAGATTAAGATGAGGGCCGCTAGAGAGGATGAGGTGGGTTGGGAATTTAGAATTTGTCAATCAAGTCTTCAGGGATTTTCTAAAGTTAGCGTATAGTGGCCTCAAGTATAGGTTTTCCAAGGCATGTGTTCAGTTTAGCTGCCTGGAATGATAGCGTTCTATCTAGAAACTTTTTGTATTGGCAAGATTTCAGGGAGGGGCAGTTAAATAGGTTTGTTCTGCGGGTGCTCTTGTAAGAGCCGTTAAGAGAGAACTGGGAGACAAGACAAGCTGGAAGCATCCCAAAGAGAGCTTTGTAGCAGATGCAGGCGAACTTGAAAAGGACTCTGTATTCTACAGGTAGCCAGTGGAGTTTCTGATAGTAAGGGGTAATGTGTTCCCATTTTTTTAAAACCATAGATTAGACGGACCGCGGTGTTCTGGATTAATCTCAGCTTGTTAAGGTTCTTTTTATAAGCTCCTAGGAATATGATATTACAGTAGTCCAGAGTGCTTAGGATGGATGATTGTACTAATAAATGGAAGGACATTTCGTCGGAGTTTCCATAGGACCGATATACTTTTTTTGAACAATAGGTTTGTGTGGTTTTCCAGGGTCAGGTGCTTGTCAAGGGTTACCCCTAGTAATTTTATGGTTTGGTCAATTTTGTATTCTCAACTGTTCCAGTGAATTGTATTTTCTTTTATCTTTTCATTGGGGGATACCAGGAAGATTTTGGTTTTATCTATGTTGAGTTTCAGTTTGAAGGCCATCATCCAGAGCTCTATTTGATTTAGGATGTTGGATAAGGAGTTAATAAAAGGTGACGATAGGGAGGTTAGAGGAATCACTACAGTAATGTCATCTGCGTAAATGTAGAAGTTGAGCCCTAGGCTTTGTAACAAATTTCCTAATAACAACTTGTATAGGCAATTTGAAAGAAAACAATATATATCACAGAACATCAACATATTTCTCCTTAGACCTCAAATAAATTGGAAGAGTAGACCTCAAATAAATAAGGAAAAAGTTAAGTTTCCAGTACAATGTGGGGTTACAACCCCCCAACGCCAGCACGATCACTTTAAGTAAAGGGGGGGGGGGTTCCCCACCAACACCGCCCGAAGGAGCCCTTTAAAAGAAGGTTTTCCTGCGGTGTGCTGAAGTCTTGTGCTGATTTGTCGGCGCTCGTTTGTCGGCATGCGTTTGTCTCGTGCGCTTAAGACTATGAACTGGCACAGGCAGGGACTCGACCTCGCAGGAGACTGCTGATTGCCCAGGCTGGACTGCAGGAAACAGTCAAGGCAGGAATATATTTGTTCAGTAATTGAACAAATTTCTGCTCTAACATGGTCTGGAGAGAAGCCTGCAATTGTGGATCCGAGTCTGAAACTGGACCACTTGCTGAGGCTGTAGGCAACGAGGTGGCAGAAGAAGTATGCTTCGACTAGGACTGATGCTTGGATAACTTGAGCACCACCGCACTTGGATAACTTGAGCACCTTCTGCTTAAGTATCTGACCTGAGGGAAGCTCAGGAGAAGATAAGGCAGGTGTACTCGAGGTCAACGACGATCCAAACGAGGAAGGGCTGATGAGGCTCGAGGTCGGAGTAGTGGAAACAGCAGGAACTCCAGCTGAAGCCTGAACCGAGTCAGAGACCGAGGCCGAGAGTATAGCTGAAGAGTCCATCTTGAACAGCTTTTCCATTTGAACCCAACGACGTTTAAGGGCTCGAGGTTGAAGAGTAGCACAGCACGTGCAGGACTTTGGACTATGGTCTGGCCCGAGACAGTGAAGACACCAGCGGTGTGGGTCTCTGATGGAAATCGCACGGTGGCACTGGCTACACTTCTTGAAGCCCGTGACTGGCCGGGACATAGGAGGGAAGATAACCGCTGCGAAGTTGAAGCTCATAGGCTGTGGGCGAGCGATCTGTCCCGCCAACGACGAAGAAAAAATAAAAGTCTCTCTTTTTTAAAAAAAATAGAAAAATAAGGAAAGTAACACAGCAATTCGTGAAATAACTAACACCAACTGTGGTGAAGAGAAGGCACAAAGCAACAAAGTTTATCGAAGAGCATCAAAGACAGACTTCTCGGCTCCGCAGAAAACTGAGGAGACTCACCCTGTGCTGGGTGGGAAGGAATTCACACATGCGTGGTGCGGCAAACTCGAAACTTCTGAGTTTCTACAAGCAAGTCTGCTTGCGAGGCTGTCCGCATCTGGGCTCCGTGGATGACGTCACCCATATATGAGAATAGGCTGCCTGCTTGTCCTGGGATAAAAAATTTTATTGTTTGCAGACGACATACTTTGACTCTACACAATCCTGAATCTACTTTAAGATTAACATGAACAAGTCTGAGATTTTGAATATCAATTTGTCCCAGGGACAGGTAGATGTTCTCAGTAGGCAATTTCCTTACCAGTGGGAAAAATCTGCCATTAGATATTTGGGGGTTAATCTGACTGCGGATCCTGCAGAGCTCTATGTGGCTAATTATCCTGCAATGCTTAAACAAGTTTTTGCAGAATTGGATAGATGGGAGGGCTTAAATACAAGTTGGTTAGGCTGGATTACAGTGGTTAAAATGATGCTTTTACCTAAATTGTTATACATTTTTACAGGCTTTCTTCATTAGTCCCTGATTGTCTGTTGGCGCCTCAGGCCCCTCCCAAGGGAGGAGCCCGAGGCACCTGAGCCAATCAGGGCCTTAGGCCCCGCCCTGTGCATTACATGATGCACCGGGGCGGGACCTAAGGTCTCAGACTCGTTGCAGGAGGCAATGGAGCAGGAGAGATTGAGCACCCCTTCTGCTTCGTTAAAGGTACAGGGAGAGTAGGGAGGGGGGGTAGGGAGGGGACCGGGAATAGAGAGGTGACATCCGGGGGGATTGGAAACAGCATGCCCCAACTTGTTAGGATCAAATGAGAGAAAGAGTTGGGGAGATGTTCTATGGGGCTTTGTCTGTCAATGTAATAGGCCAAAGCACGCTTACAGTCCAGAGTGTGCAGCGCTGTTTCTCCAGTATGAGAATAAGGCTTACAGGAAAAAACTGGAAGGACAATCGACTGATTGAGATGAAACTCTGCGACCACTTTCGGTAGAAACTTTGGATGCGTGCATAGAACCACTTTATCATGGTGAAAAACTGTGAAGGGTGGATCTGCCACCAACGCTTGCAACTCACTGACCCTCCTGGCTGAAGTGAACGAAATAAGAAAAACAACTTTCCAGGTAAGAAATTTAAGATGAGCTGTAGCCACTGGTTCAAATGGTGGCTTCATCAACTTGGAAAGAACTACATTAAGGCCCCAGGTTTGAGAGGTGGTTTCACATTGAAAAGTCCTTTCATGAATCTGGAGACCAAAGGATAAGCAGTAAGAGGTTTTCCCTCAACTGGTATGTGAAAAGCTGTAATAGCACTGAGATGGACTCTGATATATGTAGATTTGAGTCTAGTCAGATAGATGAAGAAAATAATCCACTGATAATGAAGTTGGATCATGATGATGAAGACACCAGGAAGAAAACCAAGTACACTTTTGTTGATAATATTGCTGAGTGACTGGTTTCCTGGAGGCGTCGATAATAGTGTGGACAGGCTGAGAAAGATGTAATTCAGCTGAGTTCAGCCTGAGAGATAACCAAGCTGTCAGGTGTAACGACTGCAGGTTGGGATGAAGAAAGACTCCTTGATTCTGTGTAAGCAGAGGAGGACACACCTCCTCATCAGCTTCCTCATCAGCTGGTACATGCCGATATTTATTCTATTTGTGGCACATACTGCAAAGGCCAAAGGAGCACGCTTAGAGCAGGTATTGCTCCTTAATGCGCAACTTTACGTGCTATCTAGGTTACTCCCCTTCTTTCTTCCCATTGTTAACCCTAATTAGCAGTTTATTTAAATCCCTTTCCTTAAAAACCTCAGTTAAATTTTACTCTTGCTCTTTTATCATTTTGTTCTTTCTGCTTACCTGTCACAACTGTTACACTATAGAATTTAGTTCTACTCAGATTCTAGTCCTATGGGGCCGTAGACCCATAGCCAAAGCTAACCCAGTTACTTCTAACCCTTCTAACTTGACTAAGATTACTTTTATCCTTCCCGCTATGACTATTCCTTTCTCAGTTCTTCTACCCAATTCATTAAGTTTAGGCCTCATCAATGCTAGATCACGCGCTAAACACCATTTTATTAAGGACCTCATAACTATCTATTCCTTGGATCTTTGTATTGTGGAAACTTGGCTAAATGAAGGAGATGAGGCTTATTATTTTCAAATCTTCCATTTCTGTGGTCATTGATACTTCTCCTGCTAAATGTTTCGAGTTTATACAAATTAAAATTAACACTAATCCAACTATAGACCTATTACTACTATATATACCCCCCTCCAATTAGTCAGACCACAGTCACTCAGACCTTATCCCTTATTTCAGAATTTTCCACAGTCTCACAATTTCCACTTGTACTAGGAGACTTTAACATCCATTTCGACGATACAAGCAATCCTTTAACTTCAGATTTTCTAACTCATGTTCATGATCTTAACTTTGCTGCCTGCTCCGCCCCTTCCAGACCAGCTGGGAGCATTAAAAAAACTAGCGAGGAGAACGGAACCTCACTGCGACCAATGATCTCCTGCCTACCAGACCGGCTCTGCACGATCCTCGTTCCTGCCTCCTGCCTTGATCGATACCGCCGGGTGTGTGAGCCTGTTCCGCCCCTTCCAGACCAGCTGGAAGCATTTAAAAACCAGCAGAGGGAATGGCGGCACTGCTGTTTGGCACGCCGGCTAAGCGACTGAGCGGAACGACAAAGCGACAGAGCAAAGAAGTTGAAAGTGAGATCGCTGATAAGTTTAACTACATCCATTTAAAAGCACAATTAACTGCTGACTAAACTGAAGTATCACTAATGGGTGGAATGTAAATTTTTTACTGAAATATGCAAATTTTTATACTGAAATATTTCACCCAATGCTCTTAGCCAATATGGCAATTTTTAACAAATATGAAGGCATTAAATATTTAGGAATTTGGATTCAAAATACAATAGAAGAAACAATGAAGGTAAATGAAAAGTTTTTATTGAAAAAGGTCACTGAGATGTGTGAACAATGGAACCCAATGCATCTATCTTGGTGGGGGAGAGTTCAGACTGTTAAAATGATGATTTTGCCTGTAGTTTGCTATCAAATGAGTATGTTATCTATATATTTTCAGGGGTCATTTTATAAGAAATTAAATAGTATTCTAACAAAATTTATTTGGCTTGGAAAATCTGCAAGAATTGCTATGGTAACTTTACTAAAGCCCATTGCGGAGGGTGGGGTAAATTTTCCAAACTTTTATAAGTACCATCAAGCCTATATGCAACAAGGTATATACTGGATACTCCCTGAGCTCATGAAAGAATTTCCAGACTGGTTGACGTTAGAATGGCTACTCATGATTCCATTGAGACTAAGTCATGTCATCGGTATCAAAATGCCTAGATTATATAAGGATATTAATTGAAAAACAATAAGATATGTTAATGATTTAACACCTATTTCCTTACTCAAATCAACATATCAGACCATATGGCTAAACTCCAAGATTAAAATTGGCGGATATAAGGTCATCTGGAAATATTGGATGAAGGCAGGTAGATGATGTTATTTCTAACTAGTCTTTAAGCCCTTTACATTAATGGGTGCTAGAATATGTGTGTGTGTCTGTATTTATTTATTTCTCTCTCTCTCCTTAGCCTATTTCTATATTTCTTTCTTTCTGTCTTTACTTTTCCTCGGCTGTCCACCACCACCCCTTGTCTGCTCCCCCTGTCCATTCTCCCTTCCTTTTTCTTCCCCTGTGTCCACCACCACCCCTTCACTGCTTCCCTTATCCAGCAGCAGCCCTTCTCACTTTGTTTTAACTCCCCCCTGTCCATCAGCACCTCTTTTCTACTCCCCCTGTCCAGCAGTAGGCCTCCCTTCCTTTTTTTGCCCCTTCCCTCCGTCCAACAGCACCTCTTCCCCTGTCCAGCAGTACCTCTTTTCTGTTCCCCCTTTCCAGCAATAGGTCTCCCTTCCTTTTTTTGCACCCCCCCCGGTCCATCAGCACCTCTTCCCCTGTCCAGTAGTACCTCTTTTCTACTCTCCCTGTGCAGCAGTAGGCCTACCTTCCTTTTTTTGCCCCCCCCCCGTCCAAAAGCACCTCTTCCCCTGTCCAGCAGTACCTCTTTTCTGTTCCCCCTGTCCAGCAGTAGGCCCCCCTGTTCAGCAGCACCTCTTTTCTACTTCCCCTGTCCAGCAGTAGGCCTCCCTTCCTTTTTTTGCTCCCCCGTCCATCAGCACCTCTTCCCCTGTCCAGCAGTACCTCTTTTCTGTTCCCCATGTCCAGCAGTAGGCCCCCCTTCCTTTTTCTGCCCCCCTGTCCAGCAACACCTCTTTTCTACTCCCCCTGTCCATCAGGCAGTAGGCCTCCCTTCCTTGTTTTGCCCCCCCCCCCGGTCAATCAGCACCTCTTCCCCTGTCTAGCAGTACCTCTTTTCTATTCCCCCTGTCCAGCAGTAGGCCCCCCTGTCCAGCAGCACCTCTTTTCTACTCCCCCTGTCCAGCAGTAGGCCTCCCTTCCTTTTTGTGCCCATCCCCCCGTCCATCAGCACCTCTTCCCCTGTCCAGCAGCAACCCTTACCTCCACCGACATCCGCCTGAAGCCGCGGCCTGCAGGCACCGACAGTCTCTGCGGCCTGCTCCGACTCCCTCCTCGCTTGCCGTCCCCCCCCCAACCCGGGGAAGCTTGATGCGTTTCAGCAGCCTCCTGTCTGCGAGCCACCCGCCCGTGGTCCCTGGCCCGTTCGAGAGAGGAGCCGTGGTTGGCGGGTGAGCAGGCAAGAGGGAAGATCCTGGCAGGTGTGCCTGTGCCCCCCCCCCTCCAAATCAGCGGCAGCAGTGAGGAACTCTGGCGGTGAGTGAGAGCTAGGGGGGAGTTGCTCCGTGTTCTGGCCTGCCTCCGTGTTCGAAAATCGAATTTGGCACAGAGGCACACCTCACAGCGCCAGGAATCATGGAGTTTCAAGAGCGCATGCGCGCTCTAGAGTTTTATTATTTAAGATGGTAAGTTGCTTGACTTTTCACAATTGAAACGGAAATATGATCTTAATAAATCACAAAATTATAAATGGTTGCAATTGAAGCAAGCCATTCAGGCAGGGTTCCCTGAATGGAAAATCTTAGTGATAAGTACAGCTTGCCTTTCATATGTTTTCAGGTGGACTTCTTGGGACACCAGGCTGCCCAGTGGTACAAATCAATATCTAAAATAAAAAACCAAAGAATGGTCTTCGAGATATTTGGAGCATTGAGATTAAGCATCAAATTACTTTGTCTCAATGGCCACAAATTTGGTCTTGGAAGATGAGGTGTACATTGTCAGCATCTATGAGACAAACTTGGTATTTTCTGCTGCATAGAGAATTCTGGACCCTGGTGCGTTTACAAAAATTAGATTGCTCTAAGTATAATAGATGTTGGCACTGTCATCTTGAAGCTGGTAGAATGGATCATTTATTTTTTTGTCCTCTAATACACAGTTCTTCAACCGCTGGTCCGCAGAAAATTCCTGCCGGTCCGCACAGGACCAGCGAGATCAACATCTTTAATTTCCTGCTGGTCCGCGCAGGACCGGCAAGATCGAGGAGCTGTAGTTCGCGTTGGCCCAGAGAGATAACGGGGAGCCTACGACAGCCGTGCTTTCTCCCCTCCCAGCGGCTCTCCTTACTTACAAGCGTAGCGATTCAGGAAGGAAGCCTTGGAGATTTTGCTGAGTCGGCCGCCTCTGATGATGCAACTTCCACTTTCCTCAGAGGCGGTGCAACCCAACAAAGGACCCAAGGCTGCCTTACTGAATCGCAGCGCTGGCAAGTAAGGAGAGTTGCTGGGAGGGGAGAAAGCTGCTGGGCATGGTAAAAAAAAAAAGGTCCTCTACTGGACCTGAAGGAGAGATGCTGCTGGGAAGGGAGGAGGGAAAGGAGTCTGGGAAGCTGCTGGGCAACGGGAAAAAAGGGACAGCTGCTACTGGACCTGGAGAGGGAGAAGGAGAGATGCTGCTGGAAGGGGAGGAGGGAAAGGAGTCTGGGAAGCTGCTGGGCAAGGAGAAAAAGGGACAGCTGCTACTGGACCTGGATTGGGATAAGGAGAAATGCTGCTGGGAGGGGAGGAGGGAAAGGAGTCTGGGAAGCTGCTGGGCAAGGAGAAAAGGGGACAGCTGCTACTGGACCTGGAGAGGGATAAGGAGAGTTGCTGCTGGGAGGGAAGGAGGGAAAGGGAAGAGAGTTACTGCTGGACAGGGGAAGGAGGGAAGGGAGAAGAAAAAAGGAAGGAAACAGCTGGCAGGGAGATTAGAGGAGGGGAAGGGGAGAGACAGGAATGAGATGGGAAGGGGGATCAGCAGAGAAATTGAGAGAGACAAAGATGCTAGATCTGGTGTAAGAGAGATAAAAATGAAGAGAGCAGTGAATCTGGAATGAATCATGTAAAAAGGAAAGAGGGGGCATAGGCTGGATGGAAAGAGGAGAGAGGCATAGAAAGAAGACAAATATCATATGGAAGGGGGAGGTCAGACAGTAGATGGAAGGGGCAGACGCTGGATTGAAGAGAGTGAAAAGAAGATGAAAGCAGAAACCAGAGACAACAAAAAGGTAGAAACAAATAATTTTATTTCTATTTTGTGATTAGAATATATCAGATTTGAAATATATATCCTGCTAGAGCTGGTGTTAGACATAACTGGGGACTGCAAAGTCCAGGCAGTGGCTTAGGTTTCTCTCTGACCAGGGGGCAGTTGCCCTAGTTGCACTCCCCTAACCCTATTCCTGCTATGTGTGACTGCGGTATTCTGTTAGCATGATATTTCTGTGTAGCATTCTGTAATAATTTGGCTTATTCAGTTTTCTTGATAGTAGAGGGGATATATGTGAAGAGGAAGGGAGACAGGGGTTTTGTTGATCCTTGCTCTGTATTATTTGTATTTATAAAATGACAATTGTACAGAATATTGTTTCTTTTTATACTTTAATAAAATACATTCAGTATAAAATCATAACTGAGGCTTGTGCGGATGGGATCAGATGGCTTGTGAGGACCGAGCTCGTGTTAAATTTCAGTCCTAGTAGTTTGCCGGTCCACAAAATAATTTTTTTTTCCGCCGGTCCATAGGTGTAAAAAGGTTGAAGAACACTGCTCTAATACATAATTTTGGGAAATCTATTTGGAGTCAAATTAATAATTTACTTGAAAATCCAGTAGCGCTTTCATATGACACGATATTATTTGGTACATCAATGAGGAAAAAGAGTCAAATATCCTCTAAAAACAATAAATTATTACTTATCATTCAACAAATTACTAAAAACTGGAAAAATTATGATAGATTAAGTTATAATTTCTGGTGGAATTCATTGTGCCATATTTTTAAAATGGAAAAAGTATTAGCTATTCAACAGGGACGGTATAAAAAATTTATTGAAGTTTGGGAGCCATTAACAAATTATTGTAAAGATTGATTATAGCTAATATATTTATAGCTTCCCCTTTTATTAATTGAAGTATAGGGTGGGGGTGGAAGGATTCAATTTCAAATTATCTGAAACTATACTGATATATGGGAGGGAGGGAAAAATTATATTATGATTTAATAAATGTATGATTAAAAAGTGATATTAAAGTGGATATGATTGTATTATAACTTGCTTGTTGAAAGTTTAAAAATGAATAAAGAATTAAAAAAAAAAAAAATTCTAAACAAATACCTACTGATTTTGGGGTACTTTATTTAATCTGTTACAGAAGCTGGTGTAATGCTGAAACGAACCCCAAACCAATCCCTATTCTTCTTTCTTGGCATAAGCCAATTAAGACAACTAAACCAATTGTTCACACCAATTCCTATATGAATGTTCAGAACTAGGCCCATTACAAATTCCTGTGATAAATACTGCTCGAAACTCATACAAACCATATAGAAATAAGACCAAGGATAGAAATTTTAAAAAACTAGAATGCATTAGAACTGCCACCCTGGGGGGGTCACGTGAAGACGCGCTGCTGAGCGGTGCCTCTTTGCCTGAGCTCCGACTTCTCCCTGCTTTTTTTATGCCATAAAAGCAGCATGCAACGTTTTTTTTTCGCCCTAATTCGGCTGAGCGCTGTATCTGGGTATCGATAAGAGTGCCCAAATTCGCTAGCCTAGAGCGCTCCAGGGTTGTTACGCCAGCCAAGGCCCCGCGACCACAAAAGCTTCGCCAAACCATGCTCTCCCCAAAGATAGCATTGGAAGCGACCCCTGCGAAAATGACCGTCGCCCTGCAAGAGGAAACACTGCGGGAACTTATTAAACACATATCTGCCCTGATCGACGATAAACTTGCGAAATATATCAGCGACCGGGAGTTTTCCTCTTTTTCCTTTTCCTGGAGGCTCAGCTGGGAGGCCTCCTGGGACATCTATACACTGCTTACCTTTTTGTTTCATCTCTGCAGCTCTCATAGCTACGGCTGACATGATTTATATCACTCTTAATGTAGATGGTCTTCATTCTCTCATCAAACGTAAGAAGGTGTTGTCTTTTCTGAAGAGAGAGAAGGTATTGGTAGCTTTCTTACAGGAGACGCACCTCACCTCTAGTGAACACTCCAAATTGGTGAGGGATTGGGTGGGGGAGACTGCCTACTCTTCCTATAATTCTAGGCAGAGGGGTGTCGCTATCCTTATCAACAAGGCAGTGGTAGTGGACCAACACAAGACTATTGTGAACCCTCAGGGCCATTTCGTCCTCTGGGCTGGCACCCTTCAGGATAGACCTATGGTCTTGTGCAATAGATATGGCCCAAATGTATACTCTCACTCGTTCTTTTCTGCTGTGCTGGCCTTGCCCAATTATGAACCCATTCTGGCAGGGGATTTTAACATCACTAGTGACCCTACGACAGACTGTAAACCTCCCAGGGTGGTGTGGGGAGACAATGAACGGATTGGAGTGAACTTCCTGATGAGCGAGCTGGGTCTGATTGATGTAGGGAGGGCTCATCATCCAGGGGAAGCAGATTTTATATTCTATTCCGGGGTGCACCTTACTCATTCTAGATTGGATTACATTTTGCTGCCGTCACAGTCCATTGGTCGGGTGGTGCGTACACATATCCTTGATGTTCCCTTTAGCAACCAAGCCGCCGTATCCCTCACTATGCACTGGCAGGGGCCCGTCCATGATCGCATCTGGCGTCTTAATCCCACACTCTACTTGGATAAAACTTTTCATGAATATCTCATGGCGGAATGAGATTTTTATTACCAAACCAACGCAGGAGGGGAGGTCTCGGATACCATTTCTTGGGAAGCTGCTATACGGTAAAGTAGCGCCGACAACGTGACACGGCATTGGTGTCTCTCACTCGGCAATTGCGGTTATGTAGGACCGCCCTACATGCCCAGTCTTCAGCGGTTAATCGCGCAGAATACTTGAGCCTGCGTAAACAAATAGACGCTATTTTCACCGAGCGTGCTATGTCTCATATTGATGTTTACAAGTTTCGGTTGTATCAGTGGGGTAATAAGGTGGGTAAATTATTGGCTAATTTGGTGCGGCCGTTTCGGAAGGCCACTCGCATTTCTCATATCTGGGCGAGTAATCATGATGTTCACACGGAGGAGACAGAGATACAGGACCAATTTGTTCGCTTCTACCAGGACCTTTATGGGCCAGGCCCTTATGATCTGGCAGCCAGTGAATCTTTCTTTCAAGATCTTACCTTACCTCAGGTGTCAGAACAACAGTTACGTACATTAAATGTACCCATCTTGTGTGCCGAGATACACATTGCAGTGGGGAAGTTGAAGTTGGCGAAGGCCCCCGGACTGGACGGGATAGGGCCTGAGTTTTATAAAATTCTGAATCCTCGGATAGGACCAGCACTGGCGGTCCTGTACGCAGACATGCCGCGTTTTCCCTGCACAGAGTCACACTCATGTGGTGGTCCTACCAAAGCCAGGGAAGGACCCATAGTTAGTGGGATCCTACCGTCCTATCTCTTTACTGAGCCAAGATATGAAACTTCTTACAGCAATTCTGGCGAGTAGGCTAGCCCAGGTGATTCCCTCTCTGATCCATGCTGACCAGGTCGGCTTCGTACCGGGACGTTTTGCATCCTCCAATATCCTACGGGCGTTGGTGGCCCTTGGGGAGGGGAGGGTCCAAGTAGGTGATGATCTTCTGGCTAGCACGGATGCGAAAAAGGCCTTTGATAAGGTGACTTGGCCTTATCTTTTTTTGGGTGGTCCAATAATTTGGTATCTCAGGGCCCTTCCAGCAGTGGATAACTCATCTTTATACATCTCCCATGGCCCAACTACTTATTAATAAGCATTGAACGGCCTCTTTTCACTATATAGGGGCACGCAACAGGGTTGCCCCTTATCCCCACTTTTATTCATTTTATCTTTGGAGCCTCTAGCTCAAAAAATTCGGACCTGCCCTGACATTTCGAGCATTCGGGTGGGTAATGAGACCTGCAAAATTACTCTCTTTGCGGATAATATGTTGCTGTTTTTGAGTAGGGCTCGGGAATCGATCCCCCGCTTGACTACCCTTATTGGGACGTTCAGTGCATTCTCGGGACTATGTATCAACTTCAGCAAATCGGAGGCCTAACCTGTCTCCTCTCCATGTGCCTCGGAATCTGACCCAGCTTTCCCATTCCGTTGGGCTAGTGGGGAACTCAAATATTTGGGTATTTTCCTTAGTGCGGATTGGCCTACGGTTTACCGTCGTAACATCTCTGACCGGCTGAAAACTTTACAGGACTACTGTGCTCGCTGGGTAGATTTGCCTCTCTCTTTGTCTAGTAGAATAATCCTTGTGAAGATGGTTTTGCTCCCTAAGCTCCTCTATCCTCTTCAGATGATCCCTCTTTGGTTTAAATCTGTGGATGAACGCTCTGGTGACAGGTCAAATGCGCGCAAGACAATAGCGTGCCGACAAAAATGCGAAGACAAAAGACAATAGCGCGAGAGACAATTGAGTGCAATTATAACTCAGCGCAAGACAATTGAGCGCAACAATAACTCAGCGCAATGACAATTCAGCGCGCCTCAAGATGGCGCCTGGCAAACGAAGGGCATGCGCACGTTCAGCACGTTAACACGTCATCAGTTATCAGTATTGTTCCCTTGCCTCTTTGCGTTTTGAATATGTCATGTGAATGCATTTTCGTTACTATGGTTACGTTTCCTCTTTATATATGTGCTCCGAACAGGCTGCCTTCCTTTCGCTGCCTGACCGTGTCCGTTATAGGTAAAGATCTGGTTTTGCTAGTACTTCATCTATAACGAATATTTGTCTTGCGCGGATTTTTCTCGCCTCTGGTGAGAGTGAATGTACTTCCACATTTCAGATTTCTTCATTTATAGGTATGTTTATAGTTTCAGTATGTTTATATTTTCGGTTCACGCGCACACGGACCGTATATTTTTATGTCGCTCCTTTTGCAAGCTATATAATATGCATGCTACACAACGATAACTCGGCACAAGACAATACGAGGGTATAATAATAAAACTTTGAGCGCAATTGACTATGAACCGTTTATAGTTTCGGTATGTTTATATTTTCGGTTCACGCGCATGCGGATCGTATATTTTTATGTCGCTCCTTTTGCAAGCTATATAAGATGTGCGCTACACGATAACTCAGCGCAAGACAATACGAGGGTATAATAATAAAACTTTGAGCGCAATTGACTATGAACCGTTTCTATTTTTGGTATGTTTATATTTTCGGTTCATGCGCACGCAGATCGTATATTTTAATGTCACTCCCTTTGCAAGCTATACAATCTCAAGAAAACCGATGGTATAATAATAAAACTCAGAGTGAACTTGTTCAAATTAAAGTTTTGTTGGTTATTATGGAATGCTTAGCGCGCATGTGCGCATCAAAGTTTTGTCATTCTTGCACCCCTCTTGCGCTCAGTTGTCCCGCATAGTAAAAGCGCGAGAAGGGTGATTTATGATATTAAGATTATGTATCATGTGATGTCCGATATTAATTGTATGTATAATTGAATGCAGTTATAGAATTGAAAAGTAATAAAGATGTAAAGAAACATGTTTGCATGAGGTAAAATGCCAGCAAGACTAGTATCTGAATATTTTTAATTTGAGTGTGGCATTATCTTATGATACAATATTATTTGGTATGTCCATGAGAAAAAAGAGTCAAATATCAACACATAATAATAAACTTTTATTGATCATGACTGGAGTCGCTATTCAACATATAACTAATAATTGGAAAGATCATAGTAGAACATTAGCAATACAAAAGGGAAGTTATAATAATTTTAATAAAATTTGGGAGCCATTAACATCTTACTGTAATGAATAGACACTATTTTCTATTGAAATATACACCGTCTTATAGTTGGAAGGGGGGGTCTTTATTATACTATTATCATTCATATTGGGAAAAGTAATAGCGGGGAAGTGGGGTGGGAAGGGAGGTACTTATATCTATTTTGTGATAATTTAGACAGATTGACAAGTGATGTATTTCATTTTAATGTTTTGATTCTTGTACACTTGATGTGTCATTGAAAATGAATAAAGATTAAAAAAAATTTGAGTGTGCTTATGGTTTATAGTTTTATAAAGGCATTGGGTATCATTTTCTTTTGCAGGTATCGTACATAAGAGGATATTCACATCTACAGGTATATGCACAGCTTCATTTCTTTGTTTTGCTAAATCAGAACAATAGGATAGGATCAGTAGTCTGATGGTAGGGCTTATTGGTGTAAACTTTTTGCCTTGGGTGTGTAGTGAGGGTGATTGTCTACCATTGTAGTGGGTCCTTTTTTGGGCCTCTCTGCCTTCCTTCTGTCTGTGCTTAGGTATAATGACGTTCTTAATCCATGATGTTTGACAAGCCAGAATTCCACTATTAGAGGTATGATTTCAAAAGTAAGTACAGACATAGTGGGTCCTGTTTGTCATATCTATGTGCTAACTTTATAAATTCTAGTCTTGCAGTGATGTGCTGAGGGATATGAATTTGCTGAAACCTGTGTTGTCAAGCAGTTCAATCTTGGAGGTATTATATGCAAGGTAAGTACAGAGGTATAGAGATTTGTATTTCACATGTATGTAATAACTTCATATAATCTACTATTGAAGCTGACTACAAGGAAGAGACTACAAGCAAGAGACGACAGACATCTTCAGTCTTTTCCTGCCAGGGATCGCACCCTTGCAGGTATAATGTGTTGTGCCATAGTGCTGAACTCTACATATGTATGGCCTAACCTCACCTATTTTACCCTTGCAGGTTTTTTTGTGTGCTGGAGGTTGGTGGGGGCGAACATGAAGTTTACATGCATGTTATAACTCTTGCAGTACTGGTTCAGTGTCGAAGGTCGACTATAGTTCCTGAGGGTTTCATTGATGATCTTACAGGTATGATGTTCTTTTGAGTAGTGCATTCATGATATAGGGAATTGTATATCAATTGTAAGTCAAAATAGGATAATATTATAAATTGTATGGTTGCAGGAGTGAACTGCCATAGACATGGAAGTAATAACTTCACAGCGTGGGAATGAGCACTGGGTTCATGAGGGCTATCATTATCGTCGTGACTGAGTCATGGCAGACGGTTCCACGTCTTGGAGGTGTGTGCATCGTGACTGTGTAGGCAGAAGAAAAAGGCACGTCAATGGATCTTCTGAAGAGATAACGGCGCATGTGCATGCACCCAACAACGCAAAAATAGCTGCTGAAAGAATGATGGGAGAGATATGCGAAAGAGCTGTGGCCACAGTTGAAAAACCACGACAGATCATTCAGGGGACAACAGCGGGTTCAAGTTTAGAAGCAGCTACATTATTGCCTGCATACACCTCCATGCAGAGAACAATCAATCGAAAAAGAAATGCAGGCCATCTAGCAATGGGGAATCCCAGGTCAATAAGAGAGATACAAGTTCCTGAGCAGCTGCAAAGAAGCACGCGTGGTGAACAATTACTGTTGTGGGATTCTGGTGAAAATGATGAAAGACGCATTTTCATTTTCATAACACAAGCAAATCTTGAGGTGTTGGACATTGGTTCATGGATGGGACATTTAAAGTTGCCCCCCATTTGTTTCTACAAGTATTTACCATCCATGTATTTGTAGACAATCGTGCACTTCCCATGGTGTATTTGTTGTTGAACAGTAAAAGGGAGGAGGACTATGAACGTGTGTTAAGGAAACTAGTAGAAACCAAAAACAGGTTGGCACCATTGACTATTTTGATGGACTTCGAGATAGCAAGCCTGCAAGCTGCCCGCAGAGTGTTTCCAAATGCTGCAGTTTCTGGCTGCCTGTTCCACCTGGGTCAATCATTGTGGCGCAAAATTCAACATGAGGGATTGACCACCAACTATAGAGATGAGAAGAGAATAAGATCGTTCACCAAAATGCTGTTAGCATTAAGTTTTGTTCCTGTTGAAGACGTTGCTGAGAGTTTTGAGACGTTGGAGGAGAGTCGACCAGATGAACTGATCACGGTGTATGACTATTGGGAAGACAATTACATCGGTAGATTGCGGCCAAATGGGAGACGTGTCCCACCTTTTCCTATTCCTCTATGGAATATGTGCTCCCGTGTTGAAGATGGACTGCCTCGGACCAACAATTCAGTGGAAGGTTGGCACCATGCATTTCAATCTTCTGTTTCATGCCATCATCCAACCATTTTTAAACTCCTTGAGCATATACAGCGTGAGCAAGATCACACAGGCTCGATTCCAGGCTGGTATCTGGCCAAATCAAAAGCCGTCAAAACAGCAGTCAGGGAGGCTAAATTCCTCATGGAGGAGTCTCTAGCAAAGAACATCCAGAAGGGAGATAAATCCTTCTTCAGGTATATCAGTGATAGAAGAAAAAACTCAGGCGGGATTGTACGTCTTAGGAAACCAGACGGAGACTATGTGGAAAAGGATTCGGAAAAAGCCCAACTATTAAATGAATACTTCTGCTCAGTCTTCACCCGAGAAGCGCCAGGGCTCGGCCCTCAGCTACAGACAAGGGTTGGCTCAGTTGACCCGTTTAGTAACTTTGAGTTTATGCCCAGCAGTGTCTATGGTGAGCTGTCAAAGCTCAAGGTTAACAAAGCAATGGGGCCGGACAACCTGCACCCCAGGGTGCTTAGGGAGATGAGTGATGTCTTGGCGGAGCCACTGTCCGCGCTCTTCAACCTCTCCCTTAGTACAAGCAGCGTCCCGTTGGACTGGAGGACGGCTAACGTCATTCCACTCCACAAGAAAGGCTCAAAGATGGAGACAGCACACTACAGACCAGTGAGTCTAACATCGATAGTGAGCAAATTAATGGAAACTCTAATCAAACACCAATTAGATAAGATCCTGGATGAAGAGAATCTACGAGATCCCCGACAACATGGATTTACTAAGGGGAGATCCTGCCAATCCAACCTGATCAGCTTCTTTGACTGGGTAACGGGGAAGCTGGATATTGGGGAGTCCCTGGACATCGTGTACCTGGACTTTAGCAAAGCATTCGATAGCGTACCACACCGCAGGTTACTGAGCAAGATGAGTTCTATAGGATTAGGTAACACATTGACGAAATGGGTTGGGAGCTGGCTTGGAGGTAGGCTCCAAAGGGTGGTGGTGAACGGCACCCCCTCCGAAATGACAGAGGTGATTAGTGGAGTACCACAGGGCCCAGGGTCTTGGGCCCAATCCTATTCAACATCTTTATAAGAGACTTGGCAGAAGGGCTTCGAGGTAAAATAACATTATTCGCCGATGACGCCAAACTGAGTAATGTAGTGGGCAAATGCACAACAGACGAAGATTCAGTGCCCGACAACATGATGCACGACCTACTCCTACTGGAGCGATGGTCTAGGACATGGCAACTCAACTTCAATGCCAAAAAATGCAAAGTTATGCACCTGGGCAGCCAGAATCCATGCAAGTCTTATACCCTTAATGGCGAGATCCTAGCAAAAACGGTAGCAGAACGAGACTTGGGGGTAATCGTCAGTGAGGACATGAAGTCTGCCAATCAAGTGGAGCAGGCTTCGTCCAAGGCAAGACAAATCATGGGCTGCATACGAAGGGGTTTCATCAGTCGTAAGGCGGAAGTCATTATGCCATTGTATAGATCCATGGTGAGGCCCCACCTGGAATACTATGTGCAATTCTGGAGGCCGCATTATCGCAAGGATGTGCTGAGACTGGAGTCGGTGCAAAGAATGGCCACCCGGATGGTCTCGGGACTCAAGGATCTACCATACGAAAAACGGCTTGACAAATTACAGCTATACTCGCTCGAGGAGCGCAGAGAGAGGGGGGACATGATCGAGACGTTCAAGTATCTTACGGGCCGCATCGAGGCGGAGGAAGATATCTTCTTTTTCAAGGGTCCCACGACAACAAGAGGGCATCCGTTGAAAATCAGGGGCGGGAAACTACGAGGTGACACCAGGAAATTCTTTTTCACTGAAAGAGTGGTTGATCGCTGGAATAGTCTTCCACTACAGGTGATTGAGGCCAGCAGCGTGCCTGATTTTAAGGCCAAATGGGATCGGCACATGGGATCTCTTCACAGGGCAAAGGTAGGGGAGGGACATTAAGGTGGGCAGACTAGATGGGCCGTGGGCCCTTATCTGCCGTCTATTTCTATGTTTCTATGTAACTGCGCAGCACCCAGCAGTAAGAGCACGTATGTGAGAGTGACTCAAAGACTAACAACGCTGCTACCAACATACGGACAAAGACCTCTTTTTCAATATCTAAGTGGTATAGCACATAATCTGGAACTTTGATATTGAAATTCAGGTTTTCCTGTTGCTATACTACAATTGTGTTCACTCAGTGACATGAACTGTGCTTTGACATGTCCATATGGTCTTCCCAACCACACATGCTATAGGAAAAGATGAGACACTTGAAAATGTCTATGTCCCCCTTTTATTTGGTGGCCCAGAAAGCCAGAGGCCTGCTAACTGTTGTGCTAAGGATCCCTCCCCCAGGAGTTACCCTGAAGCCCTCCCCTGGCCCCTGCCCATCCTACAATCAACTGCTCTGACATGTGCCAAGCGTAAAGGTTTTTTATGCCGACCAAGGTAACCCACTCAAGCATACTGCACTCGCTTTGACCTTTTCAAGGTGTTGTGGGTGGTGTTCAAAGGCTTTTTCCTTCACGTTGGTCATTTCCTGTGCCAGCTTTTTTCACTCAGACTCACTGTTGGCTAGCTCCTGTGCCAACACCTTCACTCAGACTCTCTGTTGGTTAGCTCCTCTGCCAACACCTTCTCTCAGACTCACTGTTGGTTAGCTCCTCTGCCAACACCTTCTCTCACACCCAGTGCTGCTGGTTAGCTCCTGTGCCAGCTTTTCCACTCAGACTCTCTGTTGGATAGCTCCTGTGCCAACACCTTCTCTCACACAATCTGTTGGTTAGCTCCTGTGCCAAAATCTTCACTCACACAATCTGTTGGTTAGCTCTTGTGCCAACACCTTCACTCAGACTCTCTGTTGGTTAGCTCCTGTGCCAACACCTTCTCTCACACCCAGTGCTGGTTAGCTCCTGTGCCAGCTTTTCCACTCAGACTCTCTGTTGGTTAGCTCCTGTGCCAACACCTTCTCTCACACCCAGTGCTGTTGGTTAGCTCCTGTGCCAGATTTTCCACTCAGACTCTTTGTTGGTTAGCTCCTGTGCCAACACCTTCTCTCACACTCTCTGTTGGTTAGCTCCTGTGCCAACAACTTCTCTCACACCCAGTGCTGGTTAGCTCCTGTGCCAGCTTTTCCACTCAGACTCTCTGTTGGTTAGCTCCTGTGCCAACACCTTCTCTCACACCCAGTGCTGTTGGTTAGCTCCTGTGCCAGATTTTCCACTCAGACTCTTTGTTGGTTAGCTCCTGTGCCAACACCTTCTCTCACACTCTCTGTTGGTTAGCTCCTGTGCCAACAACTTCTCTCACACCCAGTGCTGGTTAGCTCCTGTGCCAGCTTTTCCACTCAGACTCTCTGTTGGTTAGCTCCTGTGCCAACACCTTCTCTCACACACAGTGCTGTTGGTTAGCTCCTGTGCCAGATTTTCCACTCAGACTCTTTGTTGGTTAGCTCCTGTGCCAACACCTTCTCTCACACTCTCTGTTGGTTAGCTCCTGTGCCAACAACTTCTCTCACACCCAGTGCTGCTGGTTAGCTCCTGTGCCAGCTTTTCCACTCAGACTCTCTGTTGGTTAGCTCCTGTGCCAACACCTTCACTCAGACTCTCTGTTGGTTAGCTCCTGTGCCAACACCTTCACTCAGACTCTCTGTTGCTTAGCTCCTGTGCCAACACCTTCACTCAGACTCTCTGTTGCTTAGCTCTTGTGCCAACACCTTCTCTCATACCCAGTGCTGCTGGTTAGCTTCTGTGCCAGCTTTTCCATTCAGACTCTCTGTTGAAGAACCAAGAATGGGTTAACAAAGGTGCAAACGTGATGGTGGCAGTCAGGTGTTGGCCTTTGAAGAACCTAGAATGGGTTAACAAAGGTGCAAACCTGATGGTGGCAGTCATGTGTTGGCCTTTGAAGAACCAAGAATGGGTTAACAAAGGTGCAAACGTGATGGTGGCAGTCAGGTGTTGGCCTTTGAAGAACTTACAATGGGTTAACAAAGGTGCAAACCTGATGGTGGCAGTCAGGTGTTGGCCTTTGAAGAACCAAGAATGGGTTAACAAAGGTGCAAACCTGATGGTGGCAGTCAGGTGTTGGCCTTTGAAGAACCAAGAATGGGTTAACAAAGGTGCAAACCTGATGGTGGCAGTCATGTGTTGGCCTTTGAAGAACCAAGAATGGGTTAACAAAGGTGCAAACCTGATGGTGGCAGTCAGGTGTTGGCCTTTGAAGAACCAAGAATGGGTTAACAAAGGTGCAAACGTGATGGTGGCAGTCAGGTGTTGGCCTTTGAAGAACCAAGAATGGGTTAACAAAGGTGCAAACGTGATGGTGGCAGTCAGGTGTTGGCCTTTGAAGAACCAAGAATGGGTTAACAAAGGTGCAAACGTGATGGTGGCAGTCAGGTGTTGGCCTTTGAAGAACTTACAATGGGTTAACAAAGGTGCAAACCTGATGGTGGCAGTCAGGTGTTGGCCTTTGAAGAACCAAGAATGGGTTAACAAAGGTGCAAACGTGATGGTGGCAGTCAGGTGTTGGCCTTTGAAGAACCAAGAATGGGTTAACAAAGGTGCAAACGTGATGGTGGCAGTCAGGTGTTGGCCTTTGAAGAACTTACAATGGGTTAACAAAGGTGCAAACCTGATGGTGGCAGTCATGTGTTGGCCTTTCTAGAACCCACAAGCAGAGTCCCCAAGTAGGAATGTCAATCAGATGCTGTCTCAGAAAACATGAGATGTAGAATAATACATTGTTTTATAATTCAGCATGTTGTACATAATTGATCATGAATGGTTAACTCAAAGATTTTGTGGTGTTGACATTACATTTAAACATGTGTATTACATGTTTATCACATATGCTATATGTTAATAAACAATTACAAATGGTGAAAACGTTTTTTTCTCTTCTTTATCTTAGTATGACATTAATAACCATGAAATTTATTGTTAGTTTTTCTTGTGCTATCCCACTAACTAACAAGTAAGGTACTCAATTTAAACAATGAAGTATTAGAAAGAATTTCAAGTGATGTATTTAATTTAAAATGTTTTATTATTTGTACACTTGATGTAAGATTAAAAAATGAATAAAGAATTTAAAAATAAAGAAGTAAACACATACAATGGATTCATCTAAACTCTTCCATTGATGTTCAGATTCTTTCTTTGTTTAAATTCAATATTCATATTTATTCTTACATCAAGTGTACAAATTACAAAATATAACAATTCAATACATCATTTGACAATCTTTCCATTTTATCTTATGATTACCTCCCTTCACTCCCATCATTCCAACTGCTATTTTATCCTAGTTTGAATAATAATATATAACTGGGGTCCAAAATGCTCTATACAGAAGAAAAATCCAAGTTTGTCTCATAGATGCACACATTGTACATCTCATCATCCAAGGCCATTGAGATGCAGAAACTGAATGCTCCAAATATCCCTAAGACCAGTTTTAGGCTTCTTTTTTACAGATTCACACATAGTTTTATACCACTGTGCGGCCTGGCGTCCCGTAAAGTCCACCTGAAAGCATAAACATTCCAGACTATATTGCGTACTAAGATTATTCCATTCAGGGAACCCTGCCTGAATGGCCTGTTTCAGTTGCAACCACCTGAAACTTTGTGATTTATTAAGACCATTTTTATGTTGCAACTGTGTAAAATCAAGCAGTTCACCATTTGAAATAAAATCATTTAAAGTCCGTATCCCTGCTATCTTCCAATGCTTCCAGAGGACATTAAATCTGCCAATTTGAATCTTGGGGTTTAGCCATATAGTTTGATTTATTAATAGGAATAGTTGTTAAATTGCTGACAAATCGTAAGGTTTTCCATGTGTCTATTAATATTCAGTTATATTTATATAATCTAGACATCTTGATAATAAGAACTTAACATATATTTAAAGGAAACATTCCAAATATAACCAATCTGGGGTGTTTTCAATGAGCTCAGGGAGGACCCAATACACACCTTGGTGTAAAATTTAGGCTTAATGATAAGTATGAAAGTTTGGAAAATTAACCCACCCTCTGTAATTGGTTTTTGTAAAGATACTACAGTTTCAGAAATACAAACATTACATGTTAAAAAAATGCATCACATATCAGCTGTGCACATCCCATTAAACCTTTATCCATTTCTTGACCCCACCCCATCAGTATGGAAAACATGATTTTTAGTAATCAACAAGAGTGTATCTAAAAAAGGCACTATCTTATTTACTGCATTGAGCATAAATTTATTCCCTCCGCACCCCCCTTCCCTACAATATTTGATGTATGAATGTATAAATATACTATCAGTGGAAAATGATGTGTAATTATTACAATGATTTGCTAATGACTCCTAGGTCTTTTTAAAATTATTATAATTTTAATGTTCTTATGTGTTACCTATATTCAAACACTGTTATATCTGCGCATGTGCAGATGTGTCAGACTCTCACGCATATGACTTGCAACCGTTCCGCTCTCTTTTATTTTGCGTGTACAATACATACAAGATTATTGCCAGTATTTGATAAACCCTTTGCACAGACACGCTGCACATTCATATTGGCGCGACTCACATTTCAATCATAAGGATAAATAAATCAGCGCGTGCATACTTTGGACAACATGTGCGCATGCGCAGTTCGGTGTCCCCTCCGCATTTACACCTGTCACCATTTATTCCTAGTTTCCAGTAAATCGGTTCGCCCGTGCGGTTTTGACTTGCGCTCATTTGACTTAAACCCGTCAATTGCGTACTGGGAAACAAACCCGTCAATAGTGCGCAAAAGTACGATAACTAACATGAGGACACACATCATCATTATGCACTAAAGGATGCATGATGATGTCATCACGCGTTTCAACACGTATGCGCGCCATGCTAATGCAAATTGTGTTTCAATAAAGTAAGTAAAATAGTAACATAGTAGATGACGGCAGATAAAGACCCGAATGGACCATCCAGTCTGCCCAACCTGATTCAATTTAAATTTTTTAATTTTTTCTTCTTAGCTATTTCTGGGCAAGAATCCAAAGCTTTACCCTGTACTGTGCTTGGGTTCCAACTGCCGAAATCTCTGTTAAGACTTACTCCAGCCCATCTACACCCTCCCAGCCATTGAAGTCCTCCCCAGCCCATCCTCCACCAAACGGCCATATACAGACACAGACCGTGCAAGTCTGCCCAGTACTGGCCTTAGTTCAATATTTAATATTATTTTCTGCTTCTAAATCCTCTGTGTTCATCCCACGCTTCTTTGAACTCAGTCACAGTTTTACTCTCCACCACCTCTCTCGGGAACGCATTCCAGGCATCTACTACCATCTCCGTAAAGTAGAATTTCCTAACATTGCCCCTGAATCTACCACTCCTCAACCTCAAATTATATCCTCTGGTTTTACCATTTTCCTTTCTCTGGAAAAGATTTTGTTCTACGTTAATACCCTTCAAGTATTTGAACATCTGAATCATATCTCCCCTGTCTCTCCTTTCCTCTAGGGTATACATATTCAGGGCTTCCAGTCTCTCCTCATACGCCTTCGGGCACAAGCCTCCTATCATTTTCGTCGCCCTCCTCTGGACCGCCTCAAGTCTTCTTACGTCCTTCGCCAGATACGGTCTCCAAAACTGAACACAATACTCCAAGTGGGGCCTTACCAATGACCTGTACAGGGGCATCAACACCTTTTTCCTTCTACTGACTACGCCTTTCTTTATACAGCCCAGCATCCTTCTGGCAGCAGCCACTGCCTTGTCACACTGTTTTTTTGCCTTTAGATCTTCGGACACTATCACCCCAAGGTCCCTCTCCTCGTCCGTGCAAATCAGCTTCTCTCCTCCCAGCATATACGGTTCCTTCCTATTATTAATCCCCAAATGCATTACTCTGCATTTCTTTGCATTGAATTTTAGTTGCCAGGCATTAGACCATTTCTCTAACTTTTGCAGATCCTTTTTCATATTTTACACTCCCTCTTCGGTGTCTACTCTAAGAAAACTATATACTACAAAATTTACACATACTCAATTAATATGCGTATTTCACCACTCTAATGCGTGCTTTCAATGTAATAAAATCTGTGTTTGACGATTAACCATATAACACATGTTTTAGATAACCAATAGCAGAGCAGAAAGGGGAAATCTCACGATATTCACACTCAATCAGTCATATGACTGGTATATAAGCTTTGAAAAAACGTAATAGATTCAAAGAGAAGATGGCATCCTACCAAGGATTTCGTGGGCGCAAGCCCAACTTCTCCGAGCGTGAAGTACTCAGATTAACTGAGTACTTCTCGCTCAATACAAAGCTGCTGTTCCCCATCAAGGGGAAACGTAGAAATATCGGAGAAATGGACAGGGCGTGGAGCAAACTTGCGCACTTGTTCAATGCTAGAGCTTTAACACCGCACTCCGTAAGTACTTATTATGTAGGGTCATGAAATGGTTAACTGTTGTTTAAAATATTGCTCTGGCCTACATAGCTGAAAACAGTGTACAATCTACTGACCTCATCTGCCTAAAATGTATGTCCCTACCTAACCACATTGTAAGCTAAATAGATAAGAGTTTGAGCCATGATGTACCCTACCCTCCTGTACATGTAACATTTATAACTGTAAGATTTAGATAAGCAGAGAAATGAGCTAGTTTCCTATAGGACTATAAGTTGTATCCCTGAACCTATCATAAGTGCTGGCTTAGGACCAATAATAATTGTAGAAAAGTTATAGAAGTAACAAATGAAAATTATAGTTTTTGCATATATTAGTTTGCGTATGATTAGTGAAAAGGGCATAAAAATCCATGCATTTCCTGATTCTAACACTCTAGTAGGCAGGCTGTTTACTACACTAGAGTCCAGCATGCTGTAATAAACCTCTTGTACTTTCTTCACGTCTCTGACTTTGTGTGTCCAAGTGACCTTTCAATTAAATACATGTTATATATATGCATGTTTGTTGCGCGGAAGTCAATAATATGTATGCATATTTCGTCCGCATGTCATGAAATTACACACTGCGTCATCTATCCGCTGGAAAATTGCGCAGTTCATAATGGTGTCCCTCCATCTTTTAGTTGTTTGAGTTAAATACAGGGATAGGCAACTTCGGTCCGTGATACCTGTATTCCAGTCGTGTTTTCCGAATTTCCACAATGAATATGCTTGGAATCTATTTGCATGCACTGCTTTCAATGCATATTCATTGGAGAAATCCTGAAAATCCAACTGGAATACGGCTCTCGAGGACCGGAGTTGCCTACTCTTGCTTTAATATAATGTTTAACATATGCCATATATATTATGCCTCACTCATTTCTGTCCATTATATAATAGGTTGAAGATGTGAAAAAAAAAACAACTAGGGAGCTTAGGTTCCATCATCCTGCGTGGGTGCGTGCGGTAAGGCGGAATCTGGATAACACCCTAGGTATGTTACAATTAAATATAGGTGGGGTGTAAGGTGTGCAGTCATAATATCTCTGTTGACTAATAATTTTTTTTAAACATTAACAGTTCTTCATATACTTCTGACACTACATGCATTTATTTCTTCAGATGACAGTGAGGAGGAGGATGAGGAGGAGGAAGAGGAAGATGGCCCTATCCCTGACCTCCCCTTTCTTATCCCACATAGACGCTCCACTTCCCAATCCCCTTCCACCTCTGCCCAGTCCCGTCCCACTTCCCAACCCCCTTCCACCTCTGCCCAGTCCCGTTCCACTTCCCAATCCCCTTCCACCTCCGCCCAGTCCCGTCCCACTTCCCAACCCCCTTCCACCTCCGCCCAGTTCCGTCTCAGTTCCCCCCACCGACGCCCTTGACCACCCTCCTCCAAGATCCCCCTCAGAAAACACCCCAAACCCAACCCTGCCCCTTCATTCCCAATGCCCGGTTCCCCCTCCTTTACACACCCTAAACCCCGGTTCTGTTTAGAACTTTTCCCCCCAAATCGTCCCTCCATCATCACCTCTCCCCCAGCCCTCCCACATACCTCCACAAGTCCTCCCTCATCTCCCATCCTGGACAGATTCAGTGACCTCTCTGTCCAGTCCGGTAAGTGTTCCGATATTTTGATTCTGTAATTGTTTATTTTTCAAATTCTTTATTCATTTTTAAAACTTACATCAAGTGTACAATTAATAAAAACATTTAAGATTAAATACATCACTTGAATTTTCCTAATATAATATCAAATGCATAGGTTTATTCCCTTCCTATGTAACAAAAAGAACCAAGTTTGTCTCATAGATGCTGCCACTGTACACTTCATCCTCCAAGACCAAATTCTTGGCCATTGAGACACTGAAATGTGATGCATAATCTCAACGCTCCAAATGTCTCTTAGTCCGTTTTTTGTTTTTTTGTTTAAAAATCCTGAGCGGCTTGGTGTTAAACTCTATGAAACAAAATATTTCTCTTTCAGCAGCCTATATTTTGACTATGTAATTGTCTTTTCAATTTCAACCTGCTTATAATGCTCTTTTTCATTGCAGATATATTGACATCCCCCTCTTCCTCTCATGTGTCAAGATCCCCCCTCCCCATTCAAAGCCCCGCCCGTTGTCCCACCTGTTCTACCCCCCTCCGCTGCTCCACCCGAGATTGTGGGACCAACCCCTCACCACCAACCACCCCTGTTGCAGCGACCACGATTGTGGCTCACGCTGCCACCAACACCAATCCTCCGCCCAGTTCAGTAACAGCGGAGGACATTCATACGGTGGTGGGAATCCTGAATGCGGGTGTGGGACTCTTTCAGGACCTCTCCCAGGACGCAGTCACAATGGTCCGCGACATGACAGGGATACTACAGACCTTAAGTGAAAAACTTGGTGGTGCCCCTCCCATCCCGCCCACCCCGTGAATGTCTCCCGCTGTTACCGAGGGAGCTGCACCTTCTTTTCACCACTCCTCCCACCCCTTCTTCCTCCCCCTGCCACACTCCCTCCCCCTCCTGCCCTTAGCCCTCCTTGAAAAAAACAAAAAAAAATTAAAAAACAAGTCCCATCCCTTCTTCCTCCCCCTGCCACACTCCCTCCCCTCCTGCCCTTAGCCCTCCTTGAAAAAAACAAAAAAAATTAAAAAAACAAGTCCCACCCCTTCTTCCTCTCCCTGCCACACTCCCACCCCCTCCACATCTGTTCCCCACTTACTGACCCCTTCTCACCTAAAGCCACTGGTCTCCTGCTTGAGGACTCGCCTGCCTCCTACCGTCTCATGGTATCTTCAATCCTCCTGTGAGTGGCTCTCTGTCTCTCTCTCTCTCCCTCCCGGTCCCATACTGCTGCTTCCTATCCCTCACAACAGTATTTTCTTTCCCCTCCAGCCTCCTGTTTCGCTGCTGCAATGACTACTACCTGAACAATCTGGCCTCCTGCTTGAGGACTCGCCTGCCTCTGTCTCATGGGATCTGCTATCCTCCTGTGAGTGGCTCTCTGTCTCTCTCTCCCTCCCGGACCAAGACTGTTGCTTCCTATCCCTCACAACAGTGTTTTCTTTCCCCTCCAGCCTCCTGTGTTGCAGCAGCTGTGACTACAACTTCACAATTCAGGTCTCCAGCATCATGACTCGCCTGCCTCCTACCGTCTCATGGGATCTGATATCCTCCTGTGAGTGGCTCTCTCTCTCTCCCGGTCCCAGACTGTTGCTTCCTATCCCTCACAACAGTGTTTTCTTTCCCCTCCAGCCTCCTGTGTTGCTGCTGCAATGACTACTACCTGAACAATCTGGTCTCCAGCATCATGACTCGCCTGCCTCCTACCGTCTCATGGGATCTTCAATCCTCCTGTGAGTGGCTCTCTCTCCCGGTCCCAGACTGTTGCTTCTTATCCCTCACAACTGTGTTTTCTTTCCCCTCCAGCCTCCTGTGTTGCTGCTGCACTCAAGCCGACACTCAGTACAACTTCAAAATTCAAGTCTCCAGCATGAGGACTCGCCTGCATCCCACCATCTCAGCTCCCACGTCTGGACTTGGCTTGCCAGCTCTCCTTCGATGATCAGAAAAATGTGACATCATATCTATGATACTTTTAAAAAGACATTTTAATATACAATTTATTGAAAATAAGGCACAACTGCGTACAGGATAAATGCAAACATAAGTGTTAATTTACATGGCTGTGTCATGCCCAGAGACAGCATAACAGCACAGAACTAGGTAGAATTTGTAAAGCTACAAGATTGACAGCTTATCTTGTTTAGAGATCTTTTTAATAGAATAGAACACTTATCGTTCTTAATCATTTAAGTATAAATTAGATGAAATGTATAGAGGTGATATGTTAACATCTTTCCTTTCGTGCACACACAATGTGATTGCTGTATAAGGTGTACACCTGGCGTAATTTTAGTCACCCATATCCCTGTATGCCTCTTGTAAGGAGATGCGCATCTAGTTTGCTTTAAATCCCAGAACTACTTACCATTAATAAAACAGGGAAACTGGTCTCCTGAAGTAATCGCTTGAGAATAATCTTCTTCAGGAGGTATAAAATCCCACTCCCCAAATGCACTCCAATATCACCAATAATGAAGAGATTCAAAGACCTCACAGTGGAGCGTGGTATGTATTCCCACTCCTATATTTTTTACTATGTAAATGTAATCGGTACTTACTGAGCAAAGGGTCAAAACACTGCCGGTGAACATTTCCATTTCCCTGTCCATTTCTACAATATTCCTGTGCTTGCTCTTGCAATCATAATATCTCGGTTGACTAATAACTTATTTTTAGCATTAACAGTTCTTCATTCAATACATATATTTCAGACACTACATGCATTTATCTTTTTCTTTCTTCAGATATATATTCAAATTAACTGAATACTTTGCTCTCAATTCAAAGCTTCTAATCCCCATTAAGGGGAAACCGTGGAACATCGGAGAAATGGACAGGGCATGGAGAAAACTCACGCACCTGTTCAATGCTAGTGCCTTGACACTGTGCTCAGGAAGTACTATATATATATACATACACTGTGCTCAGGAAGTACTATATATATATATATATATATATATATATATATATATATATAGTACTTCCTGAGCACAGTGTCAAGGCACTAGCATTGAACAGGTGCGTGAGTTTTCTCCATGCCCTGTCTATATATATATATATAGACAGGGCATGGAGAAAACTCACGCACCTGTTCAATGCTAGTGCCTTGACACTGTGCTCAGGAAGTACTATATATATATATATATATATATATATATATATATATACAGTGGTGCCTCACACAACGAACTTAATCCGTTCCAGGAGCAAGTTTGTTATGTGAAACGTTCGTTGTGTGAAACGCGTTTTCCCATAAGAATACATGTAAAAGAAAATAATTCGTTCTGCAGCCCTGTTTTCCCATAAGAATACATGTAAAAGAAAATAATTCGTTCTGCAGCCCTACATTTCCCTCCCTCCACCTCACCTTATATGCAGAGTTTGCCAGCTTTCTTTTTCACCCAGCCGCACGCTTTCAAAAAGCTGTGCACGCGCAGCTGCTGAAGTTGATCAATGTTCTCTTCTCCTGCAACTTCCGGTTTCCGGTTGCGTCAGAGGAGAAGATTGAACAACAGAGCATGCGCGCATGTGCTGCTCTTTGAAAGTGTGTGGCTGGCCGAAAAAGAAAGCCGGAAAACTCGGCATCTAAGGTAAGGTGGAGGGAGATGATGGAACACTGCATTCAGACAGGAGGGTGCTGCTGTTCCCGGCTTCGGCGAGAGTAGTTCCGCCCCCCACCGGGCCCCTCGGGCGACTTCGTTGTGTGAAACGAAGTTCGTTATAGGGAGCAAGACAAAAAGTTCGTTATGCACAGCGTTCGCTGTGCGAGGCGTCCGTTATGCGAGGCACCACTGTATATATATATATATATATATACATACACACTGTGCTCAGGAAGTACTATATATATATATATAGACAGGGCATGGAGAAAACTCACGCACCTGTTCAATGCTAGTGCCTTGACACTGTGCTCAGGAAGTACTATATATATATATATATATATATATATATATATATATATATATATATATATATATATATATACACTATATATACTTCCTGAGCACAGTGTCAAGGCACTAGCATTGAACAGGTGCGTGAGTTTTCTCCATGCCCTGTCCATTTCTCCGATGTTCCACGGTTTCCCCTTAATAGGGAATAGAAGCTTTGAATTGAGAGCAAAGTATTCAGTTAATCTGAGTACCTCACGCTCGGAGAATTTGGGCTTGTGCACACAAAATCCATGATAGGAAGCCATCTTCTCTGTGAATCTATGACGTTTTTGCAAAGTACTCAGTTAATCTAAGTACTTCACCACCAACCATCCCTGTTATAGCGACCACTATTGTGGCTTACACTGTGGCTCCCGCTGCACACACACACTGACTGAATGAGAGCCAAAGAGTCAGTTTTCTCCACACTCTGTCCATTTCTCCAATGTTCCTGTGCTTGATGGGGAACAATACTTTATCATTGAACAAGAAGTACTCAATATGTATATATGGACTAGATGTATGTATGTATCTCTGTATATAATCTTTTACGGTTCATAGTCTTTTACATCCTCCAGTTCAAACACTGAAGCTCAAGGCTTAACTATTTTATACCTAAAGAATACAGAATACTTCTCTTTCTGTGAATTTAGGCTTTCACACTGGAGTTTCATCCACTCCCTGTGAATTTCTACAATGTTCCTGTGCTTACCCTTGCAGTCATAATATCTCTGTTGACTAATAATTTTTTTTAAACATTAACAGTTCTTCATATACTTCTGACACTACATCAGGGATCTCAAAGTCCCTCCTTGAGGGCCGCAATCCAGTTGGGTTTTCAGGATTTCCCCAATAAATATGCATTGAAAGCAGTGCATGTACATAGATCTCATGCATATTCATTAGGGAAATCTTGAAAACCTGACTGGATTGCAGCCCTCAAGGAGGGACTTTGAGACCCCTGCACTACATGCATTTATTTCTTCAGATGACAGTGAGGATGGGGAACAATACTTTCTCATTGAACAAGAAGTACAGTGGTGCCTCACACAACGAACTTAATTCGTTCCAGGAGCAAGTTTGTTATGCGAAAAGTTCGTTATGTGAAACGCGTTTTCCCATAACAATACATGTTAAAAAAAATAATTCGTTCTGTAGCATAAAATATGCTAAGATGACATAAAAAAAGATAAATTTTTGGTTATTATTTTTATTTAGATACATCTAAAAACATAATTGTTTTTTAAAACAACACACATTTTTTAAATTTAAAGACAGACTAAGTAGAGTCTAATTTTACAGTGAGAGAGGGCAGAGTCTCAGCGGCAAAAACTGGGACTTAACTGTTCATTTTTTTTTTTTTTTCTACCGTGTTTCCCCGATGATAAGGCAGGGCCATCAAATAAGACAGCCCCCCCTTTTTAGAAAAAAATGTAAAATAAGGCACCCCCCCGCAAATAAGCCACCCACCGATACCTGCACTTACCCGAATCGGGTGGTACGGTGGGTGACTCCGTGTGGTCCCTGGCACCCCCGACATGATCGGGGCAAGAGGGAGCTCAAGCCCTCTTGCCCCCCCGACTCCCCGACACGATCGGGGCAAGAGGGAGCTCAAGCCCTCTTGCCCCCCCGACTCCCCGACACGATCGGGGCAAAAGGGAGCCCAAGCCCTCTTGCCCCGCCGATTCCCCAACTCCCCGACAATATCGGGCCAGGAGGGAGCCCAAGTCCTCCTGGCCACGGCGACCCCCTAACCCCACCCTGCACTACATTACGGGCAGGAGGGATCCCAGGCCCTCCTGCCCTCGACGCAAACCCCCCCTCCCCCCAATGACCGCCCCCCCAAGAACCTCCGACCGCCCTCCCCAGCCGACCCGCGACCCCCCTGGCCGACCCCCACGACACCCCCAACCCCCTTTCCCGTACCTTTCTGTAGTTGGCCGGACAGACGGGAGCCAAACCCGCCTGTCCGGCAGGCAGCCAACGACGGAATGAGGCCGGATTGGCCCATCCGTCCCAAAGCTCCGCCTACTGGTGGGGCCTAAGGCGCCTGGGCCAATCAGAATAGGCCCGGGAGCCTTAGGTCCCTCCTGGGGGCAGGGCCTGAGGCACATGGTCGGGTTGGGCCCATGTGCCTCAGGCCCCGCCCCCAGGAGGGACCTAAGGCTCCCGGGCCTATTCTGATTGGCCCAGGCGCCTTAGGCCCCACCAGTAGGCGGAGCTTTGGGACGGATGGGCCAATCCGGCCTCATTCCGTCGTTGGCTGCCTGCCGGACAGGCGGGTTTGGCTCCTGTCTGTCCGGCCAACTACAGAAAGGTACGGGGAAGGGGGTTGGGGGTGTCGTGGGGGTCGGCCAGGGGGGTCGCGGGTCGGCTGGGGGGGCGGTCGGAGGTTCTTGGGGGGGGGCGGTCGTTGGGGGGAGGGGGGGTTTGCGTCAAGGGCAGGAGGGCCTGGGATCCCTCCTGCCCGTAATGTAGTGCAGGGTGGGGTTAGGGGGTCGCCGTGGCCAGGAGGACTTGGGCTCCCTCCTGGCCCGATATTGTCGGGGAGTTGGGGAATCGGCGGGGCAAGAGGGCTTGGGCTCCTTTTTGCCCCGATCGTGTCGGGGAGTCGGGGGGGCAAGAGGGAGCCAGGCGGAGAGAGGGCAGTTAAGCGCAGTGCCTGCGCGGAAGGATGCAGCTCGGGCGACTTCGTTGTGTGAAACGAAGTTCGTTGTACGAATCAAGACATAAAGTTCGTTGTGCGCAGCGTGCGCTGTGCGAGGCGTCCGTTGTGTGAGGCACCACTGTACTCAGTTAAACTCTATGAAACAAAAGACTTCTCTTTCAGCAGCCTATATTTTGACTATGTAATTGTCTTTACAATTTCCAACTGTTTTTAATGCTGTTTGTCATTGCAGATATATTAGCATCCACCTCCTCTCGCACCCTATCCTCTGTTTCAACCCCACCTCCTCATACAAAGCACCACCCAGTGTCACACCTGTTCTACCGCCGCTCCACCCGTGATTTTGGGACCAACTCCTCACTACCAACCACCCCTATTGCAACTACCACTATTGAAACATAGAAACATAGAAATAGACGGCAGATAAGGGCCCACGGCCCATCTAGTCTGCCCACCTTAATGTCCCTCCCCTACCTTTGCCCTGTGAAGAGATCCCATGTGCCGATCCCATTTGGCCTTAAAATCAGGCACGCTGCTGGCCTCAATCACCTGTAGTGGAAGACTATTCCAGCGATCAACCACTCTTTCAGTGAAAAAGAATTTCCTGGTGTCACCTCGTAGTTTCCCGCCCCTGATTTTCAACGGATGCCCTCTTGTTGTCGTGGGACCCTTGAAAAAGAAGATATCTTCCTCCGCCTCGATGCGGCCCGTAAGATACTTGAACGTCTCGATCATGTCCCCCCTCTCTCTGCGCTCCTCGAGCGAGTATAGCTGTAATTTGTCAAGCCGTTTTTCGTCTGGTAGATCCTTGAGTCCCGAGACCATCCGGGTGGCCATTCTTTGCACCGACTCCAGTCTCAGCACATCCTTGCGATAATGCGGCCTCCAGAATTGCACACAGTATTCCAGGTGGGGCCTCACCATGGATCTATACAATGGCATAATGACTTCCGCCTTACGACTGACGAAACCCCTTCGTATGCAGCCCATGATTTGTCTTGCCTTGGACGAAGCCTGCTCCACTTGATTGGCAGACTTCATGTCCTCACTGACGATTACCCCCAAGTCTCGTTCTGCTACCGTTTTTGCTAGGATCTCGCCATTAAGGGTATAAGACTTGCATGGATTCTGGCTGCCCAGATGCATAACTTTGCATTTTTTGGCATTGAAGTTGAGTTGCCATGTCCTAGACCATCGCTCCAGTAGGAGTAGGTCGTGCATCATGTTGTCGGGCACTGAATCTTCGTCTGTTGTGCATTTGCCCACTACATTACTCAGTTTGGCGTCATTGGCGAATAATGTTATTTTACCTCGAAGCCCTTCTGCCAAGTCTCTTATAAAGATGTTGAATAGGATTGGGCCCAAGACTGAGCCCTGTGGTACTCCACTAATCACCTCCGTCATTTCGGAGGGGGTGCCGTTCACCACCACCCTTTGGAGCCTACCTCCAAGCCAGCTCCCAACCCATTTCGTCAATGTGTTACCTAATCCTATAGAACTCATCTTGCTCAGTAACCTGCGGTGTGGTACGCTATCGAATGCTTTGCTAAAGTCCAGGTACACGATGTCCAGGGACTCCCCTATATCCAGCTTCCCCGTTACCCAGTCAAAGAAGCTGATCAGGTTGGATTGGCAGGATCTCCCCTTAGTAAATCCATGTTGTCGGGGATCCCGTAGATTCTCCTCATCCAGGATCTTATCTAATTGGTGTTTGATTAGAGTTTCCATTAATTTGCTCACTATCGATGTTAGACTCACTGGTCTGTAGTTTGCTGTCTCCATCTTTGAGCCTTTCTTGTGGAGTGGAATGACATTAGCCGTCCTCCAGTCCAACGGGACGCTGCCTGTACTAAAGGAGAGGTTGAAAAGCGCGGACAGTGGCTTCGCCAAGACATCACTCAGCAACCTAAGCACCCTGGGGTGCAGGTTGTCAGGCCCCATTGCTTTGTTAACCTTGAGCTTTGACAGCTCACCGTAGACACTGCTGGGCGTAAACTCAAAGTTACTAAACGGGTCAACTGAGCCAACCCTTGTCTGTAGCTGAGGGCCGAGCCCTGGCGCTTCTCGGGTGAAGACTGAGCAGAAGTATTCATTTAATAGTTGGGCTTTTTCCGAATCCTTTTCCACATAGTCTCCGTCTGGTTTCCTAAGACGTACAATCCTGCCTGAGTTTTTTCTTCTATCACTGATATACCTGAAGAAGGATTTATCTCCCTTCTGGATGTTCTTTGCTAGAGACTCCTCCATGAGGAATTTAGCCTCCCTGACTGCTGTTTTGACGGCTTTTGATTTGGCCAGGTAGTCTGCTCTAGAGTCCTGCTTCCCTGATTGTTTGTAAGAGATGAATGCTTTTTTCTTCTCCTTGATCAGGTCTGAGATCTCCACAGTAAACCACTGTGGCTTATTGTTCCTTCGCCGTTTACTTACTGATTTTACATAGCGGTTTGTTGCTTCTTGTATGGTTGCTTTCAAAGTCGACCACATGTCTTCCACGTTATCGGTTTCTTCTTGGCTTTGTAGCGCCTGGTGAACGAAGTCTCCCATTTCTTTGAAATTTGTGTCCTTGAATTTGAGGACTTTGGTTAGTGTAGTAGATTTAGTGAAACCTTTCCTGATATTGAACCATACCATGTTGTGGTCACTGGAGGCCAATGTGTCGCCCACCGAGACCTCTGTGACACTTTCTCCATTGGTAAGTATCAGGTCCAGTATTGCCTGATCCCTTGTCGGTTCCAACACCAGTTGCCTGAGGCTTGCTCCTTTCATAGAGTTTAATAGCCTCCTGCTGCTGCCGGAAGCAGAGGTAAGTGTAACCCAATCCACATCAGGCATGTTGAAGTCACCTAGCAATACTGTGTCCCCACGCAAGGTGATATTTTCTATATCTTCGATTATTTCCATATCCAGGTCATCCTGTTGTCTTGGGGGGTCTGTAAATTACGCCAAGATACAAGCATTTGTCCTTCCCTCTGGCCAAATTAACCCAAAGGGATTCCCCAGTATACTGGACATCTGAGATTCTCGTGACCTTAATGTCATCTTTAGTATATAATGCTACACCCCCTCCCTTCCTACCCTCTCTGTCCCGGTGAAGCAAGTTGTAACCCGTGCCCCATTGTAACCCGTGCTCACACTGCACACACACACTGACTGAATGAGAGCTAAAGAATGAAAGCACTGGCATTGAACAGGCACTGGAGTTTCCTCCACTCCCTGTCCATTTCTCCAATGTTCCTGTGCTTGCCCTTGATTAGGAACAATACTTTCTCACTGAAAGAGAGGTACTCTTTATATGTATATGTACTATATTCAGGGCCGCCATCAGGGCAGTACTACCAGTCCTGCATTCAGGGGCCCGGAGGTGACAGGGGGCCCGGGCTTCCCCAGGGTCCTAGGCAGTGTTCTCTCTAAGGCAGCGGTCTCAAACACGCGGCCCGCGTGTGGCTCTCCAGGTTTTATTTGTGGCCCGCGGTCTGGAAGCGATCATTCTCTTCCTTTTGGAGCAGCAGCCGGCTCGTTCGTTCAAAGCCACGGGTTGGCGGCTCCTTGCGCTATCTACTCCTGCATCGGAAGCCTCTCTGATGTCACAACGTCAGAGAGGCTTCAGACGCAGGCGCGAATCTCGCAAGGAGCCGCCATGCGCGGCTTTGAACGAATGAGCTGGCCAGACACGCTGCTGCTCCAGTGGCGTACCAAGGGAGGGGGTCGGTCAACTGTTCTCCTTAGAGTGCGGCTCGCCTAGAGCAGTGGTGCCCAACCTGCTTCCCTTCCCTTCTCACTGCTGCCATCGGGGATCAGGCCGGCACCGTATCTTTGATCTCCCTGCTTCTCTTCCCTGCTGGGCCAACCAACTCTCGCGGCGGCCCGACGTCAATTCTGACGTGGAGAGGACGTTCTGGCTCGCCAATCGCTGCCTGGCTGCCTGGAACGTCCTTTCCGACGTTAGAATTGACGTCGGGCAGCGAGAGTTGATCGGCCCCGTGCAGAAGAGAAGCAGGGAGATTTCGTCCTTTTCCCGATTGCGGTAGCGGCAGCAGCCTATTCCGCGGCGGTGGTGGCATGGGGGAGGCAGGAAGGAAGAAAGAAAGAAGGTGTGTGTGGGGGGGAGGGACAGGGAGCCAGAAAAAAAAGTAAAAAATGGGGCACGGAGGAAGGAAGGAAGAAAGAAAGAAGGGGGGGGGGACAGGGAACCAGAAACAAAGCAAAAAAAATGGGGCACAGAATCAGAGAAAGACAGACATAGAGAAAGAAAGAAAAAGTTGGGGGAGGGAATGAGGTCTGGAGGAAAGGAAGCATACAGGAGGCTGAAAGAAGGGAAGAAATATTGGATGCACAGTCAGAAGAATAAAGTGCAACCAGATGAAATTACCAAACAAAGGTAGGAAAATTATTTTATTTTCAATTTAGTGATCAAAATGTGTCTGAATTTATATATGCTGTCTATATTTTGCACTATGGCCCCCTTTTACTAAATCGCAATAGTGTTTTTTAGTACAGGGAGCCTATGAGCGTCGAGAGCAGCGCTGGGCATTTAGTGCAGTTCCCTGCGCTAAAAACTGCTATTGTGGTTTAATAAAAAGGATGGGGGGTATATCTGTCTATTTTTGTATGGTTGTTACTGAAGTGACAATGCATAGAGTCATCTGCCTTGACCTCTTTGAAAAAACCCAGAATAGGAATAATTAACATTTTCTCAGCGTATAGTGTGCTTTGTGTTTTTTAGTTTTATTTTTGGTAGATCATTTTGACTTGGTCATTTTAAAGTAGCTCGCAAGCCCAAAAAGTTTGGGCATCTCTGAGCTAGAGCGTTGAAACTGTGTATTTCTATTTTATCCCCCCTTTTACAAAACTGTGGAGCATTTTTTAGCACCAGCCGTGGTGGTAGCAGCTCTGATGCTCAGAATTCTATGAGCGTCAGGGCTGTTACCACTGTGGCTAAAATCCACACTACAGTTTTGTAAAAGGAGAAGGGGTTCGTTTGTGATGACATATTCCATACTAGGCGAAGGTGTTTTCTGTGTTCTGTGTGTTTGAAAGACATGGTTTTCTGTTAGGATTGACGATGTAGGATTGATCTGTGCTGGTCTGGCTTGTTTAGTTTTACAATGGGTGTATTGATGTACTGCTTACTGCAATATGTAAGATGCTGCCTTTTCCTAGGTACTCATGTGTGACGTGTGGCTTGTTACTAAAAATCATGTTTTTCGTACAGATGGGGGAGGGGTGCCAAAAAATGATGGGCCCCGGGTGTTATATATGCTAGGTACGCCACTGTATGTAAAGATACCAGAAAGCTGGCGTAGCAAAAACTTTAAGTAAATTGTTATTCTTCTAAGTTTTGAGTATTTAACCCTCCCACAATCTCACGGGCACTCGTTTCAAGTTTCAAGTTTATTGAGATTTTGATTTAAACACAATATCAAATATTTTCAATGCGTATAACAAAAATAAATTTGGGGAAATAAATAAAACCTTTTGAACAATAAACATACAAACATATCCATAGATGATTAAAAACACATAAGGAGTACAAGGATAAACTACATTTGTTTAAAAATGTGTCCTCCGTGCCTGCTCATAAATTTGTGGAGTATGTAACTTGTCGCTCATGCATATTTTTTTTTGCACACACCTCATCAATCATTAGAGGAAACATTGGTCCTAGGCCACCATAGCACAAATTCTTGGATTATGCTTCTGCTGTGCACAACAATAAACACTGCTGTCATACTTTTTTTTGTCCCCTGCCGATTTCCTGATAGCACCCCCCTGGACAAAAGGGGGGGGGGGAAGGGGTACGTGGGGGGGCCCAATAGGATTGCTCAGTAAGGGGCCCAGAAATTTCTGATGGCGGCCCTGACTATATTTATGTATGTATCTATGTATATAATCTTTTACATCCTCCAGTTCAAACATTGAAGCTCAAGCATACAGAATACTTCTCTTTCTGTGAATTTAGGCTTTCACCATCATCAGCAGCCTATTTCTTGACCATGTAATTGTCTTTTCAATTTTTAAACTCCTTAATGCTCTTTATCATTCAATGTTATTATTCACTGTTCACGTCATGTTTACTTGTGTTCAATAATACTTACATTGCATTTAACTTTGCCCTGGGGACCTATGTTGTCCATTCTATATGTTCACTGTATTATGCTATGACTAGGTCCTTTAAGGCTCTTATGTGGATGGAATTATTTTATGTGAATGATTTTAGTGTGATAAATATTTGAAAAATACGTGTTTGTAAAATCCGGTTATTAGCAGGGAAACATACAGGCCATGTATACCCAAACTTAACTCAATTAGTTAGCAAGGGCTACAGCTTAATTCAATTAGTGCAAAAACTCTTGGAGATATGAAGCACACATATACATGGCCTGTATGTTTCCCTGCTAATAACCGGATTTTACAAACACGTATTTTTCATATATTTATCAATTATTTGGACGTTTTGACCTTAATAAATTGCTAGTTGTACAAATGATTTTAGTGTACCTTTGGAACTTTGATACTTTCAAATAAAGTCCATTTGGGAACATCGTCACTCCACAGAGTTGTTTTTTTTTGTTTTCTCTGGATTTTCTTCTTTGTGGATATTTTAGGGTCAATTCCTTTTGTTTTTTGCTTTGTTAAATAACACAGTTAACCAGAAATAAAAACATTATAATACAACTACCAAGTCCAGAATTTATTTTAACCTAACAAACTCCAATGAGATTATGAACTTATGACTGAGGTTGCCATTCAACAAATTAGTTATTCTCTTTTAACATATTAAGACACTTCATAAAATTAATAACTAGAAGGCTGAAAACAAATTGTGGACAGTTTTGTTTGGTTTTTTTCGGGGGTAGGGGGGTTCAGTGAAGCTTGTATATAAGCTTTGGAATCTCTTGGGCCTGAAGACAACTGAGCGTGAAGACAACCGAGCGCAAGACACTTATTGTAAGTTTGAAAATGAATAACAATTTAAACAAAGAAAAAGAGATAATGACCTTCATAAACACTTAAAACATATATTCTGTCATGTAAAGATCATTAAGCAAATTAAGCTTTACCAAATTTTGAGAATTCATACAACAAACATATCCTGCAAGACAAACACAAATAAATGATTACTTAGAAATAATGAAACTTAGAATAATGAAAATAACATAACTTACTGAATGTTACACACCTCTAGTTTTACATTAGCCTGGTTACCTTAGCATTTGACGGATGGATCAGATGAATAGACACTGCAGGCATCAGACTAGGGTCATTTTATTATGAACCCACTATGCCCATTTACCTTCCACTATAACAGGTCTCACAGTCCCCAATGAATATGTCTGGTAACGGGACAAAAGCACCTGGGTCAAACGCGTAGACCCCCCCAACGCCGGCGTGATCTGTATTCCGTAAAGTGTGGGGGGGGTTCCACACCAACACCCCCCGTTGGAGCACCGTCGCTTCCGCTTTGCGCTCAGTTGTTTCAGCGCGCCTTTGTCGGCGTGTACTTTGACTATGAACCAGTTGTCTTGCGCTCAGTTCCAGATGACATGACTCTCGCTCAATTGTCTTGCGCTCACCTGCCGGCGCTCAGTTGTTTCTCGCTCACTTGTCTTGCGCTCACCTGCCAGCGCTCAGTTGTCTCTCGCTCAATTGTCTTGTGCTCAATTGTCTTGCGCTCATCTGCCGGTGCTCAGTTGTCTCTCGCTCACTTGTCTTGCACTCACCTGCCGGTGCTCAGTTGTCTCACGATCAGTTGTCTCACGATCAGTTGTCTCTCGCTCACTTGTCTCTCGCTCACTTGTCTCGCACTCACTTGTCTCGCACTCACTTGTCTCGCACTCACTTGTCTCGCACTCACTTGTCTCGCACTCACTTGTCTCGCACTCACTTGTCTCGCACTCACTTGTCTCGCACTCACTTGTCCCGCTCGTGCATATTTGCGCTGAATTGTCTTGCGCTCAAATGTCTTGTGCTAGGTTGTCTTCGCGCTCAGTTGTCTTCGCGCTCATTTGACTAGCGCTCACTTGTCTTGCGCTAAGTTGTTCGTGCCTCTTTGTCCGCGCGCTATTGTCTTGCGAGCAATTGACTATGAACCGAACGCTCTTATCGGTCTTTTATCAGATCATTTATTTGGCATAATAAGAGAGCACGTATAAGCTGGCAGATGCTTACCCAGAGTCGTGATGGGGGGGGGGGGGGTTGGCTTTGCCAGACCTTCATTTGTATAATGTTGCTGCCCTGCTATGTTGGGTTCACGAGCTCTTCACTGCAGAATCTCGCCTTGCTCTAGGGGGCTTGTTTGATTTTTGGACGGCTCCTTATCGTGCGTTAGCATGCTTGACTTGCCCCCTGTGGCGCCGTCCCCGCATGGGTCTTGCCTCGGTTTGGTTATCTCCTTTATGCAGGGTTCTGCAGTGGTGGCGACATCAGATTGGCGGTGGTCGGGGTAACTGGGCTTTTCAGATGATCAGTCACAGCCCTGACTTCCCTCCAGGGGTGGGACCACCGGGGGTGTTGAGGCGCGGTTCGGTTCTAGTCATTGTATGGGTCACATGTCCTCGGTGGGCTCTGATCCTTTTGTTTTTCCCTCCTTCGACACCCTTCACACCACCTGAGTCTTGCCTCACATGCCCTTTTTTGCATACCTTCAGTTGCGGCATTTCTACATGGTCAACTTTCGCCGTCGCCCGGGGGTGGCTCATTTTTACGGGTGGATCAAATCTCCCATCTACTCTCAAATCTTTACCTTTCTGGTACCGGACTGCGGGTGGACATCCTGCTGCCTAGGCTGGCTTCTAAGTGGTCTGGGGAGCTGGGTGAGGCTGTTACCCAGGGGGAACTTCTGGCATGTTTCTCCAACGTCACCGCTGGGGTACGCAATGCACAGTTGCAGGAACTCCAGTTTAAATTGCTTCATTGAACCTATTTTACCTGGCTTAGGGGGTTGCAGGCTGGCTTATGGGATATGGCGAATTGCACGAAATGTGAGCGTGCATCTGGGACTCTAATGCACATGCTTATTGAATGCCCGATATTGGATGTTTATTGGAATGGGGTTGGATTTTCTTGTCCAGGTCCTGGGGGTGCCAGTCCAGTGGTCTTATTGAATTTTAGTTTTGGGTCATGAGGTGGAATTCTTGGATCAGGGCTTCACTGCTGCCCAGTGGCGATTTGTCTATGTTGTCCTTCTCGTAGCTAAACGGGGTGTACTCCGAAAGTGGATAGATGCAGAACCCCTGGAGTTGGTGGGATGGAAGCGGGCACTTCGGGAAGTGGCCCATTGGGAGTTGCGGGGTCTAGAAGGTCGGCTGTATACGTCTCTTTGGGAACAGGATGCTTCTGCTGATCCTCTGTGAGGCTGCTTTGGTACTCCTTTTTTCTTATCTCCTTCTACTTCTTTTCTCTCTTCTTCGCTGAGGGGGGGGGGTCGGGGGGATTCTGTCTTGTTTGGTTGTGGGGAGGGTTTTCTTTAGGGGGAAAAGGGAGTAAACTGCCAGACTGTGTGGTCTTTTGCAGGTTTTACTTGACTGCTCTGTGTGTCCCAGGCCCTGCTGGGCGCTGGCTAGTTAACTGCGTGGGGGAGGGGGGAGCTTGTCTATATTCTGATTGACTAGTACTATTGTTATTATTCCCACTACCCTTTTCCCAACCTGTGAGTTGGACTATGTGCTGTATTTGTTCATTTTCTTGGATTCTGCCTGGTTGTATTGTCTTTCTCTGTTTACTTCTCAATAAAAACGTTTCAAACCAAAAAAAGAACTGCCACCCTAACCAATTATGATAACTTTAAAGGATATTATCTGAATACCCGCTTTGTGAGAAATAAAGCACTAGTATTACATGATTGGATGGTGGAAAAGAACCCTGACTTCCTATTTCTCACAGAATCATACATGGTCTCGGACACAGATTTTATTATGAAAGAAATTTTACCACAGGGATACAGAATTCTACCACTATCTAGAAGTTGGAAAAAAAGGGGTGGTTTAGTGATTATTTTAAAAGAATCTTTTGACTTTAACAGGATAGATTGAAAAATCATGGAAGATCTGGAAATATTAACTTGTAAGGTCACTAATGCACAACTGGAAGAGCCACTAGTCGTGACAGTTTTATATCCTTCCGAAAAAACAGATAAGCACCAAAGAAGAACTGTTTGAATTTCTCTCTATTAACACCTTAATAGGATTGTATAAACTAATATTGGGCGATTTAAATATAAGAGAAGGTAGAAAAACCAGAAGTGATTGAAATTAAAGCCTTTTTAACAACTCTTGGTTTTGTAATACCAGAAATAGAGAAAACACACAAAAAGGGACACCAATTAGACATAGTAACCATAAGTACATAAGAATTGCCGCTGTTGGGTCAGACAGTGGTCCATCGTGCCCAGCAGTCCACTCTGTAGTAACCATAAGTACATAAGAATTGCTGCTGTTGGGTCAGACAGTGGTCCATCGTGCCCAGCAGTCCACTCTGTGTGCGTTCAGGTTCAGCAGAAACTTGTTTAACTGTCTTAAATCCCTGGAGGGTGTTTTCCCCTATGACAAACTCCGGAAGAGCATTCTAGTTTTCTACCCTCTCTGGGTGAAGAAGAACTTCCTTACATTCGTATGGAATCTATCCCCTTTCAATTTTAGAGAGTGCCCTCTCATTCTCCCTACCTTGGAGAGGGTGAACAACCTGTCCTTATCAACTAACTCTATTCCCTTCAATACCTTGAATGTTTCAATCATGTCCCCTCTCAAGCTCCTCTGCTCGAGGGAGAAGAGGCTCAGTTTCTCTAATCTTTCACTGTACGGCAAGTCCTCCAGCCCCTCAACCATCTTAGTCGCTCTTCTCTGGACCCTTTCGAGTAGTACTGTGTCCTTCTTCATGTACGGTGACCAGAGCTGGACGCAGTACTCCAGGTGAGGGAGCACCATGGCCTGGTACAGCGGCATGATAACCTTCTCCAATCTGTTCAAGATCTCCTTCTTTATCATTCCTAGCATTCTGTTCGCCCTTTTCGCTGCCACCGCACATTCCATGGACAGCTTCATCGACCAGAACTCCCAAGTCTCTTTCCTGGGAGGTCTCTCCAAGTACCACCCTGGTCACCTGTATTCATGCATGAGATTTTTCTTACCGATATGCATTACTTTACACTTATCCATGTTGAACCTCATCTGCCATGTTGATGCCCATTCCACGAGCCTGATTATGTCACGTTGCAGATCTTCGCAATCCCCCTGCGTCTTCACTACTCTGAATAACTTCATATCGTCCGCAAATTTAATCACCTCACTCGTCGTACCTATGTCCAGATCATTTATAAAGATGCTGAAGAGCACGGGTACAAGCACCAAGCCCTGCGGCACCCCACTGGTGACGCTCTTCCAGTCCGAGTATTGTCCATTTATCCCCACTCTCTGTTTCCTATGCTCCAGCCAGTTTTTAATCCACGTGAGTATTTCACCCTTGATTCCATGGCTCGCAATTTTCTGAAGTAGTCGTTCGTGCGGAACCTTCACAAATGCTTTCTGAAAATCCAGATATACAATGTCGACCGGGTCGCCCATGTCTATCTGCTTGTTTACTTCCTCGAAGAAGTGCAGCAAGATTGTTAAACAAGAATCTGCCTTTGCTAAAACCATGCTGGCTGGTCCTCATCAGACCATGTCCATCAAGGTGGTCAATGATGCGGTCCTTTTATAAGTACCTCTACCATCTTTCCCGGTACCGATGTCAGACTCACCGGTCTGTAGTTTCACAGGTCTCCCCTCGAATCTTTTTTGAAGATCGGCGTAACATTTGCCACCTTCCAGTCTTCCGGAATCTTTCCCGATCTGATCGACTGATTGGCTATTAGTTGAAGCAGTTCAGCTATAAAGCACAGTTACTTACCGTAACAGGTGTTATCCAGGGACAGCAGGCATATATTCTCACATGTGGGTGACATCATCTACGGAGCCCCGATGCAGACAGCATTTCAAGCAAACTTGATTGAAGATTCAAGCTTGCTGGCTGCACCACGCATGTGTGCCTCCTGCTCCACTAGAGGGCGCATCCCCTCCTCGTGGTCTCCAGTTCACATATCCAGCAAAGAAGCCAACCCTGGGGAGGTGGGCAGGTTGTGAGAATATATGCCTGCTGTCCCTGGATAACACCTGTTACGGTAAGTAACTGTGCTTTATCCCAGGACAAGCAGGCATGATATTCTCACATGTGGGTGACCTCCAAGCTAACTGATAAGGGATGGAGGGAGGTTGGCAATTTAAGAAAATAGGTTACATAAGACCGATTGGCCAAACTGGTCATCACTCCTGGACAGTGTATTCAGGCAGTAGTGTGAGGTGAAAGTATGAACCAAAGACCACGTGGCAGCCTTGCAGATATCCTCGATAGGCGTGGACCTGAGGAAAGCTATCGAAGCTGCCATCGCTCGGACCTTATGTCCCGTGACTCGACCGTGCAGCGCGAGACCAGCCTGAGCGTAGCAGAAAGAAATACAAGCAGCTAACCAGTTGGACAGGGTGCGCTTGGAAACTGGGCGCACCAACCTGTTGGGGTCGAAGGACAAAAACAACTGGGGGGACGTCCGATGGGACTGGGTGCGTTGGAGGTAGAAGGCCAACGTCCGCTTGCAGTCGAGAGTGTGAAGCGCCACTTCTCCGGGATGAGAGTGGGGCTTGGGGAAGAACACAAGTAGAACAATGGACTGGTTGAGATGAAAATCAGACACCACCTTAGGCAAAAACTTAGGGTGAGGCGGAGGACCACCTTGTCATGGTGGAATACCGTGAAAGGTGGGTCCGCCACCAAGGCCTGCAGCTCGCTAACCCTCCGAGCAGAAGTGAGAGCGAGTAGGAAGATCACTTTCCAAGTGAGGAACTTAAGATGACACTTATCCATAGGCTCAAATGGAGGTTTCATCAGTTGAGCTAGAACCACATTGAGATCCCAAACCACCGGAGGCGGTTTGAGGGGAGGATGAACATTCAGGAGCCCCTTCATGAAACGGGAAACTAAGGGATGGAGTGAAAGGGCCTTCCCTTCCAGGGGCTGATGAAAGGCAGCAATGGCGCTGAGATGGACTCGAATGGAATTGGTCTTCAGGCCAGAGTGAGATAAATGGAGTAAATACTCCAGAACCAAGGACACAGGGACTGACACCGGGTCCTGGCGGTGAGAGGAGCACCAGGACGAGAATCTAGTCCACTTCTGAGAATAGCAGAGTCTGATCGAGACCTTCCGAGAAGCCTCCAACACTTCCCTGACCAACTGAGATACAGGGAAGGAAGTCAAGGGGAAAGAAACCAAGCAGTCAGATGAAAAGACTGAAGATTGGGATATAACAGTGAACCCCGACTCTGAGATAGCAGAGAGGGAAAGACAGGCAGAAGCAGAGGTTCCCTGACACTGAGTTGAAGTAGTAGGGAGAACCAAGGCTGGCGGGGACATCGAGGAGCGATCAAGATCAGAGTGGCCCTCAGAGATTTTAGATGGACCAGCGTCCTCAGAATCAGAGGAAACGGCGGGAATGCATAGAGGAACTTTCCCTCCCAATCTAGGAGGAAGGTATCAGCCTTGAGACGGTCCGGGGAGTATATCCTTGAACAGAAGAGAGGCAGTTTTTGATTGTCGGGGGAGGCGAACAGATCTATCTGGGGAGTCCCCCACGTGTCGAACACCTGTCGCAGCACCTGAGAATGCAGGGACCACTCGTGTGGCTGGAGGAGGCAGCTGAGCCTGTCCGCCAGGCAGTTTTGTTCCCCTTGGATGTAAACCGCTCGAAGGGAGATGTTTTGGGAGACCGCCCACTCCCAGAGCCGTAGGGCTTCTTGGCAGAGGGACCAGGACCCCGTCCCTCCTTGCTTGTTTACGTAGTACATCGCCACCTGGTTGTCCGTACGGACGAGAACCACCCGGTCGTGAAGCAGGTGTTGGAAGGCTACCGCGGCGAGGTAGATGGCCCGGAGTTCCAACACGTTGATGTGGCAGCGACGGTCCTCTGCGGACCACAGACCTTGAGTGCGGAGACCGTCCACATGAGCCCCCAAGCGTACTCCGATGAGTCCGTGGTTAGGACCTTGTGGTGTGGAGGGGCGAGAAAGAGCAAACCCTTGGAAAGATTCAAAGAGTCGGTCCACCAACGGAGCGATCTTCGCAAGGAAGGAGTCACTGTCACGTGGCGGTTGATCGGGTCCTGATCCTGTCGCCATTGTGACGCCAAAGTCCACTGTGGTAACCGCAGATAAAGGCGAGAAAGCGGGGTAACGTGGACTGTGGAGGCCATATGGCCGAGGAGCGTCATCATTTGTCGTGCCGAGACCGAGTTCGATCTCGAGACTTGTCGGCTCAGGTTTACCAATGCCTCCCGACGCTGAGGGGGGAGGAAGGAGCGAAGGCAGACCGTGTCCAGCACGGCCCCAATGAATTGTAAGGACTGAGAGGGGCGTAGCTGGGATTTCGGGAAGTTTATCTCGAACCCCAGACACTGAAGAGAAGTGATAGTCTGTTGGGTCGCTGAGATAGCCCCCTCCCTGGTCGAGTCTTTGATCAACCAATCGTCCAGGTAGGGGAATACCTGCAGACCATGGGAGCGTAAGGCAGCCGCGACCATTACGAGGCACTTCGTGAAGACTCGGGGGGACGAGGACAGGCCGAAGGGGAGGATCCGATATTGCAGGTGAAGGTCTCCCACCTGAAAACGCAGGAATTTGCGGCAAGCAGGGTGCACCGAAACATGGGTGTAGGCCTCCTTCAGGTCGAGGGAGCAGAGCCAATCGCCCTTGCTGATCAAGGGGTAAAGAATCGGAAGTGAAAGCATCCGGAACTTTTCCCATACTAGAAACTTGTTCAGGCGTCTCAAGTCTAGGATCGGGCGCAGGTCTCCCGTCTTCTTCGGTACCAGGAAGTAACGGGAGTAAAACCCTTGGCCCCTTTGATTTTGGGGGACCTGTTCCACCGCCCGCAGGCGGAGGAGGTCCTGTGCCTCGGAGAGGAGGAGGGGCAACTGTGCTCGGTTTGGAGGGCACGCGCTCGGTGGACTGTCGGTGGGTACCTCTTGAAAGTTGAGCGAGTACCCTGATGAGATCACGCCAAGGACCCATGAGTCCGACGTGATGGCTTTCCAGTGAGGGTAGTAGGCTTGAAGGCGGCCCCCGATGGGGAGGGGGCTCAGTGGAGGTGCGGAGGGGGCCCGCCCCCGTCCGCTCATTCCGTCAAAAGGATGGAGATGGCTTCACCGACGCCGTGGGCTGTGACTTTGGTGGAGCCCTAGAGTGAGCCTGGGGGCGTCGCGGCGGTGGTCTGGAAAAGGCCGGTGTGAACTTCTGGGGGTAGCGTCGAGGTAATCCCCGGAAGGGGCGAGAGGTCTGTGGTTTAGGCTTCTGTCGGACAAGAGACGCGAATGAGCATTCGTGTTCAGACAGCCGTTTCGTAGCAGCTTCGATGGTGTCGTCAAAGAGTTCCTTCCCGACGCAGGGGAGGTTGGCTAGTCGATCTTGCAGGTTGGGGTCCATATCGACGAGTCGTAGCCATGCCAGCCGGCGCATGGCCACCGCGAAGGCTGCGACCCTGGAAGATAGCCCGAAGCTGTCGTAAGCGGCGTGGAACAAGTGTAGCCTGAGGTTGGAAAAATCCTCGAGGAGGAGGCTGAACTCTGTCTGGCGAGGGGTGGGTAAGCTCTCCGAGAAGGAGGCGAGCCGCCCAATGAGGTGCTTCAGGTAGGAGGAAAAAGTGAAGGTGTAGTTCAGGACTCTGGCGGTCATCACAGAGTTCTGGTACAACCGGCCTCCGAATTTGTCCAGTGTCCGGCCTTCGCGTCCAGGGGGGACCGCTGCGGACACCCTCGAGGGGTGAGCTTTTTTCAAAGATGATTCCACCAGCAGGGATTGGTGGGACAGCTGTGGTTGCTCAAATCCCGGGTGAGGTACCGTCCGGTACTTAGACTCCATTTTGGATGGGACCGCCGTCACCATCTAAGGAGTCTCGAGGTTCCTGATAAGGGTCTGCCCGAGTACCGGGTTCAGTGGTAGCCGGAGGGACTCTCGGGGCAGGGAAGGCATATCCAGCTCCGCCAGGTATTCCTTGGAGTACCTTGAGTCAGATTGTAGGTCCAAGTCAAGGGCACGTCCCATGTCCTGGATGAACCTCGTGAAGGATGGTCGATGGGGTCCTGTGGCCCCTTGCGGGGACAGTGACCGAGACCGCCGTTTGGCTGAGAAGGAAGGAGAAGCCTCCATCGAATAGCGGGGCTCTCGCTCGGATCCTCGGTCTGATACCGGAGATGCGCTGTGAAAGCGCTCCGGGGTCGAGGACCTGCGTCGCCTCGAGGAGCCCCTCGGGGACGACGCCGGGGTTCTGGGGACCGACCGGTGTCTGGTCGGGGATCTCTCCCCGGACTCCCTCGGCGAAAGCCTAGGGCCTCGGGCCGGAGCTCCGGACCGAGGGGGAGTCAATAGGAGCTGTGGGTTGGTAAGAGACAGCTCGGTGACCCTTAGCGGCTCCCCCGATCGAGTCGAGGGGGTGCGCCCTCGTACCAGAGGGGAACTCCGGGCTTTCTTAGAGAGGGGTCTCGATTTTCGTTTTGAATGCCTCGAATGCCTCGGGGAGGAATCCGATGAAGAGGAGAGGCGACGAGAACGGTGCGGTTTTCCTCGAGGGGTCTCGGCGCTTTGCTCAAGCTGGTCCGGCGCATGCGAGGCCGAGGCCGGTTGAAGGTGAACCATGGCAGCGGATAGCTCCGTTGTGATCATCGCTCAGAGCAGGTCCTGGAATACGGGCACGGACAGCATCGATGGCATGTCCAAGGCCGCTGTGCTCTCCACCGGGGGTGATCTTGCTTCGGAGCATTCCCGAGGGGTGGAGGCACGTCCCGAGGTCTTCGGGTTTTTTACCGGGGCCGTGGGTAAGGAGTTTCCACTCTGTGCGGCCATTGTCCCCGAGGTTGGCTTCTTCGATGATGTGGAACCTGAGGAGGGAAGAGGGGACTTACCCGGGGCAGAGGACTTATGAGAGCTCGAGGTCTTCGAAGTCGAGTCCCGAGGCGGGGCCGATCTCGAGGCCGAGGTCGAGGGTTGATCGGTAGCAAACAGCTCTGCCATGCGGGCCCGTCGGCAGCGGAGCGCCCGCTGTTGAAAAGTTGCACACCGGGGGCAAGTTTCCGTTGGATGGTCGGCCCCCAGGCAAAGGATGCACCAGCGATGCGGGTCTGTGAGAGATAGAAGACGCTCGCACCCGGTGCACTTTTTAAAACCCGTAATGGGCCGGGACATCCAGGCAGCCGTGGCCAATCAGGCCTTGCGGTCGCGGCGATCCGGGAGCCCCCGGATCGCGAGAAAAAGGCGCGAAAAGCGCAATGAGCAGGAAGAAAAAATTTTTCGTTATGTACAGCGACTTTTACGAAGAAAAGAAAAAAAAGAGAAATAGTAAATCGCGGTGCAAAGAAGGCACTAGGGCAGCGCTAAGAAAAACGTGTCTTCTTAGCACAGCGGAAAAAATCGAACTGGAGACCACGAGGAGGGGATGCGCTCTCTAGTGGAGCAGGAGGCACACATGCGTGGTGCAGCCAGCAAGCTTGAATCTTCAATCAAGTTTGCTTGAAATGCTGTCCGCATCGGGGCTCCGTAGATGACGTCACCCACATGTGAGAATATCATGCCTGCTTGTCCTGGGATAATTCCTTTCAGTTCCTTGATGACCCTCAGATGGATACCATCCGGTCCCGGGGATTTATCACTCTTATGTCTATCAATCTGCCTGCATACCTCTTCTAGATTGACCATTAAACCATGTCAGTTTCCCATTTTCGCTTCCAGCATATAGCCCGATGGGTTCCGGTATGCTGTGTATATCCTCTTCAGTAAATATTGACGCAAAAAATGTGTTCATTCTGTCGGCGATTACTTTGTTCTCCTTTAGCGCTCCCTTTATTCTTTGGTCATCCAACAGTCCCACCGCTTTCTTCGCAGGTCGTTTCCTCTTAATATATCGAAAGAACGGCTTGAAGTTTTTTGCCTCTTTGGCTATTTTTTCCTCACAGTCTCTTTTGGCCCCTTTTACCTGCGTTGATGTTGTTTGTGTTTATTCCAGTTTTCGTCCGTTTTAGACCTTTTCCATTCCTTAAACAAAGTTGGGTTTTTTTTTGTCTCTGATCGCTTCCTTTACCTCTACAGTGAACTATGCCGGTTCTTTGTTCTTTTTCTTCTTTGATCCCTTGTTGATATGCGGTATTTATAGATTTTATGCCTCGGCGACTGTATCCTTAAAAAGGGACAAAGCTTGCTCTAGCGTTTTCACAGTATTCATCCTCTTCTTAATCTTCTTCCCCACCATGCATCTCATCCCTTCGTAATTCCCATTTCGGAAGTTTAGTGCCATGGCCGTGGTGCTGGACTGATGTTTCATCCCTGCGTCCAGGTCGAAGCAGATCATATTGTGCCGGTCCTCACAGTCCATTTAGAATTAAGTCCAGAATTGAGTTTCCTCTTGTATTTTCCTACAGCATCCAAGAACTTGGTGCTGGAGGTGCCTAGGTTCCAGTCTATCCCCGGATAGTTGAAGTCACCCATGATAATTGCATTGCCTCCCTTGCAGTTGCATTTAATCTCATCCGTCATTTCTCCATCAATTTCCCCGGACTGCCTGGTGTCGGTAGTAGATGCCTATCCTCATTTCCAGTCCATTTGTTCCTGGAATTTTGACCCATAGAGACTGTAACTTATCTGTCTGTTGTGGCATGTTCTCTCCAGTAGATTCAATTCCTTCTTTGACGTATATGGCAATGCCTCCTCCTTTTTGAGTCACTCTGTCTCTGCAGTATAGTTTTTATCAATGGCGTACTAAGGAAGGGGCGGGGGGGTTGTCCACCCCGGGTGCATGCCCCAAGGGGGTACACAGCTGGCCATCCTCTAGTGTTCTACCTAGGCCCTACCTAGGTCGGAAAACTGCGGCTTTTAAGTCACTTGAGTACCGCCGGCGCCGAGTTCTCCTTGCTTCTCTTCCCCGCGGGACCGACTAACTCTCGCCGCCCGATGTCAATTCTGACGTCGGAGAGGACGTTCTGGGCCAGCCAATCGCTCCGACCTATTCCGGCCTATTCTCCAGAGGCGGTGGCAGCATTTTCTCAATGGCAATGGCATGGGGAGGGGAGGGGAAAGCAGGGAGAAAGAAAGAAAGGGGGGGCAGGGAGCCAGAAAGAAAGAAGGGGGCAGGGTGAAATAAAGAAAGAAATGGGGCACAGAGAGAGAGAAAGATACAGAAAGAAAGGGGGCATGGAGGGAGAGAGAAAGAAATAGGGGGCTGGGTGAAACAAAGAAAAAGTTGGGGGAAGGAATGAGGTCTGGAGGCGAGGAATCATACAGGAGGCTGAAAAAAGGGAAGAAATATTGGATGCACACTCAGAAGAATAAAGTGCAACCAGAGACTGATGAAATTACCAAAGGTAGGAAAAATGATTTTATTTTCAATTTAGTGATCAAAATGTGTAAGTTTGAGAAATTATTTCTGATGTCTATATTTTGCACTATGGCCCCTTTTTACTAAACTGCAATAGTGGTTTTTAGCGCAGGGAGCCTATGAGCGTCGAGAGCAGCACGGGGCATTCAGCGCAGCTCCCTCCGTTAAAAACCGCTATTGCGGTTTAGTAAAAAGGGAGGGGGTATATTTGTCTATTTTTGTATAGTTGTTACTGAGGTGACATTACATAAAGTCATCTGCCTTGACCTCTTTGAAAACCCGCGGAATATAAATGATAATTAACATTTTCTCTGCGTACAGTGTGCTTTGTGTTTTTAAAATTTTATTGTTGGTAGATCATTTTGACTTGGCCACGAAGGTAAGGGGGAGGGAGGGAGGGAAGCTGCTGAAAGACATCTAGTAATCCTTGCAGGCTTGAATGTCCAGGGAATTATTTTTGTAAAATCATGTTTTGTTAGGTGACTGGCATTATTTAGATTTTAATTTCTATGAATGAATAGAATGAAAATGATATAAAATTACTTGCTTGTTTTTATGTGCATGCGCTGAAGGAAAGTGGAGAGAGAGTGGGCTGAGGACGTTGAAGGGAAATTGGGAAGAGAGAGTGGGGAGAAGACGCTGATTTATAAATTGACAATTGTACAGAATATTGTTTCTTTTTATACTTTAATATAATAAGTTCAATATAAAACAATTCAAGGCTTGTGTGGATAAAATCAGGTGGTTTGCGGGGATGGGGACCGAGCTGACTGGGAGGGGACGGAGACAAATTTTCCCCCCTGTCATTCTCTAGGCTCTGCTACAAATCAATTTTGACTATGTGCGGACGAACGGGGTGTCAGTCGGGTTGACGTAGCTGTCGTAGCGCAAACGGGCACGGGATATGGCTCTCAAAAAAATCTTAATCGTTGAACTGCTGATTTTGGCTCTTTTGACTAATGAGTTTGCCTACCACTGCCCTAGGGCCTTTTAGCCGGGCGCTACTCCTGGCTAATTTAGATGATCGCCCGGCTGCCATCTATCATGAATCCTGCCGCTGCTCAACATTTTTTTAAAAAAACAACCCCCACCTCTCACCGGCTTGGCAATTTCCCACCTTAGCCCTTAGCGAACTCATGCTTCGGGGCTTTAAGGTGTGCGTGCCAGCATCCCTTCTCTTCCCTCCGAAACCGGAAGTTACATTCCGGGAAGGGAGGAGAAGAGAAGTCGGCACACACACGTTCGAGCCCCAGAGCATGAGTTCGCTAGAGCTAAGGTCAGCGACGGAGGGAAGCTAAGGGAGACAGATCAGTGACGGAGGAAAGTTAAAACTTGTCTTGCTGCTCCTCCTTGCTTCGGGCCTTCCTGGCTGCCAGGTCCTGCCTGCTTTCTGTTTCCACGAAGGCAAGACCCGGAAATGAGGAAGGCCCGAAGCAGGGAAGAGCAGCAAGAGGTCAGCAATGGAAGGAAGATTGCGACTCGCCGATGGGAGAGATGGGAAGAGAAATGCTGCTGCTGCACCCAAGGGCGGGGGGAGAGAGATGCTGTTGCTGCACCCAAGGGGGGAGGGGGAAGAGAGATGCTGCTGCTGCTGCATCCAATTGGGGAGGGGGCAAGAGAGAAGTGCTGTTGCTGCACCCAATTGGGGAGAGAGAGGGGAGAAGGAACATCAGGGAAGGGAGAGGAAAGAGATGCCAAAACCAGTAAAGGAAAGAAGCTACAAGACCATGGGGGGGAGATGTCAGGGGGAGGGGAGGAGGCAGATGCCAGACCAGGTGGAAGGAAGGAGAGAAAGGAAGGAGAAGAAATGCTAGATAACGGAGTGGGAGGGGGAGACGGAAAGAGAGGAGAGAGATGCCAGGGCATGGGGGGAAGGAAGGGAAACTAAAGGAGACAAAATGCCAGACTGGAGGAAAAGAAAGGAGAGGAGGTGCCAGAGGGAGAGATAGGAGGGAGATGCCAGAGCATGGGGGGAGAGAAGGGAAGGAGATAGATATGCCAGACCATGGGGTGGAGTGGGAAGGAAGGAAAGGAGAAGAGAGAGATGCCAGAGCATAGGGAAGGGGGTGAAGCCAAAATGAATCATGTACAAAGGAGAGAAAGGACACAGGATATATAGTTTATTGAAAGGACATAGAAAGAGGGAATATGCCATATGAAACAGAGAGAGGGTGGACAGTGGATGCAAGGGGCAGAGAGAGAGGGTGGACAATGGATGCAAGGGACAGAGAGCGGGTGGACAGTGGATGCAAGGGGCAGAGAGAGAGAGAGAGAGATGTCACAAGCTGCGTGGAAGGGGCAAAGAGGGCAGATATTGCATGGAAGGGAGAGAGGACAAACGCTGTATAGAAAGAAGAGAGCAAAGAGAAGTTGATTAAAGCAGAAACAACAAAAAGTAGAAAGATTTTTTTGTTGCTTTACTTAGAATCAAGTAGTATTGTAACTGTATTGATAAAATTTTATAAATAGGAAATAGAAATAAGAAAATTTTTTGGACTAGACCCTCTTTTCCTCAGGTCAGGACAGGATACCATAACAGTACTGTTCTGAATAAGGATTTGGCCTCTGAAAGCTAATTGAAAAATGGATTAGTCCAATAAAATGGTATTTTCTTATTTCTCATTATATGTTTTATTTTTATTTGCTAATTTGTAAAGTGGTGATTGTTATATCAGTTTTTTCAAATTTACATCTACTGTCTTTATATTTTGCACAGAATTAGAGGAAATGTGTTACTGTTTTGGGGTGTTGCTTTGTATGCAGAGTCTGATTTCTTAACTTTTGTCTACATATTTCTATTTTTAGTTTGTGATTATTCCATATTGGGCAAGGGTGTATCTGTCTGTGTGTATGAAAGGGACATGGCTTTCTGATAGCATCGACTATACAGGATCAATTGACTGTGCAGGATCTGGCTTGTTTAGTTTTACAATGTATGTGTTGGTGTTCTAGTGCTCACTGCAGTGTTTAAGATGCTGCCTTTTCCTAGGTACACTTGTGCGATATGTGGATTGTTACTAAAAATCATATTTTTCATATAGATGGGGATGGGGGGAGTCAAAAAAATGATGGGCCCCGGGTGTCACATATGCTAGGTACGCCACTGGTTTGTATCCTGGTAGCACTGTGTCCCAGAGATTTTCCTCAGTCCACTATGTTTCCGTGATGCTGATGATGTCAACGTTATCCTTTTGTGCCACAGCTTCTAATTCACCCATCTTATTCACCCATCCTTGCATTCGTGTACATACACTTGAGTTTGCAGCCTGTTCCCTTCTTGCATGTCCTTCCCTCTTCTGTCCCTTTCGGTCTGTTTTGCCTGTGATCTGTTTTGCCAGTGAATCTTCCCCTCTATCTTCCTGTATGGTATCATCCAGGTATACCAGTTCCTGAATCATCGACTCTCTCTCTCGGTCGACTGTCGGCTTTCCCCTTCTTCCTAGTTTAAAAGCTTCTCAACTTCTCTCTTGATGTTGCTTGCACGTAGCCTCGTTCCGTCTCTGCTGAGGTGGAGTCCGTTCTTCCTGAATAGCTTGCTCTTCCCCCAGAACGTTATCTAGTTGCGCATGAAGTGGAATCTTTCTTCCTCACACCAGCACTGCATCCACGCGTTGACTGCTTGCAGCTCTATCTGTCTCTTCTCATCTGCCCTGGGTACCGGCAGGATCTCTGAGAATGCTATCCTCTGTGTTCTGGTCTTCAGCTTCCTTCCTAGCATCCGGAACTGGCCCTTCAGTACTTCTCTGCTATAGTTTCTGTTGCCCAAGTTGTTCGTCACAAAAAGAAATTCCCAACCCAAAAATTCAATACTGTATAGGAACCTGGGAGAAATGCATTTGGTCGGATCACTATATCTGTAATTTTGATTTACGTTGGAAAAAGGAGTCATCCTCAACAAAACACAAAAGCAAAAACATAAAGTCAAAAATAATCACCAGAAGAAGTACTATAAATCCAGCGGAATTCTGGGCTCACTATGAATTACATCCCAAAACTGAGGAAATACAGAACTTCCCTATAAGATGGGGAAAATTTAATAAAGAAGTGTTAGATTAAATAGCACCATTCCAAACCTACAAAAAGAAAAAAAGGGTGTCAAATGACTGGTACGATTCAGACCTACTAGCCTGTAAACAGGAATTGAGAAAACTAGAGAGAATCTGGCATAAAACAAACAAAAATGAAGACAAAACATACTGGAAACAAAAAATGAAAAAATATAAAATTATGATTAAAGAGAAATGTTTAAAATACTACACACAGAAAATAGGCACATCCAAAATAAATAGCAAAGAATTGTTTAACCCTTTCAGGACCAAGGGACATATTTGTCCCATAACTTTAAAATCCTATAAATTTTGATTGGGATAGTCTACAGTTCTAAATTTGATATGTACGGATTCCATATGATACTGCCTTTATGTAAACAAACCGGTTCCGACATTCATTCATTAGCGTCGTTGCCAGATTGACGAGAAGATTCACTTGCCATACTGTCCATAAGCCAGAAGTGTGATTTTTAAAAAAAAAAATAATGATATTTCACAAAAAAATCAATTTTTTGGCATCTGCAAGCCCTTTTTACCATAAAAATGTCGTCAAAACCACAAAAATTGGCCTACGATCCTTATGGTCCTGAAAGGGTTAAGCTGGTAAATAGGCTAACAGATACTAGCCAGATCCTGCAAAACGATAACGAGAATATCCCATCGGCAGAAATTCTCGCCAATTTTTTCAATAATAAAATCTTAGATTTAAGAGCAGTTATACCTTTGTCTACATCTGACTTCGAATTCCATTTCGGATTCCAAGAACTGGAGCCCAGAGTGGACATGCTCTGGGATCATTTAGAGCTCCCAAATTGGCATCAATTTGTAACACTGTTCAACAAATATACTAAGTCTAACTGTTTGCTGGACGAGTGTCCCTCCAAGATCCTGAAAGATGCAACACTCGATTTTAAAAGGGACTTATTCAATTGGCTAACAACCACTCTTACCAAAGGGACATTCCATGAGGAAATGGGGCACATACTGATCACACCTAACCCAAAAGATCAGAATTCAATAGCCCTGAAGACCAACTACAGGCCCATAGCGAGTATACCCTTATTCATCAAACTACTGGAAGGACTGGTCAACTTGGAACTAGTGAATTATCTAGACAAATTTAACATTCTTAGTGAACACCAATCAGGATTTAGAAAAGGCTTTAGCACTGAGACAGTTTTAGCCTCAATTCTCAATCACCTCTACGGTCTTTTTAGTAAAGGCACAAGTGCACTGATTTTACAACTAGACTTCAGTAGTGCTTTTGATCTAGTTGACTACGAAATATTGGTACACTGCCTAGACCAGGGGTGTCCAACCCGTGGCCTGCGGGTCGCATGTGGCCCCGTGAAGAATTCTGTGCGGCCCCGCTCACGATGCGGTGTTGTCCTCTGCCGGATCCCTCCTCCATCTTGCTGTTGCGTTTGCTTAAAGCCGCGAGCAGCGGATCCTATGTGCCTCTTTCGGCTGACCCGGAAGTGTTCCCTCTAACGTTACGACATCAGAGGGAACGCTTCCAGATCAGCCGCAGGAGGCGCATGGAAGACGCTGCCCGCCGCTTTTTACAAACGCTGCAGGCAGAAATTTTGCTCCAAGAGCCGCAAGTTCAGTGCCGCCTGTAACTTCAGCCTGATCCTGAGGAGCCCATAGTGACTGAACATCAACGCGGCCATTGAGGAGGAGCAGATGACCCTGTCGGGGGTGAGCCGGGCTGGGGCAGCTGCAGGTGGCACATGCACCCATTGAGCCCTTCCCCGGCATGCACAAGTGCCGACCCTTGCTGCGTGTGGCCAGGTGGAACATACAAGCTGCTCCATGGACAAGCCAACAACCCAGTGCTCTGCATGACCATGCTGGAGAACGGGTAAGGGATCAGCAGTATTAAGCAAATGCTTCACTTGGCCCTGAGGGGTAATTGGGGGGTGAATGCTGCGCTGCTGATGGGTGTGTGAGGGGGGGAGAAATACTGTTTCTGCACAGGGAAGGGGGGGAAGAGAAATGCTGCTGCTGCTGCACTCAATTGGGGAGATGGAAGGATGGAGAAGGAAAAGGGAGAGGAATGAGAGATGTCAAGTCCATAGGAGGGAGAGATGCCAGGGCATGGGAGAGGAGGGAAGGAGACAGATGCCAGGCCAGGGGAAAGGAAGGAAGGAATGAGAGAAAGGAATGAGAAAGGAATGAGAGGGGATGCCAGATAATGGAGGGGAAGGGGGAGTTGGAAGGAGAGGAGAGATGCCAGGGCATGGGGGGAGGGAAGGAAAACTAAGGAGACAAATGCCAGACCAGAGGGAGAAGAGGTGCCACAGAGGAGGTACCAGGGCATGGAGGAGGAGAAGAAAGAGATGTCAGAGCATAGGGGAGGGGTGGAGACAGAAAAATGGAGAGGGGGTGAAGCTGAACTGAATCATACACAAAGGAGAGAAGGGGCACAGGATAGACAGTTTATGGAAGGAGCATAGAAAGAGGGAAGATATATGGAACGGGGAGAGAACAGACAGAGAAATGGAAGGGACAGAGAGAGAAAGGGCAGACAGTGGATTGAAGGGGCTGATGCTGCATGGAAGACAGAGAGAGAACAGATGCTGTCTAGAAAGAAGAGAGTGAGGATAAGATGATTAAAGCAAGTGGGATTTGTTCAGAGATGGGGTTTTTTTGGGTAGGAGGGTATTAAAAGAAGTGCCTGATTGGGCGTGGGGGGGAGAGCTTATGGGACCAGAAACAGAGGACAGAGAGAGATGGTAGGCAATGATCTGAAGGGAGAGAAGTTAGACCTGGGGTAGTGCGGAGGAAGAGGGAAAGAGATACTTGAAGGGAGAACTGTTGGGAAGAGAAAGAAAGAAATGGTGGCCCTGGAGAAGGAAGGCAGGCAGGCAGGGGAGAGATGGGATGGGGGACAGTTGGGAAGAGAAATGGAGAGAAGTTGGATCTGGGGATGGGAGGGAGGGAGAAATCTTAGGCCTGTGGATGGAAGGCAGAGAGATGCAGCATCTCTCTTTTTTTCCTCCATTTCATTGTTCAGCATCAAGGGGGAAGGGAAGAAGAAAAACAGAAAAGAGAGGGAGCAAATTGTTGGACCATGGAGATAGAGGAGGAGAGATGGAACCATGGGAGGGCAGGAGGGAAGAGAGCTGGGATAAGATGATGCTAGATGATGGAAAGAAAGTGACAGCGTTATACCCTGACCAGTGGAGAGAGGGAGGGGGCAAGTCACTTAATCCTTCTTAGCCCCAGGTACATTAGATAGATTGTGAGCCCACCGGGACAGATAGGGAAAATGCTTGAATACCTGATTATATAAACCGCTTAGATAACCTTGATAGGCGGTATATAAAATCCTAACAAACTTGAAACTTGAACTTGAATTCTGAAAATGGTGAGCCATGTGGATGAGGTCAAAATGGAGATGACAAGATGAGTGAAAAAGCAGTGAGTACAGTAGTAGAAATGTGGTAATGGGGAGCAGATAGAAGGGAATAGGAGGCTGGGAAAGAAGTGAGATGGAAAATGGGAGAGCTAGAGACAGAGAAGATGGAGAATTGAGAGATAGCTGAACATTTAAAAAGAAGAAGGGTGAGAAAGAAGGCAAGATTTGAGTAGACAGAGGCAGAAAAGAAAAAGATAGGAAAGCTGAAAAGGAAAAATCAGTACGTTGGAGACAGACATAAGAAGGAAATGAAATGAGAGGAGAATAAAATGGACAGCAGACACTGGAAAGAGAATTAGTTGAAGACAGAGAAAAAACAGAAAGAGCAACTGGGACCAAGATGATGGAAAAACAAAACATCCAGTCAACAAGGTAGAAAAAATGGTTTTATTTTGAATTTATTAACTGGAATATGTTAGCTTTGGGATATGTGCATCACAATTATAAGAACATAAGCAATGCTTCCGCTGGGTCAGACCTGAGGACCATCGTGCCCATCAGTCCACTCACGCGATGGCCCAACAGGTCCAGGACCTGTGCAGTAATCCTCTATATATACCCCTCTATTCCCTTTTCCAGCAGGAAATTGTCCAATCCTTTCTTAAACCCCAGTACCGTACTCTGCCCTATTACATCCTCTGGAAGCGCATTCCAGGTGTCCACCACACATTGGGTAAAGAACAACTTCCTAGCATTCGTTTTGAATCTGTCCCCTTTCAACTTTTCCAAATGCCCTCTTGTTCTTTTATTTTTCGAAAGTTTGAATAATCTGTCCCTCTCCACTCTCTCTATGCCCTTCATAATCTTATAAGTCTCTATCATATCCCCTCTAAATCTCCTCTTTTCCAGGGAAAAGAGAACCAGCTTCTCCAATCTCTCAGTGTATGAAAGGTTTTATCAGACGTGTCGCTCTCCTCTGAACCCTCTCGAGTAACGCCATATCCTTCTTAAGGTACGGCGACCAATATTGGACACAGTACTCCAGATGCGGGCGCACCATCGCCCGATACAACGGCAGGATAACTTATTTCGTTCTGGTTGTAATACCCTTCTTGATTATACCTAGCATTCTATTCGCTCTCTTAGCGACCACTGCACACTGTGCTGTCAGCTCCATTGTAATGTCCACCATTACCCCCAAGTCCCTTTCTTGGGTACTCTCATTCAATAATATCCCTCCCATCGTATAGTTGTACCTCGAGTTTCTGCTTCCCACATGTAATACTTTACATTTCTCAACATTGAACTTCATCTGCCATCTCATCGCCCATTCCCCTAGTTTGTTCATGTCCCTATGAAATTCTTCGCAGTCCTCTTTAGTCCGAGCACCACTAAATAGTTTGGTGTCGTCCGCAAATTTTATTTCTCACACTTCAACCTTGTTTCTAGATCATTTATGAATATATTAAATAGCAGCGGCCCGAGCACTGAGCCCTGCGGGACACCACTCGTGACCCTCCTCCAGTCCGAGTAGTGGCTCTTCACTCCGACCCTCTGTTTCCTACCCTCCAACCAGTTTCTGATCCATCTATGTACGACTCCTTCCACCCCATGGTTCTTCAGTTTCCGGAGTAGACGTTCATGGGGCACCTTGTCAAAGGCTTTTTGGAAATCTAGATATATGATGTCTATGGGATCTCCTTTGTCCCTTCAAAGAAATGTAATAAGTTCGTTAGGCACGATCTCCCCTTGCAGAAACCATGTTGGCTGGTTATCAGAAGTTCGTTTCTTTCAAAATGTTCGATGTTTTCTTTTATCAGTGCTTCTACCATTTTCCCCGGAACCGAGGTCAGGCTCACCGGTCTGTAGTTTCCCGGGTCACCTCTTGATCCCTTTTTAAAGATGGGCGTGACGTTGGCTATCTTCCAATCCTCTGGGATCACGCCTGTTTTCAGGGATAAGTTGCAAATTTGCTGCAGTAGTTCCGCTATCTCCTCTTCCCGGGGATTTCTCAGTTTTTAGTTTTTCTATCTGCCCGCGCACATCTTCAAGGCTCACTTCCAAGTATGTTAATTTTTCTGCTTGACTTCCATTGAAGAATTGCTCAGGTTCCGTTATGCTGGATGTGTCTTCGTTTGTAAATACAGAAGAAAAGAACATGTTAAGCCTTTCTGCCACTTCTTTCTCCTCCTTCACTATACCCTTCCTGTCTCCATCGTCCAGCGGACCCACCTCCTCCCTAGCCAGCTACTTCCCTTTAACATATCTAAAGAACGGTTTGAAATTTCGTGCTTCTCTGGCTAGCCTCTCTTCATACTTTTTTTTGGCTTTTCAAACCACACGGTGACATTCTTTTTGATACTTCCTGTGCTCTTTCCAGTTCCCCTCAGTTTTGTCCTTTTTCCATTTCTTGAATGAATTTTTCTTAATGTCTATCGCTTCCTTCACTATTTTGGTTATCCACGCCGGGTCTTTTGTTTGACTCTTTTTGCAACCCTTTCTGAATCTGGGAATATATAGATTTTGCGCTTTGCTCACCATGTCCTTGAAAAAAGACCAGGCATGATTTACCGTTTGCCATTTTTTGGAAGTGTTCCTAAGTTTCTTCCTTACCATTTCCCTCACTGCTTCGTACTTTCCTTTCCTGAAGTTAAAAGTTGTCGCTATGGTTCTCTTTCCTTTCGGTACTCCTACCTCAACCTTGAACTTGATCATATTATGATCGCTGTTTCCCAATGGTCCCACTACTTCCACTTCCTTTGCAGGTGCCCTTAACCCATTTAGGATTAGATTCAGAGGGGCATTTCCTCTCGTCGGTTCTCTAACAAGCTGCACCATGAAGCAATCTTGTGTAGCCTCCAGGAATTCTGTCTCCCTAGTGCATTTTGAGCTTCCAAGACTCCAGTCTATCCCGGGGTAGTTGAAGTCTCCCATAATAACCGTGTTGCCGCTTTTGCATTCTCACTTCATCTCGACTTCCATTTCTTCATCGATATCTCCGGTTTACCCGGGTGGACGATAGTATAGACCCATCTTTATTTCAGGCTCTTTCCTTCCCGGTATTTTAACCCATAGAGATTCCAAGCTTGTTGGTCGTCTCTGCTGTATCCATTCTTGTTGATTGTATGCTTTCTTTTATGTATAGGGCTATTCCATCTCCTTTCTGTCCTGACCTGTCCTGGCGATAGAGCTTGTACCCTGGCAGTGCTGTATCTCATTTGTATTTTTGTATTCAGTTGATTGGGGGGAGGGATGAGCCTAAAATTAGTGGATGAGCATCAAAGTTTCTCCCTGCCTGAGTGCAATTTATACATACTTGAGCTAATGGGGATTCCCAAGTCCTGCCAACTGAAGAGATCTTTCTCCAGTCTGGCAACTCAAAATCTCCAAGCTTTGCAGCCAATGGCAATATCCTCAAGCTGCCCCTGCTTTCATGCATGCATGAAAGCCAAAGGGGGGCAGGGAGGAGGGAAGGCAGCAGTCTGCAATATTGCTGCCAGCTGCAGAACTTGGGAAGTTGGAGGAGGAGGAGGTGGCTGTCAGTTGGTGAGGCTTGGGGATCCCTACTAGCTACAACAGGGGAGATGTTCATTTTGAAGGAGCCTAAGCTCCAAGTGGGAAGCCCAAAAAAGCAGTAATATTTACCTGATTAAATGATAAGAACATAAGAAATGCCTCTACTGGGTCAGACCTGAGGTCCATCGTGCCCAGCAGTCCGCTCACGCGGCGGCCCAACAGGTCCAGGACCTGTGCAGTAATCCTCTATCTATACCCCTCTATTCCCTTTTCCAGCAGAAAGTTGTCCAATTCCCTCTTGAACCCCAGTACCGTACTCTGCCCTATCACGCCCTCTGGAAGCGCATTCCAGGTGTCCACCACACGCTGGGTAAAGAAGAACTTCCTAGCATTCGTTCTGAATCTGTCCCCTTTCAACTTTTCTGAATGCCCTCTTGTTCTTTTATTTTTTGAAAGTGTGAAGAATCTGTCCCTCTCTACTCTCTCTATGCCCTTCATGATCTTGTAAGTCTCTATCATATCCCCTCTAAGTCTTCTCTTCTCCAGGGAAAAAAGTCCCAGTTTTTCCAATCTCTCAGCATATGAAAGGTTTTCCATCCCTTTTATCAGATGTGTCGCTCTCCTCTGAACCCTCTCGAGTATCACCATATCCTTCTTAAGGTAAGGCGACCAATATTGGACGCAGTACTCCAGATGCGGACGCACCATTGCTCGATACAATGGCAAGATAACTTCTTTCGTTCTGGTTGTAATACCCTTTTTGATGATGCCTAGCATTCTATTTGCCTTCTTAGCAGCCGCTGCGCACTGTGCCGACGGCTTCATTGTCAAGTCCACCATCACCCCCAGGTCCCTTTCTTGGGTACTCTCATTTAAAAACATCCCTCCCATCGTATAGTTGTACCTCGGGTTTCTGTTTCCCACATGTAATACTTTACATTTCTCAACATTGAACTTCATCTGCCATCTCGTTGCCCATTCCCCTAGTTTGTTCAAGTCCCTTTGCAGTTTTTCACAGTCTTCTTTAGTCCGAGCTCTACTAAATAGTTTAGTGTCATCTGTAAATTTTATTATCTCACACTTCGTCCCTGTTTCCAGATCATTTATGAATACATTAAATAGCAGCGGCCCTAGTACTGAGCCCTGCGGGACCCCACTCGTGACCTTCCTCCAGTCCGAGTAGTGGCCCTTCACTCCCACCCTCTGTCTCCTACCCGCCAACCAGCTTCTGATCCATCTATGTACATCTCCTTCCACCCCATAGTTCTTCAGTTTCCGGAGTAGGCATTCATGGGGCACCTTGTCAAAGGCTTTTTGGAAATCAAGATATATGATGTCTATGGGGTCTCCATTGTCCATCCGTTTGTTAATTCCTTCGAAGAAGTGCAATAAGTTAGTTAGGCAAGATCTTCCCTTGCAGAAACCGTGTTGGCTGGTTATCAGAAGTTTGTTTCTTTCAAAATGTTCATCAATTTTTTCTTTTATCAGTGTTTCTGCCATTTTCCCCGGTACCGAGGTCAGACTCACCGGTCTGTAATTTCCTGGGTCACCTTTTGATCCCTTTTTAAAGATGGGCGTAACATTGGCTATCTTCCAGTCCTCCGGGATCACGCCTGTTTTCAGGGATAGATTGCAAATTTGCTGCAGTAGTTCCGCTATCTCCTCCTTTAATTCCTTCAGAACCCTTGGATGGATTCCGTCCGGACCCGGGGATTTGTCTGTTTTTAATTTATCTATCTGCCTGTGTACATCTTCAAGGCTCACTTCCATGGTTGTTAATTTTTCTGCCTGATTTCCATTGAAGAATTGTTCAGGTTCCGGAATGCTGGATGTGTCTTCGTTTGTAAATACAGATGAAAAGAACGCGTTAAGTCTTTCTGCCACTTCTTTCTCCTCCTTCACCACTCCCTTCTTGTCACCATCATCCAGCGGTCCCACATCCTCCCTAGCCGGTTGCTTCCCTTTAACATATCTAAAGAACGGTTTGAAATTTTTTGCTTCCCTGGCTAGCCTCTCTTCATACTCTCTTTTGGCTTTTCGAACCACTCGGTGACATTCTTTTTGATACTTCCTGATCTCTTTCCAGTTCCCGTCAGTTTTGTCCTTTTTCCATTTCCTGAATGAATTTTTCTTATTGCCTATCGCTTCCTTCACTATTTTGGTTATCCACGCCGCGTCCTTTATTCGACTCTTTTTGCACCCCTTTCTGAATCTGGGGATATATAGATTTTGCGCCTCGCTCACCGTGTTCTTGAGAAAAGACCAGGCAAGTTCTACCTTTTGTCATTTTTTTGAAGTGTTCCTAAGTTTCTTCCTTATCATTTCCCTCATTGCTTCGTAGTTTCCTTTCCTGAAGTTTAAAGTTGTCGCTATGGTTCTCTTTCCTTTCGGTATTCCTACCTCAACCTTGAACTTGATCACATTATGATCGCTGTTTCCCAACGGTCCCACTACCTCTACTTCTTTAGCAGGTCCCCTTAACCCATTTAGGATTAGATCCAGAGTGGCATTTCCTCTCGTCGGTTCTCTGACAAGCTGCTCCATGAAACAATCTTGTATAACCTCTAAGAATTCTGTCTCCCTAGTGCAATTTGAGCTTCCAAGACTCCAGTCTATTCCGGGGTAGTTGAAGTCTCCCATAATAACCGCGTTACCGCTTTTGGTTTCTCGCTTCATCTCGGCTTCCATTTCTTCATCAATATCTCCTGATTGCCCGGGCGGACGATAGTATAAGCCCATCTTTATTTCAGGCCCTTTCCTTCCAGGTATTTTAACCCATAGCGATTCTAGCTTGTTGGTCGTTTCTGCTGTGTCCATTTTTGTCGATTGTATGCTTTCTTTTATGTAGAGGGCTATTCCACCTCCTTTTTGTCCTGACCTGTCCTGGCGATAGAGCTTGTACCCCGGCAGTGCTGTATCCCTTTGTTTTCTTCATTCCACCATGTTTCAGAGACTCCAATGATGTCTATGTCCTCTGCATTGGCCATGGCTTCTAATTCCCCCATTTTGTTTCTTAGGCTCCTTGCATTAGTATATATGCAATTTAGATCCTTGTATATCCTTGTCTTTATTTCCTTTCCCTGTGCTTCGATCTTTAGTTTCTTCTCTGTTGCTATAATCCTTATAACCTCCTCTTCTGGGTTTGTCAACTCCTGTGATTTGTCCATTGTTTCTTCCCAGCCTTTTTTCCCCTCGGTATCTTCACGGGATACCGTCTTCCGAATCATCAACGCTTGGTCGACTGTCGGCTTTCCCCTTCTTCTTAGTTTAAAGCCTGTTCTATTCCTCTCTTGACGTTGTTCGCTAGAAGTCTTGATCCCGCCGCGCTCAGATGTAGTCCATCTCTCCTGTAGAGCTTGCTCTTGCCCCAGAACGTTGTCCAGTTCCTCACGAAGTGGAATCCTTCTTCCTCACACCATTTCCTCATCCACGCATTTATTGATTGTAGTTCCTCCTGTCTTTTCACATCTGCCCTCGGTACCGGTAGGATCTCTGAGAACGCTAACTTCTGAGTCCTCATCTTCAGCTTCCTTCCCAGAATCTTGAACTGTTCTATCAGCGTGCTTCTCCTGTAGTCTTTCCTGCTGACATCGTTTGTCCCGATGTGGATCATTACTGTGGTCTCCTCCATCTCCGCTCCTTCCAGGATCCTTCCAATTTTGTCCACGATGTCCTTGGTTCTTGCTCCTGGAAGGCAGGTCACCAGTCGATCCTCTCTCCCTCCTGCTATGTGGCTGTCCACATGTCTCCCACTAGGATCACTGACTTTCCCTTCTTTAGGTTTCTCTTCGGTCTCAAATCAATGTCTTCGGGGTGCTTCGCTGCTTCCTCACCTGGGCATCGACTAGCCCTGTTCTCCCTATCATGTGATGTTCCCCTGATGGTGTCTTCTATGAGGTCATCTGCTTGTTCTACCTTCCATGATGGTGTTGGTGTAACTTCATCTGCATTCTGAAGTTCGTTTTCTTGCACCCGTCTCCTGTAGGCTTCCTCAATGAAGTCCTCGAGCTCCCTGACTTCTTCCTCGATGTGTCTCTCTCTCATGAAGATCTCAGCTGTCCTGTTTGGGTCCTCTGTGATGTGAAGTCCTTCCAGTTCCTGTATCTTGTCCTTCAGTTGCTTGACTTCTTTCTTCAAGCTTTCCAGCTCCTGACACCGACCGCATACATACGACTGTCTCCCCGAGGGGAGGTAGTCGTACATATGACAGACAGTGCAGAACACTGGAAAGCTCATCTTCTGGATTCCCTCTGCTTCCATTGGTGTCTGTCCTTTTGGAAGTGCTCTTTTTACTTTACTGGTTCTTTCTGCTTGTGTGAGTGTGTGTATTGTTCTGTCTGGTTGCTACTTCTTTATGCCCTTGTTTTATGATTCGATCTGTATCTACTCCTAGTTGTGTCGCGTTTGACTGATAAAGAGTTAGTTTGGTGTTCTGTGTTAGCTGATGTTCTTACTTTAAGTTAGGAGTTTACTTGTGTCTTGCTGATGTTACGTATGTAAGTGCCTTCTGTGTCTGTTTAGTTTACTCTGTTTTTGCTAATATGTTCTTATTGGATATTTAGTTTTGTTTATTGCTAGCTTCCTTATCTTTTTTGCAACTTCCTGGTGTACTGACTCTGCCTTCTCGAGGCCGCAAAGGCGCTCTCGCTAAGGCGAGCGCCTTTGCCGCTCGCCTTCACCGCGCGCCGAACGGCTATGCGCCGTTGGCTCCTCCCCTTTTATGGGCGAGTTCGGCTTCAGAGAGCTGCTGACGTCGGAGGGGTGGGCGGAGTTATCTCTCGCCTCTACCCCTCTCTGTGTCCTGCCTGCCTCTCTTCCTTCTAATCCTCTTCACTCACCACGTGCTCCTGACTGCCCAGCCGCCTCCCGACTCTCTCCGGCTGCCTCAGAAACTACTCTCCGCTCCTCCGCGCCGTTGGCTCCTCCCCTTTTATGGGCGAGTTCGGCTTCAGAGAGCTGCTGATCCTCCACATGCGCTCCTGACAGCTGATTCAGCATCCCCACTCTGATGAGGCTCACCTCTGAAGAGGCTCACCGTAGCTATAATAGAAGTGAATGGGAGAACCAGGAGCGCGTATCCCTGCTCATCAGAGTGAGGATGTGGAAGCCTGTGGCTGCTCCCATTGTCAGTGGTACACGTGAAGGATCATTCAGTCAGGGTAAGTATTACTGCTTTTTAGGATTCCTCTCCACAGTTTCCCTTTAACGAAGGTTTATTATTAGATACATACATCTTCTATATTAGTGATTGCAAATTTGGGACCTGCTCAACCTTTTTTTGGCTCATTGACTATTAGTGTTTGTGCGGCCCCAGAAAAATTTTTTTCAGCCAATGCGGCCCAGGGAAGCCAAAAGGTTGGACACCCCTGGCCTAGACGCAATGAGACTTACGGGAAGAATTAGGAACTGGTTTCAGGGTTTCCTAACAAAAAGAACATATCGAGTGGCTAGTGATGGGACTTACTCTAACCACTGGAAAAACCCCTCAGGGGTACCCCAGGGCTCCCCACTATCACCTACATTATTCAACATTTATATATCATCCATAGGACACCTACTGCAAAAGTTAAATTTAAACTACTACATATATGTTTGATGATATTTCTATTTTAATCCCCTTGAATAGCAACAAACGAAATTCTAGAATACATTTCACATATTATGACCGAAATTGAACATTGGAAAACCAACTTTAAACTGAAACTAAACACAGAAAAGACAAAAGTTTTCTTAGCAAGCCCAAAGGATAAAATTACTAGAACATCACTACATCTAAAAGATCATGACTACCCGATTTCAAAAACCATAAAAATATTATGAGCCACACTAGACACACACCTGACCATGGTCCAACACACAAAGGTGAAGAAGTGCTTTTTTGCACTGTGGAAATTAAGGACCATTAAAAATTACTTTGACCCTTTATCATTTAGACTATTGGTGCAGAGAGGCACGAATAATGTTTACGTTTTCTTGTGTCTGTTTCAAACTGGTAAGGAGATTAGCTCCCACTTATCTTCTATCTCATTTCGCGCTATATAGTCCAACAAGGACAACCAGAAATTGTAATCTTTTTGTATACCCAAGCATCAGTGGTAAATACAAATCCTTCTTAGATAGAACTCTCATGTATCAAGCAAGTAAACAGCAGTCCTTCCAGGCCCTCCTGCCCTCGACGCAAACCCCCCCCCCCCCCCAAGAACCTCCGACCGCCCCCCCCCCAGCCGACCCGCGACCCCCCTGGCCGACCCCCACGACACCCCCCACCCCCCTTCCCCGTACCTTTGTGTAGTTGGCTGGACAGATGGGAGCCAAACCCGCCTGTCCGGCAGGCAGCCAACGACGGAATGAGGCCGGATTAGCCCATCCGTCCCAAAGCTCCGCCTACTGGTGGGGCCTAAGGCGCCTGGGCCAATCAGAATAGGCCCGGGAGCCTTAGGTCCCTCCTGGGGGCATGGCCTGAGCACATGGGCCCAACCCGACCATGTGCCCAAGACCCCGCCCCCAGGAGGGGCCTAAGGCTCCCGGGCCTATTCTGGGACTGCCGGAAGAGGAAGCAGCGCAGGCGCAGGGCTCACAGAAGGGCAGGGACCGCCAAGAGGAAGCAACAGGACACCGGTAGGAGCTTCTACATGATAGGGGGGGGGGGAGTCGGGAGGCTGTGGGGGTGCGAGCGGTCCTTCAGGGTGGGGGTGCAGGTGGGAGTGCGTGCGAGCGGTCCTTCGGTGTGGGGGTGCGAGCGGTCCTGCGGGGGGGGGGGGTGAATCGGACATCGGGGGGGGCATCAGGCTTTCAGGGTGGGGACAGGACTTCAAGGGGGAGAGGAGAGTCGGGGCGGGCGAAAGGAGAGTCGGGCGGCGACGGGAGAGTCGGGCAGCATGTGCGGTATACAAAATTTTTTTTACATATATTTCGGTTTCCCGCGCGCTATACCCGTGTGCGCGTTTTACACGGATGCGCGTTATCTATGTGAAAATACGGTAACCTTTGATTCAATTCATCTTTGCTTCTTTTAAAACAACAATTGTATTCTATGTAACGCATATGGCTTTCTAAGCCTACCCAAATCAATCTAGATAACACTCGCAACATTACCATCAAACACTTACGGCCACTTTTACAAAGGTGTGCTAGTAGCTGCACTAGGCCCCGAAGCCCATAGAGATTTAAAGGGCTTTGGGGCTGTTGCCGTGCAGCAGCAGCTAGCGCAGCTTTGTAAAAGAGGCCATTAATGCAGTAAAGAAACAATATTACATTAAAAAAATTACCAAAGCAAAAAATTCAACAGCTCTCTTCACTATTCTTAAACAATTAACTTACTTCAAATATAAACTAGTTATTTCCATTGATGAATCTCCTTCAGCATAAAGCCTAGCAAACTTTTTTCATATGAAAATCAACTTAATAAGGAAAAAAATTAAATGCAAATTTTCTTACTCCCTGGGCGTCAGCACAATCAACTCCATCAATATTGAAGTAGTTAAAAACAACTCTCTAACTGCCACTTGTTCCAACTTCTCTTTACCAGCATTATATATTACATTAATATCAAGGGTTCCAAAATATAACCTCTTCCTCCATTCATTCTAAAACATCACTTCTCCATTTTTGGTCCTTACATTCTTCAAATTATTCATAATTACTACAGCCAGCTTACCAGAAGGTTGGAAATACTCCATTCTCTATCCCATCATCAAAGACCCCAGAAAACAATTCTAAGGATTGTGCAAACTACTGTCCAATTGCAAATCTTCTGTTTCTAGCTAAATTAACTGAAAAAATTTTTTTTCACCAGTTTTCTAATTTCATTGATAAAACTCAAATTCTGCACCCCAATCAAACAGGCTTCTGTAAAAATTACTCGGCACAGGACTCACTACAACCATTCATTACTATCTCAACCAACATAAATCTGTGCTTATCTCCTTAGACCATGCCGCAGCATTCGATACTATAGATCACCAGCTTCTTCTTCAAAGACTTGCCTCTACTGGAGTTTCAAATCAGGTTCTCAAATGGTTTAAATCTTATTTTTCTGACAGGGTTTCCACTGTTCATTTTAATAATTCAGTCTCTAAGTCTTTTAATACCAACTTTGGTATTCCACAAGGTTCCATATTGTCCCCTCTACTCCTCAATATTTATCTGGCCCCTCTATTAACCCTCAGTCAATCGATCGTTTTTTTCTGTCTATGCTTATGCTTTCCCCCTTTCAGAACAGTTCTCACTCTGGGAAACTTCCACCAAATCTCTATTAGACTCTCTGGCACCTCAAGTAGAAAAACACCCCTCTTCAAATCAGACCCATAAAAAACAACAACCATGGTACAACGAAAATCTTGCCCTACTCCGTAGACAACTGCGTTCTATCGAACATAGATGGCGCAAAACACGCCTCAATAATCTCCTCATTATATATAAGGAAAAAGCTTCTCATTATAAAAAAAACCATCCAACAAATTAAAAAATAATATTATTCCAAACTCATTACTTCCACTCGTAATTCTTCCATTCTTTTTAGTATAGCTCAGTCACTCTCTAAATATTCTAAGAAAAAAAACCTACCTCCTTCTACCCAGCCTCATGCAGATGAAGTATCATTTTTCTTTGATACTAAAATCAAGAACATCAGATCACATCTTGGACCATTACTCCTAGATTCTTCCTCTTCTCAAAACCCCAATGACTTCACATCTTTCATTCAGCACTCTTTCCAACTTTAAAATGCCCTCTCTAACAAATCTCCACCTTATTTTACAATCCTTAAACACTTCCAATAATCTCTTGGAAAGTATTCCCCCTTCCATTCTCAAAAAATTTTTCTCCTTCTTCGGCCCAGTCATCTCAGAAATGATATCCAAATTTCTCTCTGACTGTATCGTACCTACTGCCTGGAAAACAGCCCTTATTTTTCCAAAACTCAAACAACACAACTTAGATCCCTCTCTACCTAGAAATTACCGCTCTATCGCTAATTTACCTATGATCTCAAAATTAACTGAAAAAATCATCCATTCCCAACTTACAGAGTTTATTGAAAAAACCCACGCTTTACACCCATGCCAAACTGGATTCCGCTCTTCTCATTCAACAGAACTGTCACTATTAGGCCTTATTACAACTATTCAATATTACCATGACCATCAAAAATCTGTCGTTCTTATTTCCCTTGACCTAGCAGCAGCCTTTGATACCATCGATCATTCTCTTCTCATCAACAGACTCAAAGACTGTGGTATCACAGGTGCAGCTCTTTCATGGTTCACATCCTTCTTTAACGAACGCTACAGTATAGTCCATGCAAACAATGTCACCTCCTCTGCTACGACACAACCTTATGGTGTCCCTCAAGGTTCGATCCTATCCCCATTACTATTTAATATCTTTCTCTCTCCTCTTCTTACATTAGCCCAATCTACCGGATTTACTATCTTCGCATACGCAGACGACATACAACTTCTTCACCCAGTCAATACATCAAACATATCTGACATAAAAGACATAAATAACAAACTGAACATTATAAACGATTGGCTGTTTACAAATAAACTTTCCCTCAACTTAGATAAATCCCGAGGCCTCCTACTTCCAATCAAAACTTCAGAATCCTTATTGGATAATATTTCAATCAAATCTACTCCAATTCAAATGGACACAAAAATAAAACTATTAGGCGTTATCATTGATAGGGATCTTACTTTCCACGATCATATAAGTACAGTCGCAAAAATCTGCTTTTTCAAACTACGTATCATCCGGTCCTTAATTTCTGTCCTAGAAACCGATTCAATCACTATTCTGATACACTCTTTAGTTATCTCCCATTTAGATTATTGCAACTCACTTCTCAATGGTCTCCCTCAAAAAGAAATTAGACGCCTACAACTAATACAAAACACTGCAATAAAACTTATTTATAAAATAGGCAAATACGACCATGTCACTCCTCTTCTAAAAAAAGCACATTGGCTCCCCATCACTCACCGTATTACCTATAAAATCATTTTACTTTCCTTTAAAATAAAACTCTCTCACCAGCCCTCTTTCCTTGATAAACTTCTCATACCCCAATGCTCCCCACGCACCCTAAGGTCAACTGATCAAAAACTTCTTTTTATTCCCTCCGTAAAAGATTTTTATTATACACGAAAAGTAAATTTTGCAGTAACTGCTCCAACCTTATGGAACCTCCTACCACAACAACTTCGCGATGAACAACGTTTAGATAAATTTAAGACAGGCCTAAAAACCTTCTTATTCTGTGACGCATTTCCTAGTGCTTAGACTCATCATCTTTCCTTTTCATTCCAGCAACCAACCGCTTTAATAAAGCGACCCCACCCTGTATGTTTTATCCCAACCCCACTATCTCCTTTTTCTTCTTAAATATGTAACTTTTCCCCTCCTCTCCCATCTACCCTTACTCTCAAGTTTGTCTTGTTAATATTATTTATGTTCACACTATATATTTAATATACCAATTTATTTTATCTTTAATTTTTTAGTCTTCCTATCTTTAAATTTTATTGTTAACCGGCCAGATATTTGTTTGATGGTCGGTATATTAAAATTAATAGACTTGAAACTTGACCTCCAACTTCTTCACACCATTGACCCCATTAACTTAAATGATATTGCCACCGTTAACCTTAAAGTAGCTAAAATTCACAATTGGCTAAATTTAAATATGCTTAAATATGCTTTCTTTAAGCATCTCAAAAACAAGTACTGTTCTTTTGTCATGGAAAGAAGGTTTACAGCTAGTTGCATCGGTTTCATTTACAAATATCCCTCTAGAATCTACTCCAACAACCAAAAAGCACAAGTTATTTACCGTAACAGTTGTTTTCCAGAGACAGCAGGCAGATATTCTCACATGTGGGTGATATCATCCACGGAGCCCGGATGCGGACAGCCTCGCAAGCAGATTTGCTTGTAGAAAGATAGAAGTTTTGAATCTGCCACATCGCGCATGAGTGACTGTCTTCACGCCCAGCACAGGGCGAGTCTCCTCAGTTCAGATAGCTAGCAGAGAAGCCAACCAGGGGAGGTGGGTGGGTTGTGAGAATAGGTGCCTGCTGTCCCTGGATAACAACTGTTAAGGTAAGTAACTGTGCTTTATCCCAGGACAAGCAGGCAGCCTATTCTCACATGTGGGTGACCTACAAGCTAACCAGAATGGGATGGTGGGAGTGTTGGCAACTTAGAAGAATAGATTTTGTAATACTCTCTGGCCAAAATGGCCATATCGTCTGGAGAAAACATCCAGACAACAGTGAGAGGTGAAAGTATGAACTGAGGACCAGGTGGCAGCTTTGCAAATTTCCTCAATAGGAGTGGATCTGAGGAAAGCTAATGAAGCGCCATGGCTCTGACTTTGTGGGCTGTGACTCAGCTCTGTAGGTACAGTCCAGCCTGGGCATAGCAGAAAGATATACAAGCAGCCATCCAGTTGAAGATGGTACACTTAGAAATTGGATGTCCCAATTTGTTTGGATCGAAGGAGACAAAAAGTTAAGGAGCAGTTCTGTGTTATTTGGTGCGTTCCAAGTAGAAGGCCAAAGCACGTTTACTGTCCAGAGTATGAAGAGCTGATTCTCCAGGATGAGAATGAGGTCTTAGAAAAAACACTGGAAATACAATAGATTGGTTGAAATGAAATTCTTAAACCACTTTAGGTAAGAATTTAGGATGAGTAAGGAGGACCACCTTGTCATGATGGAAAACAGAAAGGTGGATCAGCAACTAATGCTTGAAGCTCACTGACTCTTCAAGCAGACATGAGGGCAATGAGAAACCCACTTTCCAATTGAGATACTTCAGATGAGCTGTAGACATTGGTTCAAATGGAGGCTTCATCAACTGAGCAAGAACAACATTGAGATTCCAAACCTCTGGAGGCAGTTTGAGAGGAGGTGTCACATTGAAAAGTCCTTTCATAAATTTGGAAACCACCGGATGAGCAGAGAGGGGTTTCCCTTCAATAGGATGATGAAAAGCAGCAATTGCACTGAGATAGACTCAAATGGATGTAGACTTGAGGCCAGAAGTAGACAAGAGCAAAAGATAATCCAAGACAGAAGCTAAGGATGTATCTCGAGGCTCCATGTCATGAGAGATGCACCACTCAGAAAATCAGGTCCATTTTTGGTGGTAGCATTGTCTAGTGGCAGGCTTTCTAGAAGCCTATAAAATGTCTCTTACAGTTTGAGAAAACTGTAGAGGAGTCATGTTGTAAGGAACCAAGCTGTCAGGTGCAGAGACTGCAAATTGGGATGAAGTAGAGATCCTTGACTCTGTGTAAGGACAGATGGAAAAACTGCTGCTGAGTTGAAGTAGAAGGGAGTACCAAGGTTGTCTCGGCCACCAAGGAGCTATCAGAATCATTGTGGCATGATCGTTCTTCAACTTGACTAGAGTCTTGAGAATGAGAGGGATTACATACAGGAATTGATTCGTCCATTCAAGTAGAAAAGCATCTGCCTCGATGCGATGAGGAGAATATATCCTGGAGCAGAACTTAGGCAGTTTGTGGTTGTGGGGAGATGCAAAGAGATCTATCTGAGGAGTTCCCCATTGAGAAAAAATGTGATGAAGAGGCGAGGAATTGAGTGTCCATTCGTGAGGTTGCAGAAGACAATTCAATTTGTCCGTCAAACAATTTTTAACCCCTTGGATGTAAACAGCTTTCAGGAAGGTGTTGTGGAGGATTGCCCAGCCCCAAACCTTCAGAGCTTCTTGACAACGGGAGAGAGATCCCGTTCCTCCCTGCTTGTTGACACAGTACATGGCAACTTGGTTGTCCTTTCAGATGAGGACTACCTGGTCGTGAAGAAGATGTTGAAAAGCTTTGAGAGCATTGACGATCGCTCTGAGTTCCAACATATTGATATGACACTGACGATCCATGCTGGACCAGTGGTCTTGCGTATGGAGACCGTCGAGGTGACCCCCCATGCGTAGGTCGAAAAATCTATCGTGACGACCTTCTGATGAGGTGGCGTCTGAAACAGTAAACCGATGGAGAGATTGGAAGAGAGCATCCACCAGTGGAGAGACTGTCTCAACGAAGGAGTGACTGTAATGTGTTGAGAGAGTGGATAGCAAGTCTGCGTCCACTGAGATGCCAGGGTCCACTGAGGAATTTTGAGGTAGTCTGGCAAAAGAAGTCACATGTGCTGTGGAGGCTATGTGACCTAGTAGTACCATCATGTGTCTTGCTGAGAGTGAAGAGCGGGAAGACATTTTGTGACAGAGCTGAATAAGAGCATCCAGACGTTGTTGAGGAAGGAATGCTCTGATTTGGATAGTGTCCAGAACAGCTCCGATGATTGTAGATTCTGAAAGGGCTGGTGTTGGGATTTGGGAAAGTTGATTTCAAATCCCAAGCTTTGTAGGAACCATGTAGTCCGTTGGGTCGCTACAATAACCCCCTGAGATGTTGAATCTTTGATGAGCCAGTCGTCTAGGTAGGGAAATACCTGAAGACCATGGTTCCTTAGAGCTGCTGCTACCACTACAATGCACTTGGTGAACAATCTGGGACATGATGCCAGGCCAAAGGGTAGCACTCTGTATTGAAAATGCAGATTCCCCACTCGAAATCTGAGGTACTGATGGGAGGCCGGATGAATGGGGATGTGAGTGTAAGCCTCTTTGAGATCTAGAGAACATAATCAATTGTTCTGATCTAGAAGGGGATAAAGGGATGCCAGAAACAGCATGCAAAATTTTTCTTTGACTAAAAATTTGTTGAGAGCCCTGAGATCCAGAATGGGCCGCAGATCGCCCGTCTTCTTCGGAACTAGGAAGTAACAGAGTAAATCCCCCTGCTCTGCTGTTCCAATAGAACTTCCTCAATGGCACAGAGATGAAGCAGTGATTGAGCTTCCTGAAGAAGGGCGGTCTTTGATGGATTAGAAGGATACTCTCTTGGAGGAAGCTCTGGTGGAATTTGAGAGAAATGAAGAGAGTATCCTTCCCTGATTATTGACAACACCCAGAGATTGGATGTAATGGTCTCCCATCGATGATAAATATGATGGAGACAACCTCCTATGGGGGAAGCGAGGACAGAGGCAGAACGATAGAGGCTATGTTCTGTGTAAGACAGTCAAAAAGGCTGAGCAGCCTTAGGTGTAGCAGAAGGTTGAGATTTCTGTTGCATCTGCTGTTGTTGTTTCTTGGCAGGTGCTCAAGTATAATGAGCTGCTCTTGGAGGATAACGCCTCTGGAAAGTTGGAAGAGGTCTAGAAAGCTTTGCAAGAGCTGGCTTAGGTTTTGCTCTGATAATGGAAGCAAAAGATTTTTCATGCTCAGACAACTTCTTGGTGGCAGCCTCTATGGACTCAAAGAGGTCATTGCCTGCACAAGGAATATTAGCCAGACGATCCTGAAGATTAGGGTCCATATCAATGGTGCGAAGCCAGGCCAGGTGCTACTGAGAAAGCAGTGATCCTGGAAAAAAGTTCAAAGGCATCATAAGATGACTGGAGAAGATGTATTCGGAATTGTACCAAGGTAGCACGAAGCTCCAGAAACTTCACATGTCTATGTTCATCCGAGTTCTTCATGAAAATTGGAAGATGGTCAATCAAAAATTTCAAATAAGTCATGAAGATGAAATTGTAATTTAGGACTCTAGGGGCCATCATGGAATTCTGGTAAAGGCAACAGCCAAACTTGTCCATGGTCTTGCCCTACTGTGGCATAGACTCTGAAAGGATGAGTCCTCTTTAATGAAGATTCCACAAGAAGGGATTGATTAGAAATTTTCAAATCCCTTGCAATGTAGTGTTCTATACCTTGACTCCAATTTACCTGGAACAGCAGGTATAGCATAAGAAGTCTCTAAATTTCTTTTGAAAGTTTGAGACAAAAGCCTATTAAGAGGAAGCTTGAGGGACTCCGCAGGAGGCTGAGGCAGATGCATTTCCTCCTAAATATTCCTTAGAATATTTAGAACCAGCGTCCAATTTAATTTCCATTTCGTCAGCCATTTGACGAAGAAAGGAGGAAAAAGATAATTGATCTGTTAGAGCCTGGCCTCGAGCAGGACTCGATGACCTCGAAGCGCCTCGAGTGGAGAAGGAATGCGAAGCCGCTCTCGAGTACTGGTAGCCCAAAGAATACACAGACTTGGAGGAGGCATTTGAATCAGCTGAGTCCTCGGAGTCTGGAATCGGAGACTTTGGTCGAAGAGTTGGAGGCCTCGAAGAGCTGGAAGGTCTAGATTGAGGCCTGGATGAGGAAGGCTTTTCTGCGGAAGAAGACCTGCGCCTCAATGAGGGTCTCAATCTATGACGAGAGTGCTGCCTGGGAGTAGGTCTTGGTCGAGATCGAGGCAAGGTCGCCCTATGCCTGGAGATGGGCAGTGCAGCTGGTAAATGAATAGGGCTAGAAGCTGTAGATCAAAACCCCATAGACTCAATGGTTTGGATCGAGGAATCTCGAAGCACTCCCAAAGACTCAACTCCTTGTATGGAGTGTGAGGATTCCTGTTTAGACACTCGCAAAGACTCGACTCTTTGCATAGAGTGTGTAGATTCCAGACCAGACACTCGCAAAGACTCGACTCCTTGCATAGAGTGTGTAGATTCCAGACCAGACACTCGCAAAGACTCGACTCCTTGCATAGAGTTTGTAGATTCCAGACCAGACACTTGCAAAGACTCGACTCCTTGTATAGAGTGTGTAGATTCCAGACCAGACACTCGCAAAGACTCGACTCCTTGCATAGAGTTTGTAGATTCCAGACCAGACACTTGCAAAGACTCAACTCCTTGCATGTAGTGTGTAGAAATAGCTCAAGGCACAGGCAGGGACTCGAACTCATGGGAGACTATTGATTGCCCAGGCTAGACTGCAGGAAACAGAGTCAAGGCAGGCATATATTTGGTCAGTAACTGAAGAAATTGCTGCTCTAATATGGTCTGGAGAGAAGCCAGCAATTGTGGATCCGAGTCTGAAACTGGATCACTTGTTGAGGCTATAGGCTCCGAAGTGGCAGTAGAAGCATGCTTTGGCTTGAACTGATGCTTGGATAACTGGAGGACCACCACAGGAACCTTCTGCTTAGGTATCTGACCTGAGGGAAGCTCAGGGGAAGATAAAGCAGGTGTACTCAAGGTCAAAGATGATCCAAAGTCTAATAAGAACATAAGAAGTTGCCTCCGCTGAGGCAGAGCAGAGGTCCATCTCGCCCAGCGGTCCACTCCCACGGCGGCCCATCAGGCCCATTGCCTGAGCAGTGGTCCCTGACTAGCTCTATAATCTATCTCTACTCCTATCCCTATACTTAACTCTACTCCTATCCCTATAACCTACCTCAACACCTATCCCTATAACCTACCTCTACACCTAACCCTATAACCTACCTCTACACCTAACCCTATAACCTACCTCTACACCTAACCCTATAACCTACCTCTACACCTAACCCTATAACCTACCTCTACACCTAACCCTATAACCTACCTCTACACCTATCTATACCCCTCAATCCCTTTATCTTCTAGGAACCTATCCAAACCTTCTTTGAAATCCTGTAACGTGCTCCTGCCTACCACAGCCTCTGGAAGCGCGTTCCATGTATCCACCACCCTCTGGGTGAAAAAGAACTTCCTAGCGTTTGTTCTAAACCTCTCCCCTTTCGATTTCTCCGAGTGCCCCCTTGTACTTGTGGTTCCCCATAATTTGAAAAATCTGTCCCTGTCTACTTTTTCTATGCCCTTCAGGATCTTGAAGGTTTCTATCATGTCCCCTTTAAGTCTCCGCTTCTCTAGGGAGAAAAGCCCTAACTGTTTCAATCTGTCAGTATATGAGAGATTTTCCATACCCTTTATCAGCTTAGTTGCTCTTCTCTGAACTCCCTCAAGTACCGCCATGTCCTTCTTGAGTATGGCGACCAGTACTGGACACAGTACTCCAGATGCACCCGCACCATTGCACGATACAGTGGCAGGATGACTTCCTTCGTCCTGGTCGTGATACCCTTCTTAATGATACCCAACATTTTGTTTGCTTTCCTTGAGGCTGCGGCGCACTGCACCGACGCCTTCAGTGTTGTGTCTACCATCACTCCCAGGTCTCTTTCAAGGTTACTGACCCCTAGTAGTGATCCCCCCATTTTGTAAGTGAACATCGGGTTCTTTTTCCCCACATGCATGACCTTGCATTTTCCTATGTTGAAGCTCATTTGCCATTTTTTGGCCCACTCTTCCAGTGTCGTTAGATCCTTTTGGAGATCTTCTCAGTCTTCCGTGGTTTTAACCCTGCTGTATAGTTTGGTGTCATCTGCAAATTTAATGACCTCACATTTTGTTCCCGCCTCCAGGTCGTTTATGTAGATATTGAACAGGAGCGGTCCCAGCACCGACCCCTGCGGAACTCCGCTCGTGACCCATTTCCAGTCTGAGTAATGGCCCTTTACACCAACCCTCTGCTTCCTGTTTGCCAGCCAGTTTTGGATCCATCGGTGGACCTCCCCTTGCACCCCATGGTCCATATCTTCTTAAGCAGTCTTTCGTGTGGTACCTTGTCGAAGGCTTTTTGGAAGTCAAGGTAAATGATGTCTATAGATTCCCCTTTATCCACCTGGCTGTTTACCCCCTCAAAGAAGTACAATAAGTTTGTGAGGCATGGACCTGATGAGACTCAAGGTCAGAGTCATTGAAGCCGGCTGAAGTCTGGACCGAAACAGGAGCTGAGGTCGAGGGTGTAGCCGAAGAGTCCATCCTGAACAGCTTTTCCACTTGAAATCGACAACGTTTAAGGGCTCGAGGTTGAAGAGTAGCACAGCGCGGGCACGACTCTGGACTATGGTCAGGACCGAGACACTTAAGACACCAGCGGTGTTGGCTCGTGAGGGAAATTGCACGCTGCACTGGCTACACTTCTTGAAACCCGTTACTGGCCAGGACATAGAAGGGAAGATAGCCGCTGCGAAGTCGAAGCCCGCAGGATATATGCGAGCGACCTGCCCTGCCAGTCAGTCGACGAAAAATAAATCTTTTTTTTTAACAGAAAATAAAGAAATAAACACAGCGAAGTGAAGAGAAGACACAAAGCAAAGAAGTGCGTCAAAGACAGACTTCTCGGCGCCACGGAAAACTGAGACTCAGACGGAGAAGACGGGCATGTTGGAGAATGAGAAGGTGATCCTGAAGCAGAAGTGTCATTCTCGGTAGTAGAAAGTGGCTCCGGATCAGAATCACCCAGCAAATCAGAATTTTTCAGCATGGATGAAGAGGTATGCTGGGTATGGTACCAACGGACCAGTGTCGAAGACTCAACATACTTTGACTTATGCAAGACTTTGCCGGATCGTGCTGGAGTAGCCTCTCGAGAGGTCTGGGTAGAGGAAGACTGGTGCATGAAGGTAGAATGCTCAACTCCCGTGTTGAGCACATGCGCACAGGCTGAGCAGCAACAAGAGGAGTGGTCAGTGTCGTGAACAACTCATATTGGACATCGGCACAAGCTGAGTTGGTACCAACAATTGGAAATGTTCTCCCAACTCCTCCCTAAGCAAGATGTCAATTTTTTGCTTCAGGAAGAACACCAGTACTGTTTGCTTTTTAGCCGGAACCACCTGTGCCATGACACGGTCCGGAGATAAACATAAGAATTTGCCTCTGCTGGGTCAGACCAGAGATCCATCGCACCCAGCAGTCCGCTCCCGCGGCAGCCCATCAGGTCCATGACCTGTAAAGTGATCTTTTGTCTAGAAACTATTCTTCCCTAATCCTTTATATCCTTCAAACCCCTTTTCTTTTTATCTATACCCTTTCTTTATCCTTTATCTGTAACCTTCAATCCCCTTATCCGTCAGAAATTTATCCAGTCCCTCTTTGAAACCCCATAATGTAGTCCGACCTATTACACCCTCCGGAAGCGCATTCCAGGTATCCACCACCCTCTGTGTGAAGAAGAATTTCCTAGCATGTCCTAGCATGTCCTCTTGTTCTTGTAGTTCCCAGTACGCTAAAGAACCTGTCCCTCTCCACCCTCTCTATGCCTTTCATAATCTTGTATGTCTCTATCATGTCTCCTCTAAGTCTCCGTTTCTCCAGAGAAAAAAGCCCAAGTTTCTCTAACCTCTCAGCGTATGAAAGATTTTCCATACCCTTTACCATTCATGTGGCTCTTCTCTGGACCCTCTCAAGTATCGCCATATCCTTCTTAAGGTACAGTGACCAATATTGGACACAGTACTCCATATGCAGGCGCACCATCGCCCGATACAGCGGCAGGATAACTTCCTTCGTTCTGGATGTAATACCCTTCTTGATAATACCCAACATTCTGTTACCTTTCTTAGAGGCCGCTGCGCATTGTGCCGTTGGTTTCATTGTTGTATCCACCTACATTCCCAAGTCGTTTTCAAGGTTACTTTCTCCCAGTACCAACCCCCCCATTGTGTAGCTGAACATCGGGTTCTTTTTCCCTATATGCATGACCTTGCATTTCTCCACATTGAAGTTCATCTGCCATTTATTCGCCCACTCCTCCAGTTTGTCAGATCCCTTTGTAATTCTTCACATTTCCCTACAGTTCGGAGGAGGCCGATGATGAGGCGCTCACCTGAATCGACACTGTGCGCTTACAAGACTTATGCGAGGTCAGCATGACTTGACTCAATGCAGCATTGACTGCGTATTGGAGAGGGAAGTGGAAGGTTTTCAGCTGGCTTACCCAATGTGGAGGATTGCGACACCTAAGACAGCATCGGCAGATCCGCAGGAGTTGATCTCGGTGTCGTCTTGGTGCGGCCGGTATCGGTGATGAAGTAGGCTCCGCTTCCATAGCAACATCAAAAGTTGTTTTTGCTGCAAAATATGATTTTTTTAAAGTTCTCTTCTGCAACGAAGAACAGCGGGCACAAGTTTTGGGACAGTACTTGGGACTCAAGCACTGGAGACACCAGCGGTGAGAGTCGGTAACTGAGATAGGCCGAGCACAGCGACCACACTTTTTAAAACCCGTCGGCAGGCGTGACATTAACGGGAAGACTACCTCTGTGAAATTGAACGCGATGATTGAGGTGTGGAAAAAGGCCTCGCCAGGCCGCAAGTCTATGAACAGAAAATTTAAGAAAGAAAGATTATTTTCTTTTTTTAAAAATTTGTAATAACGAAAAGAAAGATTAAGAAAAATGACAAAAAGTCACAAACCGCGAGAGCGGGAAGGCAGCGAAAGTTCAACGGCCGCTGAAACATGCCTTCTTAGCTCCGCGGAAACTAAGAAACTGAGGGATAGCACGCCTCCATTGGGCGGGAAGGCACTCGCACATGCGCGGTGCAGGCTGATCGCAAACTTTCTAAACCAGGGGTGTCAAACTCAATCACATAAGGGGCCGAAATCTAAAACATAGGGTAAGTCGTGAACCAAATTTTTATTAAGATACCTAGGGGTCCTTTTATTAAGGTACGCTAACCAATTTAGCGTGTGCTAAATGCGCACCTTAATAAAAGGACCCCTTAGACTTAGTAGAAGTATAGGGTTACAACCTCTCCAATCCCACGCCGGCTCTGTGATGTAAACAAAATAAATAAAAAAGACTTATTCTCTCTTCCCAACTACGTCCTATCCAATATCTCAATCCCCTCCCTTTTATACCATCCCTTGCGTCCAACTTCTCTCCCTTTCTGTTCCTTCCTTACCTAAATCCCATTGTCTACCATATCTCTCCCTCTCCTCTGTTTTAGCCACACTAACAACTTGATTTCCAAACACAATGCATATCAATATTTTTAGTGTTTGTTGCTTCATATTTTTTTTTTACTGGGAGCTCTATTCCAAGAAGAGAAAGTTTAACAGATGCTCAGTTGTTTTCCCCTCATTGTCTGTGCCTTCTGCTATTTCTCTGCCCATGCTGCTGGCTGAGAAACAGCTTGGCAAAAAGCTCCGACTCTAATTTAATTTAGTAAAAGAGGGGGATAAACAGCTATTTTAAAAAGTTGGTATTTACACGTGATTTTGACAGTATGGAAAAGAATGCGTGTCTAATTTTGCAGCATCAGCAAATATATCGCCCATTCCATAGGTTGTAGAAAGTCAAGGTCTTACCTTCCGCTAATTTCGGCAGCCTGCAGAGAGGATCGCCGGTGCTGTAGCAATCCTTCCAGGCTGCCATCATCCTGAGCACCAAGTTCCCTCCACCCCTCCTCTGACGTCAGGGGCAGGATCGTGGCAGAGGGAACTTGGTGCTCAGGACAACAGCAGCCTGCAAGGATCGCTACAGCACCGGTGATCCTCTCTGCAGGCTACTGAAATTAGCAGAAGGTAAGAGTGGAAGGCACTGCAGCACTTCCTGAATCGCACTGTCTGCTAGCGGGCCAACTTAAGTTAAATTTTTTAATTGTCTGGCGAGCCAAATTTAACTACACCGTGGGCCACAGTGATGTCACCCATGTGTGAGAATATGCTGCCTGCTTGTCCTAGGATAAAAGATATTATCAAGGTAAGAACCTGTGCAATAGGGATGGTATGCTGAACTACAGGGACATACCTAAGCACTCCCCAAGTTCTAGGGTGTGATAGATGAGCCTGTTCTTAGCACCGAAGACCCGAAAGCGGCATCCTCCTGCGCTGCTATGTCCACTCTATAGAATTTGGTAAAAGTATGAGGAAAGACTAAAAAGGTTAGGGCTCTTCAGTTTGGAAAAGAAAAGTCTGATGGGAGATGTGATTGAAGTCTACAAAATCCTGAGTGGAGTAGAACGGGTACAAGTGGATCGATTTTTCACTCTGTCAAAAATTACAAAGACTAGGGGACACTCTATGAAACTGCAGGGAAATACTTTTAAAACCAATAGGAGGAATTATTTTTTCACAGAGAATAGTTAAGCTCTGGAAAGCGTTGCCACAGGCTGTGGTAAAAGCGGATAGCGTGGCTGGTTTTAAGAAAGGTTTGGACAAATTCCTGGAGGAAAAGTCCATAGTCTGTTATTAAGACATGAGGGAAGCCTCTGCTTGCCCTGAATTGGTAGCATGAAATGTTGCTACTCTTTGAGTTTTGGCCAGGTACTGGAGACCTGGATTGGCCACTGTGAGAATGGGCTACTGGTCTTGATGGACCATTGGTCTGACCCAGTAAGGCTATTCTTATGTTCTTACAAATCTCCTCAGGTGGAATTGTCTGTGTTTCCACCCAAAAAAGACCACTCCTCTTATTGAATGCACTTTTAACGAGAAAGGCAGCTGTTTGCTGTAACCGATGTATGCAGAGGATAGAGCTCTAAGAATCCATCTAGAAATGGTGGCCTTAGAAGCGGATCGCACTCATCTCGCCTGATTGGTTAACACAAAAAGATTATCTGAGAGATGAAACTCAGTCACCTCCAGGTACCGTAATAGACCGCTTCTGACATCCAAAAACTTTAAGGCCTTGTCTTTCTTCTTGGACCCTGTAGGGTGAAATGCTGGCAACCTAACTTCCTGGTTGAGATGAAATATCGTAACTTCCTGGTTGAGATGAAATATCGTAACGACATTTGGTAGTAAAGGGAATCATGCAAAAGGTTACTACTGCTTCCATGATCCTGACGAACAGCGCTCTGCAATTCTGAGATTCTCCTGGTAGATGAAATTGCCACCAAGAAAACTGCTTTAACCGACAGATCCATGAGGGAGGCTTCCTGTAAGGGCTCATACTGAGCCCTGCTGAATCCTTCTAAGACTATATTAAGATTCCAGAATGGAAATGGGCCCCGAATCAGTAACTGAGGTCTCAGGGCATCCTTCAAGGACATGTCCATGTCCAGATGGGCGCTAGCGAAACTCTTTTCTCTTGGATCTGGAAGCATAATAGACCTTCTAATTGAACCCATGTCAATGACCTCTTAGAGGAGATTGGGGCATTGCCTGGGTCTAACTTTTCTCTGAAGCACCAGCACTGAAATGTCTCCAATGCTGAAACTATAGTTGGCTTTAGAGTAGCAATGACGACTTCTGAATATCCTTATTGGACTAGCGCTGCATGCTAAAGAGCCATGCCTTATTATCAAAGCATCTCAGATCTTCTAGGGCAATCGGCCCTTGTGAGAGCAAGTCTGAATACACCTGGAGTCTGAGACTGCTCCTTTTATAGCTGTTTGAATACTGTTCACTGTAGCCACATGTGCTGCAGAGATCGCCTGCAGGTGAGATTCTGCCCAATAGAACAATACTTTCACCTCCTGCCAAAGTGCTCTTGGTGCCTCCCTGCTTGTTGACATAGGCCACTGCAGTGGCATTGTTAGAGAAAACTCTGACTGCTTTGTCTCCAGAAAAGAGTAGTCGGTGCAGCACCAGATGAATGGCTATTGTTCCAGCCTGTTGACAGACCACTTCCATTGAGACCATTGTCCTTGAACTGGGTGGCCATTGCAATGAACTGCTCATCAATCTGGCATCCGTCGTTAGGACAACCCATGAATCGATCCAGAACAAGATTCCCTTTGCTAAAGACTGTGAGCGGAGTCACCAGCTCATGCTGTCTCATGCTGCCGCATTGGAGACAGCATTACCTTCTATTACATATTAGGGGAAAAGGGCCTCAGAGTTTTGAGCCATTAACCCATATGGGTCACAGTCATAGGCAGAAAAACCCTTTAATCACTTTTTTTCTTTCTTTTAATCTAATTCTTTTAATTACTTTCACCATATATCTTTTACTTATTATTTGTTTGTTTTTTTCTTAAAAAGCAATATTGTTCCTGTGCCCATATTGACCCAATAGATATCAACTTTAGTTTTAATTTCCCACTAAAAAGAGAGTGAAAAAATCAATCAGGTGCAGTAGTTCGATCACTGTCATATGACGAGTACTGAACTATGATTAACAGTGATCAAACTACTGCACCTGATTGATTTTTTCACTCTCTCTCTTTAGTGGGCTGATATCTATTGGGTCAATAAGGGCACAGGAACAATATTGCTTTTTAAGAAAAAAAAAAATAATAATAATAATAAGTAAAAGATATATGGTGAAAGTAATTAAAAGAATTAGATTAAAAGAAAGAAAAAAGTGATTAAGGGTTTTTTCTGAATATGACTGAATTACAAGTTGGGTGAATCTATCACTTTTTGTGACCCGTATGGGTTAATGGCTCAAAACTCTGAGGCCCTTTTCCCCTAAAATGTAATAGAAGGTAACGATTTAGAGAAAATAAAGTAGAACAAGAAAAGGATTACTATAATCTTGTCCATTGGCCATAAGATCATCTAGGCCCCTGCCAAACAGCATTTATCCCCTGAATGGGAATCTGCTCAGTGTTGCTTTAGAGATTGAATCACCCGTCCATTGTCTGATCCAAAGTATATGAGGGGCGGAGATCAAATATGCTGAAACTTTTCCCGTGACTCTGATTATATCAAAGAGTGTATCTGCTAAGTAGACCACTCCAGCTAACACAAGCTGAAGCAGGGGCTCAGCCTCAGCCAGGCTCTGATTTCAGAACGTGGAATGACAGGTACATGTCACGAAGGCCTTGGTTGCAGTCTTAATCCCTAAGGACCACATCTACTCTGTGGACCTGTGGATCCTTTAAAACTACGCTGCCCTCAATTGGTAGGGAAGTGCTTTTGATCACCTGGGCAACTAGGGAATCCATCTTTGGCATAGCAAAGATTTGTTCGAATTCCTGATCCACGGGATATAGTTTTAGCCACCTTCAGGGAGCCTTCAGAGATCTCCCAGGGCTTTGTGACTAGGATCCTCATATGCCTGGGTGCCATGGAAAAGAAGTGGGTTGAATCTGGATCCCGCTCAGAAGAGAACACTGAGCAGTCGGGGTTTACAAAGGGTCTATCTTCAGTTCTTGAAGGGATTCGGTAATAATCTCGAACAATGCAGAGGACTTAAGAGTTGGCAAATGGACGGATCCTCCCCCTGGTCTACAGTCAATATCGCCTCCAGGTCCTCCATATGAAAGGCTGCCTCAACCACTAGGGAAGCCTTACTTTGGGACAATAAAGGGATAAAATCTGATCACTTGTCCTAGTCCATGTCTATCAGAGTACAAAATAGTCTCCGCTCTCTGGAAAGAAGTGCTCTGAGCATCCAGAGGGGCCTGTGCACTGGCCCACTCACCAGAAGACTTAACAGGTGGAGTTCTGCCCTATACATAAGCCTGCCAGAGGAGATTAATAAACTCCAGGTAAAGGTCTGCGTGGGAACTCTCCTTGCCCCTTAGGGAGGAATAAATGCCTTTTCTTGGCCAATGTCCCAGGCCTCCAGAAGGTTTTTATTCCTCCAGGAGGGAAAATAATTTGTATGCCTTTCTCCAGCCCTAAAGGACTCTGGAGGGGCTAAGTCCAAAGCTCCTGCCCCTCGATCCTATGTTGTGCAGCACATAGCACAAGAACGCTCTTTAGCCACCCATCCAGCACAATTAAGGCATTAGGGTCTAAGGACCCCTTCCTTATCAGTTTTGAGGTAAAACAAGGTGTTTTTAAGTTGGAGGGGAAAAAAAAAAATCTGGAAATCAATGATGGGTGCCGTGCCAGCGCTTTCAAAACAACTGAAGGCTGACCAAAATTTTTTTTAAAATAGGATATTAGAGGAGGGAGACCAAAGACCTAACTGCAGAAATTATTTACCCCCATAGGCTGTCACAGCCTGTACTCCCTTACTGGGGAAATGGTGCTACAGCTTCAATCAGTTCCTTTAAAGTGTAGCTGGATCTAGAGAAGTTCTCTGCCTCAAGCCGCCCGTCAATTGCCATGCCGAGATCTTCGGGCTGCCAGTCAGACTGATACTATTCCCCTCCCTCCCCACCCATCCACCCAGGACCGCAACGTGGAAAATGTGGGAAGGCGAAGTTGCAGCCAATACCCTGAGCAAAGGATCATTATTGGTGCCTAACAGCCTGTGCTCAAGCTCCTGACTAAGTCAAAGAAGCGAGTAAATGCTGAGGGCCTGGAACCTGGAGTTCCACAAATCTTCAACAGGCTGGCAGTATAGGTCCACGAAGGATACACTCCAAGCAAGCAAAACAGTCCCCTGAAGCTACGCAAAAAATCCGTGAACAAGCCAAAAAAAACAGAAAATACATCGTAAAACAAAGAAATAAAGAGAGCAGATCAGAGAGATAACTTCATGCTTGCCTACAGAAGGAAGAATTAAAGGGAGCAGCAGAAACCACTGAGGAGGAATTGAAAAGCTGTGATTACCAGTGGTGTGCCTCAAGGTTCTGTTCTTGGGCCTATTCTTTTTAACATTTTTATAAACAATATTGCTGCAGGGCTGGCGGGTAAGATTTGCCTCTTTGCGGATTATACCAAAATCTGCAATAGAGTAGACACTCAGGATGGTGTGAATAAAACGAAGCTTGAAGAATGGTCTAAAATTTGACAACTAAAATTTAATGCTAAGAAATGCAACATCATGCATTTGGGCTACAAAAACTCAAGGGAACGGTACTGTTTAGGGGGTGAAGAACTTAAGTGCACAACAGAAGAGTGGTACTTGGGTGTGATTGTATGTGATGATCTTAAGGTGGCCAAACAGGTTGAAAAGGTGACGGTGAAAACTAGAAGTGAAAGGTCACTTTGGTCAGCCACAAAACTTAGAGACTTGAAGAAAGCACAGATGTTTATTCAGCATATGCGGACCCCTGAGCCCCAAGCTGGCTTCAGAAGTCCAGAAACCAGGAAGTTACAGAAATATTTATACATTCTTCTGGCTATACAACTGAATTCTAGAAAAAACTTGTCATGTGTTACTTTTCTTAATAATCATTGGTCCTAAGCTCACACTAGCAGGTCACTAGTAGGTCACTTATCTAAGCCCTGCAGTCTTTCTGTTACATGTCATTTATGCTGAGATAGCCATAAGAAGCTAAAATCCCAAGCTAAAACACCCAGTGCAGGCGGATTAGAACATGAGATAAGTTAGGTCTGCAGCTAAACATAATTCAGCATTTTATTAAACACTTAGGAAAACCAGTCCCAGACTCCTTCAGTCCCCCCTTTCAGGCTAGTCGAATGAAGGAGGAAGGAGACGAGCCCGATAAAGTTCAAGAAGGAGGAAGGTCAGGATTAGTTGTAGGGACTGGTCGATACTTGGGAAGTACAAGGGCCATAGCAGCAGTGGAACGGTCAACAGTAGAGTCAACAGGGAAGGCAGCAAAGGAGCAGAGAAGACAGGGCGGCAACCAGCAAGATGGTCTTCATTGCTGAACCAGAGGGCAGGAGCCAAAGGTACCAGAGAGCCAGTCTGAAGTGAGGCCACGCCAGATCTGGACAGGAACATGAGCCAGTTTGGTGATACGATCCACAACTTCCTCAATCACTTTACCATTGTCATCAAGTTCAAGGCAGCAGTTGGAGAGGTTGAATTTGCCACAGGCACCACCTTCTGCCGCCAGCAAGTAGTCTAGAGCTAGGCAATTCTGATAGATAGCAGTGCGCATTTTAGCATTCGCTCTGCCAATGGTACTCAAAGCTCGAGCGGTCTCATTAGTTATCAGTTCGAGTACAGCTTGTAGACGAATAATGCGGTTCAGCATATAGATTTGGGTTCGATAGCCCCAGGTGCCACTCTCAGCCCATGTGGCAGGTCCGTAAACAGCAATGATCCGTTCAGGAGGCCAGTTGTCACCCCATTTTCCAACCTGAAGGGCATCAGACCGCTTCTGGCAACCCCTGGCATTGAAGATAGGGGCACCCAGGCTTTCGCCATCGACCAGCGGTAACAGGAAGAAGCTGGGGTGGATCATGCCAAGTACACATGTACCAGTCCAATTAGCAGGCAACCAAGAGTAGGCAAACAGATCACAGAGCCAATATCGACCATCAGGAAGTTTCATTAAGCAATGTTTGAAGGGCGCTGAAGACAGTGGGAAGCAACAATGGAGGTTCGCAAGGCCCATCGTGAAGGTCGTGGACCTGACGTAAAAGTGAGGGTCTGTGAAGTCAGGTTTAACATGTCCAGCTGCTTTGCCTCCCATGGCCACTGTTCTCCCATACCAGTCCCTCCACATACAAAACAATTGCAAACGTTAAGAGTCTGGCCTATAGTTTCAGCAAACTATATAAAAAGATTTCTAGTGATTACAGGAATATCAGTATCTACTTTCATAAGTTCATAAAACTGGGGAAACACCACAAAGTGATGAACAGGAGCACATGAGCGGGATACAATACGGACATATACAACAGTACCTGGGTCTCACCTTTTACCATCAATATACAATACCATGCGGTCTCTGGCCTTCTGGACATTAGCATTCCAGTTATGTGGGTTAGTGATAGTGAAAACCATGGGATTGCAGTGGCCTGTAGTACACAAGGGGTCGGAGATAGGGAGGCAGAGGGGGTATTGGCTGGGTATTTATGAGGGTTCTTGTAGGTGGCTCACGAGACACATTCCCATAAAGGACAGGCTCCACCATTAGTGAAGGTTTTCTCATAGGGGCATTTCTTAAAGGCATCAGGTTATACAGACATATATACTTAACACATTTGGTATAATAACGCTGTCAATATAGGGAGCCACACAAAACTGTATTAGGGGTAGTACCATGACCTTGAGCAACATCAAATAACATACATGCATCAAATACAAAGACACCGGGCGAGTGGGGTCTACAATAAGAGTCTGGTTGATAAGTGGACCCTCAACATTATCAATGCAAATTTCCGCCCACTTTTAAACTTCATCACCAGTAGGTTGAAACAGATAATACCCTCTGATGTTTGACACTTTCTGTACTTAACTCCATCATGCAAACAAACATCAGGCAAAGGGGCTAGGGGCCTTTATTAAGTACAATAGGAAAGAAATACAGAAGAAAGAAACATAAGGCAGTGAGGGCAACACAAATATCAGATATATAACACAAAAGGTACCGACAATGCTGGCATAAGAAGCTCATTTTGTTAGGAGCAACTTAGGAAACCTAAAACAGTTATACTCAAGCCACTTGCTAGAGGCAGTGGTGAACCACAGGCAGTCAATTAAACTCAAACACTTGTGAAAAAGGTTATATTCAAAACACCTGCTAAGTACAGTGGTAAATATTCAGAACATTTTGAGGTCTTAGAAAGCTTCAGCTGAAGATCCGTGTTGTAGTGGAACCAAGTTTCATGTCCGGACACCTTGACAACTGTAAGAGAAGAAATTAGGACAGTAAAAGGACCTATCCATCTAGGTTTCAGGGGGTCTGACTTCTAAGTTTTAGCCATATCGTATTTCCAGGGACATACCCATGGACTTATGTGGCTATCGGTAGTGGGGCCCTTTCCAGGACCCATTTGTGGAGCTTTTGAAGGGCTTTAGCTAAGGATTGGATCTGACTCTGGAAGATATCTGATCCCAGAGTAGCAAAAGAACCAGGGTCTGCGTTTATGATGGGCGATAGGCGGCCAAACATGAGCTGAAACGGGGACTGTTTAGTGGATTTTGACAGGGTACACCTGATCTGAAAAAGAATAGAAGGCAACAAGATAGGCCAGGGCAGATTGGTTTCTTCAATTCGTTTGGTGAGAAGGTTCTTAAGGGTTCTGTTCATCCTTTCAGCTCTGGGGATGGTAAGCAGCATATAATTTTCATTCAATTTGGAGGGCCTGAGCAGTTTGTTGTATGACATCAGCAATGAAGACAAGGCCATTGTCGCTGCCTGTGGAAACGGGGAGACCGAAGCACGGAATTATATCATTCAGGAGGTGTTTAGTTACTTCCCTGGCGTGTTCAGTGCAAGTAAGGAAGGCTTCGACCCATCTAGTCAGGGTCCACAACTTCCACAGGCTTCGACCCATCTGTGAAGACTAGGAGGTGACTGAAGTGAGCATGTGGGTAAAATCTACAGATAGGACCTGCATCGAATGTGTTCCAATGGGTTGGTGTCCAAAAGGTGGCAATCGTCTGATTGGGGAATTTGTTCTAGAACTGACAATACACTGTCGGACCGTATTCCAGACTAGCTGATCAAGGTGATTGATAAAGAAATGTCTCTTGAGTCATTTTCATAGCTGGTTCTCCAGAATGCGCCAGATCATGGCATCTTTGACAATCGTGAGGGCCAGGTGTTGAGGAATGAATATAAGGGTACCCGCTGTGCTTGCGTTTGAAGTATCAGTGTGTGGGTCTGGATTGGCACTTGAATTGGCGCATATTTGTATCCACCTCCCTTTCAGGACAGACTGGCCCAAAAGAATGCGGGTTCAAGTCTGTTCCTGAGAAGTGTACTGGGGTGTAAGGGTGTCCAGAAAAGGAATGATGGTGTACAGAGGAACCGAAGGAGGGGGGCAGAGGCTGGCAGCTCGGGCTGTGCGATCGGCAAGGGCATTGCTGTGCGAGACGAGATCAGTGATACGATGGTGGGCTCGACAGTGCATAACTGCGACACGGGAGGTCAATTTGACGGCCTTGAGGAGGTCAAGAATGAGGGGAACATGATGGATCAGGCGGCCGGAGGCTGTAACGAAACCTCAATGTTTCCATATGGCCCTATGGGAATGCAAGGTAAAGACAGCATATTTGGAGTAAGTGTATATGTTGCAAAACTGAGAGGCAGAGTGGCACAGGGCAGAAGTGAGGGCATACAGCTCAGCTTCTTGGGCAAAAATGCCAGAAGGCAGGGGGCCCATAAGTAAAAGGGAAGTGGCAGAGACCACTGCTTAGCCAGCGATTCGGGCATCAGAAGGGGTGACAGACGAACTGCCATCCGTGAAAAGAGTGAGATCAGGGTCTCAGAGTGGGATGTCAGTAAGACCAGGACGGGAAAAATAAACTAAGTCAACGGTGTCAAGGCAGCTGTGCACGACCAGCTAGGAGGAGACGGGAAGGAGGAGTCAAAGAGAGAAGAGACAACAAGAGAGACCTGAGGGTTTTCACAAAGAAGGGCTTGGTATTTAAGAAGGCGCTCATTCGTGAGCCACAGGGAGCCTTTATGTTCTAGAAGAGAGGTCACACAGTGCAGAACAAAGAGGTCAATAAGCTGGCCGAAAGTGAGTTTGGTAGCGTGCTGTAAGAGATCTGAAACGGTGGCAATGGCCCGAAGGCCACCCGGCAGCAACAAGATCCAAATGTCAAGAGAGATAGGCAATGGGTCTACACCAGGAGCCAAGGAACTGGGTAAGGACCCTGGCTGCGATACCAGATTTTTCATAAACATAGAGCTGGAAAGGTGTGGAGCAGTCAGGAAGGCCAAGGGCAGGAGCCTAAGTCAGAAGTTTTGCAGGCAGCGGATAGCCCGATCCTGGAGTTGGGTCCAGACAAAAGGGGCTGAGTCCGCGCCTTTGGTGGAATCATATAGCGGGCAGGCAATGATGGAGAAATCAGGGATCCAGATGCGACAGTATCCTGCAGTACTGAGGAAGGTGCGCAGAGCCTTGCGGTTATCAGGGACATGGACACTACAGACGGCCTGGACCTGGGTGTGAGGAAGGGACCAAGTACCCTGGGAGATATGAAAGCCAAGGTAGGTGACACGAGGAAGGCATATTTGAAATCAGTGTAAATATGGCCACAGGAAAATTGAAAAGACAGACCCACTATCTAAAAGACTCAAGTAAACTGTCTACAAGCATATAAGAATTGTTCTCAATTCCTATTCTGTATCAGGTTCCTACCCCATAGAGCTGACTTGTAAAAATTAAGTAAAATTCAGCTCTGGGTCCACCCACTAAGCAGGGTACATAAGAACATAAGAAAAGCTTTCACCGGATCAGACCGAGGTCCATCCAGTCCGGTGATCCTCACACGCGGCGGCCCATTTAGGTACTCCTGACTGGAGACCCAGATATACCGTAGGCCTCAATATGATTTGCAAGAAGGTGTGCATCCAACTTGCGCTTGAATCTCAGAACAGTAATCTCCACCACAACATCCTCCGGGAGAGCATTCCAAATTTCCACCACGCGCTGTGTGAAAAAGAACTTCCTGATATTCATCCTGAACCTGCTGCCACTCAGTTTCAGTCTATGACCTCTTGTCCGTGTCACATCTGAAAATGTTAGCAATGCTGCTTCTTGGTCTATTTTATCAAATCCTTTTATTATTTTAAAAGTCTCTATTTAATCCCCTCTCAGTCTTCTCTGCTCGAGGGTAAACAGTCCCAGTTTCTTAAGGCATTCTTTGTAGCTCAAATTCTCCAATCCCTTGACAAGTTTCGTGGCTCGCCTCTGTACCCTCTCCAGCAGAGTTATATCATTCTTGAGGTATGGAGACCAGTGTTGGACACAGTATTCCGACTGCGGTCTGACCATTGCTCTATAAAGTGGCATTATTACATCTTCCAATCTACTCGTGATCCCCTTCTTAATCATGCCCAACATCCTGTTTGTTTTCTTCGCCGCCGCCGCACATTGTGCCGAAGGCTTTAGGGTTCTGTCAATCAGTACCCCCAAATCCCTTTCTTGTTCGCATTTTGCTAATGTCGCCCCCAACATCCTATACTCGTGTTCTTTGTTTTTCTTTCCTAGATGCATCACCTTGCATTTGTTTATGTTAAAATTCATCTGCCACATGTTGCCCATGCTTCTAGCTTGTTCAGATCCTTCTGGAGTTCCTCGCAGTCCCTTTGAGAGTCAAGCGCCCGACATAGTTTTGTATCGTCTGCAAACTTTATTATATTGCATGTTGTTTCCTCTTCCAGATCGTTTATAAAAATATTGAACAAGATAGGCCCAAGAACCGAGCCCTGGGGCATGCCGCTAGTCACCCTCTCCCAGTCGGAGAATTTCCCATTTATGCTAACCCTCTGCATTCTGTTCTCCAACCACTTGCCGATCCATCTGTGCACTTCTCCTCCTATTCCATGGCTTAGTAGTTTCTTCATAAGCCTTGCATGTGGAACCTTGTCAAACGCTTTCTGGAAGTCCAAGTAAACTATGTCCACTGAATTTCCACTATCCACTTGTTTGTTCACTTTCTCAAAGAATTGTAGTAAATTTGTCAAACATGATTTCCCTTTCCTGAAGCCGTGTTGACTAGCCCTTATTAGGTTGTGATCCTCCAAATGTTGTACAATGTTGTCTTTAATCAGTGTTTCAATTATCTTCCCAGGAACCGATGTGAGGCTCACAGGTCAATAGTTTCCTGGATCACCACTTGATCCTTTTTTGAAAATTGGGATAACATTTGCTATCCTCCAGTCTTCTGGTATTTGCCCGGTTCTAATTGACATATTAGCTACGGATTGTAGCAATTCACCAATTTCGACCTTAAGTTCCTTTAATACTCTCGGGTGAATTCCATCCGGTCCAGGGGATTTGTCGCTTTTCAGTTTGTCAATCTGAAAGTATTTCATGGCCAACGTCACATTTACTGTTGCGAGCTTTCTTCTATGCCTCCGGTGAATATCTTCCCTGTGTCTGGCACTGTTGAAATGTCCTCATTTGTGAAGACAGAGGCAAAGAATGAATTTATCCTATCGGCAACCTGTTTTTCCTCTTTAATTGACCCTTTCTTTCCTTGGTCGTCGAGAGGGCCCACTGCCTCTCTTGCTGGTTTCTTACCTTTTATATATCTAAAAAAGGGCTTGAAGTTTTTAGTTTCCTGTGCTATCTTTTCTTCATAGACTTTTTTGGTGTCTCTTACCACTTTATGACACTTTTTCTGGTCGATTTTGTGACAGTTCCAGAACTCTGACGTTTTTTCTCGTTTCCATTTTTTAAACGAGTTCCTCTACTCCCTCACTGCATCTTTCAACTCTTTTGATAACCATGCTGGTTCTCCTTTGTTCTTCTTTCGCCTTCCTTTAGATATCTTCGGTTTGCGAAGATTCTGTGCTTCTGTGATGGTATTTTTCAGCAGAGACCATGCTTGATCAACTGTTTGGTTTTCTGCTTTGTTCTTCTTGAGCCGTTTTCTAACCATGGATCTCATGCTGTCATAATTTCCTTTTTTGAAGTTAAAGGTCGTGGCTTTAGTCTTGATTGGTTTCCCCTTTCCGATGCTAATGGTAAAATAGATCATATTGTGATCACTTGTCCCTGTAGTCTGACACAAGCGCGCTCTAAAGCAGCAGTCCCTTCACTATCATCTGACTGGCAAAAATATTTACTTCCATATAAAAGCATTCCTAAAAATTACATTCTTATACCTAAAAGTTACATTCTTAAACTAAGCTTACATGATTTATAAAAAGAAATACAAAAACAAAGATTGGAATATACAGTAAAACTTTGGATTGCAAATAACTTGGTTTGCTATTGTTCTGCAAGACAAGCAAAACATTTCATTAAATTTTAACTTGATATACCAGCAACGTCTTGCAATACAAGTACATTCAGTATACAAGCATCACATTATCACAACTGAGCCAATGGTTCCTCTTTATGACGCTGCAGGAGTGCAGTGACTGTTCCAAACGAGTGAGGTCTTGCAATACAAGTATGTATATTTTTGTATTAAAGTTTTGGGTTGTGGAACAATCGTCTGAGTTTCCATTATTTCCTATGGGGAAACTCGCATTGATACACGAGTGCCCTGGACTACAAGCATGCTTCTGGAACGAATTATGCTCGCAAGCCAAGGTTTTACTGTACTCACAAAAGATAATCCATACACACAATTTTAAACCTTTTTGTTACAATCTACATGTGTCTCAGTTGTATTAAATTCGTATCCCTGTAGTAAAAGTGAACCAGCAGGAGAGACCTACTCCCCCTCCCTTCAGAATTTCACAGAGGAGAGAGAGTTGCTTAAAGATGAAAGAGATCAAATTACAGATGTAGTACTTTTCAGAATTTCCTTAGGTTTAAAACAGGGGTGCCCAACGCGTCGATCGCGATCGACCAGTAGCTCAGGAAGGCAACGCGAGTCGATCGCGGAGCCCATCCCGGGCTCTGTGATAGACTCGTGTTGCCGCCCTGATCTACGGGCCGATCAGCCTTCCTCTCCAGTGTTCTCCCTAGGGCCTTTTAGCTGGGCGGTCCGCCCAGCTGTCATCTGCCGCTGCTGAACATTAAAAAAAAACCCAAAAAACCGGCTTGGAGATTTCAGCCCATAGCAACTTATGCTCCGGGCTCTAACGTGTGCGTGCCGGCTTCTCTTCTCTACCCTCCGAAACCGGAAGTTATGTCCGGGGGGAGGGGGGGAGAAGGGAAGCCGGCACGCACATGTTGAGAGCCCTGAAGCAAGCGTTCGATACGGGCTAATGCGGGAGACAGGTTAGTGAAGCATTTGTTCTTCTTCCTGCCGGGTCCTGCCTACTTTCTGTTTCCGCGAAGGCAGGACCCGGCAGCATTTCCCCCAATAGGTTGATCACGATCTTGGGATGATCAGCCTTCCTCTTCCCGACGGCAGAATTGACTTCGGGGAGAGGAATGCTGGTTGGCCAAAGCAGGGAGAGCTTGGGGCCTGTTATTGGTGGCGTTTGGGTCCTGGTCTCCGATGGCAATGGCAGTGGCAGTGGCTTGGGGGAGGTCAGGGAGAAAGAAAGAAAAAGGGCAAGCAGGGAGACAGAAGGAAAGAAGAGAAACAGAAAAAAAAAGAAAGGGAGGCAGAGAGAAAGAAAGGGCAGGGAAGAGGAAGGAAAAGTTGGGGGAAGGAATGAGGTCTGGAGGAGAGGAAGTATACAGGCTAAAAGAAGGGAAGAAAGATTGTATGCACAGTCAGAAGAAGAAAGTGCAACCAGAGACTCATGAAATCACCAGACAAGGTAGGAAAAATGATTTTATTTTAAATTTAGTGATCAAAATGTGTCTGAATTTATATCTGCTGTCTATATTTTACACTAAGGTCCCCTTTTACTAAACCGCAATAGAGGTTTTTAGCTCAGGGAGCCTATGAGTGTCGAGAGCAGCGCTGGGCATTCAGCGCAGCTCCCTGCGCTAAAAACTGCTATCGTGGTTTAGTAAAAAGGGAGGGGGGTATATTTGTCTATTTTTGTATGGTTGTTACTGAGGTGATAGTGCATAGAGTCATCTGCTTTGACCTCTTTGAAAAACCCTGGAATAGGAATGATGATTAACATTTTCTATGCGTACAGTGTGCTTTGTGTTTTTTTTTTTATTTTATTGTTGGTAGATCATTTTGACTTGGTCATTTAAAAAGTAGCTCGCAAGCCCAAAAAGTGTGGGCACCCCTGGTTTAAAAGATACATTCACACACATTGTCACTCATGGGATCCCATCACACCACTTACATAACAAAATCGGCTATTACCCTGAACCAGGTCTGCAAACCCTGATTTACCATGTATTTCAATGTACAGAAAAGACCTTTGTTAGGTCAAGTGTAATTAAAAGTTGAGTAATCACCTAATGAGACATTCAGGGCATTACACAATTCTAAAAATACTTTATAAAACAAACATGGAGAACAAAAATTCATATTGGACAGACAGAACTCATAAGGAACCCAGGATAGAAATACAAAGGAAGGGAATTTTGAATGTCATGCACACACAAAAAACCCACACATACATGCAGATAAACGGTCCGTGCAAAAAGCAATCTCTGTACTTTCGTACAATTTTAGTCTCATATATCTTTCTTATAAGCGTGGTATCTCGGTTGGAATAAAATTTTTCCTACACAAGATTCGTTATTCCCTATTGGGCTGCTCAACTGCATTGCCCCTTATAATCCTACCTACATCTGCTGATTCCAGCTACATGAGCCCTTTTAATCAAGTCAGAATTCATGCACATACTTTCTCTAAAATACTTTCAACATACGCGTATATTGTTGATTCCACTGCCTGCTCTGAGCAGCTAGAAACACATAAACCATCCAGCTGTTCAGAAGTCCTTTAACTCATTCACTTCCACTTCTGGTTCCTTACATACTTAAAGCACCACTTTCGTCTCCTTCTTAAAGCACTTCCTGTCACTCTCTTCAAATTACATCGCTCTTTATCTTTCCTGAAACCTAGCAGCGCCAGTCATTAACGAACCTAGCAGACAAAATCCAACAGATATTTATTACCCCTCCTCCATCTTTCTTTACAAATACAGCACAATAGAAATATAGCCAGTTCTAACCAATTCCCTGACTCCTGAAATGTTCAACCTACACTGTTTTGTTTGTTTGTTTTTAAGGATACATAGTAACATAGTAACATAGTAGATGACGGCAGATAAAGACCCGAATGGTCCATCCAGTCTGCCCAACCTGATTCAATTTAAATTTTTTAATTTTTTCTTCTTAGCTATTTCTGGGCAAGAATCCAAAGCTTTACCCTATACTGTGCTTGGGTTCCAACTGCCAAAATCTCTGTTAAGACTTACTCTAGCCCATCTACACCCTCCCAGCCATTGAAGCCCTCCCCAGCCCATCCTCCATCAAACAGCCATATGCAGACACAGACCGTGCAAGTCTGCCCAGTACTGGCCTTAGTTCAATATTTAATCTTATTTTCTGATTCTAGATCCTTTGTGTTCATCCCACGCTTCTTTGAACTCAGTCACAGTTTTACTCTCCGCCACCTCTCTCAGGAGCGCATTCCATAGTAACATAGTAGATGACGGCAGATAAAGACCCGAATGGTCCATCCAGTCTGCCCAACCTGATTCAATTTAAATTTTTTTTTTTTTTTTCTTCTTCTTAGCTATTTCTGGGCAAGAATCCAAAGCTTTACCCGGTACTGTGCTTGGGTTCCAACTGCCGAAATCTCTGTTAAGACTTACTCCAGCCCATCTACACCCTCCCAGCCATTGAAGCCCTCCCCTGCCCATCCTCCTCCAAACGGCCATACACAGATGCAGACCGTAGAAGTCTGCCCAGTAACTGGCCTAGTTCAATCTTTAATATTATTTTCTGATTCTAAATCTTCTGTGTTAATCCCACGCTTCTTTGAGCTCAGTCACAGTTTTACTCTCCACCACCTCTCTCGGGAGCGCATTCCAGGCATCCACCACCCTCTCCGTAAAGTAGAATTTCCTAACATTGCCCCTGAATCTACCACCCCTCAACCTCAAATTATGTCCTCTGGTTTTACCATTTTCCTTTCTCTGGAAAAGATTTTGTTCTACGTTAATACCCTTTAAGTATTTGAACGTCTGAATCATATCTCCCCTGTCTCTCCTTTCCTCTAGGGTATACATATTCAGGGCTTCCAGTCTCTCCTCATACGTCTTCTGGCGCAAGCCTCCTATCATTTTCGTCGCCCTCCTCTGGACCACCTCAAGTCTTCTTACGTCTTTCGCCAGATACGGTCTCCAAAACTGAACACAATACTCCAAGTGGGGCCTCACCAATGACCTGTACAGGGGCATCAACACCTTCTTCCTTCTACTGACTACGCCTCTCTTTATACAGCCCAGAATCCTTCTGGCAGCAGCCACTGCCTTGTCACACTGTTTTTTCGCCTTTAGATCTTCGGACACTATCACCCCAAGTTCCCTCTCCCCATCCGTGCATATCAGCTTCTCTCCTCCCAGCATATACGGTTCCTTCCTATTATTAATCCCCAAATGCATTACTCTGCATTTCTTTGCATTGAATTTTAGTTCAAATCTATTTTATTAAGCAACAGTAAATACAACGGCAATAACAACCATGGGATACATTTTCATCAAACACCCGTGGAGGACTGGACTCTTATGTCCTCCCCGGACCCACCATACCCCCACACCCCAACAAAGAAGCCCCTAACCCCCACCCACCCCTCCCCATCCCCCCACAGATACAGATAAACTCGTAAGCAGGGAACAGCATAGACACCGCGAAACACAGGTTCAGAGGTGGAGTCTATTCAAGACCCGACTACGACTCTCAGGAGTCAAAATGTTCAAATATAGAGTCCAAGTGTGAACAAAATCTCTGCTCCGGCGTCGAGAAGGAGGCATTAGACCATTCCTCTAACTTTTGCAGATCCTTTTTCATATTTTCCACTCCCTCTTCGGTGTCTACTCTGTTACAAATCTTGATATAAGAACATAAGAACATAAGAACATAAGAACATAAGTGTTGCCTCTGCCGGGTCAGACCAGGGGTCCATCGTGCCCGGCAGTCCGCTCCCGCGGCGGCCCCCCAGGTCCACGACCTGAAAGTGTTCCCTACCTAACCTAAAATATCCATACCCTATTCGCTCAATGTACGGTAAACCTCTATCTGTACCCTGTTATCCCCTTTGCTTCCAGGAAGTCATCCAGTCCCTTTTTGAACCCCAGAATTGTACTCTGTCTTATTACCTCTCCGGGAAGCGCGTTCCAGGTGTCCACCACCCTCTGAGTGAAGAAGAACCGCCTTGCATTCGTTGTGAATCTGTCTCCTCTCAGTTTTTCTGAATGACCTCTTGTTTTAGTTGTCCCTGCTAGTCTAAAGAATCTGTCCCTCTCCACCTTCTCTATGCCTTTCATGATTTTATAAGTTTCTATCATGTCCCCTCTCAGTCTCCGCTTTTCCAGGGTAAAGAGCCCCAGCCTGTCTAACCGTTCGGCATATGAAAGGTTCTCCATACCCTTTATCATCCTCGTTGCCCTCCTCTGGACCCTTTCGAGTATTGCCATGTCCTTCTTGAGGTATGGTGACCAGTATTGGACGCAGTATTCCAGATGTGGGCGCACCATTGCTCGATACAGTGGCAGGATAACTTCTTTTGTTCTGGTAGTGATACCTTTTTTGATAATGCCCAACATTCTGTTCGCTTTTTTTGAGGCCGCTGCACATTGTGCCGCCGGCTTCATTGTGTTATCTACCAATACCCCCAGATCTTTTTCTTGGCTGCCTTCCCCGAGTACCCTCCCTCCCATCGTATAGCTGTACCTGGAGTTCCCCTTCCCTATGTGCAAGACCTTACATTTCTCCACATTGAAGCTCATCTGCCATTTTTTTGCCCACTCACTCAGTTTGTTCAGGTCGTTTTGCAATTCTTTGCATTCTTCAACAGTTCTGGCCCTGCTGGAGAGTTTTGTGTCATCCGCGAACTTGATAACTTCGCACTTTGTCCCCGTTTCTAGATCATTAATAAATATATTGAACAGCAATGGTCCCAGCACTGACCCTTGCGGAACACCACTTGTGACCCCTATCCAGTCAGAGTAGTGCCCCTTTATTCCTACCCTTTGTTTCCTGCCCGCCAGCCAATTTTTGATCCATCTGTACACGTCCCCTTCCACCCCGTGACTCCACAGTTTCTTCAGTAAGCGTTCATGGGGCACCTTGTCAAAGGCTTTTTGGAAATCTAGATATATAATGTCTACTGGGTCACCTTGGTCCAATTGCTTACTTATCCCCTCAAAGAAATATCATCTGCAAAAAGGCATACTTTTCCTTCTAACCCTTCAGCAATGTCACTTACATACATATTGAACAGGATTGGTCCCAGCACCGAACCCTGAGGGACTCCACTAGTCACCTTTCCTTCCTTCGAGCGACTTCCATTAACCACCACCCTCTGGCGTCTGTCCGACAGCCAGTTTCTGACCCAGTTCACCACTTTGAGTCCTAACTTCAGCCCTTCAAGTTTGTTCAACAGCCTCCTATGAGGAACTGTATCAAAGGCTTTGCTGAAATCCAAGTAAATTACATCTAGCATATGTCCTCGATCCAGCTCTCTGGTCACCCAATCAAAAAATTCAATCAGGTTCGTTTGGCACGATTTACCTTTTGTAAAGCCATGTTGCCTCGGATCCTGTAACCCATTAGATTCAAGGAAATACACTATCCATTCTTTCAGCAACACTTCCATTATTTTTCCAACAACTGAAGTGAGGCTCACCGGCCTGTAGTTTCCTGCTTCATCCCTGTGACCACTTTTATGAATAGGGACCACATCCGCTCTCCTCCAATCCCCAGGAATCACTCCCGTCTCCAGAGATTTGTTGAACAAGTCTTTAATAGGACTCGCCAGAACCTCTCTGAGCTCCCTTAGTATCCTGGGATGGATCCCGTCTGGTCCCATCGCTTTGTCCACCTTCAGTTTTTCAAGTTGCTCATAAACACCCTCCTCCGTGAACGGCGCAGAATCTACTCCATTTTCTCGTGTAACTTTGCCAGACAATCTCGGTCCTTCTCCAGGATTTTCTTCTGTGAACACAGAACAGAAGTATTTGTTTAGCACATTTGCTTTCTCCTCATCACTCTCCACATATTTGTTCCCAGCATCATTTAGCCTAGCAATTCCATTTTTTTATCTTCCTCCTTTCACTAATATATCTGAAAAAATTTTTATCTCCCTTTTTTACATTTTTAGCCATTTGTTCTTCCGCCTGTGCCTTCGCCAAACGTATCTCTCTCTTGGCTTCTTTCAGTTTCACCCTGTAGTCCTTTCTGCTCTCCTCTTCTTGGGTTTTTTTTATATTTCATGAACGCCAACTCTTTCGCCTTTATTTTCTCAGCCACTAGGTTGGAGAACCATATCAGCTTCCTTTTTCTCTTGTTTTTATTGATTTTCTTCACATAAAGGTCCGTAGCCATTTTTATCGCTCCTTTCAGCTTAGACCACTGTCTTTCCACTTCTCTTATGTCCTCCCATCCTAACAGCTCTTTCTTCAGGTACTTTCCCATTGCATTAAAGTCCGTACGTTTGAAATCTAGGACTTTAAGTATCGTGCGGCCGCTCTCCACTTTAGCCGTTATATCAAACCAAACCGTTTGATGATCGCTACTACCCAGGTGAGCACCCACTCGAACATTAGAGATACTCTCTCCATTTGTGAGGACCAGATCCAATATCACTTTTTCCCTTGTGGGTTCCGTCACCATTTGTTTGAGCAGAGCCTCTTGAAAGGCATCCACAATCTCCCTACTTCTTTCTGATTCCGCAGAAGGAACATTCCAGTCCGCATCCGGCAGGTTGAAATCTCCCAACAGCAGAACCTCCTCTTTCCTTCCAAACTTTTGGATATCCACAATCAGATCCTTATCAATTTGCTGCGATTGAGTCGGAGGTCTGTAGACTACACCCACGTAGATAGAAGTTCCATCTTCTCTTTTCAGAGCAATCCATATCGCTTCTTCCTCTCCCCAGGTCCCTTGCATTTCGGTCGCTTGGATATTGATCTTTACATAGAGAGCTACTCCTCCACCTTTATGACCATCTCTGTCCTTCCTAAAAAGATTATATCCCGGTATGTTTGCATCCCATCCATGTGATTCACTGAACCATGTCTCTGTGATAGCAACAATATCTAGATCTGCCTCTAATATCAGGGCTTGCAGATCATGAACTTTGTTGCTTAGACTGCGAGCATTTGTGGTCATCGCTTTCCAGCTATTTTTCAGCGATAATCTCCTTTTTCGTATGGATTTTTGTGTCGTTTCACTTTCCGTTGCAATACTAAGAAATGAGTTGCTGATATTGCTTATGTTGCAGCCTTTACTACTATCACATCTTTTCTTTTGCCGGGGGTGGTCTCTATAATTGTCCTTCATACATACACCACCCCCACCTTCTAGTTTAAATGCCTAGAAAAATATTGTCTAAATTTCTCTGCAAGGTTTCTTTTTCCTGCTGTAGTAATATGTAGCCCATCAGTGCAATATAGCTTCTTGTCCTTCCATGTATTTCCCCATCCTCCTATGTACCTGAAGCCTTCTTGATGACACCAGGCTCTGAGCCATCTATTAAAGTCCTCTGTGTTTTTCACTCTTTGCTCTCCCTTTCCATATGCAGGCAGTATTTCAGAAAAAGCTAAAGTCTTTACAAAAGGTTTCACGCCCTCACCAAGCTCCCGAAAAGCTTTCTGTGCTTCAAGTGTGGAGTTGTTGGCCAGGTCATTTGTTCCCAGATGGATAACAACATCAGTGTTAAAATCCTTAGTTTCTTCCTTAATTATAGTCAGTATTTGCCTGGAACTCCTGGTAGCTGAGGATCCTGGAAGACATTTCACTATTTTGGTCTCCTCGCCCTGTGTTCCAAGGTTAATGCCTCTGATGATGGAATCCCCCAACAGTAATAGTTTTCTGTTTTTGGCTTTTTTATTTGTACTTAGGGTGCTCTTGTTCTCTTGAGTTTCCTTCATTGGTTCAAGTCCCACCTCCCTTCTGTTTTCCTGAGTATCGCAGTGCACTAGTGGAGCGAAGGAATTCTGTAGAGGTAATATTAGTGAAGGTGGATGTTTCTGTGTTACATGTCGCAGTCTTCCTGAGCCTACTGTGACCCATTTATTCCTGGGCTGTTTTATTCTTAGAGGTAGAGGTGGTAAGTTGGTATGATTTTGTGGAGTGATGGAAGCTGCTTTAATTGTATTCAATTCCTGTTTAAGTTTGCAGAGCTCCTCCTTAATACTGGCAAGTTGAAGACAGATGGGGCAAGCCTTAAGCCTCCAAATAGTATGTCTTGGAATTAAAGCACCACAGTGATTGCATAGAATAAAGGTCATCTTGATTGGTTGTGAAGTGACTTGATTTGAGTAGTCCTGATTATATGGGTCTCTATATATGAATAGTGATCCCTGGGGTTGGTGGGACTATAAGTAAGACTACAAGTAAGGCAGAAATATAGGCTCTATATCACCTAAAACACAGTATTTTAAACAAAAATGCAGGAAGAGGAAATAAGATTTAACAGAGGAAAGAGAAGGATTTATTTTTTTGTGCTTTTTTATATTTTTTTTTTAGTAAGAAACAGGGAGGAGAAGAGAAATTAAGCAGATATAATGCTGAAAACCAGTGAAAAGAGCAGAATATGAAATGCTGAGTAACTTAGCTTTTAGAAGTTCACAGGGCAGCCTTGTTTCAGCAATGTCCCAAAGATAATGCAATTCACCTTAGAAGTAAAACAGAGCCCCCCCCTTCTCCACCTAATCAGACACAATGGCTAAAAACTAGTGAGTCAGAAATATAGGCTCTATACCACCTAAAACACAGTATTTTAAACAAAAATGCAGGTTCTATCACTGCTACCCTAAAACACAGGATTTATAACAGGATTTTCCCTACTTTAGTCACCCTGAGCCACAGGCACCAGAAATATAGGCTCTATACCACCTAAAACACAGTATTTTAAACAAAAATGCAGGTTCTATCAGTGCTACCCTAAAACACAGGATTTATAACAGGATTTTCCCTACTTTAGTCACCCTGAGCCACAGGCACCAGAAATATAGGCTCTATACCACCTAAAACACAGTATTTTAAACAAAAATGCAGGAAGAGGAAATAAGATTTAACAGAGGAAAGAGAAGGATTTATTTTTTTGTGCTTTTTTATATTTTTTTTTTTAGTAAGAAACAGGGAAGAGAAGAGAAATTAAGCAGATATAATGCTGAAAACCAGTGAAAAGAGCAGAATATGAAATGCTGAGTAACTTAGCTTTTAGAAGTTCACAGGGCAGCCTTGTTTCAGCAATGTCCCAAAGATAATGCAATTAACCTTAGAAGTAAAACAGAGCCCCTCCCTTCTCCACCTAATTAGACACAATGGCTAAAAACTAGTGAGTCAGAAATATAGGCTCTATACCACCTAAAACACAGTATTTTAAACAAAAATGCAGATTCTATCAGTGCTACCCTAAAACACAGGATTTATAACAGAATTTTCCCTGCTTTAGTCACCCTGAGCCACAGGCACCAGAAATATAGGATCTATACCACCTAAAACACAGTATTTTAAACAAAAATGCAGGTTCTATCAGTGCTACCCTAAAACACAGGATTTATAACAGGATTTTCCCTACTTTAGTCACCCTGAGCCACAGGCACCAGAAATATAGGCTCTATACCACCTAAAACACAGTATTTTAAACAAAAATGCAGGAAGAGGAAATAAGATTTAACAGAGGAAAGAGAAGGATTTATTTTTTTGTGCTTTTTTATATTTTTTTTTAGTAAGAAACAGGGAAGAGAAGAGAAATTAAGCAGATATAATGCTGAAAACCAGTGAAAAGAGCAGAATATGAAATGCTGAGTAACTTAGCTTTTAGAAATTCACAGGGCAGCCTTGTTTCAGCAATGTCCCAAAGATTCCAGGCATCCACCACTCTCCGTAAAGTAGAATTTCCTAACATTGCCTTTGAATCTACCACCCCTCAACCTCAAATTATGTCCTCTGGTTTTACCATTTTCCTTTCTCTGAAAAAGATTTTGTTCTACGTTAATACCCTTCAAGTATCTGAAAGTCTGAATCATATCTCCCCTGTCTCTCCTTCCCTCTAGGGTATACATATTCAGGGCTTCTAGTCTCTCCTCATATGTCTTCTGGTGCAAGCCTCCTATCATTTTCGTCACTCTCCTCTGGACCGCCTCAAGTCTTCTTACGTCCTTCGCCAGATACGGTCTCCAAAATTGAACACAATACTCCAAGTGGGGCCTTACCAATGACCTGTACAGGGGCATCAACACCTTCTTCCTTCTACTGACTACGCCTCTCTTTATACAGCCCAGCATCCTTCTGGCAGCAGCCACTGCCTTGTCACACTGTTTTATCACCTTTAGATCTTCGGACACTATCACCCCAAGATCCCTCTCCCCATCTGTGCATATCAGCTTCCCAGCATATACGTTTCCTTCCTATTATTAATCCCCAAATGCATTACTCTGCATTTCTTTGCATTTAATTTTAGTTGCCAGGCATTAGACCATTCCTCTAACTTTTGCAGATCCTTTTTCATATTTTCTACTCCCTCTTCGGTGTCTACTCTGTTACAAATCTTGGTATCATCTTCAAAAAGGCACACTTTTCCTTCTATCCCTTCAGCAATGTCACTCACAAACATATTGAACAGGATTGGCCCCAGCACTGATCCCTGAGGGACTCCACTACTCACCTTTCCTTCCTTCGAGCGACTTCCATTAACCACCAACCTCTGGCGTCTGTCCGACAGTCAGTTTCTGATCCAGTTCACCACTTTGGGTCCTAACTTCAGCCCTTCAAGTTTGTTCAACAGCCTCCTATGAGGAACTGTATCAAAGGCTTTGCTGAAATCCAAGTAAATTACATCTAGCATATGTCCTCGATCCAGCTCTCTGGTCACCCAATCAAAAAATTCAATCAGGTTCGTTTGGCACGATTAACCTTTTGTAAACCATGTTGCCTCGGATCCTGTAACCCATTAGATTCAAGGAAGTACACTATCCTTTCTTTCAGGAAAACTTCCATTATTTTTCCAACAACTGAAGTGAGGCTCACCGGCCTGTAGTTTCCTGCTTCATCCCTGTGACCACTTTTATGAATATGGACCACGTCCGTACTCCTCCAATCCCCAGGAATCACTCCCGTCTCCAGAGATTTGTTGAACAAGTCTTTAATAGGACTCGACAGAACCTCTCTGAGCTCCCTTAGTATCCTGGGATGGATCCCGTCTGGTCCCATCACTTTGTCCACCTTCAGTTTTTCAACTTGCTCATAAACACCCTCCTCCATGAACGGCGCATAATCTACTCCATTTTCTCGTGTAACTTTGCTAGACAATCTCGGTCCTTCTCCAGGATTTTCTTCTGTGAACACAGAACAGAAGTATTTGTTTAGCACATTCGCTTTCTCCTCATCACTTTCCACATATTGATTCCCAGCATCTTTTAGCCTAGCAATTCCATTTTTCATCTTCCTCCTTTCACTAATATATCTGAAAAAATTTTTGTCTCCCTTTTTTACATTTTTAGCCATTTGTTCTTCCGTCTGTGCTTTCGCCAGATGTATCTCTCTTGGCTTCTTTCAGTTTCACCCTGTAGTCCTTTCTGCTCTCCTCTTCTTGGTTTTTTTTATATTTCACAAACACCAACTCTTTCGCCTTTATTTTCTCAGCCACTAAGTTGGAGAACCATATCGGCTTCCTTTTTCTCTTGTTTTTATTGATTTTCTTCACATAAAGATCCGTAGCCATTTTTATCGCTCCTTTCAGCTTAGACCACTGTCTTTCCACTTCTCTTATGTCCTCCCATCCTAACAGCTCTTTCTTCAGGTACTCTCCCCCATAGCATTAAAGTCCGTACGTTTGAAATCTAGGACATCCGAATCATGCTAAGCCCTGTAAATGCAAACAGCTTATGTCTATTGTCTAACTTCTGATCTACAGATTAGTTCAGTTTTGTTTCCCA